>NC_082657.1:50041041-51291041 GCF_028023285.1 Balaenoptera ricei | reverse complement strand
AAATAGGTGAACAGAGAACATCACTGTTTTCAGATCCTTTATATTGATTGGCACCTTGAACATTATTGGCACTTATTATTATTTTCATTATTATTATTTTTTGGTTATTGTTTCCCCTTCTGATAGTGTTAATTTAGTTCCCATCACCAAGTAGTCAACTTGCACGGGAATTTGAGATTTTCTCAAATTATTTGGCTAAGTGATAAGCGAGGTGTTTAATTTTACACACGTTTATTGCATGCAAAGCACTGTGCCTAGTGATGAGGGACATACAAAGATACTCAAGACACGGTCCATACCCCAAACACTCAGTTGGTTTGGGACAGGAACCTTTACGTTAGCAGTTCTGCTACAGAGATAAGCGCTGTGCTGTAGTCCAAATGCAGACTGTGTCATGGGAGTCGTGTGGAAGCAGCTATGATCCTAACTGGGGGATTGGAAAAGCCTGGGAGAGGGCTGGGCTGGAGCTGAATCTGGTGGAGGAGGTCAGACTTCCATGGATATGGGAGGGAGGACCATCTCTAGAGACAGATCTCACAGGGGGTACGGCTCCCGCTTGCCCAGCAGCCACGAGTTACTCTTGTCACTTGTATGCCTTTCAGAGTCGATAAACGTCATGTACATCTGGGGATTTTTTGAGCACTGCTTGCGAACCGTATGTCATTCCAAATGTGCTTTTCTATCTTAGTGCTAATGCTGTTCTGTTTTCATAATGCTGATGTTTTCCTAGCCGCCGATTCCTATACATCGTCAATCTAGATGCCCCCTTCGAAGGTCATCGAAAGATCTCACGCCAGAGCAAGTGGGACATTGGAGCCGTGCAGTGGAATCCTCATGACAGCTTCGCGCACTATTTTGCAGCCTCGGTGAGCTCATTCGAGGAGTACAGGAAAAGGCTTTTATTTTTTATTTTTATAAATTTATTTATTTATTTACTTATGGTTGTGTTGGGTCTCCGTTGCTGCGTGCGGGCTTTCTCTAGTTGTGGCGAGCAGGAGCCACTCTTTGTTGTGGTGCGCGGGCTTCTCATTGCGGTGGCTTCTCTTGTTGCAGAGCATGGGCTCTAGGCGCGTGGGCTTCAGTAGTTGTGGTGCATGGGATCAGCAGTTGTGGCTTACGAGCTCTAGAGCGCAGGCTCAGTAGTTGTGGTGCACGGGCTTAGTTGCTCCGTGGCATGTGGGATCTTCCCGGACCAGGGCTCGAACCTGTGTCCCCTGCATTAGCAGGTGGATTCTTAACAACTGCGCCACCAGGGAAGCCCGGAAAACTCTTTTAAATGTGAGATCTAGGCTGGTAGGTCTGTGTTCTACATAGAGAAGAGAACATAATCGTCATTTCTCAGGCGGCACAGAGGGGTTGCATGGTTCTAAAAGGAAGATGGAGGCAATTACAGATTTAAATGTATATGAAAAGAATTGAGGGTACCATCGATAATTGTAAGAATTGAATCCAGATTTGGAAAGGGAAACTGGTAGATACCTTTATGTCTGTGTGTGATAAGAACCCGTTTTCTGCATGAATGTAACTAGCCAGTGACTGAAAGAGGCTCTAAGGAAGGACCTGGTGAGCTGGTCTGGGGGCGACTGTCATTGCTTTCAGAGGGATCAGAAGATTCCATACACCCTTCCACTCAAAGGAAGGGATTCTTTTTTGATTGAATCCTGTTTATATGTGAATTCTTCCAGGGAAAAGATGCATATGTTTCATTAGGTTTTCCAAGGGGTTCACAACTGAAAAAATATCTGGGCTTAGATCATCTCTGGTATCCCTTGCCCGATTCTTTATCAGTGTTCTGTTCTCCTAGGACAACTAGAGACCTAAACCTCTGGCTCCTTTTGCACTGGGCCGGGAGGGCAGTATTTGAAGGAGCCCTTCTCATCCTCCAGGGAATATGACCATTCGCAGTGCTGTCTGGGTCTGTTCTTATTGGGAATGACAGTCTGTGAGAGGAAAGCATCTCACAAAAGAAAGAAGAGCAGTGCTGTCAGCTTTAGAAGGAACAAAAAGCTGCTCTTCCCCGTCATTTCCAAAATAGAATCTGACAGTCTGCCTTTAACCAGGGACAATGACTAAAGTGGAACTGATTCCTGGGACTGTTGACAGGTCGGGCCAGATCATTCTTCGTGGTGGGGGCTGTCCTGTGCTTTGTAGGAAACTAGCAGCATCCCTGGCCCCTCCCCCACTAGATGCCAGTAGCCTCCTCCCTCACCCCCATCGTGACAGCCAAAAACATCTCTAGGCAGTGTCAGGTGTCCCCTGGGAAGCAAAATCTCCCCGGATTGGGAACCACAGATTTAGGCTGACCCTTCAGCACTCGGCCCAAGTGGATTAACACTGCATGTGTTTGCGAGTGGCAAGAAAGAGCCTTATATATTTATTTTTTTCAGACAGTCTTTTAAAGGGAACAGTTCAGTATCATTTACTACATTCACAGTGTTATGTAACTGCCACCTCTATCTAGTTCCCAAACATTTCCATCACTCCAAAGGAAACCCCCTTACCATTAAGCAGTAATTCCCCCACCCCCAGCCCCTGGCCACCTCCAGTCTGTGTTCCATCTCTGGATTTAGCTATTCTGGATATTTCATATAAATGCGGTCATAACCATACATGACCTTTTGTGGCTGGCTTCTTTATCCACGTCAGAACATGTATCAGTACTTTACTCCTTTTTATGGCTGAATAATAGTCCATCATAGGGATACACCACATTTTGTCTGTTCATCCAACGATGGACATTTGGTCTGGCTATTATAAATAGTGCTGCTAAGAACATGTACATGCATGTATACTTTTTTTATATATATAAATTTATTTATTTATTTAATTTATTTTGGCTGCATTGGGTCTTTGTTGCTGCGCGTGGGCTTTCTCTAGTTGCAGCGAGCGGGGGCCACTCTTTGTTGCAGTGTGCAGGCTTCTCATTGTGGTGGCTTCTCTTGTTGCGGAGCACGGGCTCTAGGCGCGCAGGCTTCAGTAGTTGTGGCTCGCGGGCTCTAGAGCACAGGCTCAGTAGTTGTGGCACACGGGCTTAGTTGCTCTGCGGCATGTGGGACCTTCCCAGACCAGGGCCCGAACCTGTGTCCCCTGCATTGGCACGCGGATTCTTAACCACTGTGCCACCAGGGAAGTACATGTACATGTACTTTTTTGGGTACTCATTTTCACTTCTTTTGGGTATATTCCTAGGAGTGATTGAAAGGCCATGTGGTAAGTCTGTGTTTTACTTTTTGAGGAACCATCAGACCGTTTTCTACAATGCACAAGACCGTTTTGCAGTCCCATCAGCAATGCATCAGCATTGCATAGCAATGCACAATCCAGCCGCACCAAAATTTATTTCCTGTTTTTGTTTTTGTAATTTAAAAATTCTAGCCATCTTAGTGGGTATAAAGTGGTATCTCACTGTGGTTTTGATTTGCATTTCCCTAGTGACTAATGATGTTGAACATCTCTTCATGTGCTGGCTGGCCATTTGTATATCATTTTTTGGAGATATGTTTATTCAAGTCCTTTGCCAATTTTTGAATTGGGTTGTTTGTCTTTTTGCTGTTGAGTTATGAGTTCTTTATATATTTCTGATACTAGACCCTTATCAGGGACATGATTTGCAAATATTTTCTCCAATTCTGTAGGTTATCTTTTTACTTTCTTGATAATGTCTTTTGATACATAAAAGTTTTAATTTTGATGAAGTTCAGTTTACTGATTTTTTTTTTTTCCCCTTCATTGCTCTTGGTTGGAAGGCAAGCATTTTCAGGAGAAAGAGCTTTGGAGTTAGGCACATCTGAGGTCAAGTCCCAGTTTTAACACTCACTGTTTTATCTTGAGTGCCCATCCAACTTTTGGAGCCTCAGTTGCCTCACCTATGATGTGGGTGATGACACCCAGTGTGCAGTGTGATGGGAAAGAGCAGAGGGCAGATTTCTTAAGGTTCCTAATCCATAAACTGGCACTAGCAGACCCTGGAAATGGCTGGGAATGTTATTATGAGATGAGGGGGGCTTTTCTTTACACTCCTATTCCCATTGGAAGCTACTTTGAATCCTTACCTTTTGACAGGAACCTTACCTATTTAGAATTGGAAACTGGCATTTCTGGATAAAAATCTCAGAGCTGTATACAACTATCTGTCTCTGAGCTAAAATGAAAATCCATCTCATATATATATATATATATATATATATATATATATATATATATATATATATATATATATATATATATATATCAGTTCAGAAATTATTAAATAGCCTACTAATAGTAATTAGTCTATTAGTAATCTTTATCCATTTTCAGTGTGTTTTATGAACTCATGATATTTAGGGAGCATTTGCTGGCTTGTTGTTTCTTTAAGAGAAATGTAGTTTGATTGAAGCTTTGTTTTTCTTCCTTTTCCTTATTGTAATTGTGGTTTCTTCTGGCCCATTTTCCCTGTGTCTTTCTGCTTAACCCTTAAAGAAGTTCATATTTCAAGGAGTCTTCTATAATTTTGTCTTCTAAGACACCCTTTTAGTGGTGATTCTGTTTTCTTTCTCATGCATGTGTTTTTTCAAAGTGTGGTAGGTGGACTCCGGGCATTTGATGGTGGGGAGGGTGAGCTGAGACCATGGAGTGTGACAGCAGCTGGGGAGATGGGTGTGTGACCCTCAGGGCAGGGAGGTCGTTCCTCTGATGGTTGGGGGCGGCTCCATAACCCATAGGTCACGTGCTCACGAGTGTGTCTGTAGCCTTAGTTCAGCCGTAACTGTTCAAGATGGGTTTCCCCTTGTCTCTTTTCAGAGCAACCAACGGGTCGACCTTTATAAGTGGAAAGACGGCAGTGGGGAAGTTGGCACGACCTTACAAGGCCACACTCGTGTCATCAGGTAGGCACAGCCCTCCACTGCTCCCTGGCCTGTCTCACTTTGTCACAGTCTCTCGGGAAGTGAAACAAAGACACCATCCCCCTCCAGGCTTGACCCTCTGTGTTGCATTGGCCCCAGGTGGCTGCTGCATCCTTAGTAGTCCTGAAGTGATGGTCTTTGCGGCGAGGAACAGCCGGTGTTTAGGAGCCAGCGTCCCTGTAGCTGTTCACCCCGATCCCAGGAGACACTTAGGTACAGCCCGGTCCAGAATAAAGGGTTAGAGCTGTTTGCTGCAGGAGGGAGATGAACTTACGGCCACAGAATCCCGCAGCTCACGGTCGGCGGTGCCCCGGAGCACAGAGACCTTGGGGGCCAGCCCTTTGCTCTCTGTCCAGCCGCGGTGGGACATCACGTGGAGCTCCTGCATCATAGTCCGTTACCCAGATGCCCAGTTGCTTCCCACTCGTGGCCTTCCAGCTGGCTTCTGGAATGTTCCTGGATCCATCCTTTCCTTGGGTCACTGTTTCTGGGTGGGGAAAACTTCTTGTGAGAAGTAGCAGCAGGAAGTGTGGGAGTGGTGAAGCTGACGTGGGAGGTGATGGGAAAGGCCAGAACCCCCCCACCGGCCTGTGTTAACTGTTTGTGTAGCAAGTGCCTTTCAAGGACTGAGGACGTGGGTGGGGAGGACCAGAGCCCTGCTTGCCCTCCTTGAAAGCTGTGTGGCAACACGGCAGTTTGCCAGTGCTTTAAAGATGTTGGGTTTACTCAAGGTATCTGTGGTTGAGTCTG
Source organism: Balaenoptera ricei (assembly GCF_028023285.1). Classification (NCBI taxonomy): domain Eukaryota; kingdom Metazoa; phylum Chordata; class Mammalia; order Artiodactyla; family Balaenopteridae; genus Balaenoptera; species Balaenoptera ricei. The sequence goes on along the minus strand of NC_082657.1, from coordinate 51,285,405 downwards.
ATTTAAAAAACGATGTCAACAATTATGTGGGGTTTTTTTCTTTGTTTTGTCTTAGTTTGCGCAGATGCATGTATGTGCGCTTTTGTGTGTGTATGTGTTTTAAGTTGAAACGCTCCGTTTCTTTTGGTTTGGGGGGGGCAGGTGGTAACCAGGGAAGGACCTGAAAGTTTCCTTTGGAGCTTGGTTAAGTCTTCTTTCCCAAAGAACTTCGGAGATTCCCAGCCTAAACCATGTTCAGGGGCCCATTAACAGTGACTTTCTGAAGCCACTAGAAATGAAATCTGCGAATGCTTTGGAAATGGACTCTGAATTTTTTCTCTTCGTTGTTGTCCTGTTTATTCCTTGTGTTTCCAGTGACTTGGACTGGGCAGTGTTTGAGCCAGATCTCCTGGTCACCAGCTCTGTGGACACCTACATCTACATTTGGGATATCAAGTAAGAACCGTTAAGAGGCATAACCACTTGGCTGTGGGATGATCTGGGACCTTTGTTTTAGAGATCGGGTATCTTAATTTGGTTTTCCCTAGATGCAGACCCTGAGACGAGGAGACGTTGCAGATACGTTGTTTAGGAGGGGACAGAACTGCTGGTGGGGGTGGGGAAGAGAGACAGGATCGGGAAGGCCACACAGAGAGGGCGCATCATCTACTTGGGTACCACCATGAACAGGTGGAGCTTGGTCTTACTGGGAACACTAGGGGCTGGTGTACCACTCCCTCCTCAGAGGTGTTCCCCTCCGAGGGCTGAGGCGGCGGGCGTGCCATCCACTGTCAGTCACTGGCTGAAGGCTGTCCCCGGGGGCCTCAGCTCCCTGGCACTTCAGGCCTGTCACAGAGGTTTGCAAAACGGGCTTCAGCAGCCAGGGAAATCCCGTTGTCAGAGAACCACAGGTTCTGGCATTTGGAAGTCAGGCTGGAGTTTCCTGAAGTGGCAGGTGATGGTGGGGGCATTCTGATGGGTACAGACACACACGTGCTGCAGCGAGCAGTGCTCCAGGACAGCTGCTTTGCTCTTGGTGACGCTTCACTTCCCCTCTGGAAAGGGGGCTGAGAGCCACCTCGTAGAGCAACTCTCCATGGAGCAAAGAGTGGAGGAGCGCCCAGCCCAGGGCCTGGCGCGTCCTAAGTTCTTAATAAACATCTATTCCTGTTTCTCTTTGTAAAGCAGATTCCTTTCCCCATAACCGTTAACTAGAGGGCCTGTGGCCTGTGGAGTCCCCAGGACAGGACACCCTCTCCCCAACCAGGCCACTCTGCTCCCAAATGGCAGTGACTTTGTGATGCTTTACACTGAAAGGTAAACTGCAGGCAGAGGACAAGCCAGGTATTGAGGTTTGACTGACCAGACAGACCAGGGAAAGGGATCCCAAGGGAGTAAGGATGCGCACAGCTGACTTCACCTGCATCCCATGCAGGTTAGCGCTTCCGAGGTGATAGGTCTAAGGGCAGCGCCAGAGGAGGGAGGAGGAGCAAAAAATCCAGGGGAAGTGGAAGAGAGGGGCTCTTAACAAGCAAACAACCCCCTGGGAGCTCTGGGGCAAGGGTCCCTCATTTACATGAAACAGTTGTTTTCATAATTTAAAGACTGAAAGACACTTGAACTGACTTGTCTTCTCAGGTCTTCTGAACAGTAAGCCAGGGCTGCAGATTTGCCTTGTCTGGCCCTCCTAGCCCTAGGGGGCTGCCCAGTTCTGTCATTTTGACTATTCGTGGTGAACGGTTGAGTCTCCCATTGTATCCAGGAGTAGTTTTAAAAAAAATAAAATTGTGGTAAAAGCCACCAAGCAAAATTTACCATCTTAATCATTTTTAAGTGTGCGGTTCAGTAGTGTTAAGTATACTCACATTGTTGTGCGACAAAGCTCCAGAACTTTTTCATCCTGCAGAACTGAAAATCTATACCCATTAACCAACTCCCCGTGTCCCCCTCCTTTCAGTCCCTGGCAGCCACCACTCTACTTTCTGTCTCTATGAATTTGACGACTCTAGGTACCACGTGTAAGGGGAATCATACAGTGTTTGTCCTTTTGTGACTGACTTACGTCACTTAGTATAATGTCCTCAGGGTGCATCCATGTTGTAGCACGTGACAGTATTGCTTTCCTTTTTAAGGTCTGATAACAATCCATTGTATGTAGAGACAATAGTGTATTTATCCATTCATCAGTCGTGGACACTTGGGTTGCTTCTACCTCTTGGCTGTTGGGAACATCCAGAGTAGTTTTCCACTCCACCTTGGCAGTGCTGTTGGTTCTTGCAGAATTACGCCTCCACGACTGTCCCGTTGTTCCACAGGAGGAATGACACCAGGAAGGGGTTCTTTTGGCTCCCTCCAGCCCCGCATCAGAGTCACCCAGGCCACGCCAGATCGCGTAATTTGTTCTCTGTGGATACAGCTGTATAATTGGAAATTCAGACTTAGCCTCAGCTGAAGAGGCTGAGAAAGTTCACCTCCCTGGAGGGAGACAGGCTTCTCTTTACACTACTTTTCAAGGCCCTCACATTCCCACTGAAGTCCAAGAACCCACTGAAAGGAAAGTGAAGAAATGCGAGCAGCGGGAGAAAGGCACCAGCTGGATGGGGGCAGGTGAACGGGCATTTGATTTCTGACTCTTATGTTTCAGAGATACACGGAAGCCGACCGTTGCGCTGTCTGCTGTAGGTGAGTGGACGCCCCCCCCCGCCCCGGCGGCCTGCATTCCCTTTCTTCCACTGCTTCACTCCCACTGACCCCCCCCCCATCCCCCATGCCCCGGGCTCTGTCCACGGTCGCGTGGACCTGTAAGGTCCGCATCACAAGGGCCCTGCTCCCGCTCCTCTCAGAAGTTAGAGTCAGGACTGTAGAATGTGGTCAGGAACTTATTTCAGAATTCAAGGGCAGGAGCCACATTGGTTTGTTTCTAAACTTTTTCTTGTGGAAACTTTCAAAAGTGTATAAAACTAGAAGAGGATGAATTGCCCTGTGTTCGTCATCCAGCTTGAACGTTGTCAACGAACAGACAATCTTCCTTCCGCTTTCACCCACTAGCCCACCCACCCGTACCCCTATCCCCTTTGGGATTATTTTGAAGCAAATCCCAGGTGTCATATCATTTCATCAACAAATATTTCAGTAAGTATTTTTAATAAGAGAAAAATCCTTTTAAAAAAAAATAACCACAATACTATTAGCATACCTAAAAATATTAACAGTAGTTTAATGTCGTCAAATATTTAAGCAGTATTCAGATTTCCCCAGTAGTCTCAGTAGTTGTTTGCTTTTTTGTTCTCTTTCTACAAATTATTTGAATCAGAATCCAAATAAAGCCCGTATTTATAAGTGGTTGATATATTTCTCATCTCTTTCAGTTGGTAGGTTTCTCCTCCCTCCCCTTTTTTGGTTTGTTTGTTTTTCCTTCCCTGCAGTTTCTTTACTGAAGAAACTGCGGTTTCCTCACAGTCTAGATTATACTGATTGTGTCCCAGTGGTATCATTTAATATGGGCATACTGAAACTTTGAAATTACTTTCTGAGCTACCTGTTTTCATCATTCTGTTGGAATTGACTATTTTTGCAATTCTGCATTGGGGCTGTTACGGAGTATTCTCACCACTTCCTGAGAGGTGAACTTGGGCATAGAACCGGTATACCTTGCCCACCATGATGAAGCCCAATCATCAGTATTCTATTCTGGCATCCTTGGTCAAAACAGATCATATTATCTGTCTCTTAAATCCTGCTTTTTTGTATCTTCTTGTGTCATTTGAATTCACATTTGGTGTTTGCTCCAAAATGATCACATGATTCTTCTTTTTATCCCCCTGTACCCCGACACGTCATCATTTGAAGGCATTAAACATCACGACTGTATTAAGCAGTTGGTTGGTTTGTTCTGTGAGGTTAGGGACCACGTCTGCCTTGTTCAGGGCTGCAGACCAGGATCAGCCTAAGCGCCTGTCCTGTGGAGATGCTCTGGGAGTGTTTGTTCCATGGATGTGGAACTCAGGCACCTGTGTCTCTTGTGCTGAGTGCTTAACAGTTGTGCTGGTGCCTCCCTCACAACCTGTGCACACACACACTTGTAGGCACTTGTGATCTGAGGCATTAGAATGGCCCACAGACGTGGTTGCGGAGGACCCTGAGCTGAAAGAAAGTACTAATGGTCTGTGAATGCCTCAGTCATCCATCCCTGACTTTGTTATTTCTACTTGCAGGTTTCTAAGTTAGATGGCTTATAGAGGACCTCTAAAAAGAAAGATTCTTCTAATTGCTTTCTTTTGGGAGTCTTTCTGAAAAAACAGAGGTAGGGGACTTCTTTCTTTTTTGCACCTCAGTGAGGTCTCAGTGGTGGCAGAGCTCTCCTTCCCTGAGAGGTGCAGCCCAGACGCTGCGGCTCCCCAGAGCCAGTGGTCCTCCTCTCTCTGTGAGCACATTGTTTATACCTCGGGGTAAGGAGTCAGTAAGAGCATGTCCGCGTGTGCTCCAGAGCGTTCTCTGTTTCTGAGAACTCTTACGGTCTGGGAGGTCTCCATGTGACCCTGGTGTCACGATCCTAGTAAAGCACGTTGAATTAGGGGGTTCCCAGAATCCTTTGGGAGGCTTCATGTTCTGATGGACCACCTACTGGGAAAGGCATATTTTCTTGGAACTCGTTTTTCTTTTCTTTTTCCTTTTCTTCCAGTTTTATTGAGGTATAATTGACACACAGCACTGTACAAGTTTGTGTACAGCATAAGGATTTGACTTACGTACATGGTGAGATGATGACCACAGTAAATTGAGTGAACATCCATCATCTCATTTAGACACAACATTAAAGACAGAAAAATTTTTTTCCTGTGTTGTTGAATTCTTTGGTAACTGTCACGTGGAGATGGAGCAGTTTTTTTTTTTTTTTAATGAATTTATTTATTTATTTATTTATTTTTGGCTGCGTTGGGTCTTTGTTGCTGCGCGCAGGCTTTCTCTAGTTGTGGTGAGTGGGGGCTACTCTTCGTTGCGGTGTGCAGGCTTCTCATTGCGGTGGCTTTTCTTTGTTTCGGAGCACGGGCTCCAGGCGTGCGGGCTTCAGTAGTCGTAGCTCGCGGGCTCTAGAGTGCAGGCTCAGTAGTTGTGGCACACGGGCCCCGTTGCTTCATGGCACGTGGGATCTTCCCGGACTGGGCCTTGAACCCGTGTCCCCTGCATTGGCAGGCGGATTCTTAACCACTGCACCACCAGGGAAGTCCCTGGAGCAGTCTTTTCTTACACACTTTCTCCTCTAGCTGATACCATTTCTTGCAAAGAAACTGGGTCTCCTAAGTAATACACTGCCGTCCTCCAACTTCAGGGGTCTCCATCATTCGTTCTTAGGTGACTTAAGGTGCCCTGTGTCTCAAGGAAAAAATAACACAACAAACAAACAAATAAGTAAACAAATACCCTCACCAAAACCAAGCAAGGATAAAGTCTGGGCCTTACTCTATTTCCTGTTAGGTTCTAAGTCCTTGCTTTCTTTCTCATACTCTCCGGATTCTTGGGTCAGGTTGCTCTCCAAAGTCCTGGATCCACTGCGGTGTCCCCAAGTAATAAACACCCACCCAAAGGGAGAGGGTGTCAAAGCAGAAATGTCATGTGTTGTCTGAGCAGAGAACAAGAAGAGGTGGAAGGAGAGTCATCATGTGATTCTGGTTTAACATCATCAACGTGATTATTTTAAGAGTCAGCTGGAAGTGCTGCTATGTCCCAATTTTCCACCTGTCTCAGCCCCTTCTGGCATCTTCCAGTATGCCTCCTCTCTTAAGTAGCTCTTTGGTCGCCATTGTTGTTACCTCTGTGTTCTGGCAGAGGACTGAGTCCACACGGTGCCAGGATTGCTCCCTTTCCCTGTCTCCACGCAGGGCCACGTCTAACCGGGCGCTGATGGGGAGATGAGAGTGGGGCTGGGGTGCACATAACTTCCTGAGGGCAGAATTGGGCCACACTGGGGCTCATTCTTCAGCTCAGCCTCAGCTGGAGGCTGTGTTTTTCCAAGACTGTCCCTCCCCCAGAAACGAAACCAAAAAAACCAGTGTGGGAAGGAGCAGGCTTTGAGCTGAGGCTCTTCTGATTGGGAGCGCAAGCTTGGTGTCGGAGAGGCTGAAGGGCCAGGTTGTGTGATGTGTCAGTTACCAGCCCGCAGAGCCGGGCTGAACCGCTGCTCTGTAAGAAACTGTATTTCCCTGCTGATTCTGCTCGGAGGTAACCTGAAGTTTTTTTTTTTTTTTCTCCTTAGTGAGATTATTTCCTCAATTAGGTGACTCTGATCCTGTTCCCATGTGTTAATTCATTTATTCTTTGGCTTCATTTTCTCCTTAATGGTGGAGCTGATGCAGTCATAGAAGCTTGAAGAGTTCTGTTCTTACTCATCCGGAACTCATTATCCAGCTCCCCTGGATAAGCTCCTCTCTGGTACTGAAGGCGTTGAGGGCAACAGCTTTCCTCCCCTGATTTTTCTTTGCAGCGGGTGCCTCACAGGTCAAATGGAATAAAAAAAACGCTAATTGCCTTGCCACCAGTCATGACGGGGATGTACGGATATGGGACAAGCGGGTAAGTAATCTTCTTTTTCCCCTCTGAGAGGATATGAAGAGGATGTTGTGAATAGCAGGACTTGTCTTGAGAGACCGGGGTACCCTGTGCAGCATAGTTAATTGCCATGTTACGATCCTGGTACCAGATGACATTTGCTTCCCGATCAAACTGGTGTTGATGGAAGATAGGGGAGTGAGACATTATGGTCAGTGGTTAAGAAAATGAACTTGGGGACTTCCCTGGCGGTCCAGCAGTCAGGACTCTGAGCTTGCACTACAGGGGACACAGGTTTAAACCCCGGTCAGGGAACTAAGATCCCGCAAGCTGCGTGCCGCGGCCAAAAAAAAAAGAAAATGAACTTGGCCTGACCTAAGCTAGCATCCCGTTTTGCTGCTTCCTGATTATGACATCAGGTGAGCCACAAACTCTTCCAAGCCTCAGTTTCCTTTTCTTCAGAATAAAGATGATAATAGTGAGTGTGTCACTGAGGGGGTCAAGCCTGGGGGACCAGACACTATTCTAGAATGGTCAGCAGGCTTCTTATTCCTGCCCCAGATTGCAAAGTGAAAACTGATTGTTCTAGGACATATACCATCTAGAATTAAGTCACTGAGGCAGGATACTCGGTATGCTCAGACCTTCCCTTGGAAGTCTAGCTGTGCCGTCAGCCTCAAATGAGCCTGCAGAGCGTACGTTCTCCCTGCATTAGCCCATGGACCTGAGAGGCATGAAAGAGTTGCAGGGTTCTGGGCTGCTACTGTAATGGCAAGTCTGGAAGTTTGATATGTTGGCATCAGTGAGAACAGTGGTGCAGGGAAAGGGCCTCTTCCATAACTAACTGCCGGACGACTGGGTAAGAATGCAGAGAGTAGTCGACTTCTGTAGATCTGGGGTGTAAATTCTGCTTCCTGCTCTGTGAAACCTGCCTTTGTGGGGAGGACCTACTGTTAGTTTTCCTGGAACTTGTTCAGGAACTGTCCCACCTGGGATGCTGCCTGTAAAGTCTCAGCCTTGCTTCCGGCTGCCCTGCTCCCTTCCCCTTCCAGCAGGGAATAAAGTCATACAGTTGGAGAGGAGAGGGAAGTGAAGCAGAGATTGGGAGGCTGCTGGATTGGGTGCCAAGACCTGCTGGGAAAGGGGTGTGCCGGCTGAAGCCCTCACTTTAGGTGGCTCTTAGGTGACAAGGTGATTTTATAAGGAAAGGATGGATGGTGCATCTTCTATATGTTAGTTTTATCTCTGTCCCTTTAGTCCAGTCTGGTAATAGTCATTCTTCATCCCTCTTTATTTCTTCAATTGGCAATTGGTTTTATTCATATTTGTCACTGGTATAGCATTTAAATATAGTAAATGGTTTAACTAAAATGTTTGGTTAATTTGTAGTGCTTGTGTATTTGCTTTAGACTGTTTTCAGAGCCATAGGCAAAATAAACAGTTGGGTATTTAGCCATGAACTCGGTCAGGACCTGTTTTCCAAAACAGTAGCTGTGTTCCTTATCTTGTAGAAACATACTGCTGAACTGTTTCTTTCTAGCCTTCTGATTGGTCTACTCATAACGCTGACTTCCCTTAGCGAGCCTTTTATCTATTTTGTTTAAAGAGCTTTAACTTTTTCTTGGCTATTAATACTTAGGACTTTTGTTCATATGGATTGTAAAACTTGTTGGTTGTAATTTCACTTCTCTGGCACTTTCTAGTATCAAAGCAGGACTATTGGCAGCAAGCATCACAGGCTTAAAAAAGTGCAGTATCAGTGGTAATGTTGGATTTTCACTCAAATTCGTCAATGACTAGTAATACTAATATTTCTAAGTGTTTATTATGCACAGGCATTGTTCTAAGAACTTTATGTGTGTTGATTCATTTCTCTTTATAACTAACCTTTAAAGTAGGTAATATTATTACCCCATTCTACAGCTGAGTAAACTGAGGCACAGTTTGTTGCCAGGATTTAAATTCAGGGAGGCTGGTTCTGGAGATTGCACTCTTAACCTCATAGACCAGTGCTGATTACAGAAAGTAATATATGCTCTTTGTTGAAAATATAAAAGAGAAAATAAAAATCATTCATAGTCCTGCCCCAGAGACAAATGCTAATATTTTGGTGTTTTCTTTTTTTTTAAACATGGTTTATCATATCATATGCATAGTTATGCATACTTTTTTCATTTAACATTACAACAAATGCATATCCCCTGTGTTATAAGTTCTTTCTAAGTATAACTTTTAGTGGTTACATCATATTGTATCAGATAGCTGTACAATAATTGATTCTAACATTTAATTATTCCCCACTTATTATTCATGTTGTTTCTGGTTTTCTAGGTGTTCCAAATAACACCAAGATGAACATCTTTGGTACCTAAAGCTTTTTGTGAATTTAGGATATTCTCTTAAGAAAGGAAGAATTTTAAGTCTGTTGATAAAAATTGTCCAGTTTTTTTCCGGAACAGGTTATACTATTTTATATGTACACCAGCAGTGACAAATGCAGCCTCACTGCATTGAATATTATTTACAAGTATCTTCTAACTTCATTCCTTAAAACAATCTTTTAATGTTTTAATGTATGAATATATTTTTGAGGTTTCCTTCTGAATTTGTTTTATATATGCTTATTAATCATGTATTGTTTTCTTTTGTGATGTGTGTTCATTCTCTTTTTGAGGTCTTAGGGCTTGATCATTTTAAGCTTGGTGGTTTTCCGATATAGAGAACAAACTAGTGGTTACCAGTGGGAGAGGGAAAGGGGGAGGGGCACTATAGGGGTAGGGGATTATGTGGGACAAACTATTATGTACAAAATAAGCAACAATGTTGTGTTATATTGTACAACACGGGAAGTAAAGCCAATATTTTATAATAACTATAAATGGAGTATAACCTTTAAAAATTGTGAATCACTATATTGTACACCTGTAACATATAATATTGTACATCAGCTATACTTCAATTAGAAAAAAAAAGATTAGTAGTTTTACCCCCAGGATTGAGGTTGGGTCTGTTTAGATGTCACAGCCCCTCTTTGTGGGTGATTGTGAGGAAGGGGAGCAGGAATTGCAGACCACGGTACCAAAGGAGAAAAGCATCCACCAGCTTGTGTCCTTCATTAAGGCCGTACCTGGAGCCGGAGCGGAAGTAGATTAGGCTCACAGGCCCGTATTCAGAGCACGCGTGAAGGAGAGCTGGAGAAGTCTTCTGTCGTTTGTTTTAAACAAAACAAAGCGGAGTTTCTTAAGAATAGAGGCGGTCTCTGCGAGTTTTTTTGTTGTTGTTTTGGCTGCGCTGTGCGGCATGCAGGATCTTAGTGTCCCGACCAGGGGTCAAACCTGTGCCCCCCTCCAGTGGACGCGCGGAGCCCTAACCACTGGACCGCCAGGGAATTTCTCTGGGAGTACTTTTGTATTCCCACTCGGCACCCAGCAGACTGTTATATGGTGGACACTCTGAGTTCCTTCTGAAGTGACAGCTCTCGTTGCTGATCCTGTTGCAGAAACCCAGCACAGCAGTGGAGTATCTCGCAGCCCACCTCTCCAAGATCCACGGCCTGGACTGGCACCCAGACAGCGAGCACGTTCTTGCTACCTCCAGTCAAGACAACTCTGTCAAGGTGAGCGGCGCCCCCAGGGCAGTTGGGGGAGCGTGCTTGGGAGGCATCAGGGGTGTGTGAGCACTTCCTTCAGAAGGAAATTTGCAGTAGGTTAGCATGGCACGTGTTTCAGGGGTGCATGTGCTTTTTGGGGAGCTGGGCAAGTACACCTGGTTATGTGGTCCAGCGGGAGTGATGTACTAGCACGTATCTGATATGGCTCCTGGCATTTGTTCAGAGGCTTTTCTTCTTTCCCTTTGTGAAAGGAAGTCAGAGACAAAAACATCTAGAAAGGAAAAGAAGTTTACTTGCCAAGAAGTTGTCAGGAAGTCCCATTTCAGGACTGGCTCATCAAAATAAAAACACAACAGATAAACAAGTAAAGGAGAAAAGCCCACATGGTCATTAAAGTTACCAAGTTTATCATTAGTCTGGGGTGGAAAAAGAGCAATTTTCTCACGTGATTATCACATCTGCAAAAGTTAGGACGTCTTCGATCATCAGCATTTCACAAGTAGAGATGGAGTTGTTCTATTAGAGATTCTCTAACTTACAGGAAATGCTCAAGGATTTATGTATGTCGGTGACCCTATTATTTTTGGTTTCTCTCAGTGTTTCTTGTTTGTTTATCCTCTCTGACTGTGGGATGTGATATGCACCCTTGTTCAAAAGGATGCAGGGCACAGAGTTAGCCGTGCCCCACAGTTCCTGCATATGGTCAGGTCTCTGCCTGGAAGCACAGAGATTTGACCACAGAAATTTGCTTAGCAACTTTAGGATTCAGCTTCAGCAATTTAATGCTTTGTTTTATTTACACAGGCATGTACGTCTTTTTGGTATGGTTAGCAAAGCTAGAATCGTACACTCAGGCTTAAAATCTAACTTCTGTCTGGAGGTTTGTAAATCCCCTGGGGTTGTAATTTATTCTTATGTGCCAACAGTGGTTTTTCTGTTTGTTTGTTTGTTTTGGATTTAAGTGTTTGTCCCCATATCCCATCAGCTTGTTTCCCAACTTCAGGAACCAGAAATCATCCGATTCACCTCCTTCTCTTTCTTTGAGGTCCCCAAGTTTGTCAATATTCACTGACAACTTTACTACCCTTGAGGCTGGGATTCCATAGGTAGTAAAGCAGATTACAGGCCAGTTTCCACATGTGAAACACAGTCCTTATTCCTTACTAGTGGGCTTAGCTTATGAATTAAATGAGATTTTTGCCATGGTATTTGATTTATTCCACTATATCCTGGTAGGAAGACAGTTTTTATTGAACATATACAAATAACATAATTGTAAAAAGTGACGCAATTTAGAGGCGCTTATAATAGTCAACCATTGTTTTTAGTAATTGGTTGATAAGGCTCAATGCATGCCATTTTTTCCTACATAATCATTTTCTTTAGTTTATCTGACAATTTATTAGCTTATAATTTATAACAATAATTTTTATTCTATTTGTCTTTTGTGGATTCTAAGGGGTCTGCTGGAACAAGATACCATTGAATGAGTTTCACTTCACTTTGTAGATTGTAAACTGTAAAACTGTTGAATTGAGGGTTAGAGCTAGATCAAGAAGAAAGAAAAGGATTTTTCTTCTATGGCCATTAAAAATAGAACATGAACCATAATGAAATTAGTTCATGTCAGTTTGGATAACCGATTGTTTTTTTCCTTATCTTGGGGTAAGCAGGCTATTTTACAAAATTGCCGTCTTCCAGACTGAGTCCTGGAAATCCAGACCCCGTCCCTTTGTCCATTCTGACATGTTCATAGTATTAGGTGAGCCATATTGAGAAACCTGTACCCAGAGGCTGTTCCCTGTGATGTCAACAGTCAGGAACCTGGTTCTTGACCGAGGCTCTTGTGACATTTCTTCAGAAAAATTTCTTTTTGATCCCTAGCTTGGCGCAGAGGCCTTTGGCAACGGTGAGAGGAAAGCAGAAGTTACCTACGGATAGGAGGCAGCACGGCTCCGGTTAACTTATTGTAATAACCAACTTTATCACATTGAAATAGACCGGAGTCCTCTGTTCAACTATAACGTAATCATTTCATAAGACCCCATCACTGATGGCCTTGAGAATAAGAGCTTTTTATGAACAGTAAGGACTTTTTCCAGTGTCCTCTATTTATCCCATAAATTATCTGACATAACTGTCACCAATTGATGAGCATATTTAAATCCAGAAACAAAATCCTTTTTTTAGAGGATTAATTTTATTAGTAGTTATCATGCTGGTCTTTGTAAATGAATGTGAATATACTTTTGTCCAACCTGAAAAGTAAACTATTGCTGAAGTGCATTCAGAGTAATAATATTTTACTTGTATATAATCAACCCAGGGAGGTTGAACTTCTCTTTTATTTGCTAGTTTTTCACACAGGGTGGACCTGGTAACAGGAAAGCATTCACAAAGTGTTGGGCTAATTGAAAATAAGGAGAATGCCAAGCATACCTAATTATTTCTAGTTTTCCTTCTTTTATAAGTTGAGGGAGCAAGTCATAGTTTACCCCGTGGCCGTCTGGGAAACCCAAAAGCAGTTTAGATGGAAATGACATCTTAACAATTTTATTATGTTGAATATGGGACTTGAATTCGGCAAAAAAGAGTTGTCAGAAGAAACAAGAATTGCCTCATGCTATACCTATATAGTTCCACCCTCCCCAGCCCCTAACTTCTGGCAACCACTGATCTGTTCTCCATCACCATAGTTTTGTCTTTATGAGAATGTCATTTAAATGGAATCATGCAGAACGTAACTTTTTGAGGTTGGCTTCTTTCATTCAGCATAATGCCTTTAAGATTCCCCCAAGTCGTTTTAAGAATCAGTAGTTCATATACTTTTTATTGCTGAGTAGTAACCCGCTATATGGATATACTACAATTTATTATCTCTTGACCTGTGGAAGGACATTTGGGCTGTTTCCAGTTTTTGGTAATTGTGAATAGAGCTGCTGTAAACATTCGTGTATTGATTTTTTTCTGTGTACAGAACTTTTCAGTTTTCTAGGACCAACATATAAGAATGGGATTGCTGGGTCACATGGTGGGTGTGTGTTTAACTTTTTAAGAAACTGCCAAACTGTTCTCGAGTGGCTCCTCTCACCTTTTTTTTTTTTTTTTTTGTCCGTGCTGCGTGGCGTGGCATGCGGGATCTTAGTTCCCCAACCAGGAATTGAACCCGTGCCCCCTTCAGTGGACCGCCAGGGGAGTCCCCTCCTGTCACCTGTTTTTGACAATAGTTCCTTAACACCTGATAGTTCAGTTTCAGTCTTGGCCCTCCTACCTTTGGTGCTCTGCCATTTCCTGCTTTCATGGCAAATGCTTGAGCTCTAAGTGTGTTTGTTTTTCTGTTAAAAGCATAGACATCTCTAAGGCTCAGTTTTTGTCTGGCTCACCTGTGTGTTCCCTGCACCTTCCGTGTTGGAGTGGGTGGAAGAGTGGACGTGAGTGGTTGGGCCCCAAATAGTCGCACAGTCACCTTTTTGCTGCGTGACCTTGACAAGTTACATCGTTTAGTAATTTAGCTTCCACCTTTGAAAAAGAGATTCATAACACCCACTGTATGATTGTTGTAAGGATTAGATGGGATGAAACTCTTAAAGCTCTAAACATCTGTCTGAAATGCAGTCAGCGGTCAGTACATTTTTAACTACTAGCAATAGCGGTAAGTTAATTTAGTAGTTAAATTACTCTATGTGGTGTGAAGTGATACAGGATGAAAAGTTGTCACTTCTACCTTTCAACTCTGAAGGTGGTTTAATAGGCAGGCTGGCAGTGATCTGCCTCAAGGAGTGATCCTCATGTGTTCACAGAAGTCTTTGTTTCTCCTATAATGTTTCTAAGTGTGAAAGGGGCGTTTCCTGTGTGTCTGTCACAGGAGCATGGCCATGGGGGCTGACTCCAATGCACTTAGAGGACAGAAAGCATGGAGTTTGAAGGCTATGCTTATTTCTTTTCTGTTTTGTTTTTTTTTTTAATATTTATTTATTTATTTGGCTGCATTGGGTCTTAGTTGTGGCACGCGGCATCTTTGTTGAGGCATGGGGGATCTTTCGTTGCGGTGCACGGGCTTCTGTCTAGTTGTGGCACGTGGGCTCAATAGTTGTGGTGCGCGGGCTCTCTAGTTGTGGCACACAGGCTTAGTTGCCCCACGGCACGTGGGATCTTAGTTCCCTGACCAGGGATCGAACCCACATCCACTGCATTGGAAGGAGGATTCTTAACCACTGGACCATCAGGGAAGTCCCGGCTATGCTTATTTTGATAGTTGAGTTTTTTGTTTTTTTTTTTTTAATGGCATTTATTTCACAAATTATCCTGCTTTCTTTCTTCCAGTTCTGGGATTACCGCCAGCCTCGGAAATACCTCAATATTCTCCCTTGCCAGGTGCCTGTCTGGAAGGCCAGATACACTGTGAGTGAGATGCCCTACCTCTTGCTCGGAAACATTATCTAGGTGTTTTGGACAGAAGGGGCCAGGGACATTTCCTCTTATTTATTTGTGAGGCAATTTTCTCCTTCTGTCTTGGTTTAGAAGTGGGACAAAGGTGGTAATGACGGCATAAAAGCTGTTATCTATTTAAAAATTTGCCCTTGGGTCATTGGGTGAGACTCTATACTAGAAGTGCTAGACTAGCTGGGCTGGGGAGCTGGGCAGTGTGAAGGTGGTCAGTAAGGGAGGGGAAGAGGGTAAGCTGGAGGGTTGAGAGGCTGGAGGTCAGTGGATCGTGGTGGAAAGAACTCTGGCTTTAGATTCAGAAGACCTTGGTTTAGGGCTTGGCAATGCCATTTAATTTTTTTCCCCAGCTTTACTGAGCTATAATTGACATATAACATGGCATAAGTTCAAGGTATACAACATGCTGATATGTTACACTTACATATTGCCAAACAGTTACCACTGTAGCATTTGTTAACACTTCCATCGTCACATAATTACCATCTCTTTTCTGCAATGAGAACATTTAAGATCTACTCTCTTTTAACACTCAAGTATATCATATGGTGCTATTAACCATAATCACATGCTGTACATTAGATCTCCAGAGCTTATTCATCTTATAACCAGAAGTTTGTACCCTCTGACCAGCATCTCCCTGTTTCTCCCACCCCCAACCCCTGGTAACCACCGTTCTACTCTCTGTTTCTAAGAGTTCAGCTTTTTAGATTCCACGTATAAATGATATCATACAGTATTTGTCTTTGCTGACTTATTTCACGTACCATAACGCCCTCAAGGTCCATCCATATTGTGACAAATGGCAGGGTTTCCTTGTTTCTTGTCGCTGAATAATATTCCATTGTATATGTACCACATCTTCTTTATTCGTTCACCCATTAACGGACATGTAGGTTGTTTCTATATCTTGGCTATTGTGAATAATGCTGTAATGAGCCATTTAATATTTGTGTGGCCTTGGACAAGCCACATGTGTTTTTTGAGTAATAGTTTCCTCCTGTGTCAAACATGAATAATAGTGTTTAATATGCCTTGCTCTTTTTTTAAAATTGTGATAAAATTCCCTATTTTTAAGTGTCCAATTCGGTGGCATTTAGTACCTGTACAATATGTTTTCCCTTTGGAAAAAAAAATATGTATGAAAATGCTGTATAAACCACAAAATGCTACAAGTATAGTGGATAGGCTGTTATCGACCCTCCAACTTTGTTGCCAGATTGATAATTGATCAGAGATAATATATTTCCTTCAGTGTCAACTTGAAAGAGAGCACAGGGATGAATGAAGGTATCTTTATGCATTAGGCTGCCACCTGCTGCATCATGGAGTGAGGAAGAGAATTGGGGTATCACTTGGCCTTCGCATCTGGGAGCACTTGGGAGGAAGTCAGGCATTGCTCTTGTGAATTGAAATACTTCTCTGGATTAATATGTTTGCTTTAAAAAATAAACAGGAAAGCTCAGGAGTGCTGCCAAGAGGGCAGGAGAAAATAAGTGTGCTCTTAGGTGGCTTTGGCTTAATTCCTTAAAGAACAGAGTCTGCCTATCAACCAAATGAGCCCCTTAGCTACTTCGCAGATTGGGTGTTTATAAGTGGAAAGTGTCAGTCCTGAAATTGGAAGGTTTTCCTTTGCAAAGCTGTGGTCTTGGGGGCAGTGGGAAGGTGCTGCTTCGCGTGGATGGTGTGCTTCTGGTGCATTTCCACATGGCAGGGTTTGTTTGCTGTCTGGGGTTACCCTCAGTGTGCCTTGCACGCTCATTCTGGGAATGCACTCGATAACTCTCAGAGGGAACTCGTGGAGAGGAGCCGGGGTGTGAAACGGTGTGTTCCCGTGTGCAACCCCTAGAGCCATTTGCTTATTTTACATTAAAAAAACGTTCTTCTCCAAGTATTTGGCTTAGCTTTATTTTTTACTTGCTGTGGTCCCTTCCATCAGCAAAGAAAAAAAAAAAGGAAAGCAAATGAAAAGTAGATGTGATGGTCAACTGACGGTATTTGGAAAAATGTTCCCCAGATGGGTTGGGGCCTCCCATCATCCAGTTTATTTTAATTAGGCGAGAATTCCAACGTGGGTAACTCAAGACTCAGCGGATTCTCCCTGGAGCAATGCCTGCTTTTCCCTCTTTTGCCACAGCCTTTCAGCAATGGATTGGTGACCGTGATGGTTCCCCAGCTGCGAAGGGAGAACAGCCTGCTCTTGTGGAATGTCTTTGACTTGAACACGCCGGTCCATACCTTCGTAGGCCATGATGATGTGGTGCTGGAATTCCAGTGGAGGAAACAAAAGGAAGGTGGGTGGGAGGGAGACCGCCAACTGATTTCCTCCTGAGCCCTGCTCACCAGCAGCTCCCGTCCGGGTGGGCCACGTGATCGGAGGGGAGGATCCAGGAACAGGGCTGGCTTAGGAGTGGGAGTCAGGGAACCTCCCCCTTTAATCGTAGGTGGGTGATAGGGTGTGTGGCTGTGCTTCTTCCCCCCAAGTCCATCCCCTTGTGTTCTGTGCAGTCTCTCTCCTGTGTGGAAGGGATCTGGAGAGGTTGGTAGCCTTGCTGTTGGATCACTTCTAGAGCTGAAAAACTCTGGGGTCATCACACGCTCAGAAATCCCTGGCACTTGCTCCTCCCCCCCCTGTTTTTGTTTGTTTGTTTGTTTTGTTTTGGCTGCAACGTGTGGCTTGTGGTATTTTAGTTCCCCCATCAGGGATCAAACCCGGGCCCTTGGCAGTGAGAGCGTGGAGTCCTAACCACTGGACTGCCAAGGAATTCTCCCTCCCCCGTCTATTGATGAGGGAGATGCAAGGTCATCGTCAGTACCACCTACCACGTATTCCCAGTTCTCTTCACAAACACACAGTGGTATTTCACCTCCCAACCCCTTGAAGATAGGTTTGGCCACGTGACCTGCTTGGATCTTGAAACATGAACGAAAGTGATGCAGTCTCTTTTGGGTTGAAGTGGTAACAGCCAGTGTGCAATTATTTACTCTCCCTGCTAATGCCGAGGTACCTGGAGAAACTCCATGTGGCGCTGCTCCCACTAGGGTGGGGGTGAGGTGAAGATATAGAGACAGCAGGAGAGCCTTGCATTAAGCCACTGAGATTTGGGGCTGTTTGTTATTGCAGCTTAATCTAGCTAGCCCTCATTCATGCATCATAAGTATAATGGGGGTCAGGAAGCCCTCGGCCTCAGTTTCTCCACCAACTCACCATGCAAACTTAGTTGCAACCTCCCTTGTCTTGAGATCTTATTGCCACACTCTAAATGTTTTCCAGACCAGAAGTATATTTCATGGTCTTTCCATATCACAAAAGGAAAACCGGGCAGTGGAATGGTGTGACTTGTCCAGAGTCCGGGAGAGGTCACTGGTGTACCTGGGATTAGAGCAGTCATCTTATCCCAGCTTGTTTGTGACCTTCACAAGCCTCTTCTAGGATTGTTTTTTTGTTTTTGTTTTTGTTTTAATTTTTATTTATTTAAAAATATTTATTCATTTATTTGGCTGCATTGGGTCTTAGTTTCGGCACATGGGATGTTTGTTGAGGCATGCAGGATCTTTCACTGTGGCGCATGGGGTCTTCATGGCAGCGCACGGTCTTCTCTCTAGCTGTGGTTCAGGGGCTCTAGAGCGCACGGGCTTAGTTGCCCCGCGGCATGTGGGATCTTAGTTCCCCGACCAGGGATTGAACCCACGTCCCCTGCATTGAAAGGCGAATTCTTTACCACTGGACCACCACGGAAGTCCCTAGGATTGTTTTTGATAGGAATCTTTTGATCATGCTCTTAATTTTCCCATCTTCATTTCCATAATCTCACTTGCTTCTAGAAACACGAGGCTGCTTGGTCTCTATCCCATCAATTTCCATGCTTGACTTCATCTTTCAACTCTGTCCTGCATTTTGCCATTGAAAAGAGATGATAGAGTTTCCCCATGGTCTGGCAGCGAGAGGTTGGCCTGTAGTTTTGGACTGAAATAAAAAGTTTTTAGCAACCCGTTTTCAGTTGTCTGTGTCATCTGTAAGCTGGCAGGGTGAATTGTATAAATTGGGGCTGTCTAGCCAGTAGTGAAATTTTGAGTACAAGTTATAGGTGTTTTTTTAAAATTCCTTTTTATGGTGAGATATATCATCTACAAAATTGCATAAAACATGTAGAGTTTATAACATGAAAATCTGTGTGACTACCACCAAGGTCAAGAAAGAAAACATTGCTAGAACCCAGAAGCTTCCTGATCACAATCCTTTCCCTTTCCTAGAGGTAAACACTATCCTAACATTTACGGTAGTGATTTCTGTTTTTATTTTTACAGTTTACCACCCATTTCTGCATCCCTAAAAATAATTTAGGTTTGTTTGTTTTTGAACCTTTTATAAATGTAATCATCCTGCATGTATTCCTTTAAATAAAAATTATTTATTTAGTTGCGGCATGCAGACTCTTAGTTGCGGCATGCACGCAGGACCTAGTTCCCCGACTGGGGATCGAACCTGGGCCCCCTGCATTGGGAGCCCAAAGTCTTATCCACTGGACCACCAGGGAAGTCCCCATCCTGCATGTATTCTTATATTTTACTTCTTTCTCAACCTAATGGTGTTCCATTTTCTTTTTACTGCTGTGTCTTCTTAGTCAGTTTTTATTGGACCACCTCAGGCTTTGATGTTGGTTTTTCACTGTGGTGAAGGAGCTCTCAGAGGTAGGAAGAGAATCAGGATGTTGTGGTCCAAGGAAAAGGATGCTTCATGAAGGAATTGGAGGTCATTGGTTTTGGGTTTTGCTGAAGGATCTCCATGCAAAGTAAGAAAGAAGCACTTAATTGTATAAATAGGTATAAATAGGAAGCCATACAATCATTGAGAGACCAGTTCCAAAAGCAGATTGAGGAGGGAAGCCTGATTGTGAGACAGCAGAAACAGAGGCAGCACGAACTGGTTTTGTGAATGAGGTTGCCTTCAGAGGCAAGGAGTAGACTAAATTCTTTGGAGGAGGCTGCTGCCCTCTCTGTTTGAAGGCAAGGAGAAGAGGCAAGAAAGGGAGTAGGTGTGAAAGCAAAGGCCCTTTGAAAATAGGAGAGAATAGGGCCAAAGACCCAAGTAGAGGAGTTGGGTTTAGAAAGGAATTAAGCATAACTTTTCTTCAAAGTCAGGGACATGAAAAGAGTCTGGATGTGGAGTCAGAAAATTGTTGCTGGGACTTCCCTGGTGGTCCAGTGGTTAGGACTCCACGCTTTCACTGCCGAGGGCCCGGGTTCAATCCCTGGTCGGGAAACTAAGATCCTGCAAGCCATGCAATGATGCCAAAAAAAAAAAAGAAAAGAAAATTGTTGTTATGAACTTGGGCTAGATGGTGGTTCTCATGACAGGTAGTAGCTCAGAATAGTTGCTGTCTTGATAGTTGTGCACAGGGATGTATTAAAACATGGAGGAATGAAGGCCTGGTTGAAGGCAGTGACAAAGAGAAGGAACTTTGGCCCTCACTCGCTCTGTTCTCTGTTGCTTCAGTTTCCCCATCCATAATATGAGGGAATTGAATGAAATTATTTCTAGATTCTTTGCTCTCTGAAGATGGCCATAAAGAAGATTCTAGATACTGCAGAATTACCCTGAAATGTTCTGATCTTTCATAAAGCTCTTTCAGAAAGTACCTTGGACCTTTTTATTGATAGGATAATTTCCCTTTGACCAGACCTATCGTGTGAAAATACAATTCAGTCAGTTAAGAACATTAAAGATTGATTATTCCTTTTATAAAGAGATGCATTTCTTTACCAAAAAATTATTTTAAACAGTAAGATGTCACGATACATTTAAAACAATTCATTTTACAAGCAACCTATTCATCCCCAGCTCCTCTGGAGCACATAAAAGGAAGAACATTTGTGGAGGTGAAAGTTCACTGAGACATTAAATCCCGGCATCACTCTTCACTTGCTAATTTGTGAGCTATTATTTCACTTCCTTTAAGTTTCTGCTCAGGACTTCCCTGGTGGCACAGTGGTTAAGAATCCGCCTGCCAGTGCAGGGGACATGGGTTCGAGTCCTGGTCCGGGAAGATCCCACATGCCGTGGAGCAACTAAGCCCGTGCACCACAACTACTGAGCCCGCGTGCCACAACTACTGAAGCCCACATGCCTGGAGCCCGTGCTCCACAACAAGAGAAGCCACTGTGATTAGAAGACCGTGCGTAGCCACGAAGACCCAACGCAGCCAAAGATAAATAAATAAATTTATAAAAAAAGAAATAAAAATAAGGTTCTGCTCAAAGGTGACTTCCTCAGGGAAGTCCTATCTAAAAATAGTTCCCCTGTCAGTCTCTATCCTCTTATCCCATGTTATTTTTTTCATAACATTGTCACTACTGGACACGTTATTGTATGTTTGTCTATTTCCACCATTGGAATGTGAGATCTGTAAAGACAGAGATTCTTGTATTCATGTTATAGCCCTAGTGCCTAGAACAGTACCTGGCATATAGGAGATGTTCCATAAATATTTGTTAAATGGATGAATGGATGAATGAATCTCACCCCATCGCAACCTGTAAGAAACTTGATGTTGAATCCAGAAAAACCTGCACGATTCTTATCTGATGATTTCCAGGGTCCAAGGACTACCAACTGGTTACGTGGTCACGGGATCAGACCTTGAGAATGTGGCGGGTGGATTCCCAGATGCAGAGGGTATGTATTCAATGATACTGTGGAGGAATGTTAACTGGATACACCAGAAACGTAGGATAGAAGATTTGGTAGTTGAAGAAGTTAGAGGATACGTGATGGACATTTAATACGTACTTGCTGGTTGGCCGAGTGGCTTGTGTATGCTACACTGAGGCTTTGAGGTGTTCAGGAGCCCACTTCAGTATTCAGCACTTGAAGGCTGCAAAGCCTCTGAATGTCTTTTTTTCCTCTTGTCCTGGTCTAAGGTAGTGTGGGTTAGCATACTGAGCAAGTGGCCTGGGGGCTTCATTTCTTTCTCTTATAAATGGGCTAGAAAATCTGCCCTGGCACTAGGCAGTGTTCAGAGTCCTCCACGTTCATCAACAACACCTGTTAAGTGAAGCCCTTTCCAGTTTTTGCCCCATAAGTTGTATCTGTTCTTATATGAAGCACAGTGGTCCCTGTGTGAACTGCTTTCGTGGCCCTTGCTTTGCTCTGCCCCATCACGGGGTTCTGTCTTCTCATCCGGTGGCTAAATTCCTTGAAGGTGGGATCGCTGTCTCACTTGTATTGCATCCCATACAGCACTCTGTACAGAGTGGATAGAAAATTCTGGGTCAGATTTGCTACACTGCTTAGTACCAAGTCATTCATGAGCAATTTTGGTCAAATATCATCACCTTATTGCCTTTTAAATCTGTTTTCTCCAAAAAGTACCATTTGCTCCAAATGCTTTGAGGTTATGATATTTTTGCTCTTGCGTTGGCTGAATAACTCCATCAAGGCTGGAGTTTAAAAGGTTTTCTGAGATTTGCGTAAACTACGAACAGGATAAAACATTTTCCAGGGTAGGCTGATAGAGTCTGTTACCCTGTGTATTTAACCAGGGAGAATTGGTGATGTGCAAAACTTATTTTGATTGTATCAGTTTGGGGCTGACATCGCTCTCCTTTGTGATTCCCATTTTTAAGTCAGAACTCAACCAAACACGACAGTCCTTTCCACTGACTTCTCTAGACCGAGATCTCCTCCCCTCTGTTGCAGCTTTGTGCAAATGACATCTTAGATGGTGTTGATGAGTTCATTGAGAGCATTGCTCTTCTGCCGGAACCAGAGAAGACCCTTCACACTCAGGAGACGGATCACCAGCACAACTCCAGCCACGGGGAGGAAGAAGGTAATTGGTCACACTGATGTTTTAGGTGCGGTGCCCCTCTCTGCATCTCCGAGTTGAGGCAGATACCCCAGAACTGCTCTCTGAATCCATTTCAGAAATCTTTTCCAACAAGTTACCCTCTCTCTCCTGCTAGTCTTAAAGGAAGACCCCCCAAGCAGCCTCCTGGAAGAGAAGAAATCAGAGCAGCTGGGCCTGCCTCAGACTCTGCAGCAGGAGTTCTCCCTGATCAACGTGCAGATCCGCAACGTGAACGTGGAGGTGCTCAGGCTTAGCGAACTGTCTCTCGCTTGCGGTTGGCGGTTGGTGGTTGGTGGGTGAGGGGACTATTTCAGCCATGATTTAGGCTAGTAACATAGCTTTGCTGCTCTAACAGGGAAGTCTCTGTGCTTGCTTTTTTGTTTTCTAGGTTATCTAAGGACATAGATATTTTACAAATGCAGATTATTTTCCCTTACCCTATTATTTTCTCATAAGATGAACCAAGGGATAAACTGATGCTCAAATGTCTTAAAATCTCCTTAGATGCTCTAACGCCTCATTTTACTCTATGTGAAGATGCTCAGCTCCTGGAAAGTTTAGTGTTTTGGCGGGGGTTACTGGCAAAGTTAATGGCAGGGCTGAGTTTGGAAGCCAGCCTCTTGACTCTCCAAGGCTCTTAGTACTTTGCTGTACGATCTTGCCTTGTAAGCTGATCATTTCCTCAGAGATTTAGATGCATGTTAAGAAGGTGACCAAGCCTCTTTGTTCATTTAACACACGGAGAGGTTTACTCTTTTCCTTTTGGGCAGGTACTGAAATTCTGTGCTTCAGGGAATTGAGTCTTTCTGTGAAGGAGTTTTAACACTTGATTAGTTTTTCTTTAGCCCAGATTCAATTAACAGTAGGCCTGGATCTGTGCACTTACATAATTGTCTCATTTGGCCTTTAAAACAGCTCTGCAATAAGTGGTTTTATCCCCACTCTACAGATGAGGAAACAGAGACACTACGAAATGAAATAACTTGTCCGAGGTCAACAACTGTTTGAATCTGAGTCTCCAGATTTCCCATATGTGTGGCTCTTTTTGCCATCGTCCAGCTGCCGTCTCTAGTTGGCAGCACAAGAAATCAAAAGAGATAAAGGATTCCTTGATTAATTGGTTATCTATATCAACTCAGTTTATATTCCCTTTGTCCCAGTTGAGAACAGTTTGGATATCTAGTGATCTAGTCTAAGAAGGAGATCTTGATTCCTTTCCCAGGACTGCTTTTTAAAAATTACTGAGAGGGACTTCCCTGGTGATCCAGTGGTTAAGACTCCACACTTCCACTGCAGGGGGCGCGGGTTCGATCCCTGGTCAGAGAACTAAGATCCCACATGCTGCATGGCATGGCCAAATAAAAAAATAAAATAAAATAAAATAAAAATTACTGAGCTATAATTCACATACCACAAAATTCACCCTTTTAAAGTTTACAGGGACTTCCCTGGTGGTCCAGTGGTTGAGACTTCACCTTCCAATGCAGGGGGTATGGGTTCGATCCTTGATTGGGGAGCTAAGATCCCACATGTCTTGAGACCAAAAAACCAAAACATAAAACAGAAGCAATATTGTAACAAATTCAATAAAGACTTTAAAAATGGTCCACATCAAAAAAAAAAAATCTTAAAAAAAAAATAAAGTGTACAATTTAGTGGTTCTTAGTACATTCACAAAGCCATGCAGCCATCACCAGTGCTACTTCCAGAGCGTTTTCATCATCCCCAAAGAAACCCTACATCCCCTAGCAGCCTCTCCCCATTTCCTGTATCCCCAGCCCCTGGCAGCCCCTCATCTCCTTTAGAGAGGAGGATTTTCCCAGGAGTCCTTTTTTTTTTTTTGACATCTTTATTGGAGTATAACTGCTTTACATTGTTGTGTTAGTTGCTGCTGTATAACAAAGTGAATCAGCTATACGTATACATATACCCCCATATCACCTCCCTCTTGCGTCTCCCTCCCACCCTCCCTATCCCACCCCTCTAGGTGGTCACAAAGCACCGAGCTGATCTCCCTGTGCCATGTGGCTGCTTCCCACTAGTTAGCTATTTTACATTTGGTAGTGTATATATGTCCAAGCCACTCTCTCACTTCATCCCAGCTTACCCTTCCCCCTCCCCATGTCCTCAAGTCCATTCTGTATGTCTGTGTCTTTAATCCTGTCCTGCCCCTAGGTTCTTCAGAACCATTTTTTTTTTTTTTTTTTAGATTCTGTATATATGTGTTAGCATACAGTAGCTAACACATGTTAGCATACATTTCTCTTTCTAACTTACTTCACTCTGTATGACAGACTCTAGGTCCATCCACCTCAATACAAATAACTCAGTTTCGTTTCTTTTTATGGCTCAGTAATATTCCATTGTATATATGTTCCATATCTTCTTTATCCATTCATCTGTCGATGGACACTTAGGTTGCTTCCATGTCCTGGCTATTGTAAATAGTGCTGCAATGAACATTGGGGTACATGTCACTTTTTGAATTATGGTTTTCTCAGGTTACATGCCCAGTAGTGAGATTGCTGGGTCATATGGTAGTTCTATTTTTAGTTTTTTAAGGAACCTTCATACTGTTCTCCATAGTGGCTGTATCAATTTACATTCCCACCAACAGTGCAAGAGGGTTCCCTTCTCTCCACACCCTCGCCAGCATTTATTGTTTGTAGATTTTTTGATGATGGCCATTCTGACCGGTGTGAGGTGATGCCTCATTATAGTTTTGATTTGCATTTCTCTAATGATTAGTGATGTTGAGCATCCTTTCACATGTTTGTTGGCAGTCTGTATATCTTCTTTGGAGAAATGTCTATTTAGGTCTTCTGCCCATTTTTGGATTGGGTTGTTCGTTTTTTTGATATTGAGCTGCATGAGTTGCTTGTATATTTCAGAGATTAATCCTTTGTCCGTTGCTTCGTTTGCAAATATTTTCTCCCATTCTGCAGTTTGTCTTTTCGTCTTGTTATTGGTTTCCTTTGCTGTGCAAAAGCTTTTAAGTTTCATTAGGTCCCATTTGTTTATTTTTTTTTTTTTTTTTTTTTTTTTTTTTTTTTTTAGTATTAGTTGTTTGTTTTTTTATACTGCAGGTTCTTATTAGGCATCAGTTTTATACACATCAGTGTATACATGTCAATCCCAATCGCCCAATTCAGCACACCACCATCCCCACCTCACCGCAGTTTTCCCCCCTTGGTGTCCATATGTCCATTCTCTACATCTGTGTCTCAACTTCTGCCCTGCAAACTGGCTCATCTGTACCATTTTTCTAGGTTCCGCATACATGCATTAATAGACGATATTTGTTTTTCTCTTTCTGACTTACTTCACTCTGTATGACAGTCTCTAGATCCATCCACGTCTCAACAAATGACTCAATTTCGTTCCTTTTTATGGCTGAGTAATATTCCATTGTATATATGTACCACATCTTCTTTATCCATTCGTCTGTTGATGGGCATTTAGGTTGCTTCCATGACCTGGCTATTGTAAATAGTGCTGCAATGAACATTCGGGTGCATGTGTCTTTTTGAATTACGGTTTTCTCTGGGTATATGCCCAGTAGTGGGATTGCTGGGTCATATGGTAATTCTATTTTTAGTTTTTTAAGGAACCTCCATATTGTTCTCCATAGTGGCTGTATCAATTTACATTCCCACCAACAGTGCAAGAGGGTTCCCTTTTCACCACACCCTCTCCAGCATTTGTTGTTTGTAGATTTTCTGATGATGCCCATTCTAACAGGAGTGAGGTGATACCTCATTGTAGTTTTGATTTGCATTTCTCTAATAATTAGTGATGTTGAGCATCTTTTCATGTGCTTCGTGGCCATCTGTATGTCTTCTTTGGAGAAATGTCTATTTAGGTCTTCTGCCCATTTTTGGATTGGGGTGTTTGTTTCTTTGATATTGAGCTGAATGAGCTGTTTATATATTTTGGAGATTAATCCTTTGTCCGTTGATTCATTTGCAAATATTTTCTCCCATTCTGAGGGTTGTCTTTTCGTCTTGTTTATGGTTTCCTTTGCTGTGCAAAAGCTTTGAAGTTTCATTAGGTCCCATTTGTTTATTTTTGTTTTTATTTCCATTACTCTAGGAGGTGGATCAAAAAAGATCTTGCTGTGATTTATGTCAAAGAGTGTTCTTCCTATGTTTTCCTCTAAGAGTTTTATAGTGTCCAGTCTTATATTTAGGTCTCTAATCCATTTTGAGTTTATTTTTGTGTATGGTGTTAGGGAGTATTCTAATTTCATTCTTTTACATGTAGCTGTCCAGTTTTCCCAGCACCACTTATTGAAGAGACTGTCTTTTCTCCATTGTATATCTTTGCCTCCTTTGTCATAGATTAGTTGACCATAGGTGCGTGGGTTAATCTCTGGGCTTTCTATCTTGTTCCATTGATCTATGTTTCTGTTTTTGTGCCAGTACCATATTGTCTTGATTACTGTAGCTTTGTAGTATAGTCTGAAGTCAGGGAGTCTGATTCCTCCAGCTCCATTTTTTTGCCTCAAGACTGCTTTGGCTATTCGGGGTCTTTTGTGTCTCCATACAAATTTTAAGATGATTTGTTCTAGCTCCGTAAAAAATGCCATTGGTAATTTGATAGGGATTGCATTGAATCTGTAGATTGCTTTGGGTAGTATACTCATTTTCACAATGTTGATTCTTCCAATCCAAGAACATGGTATATCTCTCCATCTGTTGGTATCATCTTTAATTTCTTTCATCAGTGTCTTATAGTTTTCTGCATACAGGTCTTTTGTCTCCCTAGGTAGGTTTATTCCTAGGTATTTTATTCTTTTTGTTGCAATGGTAAATGGGAGTGTTTCCATAATTTCTCTTTCAGATTTTTCATCATTAGTGTATAGGAATGCAAGAGATTTCTGTGCATTAATTTTGTATCCTGCAACTTTACCATATTCATTAATTAGCTCTAGCAGTTTTCTGGTGGCAGTTTTAGGATTCTCTATGTATAGTATCATGTCATCCGCAAACAGTGACAGTTTTACTTCTTCTTTTCCAATTTGTATTCCTTTTATTTCTTTTTCTTCTCTGATTGCCGTGGCTAGGACTTCCAAAACTATGTTGAATAATAGTGGTGAGAGTGGACATCCTTGTCTCGTTCCTGATCTTAGAGGAAATGCTTTCAGTTTTTCACCATTGAGAATGATGTTTGCTGTGGGTTTGTCATATATGGCCTTTATTATGTTGAGGTAGGTTCCCTCTATGCCCACTTTCTGGAGAGTTTTTATCAGAAATGGGTGTTGAATTTTGTCAAAAGCTTTTTCTGCATCTATTGAGATGATCATATGGTTTTTATTCCTCAATTTGTTAATATGGTGTATCACATTGATTGATTTGCGTATATTGAAGAATCCTTGCATCCCTGGGATAAATCCCACTTGATCGTGGTGTATGATCCTTTTAATGTGTTGTTGGATTCTGTTTGCTAGTATTTTGTTGAGGATTTTTGCATCTATATTCATCAGTGATATTGGTCTGTAATTTTCTTTTTTTGTAGTGTCTTTGTCTGGTTTTGGTATCAGGGTGATGGTGGCCTCATAGAATGAGTTTGGGAGTGTTCCTTCCTCTGCAATTTTTTGGAAGAGTTTGAGAAGGATGGGTGTTAGCTCTTCTCTAAATGTTTGATAGAATTCACCTGTGAAGCCATCTGGTCCTGGACTTTTGTTTGTTGGAAGATTTTTAATCACAGTTTCAATTTCATTACTTGTGATTGGTCTGTTCATATTTTCTATTTCTTCCTGGTTCAGTCTTGGAAGGTTATACCTTTCTAAGAATTTGTCCATTTCTTCCAGGTTGTCCATTTTATTGGCATAAAGTTGCTTGTAGTAGTCTCTTAGGATGCTTTGTATTTCTGCAGTGTCTGTTGTAACTTCTCCTTTTTCATTTCTGATTTTATTGATTTGAGTCCTCTCCCTCTTTTTCTTGATGAGTCTGGCTAATGGCTTATCAATTTTGTTTATCTTCTCAAAGAACCAACTTTTAGTTTTATTGATCTTTGCTATTGTTTTCTTTGTTTCTATTTCATTTATTTCTGCTCTGATCTTTATGATTTCTTTCCTTCTGCTAACTTTGGGTTTTGTTTGTTCTTCTTTCTCTAGTTTCTTTAAGTGTAAGGTTAGATTGTTTACTTGAGCTTTTTCTTGTTTCTTTAGGTAGGCTTGTATAGCTATAAACTTCCCTCTTAGAACTGCTTTTGCTGCATCCCATAGGTTTTGGGTCGTCGTGTTTTCATTGTCATTTGTCTCTAGGTATTTTTTGATTTCCTCTTTGATTTCTTCAGTGATCTCTTGGTTATTTAGTAACGTATTGTTTAGCCTCCATGTGTTTGTCCTTTTTACGTTTTTTTCCCTGTAATTCATTTCTAATCTCATAGCGTTGTGGTCAGAAAAGATGCTTGATATGATTTCAATTTTCTTAAATTTACTGAGGCTTGATTTGTGACCCAAGATGTGATCTATCTTGGAGAATGTTCCGTGCGCACTTGAGAAGAACGTGTAATCTGCTGTTTTTGGATGGAATGTCCGATATATATCAATTAAATCTATCTGGTCTATTGTGTCATTTAAAGCTTCTGTTTCCTTATTTATTTTCATTTTGGATGATCTGTCCATTGGTGTAAGTGAGGTGTTAAAGTCCCCCACTATTATTGTGTTACTGTCGATTTCCTCTTTTATAGCTGTTAGCAGTTGCCTTATGTATTGAGGTGCTCCTATGTTGGGTGCATATATATTTATAATTGTTATATCTTCTTCTTGGATTGATCCCTGGATCATTATGTAGTGTCCTTCCTTGTCTCTTGTAACATTCTTTAATTTAAAGTCTATTTTATCTGATATGAGTATAGCTACTCCAGCTTTCTTTTGATTTCCATTTGCATGGAATATCTTTTTCCATCCCATCACTTTCAGTCTGTATGTGTCCCTAGGTCTAAAGTGGGTCTCTTGTAGACAGCATATATATGGGTCTTGTTTTTGTATCCATTCAGCCAGTCTATGTCTTTTGGTTGGGGCATTTAATCCATTCACGTTTAAGGTAATTATCGATATGTATGTTCCTATGACCATTTTGTTAATTGTTTTGGGTTTGTTTTTGTAGGTCCTTTTCTTCTCTTGTGTTTCCCACTTAGAGAAGTTCCTTTAGCATTTGTTGTAGAGCTGGTTTGGTGGTGCTGAATTCTCTTAGCTTTTGCTTGTCTGTAAAGCTTTTGATTTCTCCATCAAATCTAAATGAGATCCTTGCCGGGTAGAGTAATCTTGGTTGTAGGTTCTTCCCTTTCATCACTTTAAGTATATCATGCCACTCCCTTCTGGCTTGCAGAGTTTCTGCTGAGAAATCAGCTGTTAACCTTATGGGAGTTCCCTTGTATGTTATTTGTCGTTTTTCCCTTGCTGCTTTCAATAATTTTTCTTTGTCTTTAATTTTTGCCACTTTGATTACTATGTGTCTCGGTGTGTTTCTCCTTGGGTTTATCCTGTATGGGACTCTCTGCGCTTCCTGGACTTGGGTGGCTATTTCCTTTCCCATGTTAGGGAAGTTTTCGACTATAATCTCTTCAAATATTTTCTCTGGTCCTTTCTCTCTCTCTTCTCCTTCTGGGACCCCTATAATGCGAATGTTGTTGCGTTTAATGTTGTCCCAGAGGTCTCTTAGGCTGTCTTCATTTCTTTTCATTCTTTTTTCTTTAGTCTGTTCCGCAGCAGTGAATTCCATCATTCTGTCTTCCAGGTCACTTATCCGTTCTTCTGCCTCAGTTATTCTGCTATTGATTCCTTCTAGTGTAGTTTTCATTTCAGTTATTGTATTGGTCATCTCTGTTTGTTTGTTCTTTAATTCTTCTAGGTCTTTGTTAATCATTTCTTGCATCTTCTCAATCTTTGCCTCCATTCTTATTCCAAGGTCCTGGATCATCTTCACTATCATTATTCTGAATTCTTTTTCTGGAAGGTTGCCTATCTCCACTTCATTTAGTTGTTTTTCTGGGGTTTTTTCTTGTTCCTTCATCTGGTACATAGCCCTCTGCCTTTTCATCTTCTCTATCTTTCTGTAACTGTCCATTTGTTTATTTTTGTTTTTATTTCCATTTCTCTAGGAGGTGGGTCAAAAAGGATCTTGCTGTGATTTATGTCATAGAGTGTTCTGCCTATGTTTTCCTCTAAGAATTTTATAGTGTCTGGCCTTACATTTAGGTCTTTAATCCATTTTGAGTTTATTTTTGTGTATGGTGTTAGGAAGTGTTCTAATTTCATTCTTTTACATGTAGCTGTCCAGTTTTCCCAGCACCATTTATTGAAGAGGCTGTCTTTTCTCCACTGTATATTCTTGCCTCCTTTATCAAAGATAAGGTAACCATATGTGTGTGGGTTTATCTCTAGGCTTTCTATCCTGTTCCATTGATCTATATTTCTGTTTTTGTGTCAGTACCATACTGTCTTGATTACTGTAGCTTTGTAGTATAGTCTGAAGTCAGGGAGCCTGATTCCTCCAGCTCTGTTTTTCTTTCTGAAGATTGCTTTGGCTATTCGGGGTCTTTTATGTGTCCATACAAATTGTGCAATTTTTTGTTCTAGTTCTGTGAAAAATGCCATTGGTGGTTTGATAGGGATTGCATTGAATCTGTAGATTGCTTTGGGTGGTAGAGTCATTTTCACAATGTTGATTCTTCCAGTCCAAGAACATGGTATATCTCTCCATCTGTTTGTATCATCTTTAATTTCTTTCATCAGTGTCTTATAGTTTTCTGCATACGGGTCTTTTTTCTCCTTAGGTAGGTTTATTCCTAGGTCCCAGGAGTACTTTTAACTTGAGTCAGGTTTTTAACATCTTCCTGCTTTATTTTCCCATCTCAAAATAAATATAACAAGTTTCAGCCTATCTCACAGCTTTGGGATGAAGCTTTTTTAAGTAAAAACACTTTGAACTTATTAAATCGGTGCTAAAATTAAAAATCCATTTTGAAAATGAGTTGTCCACATCTTCCAAATTCATCTTTGGAGACTCTCTCTCACTCTGTTACCAGGAACCTAGAGCATTCAGTTACCTTATTTAAACCTGTTTGCATCTGAAGACCCTTTGCAGTTCCTCTCCAAAGCAGCTATTGATTTGTCCCCTGCAGATGGACGCAGCAGACAGGAGCTGCACAGTGTCTGTGCACTGCAGCAACCACCGCGTCAAGATGCTGGTGAAGTTCCCTGCGCAGTACCCGAACCACGCGGCCCCTTCCTTCCAGTTCATTAACCCCACCACCATCACATCCACTATGAAAGCGAAGCTGCTCAAGGTGGGCATCTGTGTTCACAAGTTCTCCTTGATGTCAGAAGTGGAGAGCACTGCTCATGTGCATCAGTGTCTGAGTCGAGCAGTGAAGTTGAGTGAAAAAACCAATCGATAAGATTTGGACCTCATGTGTCCTTCCGTCTGGCAGGGTTAACAACTGTATTCTTTTTGTGTAGGAAACATTGGGCGCTGGTTCTTAATCTCTTTGGGTCATGGACCGCCCCCTTCTAAAGTCTAATGAAAACCACACACCCTTCCACAGAAAAATTTGCACAGATATTGCATATAACTTCAGAAATATTGCATATAAATCATAGGCAATTATGTAATTGCATATAATCTCACAGATCTCTTTAAAGCTATGCGTTAATCCCAGGTTAATACAATACAATCTCATTTATTTGGAAACTATAGGCAAAATGTATTCTGAAGCTAAAAGATACTTTTTAATCAGAAAAAAAGTATGTAAGGTCATTAAAAAAAATCTGCTCCATAAAAGGAGATGTTGTTACTTAGAGTGAGGCTGGCTGACTGGACACGTGAGGTGTGTGATAGGACAGCGGTGCCTGAATGGAGGGGTACAGCCTGGAATCTCGTCTTTACCCTTACAGGTTCAGAAACTTGATTTGTCAGTTCACACAGAGCTGATCAGGTG
This sequence comes from Balaenoptera ricei, assembly GCF_028023285.1. Classification (NCBI taxonomy): domain Eukaryota; kingdom Metazoa; phylum Chordata; class Mammalia; order Artiodactyla; family Balaenopteridae; genus Balaenoptera; species Balaenoptera ricei. The sequence goes on along the minus strand of NC_082657.1, from coordinate 51,253,029 downwards.
GAATCCTCATAGAAAAGCCCCATGACCTGAGATACGTCTTTTTCGGTCTGAGCAGCATCACATGTGAAATAGCAGAAATATCCTGACAGCACCAAGTTGACCTAAATGCTGTTCATTTTTTGCCTAGTTTGTGTTATATACACTTGATTGTTCTATCTTCTTGGGGTATGATAGGTAACCAAGAAATTGTTCAAGCTTTGTAAGGGTCTGTGAAATGCTAATTACTCAGATTTTGTGGTACTTGACATTTTGTCCTTGGAGTCTGAACATTTCGTTGCCTTGTTTGGACATACAAAAAAGATAGATTTTTCTATTGGTATAAAAATGATAGGGTAAGCAAGTGTTTTAAAGGTCTAATTCAGTGCTGTCCAATAGAAATGTGATGCAGACTACATGTAATTTTCAATTTTCTTGTAGCCATGCTAATAAAAAAAAAAAGGTAAATTAATTTCAATATTTTAATTTAATCCAGTATATCCAAAGTATTATCATATCAACATGTAAGCAGTATAAAAATTATTGCGATAGCTTACATTCTTTTTTTTTTTTCTTTTTGGTACTAAGTCTTCAACTTTTGGTGTGAATTTTATGCTTACAGCACATCTCAATCCAGACTAGCCACACTTCATGTGTTTTATAGTCTGGTAATGACTTCCATGTTAGACAGCCCAGGTCCAATTTACATGCCTATCTTCAGTATGTGTATGTCAGTTTATATCGATAGCATGTGCTTTAAAATGTTAAGCTCCATATATATATGTATATAAAATATATATATGTTATTAAAGTATAGTTGATTTACAGTGTTGTGCCCCAATCTCTGCTGTACAGCCAAGTGACTCAGTTATACACATATATACATTCTTTTTTTAATATTCTTTTCCATTATGGTTTATCCCAGGAGATTGGATATAGTTCCCTGTGCTATACAGTAGGACCTTGTTGTTTATCCGTTCTAAATGTAATAGTTTACATCTACCAACCCCAAATTCCCAGGCCATCTGTCTCCCTTCCCCTCACCCTTGGCAACCCCAAGTCTGTTCTCTATGTCTGTGAGTCTGTTTCTGTTTTGTAGATAGGTTCATTTGTACCATATTTTAGATTCCACATATAAGTGATATCATATGGTATTTGTCTTTCTCTTTCTGACTTACTTCAATTAGTATGATAATTTCTAGTTGCATCCATGTTGCTGCAAATGGCATTATTTTGTTCTTTTTATGGCTGAGTAGTATTCCATTGTATGTATGTACCACATCTTCTTTATCAATTTATTTGTCAGTGGACATTTAGGTTGTTTCCATGTTTTAGGTATTGTGAATAGTGCTGCTATGAACATAGGGGTACATGTATCTTTTTGAATTATAGTTTTGTCCAGGTATATTAGGCTTTATATTTTTAAAGGACCCCCCCAAAAAAGGTACATTTTAATTTTCACTAAAGTGAAATCTGTTCCCCCTGGCGTGTATGTATCACATGGAACAGTTTTCAGTCCAGACTGGAGGATATTACTCTAAGTGATGCTGAGATTTCTCATGGAGGAGGGTGGGGTCGGGAGAGAGCAAAGGAGTAGAATTCACTATAAAGGAAGAATGGTGGTTCTAATTGTGTTCTCTCAGAGCCAGTGCATGCGCCTGCCGTGGCAAAGGAAAGGGCTCCTGGAAGAGGATTCACAAATGAATCTTCTCCCTGAGCCTCTCGGGGAGGGGGAAGGTGGTGTGTTGCGTTGGCGGCCTCAGACACGGCCACGCTCTGGTACCCCAGCATTGTTGCTGCTTCCGATGCTTCACACAATAAAAAAGAATCAGGAGAAAGAATGTTGCTCTTCTTGACTGCGTTTTGTGCCTTTTCTAGATCCTGAAAGACACTTCCCTGCAAAAAGTGAAACGCAACCAGAGCTGTTTGGAGCCCTGCCTGCGCCAGCTTGTCTCCTGCCTTGAGTCTTTTGTGGTGGGATCCTTGTTACCAACCTATGCTTTGGGGTTTCCTTTCCTTTCCTCCTCCCTAAAATCCTGGGCTCCCTGATCTTGTAATAATGTGTCCTGTTTTGTAATTTGGCTTGAAGACAGACTGTGGGTTTTAGTCTCTTGATTTTAAAATTTCAGAACCAAGAAGACAGCGCTTCCAGCAATCCCTTTGCGCTCCCGAACTCTGTCACGCCGCCCCTACCGACATTTGCCCGGGTGACCACCGCCTATGGGTCCTACCAGGATGCCAATATTCCCTTTCCCAGGACCTCGGGGGCCAGATTCTGCGGGGCAGGTTGGTCTCTTTCTGTTCTCTGATTCTAGATTTCGAGAGAGAGAAGCTAAGAATGTCTGTATAAAAATTTCCATCAGAAAATGTTTCTTTGTTTTTATTTCCTGAGAACTCAAAAGATTTCTGTCATAGTGTTATCTGATGCCGAATTGGCATCTGGGGACATACCCTAAGAATGTTCACCAGATTTACAGACTTAATTTGTTTGATTCTGATGAGTGTGAATTTGAGTCTTGACTCAGCCTATTGAAAATACACATAGGAAATATAAAGTACCTGTGAAGACTTTTTCCAAACCACATACATCCCATCTCTCCTGAATCCTGGAGATTCTTATCTTTGTTTTTATTAAGTACGGCTGCCATTGTGAGCCTGTGTAGCTTAGGATACTATGTCTTATCCTTCAGGTATATTGAGGTAGACAAAAGATTGACCAGTGCTTTCTTAGGATTTCCCACGACCAGCTCATTGACCTTGATGTGCACATGTGATGTCTCCTTTGACAGGGTACCTGGTGTATTTCACAAGGCCCATGACGATGCACCGAGCAGTGTCTCCGACTGAGCCTACTCCGAGGTGAGTCTGGGAGATGCAGGTGTAAGCTACATTCATGGGCCAGAAATAGGCAGACATCTGGGAATTTGTCTTTGGACAATTTGTGTTAGTTATAAGATTTACTCCCAAAAGATCATAGTTCATTGAATTTCACCCAAGCTGAGATTTCTACTGTAAAGTTACTACTAGAAGGAGTTGCTTAATAAAAACTGTTGTCAAAACAAGGCAAATTCTTTTTTAATGTGCTTTTCCCCTATTGCTAAAGTATTATCTGAACATTAAATAAAACTAGAAAAATAGCAAGAGATAATCTGTAGTCCCGTAACACTAATAGGCCACTTCTGACATTACCACACACATGTAGTGTATGTGCAGCCATCACTGGAGTAAATTCTAGAACCTTTTCATTATCCCAAAAAGAAACTTTGAATCCCTTAAGGGTCACCCCAGTCCCTAAGTCCCCCATTCCTCCAGCCCTGGGCAAACACTGATCTACTTTCTGTCTATAAATTTGTCTATTCTGGACAGTTCGTATAAATGGAATTATATGTGTGTTCTTTTGTAACTGACATCTTTCACTTAGTATATTTTCAAGGATCATACATGTTGTAGCATGTATCAGTACTTCATTTCTTTTATTGCCAAATAATATTCCATCACATGTATATACCATGTTTTATTTATTCATACATCAGTCATTGGACATTGGGACTATTTCCACTCTTTGGCCATTATGAATAATGCTGCTATGAATATTCTGTGCAAAGTTTGTGTGGATATATATTTTTTCATTTTTCTTGGATATATACCTAGGAACTGAATGACTGGATCATATTGTAACTTTTTTTCTTAATTAATACACTTTATCTTTTAGAGCAATTTTATGTTCATAGCAAAATTGAGTGCAGAGTACATATACCCCTGTCCCCACACCTTTACAACCTTCCCCATATTAGTGGTTTTTTAAACTTAAATATTATGCTGTAGACTTCTGGTTCTACAGTGTGATGACCAGGATAACTTGGAAACCCTCCTGCTACAAACACCTGGTTATATTGTATATGATATAATTAGCATACTTAATGATGAATAGCTAAGCTAACAAGAAAGAAAGGACATTGCACCAAGTTCATGAGCAGGTGCTACGGCTGTCCTGGGAGTTTGCCAGTTTCTGCAGTAACCCAGGCAGATGAGAACTTGGCGCTACAAGAAGTGGGAGTTAAATGCCAGAGAACGCCCTACATTACACCAGATTCCTTATTCGAAAGGTTGGACTAGAAAACAATCACCTACTCTTTTTTTTTTTTTAATTTATTTTATGTTTTTGGCTGAGTTGGGTCTTTGTTGCTGCATGCAGGCTTTCTCTAGTTGCAGCAAGCGGGGGCTACTCTTTGTTGTGGTGTGCAGACTTTTCATCGCAGTGGCTTCTCTTGTTGTGGAGCACGGGCTCTAGGCACGTGGGCTTCAGTAGTTGTGGCTCACGGGCTCTAGAGCGCAGGCTCAGTAGTTGGAAGACACGGGTTTAGTTGCTCTGCGGCATGTGGGATCTTACCAGAGCAGGGCTCAAACCTGTGTCCCCTGCATTGGCAGGCAGATTCTTAACCACTGTGCCACCAGGAAAGCCCCCAATCACCTACTCTTAAAAGGAAACAACAGATATCTGTATCTGGACTTTGGGTCAGCGGGAAAATGTTCCTATTAGAACATTTTTCATACTAACAGTATTTTATTGGGGTATAATTTAGGGTACACAAATGTGAAGTCTGTACCTTGATGACCAGCACCCAGATCAGGATACAGAGCCTTGTCCTCACTCCCAAAAGTTCCCTGGTCGCTTTACCCAGAGGAAATGATTCTTCTGCTTCCATCATTGAAGTTTAGTTTGCCTGTGCTTGAACTTCATCTAAATAGAATCATCCAGCATGTACTATTTTATGTCCGGCTTATTTTGCTCAACTTAACGTTTTTGAAATTGATCCACGTTGTTGCGTGTATCAGTAGTTCCATGGTATGAAAATAATATAATTTGCTTATTCATACTCCTGTTGATGGACATTTGGATTATTTCCAGTTTTTATTTTATTATATGTAGACCTACACATACAAGTCTTTTTTTTTTTTTTTTAATTTCATACAAGTCTCTTTATGGACATGTGTATTAATTTCTCTACCCAAGGAGTAGAATCCCTGGGTCATAGGATACGTGCATGTTTAATTTTATTAGAATTGCCAAAAAGTCTGTCCCCAGTGGTTATGCCGTGTTATACTCTTCCAGCAATGTTTCAGAGTTCTGGCTGCTCCACATCCTCTCCAAAACTTGGTGTTTTTAGTCTTTTCAGCTTTAGCCATTGTGGTGGGTGTGTAGTATTATCTCATTGTGCTTTAATTTGTACTTCCATGGTGATGACTAGTGATGTTGAACAGCTTTTGTGTGCTAATTGACCACTTGGATATCTTCTTTTGTGATTTGCCTGTTCTAGTATTTTGTCCAGTTTTTTTTAGACTGTGTTTCTTATTATCTATTTGTAGTAGTTCTTTATCAATTCTTATTGCAAATCCTTTGCTGTGTGTATGTATTCATTTGCTCCTAATCTATGGCTTATCTTTCTCCCTCTTTAATGATTTTCAATTTTCAGCAGTTATTAATTTTGATGCAGTTCAGTTTATCACTTTTTAAGTGTTAGGGTTAGTGCTTCTGTGTCCTGTCTAAAAAAAATCTCTGCCTATCCCAAGGTCATGAAAATATTCTGTGTTTTCTCTTAAAAATTTATAGGTGTAAATTCCTTATCTAAGGTCTGTAATTAATCTCAAAGTAATTTTTGTGTGTGATGTGAGGTAGGGGTCAAAGTTTTTTTTTTCAGTAGAGATATATAGTTGTTATATATATAGCACCATTTATGGAAAAGATTTTGCTCTTGTTGAATTTGCATTGATACCTTTGTTGAAAATCAGTTGACCGTATGTTTTGGATCTATTTCTGGACTCTATTTTTTTCTTTTGTTTATTGGTCTCTCCTTATGCCAGCACTATACTGTTAATGTAGGTTTATATAGTAAGTCTTCAAATCTGGTAATGTTAAGTCCTCTAACTTTATTATTCTCATTCAGGATTGTGTTGGCTACTCTAGATCTTTTGCATTTCTGTAAAAATAGAAATCAGCTTACTGGTTCCTACAGAAAAAAGCCTGCTCATATTTTGATTGGAATTGTGTTGATTCTATAGATCAACTTGGAGAAAATTGACACCTTAACAATCTGGAATCTTCTAGTCTATTAACACGGTGTATTTCTCTATTGTTTTGAGTCTTTAATTTCTCTCAGCAATATTTTGTATTTTCAGTGCACATTTTTTCTTTAAATGTGTTCCTAGGTATTGAATGTGTTTTGATGCTATCGTAAATGCAGTTTTATTATTTTCCAAATGTTTGTTTTTAATATATAGAAATACAGTAGATTATTGTAGATTGACCTTGTATCTAAATTCACTTATTAGTTTAAGTAGTTTATAGACTCCTTTGAATTTTCTATGTATATAGTCATAGAAACATTCTCCGCTTCTGCAGATAAAGTATTTTTCAGTTCTAAAAGTGCTCTTTGATTCCTTTTTGGAGTTTCCATTTTTTCCCCGTTTTATCCATCTTTTTCTCCTGATTTCATCAAGCGCTAAGAATGGCATCACTTAGAACTATGGAAAGATCCAAGCCAGTATGGTTAATCGTGCCTTTTCAACCACAGATCTCTGTCAGCTTTGTCTGCCTATCATACTGGCTTGATTGCACCCATGAAGATCCGCACAGAGGCCCCCGGGAACCTCCGTTTGTACAGCGGGAGCCCCACGCGCAGTGAGAAGGAGCAGGTCTCCATCAGCTCCTTCTACTACAAGGAGCGGGTAAGTGGCCGATCCACGGCCTTTGGTTCTTATCCCTTCCCCAGATTCTTGTCCTTGGCCTCCCTACCTGCCATGCACAGCAGCTAACTTAGTGATCCCCCTGTTGTCTTTCCCTTTCATAGTTAGTGTGTTCGAGAAAGACCATTGCTTTGTTCCTTTCGGTTGGTTTTTAACTACTGTAAATTGTATAGGAGGGGGAGGGGTGGTTGGTTGTTATAATCCGTACTCTTCCCTCCCCTTTAACCCTGTCCTGTGATCCCCATACATGAAGTCGATTCCCATCCTCTCAGATAGAATCACGCAGCTTCAGGTCTTCCTGGGTATTCTGATGTTTGTCAGCAAATTAAGGGATGCTTCAGAAGGCTTGGGATCCTGATATATTTGGAACTTCATAGTTGTGGGAAGTTTTCAAGTTGACCTCTAAGAGGTTTTATACTTTTACTCAGTCTGCACTGAAGTACCCATTTGAATGGACCGGTTTATAGAAAAATCGCCTGAAACTGTCCTTCTGTTCCTGGGTTCTTAAGGAACTCATCATCCCTACAGTAGCTATTAAGCTATCAGAAACCTTTGGTGACGACAGTGTAGAGAATATTGGCAGAGCGTGGGAATGATTCTGAGAACTTTCTGTGTTATCAGGTTGAGTCTGGCTTAAACTGTCTTTTAACTGACATGATGTATTAACTGGTTACCACTGAGCTACTCACAAACTCAGTCCTTAGGAATTCTTTGTTGCTCTCTCCCACTAATTGAGAAATGATGGATTGACTATAATTAAAATTTGTTTTTTTGTTAAAAATTGAATTATTTAAAATAAAACCCCAATTTCCAGCAAGTGTTAGAGGTGTGTTCACTTTGATTGCAATGTAGTGTCTAACCTTCCTGGTTTGCATGATGTTGGCTGTCACTGACTTTGTCAAGTCTTAGGGTTGTATGTGACAAATGAGTGGCAGGAACTGATGCTTGAGACACGACCAGTCTTGGGCAAAACCTTCAGTCAATTAGGGAAAATGATTTTTTTGTTGCCTTTCTGGCCAGCTCCATAGTCCCTTTCTTTGCATCTCTGACGGAGTTCTCCATCCCACCGCCGCCTCCCTCCACCCCGCCCTGTCCTGCACCTGTCACAGAACTTCTTAGAACACTTTTATATTCCCAAGTCCTTTACATTCAAAAAAAATTTTTTTTTATTTTTCTGCAAGCTAGCGGGTAACTGGTGAGAAGCTTTGATAAACTGGTTGGAACTAAGGCATTTTATTATTGATGTAGTAGCTAAACAAACTCAAGGTTGAATAAATGTGGGAATTTTCTTTAGCACCAGGGCCAGGTTGAGGAGACCTTTTAGTCAAAGAGGCAGTTCTGAATTCCCCTTTGCGTCATGCCCCGTGCTTCTCGTGCTTGGGTTCAGATTGGGCAGCATAGCTGGGACTTGCACTTTTGACCCTGTGATAGTGTGTAAAGGTCGTGTTTCATCAAAATAACTCCAGTTCCAAGAAGGAGCCTCTCCTAATGCAGAAGCATTTGTAAGGCCTACATTTATATTTTTGATGGTCTGGACTCTCTTTTACGACAAACACACTGTAATCATGAAGAGGGAACAAAGGCACATAGATAATTAGCTCTTATCAGACAGGATCTGCTGGGGCGTGGAGGAAGGATTGTGATGTTTCACTTTGGGGTGATTCCCAGTGTGCTGCTTCTCCCCAGAAAACGGGCCATTATAGTCCCCTAGGATGACATAGTAAGTGAATTGTATTTCAGACAGTGAGCGAATAAAATGGGGGGAGGTAGTTTTATTATAATTTTCATATGAAACTTTTGTATTGATGTATAGCATATGTACAGAAAAGTTCACAAATCATAGGTATATAATTCAGTCAATTAGCAATCACAGGAAATAGACTGTTCCAAGAAATAGACTATTCCAAGAACCCTAGAAGCCCTGGGGGAGGGAGGCACATTTTAATGTATGACACATAGTAATTATTAGGTTAAATCATATGAAACTGCTGATATTTGAGCATTTTTGACCTTAAGAAAAAGTTTCACGTGGTTCAACCTAGTAAGAAGTTAAAATCAGTTATTAATAACTGGTCAGTCAGTTATTTTGTGATAAATCTAAAATAAACTTGTAAACTCTCCTTGAAGCTTGTTCATGCCCATCCCATTTACATACGGCATGGGAAAGGAATTACAGGAATGAAATATGGCCATCTTATCTTCCTCACAGAGGACGATAACGGTTTTATCCCTCGAGAAGTATTTTCTGATTCTTGGGTGTCTAGTTTCAAATGTCAAATAATATCACTTTTATTACTTTTGTCCTGGAAACGATTCCAGTGTACTAAATTTCTCTGTGCTTAAGTCTTCATTTTCAGCCCAAATTTTATCTCCTGCATACTTTTATTCTTGTTTAGATCTCTACCCCTGAGAGCTTTAAATGAGTAAGAAGAAAGGAAAAGAATATAACTGCATTAAAGTATAACAATGAAAGAATTATAGAGTATTTTGGAGATTGCAGAAATATCTTCCTAGAGCCATTGGGGACTAATACTCATTTCTCTTGTTTTTGTGTTTTTAACCTGCCCTACTTAGGTCATCTTGTTATATCACCAAAGGTTCTCCAGATGGAATTCCAATGTTTGCTCTTAAAATTTTTTTAAATGTGAGAGATGTAAAAATAAACAAATAAAACCATTAAATTTCATAAGAAGTTAGAAAGCACAGAGAGATGCTAACATTCATTTGGTAACTGGACCATCTATTAATAGTTGATGAAATATTGTTTATTCTTAGGGTAAATCAGAAGGCCCAGGACTTAAGATCAACATCAGGCATCGCCCTGTAAACATTCAAAAAATTTTGCAGCCTCCCACATTCACTTCAGTGGACATCACTAAAATAGCTTTAATGTAAATAACTGGGGAGGTCTTGAAGTAAATAGAGTAATTTCTGATTTCCCGAAACAGTGTTGTATGCTCCCAGTTTCACACTGATGCTCCCGCGGTTAGCGGTTAGCGAGAGCCCTGGGGACCATCACGCTTCAGTTCTCTCAGGCTCTCACTTCCTCGTGGCACCGCTCTGAGGATGGTCCTGCAGCCCCAAGGTCAAGACTTCAGTTTCCCTGGCGCCCCCTACAGCCACACACCAAAAACAATTCGGTGTTGAATCTCTTGAGGAACTTCTTCCTTCTTAGGAATGAGAAGCTTCTCGCACATACATATGCTTTTGAAGGGGAAGCAGAGTTCTCCACCTGTTTCCTTTTTTTTGGCCACGCTGGCCTGTGTGGGTCTTAGCGCAGCATGTGGGATCCTAGTTCCCGACCGGGGATGGAACCCGCATCCCCTGCATTGGAAGCATGGAGTCTTAACCTCTGGACCGCCAGGGAAGTCCCTCCACCTGTTTCTTACGATCTTAATTCTTGTAAGAGAACCACAAATCTCCGTCGTAGTTCCTCTGTCAGAGCTGTGTGGATGTCAGCCTCCTGATACCTTGAAATGTGTTTCGGACTAAAGGACAACGACATTGTCCACGCTGTGTATGGAGTGTGATGGGTTGGGAGGGGGGGTGAGGGAATCTAAATACTGCTGTGCTGAGTTTCAGATTTTTCAGTCATTCCCATCCCAATTTTGCAGTATATTATGGTACCTTTGAATCCATCAGATGTGTGGGAAGCTTTCATTTTATTCTATATTTTTTCCCTTTTAATTTTCTTGGTGTTTTTCTTCCCTCCTCGTGGGTGTAACGTTTTCACGCACAGATGTCTCCTCGCTCTGCCCGGCGACGTTGGTCCATACAAGCAATTAACGACTTCCCGGTACTGTGCGCTGTGCAAATGCTCTCCTTAACTAATCCTGTCTCTGCCCAAAGGCCCAAGAATAAAATGCCACCTGCCTGGCTTTGAGGAACCTGAAATGACAGGCTGGCTGGTTTTCAGGACCAGCATAATCAATTTCTCACTCTTGGGAATCAGGCGCCAAGGACTGCCTCCTGGTTCTATCAGTTTCAAATGGGTGAATACTGATATTGTTAAGGATTGTGAATGGACTTCTTTGAAAATGAAGCTGAATGCTGGATTTCTTGGAAAGAACCCCAGTGATAAACCTTTAGCTCACCTGATTTCACTTGGAGTATTTGTATAATTTCATAGAGCTTTCAAAAGCCTACCTTTGGCATGGCGGGGCAGCAGAGGAAGATATAAGAGGCTTCTACCATTTTGTCTCCGTTTTTATCGTCTTGCTCGAGTTCAAAGAGGGAAGTGCCCACCTGCTTCATTGGCATGACACCGAAGCTAGATTTTAATCCTTTGGGAATTTCCTGGAACAAATTTTTTTCCTTGCCATCAATATTTTGCATTGACAATAAAACCTCTGCAATGGACATCTTCTCTTCCTTTTCTCTTGCTTACTCTCTCCTCTTCTGTCTTCCTCTCCCACCCCCTTTGTGTTTCAGTCGTGCCACGGTGACCTCAGGCTGTGCAAGACAGCTTTGAGGCTTTTGTGTAAGTTTCATTTGGTGTAAAAAAAAAAAAAAAAAAAAAAAAAAAAATTTAGGGGCATAGTCCTATAGCCTTTTCATATAAAAACCGGTTGAAATCAGGAGCCTTGATTAGCAAATTCCACTGCTGCCCAACAACCTGGAGGTGGAGCTGCCTCCACGGCCATCTTTCCTCAGAAAGCCTGTCCTACCAACCCAACTGCTGCGTTTCCACTGATTTTTCCAGAAGTCCCTGCTCCTGCTGCTATTTAAATAGGAACTCGTTTTGACTCACTGCCCACTCTGCTGATGATTATGCATTGTCGACGGGGTTGCTGCGAAGCAGTTGGTGGCTTATTCTTGGGCTGTTTTTACATTTAACCCATTTATTGGCATCGATGTTGCCTCCGATTGTAGCAGTAACACTGGTGGTTCAGTCGCAAGCTGGCTATTGGTTGTCATTCAGTGCTCTCTGCACCAGTGCCTCCCCCCTCCCCCCGCCCCTCCCTCCCCACCCCCATCCTCCCTGTCCTGTTGCCCGTAATTCCATGAACACCTTCTCGGTCTGTTCAGAGGACCATCCCAGTCTCATCGTGTGATAACTTGTCTGTCTTGCTTTGTCTCTCCTCCCTCGATCCCTGCTCATGGAATCTGTGGGGAAGGGGTGTTTTCTATCGATGGGGCATTGAGATGACCTAAGAGAAGTGCAGAGTCCTTCACCTCCCAGAGGTACCGATTTTACTGCACAGAAACGTATCCACATTTAAGCCCGTCAGAGTGGGACTGGAGCAATGCAGGAGGTTTTAGGGGGCTTTGGGGCCCCTGTGCCCTTTCCTCACCCGGAAAGGTCAGCCACACCTCATCTCGGTGTATCATTGTTGTCGTCACCTGACAGGTGCTCAGACTAGAGAGGTTATTCTAAAATCTCCAGCAACATACTATGGCAAAGAAATCTTGGGAAGGTGTGGATGAGGTATGAACCATTTTTGTTGCCAAAACACTAGAGGAAACACTCCATGCTTCTTAGGGAGCAAGTGGGTCCTAGGCCTGATTTGAGATCTACCACATCTTTGTTTAGGCAGCCTTGTTGGATTTGAATCCCCAGAATAATTAGCCACGAGACAGGTTTACTGAGTGACCTCCATAGCCTGAAGGGGAGATAGCTCATATTTAAAAACCATCAACCTCCAAGTTTGAAAAAAAAATATTTTGTGACCCCCCCCCCCACTTAAAGATTTTTTATAATGTTTTATAGTTATTCCTTGCTGGATTAAATGAACAAAAACAGCTGTCCCTTAATTGCTTTCACACTTTGATTCTTGGTGGCAGCTGTCATTAGGGTGATCCTGTGTTAGGGAATCTCCTTCTATTGTAGGCTCAAAGGCAGCTGATGGAGGTCCATAAAGCACCACCTGTACATCAGTACAGATCAAACAGAGAAGCACTTGGAAGCCTGGTGTCTCAAGAAGCTGACAAGGAAGTCCCAGGAAATACAGACAGTGATTTCTGTATTTCTGTGAAGGGTAGTTGCAGAAAGCTGCCCAGACCACTATCTTTACATTTTCATCAAGGACTTATTGATGACTCACATGGGCCCGTTTCTGCCAATCTCCATCACCCAAGACTGCAGATGGGAGAAGAGCCCTGAGACGTCTCTTTGGACCCTGAGTTTTCTTTTCTCTGCATGTATCGAATCCTAACAAATCCAAAAAGGAAATTAAACGGCGCGAGGTTCAGGCTCATGAGCCCGGCCTGAAACACAGCACCTTGGCCTGAGCCTGGCGTGTTAAGCCCTGTAGCCGCAGGAGCTGCTTGCCTCTGCCTGTCACCAGCGCGTTGCTCTGGCTCAGCAGTGCTTGGCAGAGAAGTGACTTTAGAAGTGAGTAATTGTAGACAGTGGTGTGTTGGACAGCCCTCACTGGAATCAGATGTTGATCTCCATACATGCAGAAATGGATCTGTTTTTATATGGATCAAACTATTTACATATTAACAGGTAGCTTAGCCAGGACTTAATTTCCCCCCCTTTTTAATCTAAAATCATACTCTTAAAAGCAGGTTAACAAGTATGGGCTTAGCAGCCTGAGAACTTGTGTTCAAAGCTCAGCTCTTAGGAGTGTGGCCTTGAGTAAGCTCACATCCTCACTGGTGAAGTCCAGGGCGTCTCTCATTTCCCAAATACTGGCTCCTCTCTGGCCATTGTAGAGAAGGCTCTGGGGAAATAGGATAATTGCTCGTGATCTTCTTCCACATCCATTACCCAGGTCCCTCTGCTCAAGTATTTTTGACATTCTGAAAATGATCCTTTTTAGAAATATTGCAAGTCTGCTAGGAAAAACGTTCTGACATGAGCTAGTCTATTTGCAAATGAACCACTTAGGGCACATGGGCCTTAATATTATGCTTTCATTGGGTTTGCTTAAAAAGTCAGGCGATTGTGGATGTTTCCAGTGTGGTCTGAAAGCTGTAGACCCCATCCCTCACGAGGCCTCCATTGGTTTCCAGCATTCAGTTAAACGGATCTGTCGTGAATTGCTCAATTGTTAAGGGCTTCTTATTTTCTCTTTGTAATAAGGAGCCAGAGTCAGTGCCTGGAACTGTTTTAGAAGCCTTTCAACCAACCCGGAAGACCCAATTAGGTGGATCCTCTTAGATTCCAGATGGAATCTTTTGAATGTAGATCTTTTCTTTCTGCCTTTAAAAAAAAAAAATCCAGTACCCTAAATCTCATTGGAGATGACGAATTACGTGGGGCCTTGTGGGTATGTCATTTCCCGGGATTTTTAAACTCCCGGAAGTCTGGATGAAAGTCACAGTGAAGTGAGTTTATGGACTTAACGCCCTCCGTGTTCTAGTTAACCACGTTGTGCTGTCCCATCACTGCAGGGTCGGTGTATGCTGAGTTACTCTCTGTAAAACCGGTCCTAGTGCTCAGGGCACGTGTGACAGCACAGTCTAATGTCGATAAACGCTGCCTGGTTCCAGCCCACCCTGACAGGCCGTTTTTCTCCTTAGCACACTTGCCCCTTACTTGCACCCACATCACAGTTCTTTAGAAAATAACCAAGGCCGGTAGAGAATTGAAGGGCTACTAGCCCCCAAGAATAGATGCAGTTTCCTCTTGTGTTGCAGAATAATGACTTGTGTATGGATACGTAGTAACTGAACTGCTTCTAAGACCAAATAGGTTAAGGTTCCAAATGGATAGCATATGTATTTACAAACGATGATGAACAATTCAAATACGTTCGCTAAACATCTACATTTACCCGCCATGCACTGAGTCCGGGTGTCCTGGCTTTAGCAGGTTCCATGCTGCTTACTAATCCGATAGGAAGTTACGTGCGTTGGACAACTTTGGGGGTTAGATGGGACGTGACCGGTCAGAAATGCCTGGATATAGACCATGACTGATTTATGGAAGAGTGATTGTATCAGAATCACGGGTGGAAAATGAATTTATCTATGAACCATCTAAATAATAATATACTCTGCATGCCCGAGAGTTTATGGACATTTATAATAATTACAGATTTTGAAATTGCACTTTTTCAGTTGACACTTTGCAGTCTCACCTTTTCATTGTCCCCTGATTAACCTTGTGAGATTGGAACCACAGAGCTTATCATGAGCCCAGACTTACCAGTGAGCAAAGAGAGAGTGACACAAGCCTGAATTCACCGCAAAAAAGGAACGTGCCTGGGGTCTCATTGAGCCAGGGCATGTGTTAATAAGACCAGTAAGCCTTGGTTTCCTGACTCCACATTACAGGGCCCTTTCACTGGCTCCTTTTGCCTCCTTTGTTAATAAATATGTCACTTCCCTCCTGAGTTGAATCACTTTGGTGACCCTCTTTCTAACTTCTGGCAATAAAATAAAATAGAATATTGCTCCCTTGGCTGGTCGTCATTTTGAAGATACCAGATGGGGCTACACTCTCATAATTCTTATTTTCCAGGACATCTCTCATTTCCCACATACAGGCTCCTCTGTAGCCATTTGTAGGGAAGGCTCTGGGGAAATAGGATAATTGCTTATGATCTTCCACATCCATTACCCAGGTCCCTCTGCTCAGGTATTTTTGACATTCTAAATGATCACTTTTAGAAATAATTCAAATCTGCTAGGGAAGACAGGGTAATTTTTCTTGAGCTGCTTAGTTTCTGTGTCTGCCTCCCATAGATGAAAGTTTGCAGATCCCACACTGCTGTGTCTGAATTAAATTTCAACAAATCCAATTTAAATTGTCTGAAAAGGAAAGAAAAAAAAAAACAACTTTGATTAGTTTCAAGCAAGGATTTTGAACCTAGGGCTGAACCCAACCTTAAAAGTTGCTCTTCTCCCACATTTTTGTGGTCTTTACTAACTTATTTACTTGCTGTTCTTTCTTTTTTAAATTCTGGCTTCAAGGTGTTTTTGAGCACCTGCAGAATGTATATAGCACTGCAGTAGGTGCTTATTTTCCTCTTAGGATTCTGGGCCGTGAGCTCAATGCCCTTTGTCATCCTTTTATTTTCTACAGATGCTGATTCATAATAATTGTGGGCATGATGTAATGCAAGGTCTCTGCAAATTACCAGTGATCCAACTATGGTGTGCTCTGCAAATGTAGGTTTCCGTTCATCAAAGTCCCCATTAGTTATATCTTGTCATTTCCCCCAGAAATCAAGGAGATGGAAAAGTAAGCGTGAGGGATCGGACTCTGGGAATCGGCCAATCAAGGCTGCTGGGAAAGTGATCATTCAGGATATTGCCTGCCTTCTTCCTGTTCACAAGTCATTGGGAGAACTATACATGTAAGTTCAGAATTTCAACTACGCCGTGCTTCCCACTTAGACATGAATATCAAAGTTGTTTATTTTATCTTATTTTATTTTATTTTTTGGCCGTGCCTTGCGGGATCTCAGTTCCCTGACGAGAGATTGAACCCAGGCAGTTGAAAGCCTGGAATCCTAATCACTAGGCCACCGGGAACTCCCTGTTAATTTTATTTTTTGAGATACTGGAATCCTTTTTAGGAGAGGCCCAGTGCATTAGCTTTCTTCTGCTGCATAGCGAATTACCACAGACCTAGCGTTTAAACAACACACATTTATTATCTCAAAGTTTCTCTGAGTCAGGAGTCTGGGCATGGCTTACCTGGGTCCTTGCTCTGGTCTCCCCAGGCTGAAATTACGAAGTCAGCCGGGTGGCGGTCTTAACTAATGCTCAGGGTCCTCTTCCAAACTCATTCAGGTTGTTAGCAGAATTCAGTTCCTTGCAGCCGGAGAACTCAGGGAATTTCATCTTCTCCAAGACCAGCAGGAGTGTCTCACTGATGCTTCACTGTCTTTCTAAGGTCTCATCTGATTAGGTCAGGCCCACCCAGGAGAATCTCCCTTTTGACGATTACGGGAGTGATATGTCATCAATATTCACTGGTCTTAACCCCATTTAAAGGGAGGGTTTATACAAGGCATGTACAGCAGGGGCCAGCAATCTTGGGCACAGTCTCAGAATTCTGCCTCCTGTACTTAATATGTAAAACAGTTTAAAAGCAGAGCTACTTTGGTTGAAGGGAGCTGGGAGGTGGGTGACAGGCGCACAGAAGCTGCTGACCTGTGGTTCCCCTTCTTCCTGAACTTGAACACATAATAAAAAATATTTATTTTGTTGTTTATGTACAGCACATTACTCCTTGTTAGAAACTACAGTCAGCATTATACATATCTAAATCAATTTTTATTCAACCCTTAAGCCTGGGGAACTCCCCAGAAAAGCTAGCTGGCAAATTGTTCTTTGAATCTGGCCTCCTTTCCTGACTTCAAAGAGGTAAGCAATTTCACCTTCCCCAGGCCTGAACTCACAGTGTAACATCAACTGTAGGTAAGCTTTTTCTCCATGTTACGTAGAAAGGGAGCTTAAGGCCAATACGAATAAAACATTTTGAGTGACAACCAAAGAGGCAGTTTTTAGTTTATTTGTTAAACCAGGAGTAATTGATTTAGAAGTCAACTGGAAATAAACTTTTTAATTCTTCTTAAATTTCAGATTGAATGTGAATGATATTCAAGAAACATGTCAGAAGAACGCCACTTCTGCCTTGCTTGTTGGAAGGAAGGATCTCGTCCAGGTATTTTCCATTCCTTTTGTTGGAGATCTGGATTTTTCTCTTGGAGCAGGTTCTTTTCACTTTATAGTTGTGGTTTAGTGACATTTCAAGGTGTACCTCCTATTTTGTAATTTCTTTCCCATTTTCTTTGCCAAACTGTAGGGCTAGAGCAGCTTTTTAAATCCCTTGGATGTTTTTCTTATTAGTGCTCAGTTGAGGAGGTCCTAAAGCATTTACTAAGTGTTTTTATAACATCTCTTTTCTATTCTAGGGCAGGGTGATTGTTAATACGTAAATTTGGATGTCTTTATCTTTGCCATTTACACCCTCAGTTCTGTTTTGTTTGTTTTTTACTTTTAAAAATGCTTCATTTCATAAAAGGTTTACCAAGGCATTCCTTAAGATAGAGACATGTTCAGTTTTAAAACAAGGTGTAATATTACAAGAATTAAAATTTCCTTCGTCTTTGCAGAAACACATCAGTGCTTAGGCAAGTTGCTCCTATATTGATGAGGTTTTTTGTTTTTTATTTATTTATTTATCTTTATTTGTTTGGCTGTGCCACGCGACTTGCGGGATCGTAGTTCCCTGACCAGGGATCGAACCTGGGCCCTCGGCAGTGAAAGCGTGGAGTCCCAACCACTGGACCACCAGGGAATTCCCAGTGTTTTTTTTTTTTTTAACTGTTTTATTGAGATTGTAGTCCATAGACCATGCAATTTACACATTTAAGATGTACCATTCAGTGGCTTTTAGTGTAGTCATAGCATTTTGCTATCATCACCATAAGCAATTTTGGAACATTTCCTTTACCCTGTAAAGGCACCCCACACCCCTTACTTGTCACTGCTCAAGCCCCTCTTCCCCCATCCAGCCCTCGCCAACCACTAACCTATGTTCTGTCTCTATTGCATCTTTTATTCTTTAGCATGAGGATTAGATTGAGCAATGGAAACTATGAGCTACTGTCCTATCTGCTCAGTTTTTTCCTTGTAACCCTCCAAGTGACCCAGAGCTAAGGCCTCTCCTTGATTTTTATCTGATTGAAAAATCCCTAAGATTTCCTTTTGTCTCCTAGTAAACACCGTCAAGTCTCTGCTGCAAACCCTTTTAAGTAAAACTTAGAGTCATGGATTTAATCTGTTTCTTTAAGGACCCAGCCACCTAAAATTCTGCAAACACTAAGAAGGCAAAACAAAGTAGTGGAAATAGTGGGGAATTTCTAACAGGTGGCGTCAGCCCGACTCCGCTCCCTAGTGGTGTAACACTGGGCCAAGTATTTCCGACTCTCTCAGCGTCTGTATATTTGTCAAATGAGACCCACAAGAATAATTGCCTCATAGAGTTGATGAGAAGATTGGTTCACGTTCTGAAAAAACATTCTCTGAGGAAAAATTACTTCCTAAAGTGTTTTGGTTTTTTTTTCTTTTTCTTTTAAGTTTTTAGGACTTTTATGGCAGGGTTGATTTGGAAGGTCAGGCTAGTCCGAGTGAAGTGGAAAGACCCTTCCCTGGGGTTCAGACATACCTGGGTTTACATCTGGGCTCCGTCCCTTTCATGTTGTGTGATCCTAGGCAGCTACCTAATCATTCTGAACTTCAGTTTCCTCAACTATAAAATAGGAACAATACTTCTAAGGTCCTTATGAGAACTAAATAAGGTAATATGCATACAATTTCCATACCTGTATCTGGTAGATGTAAATACCCAGTATGTGGCAAATTATTGCTGCTGTTCTTGCAATTGCAGTCATCATTGTGGTGTGGTCTTCCTTAACGGGCTGGAAATGACATCAGTGCAGATGCTTGGAGAATTTTTTGTTGTTGTTCTTTTTGCACATACTGAAGATGATGTGTCTACTGTTTTGCAGAGAGTTACAGGAGTAAACCTGTCAACTATTTCTGTTGAAGGCACTTAGGAAACGTGTATTACAAGTGAGGAAATAATGGGCCCAACTTGTCAGCCAGGGTAGTAAACAGCCTTTCCTATCCCAGAAACCTATGAACTTCTTCCAGCAACCATCCAGGTGGTCCATTGATCATAGAAATGAATGTTTTTCATTGGAACCAATACTCATGGGCATTATTTAAGTATACTGGAGCCACACGATTTAATTGATTTTTTTTTTTACATATCTGATGTGTTTCTATACCTGTTTTTCAGTATTTTTATTTGCTTATTCTTTTTTTCTTCTATTTTAAACTCCTTGATTCAAAGTCTGTAGCTTCTTCCTTGTGGGTTTTTCTCAGAGTCTAGTAGTGTTTTCCAGTTGGTGGGCATACAGTGATGTATTGCTAGTAAGAAAGATTTCCCAAAAATAGTATTCCATTAAAAAAAAACACATTTATTTATTTATTTATTTATTTACTTATTTATTTGGCTGTGCCGGGTCTTAGTTGCGGCGTGTGGGATCTTTTAGTAGCAGCATGCGGGCTTCTTAGTTGCAGCATGTGGGCTCTTAGTTGTGGTACGCATGTGGAATCTAGTTCCCTGACCAGGGATCGAACCTGGGCCCCCTGCATTAGGAATGCAGAGTCTTAACCGCTGGACCACCAGGGAGGTCCCCAGTATTCCATTTTTAAAGGTATAGAGGGGAGGGGACTCTGTTGATGGTGTGATGTATTTGTATTTAGCGTGTGCTAAATCTTGGATTTAATAGACACTTCATGGACATTAGTTTCTGCTTGAGGACTCCAAGCCCCGTGAGGTTTCAAGTTTGGGGATATTCCTCAGATTTGATGTCAACAAAAAGAAAGCCGAGTCTATTTTTTCTTGGCCTATTTTTCTGTAACTTCAGAGAGTATACTGAAACTTTTGTAATGGAAGGTTTTTCATTATTTGGGCAAAGGACAATCTTAAGTGTGATACCGAATGCATTTTTTTCTCCCTGCCAGTTCACTAGTGAAGCAGCAGAAAAAGTCACATGAGTCAGTGGTTAAATAGACCATCCAGGGAAGTTGTTGCGTGGTGTCATTTCTCTGACGTCTGCTTCATAGAAGTTTTTAAGGCTAGTGTTTCTCAAGTGTGCATACAAGTCCCCCGAGAATCTTGCTAAAATGCAAATTCTGCTTCAGTAGGTCTGGAGTGGTGTGTCAAACTCTGCATTTCAGTAAGCTCCCAGCTTTGGCCGCCCCCAGAGTAGCAAGGCTTTAGGCTGTGTGTGGAGGAGGAGGAGGTGGGGTTCTTTCATGGTTCCCGGTCCTGTGCTCACCAGTCTGAGTGTGGGTATTTCTCTTTGATCTGTCCAGGTTTGGTCGCTGGCTACAGTAGCTACGGATCTTTGCCTTGGTCCGAAGTCTGACCCAGATTTGGAAACACCCTGGGCTCGACATCCATTTGGGCGACAGCTACTGGAATCCCTGTAGGTTTTGAGAGCTAAAAGTGAGGAACATGAGTGATGTGAATTTTAGGTCTATAAACACTTTCAGTGTTTTTGTCTAAGAGAAAAGTGCAAAGGCCTGAGGCATGAGAAGAGGAAGTGAGACCTTTCCTTTTAGGGCTGCTATAATTTCTGTGCAGAACTTACTTCTTAGAGCAGAAGGAATTATACAGTATTTGTCATTTATAACAAGGATTTAGGACTCATGTGTCCTTGAGAGAGTTATGCTTTGGCCCAGAAGTACATCAGTCTGAACACAGGAGTTTGAGTTCTTGAGGTAGAAAGTTTCTTGGGTGCTATAGAATCTTGCCCCTGAGAGCAGGTTAGAGAATTGCACGTTGGCCTTCGTGTTTTCCAAAGGCCACGATGCATTCACCCTGTTAGACAGTTTATGAAAACCTTGAGTTTGTGTTTGATTTATTGCACTGAAATATGGCAAACTGGAAATACAGTGTGCAAAATGATTCACAACCAGGAAAAACCACTTGAGGCTCCAAGACAGGGAGGCCCAGGTCCTGACAGAGAGATGGAAAAGCTCTCCTTCCTTCAGGTGGAGGTTTGCTTTACCTACTTGTTGAGGCCAGACCTGGGACACATGCTCCTGCTTCAGGTTGCTCATGGTGCTTGTTCTACCCACTTCATACGAGGCTCATGAGATAGTGTGAAAACACCTTAAACCTATCAGACATTGCTTGGTAGGAAAGTATCAATATTATTCCATCACCAAGGCCAAGTCCCTGGGATCTCTACCTCACATTCTATCTAGCACAGTTGTACTGAAAGGAGCAAAGGGGATGTGAGGACCTAAAAGGTAAAACTATCTCCTGTTGTTCTTACTTAATAGCTCAGACTCATAATGCCACCTCCCGAGTCTGTGACCTGCTCCCCATACTGTGGTGGCACCGTGCTCTCTGAGCACCTCCATGTAGCCTTACGTCATATGAATGGAGGACATAGAAACCCCCCAGGAAGCGGTGTGATGCCTCCTTGGAGTTGGGGAGGCCGAGAGAGCATGTGTGGCCTCACTCAGATGTGAGTTGAGTCTCCTTCATTCTTGAAGAAGCTCCATTCGAGTCTGAACCCAGGCCTGGATGCCAGCTAGGAGCTTTCAGATTGGTTATATCTAGGTCATGTGTAATACTCAGATACATGTTATTCCAAAACAAATTTAGCCAGACTCAAAGTCGATCAAGCCCCTGGATCTGTAGAAAGCCCTCGTTCCTGAAGGGGGCTTTTGAGGCAGAATCAAGAATTCTCCCTTCCTTTATGGTTTATCACAGGATATAGTTCCCTGTGCTATACAGTAAGACCTTGTGGTTTATCCATTCTATATAAATGATAATGGAAAAGAGTATGAAAAAGAATGTGTATATATATATATATATATGTATAACTGAAGAACTTTGCTGTACAGTAGAAATTAACACAACATTGTAAATCAACTATACTTCAATAATATAAATTTAAAAAAAAATTCTGCCTTCCTACCCTGATGGCGGCAACCCGCCGCTGTCGTGACAGTCATCCTTCCCCCTGCCCTTCTCATACCTTCTTCTCTCCTGTCCCCTTTCTCTCCAGGCTGGCTCATTACTGCCGGCTCCGGGACGTGCAGACGTTGGCTATGCTCTGCAGCGTGTTTGAAGCCCAGTCTCGGCCGCAGGGGATACCAAACCCCTTCGGGCCTTTTCCCAGCCGCTCATCTAACCTTGTGGTGTCCCACAGTCGATACGTAAGTTGGGGATTTCCTGGTGTGAGTTTGACTTTTCCCAGAGGTCGCTGTCACCGGGAATGGCACTCTCATACTGCTCCTGTTTGCTCTGCAGCCCAGCTTTACATCCTCTGGTTCCTGCTCGAGTATGTCTGACCCAGGATTCAACACTGGTGGCTGGAACATAGGTTGGTATGGAACTGCCTTAGCCCACGCTGGGTTTTTTGTTTTTTTTTTTAAAACATCTTTATTGGAGTATAATTGCTTTACAATGGTGTGTTAGTTTCCACGCTGGGTTTTTATACTCTAAATGTGGTGTGTGATTTAATACGTAATTTTTACTTGATGAATACTCTCCATATTTTTACTTGTTTCTCCTTCACACACACACACACACACACACACACACACACACACACACACAATGCCGCAAAGCTTGCGGGATCTTAGTTCATCTTAATTCCCTGACCAGGGATCGAACCTGGGCCCGCTGCAGTGGAAGCTTGGAGTCGTAACCACTGGACCGCCAGGGAAGTCCCCCTCTTTGCCCCTTTTTTTAAATAATTAATTAATTTATTTATTTATTTCTGGCTGCGTTGGGTCTTTGTTGCTGCATGCAGGCTTTCTCTAGTTGTGGCGAGCGGGATCTACTCTGTTGCAGTGCACAGGCTTCTCATTGCGGTGGCTTCTCTTGTTGCAGAGCACAGGCTCTAGGTGCACGGGCTTCAGTAGTTGTGGCACGCAGGCTCAGTTGCTCCACGGCATGTGGGATCTTCCCGGACCAGGGTTCGAACCCGTGTGGCCTGCTTTGGCAGGCAGATTCTTAACCACTGCACCACCAGGGAAGCCTCCCCTCATTGCCCTTTAAATTGAGTAGGATGGGGATACTGTAGTCAGCAAGGTCTGGGCTTTTCGTGTTTGAACAGGCTGGTTTCTGGTCTCTCTGCCTTGCTGGGTTGCTTTCCATCTTGTAACCTTAAGAAACTGACAGTGGGACTTCCCAGTGTCCACCCCCAAACGCTAACCCTTATCCTTTCTCCTGCACAAGCCCCTTTCCCGATCATCTGCCACTTCCTGTCACCTCCCTCTCCCCACGTACCTCCTTCAGGCTAGAGGAATAAAGCTGAGCCTGGTTCCAGCTGGCCATAAAGGTCTATTTAACGAGGAAGTGTATTTGTGTTTTCTGGATTTTTAAAATTTCTTTTTAAAAATGATCTTAGTTTTGTTGATTACAAAAGTACTATTTGCCCAGTGAAGAAAAACAAAACAAAAAGCATTAGTGGAGAAAATAGTGATCATCGATTCCCCCACCTAGAAATAACATCTGTTAACATTCCAGAACATTTTCTTCCAATCTTTGTGTGTGTGTGGGGGTCATTCTATATTTGTGGTTTTTGTGTTGCATTTTTGATTTTGTCATGAGCATTTTCTCATGTCATTTAAAGAGTTTTTATAAGTAATGCCTGCCTAATATTCTACATCATCTCTACCATAATTTGCTTAATCATTATGTGTGTACTTAATTATCAAGTTACCTTAATAGTATATAATACCTAGACAAAAAGGTAAGGCTAGGAGAGTGTTCTGTTTAGTTCCATTTCTCAGGATCTTCAACTTAGCTTATCTTTCTTCCAGGGAGTAAATTGGACACATGTACATTATGAGAGTTTTCAGGTATTTCCCATGCCTTCTCTGATTTTCATCTTCTCTTCCCATTTGATTTTTTTCAGTGGGAAGAGAGACAGAGCACATATCTTCACCCTGGGGAGAGTCCTCACCAGAAGAAATCCGATTTGGGAGTCTGACCTACAGTGATCCTCGTGAGCGAGAGCGTGACCAGCACGATAAAAATAAAAGGTAATGACCTTTGCAGGTGGGAGCTGCAATTTCATGACGCTTAGATTCTCCAAAATCAGGACTCTTAGCATATTATGTGTCATTTGTTATATTAAGGGCTGTTTGGCCTTGAGCTTGTTTCTCTGAAAGGAACTGACTGGAATTTTGAATTTGATCCAGGCTTCTGGACCCCGCCAATACCCAGCAATTTGATGACTTTAAGAAATGCTACGGAGAAATCCTCTACCGCTGGGGTCTGAGGGAGAAACGAGCTGAAGTGCTGAAGTTTGTTTCCTGTCCTCCTGATCCTCACAAAGGAATCGGTGAATAAGAATTTCTTTCTGTTCCCATCACTCTCTGAAAAGTCCTATAATTTAATGTGCCCATAACATAATACTTGGAATGAAGTTCCAGTTTCTCCTTTATAAGCAGAAATTTCTGAAGCATTTTGGGTCTGTTTCAAGCTTCCGAAA
Source organism: Balaenoptera ricei (assembly GCF_028023285.1). Classification (NCBI taxonomy): domain Eukaryota; kingdom Metazoa; phylum Chordata; class Mammalia; order Artiodactyla; family Balaenopteridae; genus Balaenoptera; species Balaenoptera ricei. Next base: position 51,228,367 of record NC_082657.1, on the reverse strand, counting down.
ACCTTGGCATTTCATGAGGTGATTACATTTTTACTGTAACGGAAGAAATTTTCTATACAATCCTCAGACGTTGATTGGAAGTAGGGATATTTATTCGGTGATTCAACTAATGTTTATCAGACTCCTCTGAGTCACAGCGCTAGCACACTCACTCCTTCCCGTGGTGGAACTCACAGACCAGTGGGGGAGAAAAATATAATTACAAATTGTGATCAGTATTTATGAGCAAACAAAAGGGGTGTTGGGGCAGGGAAGCAGTGGGGGGAGAATCTTAGAAGACATGTCGAGCTGTATCGGGGAGGCTCTCGCAGGAGCTGAGGTTTGCAGTATGGGGCGGAGCCACACATGCAGGGAGAGAGCAGCACGAAGGGCGTCCCATGCAGAGGGAGCGGGTCCATGGGGGAAATAACTTGTTATTCTAAACAAATGAAGGAAGGCCAGTGTGGCTAGAACATAATGAGTGAGAAGAGTGCTGTAAAATTAGACTGTAGGCTAGTCAGACTTGAGAGTCATAGTAAAGAATTTGGATTATATTCTAAGTCCAATGGTGAGCTTCACAGGACATTAATAGGTAAGTTATATGACTTCCCTGGCGGTCCAGTGCTTAGGACTCTGTGCTTTCACTGCCATGGGCCCGGTTTCGATCCCTGGTCAGGGAACTAAGATCCCGCAAGCCGCGTGACGAGGCCAAAAAAAAAAAACAAAAAAGTAAGTGATGTACTCTGGTTTCCATTGTAAGAGGAGCCCTTTGGCTGTTATAAGAAGAAAGGGTTGGAGGAGGAGAGAAGCAGAGGTAGGAAGGCCATTTGAAGATTCTTAGAGTAGTCAGAGAGAGTTGGACGGCCTAGTCTCGGGGTGACATCAGTGGAGGTGGAGAGAGATGAGTGGAGTAAAGATGTATTTTAGAGGTAGACTCAATATGACTTACTAACAAGTTGGGTATGGGCTTGAGGAGAAGAGGCAAAGCTTAGATGATTCCCAAGTTTCCAGCTCAAGCAACTGGGTAGATGGTGGTGCCATATTCTACGATAGAAAAGATTGGAAGAAAATTGAAAACTCAGTTTGGGACAGTTGGAAATGTTGGTGAGGTTCAGACTGTAGAAATCATGCAGGCAGTTGGATATAAGTCTGGAGCTTAAAGGACAGTTCAGGGCTAAAACTAGGAATGTGGGAATCTGCACCATGTCGGTGGTGTTCAAGCTGTGAGAGTTGAGTGCCTTTACCTGGGGGTGGGGAGGAAGAGGATGGGAGGAGCAAATAAGAGAGCCCACTTACTCTGGGCCTTGAGAGAAACCAGTACTTGGAGATTGAGTCTTGGAGGAAGAACCAGAAACAGAGACTTAGAATGAGATACCAGTGAGTTTTGAGGAAAAGCAAGACTGTACTATGAAAGAAGCTAAGAGAAGAGATGTTTTCTAAAGAGTGACATGAAAGACAGATACAAGAGTGGACTAAACACACACTGATTTCCTTTCTCCCCTAGACCCTGCCGAAGTGTCTACATAGAGCTTTTCTGTAAAGACACAACCATGCAAGGAGAAGTAATGTTGGCAGTAAAATTTGGGACCTGGGGGGCAGGTAGGTTAGTGATACCTGATCTCACAGGGAGAAAGCTGAGCCCTGAACTGGCAGGCAGAAAAACAGCAACACACATGGCAGAACCCCCAGGTGGCTCAGGAATTAGTGGTACCCCGTACCTCTGCAAGTGGCACGAAGGTGAGGTCAAAAACAGGAGTATTGTGTCATGGCCTTTCTAGGGTCCCCAGATCCCCACTCCTAGTTTGCAGAGCAGTTATCACCCTTCCTCTCCCCCAGCAGAAAACGGAAGTTCATTCTCCAAAGAAGGTGGACACATTTCCCAATAAAGGGGCCGCCACGTAGCTAGCATACGAATGAGGAAAGACCCAGGGTTATAGAGAAGATCCTAGAAGCTTCCAGAGAGAGAAAACAGGTCACATACAAAGGATAGGAATATGAATAGCATCACACTTCTCGGGAGCAGTGAACTAGATACTGGAACTAGATGACAACAGTGCAGCAGTGCCTTCCCTGTTCTCAAGAAAATGATCCTCTTAGAATCTCTTAGAATTCTGACCTAGAATTCTGTACCCAAGTTATCCATCAAGTATAAAAGTAGGCCTTCAGCCTATCCAAGGAGGAGAAATAGATTCAAGCCAGGAAACCAGGGTGTTGGGATGATGGTGAAGGGAGATGTACGTGATAGACCTGAAGACAGACCAGTCCAGGTTGGAGCTTCAGAGCATTGTCTCCAAGAAGAGAAAAAAAAAATCTGTGTATTTCAGTGTATATAGTGTATTTCAGTATTCAGTGTATTTACAGAAGATTCAGATGTTTGGAGATGAATTATCAATAAGTATGTAACTAAGCAAACAGGCAAAACAAGACTAACTCTAGGAGGAACAAAATGTGCAAGAAAGAAAGGAAGTCATCATGGTACGTGGCTTGGCTTGAGTAATATTTACCTAGAGAAATAATGTGAAGACAGTACTGATCCAACCAGCTGATAATAGAACCGCATGGGGAAGATGAGGAACAGGTGGTACATGAGTCTGGTTGGGGAGATTGGGGAATGAAAGCGTTTCCACTGGGGAAGGTCAAGAGACAGTGCTTAAATACAACAATTAAGAAATAGCTTTATGAACATGTTGTGTAGAGATAGGGAGGTAGAAACAGAAGAAATAGTTAAGAATTTCCTCTAGGGGGTGATGGGTGTGGAGGTGGAAGGGAATGCTGCTTTTCATAACACGATACATACAATAATTTGACCCTTTAAGTTGTGCGAGTATAGTTTCAATTAAAAAGAAAAACCAAACTAATATATACATACATACATACTAATACATACATTGAAGAACAAGGATTATTTTAATATGGATTATCTTTTTTTTAAATTTGTTTATTTATTTGTTTCTTTAAATTTTTGGCTGTGTTGGGTCTTCGTTGCTGCGCGCAGGCTTTCTCTAGTTTTGGCGAGCGGGGGCTACTCTTCGTTGCGGTGTGCAGGCATCTCATTGTCGTGTCTTCTCTTGTTGCAGAGCATGGGCTCTAGGCGCGTGGGCTTCAGTAGTTGTGGCACATGGGCTCAGTAGTTATGGCTTACGGGCTCTAGAGCACAGGCTCAGTAGTTGTGGCGCACGGGCTTAGTTGCTCTGCGGCATGTGGGATCTTCCCGGGCCAGGGCTGGAACCCATGTCCCCTGCATTGGCAGGCGGATTCTTAACCACTGCGCCACCTAGGAAGCCCCAAATATGGATTATCTTGGTGCATGTACGTAAAGAAACGCAGACAGAAAATGCTATGTGGGTACATATTTTTCAGAGCATCTACATGCATGAAAGTATATCAGGGAGAGATTAATGATGGCCTGGAGCAATTTGTCTTTTAAAATTAGTTTCTAGGAAAATAAATGAATCACAGAGATATGTAACTGATGTGTCAATCCATCAATCAGCTAGACTATTGTCATCTCCTATTATAAAGGTCGTGCTGGGTTCTGTGGGCTGGACAAAGAACTGTAAGGTGTGGTTTGGGGAGGGGGTCATTCAAGAAGTCTATAATCCAATCAGAGAGATGAAACAGAAGCTCATGAAGACTTAAATGATGTTCGAGAATGAATAGTATGTCCTAATACCATTACAAACAATGCTACAAAATTTCAGAAAGAAGGGGGGAGCGTGGATTGTGGAAGAGTCACAGACAAAAACATTAAGTATTTCATCCTTAAAGTTTTTCCTTTGGAAGAGTCAGACTACCCAAATACAGGAAATAGCAGGTATTGAATATGACAAGGTTGCCAAGTTGGTCTCCTCCTGGTGGAAAACCAGCAGTTTCCTCCCACACTTAACACATCTGCAAGGGTCACTCCGTATCAGCAGCAAGATTTGAGGGATGAAGTTGTTTTAATTTAGGGGATTAGATATTTATAGAAAGGACTCCAGGCTTCATTTATTTTGAGGGGATAATGCTAGACAGAGTATTCTTTAAAAAAAAGAAAAGAAAAAAGGAAAAAAAAAACCTCCATATGCAAGGTGATTTTTGTCTTTGTTTTTTCTATTGAGGTATGAGGCGCTAGGTCAGAATGGTGGTAGAGAAGGTGCAGCCCACCCCCAGTTCCTATCTGCCCACCTGAATTTTATTCAGCAGTTTTCTGTTTCAGTTTATTAATTTAATGTCTTATTTACTTGGCTGGTTTTACTTACATTTGTGTAATGTGGTGTTAATTAACACACATAACTCTTCTATGTGATTAACAAACTAGAATTGTATGACACTAAACCTTTGGGGTTAGCTTCCACCTGGAGGTTCCGTAAAGCCTTGGGAATCATAATTTGATCGTTCCATGTACCAGCAGTATTTTTATTGTCCTTATTAGTTTGTCTGTTAGGAACCAAGAATGATCCATTTCGCCTCTACCAGGTTTCACCTGCGAAGCCTATGCCTGTGATTCTGTGCCTTCTTCCCTGAGATCCCCCAAGTTTATCAGTGTTCCAGTGAAAGACAGTTGACAGCTTTGTGGTTTTCATTAATGTCTTATAGTTTTCCGAGTAAAGGTCTTCTACCTCCTTAGGTAGGTTTATTCCTAGGTATTTTATTCTTTTTGATGTGATGGTAAATGGGATTGTTTCCTTAATTTATCTTCCTGATAGTTCATTGTTAGTGTATAGAAATGCAACAGATTTCTGTATATTAATTTTGTATCCTGCAACTTTACTGAATTCGTTGATAAGCTCTAGTAGTTTTCTGGTGGTGTCTTTAGGATTTTCTGTGTATGGTATCATGTCATCTGCAAACAGTGACATTTTTGCTTCTTCCTTTCCAATTTGGATTTCTTTTATTTATTTATTTTTCTTGTCTGTTTGCTGTGGCTAGGACTTCCAGTATTATGTTGAATAAAAGTGGCAAGAGTGGGCATCCTTGTCTTCTTCCTGATCTTAGAGGAAATGCTTTCAGCTTTTCACTGTTGAGTATGATGTTAGCTTTGGGTTTGTCATATAAGACCTTTATTATGTTGAGGTATGTTCCCTCTATGCCCACTTTATGGAGAGTTTTTATCATAAATGGATGTTTAATTTTGTCAAAAGCTTTTTCTGCATCTATTGAGATGATCATATGGTTTTTGTTCTTCAATTTGTTAATGTGGTGTATCACACTGATTGATTTGCTGAAAAATCCTTGCATCCATGGGATGAATCCACTTGATCAAAGTGTATGATCCTTTTAGTGTACTGTTGGATTCAGTTTGTTAAAATTTTGTTGAGAATTTTTGCATCTATGTTCATCAGTGATATTGGCCTGTAATTTTCTTTTTTTTGTGGTATCTTTGTCTGGTTCTGGTATCAGGGTGATGCTGACCTTGTAAATTACGAGTGTTCCTTCCTCTGTGATTTTTTGGAATAGTTTGAGAAGGATAGGTGTTAACCCTTCTGTAAATGTTTGGTAGAATTCACCCGTAAAGCCTTCTGGTCCTGGACTCTTGTTTGTTGGGAGTTTTTAAATTACTGACTGAATTTCATTACTGGTAATTGGTCTGTTCATATTTTCTTTTTCTTCCTGGTTCAGTCTTGGGAGATTGTACATTTCTAAGCGATTTTGAACACATTCCACATCCCTTTGTACCTCCTAAAGTGGCAAAAGTTAGCATGTTTACCAGCATCACCCAAAGTGGATGCATACTCTTACCAACTGTTAACTAGTGGTCATGCCATTATGTGCAACAATGAGCGGCAAGAGAGAATATTAAGATTATGCTCAGTGACTTAGAGTTTTTGTATTTTTTCTCTTTGGGAATTTAAATCCATTTAGAAATTGTCCACACCCCTAAAGATTATTCGTTAGTTAAATGAAATATAAGTTCAAGGTCTTAAAGTTGATAAGGATGTTAGAAATTATGTTTAAGTGACACACTAAAAAGAAACGTGATTACTAATGATGTATTGAATTTTTCAACAAGATGACATTTTAATCATTTTACCCAGATAGAAATGGAGAATAGTTTACATATACAGTTATCTCAAGTGCCAAAGAACAACCCTTTTAAAAAGACATGTTATTATCATTCAGTTTACGTGAACACATGGTTTTTACATTTTCATAATTTTAAATGTTGAATCTTTTCAAACCAATAAAACCAGTAAAGGAAACTTAAGAAATATAAACTAATCAGTTTTTAATGAGAACACAAAGCAAAGTCTTACATAATATATACAGTTATGCTTTACAGAACTAGAACAAAAAATTTTTTAATTTGTATGGAAACACAAAAGACCCCACATAGCCAAAGCAATCCTGAGAAAGAAAAATGGAGCTGGAGGAATCAGGCTCCCTAACTTCAGACTGTACTACAAAGCTACAGTAATCAAAACAGTGTGGTACTGGTGCAAATACAGAACTATAGATCAATGGAACAGGATAGAAAACCCAGAAATAAACCCATACACCTATGGTCAATTAATCTGTGACAGAGGAGGCAAGAATATACAATGGAGAAAAGACAGTCTCTTCAATAAGTGGTGCTGGGAAAACTGGACAACTACATGTAAAAGAATGAAATTAGAACACTCTCTAACATCATACTCAAAAATAAACTCAAAATGGATCAAAGACCTAAATATAAGGCCAGACACTATAAAACTCTTAGAGGAAAACATAGGCAGAACACTCTTTGACATAAATCACAGCAATATCTTTTTTGATCTGTCTCCTAGAGTAATTAAATAAAAACAAAAATAAATAAGTGGGACCTAATTAAACTTAAAAGCTTCTGCACAGCAAAGGAAACCATAAACAAAACAAAAAGACAACCCACAGAATGGGAGAAAATGTTTGCAAATGAAGCGACCAATAAGGGCTTAATCTCCAAAATATGCAAACAGCTTATGCAGCTCTGTATCAAAAAAAATCCCAAACAACCCAATCAAAGAATGGGCAGAAGACCTAAATAGACATTTCTCCAAAGAAAACATACAGATGGCCAAAAAGCACATGAAAAGGTGCTCAACATCACTAATTATCAAAGAAATGCAAATTAAAACTACAATGAGGTATCACCTCACACCAGTCAGAATGGCCATCATCAAAAAGTCTACAAACAATAAATGCTGGAGGGGGTGTGGAGAAAAGGGAACCCTCCTACACTGTTGGTGGGAATGTAAATTGGCGTAACCACTGTAGAGGTTCCTTAACAAACTAAAAATCGAACTACTATATGATCCAGCAGTCCCACTCCTGGACATATATCCAGAGAAAACCATACTTTGAAAAGACACATTCACCTCTATGTTCATAGCAGCACTATTCACAATAGCCAAGACATGGAAGCAACTTAAATGTCCACTGACAGATGAATGGATAAAGAAGATGTGATACATATATACAATGGAATATTATTCAGCCATAAAATAACAAAATAATGCTATTTGCAGCATCATGGATGAACCTAGAGATTATCATACTAAGTGAAGTAAGCCAGAAAGAGAAAGAGAAATATCATATGATATCACTCATATGTGGAATCTAATTTTTTTTAAATGATACAAACGAACTTATTTACAAAACAGAAACAGACTTACAGATGCTGAAAACAAACTTACGGTTACCAAAGGGGAAACGTGACGGGGAAAGGATAAATCAGGAACTTGGGGTTAACATACACACATTACTATATGTGATAGATAACCAACAAGGACCTACTGTATATAGCATAGGGAACTCTACTCAATATTCTGTGATAACCTATATGAGAAAAGAATCTGAAAATGAATGAATATATATATATGTATAACTGAATCACTTTGCTGTACACTTGAAACCAACACAACATTGTAAATCAACTATACTCCAATAAAATTTTTTTAAAAAGTTATGCTTAGAGAAAGAAGACAGCTTTTTTCTGGGGGGGCGGGGGGGCTGCGTTGGGTCTTCCTTGCTGTGTGCAGGCTTTCTCTAGTTGCAGCGAGCGGGGGCTGCTCTTCATTGCGGTGCGCTGGCTTCTCATTGTGGTGGCTTCTCTTGTTGCAGAGCACAGGCTCTAGGTGCACAGGCTTCAGTAGTTGCAGCACGCGGGCTTTAGTAGTTGTGGTGCACGGGCTTAGTTGCTCCACGGCATGTGGGATCTTCCCGGACCAGGGCTTGAATCCGTGACCCCTGCATTGGCAGGTGGAGTCTTAACCACTGTGCTGCCAGGGAAGTCCCAAGACATAGCTATTTTTAACCCAAATTTTCAAACCAGTTTATCTCAGGGTTTACCTTAACTAGGAACTACCATAAAATTTTTTCCTTAGTTACCATGTATTTAGAGTCTCTATTTGTCTGTTTTTATGACTACCTATTGTGGTGAAGCAGAGGAGCTGGCTTTGATAGAAGAAAGAAACCAGGACCCTTCCTCTACAGTAGGAGGTGAAAGAAGAGGGAGATGTGACGATTTGGGGGTGTTGAGATGAAGTGTCCCCCATTGGAAGGCTTCTATTTTCTTAGGGAAGGGAGAGAAGAGGCCATCGGGTGAGAGAGAGAGGCATGTGGGAGGGGTTTAAGAACGTGGCAGAGGTGTGAGGTGGGCACCTGGGAGTTGGGGAGGAAGAGCCCGACCGCTGGACACAGCCAGGAGTCTACCTGCAGGTGCGGTCAGCGAGACGAGCATCCTGACCGTGCGCCTTCCCGTGGGAACGCTCCCGGGCTGACGCGGAGGAGGCCAGGGACGGGGCTCATCCAGGTGAAGGTTTTGCCGGGTGGGACTGTGAGGGAGAGAGGGGCCAGTTGCAAAAAAGTGACTATGAAGTGGAACCGTGTAACTCAGGCTGGTCAGAGGGGAAACTACAGCCAGAGAGGGGCTGATCGCATGGAAGTGCAAGTGGACTTTGGATAGAATGAAAGACGGTGGTGGATTAGAGGTGAGAGGACCCATGCGCCACCCTCCCCTCCCACCCCTCCATCCTTAGGATGTAAGACAGAGCCGGCCTTTCCTTCGGAGGAGGCCGAGACGCAGCGGGGTTTGGTTAGGGCCAGGTGGTGAGGGGACCATTCCCAAAAGAGCCTGTAGAGCACGTGGGAAGGTCTGCACTCGATGCAGCGCGGTGGAAGGCGGTCTGGGAGGAGGAAGGATCTCCAGGTAGCAGGGGTGAGCAAGGGAGCTGGGCGGTTAACACGGGCCGCCTGGCCCCAGGGCCGTGGCCGAAGGGGACAGGGACTTCGGGGCAGGCGGGGACCAGTGGAGCAGGGCGGTCCTAACCGCTCTCCCCCGCGCTGGGGCGGCCCTGTGGTGGCCTGACTCCGTCCATCTTAGGCTGCTGGGTCATTGGCAGGCAGGTAGGGAAGAGATTGTGAGACCAATCAGCTCTTGCCTGAGTGTCGACTGATCCTTCAGTGCTTTCAGACAAACATTTGTTAACTGCCTTCTCTGCATCTGTAGCTGTTGGGGTGGAAGAGGAATGAGATGGAGCCTCGACCGCTGCAGACACAGGGGTTTCCACCCAGGGCCTCTGAGAGCCAGGCGCCTGCTGCACCCCCTGCCCGCACCCTTCCACTGTGGTGATGACAGCAGCTCCTCTTTAAAAGACTTAGTGAGGTTGTGGAAGAAGGGGTTCTGCCATTCAAAAAAAGGAAATTGAACAGCAGGGGTCTAATAGGATCCTACAGAATCCCCCAAATGAGTACCTCGCTCTTACTCACAATGCCTGGTTCCCCTTTGCAGAACTGAACTCACCATGTCTCTTTTTGGCCATCTCCACCCTTCTCCAGAGTTCGGCGTGTACTGCAGCCACTGCCGGAGCGAGGTCAGGGGCACGCAGTGCGCCATCTGCAAAGGCTTCACGTTCCAGTGCGCCATCTGCCACGTGGCCGTGCGAGGGTCGTCCAACTTCTGCCTGACCTGCGGGCATGGGGGACACACCAGCCACATGATGGAGTGGTTTCGGACCCAGGAGGTGTGTCCCACCGGGTGTGGGTGCCACTGCCTGCTTGAAAGCACTTTCTGAACTGACAGCCCGTGGGAGTTGTGGGAAATCCCAGAGAACCCATCAATGCCGGTTGACAAGCTCTCTGCCAGGAGAGAGGCTCCAGAACCCACCCCTAACTAGACAGGGATGTGTTCTCCTCAAAGTCTGACACGGTACCAGCTGTTCATGGGCCTTTGCTTCTCTTTTGTTGGCTGTTGGTGGCATGGATGTCGGTGGAGGAGGACGCGGGCAGGTGGAAGTTTTCTTGGAGAAAAGCACCTGCCTCCAGAGCCGTGTTTACCTTTAAGATGACAGCATCCTTTCTGATGCCATCAGAGAGATCAAGGTTGGTTGCAAAGGACAGTCTCCTGAGCCAAAGGACAGTGGACAAATGGGCCTGTGACATAAGTTGATGCATTTATGAACTGATGGACTGTGGCCTTTTAAAATATACTTAAATTGTAAATACGTAATGTACTTAAGGATCCTTAAGATGTATTTTTTTGTTTGTTATTTCTCTTCCAGCTATTCTCCCTTGGCTAATAAAATTCTAGTAATCGTTTGAAAAACAAAGAGATGAAGTTGAACAATATTTTAGTGAATCTTTTTTTATTCTACTTCTAATTGAAATTAACTCTTTGGGATAGGACCAAAGTCAGTGCTCATATTTTCAAAGGAAATGCTGATTTGCTTTTGTCATCCAACAGGAGAAAATAGAATTTGACATTTAAGGTTCTTCCCAACCACAAGAGTTTTTTTTTAATCATTTCTTTTAACAAAGGAAAATGAAATTACATGGCAGCATTGCTGTGAGAGTCTCCCGTTGCCACTGTGTAGGTTGGCTGGGTTCCCGTAAATGCCTTCACTCTTCCCTTGGGCCCCTTCATAGGCTTTGACCCATGTTTATCTGCATCCACCAATTCTCCAGAATGATTCTCAATGCTTCGCATTTTGTATGTGCCAGGAAAGAGACATCTTCTTTTCAATATTGCTACTGAAATTTATATTTATTTATTTATTTTTAATTTTTTTTTTTTTGGCTGCATCGGGTCTTAGTTGCGGCACGAAGGGATCTTTTGTTGCAGCGCAGGCTTCTCTCTAGTTGTGGCATGCGGGCTTTCTGTCTCTAGTTGTGGCGCGCGGGCTCCAGAGCATGTGGGCTCTGTAGTTGTGGCGGGTGGGCTCTCTAGTCGAGGCGCACGGCCTCAGTAGTTGTGGCGTGCAGGCTTAGTTGCCCCGCAGCATGTGGGATCTCAGCTCCCTGACCAGGGATCGAACCCATGTTCCTTGCATTAGAAGGCAGATTCTTTACCACTGGACCACCAGGGAAGTCCCTATATTTATTTCTTAGAATTTTACAATTCCAAATTGATTAGCTTAAGAAATATAACTCCATGTCTCAAAATGTGAAAGTGTTGTACATCACTGTGGGTTTTTTTGTCTTGTTTTGTTTTTTAATTTTCATTCATTCATTTATTTATTTTTTGGCTGCATTGGGTCTTTGTTGCTGCGCAAGGGCTTTCTCTAGTTGTGGCGAGCGGGGGCTACTCTTCATTGTGGTGTGCGGGCTTCTCATTGCGGTGGCTTCTCTTGTGGAGCACGGGCTCTAGGTGTGCGGGCTTCAGTAGTTGTGGCATGTGGGCTCAGTAGTTGTGGTTCACGGGCTCTAGAGCACAGGCTCAGTAGTTGTGGTGCACGGAATTAGTTGCTCCGCAGCATGTGGGATCTTCCCGGACCAGGGCCCGAACCTGCGTCCCCTGCATTGGCAGGCAGATTCTTAACTGCTGCGCCACTGGGGAAGTCTGCATCGCTGTGTTTTAAACTACAGGTCAGGACCCATTAATAGATTGTGAAATCAATGTAGTGGATAAAAACCAGAATTTTAAAAAATGAAACAGAGTAGAAGAGACATATCAGAACTTACCAGACATAGGGTAAACATTGTTTTCTGTAACTTGTTTACCAGTGTATATGCACACACCTGCACATGTGTATAACAGATCACTATGTAAATTCCTTCCTTCCTGAAGGTTGTGGTCAAAACGTTTTCAAAGCACTGTTTTGGGTGATGCTTATATGAACATCATCCCAGTGTTACTGGGCACAAAACACCATGACATAAGAAAGGCCTGGATCCTGTGCAGTGAGAGCAGAGGTTTAACCTTGGCCTATGATCCGAGGTAAGATGCCAGCGTCTTTGCAGAGTGGGCTGAATAACTAGGTGTAGTAGGTACATGGGGGGTGGATAAAGGAGGCGGCCAAAGAAATCCGAATTTGTTCACTCTCTCTTGTTCACCTGTTTATATTGACACTGCTGTAATGGCACCACGGGATAAGTCGACAAGTTTTTACAGTAAGTCCCCTATGTACGAACAAGTTCCATTCCGAGAGCGCGTTCGTAAGTCCAATTTGTAAGTCCGACAAAGTTAGCCTAGGTACCCAACTAACACAATCGGCTATATAGTACTGTACTGTAATAGGTTTATAATACTTTTCACACAAATAATACATAAAAAACAAAAAATAAAGACAACATTTTTAATCTTACAGTACAGTACCTTGAAAAGTACAGTAGTACAGTACAACAGCTGGCATACAGGGGCTGGCATCAAGGGAACAGGCAAGAAGAGTTACTGACTGGAGGAGGGAGAGGAGGTGGGAGATGATAGAGCTGAAGGATCGTCATCAATAGGAGACAGAGGGCAAGCTGCAATTTCACTCATGCCTGACGTTGATGGCAAAGGTTCTGGTTCCTTGCTGGAATGAATTCTATCTACCCTCTTGAAAAAACGGGTAGTAGCTCTTTTTTCTCGTCATAGATGACATGGTAGCACTGGATTGCATTCTGAATGGCTGCTGCAACCTTCTTGTACCGTTCTATGTTCGGGTCCTGTGCCTCAAAAACTAACAGTGCCTCCTCAAATAAAGAAAATCCCGGGCTTCCCTGGTGGCGCAGTGGTTGAGAATCTGCCTGCTAATGCAGGGGACATGGGTTCGAGCCCTGGTCTGGGAAGATCCCACATGCTGCGGAGCAACTAGACCCGTGAGCCACAACTACTGAGCCTGCGTGTCTGGAGCCTGTGCTCCGCAACAAGAGAGGCCGCGATAGTGAGAGGCCTGCGCACCGCGATGAAGAGTGGCCCCCGCTTGCCGTAACTAGAGGAAGCCCTCGCACAGAAACGAAGACCCAACACAGCCAAAAAATAAATAAATAAATAAATAATAATTAAAGGTGCTAATAATTAAAAAAAAAAAGAAAAGAAAATCCCCCTGCCATTTCCTCCGTTGTGAATCTCTTCGGATCTTCAGTTACTTCTTCCTCTTGTCTCTCTTCGTCCTTTCTCTGGGCCTCCAATTCCATCAGGTCTTCATTAGTAAGCTCCTCGTGTTGCCCAGCAACAGTACTGTACAATAAAGTACACAAAAGCACAATCACTTGTGGAGGATGCACGTACATGACAATGTATGCCAGACACGTGAACTAACTTACGTGATTGGACAGCCACGTTCTCATCTTTGAAAGTTTGCACCTTGAACGTTTGTATGTAGGGGACTTACTGTACTGAGGATCTGTCATGTTCCTCAATGAAGTCACACCATTTGCAGAGAACAATCTTTTCCTGTTCCCCCAGTGCTTGAGCTCATGTCAAAATCTAGTTTCTCGCTCCAATTTTAGTCCTTTGACTCTGTTCCCTTATGGCCGTTATCATTATTTTCCAGTAAGACTTGTGATTGAAAAGCAGTCAGAACTTTCAGGAATAGATAACGGATGTGAACTCGGCCATCACTTTGAAAATATACAACTAATCCTGGGAGACTGGTTATTACCTCCCGAACCAAGTAGCAGAAATCCCCAGCTTTGCCACCAAGGGGGATGCCTGTTAGTGTTTGGGAAGTCCTGTATGGGAAGGCCCATGGATAATTTCGTTTAGTTTGGACTAACAGAAAAAAAGGTAAGAAAAGCACAGACAGGAGTATCCAGCTTCTCCTTCTATCATAAAAATATTTCTCTTACAGTAACATAACTCTCATAACAATCTCTTAGTACTGTCTTTATTTGGCTACGTTCAGCCAAGATACAGTATAAAGGGTGCGAACGATTAGATAGAAATGACGTCCCTTTTCTCATTGAGCTCAGCTGTGCTGTCACGGCTCTGGATTGCCACGCAGGAAAGCACTCTCTCTCACTCTCTGTGCTTTCAGAAGATTGAAAGTTTGGCCTCCATAACCTGGCCCTCCGTGCTAGATGCCTCTGTGTCCAAACTGGGAGTAACTCTGGTTTAAAGGCCTGGGGCCAGGCCAGACATTACTGTCTTCTGCCATAACTTGATTTAGAGAGAATCAATGAAGAGCACCTCCAAAACCATCTGTGTTTTTTCTTCTTTTTCTAATGGAGATCAGAAATGGAAGGAAGGGAGAGAAGATCAACATTGGTATCCAAAATAGGTGGATTTTCTTTCCTATCAGGAAAATGTCCCACTTTTCCCAGCAAAACTTGCTGGCTTTAAGAGGCTTGGGCCAACCTGGTTTCTTAATCAAACTTTTTTCCTTCGTAAACATTTTGGACACATCAGACGCAACAGAGGTAAAATAGTTGTGCAGTACAAATAGAAGATATACTGTTTCTTGTTTTACCCACAAAAAGCTTTGATAGAGTTGGAAATCCTGAAATAGAAATGGTCGAAGGAACTCCAGGTGAAATTTTTTCAGAGCACAGAGCTTCCTGACTTTCTACCTTTTTAAACCTGAGAAACTGTTAACACTAGGTGGCAGCAGAGATCTAGACTTGGTGAATCTGATAGATTCCTAAGACTGAAGTGAGGTTGCCGATAAAGATTAAACCAGGCTAGTCTCTACCTGGTTCTCCAGTCGTGAAAGGAAAGATCTGCTCAATTCATCTATATTCATCGATCCGGTGATTGAACAGATATATGCCATTGGAAAAGGAAAGCTAGTTGAAGTCCTGCCCATCACCTCCTCTAGTATGAAAACTTCTCACACATGGCTTTCCCTCTACCTACCTCATTGTGTCCTTTCATTCAAAGATCAACTTTGGGTCGGCAAACATTTAATACATCTCAATACATTAATACTTAAATAACGAATTTTTTTTTTAAAGGACAGATTCTACTTTTCCACGCATCCACTTAACAAGTATCCGTTCAGTTTCAGGCACTGTGTGCTACCCTTTGTAGAAACATGCTTGTTCATTAGACGTGATTCCTTCTGTTTCATGATCTTGCATTTTAGTGTGCACTATGCTTATAACGAGGGTCTTCTGGGTTAGAAATTTGGAGTGGTGGGAATAGCGGCTGTGAATCTCAAGACCTGTGTTCCCACCCCAGCTTTGCTGTGTGACTGTAGTGCAGGCACAGGGCTTCTGTAAATCTCTAATTTCTCACCTATTAGGAAAAGGGGCGGAGCTATTTCAGGTGTTGCAAATTCCAAAGCTTATGGGGATCAGGCATGTACCAGACATACAGGAAGCAAGTGGATGTTATGATTTGTTTTATATAGACACTTTAAGTGGAATTCTCTAGAAAGATGTTTTGCATATGAAGCACATTGGACTGTTTTCTCTTACACAAAGAATTTGTCTTCTCTCCCATTTTTTTCCTTGAAACCCTCAGCCTTCTAGATCTTCCATTTGTCTTCCCATGTTGGTAGAGTCACAGTGTAAAGCGTTTTAGTTCAGCCACGGCCGACTCTACCACAGCTGGGAATAATCAGTGAAAGAGAAGTAGCTCACAGAATCTAGGAGGGCTGGAAATCAGGCTTGGGGGTCATGCAGCCAAGGGGAGTGTTAAAATACAGGATGCCCCGGTCAATTTGAATTTCACTTGGAACATATAAGTTGTTCATCTGAGGTTCAAATTAAATGGAGATCTTGTATTTTTTGTTGTTGTTTGGCTGCGTTGGGTCTTCGTTGCTGCGCGTGGGCTTTCTCTAGTTGCAGCGAGCAGGGGCTACTCTTCGTTGCGGTGCGCGAGCTTCTCGTTGCAGTGGCTTCTCTTGTTGCGGAGCACAGGCTCTTGGGCACGCAGGCTTCAGTAGCTGTGGCACACGGGCTCAGTAGTTGTGGCTCGCGGGCTCTAGAGCGCAGGGTCAGTATTGGGCGCATGTGGCGCATGGGCTTAGTTGCTCCACGACATGTGGGATCTTCCCGGACCAGGGCTTGAACCCATGTTCCCTGCATTGGCAGGTGGATTCTTAACCACTGCGCCACCGGGGAAGTCCCAGATCTCTTTTTTTTATTTGCTAAATCTGGCGATCCTCACCAAGGGTCGTGCTTAAATTATACCCTGAGATGATCCCAGCTGCTGGCTCCAGCAGGGCCCCCACTCTGGGCATGGGATGCCACCCCTCCAGGTCTCTGCCAGCTCTGACTCTGGGGTCTCACCCTGAATCTGTTCCTCATGGTTCCTTCTTTGTATCACCTGTCCAAAATTAGGTCTTGAAAAGAAGTCCAATAGACAATACACCAAAGGAAAGATGCCCCATCTCACTGGTAATCTGGGAAATGCAAGTTAAGACAAAAGATAGCATTGGTGAGGCAGTACACACAGTGGTAAGAGCCTGGACCCTGTGGCCAGAATGCATGGATTGCATCTCAGCTTGCCTGTATCCTTGGCACTGTGCCTCACTTTCCTCTTCTGTAAAGTATGAGTAACAGTACTTACCCCAGTGGGGTCATTTTGAACAATATATTTCTGAATTTCCAAGATTGCTTCCAAGTTCATTATGCTCTGGCATAGAGTTCTTTCTCCTCCCTTGGCAGGGTCTCCTAGAGAATGAGTGGTCTCCTAACTGCCTAATAATCAGCCTCGCCACCACAATTTACTTTGGAAACCCTCAGGACTCAACTCGTCATGTCCTGTAACCTTGCTTATGTCAACAGAGAAAGTTAATAAATGTATGTCACTCGACCAGATGATCAAGGTCAACAGTGACAGTGATTAGTCATGTTGACAGTGTGATACGATAATGTGACAAACAGGGCATTTTACCTCTATGGTCATCCTCTCCCAAATCCATAAGCTCAGTCTAATCATGAGAAAAACATCAGACAAATCCCAACTGAGGGACATTCTACAAAATACCTGGCCAGGACTCCTCAAAACTGTCAAGGTCATCAAACACAAGGAAACTGAAAAACTGAAAAACTGTCACAGCCCAGAGGAGCCAAAGGAGACGTGACAACTAAATGTAACGTGGCATTCTGGATGGGACCCTGGAACAGAAAAAGGATATTAGGGAAAAACTAAGGAGATCTGAGTAAAGTATGAACTTTAGTTAATAATAATGTACCAATCAGTATTGGTTTATTCATTGTGACAAATGTACCATATTAATATACGGAGTTAATAAATAGGGAAACTGGGTGTGGGGTGTCTGGGAACTGTCTGTAATATCTTTGCAATTTTTCTGTAAGTCTAAATCTCTTCTAAAATAAAAAGGTACTTTAAATGAATTTCAGTAAGGAATTTTATATTTCTCTTAGTGACAGTAATAACTTTCTTCCAAAGCTATTTATAAGAGGTAAGGCAAAGTTTGAAGATGTACTGTACTCCCTTTTCTCTTAGGCTATTCTTAGGACTGCCTGTTTCACATGCACATACAATATTCATTGTCATTATTATCATGATTTCAAATGACATGTGCTGATATTTATAAATAACTGAATCAAAATTGTAATCATTCCTTATGTCATCTTGTTAGTTCCCTCAATTCTTAGCTTGACATTTTAAGATCAAAGAGTAATCAGAAGGGAATTCCCTGGCTGTCCAGTGGTTAGGACTCTGTGCTTTCACTGCTGAGGGCGTGAGTTCAGTCCCTGATCGGGGAACTAAGGTCCTGCAAACCATGTGGTGTGGCCAAAAAATAAAATAAAAAATAGACAGATTTTGAAAAAAAGAGTAATCAGAAAGTGACTCCCAAGCACTGCTCAGTATATAATTAATCTTTCCAGTTTAGGCTGCAAAGCCGATTAATCACTCTTAGACATAAGGATAAACTTTTGAAATACCAACCATCCCTGTTACTACCTTGATTTATTAAATTGAGTCACCATGTTCAGAAATGGCAGTAACCTTGCACTCATGGCGGACTGGCACACACACAAAAGCACACACAGGAAATGTCATTTTTCCACCTATCAGACTGGCGAAGATAAAAAAGTTGAAGAAGCACAAATGTTGGCTAGTGTGTGGGGAAGCATGCAGCATTATATACTGCAGGTGAGAGTGGTAATTGGTGCAGCCTTCTTAGAAAACAATTTGTCAATAGCTCTCAAACTGTTCACTACCCAACCCTTAGACTCAATTTCCTTTTTAGGAATTTATTCCACAGAGGCAGTTACACAAATGCACGAAAACGCTTGTATGAGCATGTTTATTTTCACATTGTTTGTTATAGTGGGAAAAAATGAGACAACCTAAATGCTCGTCAATCGGGGACTGATTAAATAAATTGTGATGTGTTCATACAATGGAATATTATGCCACCATTGGAAAAACATGGATGCAGGGTGTTTGTGCTGCTGTATATATTGTTAAGTGAAAGAACATACAAACTGTATCCAGTATGGTCCTGTTTCTGTTTTTTTAAGTGATATATACATATACATTTATAAAGACAGAGAAAATTTCTCAAAAGATACACTATTAAAAGGAATGTTCTCCGGAGAATAGGCCTGGAGGGGTTTGGGATGGAAAATAATTTTACTTTTTATTTTTAATTTTTTTGTATTATTTGTTTTTTTAATATGTTACTTTGACTTTTTAATGTAACAAAAAACGAGTTAAGTATTTTAAGGTTTCCGTGTCAAAAACAAACGAGCAACTTTTTTAAATATAAAAAAGTTTTATAGGCAGCTCAGTGCTTGACTGAGAAGAATTTTGTGTATTCGAGACAGCTGGGAGCAAACCACTCCAGTTCCTCAATTCTGTTTTAAACTGGATAGCTGTATCTGGGGCAAAATGTTTACATGGGTCAGAAAGGCACACGCCCAAAGAATAGGTGCTTATATTGTGAGACTTCTGTTGAGCAGATTTATTACTAGGTAAATTTTATGGGTGTGTTTCACATTTCAGATGTGATACCAGTTTGGTCTGAGGTATTGGCCTGAAGTAATAAACTTGAAGGTTAATATTGATAGCTTAGTTAATAGGTGATGACAACTAAAATCAGATTTTAAAAGTCCTTCCCTAAAGAGTTTTGGCATGATGTATATTACAATCCTTGGAATGATTATGCTGCCCAAGAAAAGTTGACTCTTCTTCCAAAATAGTCTCAAAAGACAATTATAAAGAGTAAAAGGAAAGAGGGATTCTATCTCAAACAGGCTAGCTGAAGTCTGTTCCAAGAAATTTGAATTCAGAAAGTTTAGAGTGGGGCTTCCCTGGTGGCGCAGTGGTTAAGAATCCGCCTCCCAACGCAGGGGACATGGGTTTGATCCCTGGTCCGGGAAGATCCCACATGCTGCGGAGCAACTAAGCCTGTGGGCCACAACTATTGAGCCGGCGAGGCACAACTACTGAAGCCTGCGCTCCTAGAGCCCGTGCTCCGCAACAAGAGAAGCCACCGCAATGAGAAGCCCGCGCACCGAAACAAAGAGTAGCCCCCGCTCGCCACAACTAGAGAAAGCCCGCGTGCAGCAACAAAGATCCAACACAGCCAAAAAATAAATAAATAAAATTTTTTTAAAAATTAAAAAAAATGTTTGGAGCAATGTGGAGCCAATAATGGTAATATATTAAGTGAAAAAGACATGATAAAGAACTTATATTTATGTTAGTATTCTAATTGTGTAAAACAAATCAAAAAATGCACGTATGCACATTTAAAATTGTGGAATAATAATCAAATTTCCATTTCCAGTCCTTCTGCCTCTGGGCTTCCCGGTGTAGTGAGGACTTGAGCGCCCCCAGCCTTGGGGAAAGTGCTTGGCAGTAAACTCGGAGCACCCTGCGGGTGGCCCTGGAGACTCCCTGGACCCCGTGAGAGGAGGGAGGTCTACACTGGCCTCATAGAGAGGACCTGCGTCCCTGGGGCCCCCGGAAGCCAAGGAGTTGAACAGGTAAGCCGAGTGGGGGCAGTTACCTGAAAAAATGAGATTAGCGGTGGTTACCGAGAGCAATGGGAAATAGAGGTTGGAAAGGCGACCACTAAATCCACTCACTGTGGGAAGCAATCATTAAGGAGGGTTGACCTATGAGTACGAATTTGGGGGCAGGATCCATTGTTTTTAAAGGTTTTTTTTCTAGTTTTATTGAGATATGATTGACATATAGCACTGTATATGTTTAAGGTGTTCAGCATAAGGATTTGACTTACATACATCATGAAGTTATTATCACAGTAAGTTTAGTGAAGATCATCTCATTTGGATACAAAAATCAAAGATGGAAAAAATATTTTTTCTTGTGATGAGAACTCTTAGGATTTACTTTCTTAACTTTCATATATAACATACAGCAGTGTTAATTATATTTATCATTGTATATTACATCCCTGGTACTTATTTATCTTATAACTGGTTTTATTTTATTTTTTAATAATATTTTTTTAAATATTTATTTATTTAGGCTGTGCCAGGTCTTAGTTGTAGCACATGGGATCTTTAGTTATGGCATGTGGACTTCTTAGTTGTGGTATGCATGTGGATCTGGTTCCCTGACCAGGGATGGAGCCTGGGCCCCCTGCATTGGGAGCACGGAGTCGTACCCACTGGATCACCAGGGAAGTCCTTATAACTGGTTTAAAGTTTTAAAGCAAACCTCTGTCAATACCATCCAGCTGAAGATCATCAGAATCACACTTGTAGGTGAACAAGGTGAGATTTTGCCTGTTGCAGAGAGGGAGACCACTCGCCCTGGAACCTGGGGCATCTTGGTGAGAGGCTGCTCTAAGGACCTTCTTACAGGGTTTGCACTTGTGTTAGGTGATTTTGATGTGAGTTCATGGAAGTAGAGGTTTGCTCTGGGTTGGATGTTATGTTCCTGTCGGAAGCAAGGATAATTCTATGATTAGATACATTAATAAAATGTAATGAGAGAGAGGGGAGACCAGAGTGAGGCTACAGCTGTATTTGGTAAAGAAGCAGCCATCACTCATATTGGCTGGGAGAGGGGGATGGCTGGTATTTTAGGGCTTGGATAGTGTTCAGCTTTTATTTGTGTTTAGACACGATTCCCAGGTGGTCTTGTTCTCGTCTTGCTTCACATGGTCTCAGAGTGGCCCTGTCCAATGTTGATATGACATTGTTCACCAGGAGAACAGCAAGACCTCTCTCAGGGATTCAGACCAACCTTTGGCCGTAAGGAACAGCTTTCCTCTGGCGCACCCACAATTACAATAAATTTTGTCAGACTAATACCACTTTCAAAGTAACAAACCAAGTTTTATCTACTCAACCAAATCCTTAGCAACTTGGTAGCTTTTCTTATTCTCGAGTCTTTTTTTTTTTTAACAAATGGTGTATAAAAGGGCCACAGGTCAAAGTGTTATCCGTCAGTATCTTAATGATCCCTTAACCTTTAATCAAGGGTCTTTTATCAGTCAGATGACAGCAAGAAAGGAACTCAACACAAACAAAAACACACTATGAAGCTATGCATTTTCTATGGTACATGTATATACCTATAAATTCATGGAGAGCATTCTGGAAGAATACACATTAAACCGATAGCTATGGTTACCTTGGAGCAGCAGGGAGACCAAGATTGGCAGTGATGATCAAAGGGAACCTAACGTTTTTAAAAAAGAGACTGTTATTTTAGTTTTAGGTTCACAGCAAAGTTGAGTGGGAAGTACAGAAAGTTCCCATCTACCCCCTTCCCCACACATATGTAGTCTCCTATGTTACCAACATCCCCCCCCCTGCAGAGTGATACATTTATTACAAATGATGAACCTACACTGACACATCATCATCACCCAAAGTCCATGGTTTACCTTAGGGTTCACTCTTGGTGCTGTACATTCTGTGGGTTTGGACAAATGTGTAATAACTGGTATCTGTTATTATGGTATCATACATAAGTTACGGTGTCATAACTTAAATATTGTGGGAAATGGTTTGTAAATATTTGCTAAATTGGTCTTTTTTTTTAATGGTCTTTAACCAGGTACGATGCTGCACCAATAGTGCTCTTATTATTTTCAAGGTTTCTCACTAAGTTCTAATTTTATGTGGAGGCTTCTGACTTCAGTCGTATTTTCTAGCCATTGTGAAATGAAAGAATGTGGGACATACATTTTTCTGTTTCCATAATGCTTCTTCCACTTAGTTCCCCATCTTTATTTTTTTTCCAGTTCATATATTTTTTTGAATTTTATTTTATTTTTTTAAATAGCAGCTTCTTATTAGTTATCTATTTTATACATATTAGTGTATATATGTCAATCCCAATCTCCCAATTCATCCCACCACCCCCAACCCCATTTTTCCCCCTTGGTGTCCATACGTTTGTTCTCTGCATCTGTGTCTCTATTTCTGCCTTGCAAGCCAGTTCATCTGTACCATTTTTCTAGATTCCGCATACATGCGTTAATATACGATATTTGTTTTCTTTTTCTGACTTACTTCACTCTGTATGACAGTCTCTAGGTCCATCCACATCTCTACAAATGACCCAATTTCGTTCCTTTTTATGTAGTTCCCCATCTTTAAACTGGTCCTTTCTGTGTACATTTCAGTTCCATTCCTGGGAGCCCCCAAGGGGAAAAAAAATAGCATATTTATTTTTACTAAAACATAACTTAAATTTATCATTCCTTTCAATTATTATGAAGGCATGCAAATTTGTTTTGGGTCATAATTAATGTTCTATTTAAGTTACATGTTTACCCCTCAGTTTTTCTTAAACACCTCCCTTTAAAAAAAGTTTTTAGGGACTTCCCTGATGGTGCAGTGGTTGGGAGTCCGCCTGCCAATGCAGGGGACACGGGTTCAAGCCCTGGTCCAGGAAGATCCCACATGCCGCAGAGCAACTAAGCCCATGTGCCACAACTACTGAGCCTGAGCTCTAGAGCCCACGAGGCACAACTACTGAAGCCCGCGTGCCTGGAGCCTGTGCTCCACAACAAAGAGAAGCCACCTCAGTGAGAAGCCCGTGCACCACAACTAGAGAAAGCCCATGCACAGCAATGAAGACACAATGCAGCCAAAAATAAATTAATTAATAAGTAAATTAATTTTTTAAAAAAACTTTAAAAAATTTTCAAATATTTACAAAGGTAAAATAGTATAATGAACTCTCACATACGTCTCACCAGCTTTCACAATTGTCAATACCTGCCTATCCCATTTTTATCTCTATTCCTGACACCCTACCCCCTCCCAACTTGCCACGGGATTGTTTTGTAGCCAGTCTCAGACATCATATCATTTCATCAATAACACTTCAATATGTATCTTTAAAAGATAAAAATTCTCTTGTGAAATCCAACCATGCTACTTAAAACTTTTAACACTGATTCCTAAATATTCAGTTAGTTTTCATATTTCCTAAATTGTGTCACAAATGTTTATTCCAATCAGGATCCAAAGTCCACACTTTAAATTTATTGCCATGTCTATCAAGTCTCTTTTAATCCAAAGGATCTGTAGGTTTCCTCCCTTTTTCATCCTTGCAATTTTTCTGTCAAAGAATAAACTGTTTTTTTCTTCCAGTTAGCAAATAAACTATTGTTTCTTTGCAAATTATTTGTAGAAGGACATGTGTCCTGGAGAGTTTTCTACATTCTAGATTTTGTTGATTGTATTCATTCTATTTCCTGTGAACTGGTAGTTAGATTTAGAGTAGGGTTTCCAGATAAAATACAGGACACCCAATTAAATTTGAATTTTAACTAACAATGAATATTTTTTAGTGTAAGAGTGCTCAGTAGTGCAATATTTGGTCATCTTGTATTTTTATTTGCTAAATTTGACAACCGTAATCTAGAGAGTTATCACATTCAGGCTTGGGTTTTGGGCAAGAATACATTCAATTTAGTGTCGTGTACTTCTATCAGGAGACACATATGGTCTGGTTGTTTCTCTTTTTGTGATGTGAAAAATGATGCAAGGGTTCACGTTTTGTCAGCTGGATGCATCCATTGTTAATACAACCCTTCAGCTTCTTACCTGATGACTTTGGCAGGTGATGATCATTGCCCAGAATCATTACTTTATTAGGGCTTGCAGAATGATGCTATTCCAGGTCTATCATTCCTTCTGCGTTCATTAGCTAGTATTCTTCTATAAAGAACTTACTCTTCTGTACAGTTTATGTATTGATAGGAAAGTTAAGCTCTTTCCTTAAGTCAGAATTTTGCAAGCACCTAAGAGAGAGCCTTACAAATCTAACAGTGAAATCTTGCTAAGGATTTAGATAACGCTTACAAATCCAGCAAATCAAAATATACATTCAGTAAAGTAAGGTTAAATTTCTAAAACATTTCTATATGTTAAAAATCAAACATATACATTTCGAAAATCAGAATTCTTCAGCATTGAAATGTTGACAGCACACTGAATTAGTTAAATCTTCCTAAGGATTACAATTAAAATTAGATGTTAAATTCTCTAGTATATCAGATTATCTGAAATGTTTCAAACCACTGAAAACTGAATAAAGCCTATAAAAAGAGGCACAATGATTATACAGCTTTTCACACCTGGTTTTACACAGTATATATCAAAACTTTATTTCCTCACCATCTATATGTTTATTATTTATGCCTTTTTAGGATTGCAAACTCATCCACTTAAGGGGAGCTGAGTAAGCATCGCTAGCGTCGTACCGCACCTGAGAGTGTTTCAAGGCAACACGCCAGAAAGGGCAGGCAGAACGTGGGAACTTGGATCCACCAAACCCCATATAGACAAGCCCAGGCCTTTCCGTATCTGGCTCTCGAGTCCACATCTTTGAACTGGAGTTAATTATAAATTTCTCAATTCAGAGCATCATACATTCTGGTTGTCTTTCAAACTTCATCCTTACCTATCTTTACTTTCTGATGTAGGTAGATGAAATTCGGCACCTCTTCTCGTCCTCCCAGCATGAGTTGTAGCCAATCTTCCTGCTGCCTGTTAAGAGCTCACTGGATTCTGCACTCTCTCTGTTTTGCTTCTGTACCTACCCATCAGCCCCCATTGCACAGTTGTTTGTTGACAAATCAACCTTAGAACTCCAGATGAAATGTGGAACTGTCCCTGTCAAGTTTCTTATTCTTATTGATATTTTTCAGGTAAAGAAATAGCCACTGAGAAATTAAGCAGGTGTTCCTCATGACAAGTTTTCAGCTAAGAAGCCAGGACTATAATTCAGGACTACTTTCCCATCATTACTAGGTCAGAGGTAGGCACTATGTGACCTGGATGCTGTTGTTGGGTGTTCGTCTTAATTGTCTCAGGTAGGTGTCCTATCTACCTCCCATCTGACCTTTTATTCTTCCATTTCTTCATATCTAAGGGTAAGAGATCAGTGAAAACAAATGAGCTCGTTTGCAAAGATACCATGGTGCAACAAATTGATTGTGACATCTGCATATCTTGAACACAAAAATCTCTTTTTAGTCATTATTCACTCAGTTATATAAAATGCTGATATCCACTGACTTGTTGGAGTGGGCTTTGAGGCTTTCAGGTAAAGATATTGTTTAAAGTAAACTGTATTATTCCTTTTACTATTAAGCAACAAATTTCCAATCTAAAGATGGAGATTACTACTGTCTCTCAGCTCACCTAGCCCATTTCTGTTGTTGGTTTGTCCTTGTTTTACAGAGTCATTTGCAGTTTCTATTGCATTTGAAATAACAATCTACTCTGGAAACTCCTAAGTGTAAAAAAAATTTTTATGTACTTGCCTAATTCTATATTAGCTTAAAAAATTTGATATACTTCTTTAAAAGCAGAATGGAAGATAGAATCTACATTATGACATTCTAGCTTGGGGCATTTATTATTTTCATGGGGTGACTATAAAAAAGGGCTTTAAAATTTTTATTTATTTATTTATTTTTGGCTACGTTGGGTCTTCATTGCTGAGCACGGGCTTTCTCTAGTTGCGGCAAGCAGGGGCTACTTTTCCCTGCGGTGTGTGGGCTTCTCTTGTTGCAGAGCATGGGCTCTAGGCGAACGGGCTTCAGTTGTTGTGGTATGCGGGCTCAGTAGTTGTGGCTCGCAGGCTCTAGAGCTCAGGCTCAGTAGTTGTGGTGCATGGGCTTAGTTCCTCCACGGCATGTGGGATCTTCCCAGACCAGGGCTTGTACCCATGTCCCCTGCATTGGCAGGTAGATTCTTAACCACTGAGCCACCAAGGAACTCCAGTGCTTTTGTTTATCTTGCTGATTGTAATAGCTTCCTTTTCCTCATGGACTCTGTTCTTTTTTTAAGACTTTGTCACTAGGAGCATTGTGTGATGTTGAGAGTATAGTTGGAAATATCCCAAAGGATTAAAGCAGCCATGTCTTGGCTAGCTCATAGAGTGGAGAGGTCATAAACACCCCATGTCTCTTAGCCTTGTCAAGTGATAGTTATGCATCTCAACACTGGAGGGATTTTGAAAACTCTCAGAGGTCCCCATGGCTGGTTAGCTCTGGCTACTTGAATGCCAAGTTGGGCAACAAGAGCAAACTAATAAAATCTAGACCAGAACTAAAATTCTGTTTTCTATTCGTTTGTAGAAGTATTATTGTAGGCAGCTTACAGTATAAAATCTCACTGTGTTAGGCTGAATTATGGCCCCCTCCCCAAAGATATACACATCCTAATCCCAGGAACTTGTGAATTTGTTATCTTACATGGTATCTTAGTCTGTTTGGGCCACTATAACAAAATTCCATAGACTTGAGTAGCCAATAAACAACAGACATTTATTTCTCACTGGCAGATTCAGTGTCTGGTGAGAACTCACTTCCTGATTCACAGGTAACAGTCTTCTTGCTGTGTCCTCACAGACGGGAAGGGGTTAGGGAGCTCTCTGGAGTCTCTTTTATAAGGGCACTAATCCCATTCATGAGGGCTCCACCTTTATCACCTAATCACCTTGCAAACTCCCACCTCCTAGTACCATCCCACTGGGGATTAGGTTTCAGCCTATGAATTTGGGGGGGACATGGACATTCAGTCTACAGTACATGGTAAAAGAAACTTTGCAGATGTTATTAAATCAAGGATCTTGAGATAGAGAGATTATCCTGGATTAACCAGTTGAGCCCAATGTAATCATAAGAGTCCTTAGGGAGGTCAGAACAGAGAAGAGATGTGAAGAGGGAATCAGATGCTGAAGTGATGTGCTTTGCAGATGGAGGAAGGGGCCACAAGCCAAGAAACGTGGGCAGAATCTAGAAGATGGAGAAGGCAAGGAAACAGATTCTCCCCTAGAGTCTGCAGAATAAATACGGCTCTGCCTAAACATTGATTTTTAGCCCCCAAGACCCATTCTTGGACTTCTGACCTCCAGAACTGTAAGATAATTAATTTGTATTACATTAAGGCAAATATATTTTTTAAAAAATAAGTAAAATTACAAGCATTGTTGCAAGTTTTTCCCCTGACCCAGAAAATACAGGGTGAGGTCACTGAAGCAGGGACAAAAGAGCAAAACAGCCCTGAACTCCACAGAAGGTGAATGACCTGTTTGACTGTAGCCTGACCAGCTCTTAGAAGGAGAAATTAATGACCGAGGACGTGTGAAACAAGGAAAAGCTTTCAAAAGCTAGAACTGTAGCCAAGATCGCTGGTTGTGCAGATAAGCAGTTGGTATTGATACGGTGAAAGTGACTCTTGCCACCTTCGGAAAATGATGACAGTTATTCAAGGTTTACTTTCTTGGATAGAATAAGCCTTCATAATTCTTTCTCTAAGTCTTTATAACTCTTTTTAACTTTCCAGTACTTTTAAAGTCAATACTTTACCTAAATGCAAGAAGGTTTAAATAAATCTATCATGAGAAGCCATAAAATAAATGAAATGATAATCATTGAATGCAGTTAAGGACAAATCCTGAACTATTACTTCTCCACATGGAAGCAAAACACTCCTGTAAGGAGTAATATGGGTCAATCCTGTTAGATTCTGCTAGTTCTAGCTAGAAATCCTTCCAAAAAGAATAAATTTTTAAAAAAAAGAGTCTTTGCTGTGTAGGAAAATGCTTTCTTCTTTTAAACTACACAGCAGCTGTCCACTTGTGGGTGGTACCTACATATCTACAGAACTGTCTGTAAGCCAGATCTGAGTCATTACTTCCTCTGTCAGTTGATGATAGGGAACTGCCCATGAAGCCATAAGCACAGCCTGGGAGAGACAAGACAGAGTAGCAGGGGTGGGGACCACAGGCATTTGGGCCACTGCATCATGTAACTTACTTGTGCCTTCAGGGCCTGCTTGGGCCAGATCATGTATATACCACTTCCATTTGATGATGCACACCCAACATTATGGCTTGGTGGGTCAGATAACACCCAGTTCATGATGGGCAGCTCAGGTCACGTGGTAACTTGGTGGCCCACGGTCAAGTGTTCAGTCTCTACTAAGGCCCAGCAGCAGCTAAGAGCTGTTTTTCTAAAGGAGAGTAGTTATCTGTGGATGATGGCAGAGTCTTGCTCTAAAGCCCTAAAGGCAGTGCTGTGATTCACCCTTTCTCTGCCTTTTTGTTCTGTTTGCTAGTCACACTGGTAAGGGTGATCTTTTGATTACCCTGATTAATCTTTTGATTGAGTAATGTGCTGTTTCGAATGCTAATCTCTTCCAGAAACACTCTTACAAGACACACCCAGAAATAATATTTTACCAGTTCTCTGGGCATCGCTTAGCCAAGTCAAGTTGACACATGGAATTAACCATCACACATGGTAACTATTAGCCACATGTGACTATTTCCACTTAAATTAATTAAAATTAAAAATTCAGTGTCTCAGTCACACTAGCCATAGTTCAAGTGATCACCAACTAGTGGCCACATATTGGACAGATATAGAACATTTCCGTCCTTACAGAAAGCTCTAGTGGACAGCACTGCTTTGGAGAATGAAACCAAGATGTGAAAAAATTCTCTGACTTGACAGAGATCAAAGATAAGTCTGTGGAACCATCAAGAGAAACAGTCTTCTCTTACACAATCCCAGAGTATTAGATAATGGCAGGATGATGGATGGAGGGTCAGGGAAGAGTGGTAATGTTTTTGAAACTTCAGCCAGCCTCCTCGGACATCCATATTCGGGTATGTATACGCAATTCCAATTCCTCTGCCAACACAATGATTATTAAAATCTCCTTCTGCACAGCTTTCTTCTAGGGTGGAGGCCCCAACTTTGTCTCTGAAGTTGCTAAACCTTCTGAGAATCTGATGCAAATATTATTCCCTGTCTCCACCCAACCCAGCCCATTTTTCTGTATATTAAATGAGGGACTGGGGAAAAGATTGGAAGATATGTTTGTAATTTATGTTCCTGTTTTAGGCAGAGTCACTTATCTGCTTCCAAAGACAAAATGAAAACGAATCTATTTTCTGGGAAGATGTGAGTAGATAGAGCCCATAGGTTGGAGTTTTGTGTGAGTGAACGATGGGCTTTTTGCCAATTCTGGTAGAGCTCCTATGGCCCTTTATAGTAATAATCATTGCTAACATTTATTGAAGTGTTACTGTGTACCAGGCACTATGCTAATTGCTTTGCATACTTTATTTAATAGCAGTCCTCTGAAGAGATTAGTAATATTAACTTTTCTTTGCAAGTGAGGAGGCAACAAGAGGTTAAACACCTTTTCAAGGTCATGCAGCTTACACCTAGCAGAACCAAGATTTAACCATCTGCCTGCAGAGTTTGTGCTCAGAGCCTGGCACTGTACTTTTTCTTGATCATGTCCCTGGTATTGTGTTTATTATTCTGTGTTGGGTTTCATCTATCTATTGTGTGTCTCTCCTTCAAGACTGAGAGCTTCTTTTTTTTTTTTAATTTATTAATTAATTTATTTTTGGCTGCGTTGGGTCTTCGTTGCTGCGCACGGGCTTTCTCTAGTTGTGGCGAGCGGGGGCTGCTCTTCATTGTGGTGCGCGGGCTTCTCATTGCAGTGGCTTCTCCTGTTGTGGAGCATGGGCTCTAGGCATGCGGGCTTCAGTAGTTGTGGCACACAGGTTCAGTAGTTGTGGCTCACGGGTTCAGTAGTTATGGCTCGCGGGCTCTAGAGCGCAGGCTCAGTAGTTGTGGCGCACAGGCTTTGTTGCTCCGCGGCATGTGGGATCTTCCCGGACCAGGGCTTGAACCCGTGTACCCTGCATTGGCAGGCGGATTCTTAACCACTGCGCCACCAGGGAAGCCCAAGACCGAGAGCTTCTTAAGGACAAAGTCAGTGCCTTACTTACTCAAGTGTGTAGTTGATTTTGGCGGCCACAGCCATTCCTATTTTTGAGCTCTCCCCACCCCCACCACTGGCTTTGTAGAGTTTACCTCCCCTGTGAAAGCATCAAAGGACAAGAAGTACTCTTTCCCTGTCGCAGGCCATTAGGGTATGGACACAGGACCTGGCTTGGCCGATCACTTCTCCCACCTGGGACACAGAATCTTGAACTAGCGACACAAAGAGGATGATACGGTTAGGCCTTGTTCACGGTGATGGTGGTAGCATCCCGACCAAATGGTTTCTGCTAAAAAATGGTGTCTGTCTTTCTGCTTGCTGACCCTCCACCGCTGCCTTATGTCCTATCCACTTTCCAAACCCAGTTCTCCTCCCTCCCATCTGTTTCTTCCGAATATTCTTTTTGTGTGTGTAGAGTTGGCTTCTGCTGCTTGCAACCAAGAATCATGACTAACACGGTCAGCTTTGTATAACCAAAGGATGAGGGTAATGCTTTAGTAACTGTTTGTTGAGTGAATGAATGAAATCTCGTAAGCTGTCAATATGTCTTGTAGAAGGGTGGACTAAAAGGGGGAAGTAGGCTAAGAATGAGTATTATAAGAATATAAGTATGTTATAAGAAAGTGAGGTAGGGAGGAATAGTTTTCTGTTTAAATTCTTCTCCTTTTAACTTGCCAGATGTGCTTGCTGTAGTGTGGAAGCTCTGACAAAGACAAGGCGTGGGACAGCTGTCATTCTTGAAAATTAAATTTTTTGAAAATTAAAAAAAAAATTGTCATTCCAAAAATTTTTTAAGAAAATTAAAATTTTTTAATTTAAAAATTCTTTTAAAAATTCTTAAAAATACAGTTAGAAAAGAAAATCCCTCTGCTTAAATCTGAGGTGCGGGTCTTCAGCCTCCTCTGAAGCGTCCCATAAATTCCACTGTGAGTCTCTTCAACAACTGCTTTTCAAACACAGTAACCCTGAGCTCCTCCAGGTCTCCGGTTACTCAGCTCACATGGTGACATGCTTGCAGGAAATTGTCCTGTTCCTGTTTCCTGCAACTTTGATGGAGAGCAAGGATTAGTGTGGCTTCACCTTTCACAAGTCGCACCAAGACATTAGGAAAGGACTTGAAAGGATTTGGCTCAGGCAGTCATCAAGAAGTACTTTATAAAATTAAGTCTCATTAATCAGCGCTATGATACTCCAGAAGGCATCCAAATAGACATTGACTTCACAGGAAATGCAACTGAATAAATGAGCTGCGTAAGCTAGAATGCAGGAAAACTGTTGAAACTTTGTATAGAAAAATGTTCACCTCTATAGGAGTACATCAAAACGGTTACTTATACATTACTCTTATGCATTCAGAGAAGTTGTTCTTTCCTTGAATAATTATCCGATGGCCTAAACCTAGCTGGACTTTCTTAGTTTGGTTTTACACACTGTTTACACTTGTGTCAGTCCAGGGTCCCCAAGAGACAGGAGGCACACTCAAGATTCTGCCTGCTATTCATTTTATCTATTAGAGAGAGACAGAGAGAGAGCCAAAGGGAGAGACAGAGTCACCAAAGTCCACTGTACTTCTGCCCTTTGAACAGACTGCAAACTTCCTGCCATGGCTTCCAAGGCTTTGCATGACCATTAGGATCTCACTCGCGTCTCCGATTTTACCTTTTCACACTACACAGCTCTCTTTCCCAAACTCCTGGTCTGCGAACTCTTCTTCAAACACACCTCTGTTACTGCCTTTGTTTGTGTTAAATCCCCGGCGGTCCAGTGGTTAAGACTCTGCGCTTCCACTGCAGACGGCGGAGGTTCCATCCCTGGTGGGGGAATTAAGATCCCGCGTGCCTCGCAGCATGGACAAAAAAAAAAAACAAAACAACTCATTAAAGTTTTCTATAGTGATGGCATATTGTCTTGATAATATTTTGGGTATATTGGGTTAAATAAAATATATTATTGAAATTAATTTCATCTGGTTCTTCTTATCTTTTTAATGTGGCTACTAGGCAATTTCAGTTTCCATTGGTGGCTTCCACATAATTTCCCGTAAAACACACTTTATTAGGTTTACACTTAACCAACTTATTGAATATCTACCCTGAACCAGGCCATGCAGAGAGGAATGTGTCAAGTGCCGCTGGAGTACGCAGGGAGGAGAGCCGTGCCCACGGCATTAGGGAGGCCTTCAAGGAGGAGGTGGCGTCTGCCCTGGTACTCACTCTCTTCAGAAATCAGCAAGAGTTTCAAGGGTGTGGTCTCGTTGTGGGCTTTGCCCCTTCGGCATTTTAAAAGCATGGAAGACAGCACCATACACCTCTACCCTATGAAAACCTGACAGCCACACGAGTCCTGGCTTTCCAGCAAAGGGTCGAATCAAGGTAAGGGATATTCTGATATCTGAACCTTAATCTCAGTATCTGGCCTCATGTGCTTAGTATTTATATCATGAAGTGAGCAGTAGACAAACATTGCTGGAAAAGTTGTTTGCCTTTCAAGGACATCTAAATAATGATTTCTAAAATATTGTGCCAAGTAAAGCATACTGGTTTTTTCTGTTTGTTTACAAATTTACTACTGATTTAATATTCAGTTGGGTTTGGAAAGTGATCCCCAGCTGCTACTGTGATAATCTTTGAGTTCTAGGGGACTTTGAAATGACTTTGCTAACCAGCCAATTTGCTCTTTGGATTAAGTGTAGCTTCAGCCTGATCCCAGGGGAGCTCTAGGATGTGACCTATATCACTGAGGTTGTCCTTCCACACGCAGCCAGAGGCAAGGGAGCAAGGCTGTTGTACTCCCACGTAGATTAGTCATTGGCCACAGGCTTCCCTCCAAGGATGGTGCAGAACCTTCCAGCCGTCTCCAGACAAAGCCGTGGTGGCCAGCCAAGGACAGGAGGAGGGTGTAGGGGTGAGCAGTTAGCAGCCAACACCCTGGAGCTGGAGGACAGGTGCATGCCCCAGTTAGGGCATCTGGACGGGACACCAACAGTTCTGTCACAGTCACACTTTGGGAAAAACCATGGCGAGCCTCAGTCCTGCCTATGGTGTCACCTGCGGCTGCACGAGGATCAGGCTAGTCTTTGGAGCACCTGCTATTACTCGCCTGGCCATTCCTGTCCTGGACTGTCATCATCTCTAAGACAGAGATACCTTATCAGGTGAAGGGGAAATTTCATCTTGCAGTTGCAAGACTATGCAGTCAGGATGAATGGCTCTCATCTGTGTGAGAATTTTTTAAAAAAGAAACCAGTGTTCACTAGCATAAGAAGCTGGCTAAAGTCACCAGGGTCAATGTTAGGACCTCCAGTAGACTCAGGGCTTCAGACTCAAAAACCAGTGCTTCACCACTGGTAACCACAAATATGATCTATTATCTATTTTCTTTGATTTTTGTTTTGTTTTGTTTTAGATTCCACATAGAAGTGAGATCATCAGACACCTCTTAAACTCACATAGAGCTGTATGTCAATTATATCTCAATAAAATGGAAAAAACTAACCCCCCAAACCCAATGCTTCAACAGACACTATGCAGTCTTTTAGCAAACCAACCAACCAGCTAACCAACCAGCCAATAAACAAAAAGCCCACCAAAAATAAATAAACAAAAACCCTAGGGTTTGTCCTGCAATGAATGAGGTACATAGTCAATAACATGTGGAAGAAAAAGATATTACCTTCAGATTTTCCTAGTATAAGCAAAATGCTTAGTGTTCAAAAGAGTGGTTGAGGGACTTCCCTGGTGGCACAGTGATTTAAGAATCCGCCTGCCAATGCAGGGGACACGGGTTTGATCCCTGGTCCGGGAAGATCCCACATGCCGCAGAGCAACTAAGCCCGTGCGCCACAACTACTGAGCCTGCGCTGTAGAGCCCACGAGCCACAACTACTGAAGCCCGCGCACCTAGCGCCCGTGCTCCGCAACAAGAGAAGCCACTGCAATGAGAAGCCCGCGCACCGCAACAAAGAGTAGCCCCCGCTCGACACAACTAGAGAAAGCCCGCATGCAGCAAGGAAGGCCCAGTGCAGCCAAAAATAAATAAAAATAAAATAAAAATTTGTTTTAAAGTACACCGTTCAGTGCCTTACAGTATATCCATAAAGTCATGCAACCATCACCACAATCAATTTTAGAACATTTTTATCATCCCCAAAATGGAACCCTGTACCCCATTGCCGGCACCCCCCAAGTGGGTTGAATTGTGGCCCCCAAAGATATGTCCATTTGGAATCTCAAAATGTGATGTTTTTTGGAACAAGGGTCTTTGCAGATGTAATTAAAGTAAGGATCATGAGATGAGATCGTTCTGGATTAGGGTTTTTAAAACCAATGATGAGTGTCTTTATAAGAGACAGAAAAAGGAGAACATGCAGAGACACAGAGAGAAGGCAGTGTGAAGATGCAGGCAGAGGTTGGAGTTACAAAGCCCAAGCCAGGAGCATCAGTGGGTCACCAGCAACCACCAGAAGCCAGGAGAGAGACACGGAAGGGATTCTCCCTCAGAGCCTCCAGAGGGAACCAACCCTGCCGACACCTTGGTTTTGGACTTCTGGCCTCCTGAACTGGGAGAGAATACATTTCTGTTGTTTTAAGCTGCCAGGTTTGTGGCAATAATTATGGCAGCCCTGGGAAACGAATAGACTTCAACCTCCCCCTCTTCCCCTGGCTTCTGGTAACCACCAGTTTATTTTCTGTCTTTAGAGATTAGCCTATTATGGACATTTCATATACATGTCATGTAGTCTTTTGTGATTGGCTTCTTTCATTTAACATGACGTTTTCAAGGTTTATCCATGTTGTAAGATGTATCGGAATCCCATTTCTTTTTATGGCTGAATAATATTCCATTTTATGGATACACCACATTTTGTTCATCCATTCATCAGTTGATGGAAATTTGGGTTGTTTCTGCTTTTTGTTTATTATGAATGCTGCTGCTGTGAACATTTATGTGGAAGTTTTTCTGTGGACCTATGTTTTCGTTTCTCCTGAGTATATGAGTCATATAGTGACTCTGTGTTTAACGTTGGGAGGACTGGACTGTCAGACTGTTTTCCAAAGCAAATACACAATTTTACTTTCCCACCAGCAATTCCAACTTCTCCACCTTCTCACCAACATTTGTTATTATCTGTATTTTTTTTTAAAAGCAGGCATCTTTGTCTTTTTTTTTTTTAATAAATTTATTTTATTTATTTTATATTTGGCTGCACTGGGTCTTCGTTGTTGCACACAGGCTTTCTTTAGTTGCAGCGAGGGGAGGCTACTCTTCATTGCGGTGCGTGGGCTTCTCATTGCGGTGGCTTCTCTTGTTGCGGAGCACAGGCTCTAGGCACGCAGGCTTCAGTAGTTGTGGCACGTGGGCTCAGTAGTTGTGGCTCGCGGGCTCTAGAGCGCAGGCTCAGTAGTTGTGGCACACAGGCTTCGTTGCTCCGTGGCAGGTGGGATCTTCCCGGACCAGGGATCGAACTCATGTCCCTTGCATTGGCAGGTGGATTCTTAGCCACTGTGCCACCAGGGAAGCCCTATCTGTATTTTTTTCATTAGACCTGTATCCACACCACAAGTCCCCTTGGCCATACACAGCCTTCTATGTCGACACCACAAGCCCCCTCACGGCTTCGGCTTCCTCACCACGTGTCCCTTTGGGCACACATGGCCTTCCACGTCCATGTAAGTCCCCTGGGCTAACACAGTTTACTGTGTCCACAGCATGGAGACCACAGTCTCAGGTATCCAGAGCCTTCTACGTTGACCTCGCAGGTCACCGCAGGTACTAGCATCTCTACCTCCCTGCTACAACTCGCCTTCCGAACACAGAGCCTTCTTGTCCAACACAGAAGTTGCTTCAGGTACACACAGCTAGCTGTGTTCACGCAATTCTACTCAGGTACACAAGTCTTCTGTGTCTCCATCACATGTCCCCTGGGTTACACACAGCCTTCTTTGCCCAAACTGGAGGTCTCCTGGTTACAGACAGTTTTCTGTGACCACACCACAGGTCTCCTCAGGTACTCAGAGCCTCCTGTATCTACACCACAATTCCAACTGGGTACAACCACCTTCTGTGTCCCCCGGCGTACAAAGAGCCACCTATGTCCGCATCACAAGTCCCCTCAGGTACACACAGTCTTTTTTCGTCTATACCACGATTTTCCTCAGGGACACACACCACAGGTCCCTGAGGTGCTCACAGCCTTCTATCCACACAGAAAGTCTCCTCGGGGACACACCGCCTTTTATGCCCACATCACACGGGGGCACGTGTCGACATGTCTACCTCCACACCACCACATGTCATCTTGGGAACAAACAGCTTTCTTTCTTTTTCTTTTGCCGTATCACACAGCATGTGGGATCTTAGTTCCCCAACCAGGGATCAAACCCGTGCCCCGTGCAGTGGAAGCACGGAGTCTTAACCACTGGACCGCCGGGGAAGTCCCCGAACAAACGCTTTCTGCTTCCACTCCGCATGTTGTCTTGAGCACACACACCCTCGTATGCACAGCATGCATCCTCTCAGGGACACACAGCCTTCTTTATCCACATCACACGTTTCCTCTGACACCTACACAGACTCAGGGGTCCGCAGCAGACGTCCCTTCGAGTTCACACAGCCTTTTTTTAAACTACTGAGTCTCTGTGCCCTTGGGTTTACGCAGCCTTCTGTGTCCTCTATCCATACCACAGGTCCCCTCAGGGACACACCGTTTTCTGTGTCCACCCCACAAGTTGCATCACATATACACAGCCTTCCTCTCCCCCCCTCCACAGACTTCCCTCAGAGACACACAGACCTCCCTGTCCACACGCTAAGTCCTCTCAGAACACACACTGTTTTCTGTGCCCAGACCCAAGCCACATCTGGCACACACAGCCATCTCTGTCTACAACACAGGGGCCCTCAGGTCCTTTCACCATCAATGTCTACACCACTGTTCCCCTGGGTACACAAGCCTTCTGTGTCCACACTACCAGCTCTCTGGGTACACATCTATATCCACACCACACATCTCCTCGTGTCTATACAGCCTTCTGGAAACACACCACAGGTTTCCTCAGGAACACACAGCCTTCTGTGTCCATACTACTGATCCCCTTGGGCAGGTACACACGTCCATACCACAAGTCCCCTCAAGAACGCAAAGCCTTTCATGTCCACACAGTAAGCTCTCTCAAGTGTGTCCATCCACATCACAGCTCCCCTCCCCACCCACAGCCCTTTTCCCCCACACAGGCCTTCTCAGACACAGCCGTTTGCCTCCGCACCACAGGGCTGCTCACGCGCACCCAGCTTCCGCTCACACCCACATCTTGGATACACCAGTGTCCACACCATGAGTCCCCTTGGAAGCACACAACCTTCCACGAACACACCACAAATTTCCTCCCATGCTCCCAGCTTCTTGGTCTCAGGCTTTTGCAAGGACTGCCTTAGTCAATTAATCACATAATATCTACAAAACTCAGGATGACTCAAGTTCATTGTGCTAGTACCCCAGTCGCCACAGGCTGGTATTCTGCTCAAGTTTATTTTTATTTTATTTCTTTCTAGACCTACATCTAAACTACTGGCTTCTGTGGCTTTTTCATGTCTGGAGACAATTCAGCTATTGGTTAAGTTTAAACTGGCTTGTTCAAGCAGGTTTCATATGTGATATTATCATCTTAAGTGGAATCGTATAATCATATAATCGGTCATTTCAAACTCCTCTTTTCAGTGTGCCTTGGCTTTTTTTTTTTTTTTAAATTAATTAATTTTTTTTTTTTGGCCTCGCTGCCTGTGGGATCTTAGTTCCCTGATCAGGGACTGAACCCGCGCCCCCTGCATTGGGAACACGGAGTCCTAACCACTGGATCGCCAGGGAAGTCCTGAGTGTGCCTTGGCTTCTTATTTGCAGTTTGGAGGTTCAATGGTTAGAAGTTTTCAGGTGGCCTTAGAGGTTGGGTGGGAAAGCCAGCTGCCTCGCTCAGATGCTCTGGAAAGCCTTGAGCTCCCCAAAAGTAGGGCCTTGGGGTCACCACTCATCCAGTTGGACCCAACACTCTCCAGGCAGCACACTTCCTCCAGCCAGATGGAAGTGGCAGGAAAGGAGCGGACACCAAACCCCTAGAACGAGGATTATGAAGACTCTCACGGATCGGGCACTGGCTGCAGCACGTTTCAGCGTCGCCCTGAGGCAGGGATAGGGCAAGTCAACGAGAGGAGACTGGTTCCGTCTTGCCCCTGCCCTGCTCCTTTTCTCACACTCTCATCTTCCAGCTCTGCCAAGGTCATGTTGATATGTTTTCCCCATCACTGTGGACCTGCCAACCCACGTTGTTAATAGAGAATAATTTTCCTCACACCCTCTTGGAGAAAGAAAAGAGAAGATGGACTATGGCAAACTGATCTCCTAGACGGAATTTGACTTTGGAACGTCTTCAGTTAGGAAAAAAGCCAGACGTTTTCTGTAGTCAAACAATATTCTTCCCAGTTGGCAGTGAAAGCGGGAAAGAGGTGGTCATCCCGCGTGGTCCTTGTTTAGAGCGAGCAACAGAGGAGCTGTGACTTGGGGTCAGCAGTCCAGCCAGAAGGGCAAGAGGGATGATGCTTCCGCACCCAGACCCTGGGGTTTGAGCTGGTTCTAGCCTTGTCATTTGTGTCCAAGCTTGGACTTGGGTGACTACTGGTCTGGGAACTTCCCCGCAGTTACACGGAGCAAATCCTCTCTGTAATCTCCAACCAAACTGAATCCATACCCCAAAGCCAGCCTCAGAATAGACTTAGTCTTAAAATATTCTCCATCAGTGATTCTTCCCGATATCCCTTTCCCACCCCCAACCTACTTATTCTGAACCTGACTGGCTTAGATGTGCTAAAGCAAGTACTAACAGGATTCAGCAGGTTTCTTTATGGGAAGATCTCTCAGAACCTTTAATATGCATTTTGGTCCTTTAGGAGGGGAACAGAATTTGCAGAGCTGCTCCCACTTATTTGGCCATGAAACTTATTTCTTACAGATCTTTTTATAAGACTGGTGTGGGCAGGGCATTATTATTAGATGGGTTTTCCAGAAGCAGGATCTGAAAGGGTGGTTGTTGTGCAAGAGATTTACTGAGAGAAGGGGCTCCAAAGAAACGTGTAAGGCGGAGAGGGAAGCAGGATAGGGCAGGGGGTGAGCCAAGGAAAGACATGGGTTTGGATTAAGTGTAGCTTCAGCCTGATCCCAGGGGAGCTCTAGGATGTGACCTATATCACTGAGGTTGTCCTTCCACACGCAGCCAGAGGCAAGGGAACAGGGCTGTTGTACTCCCACGTAGATTAGTCATTGGCCGCAGGCTTCCCTCCAAGGATGGTGCAGAACCTTCC
The DNA here is from genome assembly GCF_028023285.1 of Balaenoptera ricei. Lineage (NCBI taxonomy): Eukaryota > Metazoa > Chordata > Mammalia > Artiodactyla > Balaenopteridae > Balaenoptera > Balaenoptera ricei. The sequence goes on along the minus strand of NC_082657.1, from coordinate 51,188,725 downwards.
AGGCGTCTCCAGACAAAGCCGTGGTGGCCAGCCAAGGACAGGAGGAGGATGTAGGGGTGAGCAGTTAGCAGCCAACACCCTGGAGCTGGAGGACAGGTGCATGCCCCAGTTAGGGCATCTGGACGGGACACCAACAGTTCTGTCACAGTCACACTTTGGGAAAAACCATGGCGAGCCTCAGTCCTGCCTATGGTGTCTCCTGCGGCTGCACGAGGATCAGGCTAGTCTTTGGAGCACCTGCTATTACTCGCCTGGCCATTCCTGTTCTGGACTGTCATCATCTCTAAGACAGAGATACCTTATCAGGTGAAGGGGAAGTTTCACCTTGCAGTTGCAAGACTATGCAGTCAGGACGAATGGCTCTCATCTGTGTGAGAATTTTTAAAAAAGAAAAAAGAAACCAGTGTTCACTAGCATAAGAAGCTGGCTAAAGTCACCAGGGTCAATGTTAGGACCTCCAGTAGATTCAGGGCTTCAGACTCAAAAACCAGTGCTTCACCACTGGTAACCACAAATATGATCTATTATCTATTTTCTTTGATTTTTGTTTTGTTTTGTTTTAGATTCCACATAGAAGTGAGATCATCAGACACCTCTTAAACTCACATAGAGCTGTATGTCAATTATATCTCAATAAAATGGAAAAAACTAACCCCCCAAACCCAATGCTTCAACAGACACTATGCAGTCTTTTAGCAAACCAACCAACCAGCTAGCCAACCAGCCAATAAACAAAAAGCCCACCAAAAATAAATAAACAAAAACCCTAGGGTTTGTCCTGCAATGAATGAGGTACGTAGTCAATAACATGTGGAAGAAAAAGATATTACCTTCAGATTTTCCTAGTATAAACAAAATGCTTAGTGTTCAAAAGAGTGCTTGAGGGACTTCCCTGGTGGCACAGTGATTTAAGAATCCGCCTGCCAATGCAGGGGACATGGGTTCGATCCCTGGTCTGGGACGATCCCACATGCCGCGGAGCAACTAAGCCTGTGCGCCACAACTACTGAGCCTGCGCTCTAGAGCCCACAAACCACAACTACCGAGGCCAAGTGCCATAACTACTGAAGCCTGCGTGCCTAGAGCCTGTGCTCCACAACAAGAGAAGCTACCGCACTGAGAAGCCCACGCACTGCAACGAAGACCCAATGCAGCCCAAAATAAAATAATTAATTAATTAATTTAAAACAAAAGAGTGCTTGAAATGTGTGCATGTTTGCTTGTAACAAATTTGTGTTTATACTTACTGGCATAATTATAAGTAAATATTTATTGGTTTTCTACTGTGTGCTAAGTGTTGGAGATTCAAACTAACATGGGAATCATTCCCTGCCCTTGAGCACTTCCAGTCTAATTAGGGAGTGAAGGTAACAGTACAGGACATTGTATGGCAAGGGCAATATGAGTGGGACAGACAGTAAAGGAATCAGAGAAGATCCTTTGGAGAGGTGGTGCTTGAATCTAGGGGTCAGGCCTGCCAGGCAGAGAGATAGAGGATCTTTCCATTTGAAGGAGGGTGAGGTGAGCCTGAGGAAGTGATTAGGGCTCGCATCCCAGCTTGAATCTGGATCGCATCATTTTTGCAAGAGGGAACGTCCGACAGTTTCTGAGCAGGGTAATGACATGTACTTAGTTAATTTGCACTTCTTCAGTGGTGTTGAAGATGAATCGGAAGAAGCAGAACTTGAAGGAAAAGAGACTGTTAGGCTATTGCACTAGTCTAAGCATCAGGGGAGCATCTGAATTAGAGTGTGGAGTTCAATTTCAACACATATTTATTAAGCACCTACTACGTGTCTGAAGCTCTGTGAGGAGCAAAACAGCAATGATGGAGGCAAAATGGCCCCTGCCCTTGAGTTGCTCACGTCTAGTGGCAATAGAAAAATTAGCATTAAATTTGAAGTTAAACTTGGCTCCCAGCTGTATTCCTCACTAGTTCTGTGATCTCAGATCTAATCTTCCTCATCTATCAAATGATGAAATTGAACCATATTCCTTCTCTTGGGTCACTTTTAATTCTATCCTTTCTACGATGAAAAGAAAATACAAGTTACAGAAGATTAATTTTAAAGGAGAAGCCTGCGGTAAAGGTCTTGGGTGATTCTAAGATTTTGCATGTCAGGGCTAGGTGAGCTGTAGTATCGTGGACAGAAATAAGGCAATCTAGAAGGGGCTACTGACTTAAAAAGCTTTTAAGACCTGAAACCATAAAATTCCTAGAAGAAAACATAGGCAGTACACTTTTTTTTTTTTAATTGAACCATCTTTTTCTCTTTATTTATTTATTTATTTATTATGGCTGTGTTGGGTCTTCGTTTCTGTGCGAGGGCTTTCTCTAGTTGCGGCAAGCGGGGGCCACTCTTCATCGCGGTGCACGGGCCTCTCGTTGCGGAGAACAGGCTCCAGACGCGCAGGCTCAGTAGTTGTGGCACACGGGCTTAGTTGCTTTGTGGCATGTGGGATCCTCCCAGACCAGGGCTCGAACCCGTGTCCCCTGCACTGGCAGGCAGACTCCCAACCACTGCGCCACCAGGGAAGCCCGGCAATACACTCTTTGACATGGGTCTTAGCAATAGTTTTTTTTGGATCTGTCTCCTCAGGCAAGGGAAACAAAAGCAAAAATAAGCAAACGGGACCACATCAAACTAAAAAGCCTTTGCATAGCAAAGAAAACTATCAACACAATGAAAAGGCCGCCTACTGAATGGGAAAAGACATCTGCAAACAATATATCTGGTAAGGATTTAAATAGCCAAAATATACAAAGAACTCGTACAACTCAATATCAACTAAATAAACAATCTGATTTTAAAATGAGCATTTTTCCAAAGAAGATATACAGATGGCCAACAGGCACAGGAAAAGATGCTTAACATCACAAACCATCAGGGAGATGCAAATCAAAACCACAACGAGATACCCCCCTCACACCTGTTTGAAAGGCTATTATTAAAAAAGACAACAAATAACAAGTGTTGGTAAGGATGTGGAGAAAAGGGAACCTTTGTGCACTGTTGGTGGGAATGTAAATTGGTGCAGCCACTATGGAGAACAGTATGGGGTTCCTCAAAAAATTAAAAATAGAACAACCATGTGATGCACCAATTCCACTTCTGGGGATTTTTCCAAAGAAAACAAGAACACTAATTCAAAAAGATATATGCGTCCTTATGTTCATTGCAGCATTGTTTATGTTATTTACAATAGCCAAGGTTTAGAAACAAACTAAGTGCCCATCAATAGATGAACAGATAAAGAAGATGTTGTATATATATACAATGGACTATTACTCAGTCATAAAAAGAATGAAATCTTGCCATTTGTGACAACACGGATGGACCTAGAAGGTATTATGCTAAATGAAATGTCAAATAGAAAAAGACAAACATCATATGAATTCACTTATATGTGGACTCTAAAAAACAAAACAAATGAACAAACACACACACAAAAAACAGAAACAGGCTTATAGATACAGAGAACAAACAGGTGGTTGCCAGAGGGAGGGAAGGGGGATGAGTGGAATAGGTGAGGGAGATTAAGAGGTACATATTTTCAGCTACAAAATAAATGAGTCACAGGGATGAAGTATACAGCATGGGGAATACAGTCAAGAATATTGGAATAACTTTGGTGACAGATGGTAAGTAGACTTGTGATCATCCTGTAATATATAGAAATATTGCATCACTATGTTGTACACTTGGAACTAACATATTGTTGTAGGTCAATTATACTAAAAAAAAAAAAAAAAGACATGTACAAGAGTGTTCATAGCAACTTTATTCTTAATTGCCCCAAGCTGGAAGCAACTCAAATAGGTATCAATGATAGAATGAATAAATTAGTGTGGCTTTTTCATATAGTGAAATACTATACAACCACAAGAATGTACAAATGATTACTACACCTCAAAACATGGGTGAATTTCAGGAACATAATTTGAGTGAAAGAAGGTAGCTACAAAAGAGCACACCCTATATGATTCCATTAATATAAAGATCAAAAGCAGACAAAACTGATGTACAGTTTTTGAAACCAATATGGTGATTTTCTTTGGGGAGGAAAGGAAGTAGTAATGTGAAAAGGGCATGAGGGAGATTTCTGTGGAACTGCTAGTGTTCTATCTTCTGGTAAGTGTGTGTTCATTTTGTGAAAATTCATTGAACTGTACCCCTATGATTTTATGTACTTTTCTCTATGGATGTCATACTTCAATGAAAAAAGCTTTTTTAAAAAAGAAGCTGTTGACAATAGCAAAAACAAAACAAAACCCTATAAGGTATACTTATAAATTAATTTAACATATATATGCAAGTCCTGTATGCAGAAAATTTTAAACTTCATGGAACAATATTACATATGACTGGATAAGTAGAGATATAGCTCAAGTTCATAAATAGGAAGACTCAGTATTGCAAACGTATTAATCCTTTCCAAATTAATCTATAGATTCAATGCAATTCCTTTCATAATCCAAATAGGCTTTTTCATGGACATTAACAAAATGATTCTAAAGTTTATATGAAAAAGGAAAAATCCAAATATAAGCCAAGACACGCTAAAGGAGAACAGGGAGTGAGCAGTAGACTTACCAGATATCAAGATTTAATATAAAGCTATTATAATAACAAAGACAATGTAGTATTGACAAAAGGAGAGACAAACCCGATCTTTATAACAGTATAGAAGATGCCCAAAACTCATAGAACTCTACAGTTGTCTCTCCATATCTATGAGTTCCACATCTGCGGATTCGACCAACTGCAGATCGAAAATATTTGGGGAAAAAAATTCCAGAAAGTTCCAAAAAGCAAAACTTGAATTTGCTATGCATCAGCAGCTATTTACATAGCATTTACATTGTACTAGTTATTATAAGTACTCTAGAGCTGAGTTAAAGTATACAGGAGGATGTACATAGGTTGTATGCAAATACTACACCATTTTATATAAAAGACTTGAGCATCCTTGGACTTTGGTATCTGTGGGGAGAGGGTGGTGGCCCTGGACCAAATGCCCTGTGGATACCAAGGGACAAGTATACATTAAAAAGGTCAAATTTTGTATCTCAGTAAAATAACAAAATGGACTTATATGTTTGGATCTATTTCTGGACTCTCTTTTGTTCCATCGATCTATTTGTCGGTTCTTATGAGAGCACTACACTCTTTCAAATATGAAGTTTTAAGTCTTGAAGTTAGGAAGTGTAAGTCTGCAACTTTGTTCTTTCTCAATATTGCTTTGGATATTCTAGGTCCTTTACATTTCCATGTAAATTTTGAAGCAGTTTGTCAATTTTTTTCTTTTCTTTCTTTTTTTTTCTTTTTCTTTTTTTGGTGAGAACATTTAAGTACTGCTCTCTTAGCAAATCTCAATTATATAATTGTTTATCAATTTCTTAATAAAAACCTAGTGGGAAAAAAACACACAAAAACCTAGTGGGATTATGATTGGGATTGGATTGAATCTTTAGGTCAATTGGAGGATTTGAGATCTTAATATTGAGCCTTCCAATCCATGAACTTGGAACTTATTATATCCATGAACTCCATTTATTTAGATACTCTTTCATTTCTCTCAGCAGTGTTTTGTAGTTTTCAATTAGTTTCACATAATTCATGCTTTTTGACATTATTATAAATGGAATTTAACATTTTTATTTTTCAATTGTTTGCTGATAGTAGTTAACACATAATTGATTTTGTATTTTGACCTTGGATCCTGTGAACTTGCTAAATTCACTTATTAGTTCTGGTTGCTTTGCAAATTAGTTGATGTTTTCTATGTAAACAATCATGTTATCTGCAAATAGAGAGATTTTTAAGCCTTCATCTCTGCTCTTTATACCTTTCATTACTTTTTAAAAAAAATACAGTGGCACAGTGGTTAAGAATCCGCCTACCAATGCAGGGGACACGGGTTTGATCCCTGGTCCGTAAGATCCCACATGCTGCGGAGCAACTAAGCCCGTGCACCACAACTACTGAGCCTGTGCTCTAGAGCCCGTGAGCCACAACTGCTGAGCCCAAGTGCCACAACTACTGAAGCCCACGCGCCTAGAGCCCGTGCTCTGCAATGAAGGGTAGCCCCCGCTCGCCACAACTAGAGAAAGCCCATGTGCAGCCACGAAGACCCAACGCAGCCATAATTAATTAATTAATTAATTTAAAAAAATACATTCTGAGTATTCTGAGTTTTATTATTTGAAATAGAACATTTTTATTGAAGTATAGTTGAAGTACCCATATGTACAAGAATGCTTGTAATAGAAAAAAAAAACCTCAAATTCATATCTGCAAGTAAAGGAAAATGGGTAAATAAATTTGTATTGTGGAATATGACACTGCAGTGAAAATTGATGACCTACGGTGACCCTCAAGAACATGGATGAATGCTAAGGCAATATTGAGTAAAACATGAAAGGCTGGGGGCTTCCCTGGTGGCGCAGTGGTTGAGAATCTGCCTGCCAATGCAGGGGACACGGGTTCGAGCCCTGGTCTGGGAAGATCCCACATGCCGCGGAGCGACTAGGCCCGTGAGCCACAATTGCTGAGCCTGCGCGTCTGGAGCCTGTGCTCCGCAACGGGAGAGGCCGCGATAGTGAGAGGCCCGCGCACTGCGATGAGGAGTGGCCCCCACTTGCCGCAACTAGAGAAAGCCCTCGCACAGTAAACGAAAACCCAACACAGCCATAAATAAATAAATAAATAATTCCCATTTTTTAAAAAAAAAATTGTTAAAAAAAAAAAAAAAGAACTGAGTTCTTAAAAAAAAAAAACATGAAAGGCTACATAAATCAAAATACAGTGTCATGTGGTTTTCATAAAATTCAGAAACAAGGTAATCTAAACAATATATGGTATAAGCATACATATAGATGTGATAAAAATATAAAAAAACTTTTTTCATGGACATTAACAAAAGTCAGGACAGTGATTACCTCTTGGGAGGAGGCAGAGAGATGGGAGTTTTGGAGTGTAGGAGTAGGTACAATTTTTGTAATGTCCTAGCTCTTGGGTTGGGAGGGAAATTCATTGAATTAATTATACTATTTTTGCTTTAGAACATATACATACTCTTTTGTTTGCATTTAAAATATTTTAAAAATTAAAGAACTTAAAATAGCAAAATAATTATTAGCATACCATACACACTGTTCTTATTTTCCACTTACAATATCATAGAGATTGTTCCCTATCGGTACACATAGACCTACCTCATTCTTTCTAACGGTTACATAGTATTCCACTGAATACACCATCATTTATTTAATCAGTCCTCCTTAATGATGAATATTTGGGTTGTTTATAGTCTATAAGCAATGTCGTAATTAATTAATTAATTAATTAATTATTTTTTTTGCCACACCACGCGGCACGTGGGATCTTAGTTCCCTAACCAGAGATCGAACCTGCGCCCCCTGCAGAAGGGCAGAGTCTTAACCACTGGACTGCCAGGGGTGTCCCCGCAATTAATATTATTATGCATACATCTGTTCGGGTTCAGGGCAGGCCAATCCAAAATATGCCACTTTGGCATATTGATTATTTTGAATTAAATTTACTTAAGAAACAGCTGGTACAAGAAGGACACTCTGACCCTCCTTTGTCCCCCTAAAAGCAGGAAATAAGTCTTCCATGTGAAAGTTACCCTCCATGTACCAGAAGGGTAGAGGGCATTCTTATCACTAGAGATAGGGAGTTCAGAGCTGAGATGTCTGTATAAAAAAAAATCTTGTTACTTCTTTACTGATATACTACTCCAAGCCCAGACTCCTTTGTCTTGTCAATTCTTCACAGATTTATTGTTTCTTTGTCTAAAAGGTGTAAAAGCTGCCTGCTCTGGTCACTTCTTTGGGTCTTATACCTTTGGGGTCCCCTTATGTATGAAATTAAGTTTGTTGTTCTATTAATCTATTTCAGGGAGTGTCTCAGCCGAGAACCTAGAAGGGTAGAAGGAAAATTATTTTTCCTCCCTACACATCTTTATACAGTAATCTGAAAGGTCAAATTTCTAGAAGTGGAATTACTATGGTAAGAAATGTTACAATTCTGAATAGATGACTAAATTGCTTGTTTAACTTCAGACAATATGAGTTTAAGGCAACGGTGAAAAATCCAAATGCGGGTGGCCTACAGATATTGTCATCAGGAAGTACCTGAGGACGCCCAGGAGTGTTTGAATGCTTTTGCACATGCAATGTATTTGGAACAGAGTAGGTGTGGAAGTGGAGTGAGAGTGACTATGTATTCACTGCTTGAGAAAAGCAAAATTAGTGACCTAAGGCCTCCCTCCAGGCCTGTTGGACAGCAGTTCCACAGCCGACCCATATACTCAGCCAAATTCTTGCCTACTCCCTGAGGGTGAGCCAGGAAAGTCTTGGGAAGGAGAGAAGGAAGGAACAACTCTCCTGACCTTGGATGTGTCTATAGTTGGGGTGGCCCCTAGGGCATCTGAGCTAGGGTTTCCCCCACAGCACTGGCCCAGCATAGAGGCCCAACCCCAGAAGAGCATAAACAGGGGTGACCCTGAAAATACCTTTTGCTGAGAGAGACCAAGGCCAGTTGAATGGGGCAACCTCAGTACCAGGATCCTTTTATTACAAATCATGAGTTCAAGTGAGATCCCCAATTGCTGGGCAGTTAAAGTTGTGTGCAGTTCACCCCTGTTATAAACAAAACTGGATTGAGCACACTTGCTCTTCCCTTCCATCCAGCATGACTACCAGGCTTTACTTCTTTAGGTCCCTATTTCCCCTCCTATAATGGCAGCAGGATTCTCTCTTCGTCCCTCAGGATCCTCCCCAGAAGGTGAGACTAGAGTGAGGCAACTGAGGCAGTCATTCTGCAGGCAAAAGTTAAGGGTGTGCCAAAAAACTCAGTAATCAAGATAAAGAATACTTTAGGGAATCCCCTGGTGGTCCAGTGGTTAGGACTCCGAGCTTCCACTGCAGGGGGCAGGGGTTCGATTCCTCCTCCGGGAACTCAGATTCTGCATGCCGCGTGGCGCAGCCAAAAACAAAAACAAACAAACAAAAAAGTGTATTTTAATAATTCAAAACTAATGCAAACAAAAAAATCCATGATGAACAAAATACCAGAACTTACAGTGTTAAAGACAAGATCCAACCCTTCACTTTCACCAACCTGCCTCACTCCTCTCACTAGTCCTGGTTCCACTAAAACTTTATATACAAAATCAGGTGGCCAGCCCACTGGCTGTGGTTTGCCAATATTCCTATTTTTTAAAAATTCTTTGTTATATATATTTTTTATTGTGGTAAAATATACATAATATAAAATGTACCATTTTAACCATTTTAAACTTTACAGTTCAGTGGCATTAAGCACATTCACATTGTTCTGTACACATGATTTTTTTAAAATATTACATTAAAATATTGTATATCGTGATTACTGAGTTTGGGGGCGCCAGAGGCCAGTGTCTCCCTTGCCTTACTCTAGTTCTCACGCTGCCTCCCCCACTCTTCACCCACTCCTGCAGCCTGAGGAAGGAAAACTGCAAGTTTCTCCCATAAGGCAGCAGCAGAAGAGTTATTCCGGTGGCGATCAGGCTATCGAGGACGTCCGTCCACACAGCCGCCGGCAACAGGAAGACTTGTTCCACCTGCGTCCTCCCGCCGCCTTTGCTCTCTTGCAATGAGACACACTTGGCGGGCGCTCCCTCTACCTGCCCAGGACCACCTGACGGAGGGCGGGCATCCCCTGGCCCGCCCCGCTCGGGTCGGCTGGGCGTCCTGCCGGCCAATGGGGAAGGGGCCCCTCCGGACACGGGCAGCGTCCTTAGGAGCGGCCAATGGGAGCGCGGCATGCAAATGAGCAGGTGCGGCGACGGCTGACCAGTCAAGGCGGCAGCGGCTCAGGGGATGTTAGAGGCCCGCTGGGCGGCCGCGGAGCAAACGCGCAGGCTTCGAGCTGCGAGCTCCGGTCTCCCGCCATGGCCCCCGCTCCGCCCCCCGCCGCCTCCTTCTCCCCCGCCGAGGTCCAGCGGCGCCTGGCGGCCGGCGCCTGCTGGGTCCGCTGCGGGGCCCGCCTCTACGACCTCACCGGCTTCGTGCGGCACCACCCAGGGGGCGAGCAGCTGCTGCGGGCACGGGCTGGTCAGGATGTTACCGCCGACCTGGACGGGCCACCGCACCGGCACTCGGACAACGCGCGCCGCTGGCTCGAGCAGTACTACGTGGGGGACCTGCAAGGAGACCCTCAGGTACAGCCGGGCCCTGGGGTCACACACCCTCTATTCCCCCCACCCTCCCCGCCCCAACTCGCCACTCCCCGGCAGGCCGCATTCACCTGCCCTCTAGGAGGACCCAAGGTGACAGCCTCCGCCCTCACCTCTCTTCTCTCCAGGTAACAGGTCCCTGCCTACCACCACCACCCCCAACCAGGAGTTTGCCCTTCCTCTCCAGCATTTCCCCTGACCCTCCTCTGTCTGCTACTTCTCCCACCTCCCAAGGTACCTCCTCCTTCCTACTTGTTCCTGCTGCAGCCTCTGCCATCTGACAACTTGGATCACCTTTTCCCTCCCAGCCCCTCACACACTCAATCTTTCCTTCCTGTCCCCTTATCGGCCTCTCCCTCTTCGCAACTGCGCTTCATTTCTGTTTGAATAATAGCTTCCAAGCGCACCTGTCCTCTCCTCCCCATCTCACCCTACCCCTGCATCCAAAAGGCACTGACCAGTCACCCTTCTCAGCTAGTTTGGATTTCCTGGTGCCACCCTAGTCTTGCGCAAGGGCTTCTCTGGTTGCGTGGAGAGGTTGGCGCAGTGTCTTGGGTGGCCTATGTCCTCCCACCCCTCAGACCTCCCTTTATTCCTTGTCTTGCATGCTGGCTTGGGTGTCCAGCAGAGTGACATGACAGGGTGAGCCAGTTTTGCTGGGGAGAAGAGAGTAGCACTCTGAGCTGCAGGCTGCTGTGCACCACAGGCTCGTGATTGTATTTAAGCCTCTGACTGATCCTGGGGTGGGTTTTGTTATCCCCATTTTAGGATGTGGAAACTGAGGATCAAGGAGGCACTGTAATTTGAGGTCATTTTGGAATTTGAGGTCAATTTGGAATTTGAGGTAATTTGAGCTTGTTAGTGGAAAAATCAAGCGTGTCTGATTCCAAAATCAATGGTCTCTCCATCCCAAGGATCCTTGGGCCTGGGAGATGATCCTATCCATTGGGTTCCAGGTAGGCTTGTGCCAGAGGCAAACCGACTCTTCAGGACTTCCCCAGGCCCAGCTGTAGGACTGGTGACAGTGAGGCCATCATGCTTGGACATAAACCAACAGTTGTTCCCTGCTTCTAGCTCTTGCATTCAAGATGGCCCCAGCAAGTGCTTTTAGATCTTTGGATGAAAGGACTTGCCTCTCACTGTTCCAGGTGGCTTTTCACTGGACCATCTTGCCTAATTCTTTAATCATTTATTCACTCACTCACTTGGTCCCTTAGTGATTGGCAGCACTGAGCTAGGCACTGAGGAGGTATCAATGGACAAAAGCACTACGGTCTTCGTGGACCTAACAGGCTAATGAGGTAACATACTAATCCCACAGTAATTCTTCAATTACCTGGTGCTATCAGAGTATGAATCAGGGAGAGCTTTCTGGAGAAAGTGGTACTTACCCTGGGAGCTAATCAATGGATAGGGCTTAAGCCAGGTGAAGTGTGGTGAGAAGAACCTTCCAGACAGAGGGAAAAGAATTTGTGAAGGCTCTGAAGGGTAAGGGCTTGGCAGAGTCAAGGGACAGAAATAAAACCAATGTGACCAGAGGCTGTTGGGCAAGGAGAGGGAGTGGAAGGAGGCCGGAGATCAGCCAGGGCCGCTGTGGTCAGGATTTGGGACTTGATTCTAAGAACAATGGGAAGGGGCTTCCCTGGTGGCGCAGTGGTTGAGGGTCTGCCTGCCAGTGCAGGGGACACGGGTTCGAGCCCTGGTCTGGGAGGATCCCACGTGCCACGGAATGACTGGGCCCGTGAGCCACAGTTACTGAGCCTGCGGGTCTGGAGCCTGTGCTCCGCAACGGGAGAGGCCGCGATAGTGAGAGGCCTGCGCACCGCAGTGAAGGGTGGCCCCCGCTTGCCACAGCTAGAGAAGGCCCTCGCACAGAAACGAAGACCCAAGACAGCCATAGATAAATAAATAAATAAATAAATAAATAAATTTAAAAAAAAAAAAAAAAAAAAAGAACAATGGGAAGCCAGGTAGTGGATTCAAGCAGGGGTGTGGTGTGGTCAGATTTGCATCTTCGGAAGAGCATCCTGGCTGCAATGCCAAGAAGGGGTGGAAGGAACCCAAGTCGGTGTGAGGAGACCAGGCGGGAGGCTACCCCATAGCCCAAGTGAGAGATAACGGTGACTATGACCAAGGGAAGGGGAAGGTTGAATTTGGGAGACTTCATACGTTAAATGGCAGGACTCAGCATTCTGCAGCGGGGGCCCAGTTTAATCTTGGAAGCTGATGTTAGGTGTCAGGTCATGCTGAAGGCGCAGAAGGTTTAGCCATAGATGTAACTGAAGCTGAGTGCAGGAAATGAGAGGTGGGGGCTGGAATACTAGAGACTTCCAGGCTTGTGATGGCTCATGGAAGCCATCCTACATTGTAACTGTGTCCTATAAACAGGAGCCTTAGGGTGTGGCCTCTCCTCCCAGCACCATCTAGAGCATCTCTCCTGGCTAGCTGCCCTAGATGGCTTTACCTCCCAGCTCTGCTAGCTACCCAGCACTATGGTTTGATCTGGCTTTGTTTTGCTTTGCTTTACCTGACCTTCAGAGAATACTGAGTCTAAATTTGTTTCTTACCCCTGCACTCACCTGTTACCCCAAGAGTCCCAGTGTGGCCATGTTTCAGGCATCCTTATATCTGGGCCCCCACCTGAGGATGTGGGAAAAAAACTAAAAATTAACACCACATTTACAAATCCATGGCCCAAACTTGACCAATGGCCGTAGTCACCCAATACTCCAGTTGCTCGTCAGCTTCTATCTGCTATTCTGGAAACTAGTGTAGGGTTGTCTTTATATTGGGGAAGAGAGGTATTCAGAGGAGAAATCTGGAGAAGATATCTTTTCAGAGAGAAGCCATCTTCGTAAGGGCTGAATGGAGAGAAGACATATCTGTTCTTCTCTCTGGTTAAGCCCTTCTGGCAACCCCCATGCTGCCTTCTCTACCTCTCCCGTCTCCTCCTGCTGGACCAGGGATGCTGACACCTGTTGAGGCTAGAACCCGGCTCCTGTAGCGTGAGGACCAGAAGGGGCGTTGACAGGGAAGGGGAGTGTCATGAACCAGCTCTGTTGTTTGGAGCTCACTTCTGAATGGTGCCCCTCCTTGGAGTCCTTCTTCCCAAGTGTACTCCTCAGCGGGGAGCCTGCTGGAGCTCTGCCATGAAATTCCAGGGACAAGGCTCAACCCCACTGGTTTCCCCTTTCCCCCACTTTGCCACACCCCTTCTGTATACACACTTACCCACACATTCACACTCACAGGGAAGCACACACACATGAAACAAGTCGAACTTGTTTGAGCTAACATACCGTGGGGATGAGACAAGATCTGTTGTAGCCCTGGACTTGAGGACGTGAATCAGTGATGGCTGAGCAGGGAAGCCAGGCCCTCTTCTTGATTGGGCGCTCAGGGCTCCTCACTCCAAGCTTAGATAAGAGTGGCTCACGTTGTTAGTGGGGCATGAAATCCATTGATTGAGCTGCAACCAGCAATTTTTTTAAAGAAATAGGAAAGAAAAGAACTTCGGGTCCAAACCTCCCAAGGCCATAAATACTGTTTCGCAGACTTGTCATCCATGAATCACTGTCCCAGTTTTTTTCCAAATTGGCATACGACTTGAACTATTTAATATTTATCTTTAAGTAGACTCACTTTTTATTTTACCATTTACTCACCCTAGGCAATATTACCAGGGAAATCAGGGTGTACATGCACTTTAAAAATAGAGCTATTAAAGTAAATGCTCATCCTCCTATCCCCTAAAATCCTGAGCACCGTCAGTGGAGTAAGTATCACACTTTGGAAGACACAAGGAGCAGAGCTTCTTAACCCTGGAGTTCTATGGATCATTTTCTGGGATTGATGGAAGAGATGAAATTGTGTGTAAAACATGCATGGTTGTGCGTTTTTCTGGTGAGAGAGCTGCAGCTTTCATCACAGTCCAACCAGAATCCTTCCGTCACTCCAGACCTGCCACCAAGAGGAAAATAACTGAAAGGGCAGATCATACTGCCCCCGTCTTACACACCCAGACCTTGAGGGGGCCTCCTGTGGGCAGACATCTGACCATGCCCCTGGGGAAAAGCCCTCTGTTTGAGGAGACCCTAGAGGAGGGCAAGCCCTGACTCCCCAGCCCCTGCTGTTGGGTTAACCCTACTGTCTGAATGTGTGTCGCATCCTAATCCCGCAAGGTGTATCTGTCTCTGAGTGGCTGAGAAGTCCACAGATTCTGCCACATGTGGTTCTGCCAGGCTTTGGGCGTCCAGCCATTCAGAACTTTGGAGATTGAGTCATTAAATGGGGATGGACAATAGGGAGGAGATCTAAGTGCAGGAAGACTCAGGGTCCCCGCCCCACCCGGGGCTCCGGAACAGCTTGAGCACAGCCCAGCTTGGAATGCCGGTCTGAGCTGAGAATTCAGATAAAAGCTGATGATTGGGAAACTTGCTAAACTCCCCCTGCCTGCAGAGCGGAGTGGATGTGAGAAATCTGCTAACTGAAGGGGGTCGAGATCTGCTTAGCCCACAGCAAGGCTTCCTAAGTGGGCCTGCCTGGCCAGTCAGCAGCCCCCGTCCTTTGCTACCTGCCAGGGACTTGTGAGCCCTGGCCTGCTGTGGTGCCAGGTGAGCCTTACCTGGAGGACAAAGCTAGGGCAAGCTGGGAGAGGGCCAGGGACCCAAGTCACTGTGGTTCCATGTGACCCAGGGTAAACACAGGCTCCAAGAGTGCCCCCTGGTGTCACCTCAGAATTCAGTGATTGAAGGGGCTTCGAGACCCAATTTAGGGCAAAGTTTGGAAATTAGGACTCTATGGGGGAAATAAAAAGAAATAGACAGGAATCTCAGAAACACCTGAGGGTAATCATTTCTGGAAACATTCCCAGCAAAGAACCCAAATTGATGCCTGAACAGCATCTATCATCTTCCCTTTCCTTATTTATTTATTTATCTTAAGACACACACTCACTGTTGGTCCATATGTCGTCTTCATTCATTTAGACAGACAGGAAATAAGCGTCCTGTTCTCTCTGAAACCCACCACGGCACTGAAAGTACCCTTGCCAGGGCCATCGGGACCTTCACCTGGCTAAACCTGGTGGTCAGTTCTCACCTGGCCTGGCAGCAACTCTCGACATGGCGATCGCTTCCCCCCCCCCCCCCCCCCCCCCCCCCCCCCCCCCGCTTCTTGACACACTGTCCTCAGCTGGTTTCTGGATACCTCGCCCCTTTGGTTTTCTATTGCTGCTGTAACAAATTACCACAAACTCAGTGACTTAAAGCAACACACATCTATTCTCTTATGTTTCTGGAGGGTCAGAAGTCAGAAATGAATTGGCAGGGCAGCCTTCCTTCTGGAGGCTCTAGGGGAGAACGTTTCCTCACTTTTTGCAGCTTTTAGAAGCTGCCTGTGTTCCCTGGCTCCTGGCCCCTAGCCAGCAGTCACATTGCTCTGACCTCTGCTCTCCTGTCCCTTCTCGTTCTCGGACTCTGATTCTCCTGCCTCCATCCTTATAAGGAACCCTGTGATTACACTGTGCCCCTGTCCCCCCCGCACCCCCCGACACCAGATATCCAGGATCATCTCCTCATCACAAAGTCTTTAATTTAATCACGCCTGCCAAGTCCTCTGTGCCATGTAAAGTAACACAGTCACGGGTTCCAGGTATTGGGCTGTAGATTTTGAAGGGGGGGTGCGTTATCCCACCTACTTCACCCCTTATACCCCTGGTCGTTACGGCTCAGTCTCCACTGCTAGTTTCTCTTGCTCCTCATTTCCCAGAAAAGTCACACAGTGTGTGCTCTGCTGTACAGCTTCTTTCACCCAATACTACGTCTGGGAGATCGTATTTGTGTTTTTCAACTGTTTTTCAACTGGGTTTCCAGTTCTGTTTACTCTTTCCTGTATGTGTGTTTTTCAACTGTCTCCATTCCTTGCTCTGTCCTAGAGAATCCAGAGGCTGCAGAGGGGAAAATGGGGGATAACTGGAAAAAAGCAGAGCCAGTGGCTGGGACAGACCCCATGCCCATCCTCATGAGCCTCCTTAGTCTTCCTTCCAGGACGCCTACCCACTACTACCCTACCTTGGCCAGAGCTGCGTTATGCTCATTATTGCAGCAGTCTCCTGGGCAGGTCTCTCCCTGCCAACGCTTCCTTCAGCCCGTGGCCTTGTGAAGCTTTCCAAATATGTTACAGCGGGATTCCTAAATCTTCAGTGGCTCCCGATTGCCACATCCTTTAAGTCCATCTCGAACTCTATTTCTTCCACAGAGATTCTCCTTACCTCCCCATCTAGAACTGGGTTTTTCCTTCTCCCAAACTCTCATAGCACTTGGCCTCTCCCTACATTACAGCATTCAAAATGTTCTTCCTTATTCACTGTGTTTTCACTACGTGTCTTATCTTCTCTACTAAACTGTAAACTCTCTGAAGACTGGAATTGCCTGATTCATCTGGGTTTCCCTAGGAGACAGTAGCCCACTGGTGCCTACCAGCAGGAAGTAACAAATGTCTGAATAAATGAATGAATGAGCTGCTTGGAAAACTGATATGTGTACCAGATTGAAAAGGAAAGTGGTGATATTAGCGCACACAAGATACTTCAAGTAGTAAGATGTTAAAAAAAAAAGAAAACAGAAACAAACCTCTTTCCAGTTTCTTCTTTGTTAGCTAAAAGGGTTGGGAGTTGATGGAAAGGATGGAGGACTATCAAGTGAGTCACTCATTTCTGCCTTTGCCCTCAGTTTTTCGCAGCCAGAAAGAGTTGGCAAAACGTCTTCCATGCCAGGCTACTGAAGTTCATCCCTGCCCGTGAGTCCCCTGCAAGGTTAGAAGTGAAATTAACCATAGAAAATGCCAATTGAGAGCCCTCCTCGCTCTCAGGGCTGTGACCCGTCCCCATGTGTCTGTAAGTGTCTGGAAGATGTGCATAGGCAGGACCCAGGTTCCTGGGTTTCCAGTTCTGTTTACTCTTTCCTGTGTCTTTTCATGCAAAATTCTCTAAAGCGTGTCATCTCCGAATGGTGATTCTCAATCTTCTCTAATTGCTGCTCAACTAAGATGGGCAGAAGGTTCTAACGACCGTTTCCCCACCTGCTCTTGCCCTCTGATGGAAAACGAACTCAGTCATAGTAACAAGACTGGGGAACAACAAAATTGATGCTAGCAACAGCCATAAAGCTATCATTGAGAAATAGAAACCTCATACTCAGGATTTGTTGTTGTGAAGCATTGCCCTGAAACATAATTATTCAAATGCTTTGTTTTCTGACTTCGATAGTATTTATATTGCAAGGTGTTAAAATAGCAGTACCAGATAAGCAAATTTGGGGGAATGTGTTTTGAACTACGATGCATACAGAATGTCTTAAGGTCCTGTTAGAGGAAAGCTAGTAGCCAAAAATTCCTTTGATGGAAGTACCTGTGACTACACACTTAGAGTGAACCATGTAATCTACAACAAATGTGGTTGATAATTACCTAAGTGAATTAGTCATAGTTTCTCCTTTAAAACAAATTGAATTTAAAGGGAGTAGAGTTCTAGTTCTGTACATTCTTCTATGCCCAGCAGAACCTTTTTAACATTGCTTAGCATCGCATGATGCTTACCTTTCCCACTGGAAAATGGAATTGGAGATTTTAGGGATCTCTAGTAATGGCTAGCTTTGTTTTATAAATCCCAAATGTGAATAGTCCATAATAACCCACTTAGTTGCTAATAAATAGCACCTAGTCTTATGTAATAATGAATGTCTATGAAACAAGCATCATTTACCCACAAAGATCAAAGAAAGACCTCACATTTTTAAATCAAGTTAAGGCCCACACTTTGAGACTGGCTACCATGGAGGAATAAGGAGAAGTTACATTTAGCTGAATAAATACAGCTTCCATGATCCCAAGTTAGGCACCAGGACAGACCAACCGGATTTAGTTGTTGCTTCCCCATGTCCTGGGCAAGACCCTTTGGAGTGCCAGGTGTAAAAGATGATGCAGGTTGGAGACAGGGTGCCATAAAAAAATTCAGTTGTTCTTAAACCTGAGTAGGAAAGTCCTTGACTCCTAGGATTAAAGGTCACTTAAAGTGAATCTACTTTAAATGAAGACCAAAATTTCATAGAAAATGGACCAAGTGGTTGAGAGAAGGAAATTGATTCTCTTTAAAAATGAAACTGAAAAGTTTTTTTTGTTGTTTGCTTTAGTTTATTTTAACCTGACAGCAAGGGACTTCCCTGGCGGCCCAGTGGCTAGGACTCTGTGCTTGCACTGCAAGGGACACGGGTTTGATCCCTGGTCGGGCAACTAAGATCCCGCAAGCCCCGTGGCACAGCCAAAAAAAAAAATCTGACAGCAAAATTAAGATTGCACTTGGGTGCTGATTCTTAAATTGAGCAAATAATGAATCAAGTAGTGTTATTTTGCGCATGTGTGGTTTTTCTGACAAAAACGTATGAAAGCACATTGTGACATTCTAAACATTGCATTAGCTGTTCACAGTGTGATCATAAAGGTCATTTTAGAGACTTCCCTGGTGCTGCAGTGGTTAAGAATCCACCTGCCAGGGCTTCCCTGGTGGCTTAGTGGTTGAGAATCCGCCTGCCAATGCAGGGGACACAGGTTCGAGCCCTGGTCTAGGAGGATCCCACATGCCGCGGAGCAACTAAGCCCGTGCACCACAACTACTGAGCCTGCGCTCCAGAGCCCGCGAGCCACAACTACTGAGCCCGCGTGCCACAACTACCGAAGCCTGCGTGCCTAGAGCCGGTGCTCCGCAACAAGAGAGGCCACTGCAATGAGAAGCTCATGCACCGCAGTGAAGAGTGGCCCTGCTCGCTGCAACTAGAGAAAGCCGTGCGCAGCAACGAAGACCCAATGCAGCCAAAAAAGAATAAATAAATAAAAAAAAAAAAAAAAAAAAGAATCCACCTGCCAATGCAGGGGACGCAGGATTGATCCCTGCTCTGGGAAGATCCCACATGCAGTGGAGCAACTAAGCCCGTGCGCCACAACTACTGAGCCCGTGAGCCACAAGTACTGCAGCCCACGTGCCTAGAGCCCATGCTCTGCAACAAGAGAAGCCACCGCAATGAGAAGCCCGTGCACCACAACAAAGAGTAGCCCCTGCTCACCACAACTAGAGAAAGTCCGCGTGCAGCAATGAAGACCCAATGCAGCCAAAATTTTAAAATTTTTTAAAAAAGGTCATTTTAGCAAGAGTATTTAAGGGCTAAGGATCTCTTTTGATCCTTTAATAAACAAGTCCTCCTCTTTTGAAGGGCCTCATCCTTTGTTGATTACCTGTGTTTCAGTGTTAAACAGCCTGGCTTTGCCAGATCCTTATTTGGCAGTGGAACTGTAACTAAAACAGTTTTCTCTCACTTTCATTGACTTCATGAAATTTTCTAAGTTTTTGCATTGATTTTGCATTTTCACTTTGCAATCAGTTTGCATTTTGTTATATTGTATACTGTCAGGTGGTAGTAACCCCAGCCATCACTTTGTCCCTCCTTTTCTCTATTGTGATAATTACCCATGAACATAGTTCATACAAAAATTTAAATCATTTAAAGTAATGTGCAAAAAATAATATTGAGTGCCCCTCCCAACCTAGTCCCTGTGTAAACACTACCAACAATTTCTTATGTGGCCTCAGAGAAACACATATATTATTCTATTTCCCACATAAAGGAGTTGTATGGTACAGGCTGCTTGGCAACTTGCGGCTTTTTTCACCTAATGACATGTTTTGTACTTCCTTCCACATCAGCAATAAAAGTTTTCCTCATTCTTTCTTCCAGTCCAAGAGCATGGGATATCTTTCCATTTCTTTGAATCCTCTTTGATTTCCTTTATTTTATTTATTTATTTATGTTTCAGTTGGGTCTTCATTGCTGTGCACAGGCTTTCTCTAGTTGCGTCGAGCGGGGGCTACTTTTCGTTGAGGTGCGCGGGCTTCTCATTGCAGTGGCTTCTCTCGTGGCGGAGCACGGGCTCTAGGTGCCCGGGCTCAGTAGTTGTGGCTCGCTGGCTCTAGAGCACAGGCTCAGTAATTGTGGCGCACAGGCTTAGTTGCTCCGTGGCATGTGAGATCTTCCTGGACCAGGATTGAACCCATATCCCCAGCACTGGCAGGCAGATTCTTAACCACTGCACCACCAGGGAAGTCCCTTGATTTCCTTTATTAATGTTTTAGTTCTCAGCATATAAGTCTTTCACCTCCTTGGTCAGGTTTTTTCCTAGGTATGTTTTTGGGGTGGGGTGATTTTAAAAGTTATTGTTTTTTTACATTCCCTTTCTGATATTTCATTGTTAATGTAGAAAAATGCAACTGATTTCTGAATATTAATCTTGTTTCCTGCTACTTTTCTGAGTTCATTTATTAGATCTAGTAGTCTTTGTGTGGAGTGCTTAGGGTTTTCTATATATAGTATCATGTCATCTGCATATATTGACAGTTTTACCTCTTCCCTTCCAATTTGGATACGTTTTATTTCTTTTTCTTCTCTGATTGCTGTGGTTGGGACTTCCAATACTATGTTAAATAGAAGTGGTGAGAGTGGGCATCCTTGTCTTGTTCCAGATTTTAGTGGGAAGGTTTTCAGCTTGTCACTGTTGAGTATTATATTGGCTGTGGGTTTGTCATAAATGGCTTTTATTATGTTGAGCTATGTTCCCTCTATACCCACTTTGGTGAGAGTTTTTATCATGAATGGATGCTGAATTTTGTCACATGCTTTCTCTGCATCTATTGAGATGGTCATGTGGTTTTTGACTTTTCTTTTGTTTATGTGGTGTATTACATTGATTGATTTGCATATGTTGAACCACCCTTGTGAACTTGGGATGAATCCCACTTGGTCGTGGTGTACGATCTTTTTTATGTGTTGTTGGATTCGGTTTGCTAATATTTTGTTGAGAATTTTTGCATCTGTATTCATCAAAGATATTGGTCTGTAATTGTCTTTTTTGGTGGTATCTTTTCTGGTTTTGGTGTCAGTGTGATGGTGGCTTAAGAGACTGTCTTTGGGAGTGTTCCCTCCTCTTCAATCTTTTGGAAGAGTTTGAGAAGAATCAGTATAAGTTCTTCTTTGTTTGTTTGGTAGAATTCTCCTGTGAAGCTATCTGGTCCTGGACTTTTTTTGTAGGGAGTTTTTTTTATTACAGATTCTATTTCACGTCTAGTGATTGGTCTCTTCAAATTATTTCCTCTTGATTCAATTTTGGTGGGCTGTATGTTTCTAGAAGGTTGTCCATTTCTTCTAGGTTGTCAACATTCTTTCTGATAGCTGTCCCTATTGATGTTTTTCCTTATTTTATCAATGCTACAAGAAGCATCCTTACATAATCATTTTGCACACATATGCAAATAAATTTGTAATATAGAGTCCTAGACGTGAAATTTCTAAATCAAAATTATATCCATTTTGTGTTTTGATGGATATTGCCAAATTGCCCTCTAAAAAGGTTGTACCAATTAAAACTCCCTCCAAAAGCATACAAGAATGCCTGTTCCTTCACACCCTCACCAATGCTGTGTACTACCAATATTTTTAATCTTTGCCAATGGGTGAAAAAAATTGCTCCCTGTTCAAATTTTCATTTATATGAATTATGAGAGAGTGAGTGTCTTTTTATACATTTCTAAATTATTTGCACCTTTTTGGTAAACTGCATGTTCAGGTCCTTTGTACATCTGTACTGGATAGTTGATCTTTTTCTTATTGATTTATATCACTGTTTATATATAAAGAATATTAGCCTATTTTCCATCATACATAATACTACTTGTCTTCCAGCTCTCATTTGTCTTTTGGCTTGTTTAATTTTTTTTTTTTCTCCATTTAAACCTTTCAGTTTTCCATGTAGTAAAAGCTGTCATCTTATCATTCTTAGAAAGACCACCTCTACTTTATGATTTTATATATAAAAGCAAGCAAAAAATATTTTGTATCCTGCTCATAGTTTTTATCCTTAATGATTCTGTTGTTGTTTGTTTTTGCTTAAATGTTTTATCTACCTGGATTTTTTTTTTTTTTTTTTGGTGTAAAGAACAAAATAGAGATTATTATAGGTTTATATTTTTCCAAATGACCAACTGGTTATTCCAGTAGATTTATGGAATAATCTATCTTTTCTCACTGATTTAAAACAAAAACCTTTATCACACATCAAACATTCACAGATATATTTTGGTCTATTCTTGGACTCTATGCTATACTAATGAAATCACTCATTTTCTTATTAGGTTTTAGCCATTCGGGTTTTTTTCCCCTTTCCTCCTTCTGTTCCATTCCATCCTGCTCCCACCTGCTCCACTAGAGAAAGCAAAGGGCAGGACAAGAGCTGAGCATCAATTCTGGACCATGTTGCCAGCCTTGGGGAAATACGGTCAAGTCTGACTTTCAGGAGCTGCGGCTGCCCAGGACGCCCTGACCCTGATGTCGTGTGGCTGGAGCCGGGAGGAAGTGTCTCAGGGAAGCTCACACAGGCTGCAGCCGCAGTCCGAAAGCCCATGGGAAGGGGGGATGCACAGTGGGTGTGCAGTGGTTGTGGAATGGTAGTGATTTCAGCAGGGAATGCAAGGATGAGGAGGGGTGTGGAGGGAATGTCTGGAGGCAGCCTTGCCGCTGGAACTCAGCATGGGGGCGGGTCCTTTGTACCTTTCCTGCTTTGTGTCCACAGCTTGTAGTTGGAGGAGGGGCCTACAGGTCAAGTTCTATGTGTGTATGAACAGGGGAGGCTAGGAGAGCCGGGAAGGAGCCCTATCAGGGAAACTGGCACCTCTCTTGTAAAGCCCTGTAAATCTAAAACTTCTTGTCCCTCTGGTCAAGGGAACTGAATACTTATCCCCCTCTACCTTCCTTTCATCAAAATCAAATAAGACCTTACTAAAAATAGATTCCTGGGACTTTCTGGGATGGTGGAAATGTCCTACATCTTGATGTGGGCATTGGCTGCAAGGAGGCATATAATTGTCAAAACATATCAAACAATATACTTAAGATTGGTAATTTTTTACTATATGAAGTTTATACCCAATTTTTTTAAAGGAGGCAAATAAATTTAACACATATTTAGTAATTGCTTCTAAAGATATGACCTCATGATTGCAAGTGTTAGATGTTGGTATACACCAGCCTTTAAAATTTGCTTTTTTTTTTTTTAATCATTTTACCGTTGAGTAGTATTGTCTGAAGGTCTATCAGCTAGAGATTAGAAACCTTAGCTCAATTAAAAGCATGAAAACTCTGACAGGTTAAAAGGGTTGTCTCTGGTCATTCAGATCTTAATGTCAATCACGTAAATCAGGTTTTTTTCCTGCTAGAACTGGGAAGAATTGGAGCACACTGAGGGAATGCTGGTTTGGATTTTGTGGTGAGGAGATGGCTTTGGAGAAAGGCTCTGGGAAGCAGGGAGGTCCCAGTGGGGTGTCGTTTGGGTAATAGGAGCATACTGTGACGTAGGGACTGGGTTTCCAAGAGCCTTGGGGGGAGGGCAGTGAGACTACCTGGTAGGGAGGTGCAAGGATCAACATTTTACTTAGGACTGTCCACATACTGTGAGGCACTTCTTTGTCCTCTGATCTTCCTCTTTCAGACATATACAGAATACTACAGAAGTGGAATCACACAGTATATACAGGCAGACCTTGTTTTATTGCACTTCACTTTGTTGTACTTCGCAGATACTGCATTTTTTTTTTTTTTAATTGAAGGTTTGTGGCAACCCTGCGTCAAGCAAGTCTATCGATGCCGTTTTTCCAACAGAATTTGCTCACTTTGTGTCTCCGTGTCACATTTTGGTAATTCTTACAATATTTCAAACCCTCTTACAGCAAAAAGGTAATAACTCCCTGAGGGCTCAGGTGATGGTTAGCATTTTTTAGCAATAAAGTATTTTTTAATTAAGGTATGTACCAAAAATGCTTCTAAAAAGAAAGAATAGAATGTGAATGGCAGGACCTAGGTAGTAGGAATACAGGTATTCACGGTGAGATTCTTTCACCTTGGCTGCATGTTTAAATTGTTTCATAATAAAAAGTTGGAAAAATACTGGGTAGTTACATCATGGACATCACTCCCAAATATGTTCTTAAAGGATGAGTGGGAAAATAAAACAAGGTAACAGCACATGAATGGTTACGTGTAACAAGGCATCACATTTCTAGTGATATTGTATTAGTTTCCTAGAGCAGCTGTAACAAAATACCACAAAGTGGGTACTTAAAATAACAGGAATTTATTCTCACCATTCTAGATGCTAGAAGTCTGAAATCAAGGAGTTGGCAAGGTTGGTTCCTTCTGGAGGCTCTAAGGGAAAATCTGTTCCTTGCCTCTTTCCTAGCTTCTGGTGGGGCCGGCAATGCTTGGTGTTCCTTGGCTTGTGGATACATCACTCCAATCTCTTCAACCATCTGCACAAAAGCATTCTTCCCTGTGTCTCTGCATCTGTGTCTCCAAGTTTCCCCTCTTCTTACTAGACACCAGTCATATTGGACTCAGAGCCCACCCTAACTCAGTATGACCTCATGAGAACATGATCAGTGCAAAGACACTATGTCCAAATAAAGTCACATTCACAAGGTTCTGGGTGGACATGAATTTGGCAGGGGTGGGGTGCAGAGAGATACTATTCCTCCCAATACAGATATCGTTAAACAACTTCTGCCGCTCAAATAACCTAGAAGGAAGTGAATGTGATAGGCACTGGAGAACTGCGTTATATTTCAGAAAAATGGCACTAGTAGCAACAGAGATTCTAATATTTTAAGACTTGTGTGAAAAGTTTGATGTTTCACTGGGGTTGAAAAAATAGACATAAAACTAAATTAGAGAATTAATTGCCATAAGGATATATATATATATATATATATATATATATACACACACACACATACACACACATATAGATATATATATGTGTGTGTGTATGTGTATGTATGTGTATATGTATATATATATATATATATATATTTCATATTCTTGGGCCATTCCCCAAATCTACAAAATCAGAATCTCTGAGGGCAAGACCCCAGAAATCTATACTTTTAACAAGCTCTCTGTGTGCCTTAGAAGCAACATAAAGTTTGCAACCCACTGTCCTAGAAGGCTAAGGGCAGAGGGAAAATGGAGATGGAAAAGCTGGAGTCACTGAAAGTGGCTCAGTAGGTAGATCTGTTGGAATTACTGAAGAATCAGCGTCCCCAAGCTCCCAGAGTGGAGCTTAGTGCAGAGCAGTTGTGTGGTGGGTGCTGAATTGGCAGCCCATCCTATTCCCCTCCAGGAGAGAGGAGGAGCTGGGGATCTGCAGCTCTGGGTCTAGCTCTGGGTCTTACCAGCTACATGACATCGCATGAGTCACTAAACCTCTCTTGGCCTTGATTTCCTTATTCCTTGCATCACTACAGGATTTTCTGCGGCTTCAATGACATCATGTGAGCTCTGTAAGACAGAACATGTAGATTAAACTGAGATAGATGATTACGAGCCCCTTTAGCCCAGCTTCTGCTAAGAAAAGGCAGATTCCTGTTAGGCGGTGAGGGATGGATGCTTTTAGGATCTGAGTTGCTATGTGCTCAGACTCTCTTGGGTGAGGCCACTTACCCCCTGGAGGAGCTGGAGAGTGGTGGCATTCAGTCTCTCAGAGTTACCCCTCCCCCCAGCTAGGGCATGTGGGGTCTGCACCAACCTGCTGTCCTCATTCTGTCTTCACCTGGACAAGTACAATGTTGGACTGTGGACACGCGCCCTGGTCAGGGACAGTTGGTCTCTGAAACAGAGGCTGGCGACCGCCCCAGTGGTCCCAGGGGCTTGCAGGGCTGCCTCTTTCTCCCCACCGTTCCTTCCTCTATTCACCTGCAAACATAGTGGATATAGTCTCATCATGCCCAGACCAAGCTCGATACTGGGGATAAAAAGACAACTGGTCACTGCCCTCATGGGGAGTACCTACCAGTAGATGGAGGGAGATATATAGGACAATTACAGGTGGTGGCAAGAGCTGTAACAGAGTATATTTTAGATAGATAGATAGACAGACCGATAGACAGACAGAAAATATATTTTAGATCAGGGGGCTGTGACAGAGTCACAGCTGCAGCTTCTGATGGGGATGGTCAGGGAAGGCTTCTCTGGGGAACTGATATATGATGGATGAAAAGGAGCTGTCATAAGAACTGGGTGAAAAAGCATTCTAGGGCTTCCCTGGTGGCGCAGTGGTTAAGAATCCGCCTGCCAATGCAGGGGACACGGGTTCGAGCCCTGGTCTGGGAAGATCCCACATGCCGCGGAGCAACTAGGCCCGTGAGCCACAACTACTGAGCCTGCGTGTCTGGAGCCTGTGCTCCGCAACAGGAGAGGCCGCGATAGTGAGAGGCCCGCACACCGCGATGAAGAGTGGCCCCCGCTCACCGCAACTAGAGAAAGCCCTCGCACAGAAACGAAGACCCAACACAGCCAAAAATAAATATAAATAAATAAATAAATAAAAATTAAAAAAAAAAAAGCATTCTAGGCAGAGGAACAGCAAGTATAAAGGTCCTGGGGTCTGGCAGGATTGGTGACATCAGGCATCCAAAAGGCGGCTCTGCTGTTGCTGGAGTGTTGTGGGCGACGGGGAGTGTGGCGTGGGCTAAAGTGGGGAGTAAGCAGGAGCCCTACCTCAGCGGGGCTCATAGGTCATTGTAGGGGGCTTAGATTTTACTCTGAGAGCAAGGGGCTGGAGGACTTGAAGTGGAACACTGACAAAGTTGGTCTGTAGTTTATTAGATCATTCTGGCTGCCATGTGGATGGTAGCTTGAAGGGAGACAAGAGTGTAAACAGGGAGCTTCCCTGGTGGCACAGTGGTTAAGAATCCGCCTGCCAATGCAGGGGACACGGGTTCAAGCCCTGGTCCGGGAAGATCTCACATGCCGCGGAGCAACTAAGCCCCTGCGCCACAACTACTGAGCCTGCGTGCCACAACTACTGAGGCCCACACACCTAGAGCCTGTGCTCCACAGCAACAGAGGCCACCGCGATGAGAGACCCACGCACCACAATGGAGAGTAGCCCCCGCTCGCCGCACCTAGGGAGAGCCCACGTGCAGCAGCAAAGACCCAACACAGCCAAAAATAAATAAATTAATTAATTAATTAATTTAAAAAGAGTGGAAACAGGAAGAGAGCTAAGAGGCCATCACTGTTGTCCAGATGACAAAAAGAGGTGGCCTGGACTGGGAGGCCATTGGGACAGAAAGAAGTAGATAGAAATTGGAAATGTCTTCTTGAGGGATTAAACATTGGGAGTGAGGGAAAGAGAGGAGTTGAGGGTGACATCAAGGTTTTGACCTGAGCAATTAGGTGGTTTGATTTGTGGAATGATGAATACTGGGATGGGGGTCCCTGGTTTGGGATGGGGCAATTAAAGTTCACTAGGACCCTATTAGGTTTGAGATGCCCAGGAAACACCCAGGTAGAGATTTCAAATAGTAGTTGAATATATGAGTCCAGAACTCTGGTGTCCAATATGGTAGCCACTAGGCACATGTGGCAATTTAATTTTAAATTAAATAAATAAAAATGCAGTTCCTCAGTCACACTAACTACATTTCAAGTGCTCAGTAGACACATGTGGCTAGTGACTACTGTATTGGACACGACAGATCTAGAACATTCCCATCATTGCAGAAAGTTCTCTTGGGCAAAAAAGCGTTGGTCTGAGCTGTGGCCCAGAGTCACAAAGGCATTTCTCTCTAGGACAGTGGCATCCTAATCTGGTGATTCGGGGCCAGAAAGCTGGTGTCCCTGCATCCTTCTCAAGTAGCTCCTTCGTGCTCTCTCTCTACATGATCACACCAGATCATGTATTCAGTGATGTCCCTGACATGCGGCCATGTCAGAGAGGCACTGGCCACCCAGGAGGACAAGTTGCCGTGAGGCTGATCAAGGACATCATCCCCTGGAGCTGAGCATCATTAGAGTGATGAGTATAAACACATGAGCATAAAACGTGGAGTGTAGGCTGTTACTCATGAGGCGGTACCAGTTCTAGGGCTCACTGTGCAGACTTGGCTAGTTTGAGAAATGTGCAGTGGATTTGGAAGTTGTCAGGATAAATGAGGGTGGAAAAGAAGACAGGTTTAGAGTTCAACAGTCTTGTGTTCCTGAACTAACTGTGTCCCTGGAGGTGAGCCAGTCAACCTCTTGAACATCAAACATCCTCAGCTACAAATGGGAGAAGATTCCATGCCTGAGCAGGAAGAGGGGGAAATTGCTTGAATAAGTAAAAAGAAGTAGTGGGTATAAGGTTGTTTTTTGTTGTTGTTTTTATTGTTTTGTTTACAAAACAGTTCAATGACTTTTATTGTTCCTGGCAATATAATCATTTGCCATTTTTTGTAAACAAAGGAGAACAACAGTATTTTTGTTTCTTAAATTATTAGATTATAAAAGCCACATTTAGGAATCTTGTCTCTGGAATAGTGATATATGAGGTTATTTGTAAATCAATGGTCTTGTTTCTCCTTTAATAAAACAGCAAAATAGTATTTTTGAGATTAATCCTTACAGACGGAGTGTTACATCTGAAATTGTTTTTTTTATAGAAGTTGGGTCAGTCAGGAGATAATATATTTTAGATGGCTTAAGTGTGTCTTCCCTGTGGATAGCACATTCTGTAAGCCCACCTGAGGTGCCTTGAGGTCTGAGACTTGAGAGACCACAGTCTAGAAATGTCCCGTGGAATCTGCAAAAGGCTAAACCTTGAGGAGCTCATTTCCTGCAGTTGCTGACGCTGCTCATCAGAGTTGAAGCTCTGGTCCCACCCATCCTACCACTGCAGGCGAGGCAGGGTTTTGTAAGGCAGGACCAAGGAGGTGAGCCTCAGAGAGCTTCCCTGGTCCCCCCCTGACCATGCCCAGGTCAACCTCCCCAGCCCAGGCTCCCAGATGGAATTTTCCCCTCGGGCTGTTCCAAATCCCTGAGTTAGGCTTTCATTGGGAAAAAACTGTGTCCGCTTGACTCTTGGTGACTTCCTGGAAATGGTGCCCTCATCTAAGGTTAGAGGCTAGAGCAGAAGGGATCTACCTGGATACAGATGGTCCATGGCAGGATTTGGTAGAGAATCAAGTTAGTAGCCTGAAAGCTTGTGGGGTGCTTTGGCGAGTTTTGAGTGGTAATTTACTATTTTCAATCCACTGGCCCCCTTTTCTGATGTCTTGGAATGCCCACCTATGCTGGCTCCTGCTTCTGGTGACAAGGTTGCTGGTGATGTCATCCAAGGGGGCTCATTTCATGAGTAAGAGCAATGCTGGGTCCACAGCAAACTGACGTCAAGGACCCAGGAGCCTCGGAATGTCTTGTCCACATCCCCACGTCTTCCGAGAAAGAGGCGTGGGGCACACCTCAGGTGCAAGTTTCCTATTCCTACTCATTTCCTCTTTTCCTTTCATCTGCCTACCATGAATACGGGGAGAGTGGCTGGCAGAGCTAGCTGCCTTGCAGTGACTGGGCGAGTGGGACGTGCGTGTGCTTTGGGAGTTCTGTGGCTTGTCATTTGCCAGGCATGGATTTTGTTTTGGTTTGGGTTTTGTGCACGTCAGGGGTTTATTTTAAATGTTTTAAGGCTTGGATAGGCCACAGGACCTGGCTGGGCCTGGCTTCTGATTTGGACCTCATCGCACAGCAGCTTATTGGAGACGGAAGCAAGCAGGTCCTGCCGCCTTCATTTTCGCCCCATGTTTCTGGCTGCAGAAGACAATCAGCTCCAGAGAGGCTGCTCCCCGGGGGGCCTGGGGGTGGGCTTGTTAACACTGGCTTCTCCCCAAGGAAGCCTCTTGGCGTGGTTACTGTCCTCCTCCTTCCAGGGCCTGCCTGGGCCACGTGCGACCCAGGTATCCTGAGACACATGGGCCTCTGGGCCTCCGTGGGGTGCGGGGGGGGGGGGCAGCTGGACACGGCCTGGGGCACCCTCTCATTTCAGAAGAAGGGTTTTCAGGCCGAACCCAGGCCATGGGATAAAAGGCCATCTGTCTGTCCCTTGGTGCCCAGCCCCGGCTTTCCCAAACAACATTCCTTTATGCCGGCTCCCCCGCCTCCTGCAGCCCCCGCCCCGCTGCACACAGCCTCCTTTCACCGCCTCTGCAGTCGGCTTGTTTGTTTGCCATGCAGAGGGCAGGCTTTTTGTTGTTCTTCTCTTTTCTCTCCCCCTCATGCACCATCCAAGCAAACCCTCTCTGGGGATGGTCTGGGGCACTAGAGAGGGGCTTGGGGGCTCAGGGCAGGGGCTTGGAGCATCCCGGTGAGTCCTCCCAGAGGGGATAGAAGAGGACGTAGGAAGGACCTCCGCAGGGACAGCCCTGGAAGTGGATTCCTGGCTGGCTCTCCCAGCAACTGTTTGCGAGTCCTTGAATCAGTGACTTGGTCTGTCTGTGCCTCCATTTCCCTCATCCAGGGAACACGTCCTCAGGAAGAATTGTGTTGATCCCGATGAGATGTTGGCCACACGTGCAACGTGGTGGTAATGGCACTCACCGTGGAGGTGGCGCAGCTGTCCCGGAAGCCTCGTGGCTGGGTAGGGGGTGGGGATCGCCAAGTAGGCCAAGGTTTGTGCTAAAGGGGGTCGCGGTACACCGGACCCCCCCCGCCCCGTTCAGCCTGCCTCCCCAACACAGTGCTTCCAGGTGCTGGGGAGTGACTTCCCAGGCCCTGAAGAAGGGGAGCAAGGCCACCCCTGGCTGCTAGACAGGGAACGGTGGGCTGGGGAGGGAGGTATAGTAAGTCCCCTACATACGAACGAGTTCCGTTCCAAGCGCACGTTCATAAGTCCAATTTGTTCATGAGTCCAACAAAGTTAGGTAGGTACCCAGCTAACACAATTGGCTATATAGTATTTACTATAATAGGTTTATAATACTTTTCACACAGATAATACATAAAAAATAAACACAAAAAATAAAGAACTTTTTTTTTTAACTTTGGGTTTATTTATTTATTTATTTATTTATTTATTTATTTATGGCTGTGTTGGGTCTTCGTTTCTGTGTGAGGGCTTTCTCTAGTTGTGGCAAGTGGGGGCCACTCTTCATTGTGGTGTGCGGGCCTCTCATTATCGCGGCCTCTCTTGTTGCGGAGCACAGGCTCCAGACGCGCAGGCTCAGTAATTGTGGCTCACGGGCCTAGTTGCTCCGCGGCATGTGGGATCTTTCCAAACCAGGGCTCGAACCCGTGTCCCATGCATTGGCAGGCAGATTCTCAACCACTGCGCCACCAGGGAAGCCCCACGACAACATTTTTAATCTTGCAGTACAGTACCTTGAAAAGTACAGTAGTGCAGTACAACAGGTGGCATACAGGGGCTGGCATCGAGGGAACAGGCAAGAAGAGTCACTGACTGGAGGAGGGAGAGGAGGTGGGAGATGGTAGAGCTGAAGGATCGCCAGCAACAGGAGACGGAGGGCAAGCTGCAATTTCACTCACGCCTGAC
This sequence comes from Balaenoptera ricei, assembly GCF_028023285.1. NCBI lineage: Eukaryota > Metazoa > Chordata > Mammalia > Artiodactyla > Balaenopteridae > Balaenoptera > Balaenoptera ricei. The sequence continues at coordinate 51,157,030 of NC_082657.1, read as the reverse complement.
ATTGACAGAACACACGTTCGCATCTTTGAAAGTTCGCAACTTGAAGTTTCATACGTAGGGGACTTGCTGTACTCGAATGCCTACCCCTCCCAGTGCCATCTGTGTGGGCTGCCACCAAGGGCCTGGCAGGAAGGCTGTGCTGATTGCAAGACCCTGGTTTCTGCCGCTTCCTCAGATCTTGTCTCCACATCTCCTTGGACGCCTCCATCATTTGTTCTCGTTCCTGGTTGGATTCCTTCTCCTTCTGTGGCCCTGAGGCAAACCCAGGGGAAACTGGTTCAGCTTGGATTCGTTTGCTAGTGCTGCCATAACAAAGTCCCACAACCTGGGTGGCTTAGGCAGCAGAAATTTACGTGTCACAGTTCTGAAGGCTAGCAGTCTGAGACCAAGGTGTGGCAGGCTTGGTTCCTAGTGAGGGCTGTGGGAGAGACTCTGTCCCAGGCCTCTCCCTAGCTCCTGGTACTTTGTTGGCAATCTTTGGCGGTTTGGCACTTGCAGCTGCTTCACCCTGATCTCCGCCTCCCTCTTCACATGGTGTTCTCAGTGTGTGTGTCTGTTTCCAAATTTCACCTCTTTATAGGGGCACCAGCCACATTGGATTAGGGCCCACCCTAATCACTTCACCTTAACTAATCACACCTGCAGTGACCCTAGTTCCAAATAAGGTCACGTTCTGATGGACTCGGGGTTAGGACATCAACATAGGAATTTATTAGAGGTGGGGTGGGCATGGGGAGGATCAAGTCAACCCTCCCTGGAGGGAACGTCCTTGGTGCAGAGCTGCGTCTCCGCTGCGATCCCCTCACCCTCACGGATTTGTCTCCTTTCCAGACACCGTGACGGGGAAGAGCGCCAGTAAAAATCCGCATCCACCACCCACTTCTGCTTCCTGACACCCTGCCTCCTCTCGGCTAGCCTGGAGGGAGAAAGAGGCCCGGGTTACCCTTCGTTGAGCCTTGCTGGGGCTCTGGTCCTCAAGTGCTGCCCGCCTGTCACCAACCCACTCAGGGCGTTGGTACAGCTGGGTGGGTGCATGTGGGCTCCCCGTGGATTCCCTGTTGTGGGAACAGGAGGACAACACCCTTGCTCTTGCCTGTCCACGCCCATCCTTCTCTGAGGCTTTCCCGGGGGCAGGAGGGCTGCAGCTCACCCGGGCTTTTCAAACTGGCGAACCAAGGGCTGTGTTTGTATTCAGGCAGGTTGGTTTGGCCCACATCGTGTGTTTGTTTTAAACAGGAGTCAAATTTTGAAATCTGGAGATTTCACAGAGAAATCTACTTTTCCAGTTTTTCTTAGAAGTCGGAAGGTCTGACAACCCTGGGCCCCATCCTCACCTGACCTGAACCTCAGTCGGGGCTGCCCCCTTTCCACGGGGTGTGACCCCCTCCAGTTTGCTGCAGTCCCCTCCATCCCCCACAGCCTCCCCCATGCCAAGACCCCACGACAATGACCATAGATTACTGCACGTGTTGCATTTCTTTTTTTCTCTGTACTGCTGTCTCTAGCAAAAGGGCTCCTCATGTTTTTGCTTGTCTTTTGTTTCTTGGTGCCTCGTGTTTTAAGAAAAAGGAGAGTGAGCATCTTTCCTCATAGAAGTAAAGAATATTCCTATGTATTTAGCCAAAAATAAATAAATAAAAATTAAATTAAAAAAAAAAAGTTCACGGGGACTTCCCTGGTGGCACAGTGGTTAAGAATCCACCAATGCAGGGGAAATGGGTTCGATCCTTGGTCTGGGAAGATCCCACATGCCGCAGAGCAACTAAGCCCGTGAGCCACAACTACTGAGCCTGCGAGCCACAACTCCTGAAGCCTGTGGACCTAGAGCCTGTGTTCCACAGCAAGAGAAGCCACCGCAATGAGAAGCCCGTGCACCACAACAAAGAGTAGCCCCTGCTCGCCACAACTAGAGAAAGCCCATGTGCAGCAACGAAGACCCAACACAGCCAAAAATAAATAAATAAAAATAAAATTTTAAAAAAAGTTCTCATCACAAGAAAAAAATTTAAAAAATATTCCTACGTGTTTAGTCCGCAAACAAAATGAGTCTGTATTATGAACCACACTCTGCCTGCTTCATTCATCGAAGGCACCTGCCCACCTTCTGAGGCCAGAGCAGGAACTTGGGGTGCCTTTGCCAGAGAGAAGCACTTCTTGTTCCAAGAGGAAGATCCTCAGGTCACAAAGCAAGTCAATGAGGGAGGCTGGTCTAGAACTTTGTCTCTTTATTAAAGCTGAATCTTCAGGGTCTGGAATAGATGGTTGGACCCGGATTCTTCCCCCGAGGGCTGCCTCCCTGAGAGACAGGCATGTTGGGGGAACTGGCTGGAACCTCAGCAAGCTGGCAGGGGACAACTCCTGGGTCCTCTGTGAGTTCGGGTCCGAGGGCAGTGTGAGAGAGGAGGTGGCGGCCGAGGGAGCCCAGGAGAGGGGGCGGTGGTGTCAGCAGGACCATCTCCATGAGACAAGAGCAGTGGCTTGGGCTGACCTGAGAGGACATCTTGATTCATTAGCAGCCGGGAACTGGCACTGTACTGGGAGAAAATAGGGCTGGTGCTGCTGTTTTATTGGCTTCTTTCCCTGCAGCCTTGGACTGTGGCTGGGAGGATCTAAGGAGATCAAAATGCCCTCCTCACCTCCTCCCCCATATTGCCCAGCATGTCCAGTGGTTCCCAGCTCAGAGTGGGCAGTGCCCGCCTACCTAGTCTCCTTAGCAGGGCACATTGACCTTCTCCCCTCAAGTAGGCATCCTGCCTGCCTGGGCCCCCAGACCCTAAACAGGCCACCATCTACTCAAATATACCATTCAGCACGTATTCAGGTGCTGACCCCGTGCCAGCTGCCAGGGACAGAGCAGTGAGCAAGGCAGCAGGGTCTCTACCCTCATGGAGCTTGCATTCTGGCTTGGGAGGCAATCACAGGGAAATGCATAGGAAAGCAAGATGCTTTCAGCCCCTGAACTATCCATACTTTGCTAGGCTCAAACAGCCTTGGGCCTGACCATAAAATGCGCTTCTAGCCAGGTCTCCTGCCTGCCTTCCCAGGATGGAAAGGTCAGCAGGGCTCAAGAGGAGGGGTGGGTCTTCAGCTCCATTCTTGCTACCCTGGGACAATCTTGTGTCCCTCGGGTAGACCCTCTAGGAAAGCTGTCATCTGACGCAGGTGGGTTGGACGCCGCATGTCAAGCCACATCCATCAACACTTGGGCTGATTATTCTTGTGAAAGCCATTGTGAGTCTGACTACAGAATTACTCACTTCCCTTCCCCAAAGTCTGCAGCTAATGCAATCTGAAGGCAGGACCCAGAACAATTTCCAAAACCTGGAAAAGAGTACATGTATCCTTCACTTGCCGCTGCTTTTTGGTTTTTAAAGGTTTTTGGTTTTCAGGCTTGCTTCCAGGATCAGGAGAGTCTTTTAAATAATGCATTGTGGAAGTTTCCAAGAAACTTTTTTTAAAAAGTCTTTTAGAGTCTGAGTTGTACCCTAGTCCCTAGGAATGACCTTTACACACTTCTGATTCATAGATGGTGTTTGCCCATGGAATTCAAGGGTGAGCCCAGCTCAACCATAAAGTAAACACGGAGCAGGGAAGTCTGGAAACCATGGCCCAGATCAGTGTGTGTGGTGTGGCGGCTCCCAGCAGGACTCGGTTCCTGGAACCCCCGCCCCCCTGCCCCGGTTCAGATGGGAGCAGCCCCCGAGTGGGAATGGGAGACCTTTTGAAAACTCACAACTAGACTCTAGAAAAAGAGTCAGTAAAAGACGCACTAGAGGACACTTCTTGTACCTGAGGGCATTTCTGCTCCTGGCAGCGCCCATGTGCTGCTTGCTGTGGTTCTCCTTGAAATCTCCTCCCGTATTGGAGCTGTGTACAATCTTGTGGTTAATAAGCCTGGGCTCCTGCCATGGAGGGCTGTGGTCCCGAAGAGGCCACCCAGAAAGCACCTTGGTTCTGTTGTCAGTCTGCGATCTACTGGCCAAAAGCCTATCACCCACGACATGACTGCCTGGTGGTTCCAGGACCCTCAAGTTGTGATTCGCTGGGGTGGCAGGAGGAAACAGCCTTCTCCCGTCCCTTCTTCCTCTCCTTTCCCCACCCTCCATGGCAGCGCACGGCCCGTGCCAGCCCTCAGACAGGCGCTGGTGCAGGATTCAAGGGCAGCGTCCTGGGAGAGTCCGTGACTGCTCAGGGCTGGGGAAGCAAGCTGGTGAGCCCGGTGCTGGGCAGGAGCCGCTCCCCTTCCTCCTGGCTCTCAGGAAAGAGGCAGAGAGCCACGGGGATCCTCCCTCCATTTCCCTCATTCCACCCGGAGTATTTCCAGCTGAACGACAACAGCAACAACAAAAAAAACCCTTGAAAGTTCTGTTTTCATTTTCAGCCAACATCCCTCTGTGAAACTGGATTTTTAGTAATTTGTTAAGAAAACCTTGGAACTGGAACAAAGAGAGCATTTGATCTACTTCCGGTTACACAGAGACTAGAGACCCACACCGACCACCATGAACCAAGAAAACAATGACATACAATTAATGCTCACAAAACAAAATTTAGGTTTTAATTTCTTCTGCATTAATAAATATTTTTAAATGGAACCTTTTTTTTTTTGATCCCCTTGTAAATTTGCCAAATGCCCTTCCTTGGGAAGAACTGCCTTTTATTCTGCAAGCATGTGTTTCCTACCTATTTCTTTCATTTATGAAATGCTGCTGCTGATAATTTTTTAAATATTTTTTTAATATATGTTTTTTTCATTTATTTATTTTATTTACTCTTTTTTTTTGGCTGCGCTGGGTCTTCGTTGCTGCGCGCGGGCTTTCTCTAGTTGAGGCGAGCGGGGGCTACCCTTCATTGCAGTGCGTGGGCTTCTCATTGCGGCGGCTTCTCTTATTGCAGTTGCAAAGCACGGGCTACAGGCTTCAGTAGTTGTGGCGCATGGGCTCAGTAGTTGTGGCTCACGGGCTCTAGAGCACAGACTCGGTAGTTGTGGCGCACGGGCTTAGTTGCTCCGCGGCATGTGGGATCTCCCCGGACCAGGGCTTGAACCTGTGTCCCCTGCATTGGCAGGCGGATTCCCAACCACTACCAAGGAAATCCCTTTTTAAATATTTTTATTTGGCAAAATAAGATGCTGGTAATTTCATGTCAGACTAATGTACTTTCAGTTCTGCTCATGCCTATCCTATGGACTTGGCCAAAGGGCACTGAGAATATATGGCCCAGATTATTGGAATTTGACCCTTGTGTCTGGGCACCACCCCACCCAGCCCGGGGTGGCATTCTAAGATGGTGTGTTCAGTGTCCTGGGCGACCTCTCTCTTCCAAGCAGATGTGCTCACCCCCCATTCTTTATATATTTCCAAGGAGCATGAGCCTGGCAGAGTTTCAGGGCTCCACCCCGAGCAGCACAGCCAGGATCCCCTGAGGTTCCTGCCACATCTCAGGGGTCTGGAGTGTCAGGGGATCGTGGCTGTGCTGCAAAGAGCCAACACTGAAACATGATCCACTCAAGAAGTATGAGTGGAGATGTAATATTTTCAAGAGCCCACCCTAGGTAACTTGAGGAGAGGAAACAGTAGTTTCCTGGCCTGTTAGAATCTATTGTTTGTCCACCATTGGACAAACAAGATCATGGCCCAAACATGCAAAAACAATAAGAGGCAGGAAATTGTAAATACCAACTGAGGCAGTGGGACACATGGAAAGTGTGACTTTTTTTAAAGTTGGAAAATGAAGAGCTCATTTCTGGCTAGAATGGTTAGGGAAGAAGTACATGGTGGTCAAGAGAATATTCTGGAGCCCAACTGCGGCTCTACCCCTCATTAGCTGTGGGGCTCCTTCATGCCTTGGCCCTCTCATCTGTCAAGTGGGAATAATAATCATGCCTCCTTCATATGGTTGTTATGAAGATGAAAGGGCTGGGCACATGGTAAGCCTTCGTGAATATTAACCGTTGTCATCATGCTAGATAGGATGACATTTGAGAAGAAAAACGTGAGGCATGTTTAGAAAATGGCAAGTCGTCCCTACCGGTGAGAGGGAAAAATTAGGGTTAATTCAAAGGCGTGACAGAAGAAGAGCTTGGAAATACAGGGGAAAGACGTTAAATACAAGAAAGTCAAGGATAAGCCGACCTACAGAGGAAGATAGTGTGTTCACTCTTAGGAATGTGGTCAGAGGGTCAGACTATAATGTCAGCTGTTGGAAACGTACTCCCGGAGCAAGGAGCAGGACCAGTGTTAGAGAGACGTTGCAGAGTCTTCTGAGCTGATGTGTGATTGGTACGTTGCAGATGTTCAAACACGTATGTCTGTGGATGAGTGGGTGACAGCAGTGGGTGTGGATCAGATCCTTGTAGGAGGGAAGAATTAAGGGAAGAGGCAGGGGACCATAGTGATACTTCACTGAGACCACTAGCCCCTGAAGAGGAGGCGGATATGGAACCAGGGCTTCCGTCCCCACAAACTCCCCTCGATGATCCCATTTCTTTTTTTTTTTTGACCATCCCATTTCTTAGGGTTTCTCTGGTTTCCACCGCCTTCTACCCTTCTGTTCATCACTACTCCGGGCATCCCAGTGTTCATCACAGTGAGTCTGCAGGTCCAGCTTGCCTCCTGGGCCACACAAGCTCTCCACACCACACCAGCAGCAGCAGTCCATGAAAAAAGCTTCAGGTGGCCATAAGCTAAGTGAATGAGCCGCAAAAGATGGAGGTCAAAGTGCCAATGGGAGCTCAGTTCCCATGGGCTGAAATAGGATGTTCCATGTGGGGGAGGCATGAGCCCTGCTGGGTTCTGGCCTGGTCCCATCACACCCACCTTGGAAGAGGAGCAGGAACCAATCATTATGCTTAGAGACCCTGTTATGTCCTAAGGAGGTCTTGTGGAAAAGCAGATGGCAGTGGTCCTCATGTATGTATAAGCTGCCAGGTGAAAAAGAGCCTGTACAGTCCTAGAGGGGAAGAGCCAGGAGTGGTCCCTGGAAACTGAGGCAGCCAGCTGAGCAGAAGGGAGACTTTCCCAAGGACTCGAACTCTCGGAAAGCAGCCCAGCCTTAGGTGACCAGAAGCACGGGCTGGATACACGAGTGCTCTGTGCCCAGTGCTGGAAAGTAATGACCATTTCTTCTGCTTCCAGTGGTTGTTCAGATGCATGTGCCCCAAACAGGTCTGTGTCTGCCACTCGGGGATGTCTGAAAAGTGTAGCGCAGACAAAAACATCAAATGCTAATTCGAGTGATAACCACTTCCCTGCTTGGGATGGGTGGACCCCAAGACAAGCCTTTTGTGGAGAGAGATGGATGGAGTTGTAGTGAATGAGAGGGGTTGGAGGTGCAGAGAAGGATTAGATCACCCTACTTAAGAAAGGACTTGGGGTGACCAGGAGAAAAGAACTATCCAGGAGGGAGGGAGAACCAATAGGTCCATGATTGGAGGCGTTCGGAGGTATTTCAAGTGTAGAACAGAATTAGAAGGGACAAGATTCTTATATGACATTTATATTTGATACTTAGGGAGTTTCCTTGTATGAAATACTATAAAATCCACTCCATCCTCAAGAGATCATCAGAGTTGCTTTTTAGAAGAATTCAGGTATTAGCATGGTGACAAAGACTAAAAATACTGAGATACCCAGACCAAGACAGGACCATGAAAGCCCGCTTTTACTTGGGTTACATATGTGTTTTCCCAGAAAATGACAGCATCACTGTCACCATCAAGTTCTCTTGGTTCATTTGGAAGCAAAAAATGTAAGAATCATAGCAACAGAAACCCCAACTGGTTGCTCAAACACTCTTCTTGGGTTCTTGCCAATATCCAGGTTCCAAGGGCCCCTTCTCCATGGCCACCACAGCTTCCTTTAGTCACAGGGACTCAGAGGACACCCCCCCCCCCATTGGTAAGTGCTCTCCCCACCCTTTCTGGAGGGAAGCCTGCATTTTACCTACGTGCCGGCCTGCGCTCTCCGGCCTCACCTCACATGACGTCAGGGCCAGCTGGAGCCATGTGATTTTCCCAGTACATTCCATTTCCTTCTGCCTTTGCCTCTTTGCTCCTTCCATTTGACCTTGAGCCCATCTGGGCTCTCCTCTGCCAGTCCCGCCCCGCGTGTGGCCGCTGACCCACACCTGGGAGTTCCTGGAGGGACGGCTCCCTCACGCTCTGCTGCCTCTCTTTCTTGTGGGCACGTGGACCTAGCTGCCCAGCCTGTGGCCCACGAGCTCTGTAGAATTACCAGGGAGAGAGGCAGGTGGCGTAGTCATTGGGCGTGACCCAGTGAGCCTGCCAGGTCCCCTGGTGCCACCCTGTGACTCTTTACCTGACACCTGCCAGGAGCCTGGGAAAGGGCTGGCAGAGATCTTCTGGGCCAGGGCATTCCCACCCACTGCTCTCATTTCCCTCCAGGCTCTCTGCCAGCTTCTCTCCTCCCCCAGATCTTTTGCCTCTTGTTTTTATGGGTATTATTTCCTTTTTCAGGGAGAAGAAAAGTGCAGAGGTTAAGACCACCCACATCAGTGTCTACCCTTTTTCAAGTGCACTCGGTGCCCTTGATTTCCGCCCACCCTGCCCTGCCATGGTGCTCCCACCACTCCTGACTGCCTCATCGTGGGGCAGTTGGGGGTTCTCTTCCCTCGCCCACTGTGGATAATCCCCTTGTGTCTTCTCTCCCCAGGGTTCCGTGGAGAATGGGGCTGTGACCTCTGCAAGCGCTCAGAAGACAGACCCTGCGATGGAGCCAAAGCTCAAAGCAGTGGACTGGGACAAGGTAGCAGGCACAAGACAGGGTGGGGTGATGGTCGGGGCTCCCAGGGCCGAGGAGAGGGTGCGTGGAGCCACAGGCTATGGTTATTCATGATGTTTGCCCAGCGAAGATGAGGACCGAGGAGCAGGTGCCCACAGCTCACAAGCACGACCTGGGGCAGCAAACCCGGGCCGAGGTTATGGTGGGTCTGGGGAAACGGTACACGAGATCTGTGCAGAGCCAGGCTCCAAAAACCCCAGAGGGAGGTCTCCCACAGGGACCCCTGAAGCTGAGAAGGGCACGATGACAGGGTCAGGAGGCCCAGACACACCCAGCTTGGCCAGTGCACAAGGCAGAGCTGCCCCAGGTGCCGGCGACCACTCGCAGGAGTGACCGGCATGGGAGCCAGTCACTGAGGCCAGCAGGGAAAGGGCTGCAGCCTTCTGTAGCATGTGGCTGCAGAGCCCGATGACAAACCTCTCTTGGCGCTCAGAGACCAGCATCTTGCTGTGATTAGGCACACCCATTTGCTGGTTAGGGAAGTCCTAGAGGAGCTGGGTAGTTACAGGTGGCAGTGGAGCCAAGAGGAGGAAGGGGTAGCGTTGCCTGGGGGCTCTGGAGAGAACCAGACCTGGGTGTCATTTCCCTCCAACCTGGATCATGGACCTTTCTTAATGTCATGGCGTCATTTCCTCCTGTAATAGACATAAGTGTATATGTCCCTAAATGTCCCCAACCTGTGCTGGACACTGGGAACAAGAGACCAACAGGACAGGCCATTGCTTTCAGGGAGCTCACAATCTGGTGTGGAGGGCAAATCTCCCCCCAGACATGTTATTACAATATGGAGAGATGCAAGAAGCACACCCAAGGGACACAGGTGACCAGAGGAGGCCCCCACTGATTGTTTGCTGGGCCCCTTTTGCCAGGACTCCTGAGGCCCTGACCCCAGGAACTTAGAGATGGCATCTGTCACGTGGGAATCGCCTCTGCCTCTGGGGAAGCCCATCAGCCCAGGGCAAAGACGCCTTGGGGTGCTTCACTGAAGAGGCTGGGACAAGTTGTCCTGTGCCCTATCCCCTTCAAGCAGGCCTGTGACCGAAAGGGAAATTGAAGGCCATCAAGGGGAAAGGCTTGCATAGGCCACGCAGTATGTCCCCAGAGGGCTCACTGGACCTGGTCTCCTGACCTTGACGCCGGACTCAGCCATGATTGCTCATTGCCCAGGCCACGGGCACAGGTTGAAGGTCTCAGTACAAACGGCTGACTTCTCTGGAAACTTTGGGGACCTGGGCTTGTTCTGCACGAGGGCAGGATGGAGGGGGAGACAGCCAGCTTGAATGGGACAAGGACCTTGGAAGCTGGTGGAGTCAGGACCTCGACTTGAAAAAGGAGGAGCTGTGGTGGGAGATGAGGAGGGTGTGGGGATGAGGGTGGGACCAGAGAGTGAGCTGCAGCATGTCGGGCTCTGGGCTCAGCAGCCAGTGGACGGTGCTGGAAGGACCGCAGGAAGAGGGGTCCTTGGGGCCAGCATCTGTGGGCTTGGTTTAGGGGTTGAAGGTTGGAAAGAAAATACTCTACAGAGAGCTGAGCAGGCCTGGGGTGGGGAGGCAAGAAAGAATCATCCTAGAAGGGAGGGGACTGTCACATGAGCCTGGCTGGGGACGGGCAGATCACCAGCCCTGCTCAGGGAAGGGGTCCTCCCAGTTTCCCTGGGCTGCCCTCGGCACAAGGCAGAGGGATCAAGTCCCCCAGGCCTGTTCCGCCATCCACCCCTCCCCCACCCAAGGGGAAGAGAGGCCTCCCCTCCCCCTCCTCCCCCGGGCCCTGCCCAGGCTCCTCTCCAGCACATCCAGGTCATACCTGATTCACCTTCCCCGCCTCTGTCATTCTCTCTCTCACACGCACTTTCTCTCTTCCTCCTCTCACTCTCCCTTTGTCCCTGGGCTGAGAGAGAGGGGCAAGGGCTGGCCCAAGAGACGGTGTGGAGACCCACTGGGAGCAATGGGGGGATCAGCTTCGTGCCTCCCCCAGGCCCTGAGAGGACCCAGCACAAGGAGCTCACTTCCCAGGGAGAGCGAACAGTGCTTTCCTTGCTTTTTTTCCTTTTTTATTCATCTACCACATAGTCAATCCCAGCCCCTTTGCGGGGAGACGAGAGGCTGGGAGACCCCCATCTGTTTCTGACCCAGGCCAGGATCTGGACCTTGAGGAGCTCTAGAGAAAGGCCAAGAGGGCAGCAGCTTTGTCTCAGCCGGGGGTCCCGGGCCTGGGGTGCACTTGACAAAGTTAACCCTTCATGTTTTGCATTCACGGGAAGCCCCTCTAGGTGCTGCTAAGGAAGGGAGTGTTGGTTACCATGGCCCAGCCTCCCTGGTCCTAGAAGCTGGGGGACAGATTCAGCCATGCTGGAAAGAGTGAGGGGAAACTGGGATGGAGGTGCTGGGGCAGAGAGTGGAGGGCGGAGAGTTCTGAAAAGACAGGAGAAAAGGCCAGGAAGCAAGCCCGGGGGGCCCTGCCTGCTTAGAGGTGCAGGATCGTCTGACTTTCCAGCTCTGCATGGGATTTTATTGGAACAATTTTTGAATCATACCTTCCATCACCTCTTGGGCAGGACCCAAGTTTCCTTGTGGGACAAGAAACCAGGTTGTAGCTCCTTACCCCACACTACGCCCTACATGTCTCTCCCTGCTTCCTGGAACCCAGCCGGCTCAGAGCCTACCCCAGTAGAGGTAGACGGAGCGCCCACTGCTCCTGGCTTCTGGGCACACCTGTTCCATTTGTCCCACGGCCTCTTTTGCTCCTTCACTGTGTCCTTGGCAGGGTTTCTCATTGGGGGGCCAGCGTCCTGGGAACCAGACTGAACTAGTGTGATTTGAGGGGTTTGCAGAACCCCCTGCCCAGATCCCCCTGGATAGCGGAGTTAACACTGAATTAACTCTTCTTTCATTGAACTCTTCGGCACAGGGTAAGAGCTTTAGGCTAAGCACTTTAATGAAATTATCTTTTATCAACAACACAATGTGATAATGATCCCGATTTAACTAATGAGGAAGATCTTCTGCCCAAGGTCAGTCACTCTGCTGGTTAGCGTAGGGGGTCACAGCTGAGCCCCCTGCCCTGCCCCCCCCCCCCCGTGTGTCCTGGAGCCCTTCCACCCTGGTGGCTGGCCAAGAATAAGACCCTGAGGCCCGTGACTGGGAGAGGGGGTGGCAGAAGGCAGGGAGGAGGCTGAGCAGGTACTCAGGGAGGTGTCTTCAAAGCTTGGCCGCCTCCTCTCCGCATCCTGCTTCCCTCAGGCTCCTGGAGGCCACCAGCAGGTGTCAGAGCAAACTGCAGCTCCCCAACCTCCCTGCCCCTACACACACACACACACACACACACACACACACACACACACACACACACCCCTTGGCATCAGGGGCTGCCTAGCAAAGATGTTGATTTTGCCCAATGAGTTTTACCCTTTCACGACCCTCACATAAGTCACTGAGAACTTGGGCAAGTTGCACCTGGATCGGAACCAGCGCCCCTCGGGCAGCCGCCCCTGGGACAGGGCCGACCTCGACACCATGGGTGCTGGGTTCCTTCCCAGGACTCTGCCCCCCAGTCACTTGGGGCCCCCTTGAGCCTCCCTTCTCCCTTTGGCCTGCCCCAGAGTAGGGGTGTGGAGGGTCTGGCTGCAGAGGGATCCACAGGAGGTCCCCAGGATTGTCGTCCTGGCCCAGAGCCTCTCAAGTTTCCTCCCTGCCCATCCCCTTGCCCAGAGGTCTGGGCCCCTCTTCTAAAGAGCTCAGCTGTGCTCAAAAAATGCCCCCCGGGGAGACACCAGGCAGGCAGGCTGGGCACTGCCCTCTTTGTCCCTGCAGGGGCAGCGGACAAGGCAGGCTGGGGAGCAGGAGGTGCCACTGGGTGACCACAGGCAGTTCCGGCCTGTTTCTCCATCAAGAAGGAGGAAATTATTCCTGCCCTGTATTGTGTGGGGTATCAGAAAGTGAGTTGTCAGTGAAAGACCACCCCGCCCGGCCTTGGGCTGGGCAGCGGGGGCGGGACTGCAGTGGTACTGGCTTTCTGCACAGCACGCCCTCCTTCCTCTCTCCCTGGGCCTCGGCCCCTTTGCCCCCTGCTCCCTGTCACTCTCACCTGCTGCGCCTTCGCAGCGGGGAGCATGAGGCCACCTCCTCTGGGCACGGGGAGGTTATAGGGCACGGGCGGGGGAGGCAGAACCCGCCCCTGTGGACTTGAGCTTGTCCAGCTGGGAGCCCCCAGTTAGACCTCAGGGGACAGGCCTGCACTCACCCCTGCAAGGCCACCAAGAGCAGCTGCACTGGACACCCCTGCTGGATCCCTCACAGCCTCTGTGCCAGAGAACCCACTGCCGTGCGGGTCCTGAGCCGGCTGAGAGCGGGCCTCCTGGCCCTGTGGTTAGGACCTCGGGCTCCGGAGCTGGGCGACTGAGGTGCAGCAGACGTAGCTGAGCATCTAGCCTAAGGCTCCTCATCTGTCAGATGAGCTCATCAGAGGCCCGATCTCTCAAAATTCTGGCTTCCAAGAACAATGGACCTGAAGTCTGAGTCCAGGGGCCTGTTACAAGGATGCAGAAACAGCAGCTGGAATTCTCATCCTTCACGGGCACCGCCCCCCTTCCCGCCCCCCTTCCCGCCCCCGCTCCTGCTGGTTGGAAGTCGCTCCCCCACCTCCCTGGCCCAGAAAGCTGCCCTGGAGCTGTGAGCTCTGGGGTTTGGGTACACATTTCTTTCAACAATCGCCTCAGCTCACAGCTGCGGTGGTGGGAGGAGCTGCTGACAGCAGCTGCCCCCTCTCCCCACATTTGCCCCTCGCCCTGTCTGGGGATGAGCAGATTCCCACTCCTGAGCTGGGGCTGCCCCTGGAAAGAGTTATGTGCCACCTGGCCCCTGTGCTGCCCAGGAGGAGGGGCCTCTGGAGAATGGGTGGGGTGAGAAAAGAGGCCCCCTCCCCACCCTGGCAGCGCCCTTCCACCCACCCTCTGGGCAGCAGGCTGCCCTTTTCCCCCCGCTGGCCCTGCTGCAGCTGCATTCCTGGCATAGCCCGGGGAGACTCCCTCCCCCTCCCTCCCGTTAGGGCAGGGACAGAGCTGCATGGGGGAGGGGAATGGGATGCCAGGTGCTTGGGCCAAACTCACCCCGACTTACACGTGTGCTCCCTGGGACTTGGCCTGTTGCTCTGGGTCTTTGAGTTCACTCAAGCCCGCCACCCCCACCACCCTCAATAAGTGCACTCAAGAGCAGTTTCTGGACGTATCCTCACCCTCATCCATGCAGTCTGGCTTTAGCTGGGTGACCCTGAGTGAATCACTTGCCCTCTCTGAGCATCAGGTTCCACAGCTGTAAAAGGAGGATTTGCTATCGTGAGGGTAGCAACAGAAACCCCCAGATGCCTGGGAACTGGAGGCGTGATCAGTGGCCTGTTCCCCCCTCCTTCCCCCACCCAGCCTCCTTCCGAGGCCCGCAGACCTTTGCTGACGCCTTCCCCGTCTCCCCTGAGCCTTAGGAAGTAGGGGTGGGAGAGGGCCAGGAGCAGGCACCAGCTCTGGAGGAAGAGAGCCGTTTATGTGGGAGGGTTAAGGGGCCAAGGGGTCCCAGCCACGTAGAGTAGGAAGTGAAATTTATCCTGAGTCCCTTCCCACCTCATGGATCCGAGCCATCATCTCTTGTCATCCTCCCGTCTCAACCAGCTGCCGTGTTGGAAATGACCAGCAAGCGAGAGGTGTTGAATTAGCACCCACCTGAGACTTGCTCTTCAGTGAGCAGGACTGGAAGAGAATTGAGAAGAGACACCCTGTGTGTGCTGTACTGTCTAAACCAGGGTGGAGCCCACGGTGAATGTCCCAGCTCCTGGGAGATTGTGTGGAGGGTGCCACGAGCTCGGGGGAGGCGGGAAGGGAGCTCCTACTACAGGACCAACCAACCCTATCTGAAGAGTCACCTAACCCCGCTGGGCCTCAGTGTCGTCCTTCTCAAAGTGGGGAGGAAGTCAACCAAGCTGGATTTCTACACTTAATGTGGAAGGGTAGCTTTACTGCCCCTGGAGTAGCAGGACTGCCAGCGGGGAGAGTGCAGATGTCAGCCTTTGAGGACTGAGGGGGATGTTTGCAGAGAGGAAAGTGAGCCTTCTTGGGATTCCTCCGCCGTGGTCCTTCATCCCCCAGGGTGAAGTGGCCCTTCCTGGGCACCAATGAGGGCTACCTTGCAGAAATGCACGGGGGGCTAGACACAGAGCCCAGGTTCCAGGCCCTCCAAGGCCAGCCAGCAGGTCAGAGGACCCTTGGGACCAATTCAAGACAGCAAGTCCGCCCTTTGTACAGTGGCCAGTGCCCAGTGGTCTAGCCAGGGAGGAACCCAAGTCATGTCCAAAAATCCAGTGGGCAACAGGCCATCAAATGAGAGACCCTTGTGTCTGGGAGAAGAGCCTGGCTCTGTTTCCATCATGCCTGTAAACAAGCAGCTCTCTGGCCATCTGAGTCCAGCTTCTCCATACATTCTCTGTCCTTCTGTTCTGTTCCCTTCGCAATAGGGTGTTAGATTCAGGCTGGAATCCCTGCTTGGTGCTAGACCTAGACATTTCTTCCTGGGTCTCAACTGAATCAAGCTTATGAATCCCATACTGTTTTCTATTCACTTTACAAAATAAGGGCAAAACGGATCAACAGAAAAAATTTTCCCAAGCCACTGCTTGTCTGAGAGAGAGGCCTGCCTGTTCACATCCCTGTGCCACAGCTGGAAACGTTCCTTGTCTAAAGTAGCTAAGTCTGAATTAAGTGTCGTGTGTAACATGCAAAAGTGGAACACGTAAAAACCAGGGCTTTCACTTGAGATAGATGGTGATAAGCTATGGATGAGTATTATCATCCTTTGAACAGCAACTAAGAAATATACAAAAAGGCATAGCTAAAATGCCAACAGAGCAGACAATATAGAATATTTTTAATTCTTGATCAACACAAACAAGTCAAGAAGGGAAGAACAGAGGAGACAAACAGAGAGCAAATAGCAAGACAACATTAAATGTAAATGGACTGAATACTCCAATTAAAAGGCAGAGAGTGTCTGACTAGATCGAAAAGCAAGACCCAACTATCACTGTCTGCAAGAGATGTACTTTAAATTTAAAGGCATGTGCAAGGTGAAAGTAAAAGGGTGGGGAAAGAAAGACCATGCAAACACCAAGTATAAGGAAGCCTTGCTAAAATCAGACAAAGTGGACTTCAGGACAAGGAGTATTACCAGGGAGTATTTCCCAATAATAGAGGGGCCAATTCATCAAAAATGTCTTAACTGGGCAGCCTTGGGCAAGTTACTCAGCTTCAATTTCCCCATCTGCAAACAACAACAATAAAAGTACCCACCTAGTTATGGGTACAGTGAGGATCACAGGATTTAACTCACCATGCTTAGCACATAACCAGTGCTCTGTGACTCTTAGCCCTCAGTGTTGTTGCATCTGGGACAAAGCCTCAGGCTCTCACCGCGATCCTGGCTGAGCTTCTTCTGAGGTGAGGCTCTGCAGGCTGTTGCAAGATAAGATGTGAACACAGGCCACTACCTGGTTCCTCCAGTTCCCTTTCCGTGTGTGTGTGTGTGTGTGTGTGTGTGTGTGTATAGAGACCTGAGGCAGAGGAATGGGACGAATGAGTCAGCCTGCATCCACTAATCCGTTTGCTGCTAGACCCAAAGGATGAAGTCAAGGAGACACTGGGACCGGGCCAGGAGGAGTGCAACGACCAGGTGGGGGGTTTGGATGATTGCCTGGTTTAACTGGTCCTGGATGGGATGACTCCAGGCTGACCTGGGTCATCTTCCAGCCTGAGAAGCATGAAGGCAGTCAGCACCTGGGACCTGCCAAGTTCACATGGCAGGAACCACAATTATCTTTGGGCCTTTCCCTCTGGTCGCCGGCCCAGAGAGAGTGCTTGGTGACCTTCCCCACTTGCCCCGAGACCCCCAGCCCCCTGCTCCAAGGCTGTAATGGCAGGGCTAGCTTCACCTCTGGCAGGGCTGGGAGCCCTGCTGGGGCTGAGCCAGCTTTGGCATGGAGGCCAGTGCAAGGGTGAGGTTCCAGCTGGGGCTGCAGGCAGGTGGGTTTCTGAATCACGATTGATTCTTTCTCCCAGGCTTCAGTGCTCTTCCTCCACATCCATCCCTTGCTCTTCTCCATTCCTTTCCTGACACCACGTCCCTGTCACCCGCAGTAGCCGCCGAATGCCCTGCATTGGACGTTCATTGACACCCACTGAACACAAGACACTGGGCACATGGTGCCCTCTCTCCTATCGTGGGTGGTGGGTGCAGGCACACCCGGCTTTACAGACGAGAGAGCCGAGAGGCTCTGAGAGGTAAAGGCACTTGCCCAGGATCCCACAGCTGATAAAAGGCAGAGTCAGGCTTTGAAGGTGGTCACCTGACTCCAAGGTCATTTTTCTTTACTGATTTTGGTCTAGATTAATCTTCAATACACCGACTCATCAGAAATCTTCAAGGGCTTCCCATTGTCTTCAAGGGCTTCTGCAGCCTCCAAACTGTTTTGACCTTGCATCCCTATTAAGTAAAACGTTTTGAGCACATTCTCCATTATATGTCCATTTAAATTATCTACAAATTATTTGTGCGAGCTAATGTACTCTTGTATTATGTACATTAGAAAACATTCAAATATGGTTTATATATGAAAGAAATATATCAAAAATAGTCTCTAATATTTTCTCCTCACCTCTGGGGATCAGCCTGTGAGTACCCCTGGGGTACACATACATCCCTACCTTGGAGACAGCCAGCCTGGAGGATGAAGTGACAACTCCTGAGACTGATACTGGGTATTCTGTCATCTAAAGCCCTCAGCAGGACTTCCCTGGTGGCGCAGTGGTTGAGAATCTGCCTGCCAATGCAGAGGACACGGGTTCAAGCCCTGGTCTGGGAAGATCCCACATGCCGCGGGGCAACTAGGTCCGTGAGCCACAATTACTGAGCCTGCGCGTCTGGAGCCTGTGCTCCGCGACAAGAGAGGCCGCAATAGTGAGAGGCCCACGCACTGCGATGAAGAGTGGCCCCCGCTTGCTGCAACTGGAGAAAGCCCTCGCACAGAAACAAAGACCCAACACAGCCATAAATAAATAAATAAATAAATAAATAAATAAATAAATAAATAAATAAATAAAAATAAAGCCCTCAGCAGATCTCTTTCTACTGCCCCACAGACCAATGTCAAGGAATCAAATGGGCCACAATCATTCTCAACTCCACATCTATGCCCATACTCCCTCCCCACCTCCTTTCCCTTCTCCCCCTTCCCAAGTATTCCATATTGTATGAGCTCCAACCCAAACCCTAGGTTCTGTGCAAAACCCTCCTCTCCTACCCTAGACCCGGGCATTTGTACCAATCATTCTGCCCCCCAACCTCAGCCTGCCTGCATCACCATTAACTTATCTTGCCTGGCATGTCTCACCTTGCTGAGTACTTTATGTGGGTACCATTATTATTACTTGCATTTCATAGCTAGGTAAACTTGGGCTCGGAGAAGTCAAGTAATTTCCCCAAGGTCACACAGTAAGTGATAGAGCCTGTCTCTAGAGTCTGAACTCTGCTTCAGCACTAAGCTATGTGAAGCAAAGATGGTCTCTTACATTGTTGTTTATTCTTCCCAGCAACTAACATAGAAATATAGATATATGTCAAGCAAAGTGCTGAACGAATGATTGTTTGAATGGGTGAATGAATGAATTACACAGGCCACCACGAAGAAGAAAGCCCTTGGACTTCCCTGGTGGTGCAGTGGTTAAGAATCCACCTGCCAGTGCAGGAGACACGGATTCGAGCCCTGGTCCGGGAAGATCTCACATGCCGTGGAGCAACTGAGCCTCTGTGCCACAACTACTGAGCCTGCGCTCTAGAGCCCGCATGCCACAACTGCTGAGCCCGTGTGCCACAACTACTGAAGCCCGCGTGCCTAGAGCCCATGCTCCACAACAAGAGAAGCCACCGCAATGAGAAGCCCATGCACCACAACGAAGAGTAGCCCCTCCTCACAGCAACTAGAGAAAGCCCACGCACAGCAACGAAGACCCAATGCAGCCAAAAATAAATAAATAAAAATACATATATAAGTTAAAGAAAAAATAAAAAGAATCTGCCTGCCAATGCAGGGAACATGGGTTCGATCCCTGGTCTGAGAAGATCCCACATGCCTCGAGGCAACTAAGCCCATGTGCTACCAACTACTGAGTGCACACTGTAGAGCCTGTGAGCAGCAACCACTGAGCCTGCACACCATAACTACTGAAGCCCTCGTGCTCTGGAGCCTGCGTGCTGCAACTACTGAAGCCCGCGCCCCTAGAGCCTGTGCTCCACAACAAGAGAAGCCACCGCGATGAGAAGCCCATGTACTGCAATGAAGAATAGCCCCCACTCGCCACCACTAGAGAAGAGCCTGTGCACAGCAACGAAGACCCAGTGCAGCCACAAAAAAAAAGAAGAAAACCCTTGTTGGAGGAGAAAGGGCCTACTTGATTCCTAGTACAGAATGTATTGGCTCCTATACCTAAAGAATCCTGGTTAAGACTTCAAGCTTCATGCATGGCTGAATCTGGGCACTCAGATGTCATCACCAGGATTCAGTGTCTCCAGCTCCTGGCTTGGCCATCCTCTGTGTTGACTTCATTCTCAGGCAGCCTTCACTGGCAACTCCAGGGTCATGCCCTGGAACCTAGCAATCCCAGCAAGAGGAGAGGGTTGTCCGATGGCTCATTGCACCAGCTTAGGCCATGGGCCTATCCTGGATCCCATTTCTGTGGCCCTCGGGTTGGGATGAACAGTTAGTCCCCAAGCACTGGAGCAGGAGGGTTGGTAGCTCCATACAGACCACATAAGCTGAGGTGGGGCTGGGGAGTAGGATGCTGTAACCAGGAGATGGGAGAACAAATGTGCACAGGTGTGAATTTCAAGTGTCCACTTGACTTTATCTCTTGCAGGACCTGGTAGACTGGCGGAAGCCCCTACTGTGGCAGGTAGGCCACTTGGGAGAGAAGTATGATGAGTGGGTCCACCAGCCGGTGACCAGGCCCATCCGCCTCTTCCACTCAGATCTCGTCGAGGCCCTCAGCAAGACTGTCTGGTGAGCCCTGTTCTCGGACCATGGTGGGCTATCCCTCTCTCCTGATGGTACCAGTCAGATGCAAAGGGGAAGGGGCAAATGGATCCCTCCCTGGGGCCCAGAGCTGTACTGTAAGCTCTTGGCAATGGTGGAACATGCCATAGGCATAATCCATTCGTATGCATGATTTTGTCCGCTGAGTGACAATCCAACATGTAGCCAGAAACCACTTTGAATGTCACTCCTGTTCTATTCCAGACTCCTGTGAGGGGTTTCTAGCCTTCCCTGCCCATGGTGGACTATTTTGCCTGCAATTAGCCCCTCTGCCACAAGAGGTCAGCACCTATCTAGCTGCACTGTCAGCCAGAGGGACTCTTTTTTTTTTTTTTTTTCCCTGCCAGTAATTCATCTCAGAGACTGAGACAGACTCACAGCTCCTCTCTTCTTTTCTCCTCCTCCCCTCCCCACCCCCGACATCAGTGTCCTCTGGACCGCAGGTCTCCATATGCTTTGTGGACATGCTTTGGTATCATCTCATCCCCCTCTAGTTGAGAGGTGTGTCTCTAGGGAAGTTGGACCCTCTCGAGTTTCTGTGCATGTATATCTCTCACCCTGATGACCTTCCTGCAGGTACAGCGTCCCCATCATCTGGGTTCCCCTGATGCTGTATCTCAGTTGGTCCTACTACCGAACCCTCGCCCAGGGCAACGTCCGACTCTTCACGTCCTTCACCACAGGTAATGTCGGGTCCTTCCTCAATTGCTCCCGTGGCTCCTGAAGGCCGGAGACCTTGGTGCTCTCCCTGGTCCTGAGTTTCTGAGAACATAGAACCCTAAACCATATCACAAAGATTTTAAAATGAGGTCTATCTGTAGAAATATTCTTCCAAAAGAAATGTCAGACCTCCCCACCCTCCACAAAATGAGTTTTAAAAAACAACCAGCCACACATTAGCAGACACTAAATGAAATCATTTCATCAAGTAGTGTAACAATAAACACGGGGGTTTCTCACTGAGTCTAAGAATAGAAAAAGTGTGACCTGGGATTGTTCGTCAGGAAACTAAATGAAGTCATTTCACCAGGTGGCACAGCAGAGAGCTGAACTTGGAATGGTTCACGAACAGAACACAGATTAGAGCCTGGGAGAGAAGGATCCCAGAGTGTCCTAGAATGTCCCCCAGGGCAAAGGCCCAGTGGCAGAAGCCCTGACTCAGAGTAGCAACCCACTAACCTCTACTGAGCACTTATCACATGCCTGGTGCTTTCCAGGGACCATCTCATTTAACCCTCCCAACAGCCCCACAACAAAGGTACACCCCTTTAGAGATAAGGAAATGGAACCTCAGGAAGTCAAGCGAGCAATTCAGGGTCACGTGGCTAGGATGTAGATGCTAGGTGCCACCCAGGTGGGCAGGGGACAGAGAGAAGGGCTGACATGGGGTGACTTCCAAAGAACCTGTGAGGCTGAGTCTCTCAGGGCAGCCACAGGTTTGGGCCTCTTCTGCCAGCCTGCCTCCCAAGTTCATCACCCACCTTTGGTCTTCAGGTGCATGCCACCTGCCCAGGTAATCTGTCCGTCCTGGCAGAACCTGCCTTGGGGAAGTGCTTGCCCATGGCAAATGGCTCAGACAGAGGCCGGGTAGAGGGACAGGTGGGAGAGGGGTGCTGGGAATAACTCAGATGGGCTTTCCTCTCCTGATCACATGTCATGTTCCCAACTGTGAGCCTCTGAACCCCTGTCTCTGCCAGAGACATCTCATCCCCCTCTAGTTGAGAGGTGTGTCTCTAGGGAAGTTGGGCCCTCTCGAGCTTCTGTGCATGTATATCTCTCACCCTGACGACCTTCCTTCTCTCCACACTCCGAGGCTCTCTCCTGCCCGCCTCCCCCAGGAGGAGAAGTTGAGGGCTGAATGGTTTAGATGAGAGGGGCCACGGCCACAGCACTGGGAGCCCCAGTTTTCCCATCTGGTCCGGGATGGGGAGGGGCTGAGCCAGCTGCAGGAAGTCCCCCAGAGCCCAGGCTGCTCCCGGTCCCCAAGGGTTAATGTGTGCACCCCTTGAGCCAAGGTTACCCTTTTCTGCCCACGCTGAATAGCTCAGGCACAGCACAGGGCTTGTTGCTGAGACGGCCTGCTCACTGAATCACCCACTGTCTGCCGGGCGCTCCCCTAACAATCACCAACAGTGGCAGGGCCGCCAGGGCTGGGGCCGGAGGGGGAACGGGATGCCAGAGCTTTGGCCCAGGTCCCTTTGCAGGATTCCTCCAGAGATGCCACTCGGTACCAGCTCCGGCCTGATGGGCTGACGGGGGTGATGCTGGGGTGAGGGGGCGGGCAGAGACTTGACCTATAGGAGGGGACTCTTCTGCGAGGCAGGGAAGGTGATTCGACGGCTTCATCAGAACCACGGGCCTCTGCAGAGAGCTGAAATGTGCTGTCTAATAAAGGTCAGTGTAGGGGGTTAGTGGGGCTGTGACCATGATGCCAGCGATGGTGGCATGAGAGCCGCACACGCCTCCCTCACCTGCAGCTCATCAGGCAAGGCACAGGCCACAGGCAGAAAAAAATAGAGCCACAAAGCAAGGCGAGTGGAAACTCAGCAGGGTCCCAGCACAGCTGCTGGACGAAGGGTGCACTGGAGTAAATGCAGGAGACTCAGGGTGCCAAGGAACAGCGGAAGCTGCACAGAGACACCAGTGCAAGGCTGAAATTCCTAGGTGCGTGTGTGAAAATGCTTTGGAAAGCAGAGGGCTTCTGCTTTCTACATCCAGGCTGGCCCCCAGCACAGTTCCTGGAGGCGCATTAGAGTGAGTGCAGAGCAGCGTCCTAGGCAAGGATTCAGGCCTCCATGCGATTGTGGTGGGAGCCCCAGCAAAGGTCAGGACCAAAGTCTGTGGCCAGGGAATGCTTCTGTGTGTCCAGTCCTTTCCCTGCTGACAAGAGAGCTACACAGCGAGGAAGGGCTCCTGCACTCTGGGGCGGGGGGGCGGGGGAGCTGGGAAACTCCTTCTCCCCCAACCAGGGACCCTCCAGAGCCCTGCAAGGAGAACTGAGAAAACACAGCACAAGGAGGACTGTGGGTGGAACTTAGATGTACTTTGACTCATTATATTTAAAAATTATAGTAGCTGCTTGTTATACATGAGGCATATTATATTATTATGATAAGTATTAATATACAATATATTATTCTTATATATAAGATATATATTTATCACATAATCAGGTGTTATATTCCCTCTGTCTTAGCAACAGCCCTTCACAAGTGGTAGGATATTTTACTGTTGAGAAAACACGTAGATAGTACAGAGCCGGGATCTGAACCCAGGTCTGCAAATCCAAAGCCCAGGCTTCCTGCACGTCACCAGAGTGTCCCGAAAGACCCCAGAGGTGTCCAGCCTTCCCTCAAAGTGGGACCTGGCCAACCAGAGAAGCCCAGGCAGGGCTGGATGGCCACTGACAGGCAATGCTGTCAGGCAAGTGTCTCGTGCCAGATGTGGACACAGCAGGCCCCACTGATGAGAAATGTCAGACCAGCTCAACACCTGATTTGAGAGAGATTGGATGGGTCCTTTGGGGATTGAATCTTAGCTGCGTTGTGTGCTCCTTTCCAGGCGAGGTGTGAAAAATCCTTCCTTAGCTTAGAGACTCATTTGGAACTGTCCATCAGAATGGCCCTGGGCCTGGAATATGGTCCAAAGAGCAGGAAAGTCACCTCTCCTCCTCACCTTCCTGGGCTCTCTCCTTCCTCACTACTTCCCTGTGGTCATTCACACTGGGCACAGTCCTTCAGAAGTGCTTCCTTAAACAGAACCAGAGGCTGCCCCTGTGCTGCCCTTAGAACAGCGCGGGTCAAATCTCATCTTTGTCCAGCCCTCCAGAGAGACTTGGGCTGGCCCATGAATCTCCCACGAGTGTCTGAGCACCTGCTGCGTTAAGCACAGGAGATACAGAACGGACTACCCACTCTGCCCAAAAAATGCTCACAACCTGGTGGGGACGAATGAGTAAAACAGCAGCCATAGCTCAACCTGATAAAGGATGATGTGGCAGCCCTCGAACCCGGCCCAGGTTGGGGCAAAGGGCGTCTGCGGAGGCTTCGCACAGGAGGAGACATGTGGGGTAAGGAAGGGAGAGAGGGAATTCCAGCGAAGGAAAAGATATGTGTGGGTGGGGAACGTGGGGCATCTCAGGAGCCACAAGTGGTTCGGTTTGGTCCCCGTACAGGGTGACGGGACAATGAGGCTGGCAGGGCTGGGTCTCAAGGGAGCTCGAGTGCCAGGCTAGGGGTTTGGACTTTACCTAAAGAGAACGAGGCACCACAGGAGAGTTTTAACAGCATGTAGGGGCAGAGAGTTGGAGTAGGAAGCTGACGCAGCCACCGGGTGGTGAGGTAGTGGCGGAGTCAGAGCAGTGAAGTGACCCAAGAGATTTTTTTTTTAAATTGAGGTGAGATACATATAACATAAAATGAACCATTCTGAAGAGAACAATTCAGTGGCATTTAGTACGTTCACAATGTTGTGCCACCACCACTTCTGTCTAGTTCCAGAATGTTTTCATCACCCCAAAAGGAAACCCCATCCCCAATGAGCAGCTGCTCCCCATTCCCCCCTCCTCCAGCCCCTGGCAGCCACCAGTCTACTTCTGTCTCTCTACATTTGCCTGTTCTGGACATGCCATATAAATAGACTCCTACAATATGTGGTCTTTTGTGTCTGGCTTTTTTTTTACTTTGCCAGAAGATATTAAGGAGAGGGAGCTGACAGAGCTTGGTGACAGGTTGGACACGGGAGAGGGGAATAAGTTGAGCCTTAGGTAATGTGTGGAAGTCATTAACCCCCCCACTGAGGTGCAGCCTGGGGTGATAGGGTGGGCAGGAAGGAAGAAGAAGATGATTGGCTTCATTTGGAAGCTGCTGACCTTGGAGGCGGGGCTGTGGACAGCTGCATGGAGATGCCCAGTAGCAAGTGGCCGTCCAGGGCTGAGCTGGAGGCATAGATCTGGGGCTTGTCAGCAGGCAGGTGCGGCTGACATCCTAGATCAAACAGAGAGCATATAAGAGGGGAGGGTCAAGGTTTTGACCCTGGGGACAGAGGCAGTTTCCACGATGGAGCCTGACAAAGGGCATCTAGAGAAAAGGAGAAAAGCCAAGTATCCCAGCAGGCAGGGAGTGGAGCTGTGTGTTCAAACCTTGTTGGTTCCAGTTCCTCTGAGAATCTGAAAATTTGTGGACTCAACCCCCAGAAAGATGCACACAGACGCCATCGTTTGGGATACCATGTCAGCAGGTTCACTCTGAAATCCAACCGAGGACTCTGGGTATTCATAAACCTCAGAATGGGAACTTATGGGGTTACAGATTCAAAAATAGAATGGTCACCAATGTCATATGCCACAGCCAAGTTAGAGACGAATTGAAAAAAATTACTTCGATCTGGCAAGAAATACATCACAAATGGCCTTTGCAGTTCTTTGTAGAAGACAGACTTTAGGGACTTGAGCGAATGGTAAGAGGTGAAGTAGATTTGAGTCTAGCCAACCTTTTCAGTAGGTTTGGCTATGAAGGTACTGCATCTATGATGGGAAAGTCTTAAAGATGAGCAGAAGAGCCAGTGGAGGAGAAGTTGAAGATTCCCAGAGTGGTTGGTTGGGATGGAGGGGCCGGAGGGGAGGCAGACTGAGGGCTGTGCATTACCTAGTGGGGTGAGCTGGACAAGTAATGTAAGTTGTCTGTAATTCCACATCCTCACTCACATGGGCAATGCCAGTGCTTCCCTCGAGAGGCTGGAGTGAGATGAAATGTGAAGTAACCCATGTAAAGCACTTGAGTGGCACCTGGCATGAAGGGTGCCTCAATACACATCCGCTGCTGCTGTTATTATTATTATTATTATTATTATTATTATTATTATTATTATTATTGCCACCATCCAGTGCCCAGGTACCTGGGTACACACTTCTTCTCTGAGGAGCAAGAAGGAAGTTTCAGGGTTGGGGCACAATCAAGTGTGGTTGAAGGTGGACGGATGTGAAGGAGCTGTTCCCCCCCCCACCTCTTTTCTTCCACCCCAAGTCGTTTTTTCTCTGTGAAGTAGGAGTCTGGGTGGAAGGAACGGGGGATGTTTGAGGGCAGTGGGGAGAGAGCTGAACCTGGAGACATAAAAGGATCACTAGGCAGTGTTTGAGGTCTAGCTGAGGTTGAAGGCGCCAGACCCATGGCTACACACGTCTCCTCTGTGTTCAGCAGCTTGGGTGTGGAGTGGAGAAATAGGTCTTGTGCTGATCCTGGCTTCGGAGGTCATGGGGGCAGCTGAGGTCAAAAGAGAATGGCTAGCTTTAGAAAACAGTTTGGTAGTTTCCCCAAAAGTTAAACACAGTTGCAATAGGTGCCAGCAATTCCACTCCTAGGCATATACCCAAGACAACTGAAAACATACGTCCACACAAAAAATCACACATGAATGTTCATAGCAGCATTATTCATAATAGCCAAAAAGTAGAAACAACCCAGCTGTCCATCAGCTGATGAGTGCATAAACAAACGTGGTGCATCCATATTAATAAGGAATATTATTCAGCCTTAAAAAGGAATGAAGTTCTGATACATGCTACAACGTGGATGAACCTTGAAAATATTGTAAGTAAAAGAAGCCAGTCACAAAAGACCACATACTGTATGAGTCCATTGATACAAAATATCCAGAATAGGCAAATGCAATAGACAGAAAGTAGATTAGGGGATTCCTGGCTCTGGGAAATGGCAGGGGTTGGAGGAAATGGGCAGTGCCTGCTAATGGGTAAAGGGTTTCTTTCTGGGGTGATAAAAATGTTCTAAAATTGTGGTGATGGTTGTACAACTCTGAGTATACTAAAAACGATTGAATTGTACACTTTAAATGGGTGAATTGTAAGATATGTGAGTTATATTTCAATAAAGCTGCTCCTTTTTAAAAGAGAGAGCAAGTATAGCCAAAGCAATAGCTTGTGGAGAAAAGAAGTAGAACTAAGAGGGTGAGGATAGACATGAAGAAAACTGTGACAAGAGCTGAAGTGTCGGTGAAGTCAAAGAATGGATGAAGTAGAGAAAAGAAACGAGAGCCGGAAGGACTGCAGGCTGTCCTCCGAGGGCTGGGCATGGGGAACCTCACACTTGATGATAATTACACCTCTCCAGTCTTCTGGTCTCCGGGCTAATCTTCTTCAGGTTTTTCACATCTTCCTCATATGCTATGATTTTAAGTATTGTTCATGAACCTGTCTCTCTTTGGGTGTTCCTGACCCTCCTGGCCCCCCAGTCCCTGGTGGTTAACATCTTCCACCAATAGCCCCCCAGCTCTGCTGGCTTCATCAGGATCGCCCCTCCCTCTCCTCCATGCTGCTGGGGCAAGGTCACTTTTTCCTGGTGTCTTAGTCCGTTCAGGCTGCTATAACAAAACATCACAGACTGGGTAGCTTGTAAACAACAGACATTTATTGCTCACGATTCTGGAGGCTGGAAGTCCGAGATCAGGGTGTCAGCATGGTCAGGTGAGGGCCCTCTTCTAGGTCAAAGACTCATTGTATCCTCACATGGCAGAAAGGGGAAGAGTTCTCTCGAGCCTCTTTTATAAGGGAATTAGTCCTATTCACCCCATGACCTAATCACCTCCCATCACCTTGGGGGTTAGGTTTCAACATATGAATTTGAGGGAACACGTTCAGACCATAGCACCAGGTAAAGGTCCAGTGCTGGCCATAGCTGTTCCTCTTACAGTCCCTTTAAGGAAGATCTCAGATCTCTAGCCAAATCTTACTCTGATACCAAAGCCAGACAAAGACACCACAAGAAAGAAAACTACAAACTAATATCACTGACGAATATAGATGCAACAATCCTCAACAAAACACTAGAAAACGGAATCCTAGAACATATTAAAGGATTATACACCACCACCAAATGGGATTTATTCCAGAATGCAAGGGTGGTTCAACATCTGAAATCAATGTAATACCCCACATCAATAGTCCTCTGAGAGGACTCCTCCTAAGCCCAACACAGATCGTCACAGCCTCCTTCCCATTTTGATTCAAAGGCCCTGATAGTGGGGCTGGGCCCCATAGCTGCTGGGCAGAGGGCAGCAGCTCCCAAGGTGACGGGGCCGTGAGACAGGACCTCTGGAGCTACCAGGCACTGCTGTGCCCCGGGGCTGTCTGCCCTGACCTTGCCTCTCTCCTGCCCCTCTGCAGAGTACTCAGTAGCCATGCCTGAGTCCACGTTCCCGGGCCTCTTCATGCTGGGGCTGCTGCTCTGGAGTCTAGTAGAGTACCTCATCCACCGCTTCCTGTTCCACATGAAGCCCCCCAATGACAGCTATTACCTCATCATGCTGCACTTCGTCATGCACGGCCAGCACCACAAGGTGAGCAGGGCAGGCTCTCACCCGGGTCCCTGCCACTGTGACCCACCCGTGGGAGCTGCCCATCTTGGTGGGAGTCAGGTTGAGAGCGAGGGGAAATCAAGGGTGTGTGACTGGGTCCTAACCTGCACCGGGCGTGGACCGAGTGAGCATGTGTGTCCAACTTTAATCCTCACAACAACTTCATTCCTTCATTTATTCATTCATTCAGTAAATGCTCACTTAAGTGCTCACTATGTGCCGGGCACTGTTCTAGATACCATTGAACGAAACAGTCAAGGATCACTGCCCTTGTGGAGCTTCATTCTGAAGGTGGTGCTGCAGTTCTCCCCATTCCACAGACTGGCAGACTGAGGCTTGGGGAAATAAAGGAACTAAGGAATTCACCCAAGGTCACACCTGGATGTTGTCCCCTGTGGAATCCAGGGTCTGTGTTCTCAGCCATCCACCCCCCTGGGGCTCCTCAAGGGCAACATGATGGTCCCAGCAGCTGGGATTGGAAGCCAGGTCTGCCCAGAGGAAGTTGTGTCCCCCTGCTGCTTCTCTGTCCCTGTACTGTGCTGTTCTCAGCCTGTCCCAGGGTCTCCATCCTCCCCCCTCCCTTCCTTCCTTCTTTGTCCTGGAGCTGGTGTTCTGGCACATGGCCAGCAAGTCCTGTTGCTCCTGGTCAGAGGGGAGGGAGGCCCACATCAGTATATTGCTCTTTCTCTGTCGCCTGATTTCTCTCTCTCCTCTTTCAGCCCAGAGAGGGTCTCTCCTCAGAATACTCACACAGTCTCTAAAATCTTACCTGTCTGCCAGGCCCTTGACTTGTGAAGCTCCAGAGCCAAAGACTAGGTTCCTTTGCTGTCTGGTTCACTGTGACAACACCCCCTTGGAACAAAGAAGGCCACCTGGGGTGGGGGACCTGCCTGTTAACACTTCCAGGATCGTCCACCACGTGCGCCTTCATCACCCTCAGGCCTTGTCTAGGTGCCCCGCCTGGTACTTGGGGTGGGGGGTTGGGCCTCCTCTCTAGCACCGAACAAATTCCAGAGACAAAGGGGCCTCTTGAGCATAAAGCGGGGCTCTGCTCTGCGAGCATCCTGCCCACATCACACCCACCCCTGTTTTCTTGGCCGGTTTTCCAGGTCCCATCCTGGCTTGGAAATTGCGGGTGGGACAGACTCTCCAGGGCTTTTAGGCTTGGTGGCCCACCCTCCCCAAAGCCACTGAGAGTGCCAAGCCTACGCCCTCCCTGGACTGTGTGGGCTGCTCCGCCCCGTCCCCCATGGGAGCACCTCTGGGCCGGCATGCTGTGTGTGACCACAGTCAGGCCCTGGGGCCCCGGGCTGCGTCCTGACTCATGAGCCCCTCCATCCACAGGCACCCTTCGACGAGTCCCGCCTGGTCTTCCCCCCGGTGCCAGCCTCTCTGGTGATAGCTTTCTTCTATGTGTTCTTACGGCTCATCCTGCCCGAGGCGGTGGGGGGCACCGTGTTTGCAGGGGGCCTCCTGGGCTATGTCATCTACGACATGATCCACTACTATCTGCACTTCGGCTCCCCGCACAAGGGCTCCTATCTGTACCACCTGAAGGCCCACCACGTCAAGCACCACTTTGCACATCAGCAGTCAGGTAAGGACCTGCCGGTGCCTCCCCGCTTCCTCGTTTGTTCATTTCTTATTTGACAGCTACCCCTGAGCTTCCAGCCAGGGCCAGGCACGGTTCTGGGGATACACAGTCAGCAAGGCAAGCCTGGGACTCCCATCCTAGTCCCTGGTGCAGGGGGCTGTGCGGAGACAGACAAACAAGGAAACCAGTAAATAGCAAAGACCATTTCAGACAGTGATAAGTGCCACAAAGAAAATAAAGCAAAGTGATGTTAGAGAAACCATGTCAGCGGGGCAGGGGAGCCACACTGTTTAATAATATAGAATGTGAGTCAGATGGGATTTTACATTTTCTAGTAGCCACATTAACAAGTAAAATTAAACCAATGAAGTTAATTTTAATAATATAGTTTATTAAGCCAAATACAACCAAAATATTATCATTTCAACGTGTGATCAATATAAAAATTGTTGGGAATTCCCTGGAGGCCCAGTGGTTAGGACTCAACGCTTTCACTGCCATGGGCCCAGGTTTGATCTCTGGTTGGGGAACTGGGATCCTGCAAGCCGTGCGGCGTGGCCAAAACAAAAAAAAAAATTGTTAATGAGAAATTTTACATTCTTTCCTTCTATTAAGTCTTCGATATCTGGTGTGTATCTTGCACTTACAAGCCCGTCGCCATTCAAGGGCTAAATGTTCATTGGAAATACTTGATCCATATTTAGAGTTCATAAAATTTACAGTCAAAAAAGTAGATTCACATACATGAGTTGCTCCAAATGTGCCTAAAAGTTTTCCAGTAACTGAATCGAGTATAGGTTTTTACATTGAAATGTAAGTGAATTAAAATTAAATGAAGTTGGGAATTTAGTCCCTCCATAGCTCGGGCCACATTTCCAGTGCTCAGGAGTCACATGGGCTAGTGGCTACCCTGCTGGACAGCAGAATGCTAGCTAAAGTGGTCCAGGAAGGTGTCACTGCAGAGACGTCATTAGCGCTGAGACCTGAATTAGGAGAAGCCAGCATCCAGTGTCTGGAGGAAGAGCATCCCAGGAGCAACAGGTGCGAAGCCTTGAAGCAGGAATGAACTTGGCATCTTCAAAGAGAAGGAGGCGGCTGGAGTGTGAGGGAGAGACAGGCAGAGGCAGACAGCAGCCAGGCTCTCCCAGGACGCCAGGCCAGATAAGAAATTGGGGGTTATTCCAACCGTATCCTTGGGAGTCTAGAAACACTGGTACCCTGCTCTTGACTTCTGCCAGAATGGCCCTGAGAGTTGGGAAGGCCATCAGGGACCGATGTTGAAATCTTCCCCACGTGCTAGCCCCAGCTAGGCTCCCTTCCGAGCAAACTGACTCCTTCAAGAATGCCTCATCTTCTCCCCATTTGTCTCCCTCTCTAGGATTTGGCATCAGCACTAAATTTTGGGATCACTTTTTCCACACCCTTATTCCGGAAGAACCCCACCCGAAGATACAGTGACAACTCCCAGCCCTGTTGTCCTGCCCTCAGCCCCGCCGTGGCCCCTACCCCAGTCCACCCCCATCCAGACCCTGCAAAGAAGGTTTGCTTGACCAGGCAGTACGGGCTTTGTCCGGCCCTCCGGCTTGGTGGAGGGTGCTGGGGAAACCCTGAAGCCCGAGGCTAACCCTGAGACTGCCCTCCTGACCCAGCACAGGAGGGTCACGTCCACTTGGTGGCCCAGTGGCCCTCAGGGACTAGCTCTTCCCTGGAGCATCCCAGCCTCTTCACTCACACCCCCGCCCAGTGCCTTAGCCCACAGGACTGCTTCAGGACCCGGCCAGTGGGGACTTTCCTAAGGGGAGTGAAGGCAACTGACCCCTGGGACCAGCTGGTGTCCCACCTGTATCTTAGCACCCTGGGCTCCCTAGGAGCTGCCCCCCCCCGAAACCCTGGAACTGCCAGTGTTAACAGTGAAGAATGGGGTCTGCAGGGCCATGGCCCTCGTCTTCCCCACCTTCTCCTCCTGGGGAGGGTGTGGTGGCTCTGGCTGTTGTCCTGAGGACTGGAGAGCACAGAGGTGGATGAAGCGCTCTCAGAAGAGGAGAAAGCATGAAGCCTCCTCCAGGCCACCCCCAATCCCGGGGCGGCACCTTTGTCCCCTGCCAATGACAAATGCCAGCTGCATCACCACGTGCCTCGGGCTGTGACACATCCAGCACCCACACGCCTGGCCCTCACCTGTCTGTGCAGGTGGGCCGACAGTAGCTGTTGTGGGTCTCAAGGCTGGAGGGAGCCCACGCCCCTTTCTTTAGGAAGCACCAGCTGCTCTAGCCATCTCTTCGCCTCCAGAATCACAAAGCTTTTCCCCAAGGGAGGCTAAAGAGACCTCTCCGTGGGTGGGAGCCCCATCCTGTCCCCAGCCATTCTCGACCTCCACCTGGCATAAGTGGGCCCCTGCCCGCCTCACTCAGGACCCTTCCAGCCAGTGCCTCCTTAAGCCGACAAGAAGCCTTGATGCGGTGCCTTATCTCCCAGCCCCTCCCACCCCAGCGGACGAGGTTCCCTCCCTTTCTTCCTCATAACCAAAACCCTCGCTGCTCACAAGAGGGTCTTATTTATAAACTATATAAATACCCTTAGTCGGGCCCCAGACCAAGTAGCTGCTCAGATTGCCCTTTCTAATCCTACATGTCGAGCTTATGTAAAAACGTTTTTGTCTTATTTTTGTTCCCTTCTTACCCACAAACCGTTACTACTTGAAACTTTTTAAAAACTCGATGTGTGTAAAGGCTAAAGGGAAGCAGTTTGACCGATCCTGTGATTTGTACTGTTTACTGCGGGGTTATTTAAAGATTTGGGAATAAATATACAAACTACCGTTGTGAAATAAAGGTGTAAATAAATTGTATATTTTGAAAAATAAAAACATTGGAAAAGAAACCAAAAAAGAGGTGTTACTTGCTGATGGCCACTCACCAGACTTCGTCGAGGCCGGGGAGGCGCAGGAGGGTTGGGGGGGTGTGGCTTGTTGAGCAGGAGGGAGTATTTATTCGATCGCTGACCAGGTTGTGTAGACTTGCTGGGGTAGAGTGATGATAAAAAGCAGACGAAACCCTATCCTTTTATTCGATTTTATTACTGTTTGTTTGTTTGTTTTTTTTTGGTCACTGCCTCGGGGCTTGCGGGATCTTAGTTCCCCGACCAGGGATCAAACCCACGCCGCCGTTCGCAGTGAAATCGCGGGGCCCTAACCACTGGACGACCAGGGAATTCCCTCGTTACTGTTTTTAAATTCTCTGCAGACAGCATCTCCCCCTCACTGCTTATACCTGGAGGTGGGCATAAGGGGGCGTCACTCCCACCAACTGCCTTGGTACACAACAGAGGAGGTGTTTCTTCTGGAATTTACCAGACCACAGCTAAGACTCTAGTTGACTTTTCTAAGGCTCCAGCAACAAATGCCCAATGTAGGAACTAGAACTTCAGGCCAGCTCAGTCTGGGTGAAACAGTTTCCCAGGATATCTTCCCAGCCACCACATCAGAACCACCTATGGAACCTATCAAACCACAGATCCGAGTCCTCAACGCTCAGATTCTCATTCAGTAGGTGCGGCAGAGGTGGGCTCTGCATTCGCCTGCACAAGGATGCAGAGGCAAAAATGAAAGCGGAGGCAAGCTGATGTTGGCGAGACTGCGGCCACATGGAGGGGCCCCCCCCGCTCCTGCTGCTTCTCCCTGCTCGAGAGGGCAGCTCCCAGCCTGAAGGTTAGGGCGACCTGTCTGAGCCAATCCTCCCTCAAGCTCCTGCAGTCAGGCCATCCAAGCAGCAGAAATCCAACCTCCGTTCCCTAGATGCTGTTGGGAGTCCAACCACGGAGCATCACTCCCCAGGGGAAGGAAGAAACAAAAAGCAGGAGCAAAGGAAGAGATCAACTAGTTGTAAATACGTGAGTCCACCGGAGACAGGTCTAAGATGAGCAAGTTTGAGCAAAAAATTAATTGGAAAAAAAAATTCTTTAAAAAGATTAAAACAGAGCTAGTAAGAAGTGCCAAAATCTATGTGAGTTTGTAGCATGGTAATGAGAAGACTTGGGGGGGCGGGGGGGAAAAGCCAGTCTATTAATGAAAATGTCCACTCAGTCAATATTGGACAGACTCCCCCAGAGCTTCCTGCTGTGCTGGCTAGAATTTTCCAGGGGTTTAGGAATTTCCACAAGGCCTTGGAAGGGAGA
This sequence comes from Balaenoptera ricei, assembly GCF_028023285.1. Taxonomy (NCBI): domain Eukaryota; kingdom Metazoa; phylum Chordata; class Mammalia; order Artiodactyla; family Balaenopteridae; genus Balaenoptera; species Balaenoptera ricei. The sequence continues at coordinate 51,122,974 of NC_082657.1, read as the reverse complement.
GAATGAGCCCCATCCTACGGAAGAGAATAATATAGAAAGTGCCCTTAACCTCAAGCCAGTTGGCACTCAAAGTGCAGTCCCTACTCAGTGATCATCTGCTGGAGTCAGAGAATTTTATCTTCAAGTGCAAGACCCAAGGAGGAGTCAAAGATTAGATGCTAAAGCCAGCAGGGGACATTATCAAGATGCCAGCGCATCTAGCATGATGGGAAAGCCTGAAACTTGGAGCACGTGATTATTTCTGTAGTGGGAGAAGACAGAAAAATCATCAAGAAAGTTTAATGTTTACGTGGACCAAGGGCCATTTAAATTCTGATCAGTGTAAAGTAAATATGCAGGTTGACTGACTCTCAATGATCCTAGCAACTTACCTGATTCTCTAGCAACAACCCAGCTGCCCTGGCAGAGGACAGGGCCATAGCTGTTATCTTTATTTCTGGCATCGCTCTACCTCCAGACATGCTGTCTTTGGGCGTTTCTCGGCTGACCTGAAGAACCGCCCTCTTAACTTGACTCCGTTCCCCTCCTGCATTGGCTCTAGCCTCCCATCTCTGCCTTTGAACTTTGTACTGTTTCTAATTGTGCTCAGCGCAAAGCCCAACTTGTAACAGGCCCCAATAAATGTTAGTCTTGTCTCTGTCAGATCTCTGGCAGGTTACATTGTTTGGGCTTTCGTTTTCCACCGGTTCCCTGGCCTCTGCTGCCCTCTGGTGACGGCATGCGGCTCTGCCCCCTTATGACTGGAAATCAGATGCCTGTGATTGTAAAATTCCATCACTTTTCCACCTTACCTGTACTCTTACCTTACTGTTTTGTCTCATCTACTGTTTTTGAGAGGAAGCTGGAACTATACATATGAACTTTCCAGTTCTAACTTTCTATAAAGATATGATGGTTGGGAAAAAAGATGGAGATTTCTTTACAATGAGGTAATAACGGCACAATGAAGAACTGTTATCTACTAAGGATGCTACAGGGTGAATGTGAAATTTGGAAAATGCCAAGAGTCTCATCTGCACTCCAACCCAGACACCTTATTAGCTTATAGTGGGGGAGGGGGAAGAAGGAGTGATAAGAAAAAGAAGAAAAATATTATTTTGGCAAAAGCATAAAGGTAGGGGGCTGTCTTCATTTAGGTTCCCTAAAAAGCAAGCCTTAAAACAAGAACATGGATGCATGTAGTTTATTTGGGAGGCAATTGCAGAAATAAAGAGTGAGAAATTGGGAAAGATCAGACAGTGGGGGAGCCAAATAAGAATGAGTATGTGAGGTTCTCATACAGATTCCGCAGGGGCATCTTGAGAAGCAGACAGAATACCTGCCAGAATTGTCCACCTAAAGGACAAGAGGCTGGAACATTTACCCACAGCTTCCTCTCCTATTGGTTGAGCATCGGTGTCAACACCCTTCTCACTGATGTGCTGTCCCAGCATGCAACGCAACCAGATTCCTTGGCTCTGACAAAGGTCCTGGAACAAAAGCAGAAAGACAGATGTGTGCAATTGAAGTGGGATGCAGTCAGTACAAGCTGAGTGTGAGCTTGCCAGGAACTATCCACCAGAACTGTGGCTGAGTTCCCGCAGAACCTTCCACCACAACTGAGGTTAAGACCAGAGGTGGGCTGAAGGGACATGACAAGGATGCCAGACATGTCTGCTACAGACCCCAAAAGGCTAGATCCGCAGTGGAAGAGTGAACCGGAAGTAAAACCACCTTCCCAGGGCACTGCAAGTAAAATTACCTGCATGGAGTGGAGAAAAGGCTCTTTTGAGACTATAGAACCACAAGCATAGCCCTCATGGTGGTCTGAAGCCTGGATTCACATAAACTGTGTGGTTTGAAACACCTCAAGTCAAAATTTTAGTGCAAAATATCCCTGACTGGTGGAGCCACAAGGCTCTCAGGAGAAGCACTTATAAATTTTGGTGGGAAAAAAATGTAGCTTCAATCCAGGCCTCAAAAAATTCCCACAGATAAAATTCCAAGGACTATAAGCTCACAATAAAAACAAAACAAAACACACAGGGAAAGAAGGCACCATGAGTAAACGCTGGTAGAAACAACATGCAACAAATACACCAACAAAGACATCAGACATAGGAATTATGAGATGGGCTAGATACTTGCCATTTACTCTCCAGATTCACTCTCCCCTTCTTTCCCATCCCTCTCAGTACCCTGTGAGGCTGATCTGTGTGAACTGCCTCAGTGTGTTCTTTTGCATATTGACTGCCAGTTCTGCAAATACAGGCACTGGCAAGAGATTGGCGGTCCAGGTGTTTATATCTGGAACTCTTTAATTTACTTCAGCAATGGTTTGTAGTTTTCAGTGTACAAGTCTTTTCACCTACTTGGTTATATTTATTCCCAAATATTTTATTCTTTTGGCTGCTATTGTAATTGGAATTGTTTTCTTAATTTCCTTTTTTTGTATTTTTCATTGCTGGTGTATAGACACACAACTGATTTTTGTGTTAATCTTATATCCTGCAACTCTGCTGAATTCCTTCATTAGCTCTAGTAAAATTTTTATTGGATACTTGGTTTTCTACATACAAGATTATGTCATCAGTGAACAGAGACATTTTTACTTCTCCTTATCCAATCTGAATGCCTTCAGTTTTTTTTCTTGACTAATTGTTCTGTCTAGAACTTCCAGTACAATGTTGAACAGCACTGATGAAGATGAGCATCCTTCTCTTATTCCTGATCTTAGGAAGAAAGCGTTCAGTCTTTCACCATTAGATATGATGTTAGCTCTGGGTTTTTCATAAATGTCCTTTATCAAGGGGAAGTTCCCTTCTCTTCCTGGTTTGCTGAGTGTTTTCATCATGAAATGGTGTTGAATTTTGTCAAAATTTGTTCCTGCATCAGTTGAGATGATGTGGGTTTTTTTCCTTTGTTCTATTAATATGGTGTATTATATTGTTTCATATGTTGAACCACACTTGCATTCCTAGAATAAATCTCATTTGGTCATATAAAGGCGTACAATCCATTACTGTGTTTTAGGATTCAGTTTTCTAGTATTTTGTTGTGGATTTTTGCATCTATATTCACCAATGGTATTGGTTTGTAGTTTTCTTTCTTGTGGTATCAGGGTAATGCTGGCCTCATAAAATGGGTTAGGAAGTGTTCTCTCCATTTATCTTTTTGAAACAGTTTGAGAAGGATTAGTGTTAATTCATTTTCAAATGTTTTGTAGAATTCACCAGTGAAATCATCTGGCCCGAACTTTTATTTTGGCGGGAAGGTTTTGATTACTGATTCAGTCTCTTTACTTGTTATAAGTCTGTTCAAATTTTTCTATTTCTTCTTGAATCACTTAGGTTATTTGTGTGCGTCTCATCTAGGTTATCTAATTGGTTGATGTACAATTGTTCATATATTCTCTTACAGTCGTTTTATTTCTTTTTTATTATTATGGAAAGAACACTTAACATGAGATCTACACTCCTGACAATTTTTAAAGTGTACAATATATTATTGTTGACTGTAGGTACAATGTTGTACAGCAGTTCTCTGGAGCTTATTCATCTTTCTTGACTGAAACTTGATGCTCAATGACTAGTAACTCCCCATTTCCCCCTCCCCCAGCCTCTGGGAACCACCATTCCTCTTTCTGATTCTATGAATTTGACTGTTTTAGATACCTCTTATAAGCTGAGTCATGCTGTATTTGTCTTTCTGTGATCAGCTTGTTTCACTTAGTATAATGTCCTCGAGGTTCATCCATGTTGTTACATATTGCAGAATTTCCTTCTTTTTTAAGGCTGAATTCTATTCCATTGTAGGTATATACCACATTTACTTTATCCATTCATCTGTTAATGGACATTTAGGTTGTTTTCACTTCTTGGCTATTGTGAATAGTATTGCAATGAACATAGATGCGCTATTTCTTTGAAATCCTGATTTCAACTATTTTGGTTAAATACCCAAAAGTGGGATTGCTGGATCATATAGTAGTTCTACTTTTAACTTTCTGAGAAACCTCGATACTGATTTCCATAATGACTGCACCATTTTCCCTCCAACAGTGTGCAAGGGTTTCAGTTTCTCTACATCCTCACCAACACTTGTTGTCTTCTTCTTTTTTATAATAGCCATCTTGACAGGTGTGAGATGATATTTCATTGTGGTTTTGATTTGCCTTTCCCTAATGATTAGTAACGTTGAGCATTTTTTCACATACAAGTGGGCCATTTGTAAGTCTTCTTTGGAGAAATGTCTGTTCAAGTCCTTAGCCCATTTTTTTTCATCAGGTTATTCATTTTTTTACTATTGAGTTGTAGGAGTTCTTTATATATTTTGGAGATTAACCCCTTATCAAATATACGGTTTGAAAATATTTTCTACCATTCCATAGGTTGCTTTTCCACTCTTGTTTCTTTTGCTATGCAGAAGCTTTTTAGTTTAATATAATTTTACTTATTTTTGTTACCTGTGCTCTTGGTGTTGTATCCATGAAATCATTGCCAGAGTCAATGTCACAAAGCTTTTCCCTTATGTCTTCTTCTAGAAGTTTTACAGTTTCAGATGTCATGTGTAAGTCTTTAATCCATTTTGAGTTGGTTTTTGTGAGTGATATAAAATAAGGGTTCAATTTAATTTTTTGGCATGTGGATATGGTTTTCCCAACACTATTTGTTGAACAGACTATCCTTGTCCCATTGTGTATTCTTGGCACCCTTGTCAAAGATCAGTTGATCATATATATGTGGATTTATTTCTGGGTTCTCTATTCTGTTCCATTGGTCTATATGTCAGCCATTATGCCAGTACCATAATGTTTTGATTACTGTAGGTTTGTAATATATTTTGAAATAAGTGTGATTCTTCCAGTTTCGTTCTTCTTTCTCAAGAATGATTTGGGGGCTTCCCTGGTGGCACAGTGGTTAAGAATCTGCCTGCCAATGCAGGGGACACCACAGGTTCATGCCCAGGAAGATCCCACGTGCCACGGAGCAATAAGCCCGTGCACCACAACTGCTGAGCCTGCGCTCTAGAGCCCACGAGCCACAACTACTGAATCCCATGTGCCTAGAGCCCATGCTCTGCAAAAAGAGAGGCCACCGCAACAAGAAGCCAGTGCACCACAATGAAGAGTAGCCCCCACTCGCCACAACTAGAGAAAGCCCGCATGCAGCAATGAAGACCCAATGCAGCCAAAAATAAATAAATAAATAAATAAATTTTAAAAAGAATGATTTGGCTATTTATGGTCTTTTGTGTTTCCATATTAATTTAATTTAATTTAATTTAATTTAATTTAATGCAGCATGTGGGATCTTAGTTCCCCAACCAGGGATTGAACCTGCGCCCCTTGCAGTGGAAGCATGGAGTCTTAACCACTGGACCACCAAGGAAGTCCCTCCATATTAATTTTAGAATTGTCTTTCTATTTCTCTATAAAATGACATTGGGAGTTTGATAGGGATTGCATTGAATCTGTAGACTGCATTGGGTAGATGCTCATTTTAACAATATTAAGTCTTCCAATCCATGAACACTGGTCTTTCCATTTATTTGTATATTGTTTAATTTCCTTCATCAGTGTTTTGTAGTTTTCAGTGTACAAGTCTTTTACCTCCCTAGTTGATTTTTTATTCCTAAGTATTTTATTCTTTTCGGTGCTATTGAAAATGGCATTGTTTTCCTAATTTCCTTTTCAGATAATTTGTTGTTAGTGTATAGAAACACAACTCATTTTTTACGTTGGTTTTGTATCCTGCAACTTCACTGAATTCATTTATTAGTTCTAACAGTTTTGTGGGCTTTTTTTTTTTTTTTTGGTGGGCTTTTTAAATGGCGTCTTTAGAGTTTTCTATAGATAAGACCATGTAATCTGCAAACAGGGACAACTTTACTTCTTTCTTTCCTATTTTGATGTCTTTTCTTTCTTTTTCTTGCCTAATTGCTCTGGCTAGGACTTCTATTATTATATCGAATAGAACCGGTGAGAGTCGACATCTTTGCCTTGTTCCTGATCTTGGAGGAAAAGCATTCAGTTTTTCACCATTGAGAATGATGTTAGCTGTGAGCTTGTAATATATGGCCTTAGTGATGTTGAGATAATTTTCTCCTATTCCTAATTTGTTGAGAGTCTTTAATCATTAAAGAGTGTTGAATTTTCTGAAACGCTTTTTCTGCACCTATTGAGATGATCATATGTTTTTATCCTTTATTCTGTTACGGTGGTGTATCACATTAATTGATTTTCATATGTTGAACCATTCTTGCATCCTAGGAATAAATCCCACTTGGTCATGGTGTATGATCCTTTTAATGTGTTGTTGGATTTGGTTTGCTAGTATTTTGTTGAGGATTGTTGTATCTATATTCAGCAGGAGTATTGGCCTGTATTTTTCTTATATCTTTGTCTGGCTTTGGTATCAGCATAATGCTAAGCTTATAAAATGAGCTTCAAAGTGTTCTCTCCTCTTCAATGTTTTGCAAGAGTTTAAGAAGGATTGGTACTAATTCATTTTTAAATAGTTCGTAGAATTCACTAGTGAAGCCATCTGGCCCTGGGCTTTTCTTTGCTGGGAGGTTTTTGATTACTGATTCAGTCTCCATTACTAATTATAGGTCTGCTCAGACTTTCTATTTCTTCATGATTTAATCCTGGTAGGCTGTATGTCTCTAGGAATTTATCTGTTTCTTCTAGGTTACCCAGTTTGTTGGCATATAATTGTTCATCACAATCTCTCTCTCTTTTTTTTTTTTTTTTTTTTTTTTTTGCTCATGCTGCAGGGCTTTGTGGGATATTAGTTCCCAAACCAAGGATCAAACCCGGGCCCCTGGCACTGAAGGCCTGGAATCCCAACCCCTGGACCTCCAGGGAATTCCCCATTACAGTCTCTTTTGATCCTTTTTATTTCTGTGACATCAGTTGTAATGTCTTTTATTTGTGATTCTTTCTATTTGAATTTTCTCTCTTTTTTTCTTAGTGTAGCTAAGGGTTTGTAGAGCTTATCTTTAAAAACATAAACTCTGGGCTTCCCTGGTGGCGCAGTGGTTGAGAATCTGCCTGCTAATGCAGGGGACACGGGTTCGAGCCCTGGTCTGGGAAGATCCCACATGCCAAGGAGCAACTGGGCCCGTGAGCCACAACTACTGAGCCTGCGCGTCTGGAGCTTGTGCTCCGCAACAAGAGAGGCCGTGATAGTGAGAGGCCCGCGCACCGCGATGAAGAGTGGCCCCCGCTTGCCGCAACTAGAGAAAGCCCTTGCACAGAAACGAAGACCCAACACAGCCAAAAATAAATAAATAAATAAATAAATAAATAATAAAAATAAAGGAATTCCTTTAAAAAAAAAGTCTTTAAAAAAAAACATAAACTCTGTTTCACTGATTTTTTCTATTATTTTTCTGTTTTCTATTTCATTTATTTCTGCTCTAATATTTATTTCCTTCCTTCTGCTAACGTTGGGCTTAGTTTGTTCTTCTTTTTCTAGTTCCTTGAAGTGTAAAGTTTGGTTGTTTATTTGAGATCTTTCTTCTTTTTTATGTAGGTATTTATTGCTGTGAACATCCCTCTTAGTACTGCTTTTGCATCCCCTAAGTTTTTTTGTTTTTTTAATTTTATTTATTTATTTATTTATTTATGGCTGTGTTGGGTCTTTGTTTCTGTGCGAGGGCTTTCTCTAGTTGTGGCGAGTGGGGGCCACTCTTCATCGTGGTGCGCGGGACTCTCACTATCGCGGCCTCTCTTGTTGCGGAGCACAGGCTCCAGATGCGCAGGCTCAGTAATTGTGGCTCACGGGCCCAGTTGCTCCGCGGCATGTGGGATCTTCCCAGACCGGGGCTCGAACCCGTGTCCCCTGCATTGGCAGGCAGATTCTCAACCACTGCGCCACCAGGGAAGCCCATCCCCTAAGTTTTGGTATGTTATGTTTCATTTGTTTCAAGGTACTTTCCAATTTTCTTTTGATTTCTTTTTTGACAGGATAGTTGCTCAAGAGTTGTTTAATTTCCACATATTTATGAATTTTCCAGTTTCCTTCTGCTGTTGATTTCTAGTTTCATTCCACTGTGGTCAGAAAAAATACTTGGTATGATTTCAATGTTCTTCAATTTGTTAAGACTTTTTGTGACCTAACTTCTGATCTATCCAGAGCAGAAGCTGCCTCTTGCTCCAGAGCTTCTTGCTCCAGACCTCCCCATGGAATCTGGCTGAAGCTAGTCTGCACTGAGACCGCATCCTTGCTTAGCTATCTTCTCCCCCTGCCCTATCCTACCCTCTATCCTGAGAGCCTTCCTTCAGTAAATCACAATGTACCTGATTCTCTTTTTTGGACTCTGCTACTAGGGAACCTGACCTAAGAAGAAAACTGATGATGCAGTAGGTGGAGAACAATAGCAGGAGAATATAAATGAATAAACACCCCAGACATCCTCTACCCAGGTCTTCCCTATCCAAAAAGTCTTCTCATACAATCCAATTCTGTCCTTTTAGAGGAAACAGCCTGATGAGTTAATGAATGTCATTCCTCAGACTTTCTAGCTGGGGACACAGCTAACTGTAATAAAACATGACTCACACCAAAACAGAAAGCTCTGCAATGACCTTAGAGGAGGAAGTTGATTTCCGCCGAACCCTCCCCCCCACCCCAGCTTAAGTGTGTCTCTGCCTTCACTCCCTTCCCCCAACCCCAATATTTTCAAGCACCGAGAAGCAGACACAAGAACCTTCTCTCTAGCTCTGTTTTTTGCTCATCTAATCTTTCCCATACTGTGTCCTGGTTATAATAGTTTCCTGGGACCTTATTCTTTTCTGAATCTCCGGCCCCAAGCAGAGGGCCTGGCCCCAGGAGTACTCTGTAAATAATTACTGAGAAATTTGGGGAAGGTGGGGGAGTGTGGAAAGGGCAAGGGGAGAATACCAGGCGGAAGGAAGGATCCTTCGCTCTGAACCAGATGGAAAGAGGTTCTAGGGAACCAATGCACCCTGAGCCTGGGGTTTGGCTACAAGAGCCCTGTGAAAGCTCCGAGAAGGCGGGTCAGACTTCCCTGTCCGACTCCCAGTCCTTTAGCTGGCTCAGGGCAAAAACAGCCGCCGATAAAGCTGATTGGGGGACACGTGGAGGGGCCGAACGTCGCTTGACTTCGAAGGGACACATCCGCCCGGTGGCCGCGCGGCACGGGCACCGAGGGCAGGAGGCGCGGGCGGGGACTCGGCACTTCCCGCGGGGTCTCGCGTTCGCAGACTTCTCGCCCAGGAGGAAGGCAGTCGTCCGAGAAGCCGGGGTGTCTTCCTGGAACTGCGCACAGGACCGACTGGACGCCCTCAGGAGGGGCGAGGGTGAGTCTGGCAGTCGTCCCGGGGCGCGCGCGGTCCCCGGAGGCGGCGGGGCTGAAGGGCGCAGCCAGATTCCTGGGCAGTGAGGGGAGAGCCGCGGTGGGAGGTGGGGGTGACCCACGGTCCCATTTCCTGGAACTCAGGACCGAGTTGGTTTTCTTTCCTCTGCTCTGAGGGTGGAGCCGCCCGCTCATGTCTCCGACTGCTTCCAGCTAAAGAAGGCGCGGCAAAGGGGTGGGCTCCGGGTGGAGGTCGTTGTGGAAGGGCCTCGGGAACCCAGCTCAGAAGAATTGGCCAAGCAGCCCCAGACAGACAACTCCAGACAGTGGGTCATTGACAAGGGAGATGATTCCAGATCTTGATGATTAATGCCCTCTTCCTTTTCTGGAGCCCATTTTAGACACAAGGAGAGTAACCTTATGTAAAATGTCTCATCAGGAAAGGTTGCTTGATGGCATTTTTCGGAGGGGAGGAGGAAATGGCATTAGAGTTCTCAGTGGATTTATATTGTTACCACTGTTTTAAGATTTTTCACTTTTAAAATTAGTGACTTTTACCCCTCATTGTTTTTCTGCAAGTAACATATCCTTACAAGGTTGTTAGCAGTTTTACATATTACAAATAGCACCTCAGTGCACATGCTTAGTATCCATCTATCTGTACACATATGAGCTTTTCCACAGCACAAGTCCCTAGAAATTCACATTGTTGAGTCAAAGTATATATGCATTTATATTCCCTTTCATCCTTTTGGTATCTTTATCCTATACTTAATAAGCCCTAAACAATTTTAGTAATTATAATTTTAATATCTTACAGGTAAGTCCCTTTTTATTACAAAAATCCTTGTTATCCCTACTAATTTCCTCTTTCAAATGAACTTGAGGATCATTTAGTTTCAGTACCAAAACGTCCCATTGAGAGTTTTATTGGAGCTGCATTAAATTGGATTTACCTTTGGAAAGGATTGCCAGGGTTGTCATTTTTAATCTTCCCAGCCAGAAAAATAACAGTTCTTTCCATTTCGTTTTTTGATTTTTTATTGTGGCTGCGCCTCGAGGCATGCGAGATCTTAGTCCCCCAACCAGGGATGGAACCCGTGCTCCCTGCAGTGGAAGCACGGAGTCTTAACCACTTCTCCGCCAGGGAAGTCCCTCTCCATTTCTTGAAGCTTTGTTTTCTGTGGTTTTCCTCATACCACGTTATCACTTTTCTTGCGAAATGTATTGTTTTAAATTGTTGCTTTGATGAGTGGGATATTTTTTCCAATTATCTTTTGATTAGTTGTTTCTGAGATATGGCTTTTTTGATGAGGCTGGCAATAAGATAGATAACTGAAGCTTGGAGCTATGAAGCTGAAATCCTCAAGGTTCCTTGAGCAACATTTTCACATCTGCCTTTGTCTCTGGTGGACCAGAGAAAGGTGTATAGTTCATTGCCCTCAGGAGTCCCAAGAAATGGCCTTGTAGCTATCTGCTTAGCAACTGCGAATAGCTGGGCAGCCTGAGACCCACTGAGTCTTTTTAGGCATGCCCTAATACCTGTTACTTCTCTTGTTAGATCAGTATAACTCTAAGGCAACAACAAAAATATATCAATTAGTTGCTTATTTGGTTTGGCTTCTGCTAGTTTCTTACTCTTGCTTTTAAACCAGATTTGGGCTCCAGACCAGTTACCTTCTTGGAATAGAACTGTTGAGATTAACTTTGTTTAAAAGTACTTTAGAGGGACTTCCCTGGCGGTCCATTGGGTAAGACTCCGCACTCCCACTGCGGGGGAACTAAGATCTTGCCTGCCAAAATAAAAGTCCTTTGGCAACCGTTTCCGTGGCCTTGTACTTATTTAAATACAACCTTTCCCTACCTCAGGATCTTCACCTATACAATGCAGATAACCACAGTGAGCTTGTGGTTCCAAAGCACTTAGCCTGTAGTAATCGTCGCTATTATCATCATTCATTACTGAACCCGGTTGCCTTTGGTTGCAAGTACAGCAAACACGATTCAAATGAGCTTAAACAATAAGGAAGATTATTGGTTCATGAAACCTGTAATTGAGGAAATGGGTAGGCTTCAGGGTCAGTTCAAACCACCAGTGGCTCAGTGTGGTCACTGAGGACTCATTCTTTTCTTTCCGTTCTGCCATCTGTAGGTTAGCCTCATTCCACAGCTTTAGAGTCAGGGCTCCATGCTTTCTCACTCATATTCAGAGAGAGGTTGAGAGTTAGAAGCTGACTTCCTGGGCTGTCTTAGGGGAGCCAGGAAGCTCCCCAGCCAAATGTACCCCTCAAAGTAGCCCAGGTGCCCAGTTTTGAACCAATGACTGTGGTAAGCTACTAGGAATTGTCTGATGGCTTAGATCAACGTTTCTCAACCCCTGCACTATTGACATTTTGGGCTGGATCATTCTTTGTTGGCGGGGCGGGGTGGGAGGCATCCTATGCATCGTAGCACCTTGACCTCTACCTGCTAGATGTCAATAACACCCATCCCCTAGTCGTGGCAACCAAAAATGTCTCCAGACGTTGCCAAAAGTCCCAGCAGGGAGTGGGGGGGCGTGTGCAAGTCACCTTCAGTTTAGAACCACTATCTTAGATACAAGTCTCACCCTTAGAACCAGGGGTGGGACCAGCTCCCCACAAACTGATTGCTGAATGGAGGAGGAGCAGATAGTCACAGAAAATTTGGGCAGCAGTAGGAAGTAGAGAAATGGATGCTGTGTAGGCAACACAGATGTCTACCTCAACTCCTCTGGGCCTGAAAAATCTTAGTCTTTAGTGCAAATGCCTCTGAGGGGTCAGCACTTACAACATGAAGGCTTATTGATGAATCGGCCAATGGGGAGGCTGGAACAAATTTACAGAGTGCTAAAAACACAGTAGAGAGGGATGGAGGTGAGAACCAGGGAGGCAGGGCTGCTCAAGCACTGGGAAAAGAGACAGAAAAGAAGATTTGAGATTGCAGAAGCCAACTTCTATTACAGTCCTGAATATCCTCAGCCGGCTGTGGCCAAGGTTGTAAACTGAGGCTTCATGGGCAATATCCAGTTGAAAAACATATTTTATTTGGCCAACACAGTGTTGGACTGCACAGTTTTTACAACATTTTTTGACTTGGTTGCAATATTTTAAATTGAGAGATTTAACATAAAAATCCAAATTTCTGATTGCTCTTTAAAAACTAGAAGATCTTCCACCACTGAGCCCTTTATCCTTGAAGAGTTGGTGACTTACTAGGTAATCCTTGCCTTCTTTAGAAAGGGCCTGAGCTTTTCAACCTACTATCCTATAGTCACCCCTATACTTTGGCAGGATATATTTGTTAGACTAGGCTAAACTTATTTAATAAATAGACCCCAAAATATAATGGTTCAAATGCAATAGAAATTTAGTCCATGGCAGATATTCCAGGTTTATGAGCAGCTCTCCTCCAAGTGATGATTCCGGGATCCAGGATTCTCCCTTCTTGGGCTCTACCACACCTAGGGCTACATCATCCTGTGCAACCAGCTGACAGTGTGTGAAGGAGACAAACCTGATTCAGCCCAAAGTAACACTTATATTACACCCCATTGGTGAGAACTAGTCACATGGCCACATCAAGCTGCAAGGAAGGCTGGGAGATGTAGTCCTAGCTGGGCCAACACTTCCCAGCTAAAACTGGAAGATTTTGGTGGACAGCAAGCCATCTCTACCTTACATGAAATTGATGGAGAGACCTCTACAGCCATTTAAATCACAGACACCCTTAGCCCAGTAGTAAATACGCAGGAGATTCCTGGGACTTAAACAAATTCCATCTGTTTCTTCCAGATATGGATCAATTGAGGCAGATCATCTCCTTAGGCCAGCTTATCTACAACCAGTGTGAAGAGATGAAATACTGCCAGAAACAGTGCTGGCGTCTAAGGAACCATGTCCATGGCCTGCTGCAGCCTCTGCAAATGCTCCAGGCCCAAGGAGAGAGGAACCTGCCCACCGAGAAAACCAATGCCCTGAAACGTTTCCAGGCTGTCCTAGAGGAAGCTAAGGAGCGGATAGATTAGGTCAGCAATAAATCCAATATCCAGAAGTTTCTAACAGCAGGGCATGACAGAATACTCTTCAGTGGAGTGAACAAGAGGCTGAGAGATGTCTGGGAGGAGTTCTCACTGCTGCTTCAGGTGGATCAATGGATGCATATTTCGAGCATCAGCCCAGGAGCATTCTGGCAACAGGAAGATCAATAGGATGCAGAGGAAGACAGGAAGGTTATCCAAGGACTGAGAAGTGGTAAGGAGTTTTTTTAGAAGGGGGGACTCCAAATGGGGGTATATTAGTCTCATGTTGGTTTACCAAAAAATCAGGAAGGCTGAAGAGGTTTTAGCAGGTGTCTATTCGTGTAACTCAGAACTCCGGACATCCCTGGGTACAGACATGGTGGGGGCTGGTGAGATTTGAGTGTGCCACCAGTGGCGGGGTGGGGGTGATACTGATGAGTCGTGTTTCCCTTTCCATTCTCTTTGATGTCATTCCTCCCAGCCTTAGTTTTTCCAGGCCCTTCCATTAATATGTAAATTATCCAGGAAGAAAAATTCACTAATTATCGAAACAAACAGGAATTGAGTACCATGTGCCGGGCACTGTTCTAAGTGCTGGAGATTCAACACAGAGCAAAATACACAAGATCTTTGCCTTCATGGAACATAAAGTCTGCAGATAGAGGGCTAAGTAAATCATTTTATCTAAAGGCAATGAAAATCGTACACATGGTAATGAGATGGAAAGTGACAGTGGGTGCAGCGAGAGCGGTCAGGGTGACCTTTGAATGGATACCTTGAATAATGAAAAGGAGCGAGTCATGTGAAGTTGAGGGAGAGGCGCGTTCCAGGCCGGGAAGACAGTGAATGCAAAAGCCCTGAGGTGGGAATAAATATGGCATGTGCAAGGAACAGCCAGAAGCCAGGGTGGCTTTAGTGTGGTAGGTGAAGGAGAGATACCAGATTAAAGTGGGGAAGTAGGCCAGAAGATACAGGAGCAAGGTCATGCTGGTCCTGGTAGGCCTGATAAGAATTTTAGATTTTATTCTGAGTCATTAGAAGTCAGTGAAAGGAGATCCTTAAATGTGGGCCTGTCATGATTTGATTGGTATGAAAAGAAAATCACCCAGGCTGCTATGCGGCAAATGGACATATGTATTAGTCAATTACTGCTGCACTAATGCTGCATAACAAACCATGCCAGAACTCAGAGGCTTAAAACAATAGTCATTAATTCTCTTGCTCACAGATCTGTGGATCTGCTGGGGTTCTCCTGATCTCATGTAGGCTTGGCTGGGCTGGCCTTTAGGCACCAGGTCCAGTTTGGGTCTGTTCCACGTGTCTCCTTCTGGAGCCAAGGCTGAAGCAGCAATGAGTACCTGGAGAATGTTCTTTCCGAGGTAGAATGGCAAGAAGGGAAGCTCAACTGTGCCAGCACATTTCAAGACTCTATTTGTATCACATCCGTTAGCATCCAAAGCAAGTCATATGGGCAAGCCCAGCATGAAGGGACAGGGAGGGTGGGGTGCCCACTATGAGGCTGTGGCCAGAGTGTGGATGTATAATACTACTACATGGGGGTGAAGAATTGGGAATAATAATTCAGAAAACTCCAGGGGGCGAGAGTAGAAGTACGGCGACCTCCCTGGTGGTGCAGTGGTTAAGAATCCACCTGCCAATGCAGGGGACATGGGTTTGATCCCTGGTCTGGGAAGATGCCACATGCCGTGGAGCAACTAAGCCCATGCACCACAACTACTGAGCCTGCGCTCTAGAGCCCACGAGCCACAACTGCTGAGCCCGTGTGCCACAACTACTGAAGCCTGCACGCCTAGGGCCTGTGCTCTGCAACAAGAGATGCCACCACAATGAGAAGCCCGCGCACCGCAACGAAGAGTAGCCTCCGCTCGCCGCAACTAGAGAAAACCCGCGTGCAGCAACGAAGACCCAGCGCAGCCAAAAATAAATAAATTAATTAATTTTTTTTTAAATCAAAAAAAAAAAGAGTGGAAGTATGAGCCCAGTTAGGAGACCACTTTAGAGGCTAGGTAAGAGATGACAGTGGCTTGAATTAGAGTGGCTTGAATTGGACTCGGCAGAGGGCAAGGCTCTAAAGGGATTAAACACGGGCTAGGTTGGACTGGGGGATGACAGTAGAGCCAGGGACCACCAGAAGAGGGAAGAGAGGGAAGGATGGACCCGTGACCTCTTTACACTTTTGCAGATCCTGGTGATATGAATTCCAAATCCTTCCCTCTTGTTAGGATTGTGGGTGGAGGGAGAGGAATTAAGGGGACAGTGAAAAACATTTGGATGAACCTTCAGGTAATGGAACTCAGAGGGATAACTGTTCTGCCACCTCGATGTGGAGGGTGGTCCATCCCCAATCAGGTCAGCAGGAGACACTCAAACAGGACAAACCAGGTATGGAAGAGACCTGTGGGCAAAATGTGTTCTTTTCTGGATGAGGAAAAGTGAGGCATTTTTAATCCCCCAACCAAGTACCTGCTGCCAAGGAAAAAGAGAGTCAGGAATTGGGTTGGAGTGAGGTTGGGGGCGGTGCAGAGGCTGATCCAGCCAAAGGGCAGGACTGGTCCCTGGCCTTCCTAATCTTCAGAGTTTTCATTGGTCCACTTTCTGGTGGAAGTGGCCCGTTGGTGTCATCAACTTGGAGGAAAGGATTTACTTCCTGCAATTTTGTAAAAACATTTTTATTGGGTAATACATTCATATAGTACAAAATTCAAAAGATACAAAACGGACCCAGCATGAGACATAAATCTGCCACTCTCATCCTTGACAGCAAGGTTCCATTCCAAGACACATGCTCTCTTACCAGTTTCTTGAATAGCCTTCTGGAGATTTAAGTTTATATTTTGTTGTTTGTTGTTATTGTTGTTGTTGTTGTTATTGTCTAATCAGTTGCATGCTAAACACACTGTTCTCCTTCTTGCTTTTCTCTTTAAATAACCTTGAATATTCTTCTGTATATATGCCCATAGAGTTGTCTCATATTCCTTGGTAAACATGGACCAGATATATTTAAGCATCTCCTTGTTGATGGGCATTTAAGTTGTGTCCAGTTTTTCACTATTGTAAATAGTCCTGCAGTGAGCATCTTTGTATATATTTCAGGATATCTTTAGGGAAAATTCCTAGAAGTAGAGTTACTGGGTCTAATTGCTGGGTCAAAGAGTATGGACATTTTAAATTTTGATACAGGTTGGCAGATTACCCTCCACACAGGTTGTAGAAATATCACTCCTACTAACCGTGTCTGAGATTGTTGCGATTTTCCTGGTTTGAGAACTGAAGGTCCCATATCCTCAGAACTCCTCAGTCCTGAGAAAACTGGGATGGTTGGCCACCCTATGTAGTGTATGATCAATTTTTTAACATATTTCTGAATATATAAATCAGGATAGGTTAGATTATACTATGGTTCAAAAAAAGAAAAAAAAACAACTCAATGTCTTAAAGAAAGAAATGTCTATTTCTCATTCAGGGAAAGTCCAGGAGACTCTCCAAGGTAGCTGTTCTCCTTCCAGGATGTTTCAATATTATGGCACTTTGATGTTGACACAGACTTCCCTGAAATCTCTTTCACTTCACTTCTTGGCCAAAGCAAGGCACACAGCCATGCCTCGGGGCACTTCCTGTGTGCTTAGAAGTGGAGAGCTGAATATTCGTGAGCAGTAATCATTCCTACTGCAATGAATATGATAGATGAAAAAGGATATCTCGGTGTGCTTTTAATGAGCATTTCTATTTTTGAGTATCTGCTGCTCTTTTTCTTGCAGAAAATGAAACCATAGAAACTTTATTGAGGCACTTGGAAAACAACACAAAGAAAACCATCGAAACCGTGAGGAGCTGTGAGTTATCACGTGCCCTGCTGCTTCTGACTGCCCCAAACTAGAAGTCATTAGTTTGCTAGGAACTCCAGCCCACCCCGCCCCCACCCTTGTCCATTTTCTGGGCTGGATGGCTGGAAGCAGCCCACAGGTTTGGGGATGTGCTCATGGCTGGCCCAGGCTTCTGCCCCTGGAGTAGCGTTTGAAGGGAACTTCTTGACCAGCCAGATATCTTGTAGCACCTGTCCAAGTGCTGACAACTTCCTTTAGATAGCTTCAAAGCTTCAAGTCATTTGCTGAATTTCCAAGAAGAAATTCAAATCAGATTTAAAATGCTTATCCATTCTACACATCTGTGAGTCTCTGCTTTATGCTGGAGCAAGTGCATAGAGGAAACTAAGATGCAGAGAAAGACCCTGCCTTCCGGGAGCTCCCAGCCGTGGCCTAGAGGAAGGGAGAGAAAAGAGAGACATGTGAGCACATAACAGTAGTGGGGTTACTGAGCTTGAACTATGTATGTACCTATTAGAACTGAAATCACTCGACAAGATGCCAAATGCTCAGGTGCCAAGCTGTGTGGCAGTAGGAGAAGATGAGAGAGATGGGTTGAGACGGGGTTGTAGGCTGGAGACAGGGAGGATCTGAAGAGGAGGGAAAGGAAGTACATGAGACATTTCTATTAACCATCCAGATGTGTCTGTACCAGTCACTCAGAAGCACTGGGACCTCGCTTCTGGGATGAGTCAATCAGAAGCTCCAGGCAGGGCCAGCTTTGGTTCACGGTGTAGGGCTTCCCATTCACATGTTGCTAAGATGCCTCTTCCCTTATGACACACGCCCTCCTCAGCTTATTGACTCTTTATTACGTTCTCTCCTAGGGATGAGGTCAGTCCCACAGAAACGCAAGAAGGGGCTCCCAGAAGATCAAGTCAAGGAGATTAAGAAGGAGGAGCTTCCAGAAGCCAATTGGATCCTGCTAAAGGAAAATTAATTCAGCACACTTTATGAAGGAAAACAGTGCAAATCTCCAGTGGCCATAAAAGTATTCAACAAACCTCAGGCCAGAGACATTGGGTAAGTTGTTGTGCAGAGTTCTCTCTGTAACCCCCCAAGTTACTTCCTCTCTATAACTCCACAAGGAGAGAGGCATATTGTCTCCATATTTAGATATAGGGGAACCCAGACCCCAAAGGGTTAAATGACTTGCTCTCCGCTATTAAGGAGCAGAGTCTAGACTTAAAGACATGTCTTCCAACATCAATTCTGGAAACTTCTCTTATCTTTTCATGTATTTAGATATTTTTAAAGATGTATTCCTGGGAATTCCCTGGCAGTCCAGTGGTTAGGACTTGGCGCTTTCACTGCCGTGGGCCCAGGTTCAATCCCTGGTCAAGGAACTAATAAGATCCCAAAGGCTGCAAGGTGCGGCCGGGAAGAAAAAAAAAAAGATGTATTTCCTTTTATTCCTGTTTCTTAGTTTCCCATCCCTTCCACAGACAATAAAGTGTTTTGTTTGTATGTGTTCTGGCAAAATGTATGTTGTCATGATATGTGTGTACATTTTATTTATTTATTTTTTAAAATTTTATTTATTTATTTATTTATTTATGGCTGTGTTGGGTCTTCGTTTCTGTGCGAGGGCTTTCTCTAGTTGCGGCAAGCGGGGGCCACTCTTCATCGCGGTGCGCGGGCCTCTCACTATTGCGGCCTCTCTTGTTGCGGAGCACAGGCTCCAGACGCGCAGGCTCAGCAATTGTGGCTTGCGGGCCTAGTCGCTCCGCGGCATGTGGGATCTTCCCAGACCAGGGCTCGAACCCGTGTCCCCTGCATTGGCAGGCAGATTCTCAACCACTGCGCCACCAGGGAAGCCCTGTGTGTGCATTTTAAATTTTCACAAACGGTAGTGTTATATGTCTGCTGCCTACTTTTCTTACCATTCTCACTCAGCATCATGTACTGTACTTGTAGTCCTTTCCTCCTGACTGCTGTCCATGGTGGAGATCCACATTTTGCCTTTTTTTTCCAGTGATGGAAAACAACCTGTTTCTAACTTTCCCACGTCAAAAATAATGCTGCCTTAAGTATCCCCTTATGGCCCTGTATGGGAATTTCTTTGGGCTGTATTGCCAGGAGAGGAATTGATTGATCATAGGGTATGCGTATATTAAATTGACTAAGAATTACCAGATGACTCTTCAGAACAGGTTGTATACACCTGTACTCACCCCTGGGAGATGCTGACGATCCCTCACACCCCACACATACACAGATGGTCACTACACTGAGTGTTCTCTGAAGGACCTCCCAATCCTGAAATACTAATTTCCCCTTTTATTCTCATAGAACAATGAGGCATACTTTCAATAATGAAATCAGAACCATGAAGAAATTTGATTCCCCCAACATCCTGCGTATGTTTGGGATTTGCACTGATGAAACAGGTAAGGCTGCTTCTAGGACTGGGTATGCTTTTGGTGGTCTGTCATATGTCTTCTGTGTTTTACTGCATTGCATTTTTAAAGAACAGCTCAAAGGGTGGCATCTACACAGTGCTTTTTTATCAACGTTAATTTTTTCACATCCCAGGATGCAGGTTCCCATCTCCTTTCAGGAGAAGAGGGCTTGAAGTTGGCTTCAGCCCCAGGGCTGGTTTGCACTAATGCGACCATATCTCCTCCTGCTGGTTCACTGGGAACCAAGGAAATGCTTGTTCAGATGCTGACCTGGATGATGCATGTGTTTTGTTGCAAGAAAACGTTATAAAGCTGACTGACCCAAACAAGGAATCTAACGTTGATCATTAGTGCAGAGTGAATCTAAACGCTAGATTAACCTACGCCTTTACATAGAACCTCACTCCTCAGGTTCATTTTAACTTTAATTTTTTCAATGTGGCTGCATTTTCCCTCACAGCATGGCCTCTCCTGCTGGTTATGTTTTGCTGCTCTTGCCTACAGAGAGGACAGAGCAACTCCCATCTTATCCTCTCTGGAAGTTTCTCCACAGCTTCAGGCGACCTGACTTTGGAACATAGAATCCCAGTCTAAAGGAGAACTTCCAGTGATGTTTACCCTCCTGGGTGACGGCCAAGGTGACTGACTCACTCTGTGTGTGTCAGTTCTTGCATCTCAGGCCCGTGCCCTTGACTTCCTGTCTGAGCTCCCCTCACCAGCCCCTGCAGTCTGTGCCTCATTTCTTCCTTCCATACATATTTACTCAGCTCCCCGTGAACACTGTATGCCCTCCTGGGATATATGGTTGAGTCTGGGAGACATTACTCAAATAACTAAGGGAAATGTAGAATTCCGACATGCCAGACGCCACAAAGAATACCCACAAAGACTCGGTGGGTATTGGACCCATTCAGGGAGACAAACTGTGTGAGATGGAGATGGAGAAACATAGCAGAGGTGAGTCTGTCTCTGTAGAGAGATGGTGGAGTGGGCTGCAGAGAGTAGGCCCTCTGAGTGGGGCTGGGTCTTCATAGTGTTTGGCTCCTTTCCATCAGTGACCCCACCTCAGTTATCCATCGTCATGGAGTACTGTGAGCTCGGGACCCTGAGGGAACTGCTGGATCAGGAAAAGGACCTCACCCTTGCCAAGTGCATCATCCTGGTCCTGGGGGCAGCCAGAGGCTTATACAGGTACCAGATGGGGGAGAGGGCACCGAGAAGAACGGAATGAGTCTGTCTTCCTTACTGATAGTCCCAGAGATAAGGAGAGAAGAGGCCAGAAGCCCCAGGTAGCCTTCCCTTCCATAAGTTGTTTTACTACTTAACTCTGATTGTAACACCTGAGACAGAAGGGGGAAATGTGGCTTAATCCAGTGAGCACCAGCTCGCAGAACTGAGGGTTGAATTTAACGTCCAGGCTGCTGTTGTGGAATTGGACAGGCCTTAGTCTTAAGGTTACCAGATTTAGCAAATAAAAATACAAGATGTCCAGTTATATTTGAATTTCAGGTAAGCAGTGAACAATTTTTTAGTATAAGTATATCCCAAATATTACATGACACATACTTTTACTAAAATTTCAGATATACAGAATTTCATATAAACCATAATACTTTCTTAGTACTTTTTTTAAAAAACTGTATTGATTTTCCAAAATAAAAAATGAGCTGGGTGTCCTGTGTTTTATCTGGAAGCTCACACATAGTCTATGGTTCCTTTAGCCCAAGGGCCCCCAAAGGTCAGTCACTCACAGACCACTTACATGGTTATTACCGTATTCACAATAATGCCAGTATTATTTACTTAATATTTTCCTTTTAATCAGCTCAGTTTTTAAAAACCTAAATACGTTTTTTTAAAAAAAAGGACACTTTCTATTACTACCATAAATTGAAGACGAGAATCACTTATCACAAATAGGTGACCACAAATAAAGCCAAAACAATGTTATTAAATTCTGGCTGCATGATGCCTCCTGCCCAAAGGTCTGCAATTCAGACCCGGCATTCTCTTTGTGCAGAGGAGATGTCAGCAGATTTAGGGAGGTATTAAAGACATCCAACACCAAACTGAGACTTTCTTCTTGACGTAATCGGAAAGACTGAAATTAAAAGAAGAAGAATTTTCTCACTATGTCATCTTGCATACCACTTATCCATACTTTTGGAAACACTGCCTTAGCTCTTTCTTGGAAATCATAAAGTTTATTCCTTCTCGACTCCCTACACTAGTGGGTTTTATGAGAAGTAATTTTGGACTGCAGGAGACACTGTTAGTGCCTGCCCAGGTGGCCTCTGATCCTTTTTACCTGCTCTGCACACTCATCCCCTCCTCAGCATACTTTGCTGCTAAGAGCTCATGGCCACCATCTGCAGAGGAATATCCATGGGCGCCGGAGCCCCTTGGCCCTGAGAGCTGAAGGTGCCCGGGAGCTTTATAGCCACCTGTCCCTCTCCCCCCACCCCACCCAGTCCACAGTCATTGAACAACAGGTGTGAGTACAAAAGTCCAGCTCCTTTGCTTCGTGCAGAACAAACCCTGAGGGGTAGTTATCCTCTAGAGGTCCCCGTGGGGTCAGTCTGAGCCTGGAACTTCACCTGAAGTCATATCCTTGCTTGATTTCTTCTCCTTCTCTGTCCTGCTTCCTCTACTCCCTCACCTGGTTTCTCCTGGGAATACCTTCTCTTAATCAATCACTTGTACCCAAATCCGTGGCTCATGATCTGCTTCTGGGAGAACCCAACCTAAGGCCAACTCTGTGATAACACCCCAAACTGGGAGGCAGGGGCTCCATTAATCCAAAACACTTAGCACTTACTAAGTTGGTGGGAACCCCAGCTTCACATTCTGTTTCAACCAGAAGGGTCCTAGGTATGGTCCAACCATCCAGCCATGCCTCTGAGCCCTTTGCTTTGCTCAGTGCTTCCCAGGCAGAGCACCACAGAGGCGTACAGCTCACAATTGTCAAATCTCACCTCTGCATCCTGGTTTTCCCACCTACCCGTGGATAGCAAAGTCTGTGCAAAGGTCACTAATGTTCCCTGTGTTTGGTCGTGTCAGGTTGCACCATTCGGAAACACCTGCAGAACTCCACAGAAACATCAGCAGCACGAGCTTCCTGGTAACTAAAGACTGCAATGTGAAGGTGAGTATGGCCTTCCAGGGGCCCTTTGGGTTCGACCTGTGTGACTGTTTGGTGCTGGGAGAGTGACGCACGTTTCCCAGAGGCCTGTGCCTGCTCGTTTCTCTGCCTTCACCTTAGAACTGAGTTCAACTCTTCCCCTGCCTGGACAGCTTCCCGTGTGCCCACCACAGGACAGACTCAGTCCTGCCTGCTCTTCTAATGCCCGTCGTCCACCACTGCCCAGGCACTCAGCAGGGATGGGCTAAGAGCCATTTCCCCTTAGATGCCTGGACACCACTTCTGTGTCCCTGCAACACCCATGAGGGGATCTTCTTAAGCCCAGGTAGGCATTCAGACTCACAGGCCAGCCATAGCCCACACTTGGCACCTGGAGGCAATTAGAAGGGTATCACACAACACAGCTTGCCAGCAGGGCAGCGTCAAATCCTTCTCTCCAGCCGGAGACGCCACACCTGTCCCCACAATCCTCCAGGAGATATTCTCCTCATCCTCATCCCAGGTGCGACAGAAAGAGGCTCCCCTCGGGTGGGTGCGGGGCCATCCAGGTTTAGAAGCCTCACAACTCACAGGAGTCAATATTCTTTCTTTTTTTTAGATTTATTTATTATTTACTTATTTATTTTCTTTACTTTTTTGGGTGCGTCGGGTCTTAGTTGCGGCACACGGGATCTTCGTTGAGGCATGCGGGATCTTTTGCTGTGGCACGCGGGCTCTTCCTTGTGGCGCATAGGCTTCTCTCTAGTTGCGGTGTGTGGGCTCTCTAGTTGTGGCACATGGGCTCTCTAGTTGAGGTGCAAAGGCTCAGTAGTTGTGGTGTGCCAGCTTAGTTACCCCACGGCATGTAGGATCTTAGTTCCCCGACCAGGGATTGAACCCGCGTCCCCTGCATTGGAAGGCGGATTCTTTACCACTGGACCACCAGGGAAGTCCCCCTATAGCTCTTTATAGCCCGCATCCCCCCGACCTCTTGTCCATAAACGACTTACTAATCACCCATCATTTTTTAATCAGCAGCAATATTACTTAGGAGCATAGGTAACAGTCAGCTTTTGTCAGTTTCCCGGGGGAGTAGAGCTAAAAAGTTCACTGAAATTCAGATTCTCCTATGGAAGAGAAAAGGGTTCTGTTAACTCGATGTCCACAGTTCCCAAATGCTAAAAGAATATCTTCTCTGTCATCCACAGATAGCTTTCTCTGAATAACAGAAGACGGGTCTTTTCTGCCTTTCAGATGTCTTTCCCCGTAGCTGGTGTAATATAAGTGTTCGCAAAGCATGGTCCTTCTCACACCTGACTGTAACATGTGCTGTTCGGCCTTTCGCCCCTGGTGGCTAGCGTGGAGCCAGATGTCAGAGGATGTCAGTGCTCACTGAACATGTCAATGAAAGGGGGAGGAGCCACCTAAGTGTCTAATCCTTTTCCTGACCTTGCCCCTAGTTTTGGATCCCTGGCTTTAGGGCTTTAGGGCTGGCAGCCCTCTGCACATGGATGGTGCTGACGACAGATGGGCGTGGACCAAGGAGAACGCACACTCCCATGACTTGTGCTGTGGCTTCTTTAAGAGCATGACATTGACCGTGCAGGGTCAGTGGGGTAACAGGCTGCCTATAGGTTCAGATACAACAGAGAGGATACCCCTGTGTTGGTTTTTTGTGTGTTTTTTTTTGTCTGCTTCCGAGAGAAAATGAGCCATCGGTGACTCCAGGCACCCCTGTCCACACTCAGTCAGTGGAGCTGAGTCGTCAACTGAGAAAGCCCTGTATCTAACATAGTAACACTAGAACAACAACATACCAAGTCTTACAGGTGCTTTATAACCATCACCTCAAGTAATCCTCTTGCCCCATTTTATAGAGAAGAAACCTCTTTGTGTTCCTCTTGGTCGTTACACCATAATAAATTGAACCCAGGATGCCAGCCAGGAGAGTAGCCACAGAGCCAGAAGACACCACTGGAAATACATCCCAAAGGAAAAAGACCATCCCCTGAAAATCAGGTGTAGCACCAACCCATTCCCTCTATCCCCCACCCGAGATGGTGCTGTTTCTTTCTGTCTCTGAGTCATTCTCTATCTAGCTTGCAGGATTTGAGTTGAGCAAAACACAGACTTCCATCAGCTGACCAACTAAAGGAAAAGAAGCAGAGAGAGTCAATTCTGCCACATACATCTCACCTCAGAGACTGGAAAATGTGTATAATAAATATGACATAAAAGCTGAAATATACAGGTATGTTTATGTTCTCGTGCAGATTCTAACTCAGATGAACGGGACAAGAAAGTCCAAGTCAAATGCCATTAGGGAGGAGCATCTTAACTCTGTTGAATGGAATTGGGTGGTAATCAGAAAATTCACTGTGAGGAGTTCCCTGGTGGTCCAGTGGTTAGGACTCTGCGCTTTCACTGCCGTGGCCTGGGTTCAATCCCTGATTGGGGAACTGAGATCCCACAAGCTGCTCAGCACGGCCAAAAAGAAAAAAAGAAAATCCACTATGTTTTCTGGAAATGGCTAGAGGGGCATGGGAAAAGGGAAACTTGTTACAGTTGTTCAGTTTCTTGGTTCTCTTTTAGCTTTGGAATCGTCCTCTGGGAAATCGCCACTGGGAAAAGCCCATTTGAAGGTAACCAGTGTGAAAGTTGGCTCAGATGGTGCTGGGATTGGGTCGCCTTCCAAGAGACTACAGATTCCCATCAGTGCTGTCCTGGGCGCTTTGTTCTTCAATGTGGTCATTGCCTACGCTTGTCATTGGGGTCATTGGAAGCTCCTGTTCCTTCAGTTCTCAAAGTCCCTAGTTCCATTGCCAGCCATCAGCATCCAGAGAGATGTGTGTGTGCCAGAGCAATTTTTAAGCCTCCCATCCTATCATTTCCATGCCAGGCTGTGATTCCAAGAAGATCTACCAGCTGGTGGCTGTGGACCGGCAACAGGAGCCGGTGGATAAAGATTGCCCTTCACAGTTGCAGGAGATCATTGATGATTGCTGTGCATATGAGCCCTCCAGGAGGCCCTGTGTTAAAGGTAGGGCTTTTTCTGTTCTAAAGAGCATAGGCCACATGTGTTACTTAACATTTGTGAAAGATTTTCCTTATGTATCACAACCAGGGGTTGTTTTGCCCTTCGGGGGACATTTGACAATGTCTAAAGACATTTTTGGCTGTCACAACTCAGGGGAGGTGGGGTGGGGTGGACATGCCACTGGCATCTAGTGGATAGAAGCTTCTCAACATCCTACAAGGCACAGGACAGCCCCCTACAACAAAGATTATCCAGCCCAGATATCAATAGCACAGGAGTTCAGAAACCCAGCCCTAAGGGCATTGTTTAGTCTAAAGTGGGTTGCGAAGGCAGATTACTCCAGCCTATATTCTTTCTCTCCCTTCCTTCTCTTTTATCAACATCCTGGGGATAATTTCCTCTACTCAGACTTTTATTTCACCATGTTATCAGCTGCTCCTCCATTTCTTTACACCATCTCCCTCCCTGGGAATGTCTCCCTCTCCCACTCTAGATCCAAATTTCTCAGACTTTCCACAAAGCTCCAGACACGAGAGAACATGATTCACAGGCAGTATCCCCGGATTGGGGAAGTGTTTCCACTGAAGTTGCTACAGAGGTCAAAGATACAAAATAATATTTTTCTTATCTTTATTGTGATACGTATCACAGTACAGCAGTGTATAAAATATATATGTGCAATTATTTTTAAGTCAGAGGAAAAGAACATCACATATCCACCCCTGGTTAAAGACTAGAACATTGCCACCAACTCAGAAACCACCTGTGAGTCCCTTGCTTTCACATTCCTGTCCCTTCCTCCTGGAGTAGCCACTGTCCTAACATTTTGGTAAAAATTTGTCTATAGTTTTACAACCTAGGTACACTATATTATTTGGCTTCTCATGTATGAGGACTTTTTGTGAATGATGTCATGCTGTATTCTACCATAACTTGCTTCATTTGGTCAATTAGTATGAGCAAATGATTTGAAATTCATCCATGCTAATGTGATGGTTTCAACTCATGCGTTTTCACTGCTGTACAGTAGGCCACTAGATCACCATGCACCTTACTTACCCCTTCCACTATCGATGGATATTTTAGTTGTCCTTAGGAACCACTCCCTTAAACATTCTTGCACACGTTTCCTGAGAAACACATGTGAGAGTTATCTTGAGTTAGAGACCTGGGGGTGGAGTGCATTGTTAATTGAAGATGCAATGCCTTGAGAGAGGAACTAAAGAGACAGATGTCCAGGCTTTGGAGGTAGTCCCCCAAGGACAGAGCCACTAATTACAGAAGTGTCTGGCATGAGGACTGTCCTTCAAGGCCTTCTCATTTGTGGTCCATCGGGAATCATGCTAACAGTCATGTTAGCAGGTATCTCATCCCTCCCCCTCCTTCACCCCCATCCTTACCTTTTGGGGTGAAAAATCAAAACCCTGGCCTAGCTTCTATCTGAAACTTTCTCTCTGCCACCACAGCGTAGAAGAGCAGATTCAATGGTGCCTCCTGAAGAATTAGCCTTCAGGGTGGATGAGACGCTGACAGTATTTTCTATAGTACCCTCCTCTCCTTCAAATTCTCCTTTGTCTTCTTCCTCCTCTTTCCAGGGTCCTTAAACCCAGGGTCCTCCAGGTATTAGAGAATCTAATACCTGAGACTACTTCACACTAAGATGTGAGCTTACCCCTTCCACGAGCTAGTTGTATTTTGAAAGTTGACAGAGTAAGAGGGATCATCATATCACAAAGGCATGAATGCCGGTGGTGGCTTAGTTTCCAGCCAGACCAAGGGGAATGCAGTTTCTACGGTATTGTGAACTTTGGAAATGTCTGTGTTTCTAATGTGGCTCTCAGTTCCTGCCCTTATCTAACTTTCTGTTCATTCATTCACAGAAATCTTAGAGAGACTGTCTACTTTTTGTTAAGCCAAGTATTGAAACTGAAACTGAGTCCCTGAACAAGGCGCTGGAAGAGCACAAGCTGGGCATCTTTCTCCCTCATATCCTTCAGCATGGAGTTATTTGTGGGTGCAGGAAGGCAGCACTTGTCTGTTACAAATAGAAAACAACTCCAGTAATACAGAGCCCATCCCACTCCAAATGATATTGTCAAAAATACACCTCTGATGGTAACTCTGATAGATGTTTTACAAAAATATATCTCTCTCTGGATCCACACCTCTTGGCAATTCTTGATTTTTTTTAACCTAGAACATTTTTTAAGTAAAAAAAAAAAAAAAAAAAGGTAAAGAATAAACATGAACAAGTTGAACATTGAAAATGAGTCTTTTCTAGAGCTTATCATCAGGTACTACTATTTTCATCTTTAAAATCTTTTGTTCTCTTTGCTGTAGGAGCTACAGTGAACATGCTCCCTTATAGATTAATTATACACTCTCTAGCAGACCCACAAGCAGAGGTAGATTTACTGTGAAACTAATAAAGCTTAATCTTCAGGGCCCCTCACTCACACAAGACATCTTCCAAAGTCTGGTACCTAATTTTTTCCTCACCATTTATAAATATAAATATTTTCAAATACACCGAAAAGTCAGTAGAATTATACTCTGACCATCTGTATAGTCACCACCTAGATTCTATACCTAACAATTCACTATATTTTATCACATGCGTATCAGTCGTCCCCTTCCTCTTCCCATCCATTGATCCATCCTTATTTTTTATGCATTTAGAAGAAAATTTCAGACATCAGCACACTTCATTCCTAAACACTTCAGCATTTATATCATTAACTGCAGTTCAATATTTGTTTACAGGGGTTTTTTTTGGCGGGGGGGAGGTAAACTTTCCATGTTGTGAGATGCACAAATCCTAAATATACCATTTGATGAGTCTGACAAATTCATACACATGATTAATCCAAACCCCATCAAGATGATGAACAGTACCATCATGCCAAAAAGTTCTGTTATGCCCACACAATCAATCCTTCTCCTCACTCTTGCCCCACAATTCTGATTCCAACAGCATTTTTGAGGTATAATTGTCACACAGTAAACTACACATATTTAACATGTGCAATTTGATGTTTTGACATGTATGCACCACTACAATCAAGATAATGAATATGTCCATCGACTCCCAAAGCTTCTTCATGCTCCTTTATAATCACTCCCTTCCATGCCACCCCCTCCCCATTTCCCTAGGCAACCACTGATCTGCTTTCTGTCACTATAGATTAGTTTGCATTTTAAAGTTTTATATAAATGAAATCATATGGTGTATAATAAGTTTGCCTTCTTTCACTCAGTATAATTATTTTGAGATTGACCCATGTAATTGCATGTATCGATATTTTATTCCTGTTTTACTGTTGAAAACTATTGCAATGTATGTGTGTAACCGTTTATTTATCCATTGGCCTGTTGATGAACATTTGAGTTGTTTGTAATTTTTGGCTATTACAAATAAGGCTGCTATGGATTTTCATGTACAAGTCTGTTTGAATATATGATTTTATTTCTCTTGGGTAAATACCTAGAAGTGAACAGCTAGATCATATGGTAGATGTACGTTTAACTTTTTAAAATCTTTTGCCCATAGTTGTGTTGTTGTTTTGTTTTACTAATTATTGAGTTTTGAGGGTTCTCTATATACTGTATTCTGGATACAAGCCTTTTATCAGATAAATGATTTGCAAATATTTTCTTCTTTTTTTTGGCGGGGGGGTGGGGCACACCGCAAGGCATGCGGGATCTTAGCTCCCCAACCAGGGGTCGAACCCGTGACCCCTGCAGTGGAAGCACGGAGTCTTAACCACTGGACCGCCAGGGAAGTCCTGCAAATATTTTCTACCAGGATTCAGTTCACCTTAACAGCGTCTTTTGAAGAGCATACATTTTTAATTTTGAAGTCCAACTTGTCAGTTTTTGTTTTTATGAATCATGCTTTTGGGGGTTATTTAATAAATCTTTGCCTAACCCAAGGTCATGAAGATTTTCTCCTGCTTTCTTCTACACATTTATAGTTTTAGAATTTACGCTTAAGTCTGTGACCTCTTTTGAGTTAATAAGGTGTGGATTATTATGTCTTCAAATATTTTTTCTTCCCTATTCTCTCTCCTTTCCTTCTTTGATTCCAATTACATAAATGTTAGACTTTTAGATGTTGTCACACAGATCCCTGAAGGTCTGTTCTTTCTTTTTCTTTTTTCTTCTCTGTTCTTCAGACTGAGTAATTTCTGTTGCTGTATCTTCAGTTTAATCGACTCTTCTTTCTCTCCAACTTTGCATTAAGCTCATCCAGTGAATTTTTAAATTGAGATATTGTATTTTTAAGTTCTGGAATTTCCATTTGCTCCTATTTTTTATGATTTCTATTTCTCTGCTGAGATTTCTTTCATGTTCCTTCATTATAAGCATGTTTTCTTTTACATCCTTGACAGTGGTTACAATAGCTGCTTTAAAACCCCTGTCTGCTAAATCCAACATTTAGGTCATTTTGGGGTTAGTCCCCACTGATTGACTTTTCTCTTGATTATAGATTATCCTCACGTTTTTTCATACCTCCAGTAATTTGGGATATTTCTTGGACATTTTTATTGATAGTTGTAGAGAGTATAGATTCTGTCATAGTTCTTCAGAGAGTATTTTTTTTAACAGGCAATTAATTTGGCTGGACTTAAATTCCAAACTATGTCTCCCCTTTACTTGGTTATATCTGAAATCTCTGTTCAGTATTTTAGGCTTAGCCGCTGCTTGAAGTCGCTCCACACATGCCTAACTCAGAGGTAAGATAGAGATTTGGGTAGAGATTATATACAGAATTGGGGCTTCTCCTCTCTGGTTTTCTCCTTTCCTAGATTTTCTCTCTCACTTTCTAACTACTATGGTCACTCCAAACTTTGTCCTCTGATTTTCAACCAAATTAGACTGAGAGTTTCTCTCCAAGTTTTAGCCACTGCAAATGGTGCCAATGGGGTCCTACCCTCAAGCTAAAAGCCATAAAAAAAAAAATGGGAGGCTCACCTAGTGCCATCTCTTTCTTCCATATAGACCCCTCTAGTTTCTGCCTGCCTTTAGCTGCTTTCCAGTGCCTTCAGGTAGCTGTTTTTTTTAAAAATATTTTGTCCGGGGACTTCCCTGGCAGTCCGGTGGTTAAGACTCCACACTTCCACTGCAGCGGGTGCAGGTTCAATCCCAAGTCAGGGAACTAAGATCCTGCATGCCACACGGCATGGCCAAAAAAAAAAAAAGAAAAAAAAATTTGTCAAGAGCTTTTAGTTATTGTCTGTTAAAGGATTTGCTTAACAGGAGATAGCTGGCCTTTACTGGAAGTAATTTTATATTTTTAATTTTGTATACTTTAAGAGGTTCCTCCACATTGTATAAGCTTCAGGCCCATGAAACCTGCATCTACTCCTGCCTACAAGGCTACTTCCTGGGATCTCATGCTGTGTTAGGAGAATGGTGGTGACATTGAGAATAAATTCCCAGTACATATCAATAGTAACCTGTCCACATATCAATTCCCATAGCATTCCAAAAAGCTGATGCAGAGGGACTTCAGACCAGCATGGTTCTGTCTGTTAATATCTGGCAGAGGAGATCATTTTTCCCCCCATCCTGCTTTGAACTTCTGCAGCATTTTGTGGTCTTCTAGATTTGCTGCACTTCAAACAGGGACAACTCTTCATTTTGGTCCAGCTATCTCATTTTGTCATGCAAAAAATTAGGTCCAAAAACGGGCAGCACCTCATGTAAAATATTAGTGATAATTGGGGGAGTAGAGGCAGACCCAGGTGTCCTGAAGCCCTATCTAGTCACATTATTTGGAGCACTACCATGCCCATCACAGCACTTACCTTACTCTATTTTTTATTATGGTCAATTATAGACTATACACCATTTCTCAAAGTTTTCCTCTGAGGTTTTCAGGTCTCAGCTCTAATATCAGCACCTCAGAGAGTCCTTTCTTGAACCTTCAATTGAAAGAAGTTCTCCTAAGCACTTTCCATTCATGTCCCTCTGTTTTACTGCTTATATGATATTTACTATATGAAATTACCTACTTTATTCTTGTTTATTGGTTTATACCCCACTTAGTAGAATGTAAGTTCCATTAGGTCAAGAGTCCTCTCTGTCTTATATACCATATCCATACCATATAGACCAGAGCCAGGATTTAAGTAGTTGTTGAAGAAAGTATCAATATTTGTTGACCGAATGAACTAGAAAATGAATGAATGAAGGTACTGCTAATGGTAGAGGGAAATTCATGGCTTTCCCCAGATCCTGGGGATGAGGCTTACCACAAGTGTAAACTTTCTTTGGCATATTTTAGCCTTGACAGTTATTTCAAATTTTTCATTTAAATTATACGTTCAGGGGCTTCCCTGGTGGCGCAGTGGTTGAGAATCTGCCTGCCAATGCAGGGGACACGGGTTCGAGCCCTGGTCTGGGAAGATCCCACATGCCGCGGAGCGACTAAGCCCGTGAGCCACAACTACTGAGCCTGCGCGTCTGGAGCCTGTGCTCCGCAACGGGAGAGGCTGCGACAATGAGAGGCCCGCGCACCGCGATGAAGAGTGGCCCCACGCTCGCCACAACTGGAGAAAGCCCTCGCAAAAAAAAAAAACGAAGACCCAACACAGGCAAAAATAAATAAATAAATAAATAAATTTAAATTATACGTTCAGGTCCATAAAAGTAGTTACTATCATGTAGTTTAGGGGAACCCATTAGTTATGTCTTTTGGTGGAGGAAAAATAAAAGACATCCATCTAAACAACTCTTCTATGAAGTGGCGCTTAGTGCATTTTTTTTTCAGTCTTTTTACAAATGAGCCAACGGGGGGTTGGTGTTTCAGTAATCACCCATAAAGTTGTAAATGGGAATTTCACCCTTAAAATGAAATACAGCCAATACCTTTCTCCTCTAACTATATAAAACTTTTGGAAGTTGGAGACAAGACTATAACCTTCTGGCTTGTGTGTTTATTCTCTTTCTCTTCTAATTAGTAAACATGGCCATTAGGTGGATCATGAATGAATATACTCTCAGAACCTTTTAGAAACATTCTGTATTATTTTTCACTAAGCAGCCCTCTGTGTTGTCCAAATTTTTTTTGCCATGTGATATTACCTATTAATTTTTTTTTAATTTTCAAAGAATCACTCAGTGTTTGATGATGTGCCTATGTATTCATTGACAAGGAAAGCAATTCAAAATAAATTTTGAGATTAAAACACAATTCCATCTATACGTAAATATACACATTTAGATAGATGACGATTTTAAACAAAGTAACTAATGACTTCTCTGGAGACAATTTTTCTTTTTTGCTTCTATGTATTGTCTAAATTTTCTGCATTGGACATGCAGTTACTTATATAACAGTGAGAATCACTCAAAATGTTTTTCATTCTACGCCATAATATATGTATTTGTTTACAAAATAACATTCCTTTTCCTCATATTAACCTTGCTATAGCTCAGTAGAAGCTCCCTTAGGGGCAGGAAAAGGGAAAAAAAAAAGTACAAATGCTAATGTTCACTTTAGTGACAGGTTTGGAGGAGGAAAATATTGAAAAGTCAATTATTTGGATAATCCATGGCTTTCAGTTGTTTACACTCTCCTCTGCTACTAGTTCCACTCAGAATTGGAAGCTGAGTAAATGAAATTTGGCAGTGTGCAGTCTGTGCCTGAGGTTCAGATTTTTAGGTCTTCCTCCTAAAGGTGAGATTTCGTCTTTCAGGGAAATGCTTGAAAAATGTTTGCTGTCAAGTGATGTGACGGTAGTTTAGTAGCAGGCAATTTGTTGCAATGGTTTGGGATTGAAGAGACCGTGTAGGTAAGTTCTTTTGCATGAGCTCTTCAACCCACTGGAGGATGTACAACATACGAACAGGATTGTCCCACTCTTCTTTATAGGCG
This sequence comes from Balaenoptera ricei, assembly GCF_028023285.1. NCBI lineage: Eukaryota > Metazoa > Chordata > Mammalia > Artiodactyla > Balaenopteridae > Balaenoptera > Balaenoptera ricei. The sequence goes on along the minus strand of NC_082657.1, from coordinate 51,089,306 downwards.
CCGGGATACTGCGGGCAACATTTTGAAATTATTGGATTAGCTACCAGCCTTTGGATAAAGACATCTCCTTCACCAAAGACTTAGGGAGAAATAGCATGAGGCACAGTTTTAATATTTTCATCTTTTCAAAATGGACCAAGAAATGCTTCCCTTACGACTTTCTCCCGCCACAAAGTTCAAATAAAGAGCGGTAAAACCCTTCTTCCCCTTTTCTCTGTGGGCGAGAGTTGACGGACGTAGGTTTCTACCAATTGTACGAGGCCTCCTCGAGCGTGGTCCCGCCTAGTCCGTTTACGAAGGATCAGCCAATGAGAGCACCGCTGTTTCAGCCAGTGGCGACCAAAGAAAGAAGAAGAGAGGGTATTGGCCGCCGACTGGGACTGCTGCCCAATAGGAGCAGGCCGAGCCCGCAACTCGGGCTGGAGGATTGAGCTGCTCCGGAAGTGGGTATTGGCGCCAGTCCGGCGAGAGGTTTCCTGAGGAGACGGCAGTTGCTGCGGCGGTCCCGCGAGTCTGACCGCGTCCTTCCGGCTTCAGGTGAGGTGGGTGCTTGCCTCTTCCCAGACCTTGGGCCTCTGCTCCGAGATGACTTCCCGGGCTGGGTCCATGGACGCGGGGCCCCGGGACGCCCCACGAGATGGGCTGCGGGGTTGCTGGTGAGGGTGGGGGCGGGGAAGGCAGGAACATCGGGGATCCCGGAAGGAGCCGACTTCGCCGCGGGGCCGGAGTCAAAGGTCCCGGGTTGCTCTCCAGGCAGCCGAGCCTCAGACTCATCATCTGCAAACAACTGCCGTCCCGTGGAGCGCCTTCTACTTGCATCACTTTCAAGTTGAACGAAGGACCTATTCTATCCAACTTTACCTCACAGCAACACTGTGACGTAAACACTTTTATTATCCCCATTTTACAGAGGAGCAAGTCGAATAGGGAACCTCCTAAGGTCCCAGAGGTAGGATGTGACAGAGCAGGGATTTGAACCCAGGTCGGCACGACTCCCCGCCGGCGCCTCTTATTCTTTTAACTGGGAGCCATCATCCCGCCTGGAGCGGACTTTGGTTGAAATCTGAGTGACAAAGCTTGGAAAGATTACGGGAGGTCTAGGACCAGGCTGCTCACGGCCTGGGTGAGCGGGGGTTGCAGCTGACGCACCGCTGCTCAGCCCCAGGCCTGGAGGGATTTGTGTTTCCCCACGTTGATTGGGAAGCTTTGCTCCAGGATGACGCTGGTTAGAGAACTTTCTGCCGGGATGAACATGTTCTGTATCTCTCCTGTCTCTCTCTGTCAATATCGGGTGCTAATATGTTCTTAGTTGTTGGGGGATTTTTGGTTGGTTTTGTGTTTTTAGGTGGATGGTGGGTAATTAAGTAAATATTTAGCATCTGCTCTGTACTTTTTGCTGTGTAGGGTACACCGATGAATCAGGTTTGGATTCGGCTCTGGGCCTTTCACGTCTTATCAGAACTGGTTTTTCTCTAATCAGATCTGGCATATGATGGGAAGAAATTTCACTTTTTAATATTTAACCATGCTGAGAAGTGCACAGAATAATTTTTAAAAGACCCGTGCATTCACCACCCAGATCTAGCAAATCTTGGCTTTGACTTTTTGATAGAATTCTTTTTTTTTTTTTCCCTTAAAAAAAAATTCTGTATTCAAAGCCTCATGTGTACCTCTGCACCCTTCCTCTCCTGAATTTGGTATTTTTCATGCCTGGGCTTGTTTTATACTATCTTATATCTATAAATCCATATAGTAGTGTGGTTTTGCATATTTTATAAGTGTCCTAAAATTGGAATTAATAATGGAGGTTGTTCTGTAACTGATATAATTTTTGAGGAAATTTACCGTGTTGGGGTTCTTAGAAGAGAGTTTATGGTTACATCTTGACCAGAGGTTTTGTTTCACTTTCTTCTCCATTTTGAGTTCTCTCATTCTTTTTTTTTTTTTTTTAATTTATTTATTTATTTATTTTTATGGCTGTGTTGGGTCTTCGTTTCTGTGCGAGGGCTTTCTCTAGTTGTGGCAAGTGGGGGGCACTCTTCATCGCGGTGCGCGGGCCTCTCACTATCGCGGCCTCTCTTGTTGCGGAGCACAGGCTCCAGACGCGCAGGCTCAGTAGTTGTGGCTCACGGGCCTAGCTGCTCCGCGGCATGTGGGATCTTCCCAGACCAGGGCTCGAACCCGTGTCCCCTGCATTGGCAGGCAGACTCTCAACCACTGTGCCACCAGGGAAGCCCGTTCTCTCATTCTTGTACTAAAGTTAATCAAGTATTCTAGCTTGAGCTTTTAATATTATTTTTTAACTGTCTTTGGTTTTCTGAAAGAGTTACTCAGGTTTATCTTCCAGTCCTTCTATTAAAGCATTTACTTTGGCTGTAAATTTTCTTTTCTAAGAGCTCTTTCTTGTTTTCTGATTTAATCTTTTTTTCCTTGGCATTCTTTTAAGTTTGGATTTGTTTCTTTATTTATTTACTTATTTCTGTTTCTTGCATTGTATTCCTTTCTTTTCTCCGAGTTTCTTCTCTTTGTCTGCTTTGGTCTCTTTCTCATGTTGGAGGCTTTTCTTGAATGTCAGTTGTTCTTTGGCTATTTGTTCATTTTGAGGAGAGACCCCCAGAAAACTGATTGGAAGCTCTGTATGAACGACTGAACCTTACCAACCAATGGACTTTTACTGTTAGATGTACGGGCAGAGACAGCCATTTTCTTGAGAGTCAGAGCTGTCAGTATTTATAGATCTTTCCTCTTGAGCTGGTTTTCTCTAGGGAACAATCCTGTAATCTCCTGCCTTGAGGCATAGAGAATGTATGTAAACCAGAATATTGCGTTCTGGATTTGTGCAGCCGGGGAGAAGGGTTGGAAGTGTCTCACACTTGTGAAAGTTTGTAGACTTTCACTTAACTCTTTGTTTTCACTGCTGGTCTTAAGTCTGTCTGGTTCAAACCTCCAGTTGTCTGCAGCATAGGGGGAGGGGTTTTTTGATTGTTTGCCTGAGGGACAGATTAACTACTTTCACAGCCTTTCCATCTCCGTCTTACAATGCTGTCTTCTTTGGTACTGGTTTTTACAGTCCCCTCAGTGGAAATTAGCTTGCTTCTTAACAGCACACAGTCCTACCAGTTATCAGTCCGAAAAACTGATTTGTGTGTCTCATACTCTCTTTGCCTTGTACTTGTGGATCCACTACTTTCAGTAGTTCAGTCCTCTTATTTTATCGATCTATTTTTTAAATTAATTAATTAATTTTTTATTTATTTATCCTGTGCGCGGGCTTTTCTCTAGTTGCAGCGAGCGGGGTCTACTCTTGGTTGCGGTGCACGGGCTTCTCATCATGGTGGCTTCTCTTGTTGCAGAGCACAGGCTCTAGGCACGCAGGCTTCAGTAGTTGCAGCATGTGGTCCCTAGAGCGCATGGGCTTCAGTAGTTGCAGCACACGGGCTTCAGTACTTGTGGCTTGCGGCCTCTAGAGCACAGACTCAGTAGTTGTGGCACATGGGCTTAGTTGCTCTGCAGCATGTGGGATCTTCCTGGACCGGGGATCAAACCTGTGTCTCCTGCCTTAGCAGGCGTATTCTTAACCACTGTGCCACCAGGGAAGTCCCTAGATCTATTTTAAAGGATAGTGCTGTGATCACATGACTTCATGTTTTCAAAGGGCAAACAGGAAAACTGGTTATAAGTACTTATTTTGGAAAAAAAAAAATCGAACAAAATCATCTCTTTAAGTTTCCCAGTTTTGCCAAGAATGATCTTAAACAGAAATATTAAAGAACAGATATGATTAGATAAAACATGTCTTATAGCTGATATATTTTACTAATACTTAGAAATATTGTTTTCTCAGTGATGGCTCATGAAGCAATGAAATATGATCTTCAGGTGCAGTTAGAACATGGTGCTGCACAACAGCCTGCTCCTCCTGAAGTGGTCAGTGGCCAAGGGGGACCACCCCTGCTCCAGCCTTCTCATACTGAGGTGGTCAGCAGCCAGGAAGGACCACCCCTGTTTGAGCCTGCACCTGCTGCAGTGGTCAGCAGCCAAGGGGGACCACCCCTGCTCCAGCCCTCTCCTGATGAAGTGGTCAGCAGCCAAGAGGGACTGCCCCTGCTTCAGCCTGCTCCACAGGTGTCCATTGATGTGACAGAGGAGCTCCCAGGAGAAGAGACTGTGGAGAACATCAATCCAGGAGTTTCAGAGGAACGTAGGCAGGAATCTGGTGCTAACCACACTGCCCAAGTATCTTCATTGGATTCAACGAACGGCTTCATCAATGGGCTGCGGAGACTTCATGGCATGCTGGAAATCCTGAGACCAACTTTGGAACACAGGGTGGGGCCATTGAGAACCAGGAGGAGGAGGAGTTCTGCTTCACAGAGGGCAAGAGCTGGAGGGTCTCACAGGACAAACAATGCCAGGTAAATATATGTATAAACAGTAGGATTAGTGCCAGATTGGGAATTGTGAACCTTAGGCGCTGATCATAGCCCCAGTGCTGCCAAGAATTGGCATTGTGACTTGGCAAGTCAGGTGACCTTTCTGAACCCCCATTACCTCATAAGTCAGATGAAAATAAAAGTGCTTGCCTTATTTATTTCACAAAGTAATGGAGGGGATAAGTTACACTGATATGTTTTGAAAACTCGGTGGTAGTTTGTTGGCAGCGTTTTCTGTAGAGGCTGGCTTTTCTTTAGATCATTTGTCTCTTGTACATTAAAAAAATATTTAACTTTCAAGGCTACTCCACTCGCCCAATTTCATTGTTCTCCACTTAGTGGTGCAGTAGATTTCAGAAGATGGGCAGGCTGGATTTAGAGAAGCCTTGTGAAAAGTAGAGTGTGAATTAATTTAGAGCTTATCTGACTAAGTGAGAAACATTCTAGCTCTCCTCACCTGATACTGTGTTGTAGAGTTAAAAATAATTTTCTTCCATAGGTTTTGGTTTGAATTTGCCTCTTGAAGGGCTTAGCTGTCAAGTCTTTGTGACAGAGTTATTAAGAAGAATAACAATTGTCTATGCCTTACCCGTTTTTTAACTTCCTCCAGCTTTTTTTGAAATACTTTGTTTCACATTTGGGCTTCTAAGTACCTTCATAATGTTGAAAGAGATTGAATTCAACCTTTTCATTTTAAATATGAAGGAAACTTGGACCCTGAGAGAGTGGTTTGTTCAGGGTCTCATAGTGACAGCACAGAGGAGGTTAGAGCTGGCTTCAGTCAGACCTATTTGTTTTTTCTAACACTGAAAATAATGAGGTGACAATAAAAAGTGGTAGCTGGGCCATCTATTACTTATGTTTTACAAATGAGGAAGATGATGGGGTGATTTGTGTTTTGACTGGGATAACTCTGGAACTGGACTGTACCTTCTGATTCTGGATTTCAGCATCCTTTTCCATGGATCCTGCTGATTACTGTATCAGGGCCTGCTATTACTATGGCTTCAGTCTCTGTAATGCCTGGTCACTGCTGGATGTGATCCATCAGGGGTGAGAGGTGCCCAGTTCTGTGTTGACAAGAGTTGCAAATGCATGCTACTCTGTTATTTTAAGATGCCGTTTACTCGGATTTTGAAAGCAAAGTAGGATTTCATACATTTGTGTCATAGGTGAAGGTACCTTGTAGTGCAATTTGGGGACCTTGTTGAAGTAAGGGGGCTGAGAGTTGAGAGTGATGTCCCCAAGAACTGTCAAGAGGCCTCTTGCAGTAGTCCTCACGCTTGGTTGTTCATCCACTCATGAGCAGGCGGGAGTGGAGATTGCTCTTGGTTGGGGACTTTTGTGTTAACCAGTTCACAGGACAGTGACACTTATAAACCAGATGCCAATTTACAGAGAAAATTAGAAACACCACAGAGACCAAATTCTCTTGTTGGCATGGTCAGCATGATTCTCCTAGGGGATGCTGCCACACAGAAGCCAGACTCTAATCAGAAAATAGCTTGATGTGTGTAGAATCTCTGCTCAGGGACTGAGCTACAGAATTTAGATGTTAAATGATGTCAGTTAAGCTATTTGACTGACGGTCATATGTTTGTCTCCACAAAGAGAATAAACCTTAAAGGCAAGGGATTATGCAGTTCAGTGGAGAGAACATGGATTCTGGAGCCAGATAAATGTGGCGTTAAAATTTTTTTCCTTTAAATTGTGTTGTAAACAAATTCCACACTAAATTCACATAAAAGTCTGAGCTTTTCCAGGACTCATTGCTTATACCTTCTGAATTTCTTGAGGTGAATTTCTCATTATGGTGTTTGGCATTACTCACCTGACAGACCATTCCTGGGCCAGGTGCTGAGAGCCTGGGCCAAGGTGAGCAGCTTTTGCCTCAGACTCCACCAAGAAGCCAAAATTGGGGAAACCTGCATAGTGGGATATTTTTCCCAACTACTTCTCAGCCAAGGTCACAAACTCCTTTCCTGTTTCTTTGTTTGAGGCTGCTTGATTCTGACAGCCAGCATCATCACTTATTCATCAAATACTTGTAACACTCCACTATGTGGGGCTGAACTTTTGCCTTGGAGATACATTGGTGAACAGGACAGATCAGGGTACCTTTTCTCTTGGAGCTTATGGAACCTAGGACTACAGAGGGTAAGCAAGGGGCAAGAACTTACTATACTGTTATTTAATGCAGAGATGATAAGTGCAGGAAAAAAGGAGAATTTCTTGGGTTCCAAGACTGTACTCCTAGCACTGCCTCCCAGTTGCTTTTCATAGTTTCTCTTTTATATGTCCCCACCTGACCTTGGAAATGCCTAGTTTGCTATGTAAAAGCAATATTGATGAGTGATTTTTTAAAAAATAGTCAATTACTTAATTTTTTACTGGTTTCTATGCAGAATGCTATTGATATGCATGTAATAGCCTAACTTTATTATGTATTTCATTTGGTTAAAATGTTCTTAGGAAATACTGTTCTTATATTCTTATTCTCATGAGTAGCTATAGCTGCTGTTCATGCACAGTTCATAAAATAAGTTTGTAAACTTGGTTAGCATTTTTTTTGAAAAGGAAACCTGAGTGACATCAGTGAAAACGGCAGAGTAAGGACCTCAGAAAATTCTCTCCATAAAATCATTGAAACAACTGGCAACATTTATCAAAATCAACTTTTTCAGTACTCTGGAAATTAACCAAATACTTGTAGCAATTCAGTGAGTGATTCATAAAGAAAACCAGCTGAATCTCAGTAAGAACTGTGAGCTTTGTGGCATTCCCTATTCCCATCCCTCTCTTCAGCTTCATAGTAGTCTTTTTTTTTTTTTTTAATATTTATTTATTTATTTGGCTGCATTGGGTCTTAGTTGCAGCATGTGGGATCTTTCATTGCGGCACGCGGGCTTCGTTGCCCCACAGCATGTGGGATCTTAGTTCCCTGACCAGGGATCGAACCCATGCTCCCTGCATTAGAAGGCTGATTCTTAACCACTACTATGGAGGGACTTACTATGAAGTCCCTCCATAGTAGTCTTGAAAACTAAATGCCTGCAATCACAATGAAAAGGCAGCAGCCTGGAAGCAACTAGAGAGAGTAGAATGGAATTGGAGGTCCTTCAAAGCCTCATCCCCAGAGAATTCTCTTTCTTTGACCTGTTTGTTGGTTTCCTGGAAGATCCCACTTGAAAGGCAATCCCTGGCTTGTCCAGTTCGAAAATTCTAAAGCCTTTTCCCCAGGGTCTGCCTGTGGCAGTGGATGACCATTGGGGCAAACATTAGACTAACCAAAAAGCTTAAAAGGAAAAGGTGGAGAATGAGATCTTCCTATGGGGTTTTGAAAAGTTCTGACATATTCCTGGGAATCTAGAAGGCCACATACATGCCCAGGGCTGTGTGCAGCTGGGCCCACAGTCAGGAAAGACCTAGGAGGGCACTAAGCTCTCAACTCTGGCTGACCTTGAGGCTCTGCGTAAGCAGGAAATGAAGGCTAAGGCAGAGTTGTCACCTGCCTGGCTGATTATTGATGATGTGTCCCAACACACACATCAAGTCCCTCAGCAAAGACTGGGAGGTAGATACTGATTCCAAGTGTTTAAGGAAATCTCTATCTAGTCATGAACTGAACACCAAGCTAACCAAACAGAAACTTCAGTGGCCACACACAACAAAGAATGCAAACTTTATAGAATTACTTCAGAAAAGTCACTAAACCAATAGTAATAGCTATAAGAAATCGCAACAACAACAAACCCTGGGAATGGGTGAAATCTCATTTCCAGAGTTACCACATTATATTATTTGAAACGTCCAGTTTTCAAGAAAAAATAAGACATGTAAAGAAAGTATAACCAATACACAGGAAGAAAAAATAGAAACTGTACATGAAGAAGCCAAGATGTTGGACTTACTAGACCAACTTTAAATCTGCTATTTAAATATATTCAAAGAACTAAAGCAAAGTATAAAACAACAAAATAGACAATATCAATAAAGAGACTGAAGTTATAAACTGTACAAAATAGAAATACTGGAGTTGACACAGTAAATGGAAAAAAATCACTAGAGAGCTCAACAGCAGGTTTGAGCAGGCAAAAGAGAGAACTTTTGTCCTTCTTTGACATTTTTGACTTGAAAAGTGGCTTAAAATAAGAGGTGAGACAATGATGACCATAGCCAGGCTTCATACCTTCAGAAGACCTTGGTCTTAGTAGCTGCAGCAGCAGAATCCCATGAGGCCATATTTGATCAATAGGGCCCTTTTTTGTCTTGCCCACTCTCTTTTCAAACCCCTAATATCAGCAGACAAATTGCTGAGTCAGCCCTCCCTCCCTCCCTCCCTTTCTTCCTTTATATTAATGAGTCATGTCTTTAAAAGGTATTGACAAAAGAAATGCCAGTAAAGTAGGATTAGCTTTTAGCAGAGGGGTCAGGCTTCAGTGTGGGCTAATGGAATACTTGAGTTGAAAGAGCATGTCTAGTCCAGTCAGCACCTGCCTGAATCTCTATTCCTACTTCAGCGTTCAAAGGCAGCATTTAATGGCCTGGTGATGCGTTAAAATGACTAGGATTTACCTCCAAAATACTGTGGATTATTCTTGTGATGATGGTATGTTGTACAAGAATTTTGTTGTCTTTCTGCATATATAGGTTGAGAACACCGTTGGATGCTTACTTTCAAGTGAGCAGGACGCAGCCTTATTCGCCAGCCACCTCTTATGATTCAGAGACTAGGAATCCTGTTTCTGAAGACTTGCAGGTATCAGGTAGTTCTGACAGTGACAGCTCCACAGAGTATGAAGAGGGAGTTGTCCAGGCAGAGGAACCTGGAGCTGTTGTTTTAGAAGGTGAGTGTTTTATCCAGATTTGATTCACAAGGTCAACATCCAGAAAGCTTAGACTCCAGAAGGCTAGAAACTCTAGACTTGTGTTTTGATACTTTCCCTTTTCACCCCAGATGTCATAGATTAATGCTTTATAGTACAGAGCTTTCACTGGCCATAACTATATAGAGAGGATTTGATCTGGCTTGCAATTTAATGTGATTTGTGACCCATTGAGTTGGTCACTTTATAATGGCATTTTACATTCCCTTTCGTTTTCTTAGACAATTGAGAAGGAAGTAGATTATTTAAAAGAAAAGCTTCATAAATTCAGCACCCTGTCTAGTCCGGTACTTTTTAAGTCCTAGTGTAATGTTACGTGTTGTGCAAGTGGAACTTTATTTAACAGTAGATGGGCAGAGACCCTTAAGCATATGCTTGTATTAAAATACTCTCTGGGGACTTCCCTGGTGGCACAGTGGATAAGAATCCGCCTGCCAACGCAGGGGACATGGGTTCAAGCCCTGGTCCGGGAAGATCCCACATGCCGCAGAGCAACTAAGCCCGTGTGCCACAACTACTGAGCCTGTGCTCTAGAGCCCGCGAGCCACAACTACTGAGCCCGCGTGCTACAACTACTGAAGCCCGCGAGCCTAGAGCCCATGCTCCGCAATAAGAGAAGCCACGGCGATGAGAAGCCCGCACACCGCAATGAAGAGTAGCCCCCACTCGTTGCAACTAGAGAAAGCCCACGCGCAGCAACGAAGACCCAACACAGCCAAAAATAAATAAATTTATAAAAAAAAAAAAAAAATAGAATCTGCCTGCCAATGCAGGGGACACGGATTCGATCCCTGGTCTGGGAGAATCCCACGTACTGTGGAGCAACTAAGCCCACGAGCCACAACTACTGAAGCCCACACGCTAGAGCCTGTGCTCCGCAACAAGGAAAGCCACCACAAGGAGAAGCCTGCGCACCACAATGAAGAGTAGTCCCCAGTCGCCACAACTAGAGAAAGCCCATGCAGAGCAACAAAGACCCAACGCAGCCAAAAATAAATAAAATTAAATCTTTACCCAAAAAACAAAAAACCTATCTGATACCCTACAGTGTGGTCTTCTCACACTAAAGGGAACCAAGGCTTGGAGAAATGGCTTTCCAGGTCTGTGATAGGAAGTATACAAGATGGGCCTAGGGCATTTTATTGTGCTGGAAAGCAAGGAAGCCGTCTGAGTCTTACAGAGTTAGGTCAGTAGGCACAGGCACAACCTTGAAAGAGATCCTACTGGCCTAAGTTGGGACAGTTTGAACATTAAAAAGAATAATGAATGTATTCTTAGATTACAGATTGAAATACATCAAATCTGTGCGAATCTATAAATTCATAATTGTGCACTTTTTAAAAAAAAAAACCTTACTTATTACCATCATAAGTTATTAGAGTCCTAACTCATTGCTCTGAAAACTGTTGAATAAAGGATTAAGCATTTATCCTGCCTTTCCTATATGAACTGTATTCAGGAAACCAAATAGTTGATGGAGAAGGTCTTTTAAGTGTTTGTTTTTAACACTTTTTTTTTTAGAGTAGTTTATGGTTCACAACAAAACTGAAAGGAAGGTAGAGAGATCTCCCTTATACACCTGCCCCCCTCCCTCCCCCACACATACATGCATTGCCTCCCCATTATTGGCATCATTCACCAGAATGGTGCATTAGTTACACACTGTAATCACTCAAAGTGTTTGGTTTACCTTAGGGTTTACTGTTGGTATTGCACATTCTATAAGTTTGGACAAATGTATAATGACATACATCCATCATTATAATATCATATACAGTATTTTCAGTGCCCTAAAGATTCTCTATGCTCTGCCTATTCTTCCCTTCCATGCACCCCCTAAGGAAGTTCTTTTTAATAGAAAAATTCCAGCTAGTAATTGTAGCATGAATGATAGGGGGAAAAAATTATCATTTTGTGACTCCTAATGAATTGATATATCTAGTCAAAGATCATCAGTGACTCTTAAAACCATTAGGTTGGAAGGTTGGTGGGAGTCTTTTTAATAGAGGGACCAGGCTGACACCACCGGAACCCATTTATCAATCTTAGCATTTCAGAAAGTGAAACCATTATATGTGCCTCTTGATGTGCTGCAATCAGAAATGTCCAGGGCTTCCCTGGTGGCACAGTGGTTAACAATCCACCTGCCAATGCAGGGTACACAGGTTCAATCCCTGGTCCAGGAAGATCCCACATGCTGCAGAGCAACTAAGCCTGTGCGCCACAACTACTGAGCCTGCGCTCTAGAGCCCGTGTGCCACTACTACTGAAGCCCACACACCTAGAGCCCGTGCTCCGCAACAAGAGAAGCCACTGCAATGAGAAGCCCACGCATCACAACGAAGGGTAGCCCCCGCTCTCCACAACTAGAGAAAGCCCGTGTGCAGCGACAAAGACCCAACACAGCCAAAAATAAATAAATTAATAAATTAATTAATTTAAAGAAAATGTCCACACCACCTAGCAAGTACTGTTGCCCCCCATAAAAACCCTGAATGACCTTGAGATTCTAGATATAATAAACAGTTTAGGCAGTTTACAGGAAGGAAGTAAAGGAACAAGGTGAGCGATATCTCAAAAATGCAGTCATTCAAATCTAAAATGTAAGACATTCTACAAATGGAACATCTAGGAAAAGGCCTATACATATCTGAAAATCTAATATGTTGTAAAGGGAATATCTCATATCAGTGGGGAAAAAATAGACTTATAATTAATATTATTGTTAAAACTGGATAGCTGGGCTTCCCTGGTGGTGCAGTGGTTGAGAATCTGCCTGCCAATGCAGGGGACACGGGTTCGAGCCCTGGTCTGGGAAGATCCCATGTGCCGCGGAGCAGCTAGGCCCGTGAGCCACAACTACTGAGCCTGCGCATTTGGAGCTTGTGCTCCACAACAAGAGAGGCCGCGACAGTGAGAGGCCCGCGCACCACGCTGAAGAGTGGCCCCCACTCGCCGCAACTAGAGAAAGCCCTCGCACAGAAACGAAGACCCAACACAGCTATAAGTAAATAAATAAATAAATAAAATTTTTTTAAGCAAAGTGTTACTCTTTTAAAAAAAAGAAAACAACTGGAAAACAAATTTGGATTCGTTCCTCATACTGTAAACCAGGATATAAGAGGTCAGAGATCCAGTGTGGAAAATGAAACCGTTTAGTATTAGAGGAATACATGAGTGATAAAATCTAGGAGTAAGGAGTACTTCAAAATATAGAAGAAATAAAAGAAAATTACATAAAATTTAAAAAAAAATTATGACAGTAAGCCAGCATAGATACTTTGTTTCCACTTATGTAAAATGTCCAGAAAAGACAAATCTACAGAGACAAAGTAGATTAGTGGTTGCGTAAGGGCTGCTGGTACAAATGGGGAATGATTCTAAATTGGTGTGATGGATATTTTGGGGGTGATAGAAATGTTTTAAAATTGGATTGTGGTAATGGTTTTACAACTCTGTAAATAAGTTTAAAAATACCTTGAGGAAGTAGTTGGTCAAATCTAGGATGTAGGACATTTCACAGGACCAATGACCAGATTTCTCCAACAAATCAGTGACAAAACAGGTGAATTTTAATTTAGAACTTCTCTTAATCAAAAGACGTCATTAAAAGAGTGAAATGGCAACCCACTGACTAGAGAGAACATTCATAATACATATATCCAGAAAAGGGCTTATATCTAGAATACATAAGTAACTTCTACAACCTTATAGAAAAATGGGCCGAAGATTTGCAAAGATACTTCCAAAACAAGATAGCTAAATGGCCAATAAATATATACAGAGACTTGATTAGTCATCAGGGAAATACAGATTAAAACCACAGTGTGGTAACTGATATGCACCCACCGCAACAGCTAAAATTTAAAAGATTGACAATATCAAGTATTGGGAAGGATATAAAGCAACCAGACCTCTCACACAGTACTGGTGGGAGTGTAAATTTTTTTTTTTTTTTAATGCTGCTTATAAGAGGTTCACTTTATTTATTTTTTTATTGAAGTATAGTTGATTTACAATGTTGTGCTAATTTCTGCTGTACAGCAAAGAGATTCAGTTATACATATATATATGTATATTTTTTTATATATTCTTTTCCATTATGGTTTATCATAGGATATTTATTTATTTATTTATTTTTGGCTGTGTTGGGTCTTTGTTGCTGCACGTGGGCTTTCTCTAGTTGCGGTGCGTGGGCTTCTCATTGCTGAGAATGGGCTCTAAGCGTGTGGGCTTCAGTAGTTGTGGCACGTGGGCCAGTAGTTGTGGCACATGGGCTTAGTTGCTCCGTGGCATGTGGGATCCTCCCAGACCAGGGATTGAACCCATGTCCCCTGCATTGGTAGGCAGATCCTTAACCACTGCGCCACCAGGGAGGTCCCTCTTCTGCCCATTTTTTGATTGGGTTGTTTTTTTGTTGTTGAGTTGTATGAGCTGTTTGTATATTTTGGAAATTAAGCCCACGTTGGTCGCATCTTTTGCAAATATTTTCTCCCATTCTGTAGGTTGTCTTTTCATTTTGCTTATGGTTTCCTTTGCTGTGCAGAAGCTTGTAAGTTTGATTAGGTCCCATTTATTTATTTTTGTTTTTATTTCTATTGCTTTGGGAGACTGACCTAAGAAAACATTGGTATGATTTGTTTTGCCTATGATCTCTTCTTAGGAGTTTTATGGTGTCATGTTTTCTGTTTAATTCTTTGAGCCATTTTGAATTTATTTTAGTGTATGGCGAGAGGGTGTGTTCTAACTTCATTTATTTACGTATGGCTGTCCAACTTTCCCAACACCACTTGCAAAAGAGACTGTCTTTTTCCCATTGTATATTCTTGCCTCCTTTGTTGAAGATTAATTGACTGTAGGTGGGTGGGTTTATTTCTGGGCTCTATTTTCTGTTCCATTGATCCATATGTCTGTTTTTGTGCCAGTACCATGCTGTTTGGATTACTGTAGCTTTGTGGTATTGTCTGAAGTCTGGGAGGGTTATGCCTCCTGCTTCGTTCTTTTTCTTCAGGATTGCTTTGGCAGTTCTGGGTCTTTTATGGTTCCATATAAATTTTAGGATTATTTGTTCTAGTGCTGTGAAAAATGTCATGGGTAATTTGATAAGGATTGCATTAAATCTGTAGGTTGCTTTGGGTAGTATGGCCATTTTAGCAATATTAATTCTTCCAGTCCAAGAGTATGGGATATCTTTCCATTTCTTTGAATCATCTTCAGTTTCCTTTATTAATGTTTTATATTTCTCAGTGAATAAGTCTTTCTCCTCCTTAGTCAGGTTTATTTCTAAATATTTTATTTTGGGGGGTGTGATTTTTTTCTTTCTTCTTTTTGGCCGCACAGCATGCGGGATCTTAGTTCCCCAACCAGGGATTGAACTCATGTCCCATGCAGTGGAAGTGCGGAGTCTTAACCATTGGACTGCCAGGGAAGTCCCTTGCGGGTGTGATTTTTAAAAGGTATTGTATTTTTACATCCCCTTTCTGATACTTCATTGTTAGTGTAAAGAAATGCAACCGATTTCTGTATGTTAATCTTGTATCCTGCTACTTTGCTGAATTCGTTTATCAGTTCTAGTAGTTTTTGTGTGGAATCCTTAAGATTTTATATACATAGTATCATATTATCTGCATATAATGACAGTTTTACCTCTTCCCTTCCAATTTGGATACCTTTTATTTCTTTTTCTTGTCTGATTGCTGTGGCTAGGACTTCCAGTACTATGTTGAATAGAAGTGGTGAGAGTGGGCATCCTTGTCTTGTTCCAGATTTTAGCAGGAAGGCTTTCAGCTTTTCACCATCGAGTATTATATTGTCTGTGAGTTTGTCATAAACAGACATGTTTATGACAAAAAACGTGTTCTTTTTTTTTTTTTTTTTTTTTTTTTTTGCTGTGCTACATTTACCATCTTTACTAGAACACAGTAACATGGCCTCTGGTACATAGTGTTGCTTTTGATCTGGCATTATTTATTTATTTTTTCTTAACATCTTTATTGGAGTATAATTGCTTTACAATGGTGTGTTAGTTTCTGCTTTATAACAAAGTAAATCAGTTATACATATACATATATTCCCATATCTCTTCATGTTCTTGTTTTTTGAGGAAGGCATGTATTGCTTGAACTTCCCTGTAAGACCTGCTTTTGCTGCGTCCCATAGATTTTGTATGGTTGTGTTTTCATTGTCATTTGTCTCAAGGTATTTTTTAATTTCCTGTTTGATTTCATTGTTGACCCATTGGTTGTTGAGTAGCATGTTGTTTAGTTTCCATGTAATCGTTTTTTTCTCATTTCTTTTTCTGTGGTTGATTTCTAGTTTCATGCTGTCGTGGTCACAAAAGATGCTTGAGATAATTTCTAAAAATATCAATTAAGTCTAACAGTTCTGTTGTATCATTTAGGATCTCTGTTTGCTGTATTGATTTTCAGTCTAGAAGATCTGTCCATTGACGTGAGTGGGGTGTTAAAGTCTCCTACTATTATTGTATTCCTGTCAGTCTCTCCCTTTATGTCTGTTAATTGTGTTTTATGTATTTTGATGCTTCTATATTAGGTGCATATATGTTGACGAGTTAAAATCCTCTTCTTGTATTGATCCTTTTTATCATTAGATAGTGTCCTGTATCTTTCCTTATGGCCTTTTTCTCAAAGTCCATTTTGTCTGATATGAGTATTGCGACCCCCACTTTCTTATCATTTCCGTTAGCATGATCAATCTGTATGTGTGCTTTGCCCTAAAGTGGGTCTCTTGTAGGCAGCATATTGTAGGCTCTTGTTTTTTTTAATCCAGTCTGCCACTCTGTGTCTTTTGATTGGAGCATTTAGTCCATTGACATTTAAAGTAATTTTTTTTTTTTAAGAAATGTACCATTTATTTATTTTTTAATGTTACAGTTTATTATTTTCTCAATTTTTAAAATTTAAAAAATTTATCTTTATTTATTTTTTTTTGGCTCTGTTGGGTCTTCATTGCTGTGCACGGGCTTTCTCTAGTTGCAGCGAGTGGGGGCTACTCTTCATTGCTGTGCGCAGGCTTCTCCTTGCAGTGGCTTCTCTTGTTGTGGAGCATGGGCTCTAGATGCGCAGGCTTCAGTAGTTGCAGCACATGGGCTTAGTTGCTCTGTGGCATGTGGGATCATCCTAGACCAGGTATCAAACCCCTGTCCCCTGCGTTGGCAGGCGGATTCTTAACTACTGCACCACCAGGGAAGTCCTTAAGGTAATTATTGATAGATACGTATTTATTGCCATTTTAAACCTTGTTTTCCCATTGATTTTATATTTCTTCTTTGTCCCTTTTTTTCTTTTTGTTTTTCCTTTTGTGGTTTGATTCTTTTTATTATTATTAATTTTTATTGGAGTATAGTTGATTTACAATGTTGTGTTAGTTTCTGCTGTACAGCAAAGTGAATCAGTTATACATATACATACATCCACTCTTTTTTAGATTCTGTTCCCATATAGGTCATTAGAGAGTATTGAGTAGAGTTCCCTGTGCTATACAATAGGTTCTTATTAGTTGTCTATTTTATATATAGTAGTGTGTATTTGTCAATCCCAGTCTCCTAATTTATCCCTTCCCCCTGATTATCTTTTGTATTATACTTATGTTCTCTTCTTTTTGGTTTTTGTGTATGTTTTTAATTTGTGGTTACCCTGTTTTTCAAGTGTCGTAACCCTTTCCTATATCTGCTTGCCTTAGACTGGTAGTCATATGGGCTCAAATACATTTTAGGAAATTTTTTTTTTAAAATCTACATTTTCTTACTCTTCTCCCCCACATTTTATGATTTTGATATCCTCTTTTACATCAAAACGTAAATTGGTACAAACATTTTGCTAGTATTGTTATAAACTCACTATATATATATATATAGAACCAGTGGCTCAACAATTTCACTTTTAGGTATATAGTCAAGGAAATGAGTACATGTGTTCATGAACGACATGTACAAGAATGTAATAACACTGTTTGTAATAGGAAAAAACTGAAAACTATCCACAAACCCGTTAGCAGTAGAATGGATAAATAAATGTTATATATTTACGCAGTAAAACACTGTACAGAAGTGAAAATGAACTACAACTCCACACATTAGTATGGAAAAATTTTGCAAAGAATGTCAAACAAAAGTAGCAGAAAGTGGGTAACTCAGATGCCATTTATATACAAAAACAGGCAAAACCAGTAGATGGTGTTAAAATTTAGTAAAGTAGTTACTTTTGGGGGCAAGGTCACCTCCCTGCCTGTCACCCAAGATAAAAGGACATAAGGGTATAAGGGGCACTCTTAGGGTCGTTGGTGATGTTCTGGTTTATAGTTCAGTTTGTGAAAATTCAGTAAAAATATTTATGGTACACTTTTCTGTATGCATATTACATTTCAATAAAAGATTTTTTCTTTAAAAGAGCCAATTTGAAGGGATTCTCTCTGGCCTACGATGGAACAATTTGAGCCTCAAAAAGAAAAATGACTAAAAGTTAAGATTACTATCTTGACCATTAATGGAAGCTGTGAAAGGTTGTTGAGGAACCAGATAGTCTAGGGGTCAGACTGACATCACCTGAACCCAGTATGAGCCTCCTGGTGTACTGCTGTCAGAAGCACAAAACCTAAGTTTCTTGCTGCCCTTCCTCTTTCCAAAAAACAGAATTGAATCTACAAAAACATCTAGGTCTAACGGCCAGTTTATAGGAAAGGCAGGCAGTGGAGCAGTAAGTAAGGAATACCACAGGAAGCAATCAGCCAAATCCAGGATGTAGGACATTTCATAAGACAAATGATCAAATCTCCCTCAACAAATCAGTGACAAGGAGGGGATAGAAATAAGTGAAGGAGAATTGTTATAAATGAAAAAGACTTAAGAGACATAACAATCCAAGCTCACTGTTTGGAGACCTTGTTTGGATCCTGATTGGAATAAATCTATTGTAAAGAGCAACTTTAAAGCAATTGGGAGGGACTTCCCTGGTGGTCCAGTGGTTAAGACTCTACGAGGGGCATGGGTTCGTTCCCTGGTTGGGGAAGATCCTGCATGCCTCACTATGTGGCCACAAAAAGCAACAACAACAACTGGGAAATTCTGAGTACAAACTGGGTGTCTGGGATGGTATTGAAGGCTTATTGTTAACTTTGTTAGATATAGTATTATTAATTTTGTTAGGTATAGTGTTTATGTAAAAAAAAAAGTCCTTATCATTGAGTGCTACAAAAGTTTTTCCAAGTGAAACCACATTTTAGGGTTTGTTATTAGGAAAGAAAATAATGGGAATGGGGGCTTATTTGGAACAAGATTGGCAAAATATTATTTTTGAAATGGGTGATGGGTACTTGTGGGTTAGTTTACTATTCTGTCTACATTTAAAAATGAATTCATTAGGACTTCCTTGGCGGTCCAGTGGTTGGGACTCCATGCTTCCACTGCAGGAGGCGTGGGTTCAGTCCCTGGTCAGGAAACTAAGATCCCACGTGCTGCACAGCCAAAAAAAAAAAGGATTCATTGATGCTACTTGGGGAAATTGTCATTCCTTTTACAGCAACGGTATCAATTAGAAACGGAAAGCTGTGGTGAGTCAGGCTCTCCTGCTAGCCTCATACCTGACTTATATCTTCTTTTACATATCCCATCATTTCTGGAAACGACTTGGCAGAGCAACTAGGAGGTAACGACTTGGCAGAGCAACTAAGAGATATGTCAACAGAGCAAGAAGTTACATGTATCGGTGGAGGAGAGACTCTCCCCAAACAGGTAATATGAACATCCTTTTAAATGAGAGGTTTCGATTTACATTTAAAAAGGCAGCTGCAGATTAAAGTGGAAAGCCCACAGACTTTGTAGGCAAGGGGTCCAGGTGTAGATCCTATACAAGTTACTCATTATTTGTGTGACTGCCTCCCCTTAGGTTTAAAAACATGGGGTAGGGGAAGATGTGAGGAGAACTTGTCCTGTCCACCTAACAAGGTTAAGTATCAGTTAAAGTAGTAGATATGAATGCAGTTTATGAACTGTCTGGCAGAAAGATTGCTATGAGATAAACAGTTTTTATTTTTAAAAATTACAAATATCACTGTCCTTAATCTGAGACTTATTTATACCAACTGTGGACCCTGCCAGTTCCAAAACATCATTGATCCACTTTTTGCAAGTTTCTGTTTTTATTTATTCTCTCTAGAAAAGTTACTCTCATATAAATTTACTTATGTGTATAAATGTTTTTTCTTTATTTATTGAAATATAGTTGATGTACAGTATTCTGTTAGTTTCAAATGTACTGCAAAGTGACTTGACATTTGCATACATTATGAAGTGATCACCACAATAAGTTTAGTAACCATCTGTCCCCATACAAAGTTATTACAATATTACTGACCACATTTTTCATGCTATATATTACCTCCCCATGGTTTATTATTTTATAACTGGAGGTTAGTACCTCTTAATCCCCTTCACCTATTTTGCCATACCCCACTCCCCTTCCCTCTGGCACTCACCCATTTGTTCTCTGTGTCTGTTAGTCTGAGTTTTTTTGTTTTGTTTTATTTTTCAGATTCCACATGTAAGTGAGATCATATGGTATTTGTCCACACTCCATACTGTTTCCTATAGTGGGTGCACCAATTTACATTCCCACCAACAGTGCATGAGTGTTCCCTTTTCTCCACATCCTCGCCAATGCTTGTTATTTGTTGTCTTTTTGATGATAGCCATTCTGACAGGTATAAGGTGGTATCTCTTTGTGGTTTTAATTTGCATTTCCCTGATAATTAGTGATGCTGAGCATCTTTTTTTATGTGTCTGTTGGCTGTTTCTTTGGGAAAATGTCTGTTCATGTCTTTTGCCCATTTTTAATCAGGTTGTTTTCTTGCTGTTGAGTTGTATGAGCTCTTTGTTTATTTTGGCTATTAACCTCTTATCAGATGTATCTTTTGTTAATGTCTTCTCCAATTCAGTAGACTGCCTGTTCATTTTGTTGATAGTTTCCTTTGCTGTGCAAAAGCTTTAGTTTGATGTAGTACTGTTTGTTTATTTTTGCTTGCTTCCCTTGCCTGAGGAGACATATTCAAAAAACAACTGCTAGGACCGATGTCAAAGAGCCTACTGCCTATGTGTTCTTCTAGAAGTTTTATGATTTCAGGTCTTATATTTAAATCTTTAGTCCATTTTGAGGTTACTTTTGTATATGATGTGAGAAAGCAGTCCAGTTTGATTTTTTTGCACGTAGCTGTCCAGATTTCCCAACACCATTTATTGAAGAGGCTGTCTTTTCCCCATTGTCTATTCTTGCCTCTTTTGTCGTAAATTAATTGCCCATATAAGTGTGGGTTTATTTCTGGGCTCTCTGTTCTGTTCCATTGATCTATATGTCTGCTTATGTGATAGTACCATGCTGTTTTGATTACTGTAGTTTTGTAGTATAGTTTGAAATCAGGGAGTGTAATATTTCCAACTTTGTTCTTCTTTCTTGAGATTGCTTTGGCTATTTGGAGTTTTGTGTTTCCATACAAATTTTAGAATTATTCTAGTTCTGTGAAAAATGTTATTCATATTTTGACAGGGATTGCATTGAATCTATAGATTGCCTGGCAGGGGTATGATTATTTTAACAGTGTTAATTATTCCAATCCTTGAGCATAGTATATCTTTCCATTTGTTTGTGTTGTCTTCAATTTCTTTCATCAGTGTCTTATAGTTTTCAGAGTACAGGTCTTTTACCTATTCAGCTAGATTTATTTCTAGGTATTTTGTTCTCTTTGATGTAGTTCACAAATGGGATTATTTTCTTAATTTCTCTTTCTGATAGTTCATTTTTAGTGTGTAGAAATGCAACAGATTTCCGTAGATGAATTTTGTATCCTTCAACTTTACTGAATTCATTTAAATGTTCTATTTTAAAATTCACACAAGAGGGATTATATAATATCCTGTTCTGAGACTGGTTCCTTTTCCCCCAACTTACTGCATTTTGGAGAGCCTTTTAGTGTCAGTCCATAAAGTTGAATCTCATTCTTATTGGCAGTAATAGCTGCACAGTGTTTTTACATAGGAATACATTTTTAGTTAACTCTTCCCTTGCCATGTACACTATGGTTGTTCCCTTTTTCTTTCTTTCTTTGTTGTTGCTGTTGCTTCCTAATGAGATCATGCTGCACTGAGCATCTTTCTACTATTGTCTTGGCAAATATTTGTGATTATATTCATGGGATATATTTCTAGCAGAGAGATTGGTATATCAAAGGAAAGATGTATGTATTTTTAGTTTTGATAGATAATGCCAAGTTGCCCTCTGGAAAATTTGTGCCAGTTTCTACTTGCAGCAACAGTATGTAAGCATGCCCATTTCTCCCTCACCCTCAGTGCTTGGTGTCATCAGACATCAATTTATGCCATCTAATAGATGAAAAAGTAAAAATGTGGTCTCTTACTTGAATTTTCATTTCTTTAATTATAAGTGAACACTTACTGACCATTTGTATTTTTGTGTGAGTTGTTTATATCCTTTGTTTTTTTCCTGGTATTTTTTTTTCTTTATTCACATGAGCTAGGTATTTTATAGCTACTTGAATTGATTATGGACCTAATTTCGAATGTATAACAAATTTAATATTCCCTGTTGTTATTTAACTGGGTCACTTCTAGTTTTGTTTTGTTTTAATATCTTCATAAATATAGCTCCTTTTTGTCATTTGAATGAAAGAAAATCAAGAATTTTATAAGCTCAAAGGGTAATAATATTTTCATGGCTTATATTACCTTTGACCAGATTGCATTCTGGAAAGAATGGGAAGTGATTCATGGGTGTTGGGGTTTTTCTTTGGCATTTTCAATTGCATTTGTATCATTTTTGTGTGATTTTTTTGTTAATTTGATAGAGTTTCACATCTTCTTCAAGACTGATTTTGCATTTTCTCTAATTTGAATGTATTCTGGTTTCCACCTAGCAGTCTCCCCAGAAGTCTAATCCTCTTCTAGCTTCTGCTTCTGTGGATGAGGAAGAAGTGGACACTTGCACAATATGTTTGGAACAGTGGACCAATGCTGGGGATCACCGGCTCTCGGCATTGCGCTGTGGGCACCTCTTTGGGTATAAGTGCATTTCTAAGTGGCTCAAAGGACAGGCACGAAAATGTCCTCAGGTAAAGACCATAGTTAAGAACTGTGCATGTGCACAGTCAACATGTTAAGTCAGGAGGATTCCTAGAACCACACTTATTGTGTCCCATTGGGCTCCTTAGTGCAACAAGAAAGCCAAGCACAGTGACATCGTTGTCCTTTATGCCCGAACCCTGAGAGCTTTGGACGCTAGTGAACAGGAGCTCATGAAAAGGTAGGTGGCAAGAGTCTGCCTAGCTGGAATATTCCCTTTTGGTTCTTTGTATGCACCTCTGAAAAAGGTATGAGTCACTCTTAATGTGGTTCTGAGGCTTTCCTTGGGCCGTGACTGGGGATCTCTGGGGATCGTTGGCAATCTGTCTAACACTGTGATTTATGATACATGTCTGATCATCTGAAGCATGGTTTGCTCTCCATATAGCATTAAAAATGATGATCTGGGGCTTCCCTGGTGGCACAGTGGTTAGGAACCCGCCTGCCAGTGCGGGGGACACGGGTTCGAGCCCTGGTCTGGGAAGATCCCACATGCCATGGAGCAACTGGGCCCATGAGCCACAACTACTGAACCTGCGCTCTAGAGCCCGCGAGCCACAACTACTGAAGCCCGCGTGCCTAGAGCCCGTGCTCCGCAACAGGAGAAGCCACCGCAATGAGAGGCCCGCGCGCCGCAAGGAAGAGTAGCCCCTGCTCACTGCAACTAGAGAAAGCCCGCGCACAGCAACTGACCCAGTGCAACCAAAAATAAATAATAAATTAATAAATTAATTAAAAAAAAAAAAGTCATAGAGAAACCTTTAGCCATACAGTAATACCGCACACCTAGGCTGGGAAGCAGACCCAATCAGAAAGATAGCCTGGATTTTTTGTAGCCTGTCCAGATTCTTCCCTAGGGATTACATTTACTGCCTGCCTCTGCTCCTAAATACTGTGAACACTGAATCAGGGAATCCTCTGTCTTACTCTTTGTAGCCAATTCATGGCCATCTAGAACACACTCCCAAGTCTCAATCTCTTTGTCACTAGAATAGACTTAATGATACTTTTTAAAAACTGAGGATTTTTGTTTCTTGTGTCCCTAAGCCCTCCTGCAACAGTACTCTGCAAAGAAGTCTCATAACTGAAGCTTTGCACTTGTCATACAATGCAAGAAAGTATCAAGATTTTGGAAGCCCATGAACAAATGCTAATAACACTACTTATAAAATATGCTCTAAGAACATTAAAGATTAAAAATACCTGCACTGGACTTCCCTAGCGGTCCAGTGGTTAACACTGCACGCTTCCTCTGCAAGGGGCACAGGTTCAATTCCTGGTCAGGGAACTAAGATCCCACATGCCTCACAGCACAGCCAAAAAAAATAAAAAGAACCTGCACTGAGAGACTACAGGGATGTGGGTTCGCTCATGTATTACTGGTAAAAATGGACACGGGCACAAACATTTAGAGAGGCCTTTGGCAATATGCTCCAGAAGTCTAAAAGTAATTCTGCTTCAGGCATTTTCTCTAAAGAAATGATTAAGGATATGTACAAAGATGTACTTAATCAGACTTGATTTTTTTTAAATTTTTTTTTTATTTTATGGCTGTGTTGGGTCTTCGTTTCTGTGCGAGGGCTTTCTCTAGGTGCAGCAAGCGGGGGCCACTCTTCATCGTGGTGCGCGGGCCTCTCACTATCACGGCCTCTCTTGTTGCGGAGCACAGGCTCCAGACGCGCAGGCTCAGTAATTGTGGCTCACGGGCCCAGTTGCTCCGCGGCATGTGGGATCTTCCCAGACCAGGGCTCGAACCCGTGTCCCCTGCATTGGCAGGCAGACTCTCAACTACTACGCCACCAGGGAAGCCCCAGACTTGATTTTTGCTTAATACTCTGAGGCACATATCCTAGTTGATAGATGTGGCTCTAGTTGATTCATTTTAATTTCTATATAATATTCTATTTCTCTAATTAGAGTTTACCTATATGTATTTCATATTGGTGGACAGTTAGGTGGTTTCCAGTTTTTGTTAATATAAGCCATGCTGCAGAGAGATAGGTGAGAGTTTCTTTAGGTCTAGAAGTGGCTTTGCTTTATCATAGGGTACATGTAATTTCAGCTTTACTAGATATTGTCAAATTGCTCTTCCAAGAGGCTATTCCAGTATATACCAGCAGCAGTGTAAGAAATTTCTCATTTTTTTTCATACCCTCACCTACTTTGTATTATCAGACTTAATTTTTGCCAGTTTCATGGAGTGAAGTAGTATTTACTTTAATTTGCTTTTCCTCAATCACGGTTGAACCTACTTTTCTATACATTGTGCTCAAATATTTTGCTCATTTATATTGAAAAAAATATATTGTTTCTTACTGATTTATAGTTCTTTGTTTTCCTTATACCAACTCTTTGTTGGTTGTATATGTTGCAAATGTCATCTTCTAGTTTATGGTTTGTCTCTTTAACTTGTCTATGGTATCTTTTGTTAAACACAAGTTTTTAATTTTAGTGTAGTCATTTATCAGTCTCTCGTTTTGTGTGTTTTTGTCCCTACTACATTACAATCATGGAGACATAATATCTTCTTTGAAATGTCTTTTTTTTTTTTTTTAATAAATTTTTTCTTTTGGCTGCGTTGGGTCTTCGTTGCTGCGTGTGGGCTTTCTCTAGTTGTGGCATGCGAGGGCTACTCTTCGTTCCGGTGCGCGGGCTTCTCATTGCGGCGCCTTCTCTTGTTGTGGAGCACGGGCTCTAGGCGAATGGGCTCAGTAGTTGTGGCGCATGGGCTTAGTTGCTCTGTGGCATGTGGGATCTTCCTGGACCAGGGCTCGAACCCATGTCCCCTGCACTGGCAGGCAGATTCTTAACCACTGTGCCACCAGGGAAGCCCCTTTTAAATGTCTTTAAAAGTTTTAGTTTTTTTTTTTTTTTTTTAATTAATCAATTTATTTATTTTTGGCTGTGTTGGGTCTTTGTTTCTGTGCGAGGGCTTTCTCTAGTTGCGGCAAGCGGGGGCCACTCTTCATCGCGGTGCGCGGGCCTCTCACTATCACGGCCTCTCTTGTTGCGGAGCACAGGCTCCAGACGCGCAGGCTCAGTAGTTGCGGCTCACGGGCCTAGTTGCTCCGCGGCATGTGGGATCTTCCTAGACCAGGGCTCGAACCCGTGTCCCCTGCATTGGCAGGTAGATTCTCAACCACTGCGCCACCGTGGAAGCCCCTAAAAGTTTTAGTTTTTACACTAGTTTTTAGTCTACCTAAAATCTAGTATTATGGATAACCACAATTGTATTAATTGTTAAAATTAATAATTTAAAAACTAATAAATAGGGCTTCCCTGGTGGCGCAGTGGTTGAGAATCTGCCTGCCAATGCAGGGGACACGGGTTCGAGCCCTGGTCTGGGAAGATCCCACATGCCACGGAGCAACTAGGCCCGTGAGCCGCAACTACTGAGCCTGCGCGTCTGGAGCCTGTGCTCCGCAACAAGAGAGGCCGCGACAGTGAAAGGCCCGCGCACCGCAATGAAGAGTGGCCCCCGCTCGCCGCAACTAGAGAAAGCCCTCACACAGAAACGAAGACCCAACACAGCCAAAAATAAATAAATAAATAAATTTATAAAAAAACAAAAAACAAAAAAAACTAATAAATAATTTTAAATTAATAAATAAAAATTTATATAGAAATATTCTTTCTATATAAATTTCCATTGCTACCTCTATCCTAAATTAAGTTTCTATATTATGAATGGACTACTCTGTTGTTCTGGGGTCTGTTTGTTAATTCTTGCACCAGTACTTCAATTTAGTCTTTCCAGCTATGAACATTATATAATATCCTTTCACTTATTCACTGTTTCTTTTGTGTCTTTTATAACTGTATTTTGCTTCTTAAAGACCTTAACTTTATTCCTAGGTTGCTGTTGTTAGAATGCTATTTCGAATGAATTTTTTTCTGTTATATTTACTAGTCAGTTATCTGTGTATGGGGAATGCTGTTGATCTAATTTTCTTGATCTTGACTACAGCAGCCTTGCTGAACTCTAATAGTTTGTGGGTTCTCTTGAATTATAAGAGCCACTTTATCCCTTCCTTTCTAATTTTCATCTTTTTTTCTCTCCTATCTCATTGGAGTGGAAATTTCTTTTTTTTCATTTCATATTTTGAAACATTCAGATTTATGATTTTTATTCCTGGTGAATATGTCCTTTCATTACACATTGTTCCTCTTTATGCCTATTCATCCTTTTTAATTCTAATCAGTCTTTTTTTAACATTTGCCTAGTGTATACTTTCTGTCTTTTTAACTTCAGCCTCTTTTTTTTATTTATTAATTAATTAATTTATTTATTTATTTATGGCTGCATTGGGTCTTCATTGCTGCACGTGGGCTTTCTCTAGGCGGGGCTACTCTTTGTTGTGGTGTGCGGGTTTCTCACTGCGGTGGCTTCTCTTGTTGTGGAGCACGGGCTCCAGGCACGTGGGCTTCAGTAGTTGTGGCATGCGGGCTCTAGAGCGCAGGGTCAGTAGTTGTGGCACATGGGGTTAGTTGCTCCGTGGCATGTGGGATCTTCCCAGACCAGGGCTCGAACCCATGTCCCCTGTACTGGCAGACAGATTCCTAACCACTGGGCCACCAGGGAAGTCCAGCCTCTTTTTATAGTGTTCTTTAATTTGAATATCTGATGAACAACCAGTACCTTATTTTCTTTTTATCCAGTAGATAATCTTGGTCTTTTAACAGGTCATTTTTACTCTTTTATAATTTGGTTCTAACTCAAGCAGTGAGCTTGGCTCTAATCCCTCATTTTGCATTTTAGGTCCCCATTCCCTAGTAAGAGCCAAATTCCTGGTCATCACTGCCTACTTCAACACTGAGACCCACCCCAGTAGGCTCATGAGTTCAGCCCTGCATGCTACTTTTCTGTAGTGTTTCTGGGCTTGAGAGATTTTTCACTTGTTATATTTTATTCACTATCATGACATATTTACAGCAAAGTGTGTATATCATAGCATGAATTTACTATGTCATCTTGATGAGAAGTCTTCTGTAGTCTTTCTAATCTCCACCTGTTGCTGGCTTTCCCCCTCTAGTTCCTTAGAAGAGGAGCAGACGCTAAGGAAGAAGGCTGAGTTAGAATCGGCACAGTGCCGGCTCCAGCTTCAAGTCCTCACTGAGGAATGCACTAAGCTTCACAGTCATGTTCAGGTAAGTTTGCCTTTTCTAATCCAAAGAACTTTTGGAGTAGGAATTAAGAAGGCATCTAAATATTATTTAGTTTCATCTCAGATATGAATAGGATTTACCAGGTTTTTCAGGAAGTAAACATGATCAAGTCTTTATTTCTGATTAGGGCTTATATACATGCTTTATGATGAATTCTACTGCAGTGTGAATTTTTTAAAAATTGAACAGCCACCTGATAATCAAAACTTGTTTAAGTCATTTCACTTCCTTGAATCTACCAATTAAATGAGAATTTCAGACAAAATGACCATTAAGGACTTTCAGTGCTTTATGATTCTGTGCTCTCCCTATTTCAATTGCTTGTTGAAATATTGTGAAAACTGCAGCAGTTCTTTAGGATACATGTTAACATTTTCTTGTAAAGGATAAGAAATATCCTTGTATTAGATCAAGGAATTGTGTATGAGGGGAATACCAAACGAAAAAGCTTCACATTTACAAAATCTTTTTCATTTTAGGACTTGAAAAAACTTATTGTGCAGCATCAGGGTCAGATTTCACAGCTGACCGGGAGTTCCCAAGCACGTTTCCTAAGCAGCCTGCCCTCCAGCCAGAGCCGACGCAAATACCATTTCCAGAAGACATTCACAGTGTCTCAAGCAGGAAACTGCCGAGTCATGACATACTGTGATGCTCTGAGCTGCCTGGTAGTATCACAGCCTTCTCCTCAGGCCTCCTTCCTTCCAGGTGAATAGTCCAGAACCTCAGGTGTTTTTTTGTTTTTGTTTTGTTTTGTTTTTTTAAGGAACATTTATTTATTTATTTTTTGGCTGCGTTGGGTCTTCGTCGCTGCGCGTGGGCTTTCTCTAGTTGCGGCGAGAGGGGGTTACTCTTCATTGTGGTGCATGGGCTTAAGAGATGCAGTGGCTTCTCTTGCTGCAGAGCACGGGCTCTAGGCACGCAGGCTTCAGTAGTTGTGGCTTGTGGGCTCTAGAGTGCAGGCTCAGTAGTTGTGGCGCACGGGCTTAGTTGCTCTGCGGCATGTGGTATCTTCACAGACCAGGGTTCGAACCCGTGTTGCCTGCGTTGGCAGGTGGATTCTTAACCACTGCGCCACCAGGGAAGTCCCCAGAACCTCAGTTTTTATGTTCATTATTGGACTATATTTCTCTCCTCCCTTCTTGGAGAATCCAGGACTCACTAGTAGGTGAACACTGTCCACAGCCCACCAAATCACTTTTTCCTAGTCACTTTCCTATTAATACAGATACTTTAGGGTACTGCAAAGATATCTGTACTGTCTGTTGACGTCATTCTGTAAATTTGTTCACCAAAAGGGTAGAGATACTGAACCATGGTAAAGTGAGAGAATATGTACTTAGAAGTGTGGGTTGTCCAAGGATAAGAACATCATTCCTGTATGTCCCACTAAAGTACAGATTCATTTTAGACTAGAAATATTTGAAAAAACACTACCCCAAGCTCTAATTCAAGTTAAAACAAGATTTAATGCTTATTTTCAGTAGTGTTCAAACTGACAAATTCCAAATAAAAGAATTTGGGAACATTATTATTTTATTAATATTATACTGCTTTTCTCTTTTTTGTGTGCTTTTCAAGCTTAATTTTAGGTTGTCCTAATGTTGAAAACCAAATCTCACATGCCCAATGTTGTAGATGTTTTTCCTGCTGTCTTCAGCATATGATTTCTGCCAACTGTGAGGTCCCTTTGCTTCAGCCTGATTTCCTGTCCCCCGACTTAGAAGTTACATTCAAATGCTTCAAAACTATGTCCCCCACACTTAGGTATATATAGGATTGGTGGTGGAATCCCTAGATTATCTTATATTTCTCTATTCACTAATATTACCTATGAGTTGAGAGGCTATCAGGAGGCTCCAGTTGAGGGAAAAGTAAAAGGATTGTTTATAATGTTCCTATATCCCATTCAAAATTTTAATAAAAAGATTTATCATCATATAAAACCCTCCCCATTAATTGGAAAAATACTTATTTCTTCCAGTTGTTTCCCCAAATTGGGTGTGATCTGTTCCTTTATTTCTTAATGCGTCTATTCCATACTGCACAGCTGATAGACTGATGATGCTAATTTCCTCTTGTTTCCTTTAATGATTAACTAGGCAAATACTCATGTTCCCTTGTTGATTTAAAGCCTGTAGTTTCTGTGTTTGTTTCTCTGGCTCTCCTAATTCTGTTTCAGGAGAAAACACAGTAAACTTTCTCTCACTTTTTTCCCTAGTGAAGCAGAAGTGTGATCTTCAATCTAGGATTTGACAAATTTTGTTTGTGTATAACTCAGGTAAAATAGGTACTTGGTAAAAATAAATGTATTATCATAACCTGGTAAGAGAACAGAGTAACAAATAAATTTAAAAGGACAAGTTTTTGGCTTTCTTTTCCTCTCTTGGAATGATATACCTTGATTAGCATACTTGATGTCATCTGTTTTCATTCTGTTTCAGAAAAAGGTAACATATCTTGACCACCTGACACAGAAATTACTTATCTCCATTCTGTATTGTTCATTATCTCTTCTACATCTTGAGTATCTGTGGTTCAGGTGGAATAGTGTCTCTCTCTCTCTCTCTCTCTCTCTCTCTCTCTCTCCCTCTCCCCCAACAGCTTTATTATTAAAGTATAATTGATGTACAATAAACTGCACATACTTAACGTGGTATATACCATTTGGTGAGTGTTGATACATGTATACACTCCTGAAACCATCGCCACAGTCTAGATAATGAACATATCTGTCACCCTGAAAGTTTGCTCAAGCCCTTTTGTAATCCATCATCCACCTGTCCCTCCCTCCTCTCCCCATCCCCAGGCAACCACGTTCTGTCATGAAAGATCAGTTTATATTTTCTAGAATTTTACATAAATGGAACCATACAGTGTTACTCTTTTTTTGTCTGGCTTTTTTCAACATAACTTTTTTAAGATTAGCCATATTATTGTGTCTATCAGTAGTTCATTTCTTTTTATTGTTGGGTAGTATTCCATTGTATGTATATACAATGCTTTATCATTCACTTATTGATAGATATTTGGGATGGAATGTATTTTTTAAAATAAATTAGAACTCCGGGGAATTTTTATTTTCTTTGTTCGACTAGCTTTTTCCCAGAGACATGCCAAGAAAGGTGAAGAAAGGACCTACTTGAAATGGTAGTTTGCTTTGTCCTAAATTGACTTTCAGTGATCTGTTTCACTCTCTCGTATCTTTGGCAGGCTTTGGTGTTAAGATGTTGAGTACTGCCAACATGAAAAGCAGTCAGTATATTCCCGTGCATGGCAAACAGATACGTGGACTGGCTTTCAGCAGTCGATCCAAAGGCTTACTTCTCTCTGCTTCCCTGGACAACACTATTAAACTGACCAGGTGAGTGCTTTGTGGGGAAGATGGGCCCTGGGTTGCCTAGGGTTGAATAGTGTGGGAATTAGTTATCTGTGTTATGATGATCTTGGCTTTTGTGGGGGTGGGATGGGAGATGTGTAAGGCATTGTCTTCTCAGATCCAGCTTCATTGATTTTAAAATGTATTGCTTTAAAAAGTGGACACATCTGGTGACAAAACAGAACGAGTGGTGTTCCATTTCTTAAAAATTATATATGTTACAAAATATATCTTAAGTCATGCAGATGAGAGTAACACCCTAGAGTTGGTAGAATGACAATATGGAGGGAGCCTTGGTACTGACACCATGGAGTCACCATACTAGCTTGGGACTGCTTATTCCTTGTCTGTTCCCGGATCGTTGTACCTAACAGAAATGCCTACCAGGAACTCACTGTCCTGGGTGCCATGATGACTGCTCTCATCAGTAACCCTCAGTTACTACATTTTATCTTTCACATGCTCTGCAAGTACCCTGCACCAGATCTGAGTGTGCTCCATGCCTTTATCTTTTAGAAAGTAGTTCTAACCCACGCACCTATGGCCACCTAATCTACGACAAAGGAGGCAAGAATATACAATGGAGAAAAGACAGCCTCTTCAATAAGTGTTGCTGGGAAAACTGGACAGCTACATGTAAAAGAATGAAATTAGAACACTCCCTAATACCATACACAAAAATAAACTCAAAATGGATTAAAGACTTAAATTTAAGGCCAGACACTTTAAAACTCTTAGAGGAAAACATAGGCAGAGGACTACCCTGGGGGGTGCATAAGAATATGCCTGCCAATGCAGGGGATACGGGTTTGAGCCGTGGTCCAGGAAGATCCCACATGCCATGGAGCAGCTAAGCCCGTGCGCCACAACTAATGAGCCTGCGCTCTAGAGTGCGCAAGCCACGTCTACTGAGCCCGCATGCCACAACTACTGAGCCCGCATGCCACAACTGCTGAGCCCGCATGCCACAACTACTGAGCCCGCACACCTAGAGCCTGTGCTCCGCAACAAGAAAAGCCAACACAATGAGAAGCCCACGCACCGCAACAAAGAGTAGCCTCTGCTCGCCATAACTAGAGAAAGCCCATGTGCAGCAACGAACCCCAATGCAGCCAAAAATAAATAAATAAATTTATTTAAAAAAAAAAAACATAGGCAGAACACTCTTTGACATAAATCACAGCAAGATCTTTTTTGACCCACCACCTAGAGTAATGAGAATAAAAACAAACAAAAGGGACTTAATTAAACTTAAAAGCTTTTGTACAGCAAAGGAAACTATAAACAAGACAAAAAGACAACCTCAGAATGGGAGAAAATATTTGCAAATGAAGCAACTGACAAAGGATGAATCTCCAAAATATACAAACAGCTCATGCAGCTCAATATCAAAAAAACAAATAACCCAGTCAAAAAATGAGCGGAAGACCTGAGTAGACATTTCTCCAAAGAAGACAGATAGATGGCCAACAAACCATGAAAAGATGCTCAACATCACTAATTATTAGAGAAATGCAAATCAAAACTATAATGCAGTATCACCTCACACTGGTCAAAATGGCCATCATCAAAAAATCTACAAACAGTAAATGCTGGAGAGGGTGTGGAGAAAAGGGAACCCTCCTGCACTGTTGGTGGGAATGTAAATTGATACAGCCACTATGGAGAACAGTATTGAGGTTCCTTAAAACACTAAAAATAGAACTACCATATGACCCAGCAATCCCACTATTGGGCATACACCCAGAGGAAACCATAATTCAAAAAGACACATGCTGGGGACTTCCCTGGTGGCCCAGTGGTTAAGAATCCACCTGCCAATGCAGGGGACACGGGTTCGAGCCCTAGTCCGGGAAGATCCCACATGCCGTGGAGCAACTAAGCCCGTGTTGCACAACTACTGAGCCTGCGCTCTAGAGCCCGCAAGCCACAACTGCTGAGCCCACGTGCCACAACTACTGAAGCCCGCACGCCTAGAGCCTGTGCTCCACAACAAGAGAAGCCACTGCAATGAGAAGCCAGCGCACCGCAACAAAGAGTAGTCCCCGCTCAGTGCAACTAGAGAAAGCCCGCGCACAGCAACGAAGACCCAATGCCGCCAAAAAATAAATAAATAAATAAATAAATTTATTTTTAAAAAAAACAAAAAAACACATGCACTCCAGTGTTCATTGCAGCTCTATTTACAGTAGCCAGGACACGGAAGCAACCTAAATGTCCATCAACAGAGGAATGGATAAAGAAGATGTGGTACGTATATACAATGGAATATTACTCAGCCATAAAAAGAAACGAAATTGGGTCATTTGTAGAGATGTGGATGGACCTAGAGACTGTCATGCAGGGTGAAGTAAGTCAGAAGGAGAACAACAAATATATTAATGCATATATGTGGAATCTAGAAAAATGGTATAGATGATCTTATTTGCAAAGCAGGAATAGAGACACAGACATAGAGAACAAATGTATGGATACCAAGGGGGAAAAGAAGGGGGTGGGAGGAATTGGGAGATTGGGATTGACATATATACACTATTGCTATTATGTATAAAATAGGTAACTAATGAGAACCTACTCTATAGCACAGGGAACTCTACTCAGTGCTCTCTGGTGACCTAAATGGGAAGGAAATCCAAAAAAGAAGGTATCTATGTATACGTATAGCTGATTCATTTTGCTGTACGGTAGAAACTAACACAAGTTTGTAAAGCAACTGTACTCCAATAAAAATTAATTAAAAAAAAAAAAAAGTAGTTCTGATTAGATGTCTCTTAGTTGGCTTCTTATTTAATTTCTCCAGCTAAATCTGAGGGACATCATGATGCCTGCTCCAGGCCTGATATACCTTTTGACTTTTCAAGAATGCCTCAGCTTAATTTTACCCCCAAAATCAATGTACCATTATGTTTTATGTGTATCTATGTGCTATGACTTATTTTAGTAATGTTGAAAATTAGGGGGAGAAAGAAAGGTTAAATAGCAACGTGTTATTAATGACTACCTCTGGATGATTGGATTATAATTTATTTTTATTTTTCTTATATGTATTTTCTAGTTTTTCAATATTAAATATTGATTACCTGTGTAATAGGTAGCTATGGAGAAGGTAATAGGGGTAGAGTAGGGAATGTACTGTTTATCTGTCCCTTTAACTTATTCTTTTACTTCCTTACAGCTCAGGAGGAAAACCTGTCCCCCAAAACAAATATTTTGGAATTAAAAGGAGTTATCTGGGCAGTCCCTAGGGGAAATTGGGAATCCAGATAGTTTTGGTGTGTGGTTACGTTCTTAAAGGATCATCATTAAAATGATAATCTTTACATCTTTCTTCTGTATTTGATTTTTGTAATGCATAGTTGTAAAAGTCTTTTTTAACTCCACAGCCTGGAGACAAATACTGTGGTCCAGACTTATAATACTGGACGTCCTGTCTGGAGCTGCTGCTGGTGTCTTGATGAAAACAATTACATGTATGCTGGATTGGTCAACGGTTCAATTCTGTTGTATGACCTTCGAAACACAAGCTTTCATATCCAGGAGTTAGTACCTCAGAAAGCTAGGTAGGGAGCCACCTGTAGGTAACAGCTTTCTCTTAGACTGTGATTGTATTAATCCTGTCTTTTGAGAGTGTTTCACAGTTGATCAGAATTCCTAACAGAGGGCATTTCTCTGAGTCCACTGATCTATTCTCACTTCAGAATCAGTAAGATCCTTAGAGTTTGTGTTCATGATAGTTCATATGGTAGAAAGTTCTGGTACCAAATATAACCAGATTGACCCAACATGCCAAAATGAAATCAGATATGTGTTCAGAGCCCAGCTCCACCATTTATGAGCTGTGTGACCTTGGTCACATTTCTTGGCCTGTTATGAGCTTCATCTGTGAAATGTGGTTAGCACCGTCTTGCTTTAATAGACACACATGTCTAACACATAGGAAGAGATCAGTAAAGAGCAGCCCAATAAAAAGTGATTTAAAACTTCCCTAATCCACAGCTGGACCACCTTGGTCTAAGGATACCATATTACTATGATTTATCCATTTATAATCCAGTTATAGAGTTGGGAGGTTTGTGAGGTTGGCCCAGGTTCTGAGGATGGGTAGCCACCAGCACCACTTTGGCTCTTCAGAGTGTACAAAAAGGGGGGTAGAGCAATCTAAACATAAAGATATCACTATAGTAATAATTGTTTACTGAAACCTAGCCTCAACACTGTGGGGTTTTCGTTTCATTTGGGTTGAGTGGAATCGTTCTTCAGTGATGTGGTTCATGGGCCTGAAGGTGACTGATACAAGTTTATACAAATTCGAACTTCAGGCAAACAAGGTGACTGCCGTCTGTGTAGAGGATCCACGTAGACAATAAAATACAGCAAATAGCAAGGGAAGAATATGTATTTGTTTTTGTTTTAGTTTGCTTAGGTTAGCTTCATTATGACAAGGAAATGAAACAAAGCAGGCAACGTGATCACTTTGGCAGCTTCAGCAGAAACGAGTTCATAGGAACATAGTCTGTAGGCTAATATTTCTGAGAGAACTCTTGGCATGCAGTCTGGGTCATATGATTGCAGAAAGACATTTAGAAAATCTCTAAAGAAACAATCCTGTTTCTGAATTAAAATGTAGTTGCTTTAGGCTGTTTTTTTTGTTTGTTTGTTTTTTGGCCGTGCCACACAGCTTATGGGATCTTAGTTCCCTGACCAGTGGTCGAACCTGGGCCCACAGCAGTGAAAGCACAGATTCCTAACCACTGGACCACCAGGGAATTCCCTAGGCTGGATTTTAATTGAGGGGGTCTGTCAACTACAGCTTGGAAGCTTTAGTTTATTAGATGTATAAGCTGAATTTCCTTCCTGACTTTTCTTGTGTATGTGGCTAACCCCATTTCCAGAAGCTTCACGCCAGTCAGTTCTTGTGTTTGTAATCTTATACTTTTAAATTTCCTAGTCCTTTTTTTTCCCGTTGCTTTTAGAGCATGTGGTGTCCCCTCTGAAACTGAATGTGGAATATTATATGTATGCTCTTTTGTTTCTGCAGAGTGGGTTGGTAGTTTTATCAGCTGTGAGAGGATAGTCACCCTCAGAAGTTTTTTAACCTTTTCTATAGAGTTAGGAAAGTCCTCAAGGGCTCCTGGTAGTGGGGTCTGGAGCAATCCAAGTATTGGAAGGTGAGGCATAATTTCCTTTCTTTCCCTTCAGATGCCCGCTGGTATCCCTGTCATACATACCCAGAGCTGCCTCGGCTGCATTTCCATATGGTGGGGTGTTGGCTGGAAGCTTGGAGAATGCTTCCTTTTGGGAGCTGAAAATGGGCTTTACTCATTGGCCTCATGTGCTGCCCATGGAGCCTGGGGGCTGCATAGACTTTCAGACAGAGAGCAGCACCCGGCACTGTCTTGTGACCTACAGGCCTGGTGAGTGTTGTTGGCATGTCCTCGTGGGACCTGTGGTTTGTTTGGGAGCAGATTGGTAGAGGGGAGAAAAGGAGAGCTTGTCCTAGCCTTCAGGGGGTACTGGTAAGCCCCTCACAGACTAATAGCTCTTGCTACTACAGTGAGGACAGTGGCCCCAGGTTCTTCCACAGAGCCTGCCTCCCTTTTCCTCACTTGTGTGAACTGGGACATATTTGGCCAGGTACTCCTTGGAAGTGAATCAGCCACTTTAGGAGCCCCTATGACTTAAGACAGTAGTGGAATGAGGAGACCTGCTCTTGAAGCCACTGAGCTACCCTTAGATCAGTGTCATGTTTTCTACTTGCCCCTCATTTCACTTAAAAGAAAGGCCCAGATAAGGGGAGTCATGTAAAGAACCCAGACTCTATGCTATTAGCTGTTCTTCCTTATTTGGGGCCAACACACGTCAGTGAAGAGTAGATGGACAACCGTAGTGGCCCTAGCCAGCTGAACTTCTCATGGCCTCCAGAACCAGGACTGCAACCCTTGACGACCAACTATGCTAAAATTCACAGGTTCTTCCTAGCTGAAAGGTATGAATCTAAATTCCTGATGAGCTATATTGATGGTCAGGCAGCTGTTTTGTAAGAGATAGTCATTAAAGTGCTCATACTTCTGCTAGTTGTGGATTGACCTAAGCATTTTAAGTTTTGTTTGAGCTGAGAAGCTGCTTCAGCAGACTCTTCTTTCCCTTTTGGTTTTAGTCATCTAGGTCCTCTATCTCCAAGGATTTGCTATGACTTTAGAAAGCTTGGGGATCCCATTTTGTTCTCTAGCTTTTGTTTGCCTCCCAGCAGAACCACTTGTATGTGCTTCCCCTTCTGTAATAATATGCTTTCACTTTATATGTACAGTTCCAGGGATTAATGGGGTCCTGACTCGGGGAAGGAAAAAACCTTGTAGTCAGAACCCTTAAGGAAGACAAAAACCCAAACAGAGGTCTGGCCGGTTACAGTGATTTTCCTAAAAAGGCTAGCTCATTCTCAGAATTGTTTCCTTCATATACAAAAACCTATTGTAGATAACTTGCTTCATCCTAGCCTAGGGTTCTGAATTTCATTTGTGATGTATTATTTTGTTCTTGTTATGTTTGCTCTGTCACTATTCATGATGGTTTGATAAAATTGTGCCCTTTCCACTCAACTAACTGGTAACCAAGTTCATGTACTTGGTTAATTTCTTTGGACCATCCCCATGGATCAATACTGATTTCTCTGTCTCATAGATAAAAATCACAGCACCTTACGAAGTGTACTCATGGAGATGTCCTATAAGCTGGATAATGCTGGAGAGCCAATCTGCTCCTGCCATTCTGTACAAACATTCCGTGGGGGACCCACTTGCAAACTACTGACCAAAAGTGCCATTTTCCAAAATCCAGAGAATGATGGCAGCATCCTGGTGTGTACTGGGGATGAAGTGTCAAATTCTGCCCTGGTGAGTAGTCTGTCAGTTTTTTATACTGACTTATATAAAGCAAAGAGCCAAAGTTCTCCATAATTGCATGTATCTTCATACGTGTATATGTGTGGTTGCTTAGTTTATTTTTTACACAAGTCACACTTTATTGATACATACTATTCTATAGTTTGCTCTTTCCTATTTAACTTCCTGTTTTGGATATCTTTCCATACCAATATCTTTAGATTGACCTCACTCTTTTTATGTGAGCTATAGTGTCTCATGGGCCATATTGTGAACCTTTTAAAAGAAGTGCTACTGAAACCTCTATAAAATAATTGATCAGGCATCAGCTTCATCAATTCAGGATGAATTTACAGTGCAGGGGTCAGCCTGTCACCACCTGAATACATTGATCAACCTTTGCATCACTGTAAGTGGGTTAACCAGAAATAATTTGCCTCTTGATGTTAGGCAAAATGAAGCACACGATGCCGTCTGTGTGGTGTCCTTGAACCCATAGAGCAGCACTGTCCAATTACGTCACGCTGGCCATGTGAGCACTTGAAAGTAGTTAATGTGAATGAAGAACTTAATTGTAAAATTTTTATGTAATTTAATTTAAATGTAAAGAGCCTTATGTGGCATACTGTATAACACAGGAAACTCCGCTTAATGCACTGTGGTGACCTAGATGGGAAGGAAATCCAAAAAAGAGGGGATATATGTATATGTATAGCTGATTCATTTTGCTGTACAGTAGAAACTAACAACATTGTAAAGCATCTATACTACAATAAAAATTAATTTAAAAAAAAAGAGCCTTATGTGACTAGTGGCCACCATATTGGATAGCACCACTCTAGAGTCTAATGCTTTCATTTACTGGAATTGCAGTGGGTAGAGGAACAAGTTAAGTAATAGTACAGAAAGCAAACACACAAATCTAGGTTGTGGACATTCTATAGGACAACTGATCCTGCTTCCACAACAAGTCAGTGGCAGAAGAAAAAAAAGTGGGGAGGTTGGATCTGCTCTAGGTTAAAAGAGGCTTGGGACTTCCCTGGCAGTCCAGTGGTTAAGACTCTGTGCTTCCACTGCAGGGGGTATGGGTTCTATCCCTGGTTGGGGAATTAAGATCCTGCATGCCATGTGGTGTGGCCAAAAAAAAAGAGGCTTATTTAAATTTATGACTATTGGACTTCCCTGGTGGTCCAGTGGTTAAGAATCTGCCTGCCAATGCAGGGGACACGGGTTTGATCCCTGGTCCAGGAAGATCCCACGTGCCGTGGGCAACTAAGCCCTTGCGCCACAACTACTGAGCCCACACTCTGGGGCCTGCGTGCCGCCACCACTGAGCCCTCGTGCTGCAACTACTGAAGTCCGTGTGCCTAGAGCCCATGCTTCACAACAAGAGAAGCCACCGCAATGAGAAGCCTGCGCACCGCAATGAAGAGCAGCCCCCGCTCGCAGCAACAAAGACCCAGGGCAGCCAAAAAAAAAAAAAAAACAGACATTTATGACTACCAAGTATAATGTGGACCTTACTTGGATCCTGATTCAAACAAACCAAATATAAAAAGAGACTATCAGAAAGTTTTTATTATGCACTAGGTATTAGAGAATACTATAAATTATTGTTCATTTTGTTAGGCATAGTGACACTGAGGTGTAAGAAAATGTCTTTTTTTTTTTTTTTTTGGCTGCGTTGGGTCTTTGTTGCTGCACATGGGCTTTCTCTAGTTGTGGCGAGCGGGTGCTACTCTTCATTGCGGTGTGCAGGCTTCTCATTACAGTGTTACAGTGGCTTCTCTTGTGGAGCACGGGCTCTAGGCGTGCGGGCTTCAGTAGCTGTGGCACGCGGGCTCGGTATTTGTGGTGCACGGGCTTAGTTGCTCAGCAGCATGTGGGATCTTCCCAGACCAGGGCTCGAACCCGTGTCCCCTGCATTGGCAGGTGGATTCTTAACCACTGCGCCACCAGGGAAGTCCCAAGAAAATGTCTTTTTTTAGAGATGTATACTTATGTATGTAAGGGTAAAATGACATGATGTCACCAAAGAAAAAAATAAAATCAATAAAGCAGGTATGGTAAAAGCTTAGTAATCTGGGTGATGGATGGCTCATTGTACTATTGTACTTTTTATTACTTTAATTTTTTTTTTCCACAATAAAAAATTTTTTTAAAGGAGAAGAAAGCACCAGTTAGAATATAGGTTCCATGAGGGCAGAGACAGGGACTTCTTGTCTTGTTGACCCTTCTTTCCCTAAAAGAGTTCTTGGCACATAGATTGAAGCGGTGAATACTAGGCTTGGTTTTCAGATCCACTCACAGGTAGACTAATTGCTGATTATAGTAGGTGAGGCCATACGTGACCTATGTCAGATGTGTTGGCTTTGTGCAACCTTGTGAAGGTTAGGGACAGTCTGTTTTGCTCCCCAGGCAATGCTGTCTCTGCGGTGCTTTCAAAGTTGTGTGATGATAAAGAATGCAAGTCCCTAGCTGAATTGAAGGGACCTAGCTGACCTTTGTCTCTGCTTTTCTTTTTTAGCTGTGGGATGCTGGCAGTGGCTCGTTGCTGCAGGAACTGCAGGCTGATCAGCCTGTCTTGGACATCTGCCCATTTCAGGTGAACCATAACAGCTACTTGGCTACCTTAACGGAGAAGATGGTCCACATCCATAGGTGGGAGTGACCATGGTCTTGAAACTTGTCGGGCATGCTGCTGGTTAATGTTAAATGTTTGTTAGCACCTGGCAGCCCTGAGCAAGATCTGTGCTTATTGTCTGTGGCCTAGAACTTTTGGGATTGTGGTTCCGTTGGGTTAGTATGATTCTAGGACTCCAGGTCAGCAAAGCACTACAGATTGTGTATTTTCAGTGTCCATCAAAAGAGTCAGTGACTGGTACTCCATCACATTATACATTTCTTGGGGGTAAAAGCCTTCATGAATCTTCGTTGAGAATCAATATTTTTGATCAAACTTTCTGCCGAACCTCGGAGAGTATCCTCCCAGAAGTCATTTAGGATATGTGTGTGCACCAAGCATTTCCAGAGGATGTGACATCCCACCAGAGTGGTCTTGTCACTTGAGCTATATGACTTGGGAATGCGTATGTTCCTGAAGGGACTAACCATCTTCCTGATGCTGCTTGGATGCAGCCTGGATGCAAAAGAATCTTTAGTTGAACACAAGAGGGCACTGTAGAATCTTCCAAAGGATTTGATCTATTTCTGACCTTGTGGCCTGATAACCTTTTAGTAACTTGGTCTCATCCCTACAGAAGTGTGTGGTAGAGCACATCTGGTCTGCTTTGTGGCAGGAACAGTAATATTCAGGTGTGCAGTGCTGGGATATTGGTAAACCCAGTGATGGTGGTGGCTGATGAGCTGTAGACCCTTCCCTAATGCCGAGTGTACGGAGTTCGTCACATTGTGGGAGTCAAGGAGAGAGACCAGTTGTTTGAGCAGTGAGGAAGACTCACTTTTTTTTCTAGCCAGCTTAGGATCTCAGGATTGGTTTTATATAAGCCAATGCTTTGAAGGCCACTCTTTGTCCCTCTCACTAGGAAAAGATGAGCCATATGTCAGAGCTCTTACTTGAGTCTTCTAGTATGAGAGATCAGGAGCAAGGGGCTAACCAAGAGAGGCTTACAAAAGAGAAGCTACTCAGACTGCTGTTGAAAGCAAAAGAAGGACTTGTGTTTTCCATTTTGAAAGAGTCTCTCTCTGAATAAAGTCAACCCCTTGGAGTGAGGAGCCATTCTTGAGCGTGTTTAGAATTCCCAGGTTAAATCCTTCCCCCAGGTGAAACTGATGTTTGATTCCAAGTTCCTCTGATTTGCCTCCCTTCCTAACTTTAAAAAAAAGTGTTGTTAGTAAAACAGTTATTCTCAGGAAGATAATAGTGGTTGGAGGCCTATGTGGTTTGCAGGGAGATGCCCACCAGCTTTCATTTCAGCCCTGGATTGTCCAACTTTGGGAGCTGCACTTTTCTCCAATAGAGGGCTCACTTTATATCTGTTTGCTTTGCCAAAGGCTACTCTGCTAAACTGTTGTCCACAACAGAACATATCTCAAGGTGTGTGCTCCTTGTTCTTGGGAGCAGGATGGCTAACAGTGTGATTTTCTTAAATAATAGGAATTTTATTTTATTTTATGTATAAGTTTTATCATTTTTATTTTAAAACAGTTCTGACCGGTCAACTCCTGAACTGTTTCCAGCATTTCTCACCAGCAAGGGGTTATTGCAGTAGATTTCCCCAGAGTTCCACATTCTAGTTGTGCTTTTAAAGAGTGGCCTCCTATTTAAGGACATCTTTCAAAAAGCCAGTTTCCAGAGCCTGGGAAAGAGCCCCCTTTTCTAGAGGAGGTGTTCCTTTTGATATGTTGATGATTAAGAATGACTGCCAGGTCTGGCAGAGAAGGATTTGAATGAAAAAGCAGAGCTCATCTGGTTTCAGCCAATGATAAGATAACAGAGAGGATGCAAGTGGTCAGGCCCTGGCTGCCTCTGTCTTTGGCAGGGGCAGAACCCAGGGCAGGGTTAGGATTTGACTAATGTTGAAGTACACTCAGCTGATGCTGATTAATCCCCCCAAGTGTAGGAACCAAGGGACTTGTATTACTAGGGAAGTTGGAAGAATCTCATGTCTTACCAATCCTTGCATTCCTCTAGTAAATTTAGATGTTTTAGAAGCAAATTCTTGGGACTGTGACTGATTTCTCCAAAGGAAAAAAACTTTGCTCCTGCCCCCGCTCTCCTCTGCCTGGCAGGAGAGATTACCTCTGTAGACCCAGACTCTGCCCCACCATGTTCCCTCACCCCTGGCTCTAAGTTTGTTTTCGCATTTGAGGGTTTGGAGTTAAGCAGACTCAAAAATATTTTCTTGTTGTATATGTCCTTATACCTGCTTTGAAAACCGGACAGTGGGATCTCTGTTCATGTTCTGTGTTTTAATGTTTGTGTTTTATGTTTTAATGTTAATATGAAAATAAAGCATTTACCATGTGTACCTGCTCCTGATGTCTTTTGTCTTTTTTTTTTTTTGGCTGTGTTGGGTCTTAGTTGCAGCACGCGGGATCTTCATTGCCATGCGCAGGCTTCTCTCTAGTTGTGGAGTGCAGGCTTCTCTTTAGTTTTGGCATGCAGGCTCTCTAATTGTGGCGCTCGGGCTCCAGTAGAAGCCCTAGAGTTGGCCATGACCCCAGTTCCTCTCATGAAGGTAGTATCCTGACGAGGTAGAGAGAGTGACAGTACTTAACATCACTAGGCAAACAATATGCCCCTTCCCTCAGTTCACCTGAGTCACTTGCTGCCTGAGTCAAGGAAAGGAAACAAAGACATTAGCAGATGCTAACATTTGCTTCTCTGATTAAGACCCCTCCCTCCCCCCCCCAAAAAAAAGACGTGAAATTCCTTTAGGAACCATAGTTTGTACAACTTGGCAAATTGTTGTAAGGGAGGTAGAACACCCACACTCCAGAATACCGGGTTCTTCTCTCTGGGTCTTAACAACCCTAGACAAAATAGGGTTCTCACCCTAGACAATCACTGAGATTTCTGTGACAAGTTCAGATCCCTTAGCCGGATAATTTGGAGTGCCTGGAAGTATGTTATTCCATTTTTCATCCCTTTACTCTTGTTGATATTAAGCCACTGCTGTCGTTCCAGCTCAGTAGTCATACTGTTTTGTTTCTTAAAATTAAAAAGTAATCAGAATAGTTCATTTTAGATTTATAATAACAACTTACATTTACTGAGTATGTACCTAATGCTGTGGTATACCT
This sequence comes from Balaenoptera ricei, assembly GCF_028023285.1. Lineage (NCBI taxonomy): Eukaryota > Metazoa > Chordata > Mammalia > Artiodactyla > Balaenopteridae > Balaenoptera > Balaenoptera ricei. Next base: position 51,045,654 of record NC_082657.1, on the reverse strand, counting down.
TTTATATGAAAGGAACTTTCAGAGAAGTGAAAGAATTTGCCCAGGTGTGGTGGCCAGGAACATGTGCCTTTCAGATCTCTGACCAAGGAGGGCATAATTGACTGCTGTTCCAGCTGCTGAGCTCTGAAATCCACTACTGCATCACAGCAAGGCCGCACTTCCCAAAGGTTGCTCCCAGCCAGTGACTGAGGATGGCAGGGATACTAAGGCAGGCCCATTTCTGGGAGACGCTGAATGCCTGACAGGCAACTTTAGCTTGAGGACTCTCCAATGGTGGTGGCCAAACTTTCTTAGACTTGAACTTCAGTCTAAGTTGTTTCCACCTAACCATCCTTGCTTCCTTCCTCTCTATCTCTACTTCACACAGGGTGAGATCTGTGTATTTGACTGTTCTAATTGCCTCATCTATGTGGAATCATGCAGTATTTGTCTTGTTGTGACTGGCTTATTTCACTTAGCATAATGTCTTCAAAGTTCATCCATGTTGTAGCATGTATCAGAATTTCCCTCCTTTTTAAGACAATGATGTTCCATTGCATGCATATACCACATTTTGCTTATCCATTCATCTGTCAGTGGACACTTGAGTTGTTTCCACATTTTAACTATTATGAATAATGTTGCTATGAACATGGGTGTACAAATATCTCTTTGAGACCCTGCTTTCAATTCTTTTGGGTATATACCCAGAAGTGGAATTGTTGAATCATATGTAATTCTGTTCTTAATTATTTGAGGAACTGCCATACTGTTTTTCCACAGCAGCTGTGCCATTTTACATTCCCACTAACAGTGCATAAGAGTTTCAGTTTCTCCACATCCTCTTCGACTCTTGTTACTTCCTGGGTTTTTTTTTTTGGCGGGGGGGGGGGGGGTTGTTTGTTTGTTTGACAGTAGCCATTTGAATGGTGTGAGGTGGTATCTCATTGTAGTTTTGATTTGTATTTACGTAATGATTAGTGATGTTGAGCATCTTTTCATGTGCTTATTGGCTATTTGTATACCTTCTTTAGAGAAATGTTTATTCAGATCCCTTGCCCACTTTCATTTATTTATTTATTTTTAAAATTTATTTATTTTATTTATGTATTTTTGGCTGTGTTGGGTCTTCGTTGCTGCACGTGGGCTTTCTCTAGTTGCAGCGAGCGAGGGCTACTCTTTGTTGCAATGTGCAGGCTTCTCATTGCAGTGGCTTCTCTTGTTGCAGAGCACGGGCTCTAGGTGCGTGGGCTTCAGTAGTTGTGGCATGTGGGCTCAGTAGTTGTGGCTCGTGGGCTCTAGAGTGCAGGCTCAGTAGTTGTGGCACACGGGCTTAGTTGCTCCACGGCATGTGGGATCTTCCCGGACCAGGGCTTGACCCCATGTCCCCTGCATTGGCAGGCAGATTCTTAACCACTGTGCCACCAGGGAAACCCCCCTTGCCCACTTTTAAATTGGGTTGTTTGGTTATTTGTTGATGCCTAATCCCCTTTTGTTTTCTGCTTCCTGGTAGACCTAGATAACACGGGTATGCCAGGAGTGTTCCCGGAAATTTGGTAAGATGGAAATGATTGAGGCCCAAGAATAATAAAGACCAGGTGGCAATGATTAACTTCCAGAAGCCAGGAGACCACAATTCCATTATTACCAGCAAGATTGAAGAGCTGACTAAGGGGTCTTGACCAGCAGGGAGTTGGGGAGAGAGTTAATAAAAGACAGCATCCCTAGGGGCAAAATAGACACAGCCAATGAGGGTGCTTTTTAACATCTATAATCAAAAAATTCCATAAGAAAAAAAAAAATTCCATAAGAAAGGAGGGGCACGAGGCTAAAGGTGGTCGTCCCCAAAGGTCATGCTCCTTTGCTCAGTTTCTAGACCTGAGCCAATTTTCAGATCCAGAACCCACTGATGAATAAGTAGTTGGGAGCCTAGGAACAAAGACCCTACAACACCATGCCAAGCATATGGTTCCTTCAGTCTTTCCCCAAAGAGACTCAATGGCCATTTACTTGGGTGACTATACACTGACAAAAGAGAAATAACCAACTATTTGAGGACCATGGGACATTTGGTCCGAGTTGCCATTGATACTCAGACTAAAAGCATCATCATAGGCCCCTGGCCCCTGGGGACCTGGTACTATAAATGGAGTCCTGGCTAGATTATGGCTCACAGTGGCCCCACTGGTTATGTGGACCCATCCAGTGATCATTTCCCCAGTCCCCAAGTATATAACTGGAAATGATCTAGAATAATCTAGACCTAGAAACACTAAATCATTGTGAAAATGATCTGGAAACGTGGTGTTTCTGGCCTATGGGGTGAGAATTACCATTACAGGGACTTCCCTTGTGGCGCAGTGGTTAAGAATCCGCCTGCCAATGCAGGGGACATGGGTTTGATACCTGGTCTGGGAAGATCCCACGTGCCACGGAGCAGCTAAGCCTGTGCGCCACAACTACTGAGCCTGTGCTCTGGAGCCCACGAGCCACAACTACTGAGCCCAGGCACCACAACTCCTGAGCCCGTGTGCCTAGAGCCCGTGCTCCACAACAAGAGAAGCCACCGCAATGAGAAGCCCGCACACCGCAACGAAGAGTAGCCCCCACTCGTTGCAACTAAAGAAAGCCTATGCACAGCAACGAAGACCCAACGCAGCCAAAATAAATTAATTAAAAAAAAATACCATTACAGGAAAGGCCAAATGTAAATCTTGGAAACTGCTCTCCAATCACTGGCCAGGATAATAGATTAAAAGCAATGTCAGGAATTCCCCAGCAGTCCAGTGGTTAGGACTCAGCACTTTCACTGCCATGGTCTGGGTTCAGTCCCTGATCGGGGAACTAAGATCCTGCAAGCCGCATGGCGTGACCAAAAAAAACAAAAAAAGCAATGTCTTACTGGGGGATGGAGGATGGTGGAGATTAGTGCCACCATTAAAACCTACAGGATGCAAGTATGACCCTGAAAGACGGTGGAGAGTGAAAAATATTCCAATGAGTAGAGCTGCAAGCTGTGCCCTCATCTTTCCACTTTGTATGGAAGAAGTGGTTTAAGGTGAGAATATAAATAGATTCCTGGGCAGGGTCCAACAGCCTGGTCTGGGATAGTGGCATGTGGTTGGACTATATGGAGAAGGCACAATGTGTAAAGATTTTTCATTACAGGACAATGCACACCAGAACCTCCACCATTGAAGAGGCATTGAACAATCAAGTAGGCAAAATGACTCGACCAATTGACAGCCATCCTTCAGCCACTGTAGACCTGATATGTTGGGCCCATGAATGGAGTGGCCACGGTGGCAGAGATGGAGGCTACCTATGGGCCCAAAGTCTGGCTGGGAGAATGGACTGCCACTTACTAAGGCTGCCTCTTAATGTCCAACCTGTCAGCAACAGAGACCAACACTGAGTCTCTGATATGCCCTTTTCCTAGAGAAGATCAAGTAGCTACTTTGTGGCAAGTCAGATACAATGGGCCTCTTCCTCTTGAAAAGGCCAGCAGTTCTTCCTTATAGGGATAGATACCTATTCTGGATGTGGATTTAACTTTCTTGTTCTCAGGGCTTCTGCCAGCAGAATGCCAGATTGAGGCACAGATTGCTACACAACATAGCATCTGACCCAGGGGACCCACTGTACAGTGAAGGGATTGCAGAAGTGGATCCATGACCATGGGATCTGTTGGTCTTGTCATATACTATCCCACCCAGAAACAGCCAGCTACTAGCATACTGATACTGACCTTCTAAAGACATAGCTGAAGCACTAGCTAAGAAGCAACACTCTGAGAGAATAGGGTGTCATTCTTCAGGATGCAGTGTTTAGAGACCTCTATTGGTGTTGTTTCCCCAGTAGGCAGAATACATGGGTCCAGGAACCAACATGAGGAAACAGGAGTGGCTCCACTTACTGTCACTCCCAATGACCTGGGTGATTTTGTACTTACCATCCCAGCAACCTGGGCTCCACATCATTGAAGGTCCTGGGTTCCTACAGGGGTGCACTTTGCCAGAGGACACAGCAAGGGTCCCACTGAACTATAAATTAGGCTGCTACCAGAGCACTTTGGGACCTTGTGCCCAGGGACCAATAGGTGAGAAGAGGAATCACCATATTGGCAGTGGTAACTAACCCTGATCAAAAGGAGGAAGTAGGGCTGCTTGTACATAATGGGAGCAAAGAGGAATATCCAAGTGGTCCAATTGGATGCCTTCTGGTGCTCCGTTGCCTCTCTCTAACTGTGGACAGACATGCAACAATACCACACCAGGATGAAAAGGTTATTATGCCCACTACCAACACCACCCCAGAAATGAAGGCTTGGGTCACATCACCAGGTAAGCCACCAAGACTTCTGAGGTGCTAGCTGAGGGTAAAGGAAATTCAGAATGGAGGAAAAAGAGGATGAATACCACTTGCAGCCCTGAGATCACCAGCAATGATGGACATTAGTTTATTTCACTAACCTCCCTCTTCTTTTTTCCCTCTGAAAAAGAGATCCATGGAAACTATAGAGTAGCTGTTCATCAAATTTGTGTAGAGAAATAAATCTATGGGGCACAAGGGATGGAATATGATGGTCATGAAAATTTGCCTCTCAGATGTCCAATTGTGGGGACTGTAATTGACCAGCTGCTGTGCTCTGAAATCCATCGCTGGGTTCACTCTGAGGCCACACTCCCCAAGGGTTCTTCCAGCCAATGACTGAGCATGGCAAGAGATGCTAAAGCAGGCCCATTCCTGTGAGGCTTTAATCTTAACAAGTTTCTTCCGCAGCTAATCCTGTCTGGACATTGCTTCTCACAGAACCCAGAATAACCCACCAGGAGGCAAATGTTGGATTAGACAATGAAACCCAGACAGTCCAGGCTGGTTCTTCTAACTACAGTGCTATCCCCAAGGCAGGAAGTACATAGGAGGTGCTCAGAAAAGAACTGCTGAATTATAAATGAATAAATCTAAAAATGGCATGTTGAAAAGGGGTTAATTTTCCTAGGAAGGCTTCAAAAATATTGAGACTTTTGAGCTGAGCATTAAAGGAGAAGAAAAAAAAAATTTTAGGAAGAAAGTGTTAGAACTTCATGGGTCAATGTCATATCTACATGATCTTGAAATTTTGGATATGGCAAAGGTCAGGAGGTGCTTGAGGAAAGAGAGACCACTGATGCAGTCCTGCACTAGAGCAGTAGTTGCCAAGGACTGGCAGGGACCAGTGCTGCCTTGGTTGTTAGGAAAGCATATTCCTGGATTCCATAATCAGAAAAATTTGAAAATTGCTCCAGGTGATTCAGCTGCACAGTGAAGTTTGGGAAAGCATTCCTGTATTTTGGAAGCTGCCATAGTCCTCAAATGGGAAAGACGGTAAGAAGTCAGGGGAGGAAAGTGCTCTGCCCCATCACTTCTTTTCACCTTGCTTGCCCAAACAATGAGAAGAACAATTAGAGGGCTTCAGGGAAGTCACTTCAGCCACTCAGCAGTGGGAGGAGCAGCTTGGCCAGTTCAGTAAGCCTTCATTGATTGCCCTCTATGTGCCCCACATCATGCTGAGCACTGAGGGTACTTGTGAGGTGGTTAAAGACTCTATTCGCTCTTGCTTGGAGATTAAACCACACCCCGGCTGATACCTCTCCAGCAGCTTCCCAATGCACTTAGATTTAAGTAGACTTAAACCTAGTGCAATTGTTTTCTGTTTATCCTACGTGTTCTTCGTCACTTTATTCCCACCTTTTTGCCTTCTTTTGGATTAATCAAATGCTTTACACTTACACATTCTTGTAGTATTCTTTTAGTGTTTATCCTAGACTCCAGGGCCTAGCAGTTACAATATGCATCCTTCTTTATATGCTATGGGAGTCATATATTTCACTGTTACATATGTTAAAAATCTCTCATTATCGTTGTTTAAAACAATATTAATTGTCCACATATTTACCCTTTCAGTGCTCTTTATTCCTTCCTGCAGTCCTATGCTTCCATCTGGGATCATTTTCCTTCAGCCTAGAGTAGTGCAGACCATCTAGCAATGAATTACCTTACTCTCTCAGCTTTAGTTTGTCTGCAAATGCCTTTTTTAACTATTTAATTTATTTATTTAAATTTATTTGTTTATTTATCTTTGGCTGCTTTGGGTCTTCGTTGCTGCGCACGGGCTTTCTCTAGTTGTGGTGAACGGGGGCTACTCTTCGCCGCAGTGTGCAGGCTTCTCATTGCAGTGGCTTCTCTTGTTGCAGAGCACAGGCTCTAGGCACGCAGGCTTCAGTAGTTGTGGCATGCAGGCTCAGTAGTTGTGGCACACAGGCTTAGTTGCTCCGTGGCATGTGGGATCGTCCCAGACCAGAGCTTGAACCCATGTCCCCTGCACTGGCAGCGGATTCTTAACCACTGTGCCGCCAGAGAAGTCCCTGCAAATGTCTTTATTTCACCTTTTTTGAATGGATCTAATTACATTTTTAAAAACTTATTGAGATCAAATTCATGTAACATAAACTCCACTATTTTAACAATTCTAAGTGCACAGTTCAGTGGTTTTTAGTATAATCACAATGTTATGATTGTGATTATCTGATTCATCACCATTATCTGATTCCAGAATATTTCCATCATTCCCAAAAGAAATCCCATACTTCTCAGTTCTCCCCTCCACCCATATCCTGGAAACCATTAATCTACTTCTGTCTCTATGGATTTGCCTATTCTGGATATTTCATATGAATGTAATCCTACAACTGGTGGCTTTTTGTCTCTGGTTTCTTTCACTTAGTATTATGTTTTCAAGGTTCATCCATGTTGTAGCGTGTATCAGTACTTCATTACTTTTTTTTTTTTTTTGGCTGTGCCGCACGGCATTTGGGATCTTAGTTCCCCAACCAGGGATGGAACCTGTTCCCCCTGCAGTGGAAGCACAGAGTCTTAACCACTGGACCACCAGGGAAGTCCCTAGTACTTCATTTCTGAAGTACAATTTCCCTGGGTGTAGAATTCTAGGTTAGCAACATTTTTTTTTCTTTTGGTATTTAAATTATGTCATTCTACTGTTTTCTGGCTTTCATAGTTTCTTAATGAAAAATCAGATATGCCTGTTATTGGTCCTTTGAAAATAATACATCTTTGCTTTTAAGATTTTCTCTTTCTCTCTTTGATTGTCACCAGTTTTACAATGACATGCCAAGGCTGTCTGTGAACCAGGATGTGGGCTCTCACTGGACAGTGAATCTGCCAGCACCTTGATCTTGGCCTTCCCAGCCTCTAGAACTATGAGAAATAAATTTCCATTGTTTATAAGCTATCCATCTATGGTATTCTGGTTTTTGGGGGTTTTAAAATTTTTTTAATTTTTTTTTTGGCCGCATCACTTGGCTTGCGGGATCTTAGTTCCCCAACCAGGGATTGAACCTGTGCCCCCTGCAGTGGAAGCATGGAGTCCTAACCACTGGACCACCAGGGAAGTCCCTATAGTATTCTGTTAAAGCAACCCACACAGACTAAGATATCCAGTCTGCTCTTTATGTTATCTAACGAATTTTAATTCAGTTCTAGAATGTCCATTTGATTATTTGTATAGAATCCAATTTTCTGTTGAAATTCTCTATTTTCACCTATTTTATCTATCTTTTATTTTCTATAGCATACTAGTCACAGTTATTTTAAAGTCCCCATCTGATGAGTCCAATATCTGAATCATATGGAGTTTTTGCTGACTTTTTGTTTTTGGTTATTTAGTTTAGCTTAGTTCAGCTTTGTTTTGTTTTTAGCATGCCTTACAATGTTTGATTCAAAGCTGGACCATGCAGATTAAAAATTATAGAAGCTCTGGATGGTATTAATCTTTCTCCAAAAAGGTTAATTTTTCTTCTTATAGACAGAGTACTGGAGGGTCACCTTGACCCCACTGAGGCATGTTTTAAGCTTTATTAGGGTTGGCCCATTGTAGTTTTGCCTTTTCTTCTAGGGCAAGGTCCTTACCCCTGGGGTGTTGTCCTTCCTCCTGCAATATGGCCTTTGTTCCTAGGGTGTAACACTTCTGAGGCCTCAGTTAAAAGCCAGGGGTGTTTACCAAGGCCTCTACACCTCAGCAGGGTCCAAGCTCTTTCCCCAGTACTATGGGGCGGCTGAAATCTCTCTCAATTTATTGCTCTCTCAGCTATTGTTTTCTTCAGGATTTGTTGGAGTCTGACTCTGTGCATGGACAGCTTAGGAGTCAGTCAGCCATTTGAGAGAAATTTGTTCACAGATTTTTGGCTCTTTCTCTGTGGTTTCCTTCTCTCCAGTATTTTGACCCTTAAGTCCCAGCCACTTGGAGGATTCTGAACGCCTACCTGTATATTTTCAGCCCAATAAGATTACTGCTTTCTGCAAGGGCTCAATTCTTCTGAGCCACAATTTGGACAGTCCCCTCAGAAATAAATCTGGGCTGGAGCTCCCCTGTGTACTTCTCTTTTCTCAAAGATTGTAGCCCCCCATTTCCTCACTGTATGAGTTACTTTCTAACCCCTCAAAAGATATTTTATATATTTTATCTAGTTTTTATGGTTTTATTTCAGCGTAAATACAAATTTGTATTTGTACTCGTATTTGGGATCAGAATCCTCCCCAGTTTCATGTATATATAGGGCCTGAGGGCCTTATATGATCTGGCCCTTGATGGGTTCTCTGACTCCTTCTTCTAGTGCCCTCTTTCCTCATTTCAATGCAGCCACATAGGCCTTCATTCTGAAAGCTCATTCTCTTGTCTTGAACTTGCACTTGTCATTAACCTTTGCTTTTGGAACTCTTTTGTTATGGTCTAAATGTTTTTGTCCCCCCTAAATTCATATGTTAAAATCCTAATGCCCACTGTGATGGCATTAGGAGATGGGGCCTTTGGAGGTGCTTAGATCATGAGAGTAGAACCCTCACGAATGAGATTAGTGTTCTTATAAAAGAGATCCCACAAAGCTCCCAGCTTCTTCCACCCTGTGAGGACACAGTTAGAAGTTGGCTGTCTGCAACCCATAAGAGGGCCTTTGCCAGAACCTGACCATGCTACCACCCTGATCTTGGACTTCTAGCCTCCAGAACTGTGAGAAATAAGTTTCTGTTGTTTATAAGCCACCCAGTGTGTGCTATTTTGTTATAGAAGTCTGAACAGACTAAGATATCTTTAGATCTGCCCCCCCCCCTTTTTTTTTTAATTTATGCCAATTCACTCTTAACTCAATGATCACTAGCTGTCTTTATATAAAATCTCCTCCCCACCCCAGTCATCCCATTTATCTTTTCTTTCTTTCTTTTTTTTTTAATGTTTATTTATTTATTTGGCTGTGCCGGGTCTTAGTTGTGGCACGTGGGATCTTCGTTGCAGCATGTGGGATCTTTAGTTGCAGCATGCAAACTCTTAGTTGTGGCATGTGGGATCTAGTTCCCTAACCAGGGATCGAACCGAGGCCCCCTGCATTGGGAGTGCAGAGTCTTAGCCACTGGACCACCAGGGAAGTCCCTATCTTTTATTTTCTTCATAGTACTTATACTATCTGAAATTATCTTGCTCTTTATTCACTATCTTATTGTTTATCTCTCATATAAGCCAGTTCTTGAGCAATGCGTGGCATATTAAAAAAATGCTCAACACGCATCTATTGGATGAGTTACGGAAGTGAGGATCAAGAAACAAAGGGTACAATAAAGGGTAAAATGAATTCCTAGTTTGTGATAGAGACAGTCAGTTTTTATTGACAAGTCACTGAGTACAGGCGACCCAGGTCAGGTCAACCCTCTTCCCACTGGCCTGCGGGTTTGTGCTTTCTGTAAAGTCTGACTTGCCTGACACAGCCTGAGCTGGCCAGGTTCCCAGATTTCTCTCAGTTTCTTGCTTGTTGGTCACTGTGATTTCAAGATAGGCACATATACTCCTCCCTATCTCCAGAAGCAGTCTGTGGCCAAGTCTAGGGTTTTCTCACTGCAGGCTGTGAGATGGGTAACTGCTGGCTTCTCTTAGCGGATTGTCAATTTCTGGCCTTAAACTGGCTTAAAAAATAAACTCCCACTTGTTGTCTGTGCACATGGAGACCCGTCATTGAAAATTAATGACCTTTATCCAGTGGTTAGGACTCTGTGCTTTCACTGCTGAGGGCCTGGGTTCAATCCCTAGTCGGAGAACTAAGATCACACAAGCCGCGTGGCATGGCCAAAAAAAATTAATTAATTAAACAATTAAAAAAATTAATGACCCTAAGTGACTTTTCAAGAACTTCAGGTCTCTAGCCTGCCTGAGATTTACCTATGCCACGTATCTGTTAAGGAACATGTACATTTATCTGTTCTCCCCTGGGCTGTCTTAGTCAATGCTCAAGGTTGGCAGCAACCTTAGCACCACATTATGGCAGTAGCAGGAGTGAGTTTTGGTAGAGATGTCAACATGTCCTCATTCCTAGAGATAGAGGCCTGTGTCAGCCACAGTGGGCAGTTTGTACCCCTAAAATACTCTCAGTCTCAGGGGTTCCTTATGAGGCCCATGAGCCCCCACCCGACCTCTCAGGTTCTAGTTATGTCTGGTCTGGTCTTCACTGCCCATTTGTGGGTCAGGACAGCAGAAGCTGCATTTTTGAACATGGATGACCAGTGGGGATCACATGTCCCAAGCTGCCCTCACTCCCCAGCATGGTATACTGGCAGAGTGGGATGTGCACCATGCCAAGTGAGAGGCCAGGGGTTCTGGTCCCAGGCTGGCAAAGTTCATCCTGGGCAGGACATTTAACCCTGCTGTGCAGAACTGTTACCATCTCTGCCATTCTTCAGCTGAGTGAGAACCCAACTCAGGCCTGATGCATGGCTCAGATGACACAACAGATGTGAAGATGCTTTAGGAAGATAACATCTCTCCTATGGAGAAGGAGGGGACACTGGTGTTAAGTGAAACAACCATCCCTGCCTATAGTGCTTGCTGAAGACGCTGCATGCAGGTCAGCAAGACAGTTATGAGGCACAGACTTAACCTGAGGCCTCAAAGACATGTTTTGTTATTTTCTTTGCCTCCTTGAAACATGAGTTTAAATTCTGGCTTAAAATCTGGCTCACATGCAAAGGGCTTCCCAGTTTATTCATAATACTGGCTATAATTTTTTGAATTCCCTATTGTGGGCCAGGCACTTTATTATTTCTAATCTTCACAATTATACATTAGAGCTCCTCCTTGTCTTTCTCAGACGAGAAAAATGAGGGTCAGAGAAGTTAAAGGACTTGCCTAGTCTGCCGAAGAGCAAGGATTATAACAGGCTCTTTTCTTACTCTGGAACCAGTGCTCCTAACCCTGATTCAATGCTGCCTTCTTTTCTGGGTAAGAGAGGCTTTTGGGGCAGGTGGAAGGAAGCAAGGAGAAATGCAAGAAAAGGTTTTTAGATGCCGGAATACACCTGATCGTGTAAAGTTCACCTCTACACATAAAGTTTTTTTTTCAAGTCATTGAACGGATGACATACTCTACCGGCCATCTTGGTTGTGGCAATCCCAATCTTTTTTTATTTTTCTGTGACGACAACCAAGGGAATTAGGCAAAGCTGCCCTACCCAGATATCTTAAGGAGCACCAGGAACGCCCCCGGCAAGGAGCGCAGCTTTCCCGCCCGCCGAGGTCCGGGGCGTGGGCCATTCGGAGCTCGGCCACTCCCGGCCTTTGCTCCCAGCTGGCGGGTCTGCACCGGCAGGGGAAGGGCTCGGATGGACCCCGCCGGGCCCCGCCCGACGCCCCGCCCCCTCATTTAAATACGCGGCGCCGGCGGGTGCGTCGAGCTCGCCGCGGACTCAAGATGGCGGCGTGTGGACGTGTACGGAGCATGTTCCGCTTGTCGGCGGCGCTGCAGCTACTGCTGCTCGCGGCGGCTGGGGCCGAGAAACTCCAGGGCCAGGGAGGCCACAGCCAAGGCCAGGGCCCGGGGGCCAACCTTCTGCCCCTCGGAGGGCAGCCTGGAGGCGGCGCTCTAGGGGGTCAGCTCCAGCTGCCTCAGTCATCTCAGTTCCAGCAGCAGCAGCAGCAGCAGCAGCAGCAGCAGCAGCAGCAACAACCGCCTCAGCAGCCGCAGCCGCCTTTCCCGGCGGGTGGGTCTCCGGCCCGGCGGGGCGGATCAGGGCCTGGCGGGGCTGGCGGGGGTTGGAAGCTGGCGGAGGAAGAGTCCTGCAGGGAGGACGTGACCCGTGTGTGTCCCAAGCATACCTGGAGCAACAACCTGGCGGTGTTGGAGTGCCTGCAGGACGTGAGGGAGGTGAGGAGGCAGGACGGGGCCGGGAGGTCCAGGCCTGGTGCGGGCCCGAGGGTGTCGCCGGCCTTGGAAGCCGCTGACGACGGTCTGCTGCTTCTCTCGCTTCCTCTGAGCTGCGCTCGCTCCTTCCCTCTCTGCCCCTCGCTCCCCGGCGCATTCCAAGAAGGGGACCCCACCCCCACCTTTCATTACCTCTGGGTGCGGGGGTCTGGGACGCAGACCCCAGCTCCCGGCTGCAGTCGGCGAAGGCCCAGAGCGTGTTTATATTTGCTCCGGTCTTTTGTGTGATGCTCTAAGCGCGGTGGCTCCTCGGTGAAAACCTGTTTAGGATTTTGCCATCCGTTTCGACTTGGATAATTTGTAGCAATCCTTTTAAACATGAAAAATGGTTGGCGTACTTAAGCTGTTAAAGAATGCCCTGCTGTGTATTGGCAGTAGATAATGTTTGTTTAGGTAACTGGTTCTATTCTGATGTGTATTGTAGACAGCAACCGAATTTACTGTCTTTACCCCATTCTTTGTAATTCAAAAATTCCTGTTATTTACCAGCTGCTGAAACTAATATATGCTTTTTTTTTTCCTTCTTCTTCTTCATTTCTTTTGGTCAATTTGTAATGAATCTCAAGTGTAAGCTATTACTCCAAGTGATTTAGAGTCCCAAAGCTTGAAAAGTTGGGGCAGTATTTGAAGATGGATTGTGGGGTCTCTGCCTTTCTGACGTCTGACTATGATTTTAACAGTACCTTTTAATGCAGTCTAGGTTTGATGTTGTTTGATGTGATTCAGTTAAGTAACAGAAAATTTCTTCTCTGGATTTAATGCTGCAGACGTAAGTGCATTTTTGACAGTTACCAAAGTTTGGGAGCAAATCTGGTAGGGATACTTTTTTTTTTAAGGTTTAGGTATATAGAATTAGGCCCAAAGGTTGACAGATAGAATGAAGCCACCACTGGATACAGTTTTATTTGGGAAGTTGTTAACAGAATTGTCTAAGGTGTTCATGGTCATAGGAAAACCACTGGTTTGTACAGAAATGCTAGTCTTGGAAGTTTTTTTCCCCCTCATCCCCCTGTGATATTTGCTCTGGTATTCCACGCAGAGTAATTCACAGGAGGAAAAGATATACATGCAGGAGACAGAGAGAAGGGAAATTTCTAGAGTCACCAGAAATGTGGGGCCTTAGATGACTTATCTACAATTTGAAAACTAGAAAGATAATCCTTTGTTATTCTTTATTCTTCAACTACTCCTCTAGTCAATAACAGCTATGATTCTTAACTCTGTCAAGCTTCTTGAAATTTTCTATTTGGCCTTTGAGGATATATAATAGATGCTGTTCTCTCAAACTAGGATCCTAATATTGAAGACCAAACATTTGGTTAAGCAGTTTGTGGTAGAAACAGGATGTTATTAGGGAAAGTGGCAAAAAGTGGCCCATTCAAGGAGTACATGTCTCTTTATGTGCATTAGGGACATTTGGAAACAGTCACTCACAGGAGCAGTCTTCCTTTGTCATGCATGTAGAAGTGTGTAGCAGCATATATAATCTATAAATAACTTAGCTTTGACCACTTTTGGAGTCTGTTTAATTTAGTAGGTACTATCTTTCTTGCATTAGTTAGTGTAAAGAACCTGGCCTGAAAATGTAGTCCCTGCTCCACCTTTGACTGTAAGATTCTCAGCAAGGGTATTCTTTTGGTAACTACATTTTTCTTCCTTTATAGGGATTTAAACTCTTTGAAGGTATTTACTAGGTCCTGTATTTCCTTTGTAACTTTTCAGAGTACCTAATTCAGTGCTGAGACTCAGTAAGTAGTGTTGACTGATTGAAGGTGAGTCAGCTAATGGAGCCCGTTTTATGCTCTAGAGAAAGAAAAGGTGTCATATAAATTGGAAGAGGGGGTTTGGGGGGGGGCAGGGGTTTCCAAATTTCCAATTTAATTAATTTTCCTCCAATTTTATATACATAAAAATTGAAAGAATAGTATCATGAACAGCTGTGTATATTCTTTAGGAGGTGGAGCTATTTTTAAACTACTTCTTTTTTTCCTTTAAAGACAGCAAAAAGAAATTTTATTCCACTTAGAGAACTAGTTAAATCTCAATTATGTGTTTGAAAGAGCATAACGATTAAAAAAGTAAACTAGCTAGGCACATTTGAAGTGAAAGTGTGGAATATGTTGTATATGTGCTTTTTGGTAAGTAGGACAGTTTGATAGGAAAGTAGACATTTGTGCTTCTTTATCCCTTTGGATACATATTTGGGGAAGATTGTTCTCTGTGTTCTTGCTATTAGAATTATGAAAAGGCAAAGCTTGTGAGTGTTTAAATGGTAGTATAGTAAACCACATTTTTATTTTGAAACAATGTGGGTAGGTTAAGTCTTTTTTTTTTTTTTTTAATTTATTTATTTACTTATTTTTGGCCGTGTTGGGTCCTCGTTGCTGTGCGGGCTTTGTCTAGTTGCAGCGAGCCGGGGCCACTCCTCGTCGCAGTGCGTGGGCCTCTCACTGTGGTGGCCTCTCTTGTTGCAGAGCATGGGCTCCAGGCGTGCAGGCTTCAGTAGTTGTGGCTCGCAGGCTCAGTAGTTGTGGCGCACGGGCCTAGTTGCTCCGCAGCATGTGGGATCCTCCCGGACCAGGGCTCGAACCCGTGTCCCCTGCACTGGCAGGCGGATTCCCAACCACTGTGTCACCAGGGAAGTCCCCTAGGTTAAGTCTTAAGTTCAGATATTTTAAGGTTCTCTTTAGTGTTCAAAGTTATGTACTAATTCACTTAGAGAATCTATTTGAAAGTATTTATACTTACCTTTAAAGAATTTCAGCAGATACTTTCTGTTTGTCTAATGCATCATATGCCACCAAATTATGCATCATATGCCACCAAATTAAAATTTTATGTGTGAACTGTATTAAAACTGCACATAGACTAAGATTAGTTCACAGCTTTTTCTCCTTTTGGCCACTATTTTAAGGCTATATGTTGTAAGGGATTCTTTTTTTAACCCTCTCAGCTGAGTCATACTTTTTAAAAGGTTAAGTATACCCAGCAGGCCCCCTGTTACATAGTGGGTATATTAGCAGTAATGATGGATAGTAGTCCTGGTTATGTGTGTGTGTATGTATATGTAGTTAGTGGTAGTTCTAGTTATAAGAATATGTAACTAGAAAGTATAAGGGTAAAAAGGAAAAATACATCCTGGGCTGTTCTACCAGGTGGAGGAGAAGTAATACCAAAGGGATTACTGTCTAGTATTTGATAAAGAGATAAGACATGCTTTATGTTGAGAGTAATTTTAAAATACTTTATATATTTTTGGCTGAAATGACCAACAGTATCTTTTTCTTTTTTTTTTTTTTTATAAATTTATTTATTTATTTTTGGCTGTGTTGGGTGTTCATTGCTGCGTGCGGGCTTTCTGTAGTTGCGGCGAGCGGGGGCTACTCTTCGTTGCGTTGCATGGGCATCTCATTGCGGTGGCTTCTGTTGTTGCAGAGCACGGGCTTTAGGCACACAGTCTTCAGTAGTTGTGGCACGCGTGCTCAGTAGTTGTGGTGCACGGGCTTAGTTGCTCCGCGGCATGTGGGATCTTCCTGGACCAGGGCTCAAACCTGTGTCCCCTGCATTGGCAGACAGATTCTTAACCACTGTGCCACCAGGGAAGTCCCGACCAATAGTATCTTGTGTTTACAAGTTGCAGATGGAGATGTTGGTTCTTTAGAAGTTTATTAGTGATGTGCATAGTTTTTCTTAGGTTGTTTTTTTTTTGTTTGATTTAAAAAAAAGAAACAAAAAACTTTCTAATATGGAAAATTTCAAACATAAACACAAATAGAACAGTATGATGACTCCCCACATACGCATCACCCAGCTTCAGCTATCCTCACTTTTTTTTTTTTTTTAATTGCAGGGGTTGGGAGAATGGATATTTTAAAGCAAGTTCCAGACACTGTCATTTCTGTTATAAATACTTCAATGTGAGTCTCTGATAAGGACTTAAAAAAAAAACCAAAAACCAGAACCTATTTGTTATTTTTTAGTATTTGAAAGCATTATGAGTATTTCTTCTGAATTTCTTGGTACCTTGTCTTGATATATCAGTTTCAGGTTATAAATTTGTGACCACTATCTCTAAACTATGCACAGAGTGAATGCTTTGTAAATATTTATTTAAGATGGACTATTTTACATATTGAACAGGAATTAATATTTCAACATTGCAAACTGTAAACTTACTTTCAAACTCATAGGTGAACATTTTCTTATTCTATTCTTAGCCTTTCTCTTAACTGTACGTATCCTAAGATAGTATACCATAATATCTATATTATCTCATTTATCCTGTGAGGTGAATAGTGTTATTATCTTAGTTGAGAAACAGGCTCAGAGAGATGAAGTAATTTGTCCAGTGTTATATCCTAAGTTGTAGGGGTGGTATTCAGCAAGTTCTCTTTGACTTCAAAGATTGTATTCTTTCTAATCTGCCATGGATGGTTGCAGCTAGGGAAATTAGTCTGTGGCTGTTGGGAACGCCAGGGGTTCATAAGTGCACACAAAAGGAGAAGAGTCACCTGGAATTAGAATCCTCTTTTCTTCACTACCAAGAACAACTGGGTAGGAGCAGCACCTTTGCGTTGGAGTATTGTAGATTTCTCAGGTGGACAGACTGGCATTATTAGACAGAGCTAATTTAATTACTAGTCTGAGTCCATTACAAGTAGAGTTTCTGCTTCATGAAAAGATTTCAGATCCCATCTCACCTTAAGCAGAATTTGTACTAGTATAATGGAAGAATTTAGATATATTCCCCTACTATTTGTATTGAATCAATGGAACACCACAAAGAGTAAAGTAGGGCTAGAGCTGGCACTGCCAATAACTAATTGTACGACTGTGAGCAAGTCAGTTTACCACTCAAGTCTCAGTTTCCTCATGTGTTAAATGAGAGGTTTGGGAAATAGTACAATTTACAATTTCTAAGATTCCTATTATTTAACCTTTATGAGTTGTTTCCTGTGTATATTCTCTGTATGTATGTATTTTATAGTTTCTAGGATTTATATGTGTGCCATCTCCTGGTTCCGTATTCATTCAGGGGTGGAATAGTGAAGTGAATAATGCAAACAGCTGTTAATCCAAACATCGTTTGGCTTTAGGATATATTATGATTGTTTTGTTTGAGCCAATATGGAATTTCCTCCTATGCTGACTCTCAGTGGTTGGAAGCAGTCTAACCACATAATCAAGGCATTATTGATCTCCTATTATGCACTTATCATTGTGGAAGAACACTAGTACTTTAAGACACCACCATTGCTTACAGTTGGTTTGATAAATGGGATTGTGATCAAGAAACAGTTATAGGGGCTTCCCTGGTGGCGCAGTGGTTGAGAATCTGCCTGCTAATGCAGGGGACACGGGTTCGAGCCCTGGTCTGGGAAGATCCCACATGCCGTGGAGCATCTAGGCCCGTGAGCCACAACTACTGAGCTTGCGCATCTGGAGCCTGTGCTCCGCAACAAGAGAGGCCACGATAGTGAGAGGCCCGCGTACCACGATGAAGAGTGGCCCCCGCTTGCCGCAACTAGAGAAAGCCCTTGCACAGAAACGAAGACCCAACACAGCCAAAAATAAATAAATAAATAAATTAATTAATTAAAAAAAAAAGAAGGAGCCAAAAAGAAGGCTTACTCATTTAAAAAAAAAAAAAAAGAAAGAGTTATATAAGAGAGTGTTCATCACTTGGTGTCACACAGACAGTAAATTCTTTAGGGCAATGAAAAGAGCACAAAATTAGGATTTAGACTTGGATGGAACTCTGCTCTGCTACTCTTGGCTTAAAAATCTTACCACTTTTTTTTACCCTTAAGTAGGAACAGTTTAGCCCTGTTGTAAGTGAAGATATACATGAGTTCTTGAGTTTGATGTGCTAGTTATATTTTTCTTTTTTATGTTAAACAAAATATGTTACCATTAAAGTAGGCAGTACTAACACATACCACCAGAAATCATCTTGCTTACCACCTATGGTACATGCTTTGGAAAATTCCAAGACTGGATTATCGCTTAAGATCCTTCCAGCTCTGGTACTTTGTGATTCTGTCATCTGTAGGAATACAAAACATTGCAAGGGAATCATAAGCACAAGTAAAAAGGGAAGATGCTTTGAGAAATTAAGGGGGCTGTACTGACTGTACTGAAGTAGAGGGTTTGAGAATTTTTTCAGAGTCCAGATTATAAAGGGTCTTGCATGCATCACTGGCTTATTCTCCAAGTAAAGCCCAGAAATGGGATGTGTTTTTATCCCTGAGATAAAAATATTCCCGCAGATAAATGAGTTACCTGTAAAATAGCACAGTCACTTATGGAAGGAACTTTTTTTTTTTTTTTTTTTAAATTTTTATTTATTTATTTATTTTTGGCTGTGTTGGGTCTTCGTTTCTGTGCGAGGGCTTTCTCTAGTTGTGGCAAGCGGGGGCCACTCTTCATTGCGGTGCGCGGGCCTCTCACTGTCGCGGCCTCTCTTGTTGCGGAGCACAGGCTCCAGATGCGCAGGCTCAGCAATCGTGGCTCACGGGCCCAGTTGCTCCGCGGCATGTGGGATCTTCCCAGACCAGGGCTCGAACCCGTGTGCCCTGCATTGGCAGGCAGATTCTCAACCACTGCGCCACCAGGGAAGCCCTGGAAGGAACTTTTTAAGAAGCCTCTTGATAAGACTGCTTTACAGTACATACTTGCTGAATAATTTCATTGCTCTGATCAATACTCGATCAGTCTAAGAGATGAGATGATACATTTCTCCTAATGTGTTCAAAACAAATTTCATCAGCAACAGTCCTTCCAAAAAACTTCTCCTGCTTATATGAGAAATGTATGTAGTATTTTAAAAAGAAGCAGTTAAAATGACTTGTAGGATGTCATGCAAATTAATTTTTCTTCCTTCAGCAAACATTTATTGAATACATACTGTGTACAAGACACTGTGCTTAGTGTTAAAGGTCACAAATATATGATAATAGCTAGCATTTATCAAGGGCTTTTTGTGTGCCCTGCCCTAAGGGACCAGATGTTCTCTAGGTGTTATATCTCATTTAATCCTATGAGAGATATATCATTAGTATTATTTTAATTATTACTATTTTTTAAATGAGGGAACTCCCTCAGGGCCAGTAGGTAGTGGAATTGATATTTGAAAGCAAGTCTGTCCAACTGTAAAATGGCTCATTCCCCCTCCCCCTATGCCTGTGGTAGTCACCAGCTATATATGTTGCTACTGAGCAGTTGAAATATGAGTAGTCTGAGTTGAGATGTGCTGTAAGTGTAAAATGCACACTTGATTTTAAAGACTTAGAACACACAGGAAGGTAAACTATCTCAATTTTTTTGGGGGGGTAGGGGTGCGCTGCACAGCTTGCAGGATCCTAGTTCCCCCACCAGCAGTCGAAACCGGGACCTCGACAGTGAAAGCACAGAGTCCCAACCACTGGACTGCCAGGGAATTCCCGTCTCAGTTTTTATATTGATTACATGTTTAAATGATAATATTTTGGATATATTGGGATAAAAACATTATTAAAGCTAGTTTTACTTTTTATTTTTTAATGTGACTACTAGAAGACATAAAATAATATATGTGGCTTCCATTATATTTCTGTTGGACAGCACTGATCTGGAAGAAGAAAGAAGTATCTTTATTAAAACTATAATACAAGTTATAAAGTAGTAAGTACCATAAGAGAAGGATAAATTAAATGCTATGCGCATATGGTAGCGGAAATGGTTGGGAGAATCAGAAAAAAACTCTTCACTGCTTTTCAGTCTTAAATCGATGTTCATATCATGAAATTCTTAATTTAGCCACCTTAAAATGCCTGGTTAATAGATGGATGTCATTTTCCTCATGCCGACTTTATGAGTTGTAAAGGGGTACAATAGCTCCTTCAGATTAAGAGGAGCTATACTCATAAAACTGGAAGTCAGTAAGTGACTCATCTTTATTTGATTGAGTTAGATATATTTAAAACTTAAGAAAGAATGTCAAGTGATGGCCCTCAGAACTGTGCCAGTACTAACCCTTGTATCTGCATTAAAATAGAGTGTGGAGGAACAAGAAGTGTGGACTGGAATCTAAAAACAATGAATTAAGAGAACCAGGCATTTATTTTCATTCAGTTTTAATAATTTTACTGAAATTAGAATATTACGTTAGATCGACTGCATGGTGTTTACAGTACCTATAAATTCTCCTATTGAAGCCTTGAATAACATTATAACTCTATACAGGGGGAGTCAGTGAAAATGGGTACTTGGTTGAATTCCTAGATGTGTATCCTTGTAAAATAGAACAAACTCTTAAAACATTTTTGTGTTCCTTTAAAAAAAAAAAAACAAATGTGATGTATACTTAAAATCATAAGGAAGATAAACAGTGAAGTGAAATGATATGTGAGAGACATTAACCAGGAGAATGTGCGTATGTTATAAATCAATTCAAATGCAGAGTTACAAAAAAAAAATGAAAGAAAAAAATCATGTTTAAAGAAAATGCTCTGATGTCTAGGAAGGTTTCATTTGTAATTTAAGTTAACATAGAAAGACAGACTGCAAGTCACTTAACAGAATTCCCAAAGTTCCTATGCTGGCCAAATCAGCTCTGTAATGTGATAAACAACATAAAGTGAACAAAAACTTTAAGGAGGGAGAAGGGAATGTAATGGAGAGTTTTAATCATGCACAGAGTCTGCCGTTTGTTAATTAATGCCGTCTACTGTGCATACTTGTTGCACATGAAATAATCAGCAGAGATAAGGTCCTATAGTCATGTGGAGCTCATCATAGGAGGAGCAGTGTGGTGAGTGGTAAAAGAGTGGGCTCTGGAACTGCAGTCCTGGATTCAAATCCTAGCTCACTTACCACTTACTGTGACCTTGGACAGATTTATCTCTTCAGCCTTCACTTTTCTTATGTGTAAAATTGAGGTATGAAACCACTCCCATGGGGTTATGAAGAGGATGAAAAAAATTTAAATATATAGAGCATCCATCAAATTGCACTTGCCCATCAGTGGTCTTTCTGCCCTTTGTTGTTGCAGATGGCGTCCTTCAAGATATGGCTTTATGTTCACTGTCTTAAGAGAAATCTGAAGTAAATTGTAATGTGCCACACCTTTTATTATAATCCTTCCAAGGCTTCTTCAAGAAAACTGTAGTTGAACTTACTTGAAGAGTAGTAAGGTCAAAAACTTTTCATAGAGTCTTTACCAGGTATTTAAAATGTGTGCACTTTGAGGTTGTGGAGTGCAAAGGAGTGAATTCTCTGGGTAAAGGAATTCAGTTCTACCAAATGTTCTTTCATTCTCTTGGCCTAAATGATGCCTAAATTTGGAATATACTGCCTATCAAACACAGGAAATCTCTGTTCTTTTGATATAAGAGGAAAAAAATTAGTTCTTCTATTTCTGAAGACTGTTGCTTAAAACATCCTCCCTCTGTAGAATGGAATGACTAAGCAGCTGTTTTATCAGCTGAGAAACAGAAGGCATTGATTGCTATCTTTTTGCCCTTTGTAAAACCAGATAAATATAAAAATCACTTAAATTTTCCTGAAGTTGGCAACTTTTCAGAGGGAAAGTAATATGTAAGGACTTCTGTGTTGCTAAGGTGGGAACATTATCTGGCCTATGAAACAGTCTATATTAAAGTATAAATACATAAATTAATCATACATTAAGGACAGCACAAAATATTCTCAGTATGTAAGCCTTCTTTCTGAGGTAATTAGGTAGTAGAGTTAGTTTTGAATAGTTTTGAAATAGATAAAATTCCACAATCTCGGGACTTCCCTGGGGTCCAGTGGTTAAGACTCTGCATTCCCAATGCAGGGGGCATGGGTTCAATCCCTGGTCGTGGAACTAAGATCCCACATGCCACCTGGTGTGGCAAAAAAAAAAAAAAAAAAATCTACAATCTTTTATTCAGACTCTGATTTGCTAGATTAGAACCTGACTGACATGTGTATAGATAAAAGCTTTTAGTTTGTAGAGTTGTTGGTTTTCTTTTTTTAAATCATTATAAGAAGTTTCAAGAATTTATACAATTGTATATTGATTTTCAACTTGAAAGTATCATCTGAAACAGGAGAAATTAGAGCAGTGAAAGCGGAAGTCAGAAGAGATTGGTATGGTTCCCTTCCTCTTTTGGAAACAAATTCACATTCTTTAGCCCATGGTCTCAGGCTGCTTCTCCATTCTCCAGCTCTGCTTCCCACTAGCTCCCTACATGACATCCTACTGTTCGCTACCTTTCCCCCAAGTCATTTAATGGTATTGGCTTCCAGAGAGTGCCAGTTACAGCTGTTGAGTTTTTATGTAAATGTTTTGTTGGCAAAGATTTTATATTCAGTGATTTGAGAAGTTTCTGCCCCAGACTGTTGCTCTTTACCTTTCCCTTTGCACAGCCCACTGCCCCTACCCCCTACCAGTTCTCCTTTAAGCATTGTTTTCTGGCTTGTTTTTACTAGCAGACTGAACCATAAGAATTACTAATATTTGATCATATTTGATTTATAAAAAGCAGTTTCATATGGTTCAATCTGTTGTTCATCTTGCTCAGATTTTGAGTAAGCAGTATATGCTTCTGTAGCAATATCATTGTTTCCTTTTGTATCATCTTAAACTCTAGAGACAGGAGAAATTTAGTCATTTTAGTGTAGGGCTTTCACTGTGGGAGTCTTCCTGAAATTTTTTTCCCAGCTTCTCATTTGGTTTATCTGCCCCTAGGACCAAAATAAGAGAACCAGTGTAGATTGTTTCATACTTTTACTCATTCATTTGTGAAATATTTACTGAGCACTCATTGTAGGGGTTAATTAATAAGCAAGATGATTATTTGGCGTAAAAAAAGGTGACATGAGAGTTTTGTTTCTTAAAAAATAATGTATTCTGAAAAACTTTTCTTACCTCTCTTACAATAGGGGAAATGTGGAACCAGGTATAAATGTCGGAGAAGAACTCACCAAATATACTTGCTTTTTAAAAATTGAGTATTGACCTAACAACCTTCTCCCTAAATATTTAGTTACTCTGAGTTAAGTTGCTAGCTAACATTTAGTTTATGGAACCCTTTTAATCTCATTTGCAGTTCTTGATAGTGGTATGTGGTAGATAGGACAGATATCAGCCGTATTTTACAGACAGGAAAACCACAAGAATCAGATGGATTGTGATTTGGCCAAGTCTTGTAAGTAATAAGAAACAGAGCTTAGACGCCAACTCAAGCCTTTTTAAATTTAAAGCCTCTGGTTTTCCATGTTACCACATTGCTTCTCTGATAATTTTCACATTTACATAAATGATATATTTTCATATTTTTAAATGTTTCTTTATAGCTCATTTTTATTTAAATCTGCCAACAAATATTTGAACACATACTGTGTGCCCCTATTTCTTAAAATAATTTTTCTGTTCTCTCCTGGGCGCTAATCTTACACAGGTTAAATTGCTTGCTATTGTCTCACAATCATGAGGCTCTTTTCTTCACCCTCCTCTCCCCACCAGCAGTGGGGTTGGGTTTTTTTTTTCCCCTCTGTTTCATTTTGGATTATTACTATTGCTGTATTTTTAGATTCATAGATCTTTTCTTCTGTGGTTTCCAGTGTGCTGTTAGTGCCATCTGTCCAGATACTCTATTTTTCATCTGTACAAGTTTGATTTGGATCTTACATATATATTCCATTTCTCTCTTCGTTATGTTCATATTTTCCTTTACAACCTTGAATGCGTTTGTAATAGCTGTTTTAAAAAGGTCCTCATCTGCTAATTTCATCATCTGTCATTTCTTGGTCTTTTTCCACTGATTAATTTTTCTTCTGGTGGTCACATTCCTACTTCTTTGCATGTGTGGTGATTTTTTTTATTGGGTGTTGGTCATTGTGCATTTTACATCTTTGCTGAATTTGGTTGAATTCCCTTAAAGAGTGTTAGATTTTGTCTGGCACACAGGTTATATGGAGATCAGTTTGATCCTTTTGAGGCTTGCTTTTAAACTTTGTTAGGGCAAGTCCAGAGCAGCCTTTAGTCTATGTCTAATTTAATTCTACTGCTGAGATGTGACTCTTCTGGGACGCGAGGTCTCTCCTTTCTGGTTGGTGGGAATGAACTACTCCCTGCCTTGTGAGCTTCAAGAATTATTTGGCGTATTTGCTTTTCAGTGTTTTGTTTCCCACTGCACACACATAGGATAGGACTTGACTCAGGGCGATCCCTCTGAAGATCTCCTGGGATCTTTGTACAGCTCTCCTTTCCATTACTCTCTCTGTCTTGCAAATTCTGGCTGCCTTGGATCCCCTGAACTTTGATTTCTCTCCTCTACTCAGCAAGTACACTAGAGGCTGTTTGGGTTCCTCCTCTCTGTGCTGCAGCCTAGAAACCACCTCCTGGCAGTAAGATGGGGTGATCGTCAGGCTCACATTGTTTCACTTCTCTCAGGGATCATGGGCTTATGCTGCCTGTTGTCCAGTGACTGAAAATTATTATTTCACATATTTTGTCTAGTTGTTAATTACTATGGGGGCAATTTCTCTGGTAATTAATCCTTTGTGAGCAGTAGAAATCACCATCCCTTGAAGTTTAACTTCTGACCTATCAAATGGAAATGAATAGAAGAATTTGTTAGAAAAGGAGATTGAGAATTACTTATTAAAATTGCAAATGTATATATCTATCTTTTGAGCTAACAATCCTACTTACGAAAATTTATACATAACAGTATGATCAGTGTGTAGGAGGTATTTAATTGAAGTTTTTTTTTTTTTTTTGGTAATAGCAAACAATTGGAAGCAACCTAACACCCTTCAATAAAGAAGTGATTAAATAAATTTGTGCATCAATACAATGAACTATTGTATTACTGTGGAAAAGAGACTCTTTATGTCAGGTATGGAAAGAGCTCCAAGATCTGTGAATAAATTAAGAAAGTAAAGTTACCGCTTTGTATAGTATACTACCTTTTTTACAATCAAAGGGGAAAAATAAGAATAATAATATTTATTAATATTTGCTTGTATTTGCATTAGAATGCTCCAGAAGGGTACAGAAGAAATTAGGGCTAATGGAGGATAAAAATGGGGCTTCCCTGGTGGCGCAGTGGTTGAGAATCTGCCTGCCAATGCAGGGGACACGGGTTTGAGCCCTGGTCTGGAAAGATCCCACATGCCGCGGAGCAACTGGGCCCGTGAGCCACGATTACTGAGCCTGCGCGTCTGGAGCCTGTGCTCCGCAACAAGAGAGGCCGCGATAGTGAGAGGCCCGCGCACCGCAATGAAGAGTAGCCCCCGCTCGCCGCAACTAGAGGAAGCCCTCGCACAGAAACAAAGACCCAACACAGCCAAAAATAAATAAATAAATTAAAAAAAAAAAAAAAAGTAACAAATGTTCAAGTACAATTGGTGTCTTTTAAAAAAAAAAAATGGGTGGGAAACTTCCCACTCTATTCTTTATATTTTTGATTTTTTTTTCTTTTTGGCTGCACCGTGCGGCTTGTGGGATCGTAGTTCCCCAACCAGGCATTGAACCCAGGCCTACGACAGTGGAAGTGCCAAGTCCTAACCACTGACCACCAGGGAATTCCCTATATTTTTGATTTTTTAAAAAAATATTTGAGCTGTATGTATGTGTTACCCGTTTAACCTTTTTTTTTAAATTAAGATAAAGACCTTTTTTTTTCCCGTTGCTCATGTTGACTAAACTATCTTAGTATGAGAGTTCCACAGGTATAATTTCATTTTGTGCCAAGGTCAGCTTGTTTGTAACTGGGTTGAGCCAAGCCTTTCACCAACTTAGAAGATAAAAGATTTCCTTAATGTATTATTTAGGGCAAAACTAACTGCCATACCAAACCCAAAACTACCAGTGGCTTAGCACAAGAGAAGTTGTGGAAGACTTATCAGCCATCTGGTGATCGGGAGACCCTGGTTCCTCCCAACTTGTGGTTCTATTTCCTAGGGCTTTAGAGTCTTCCGTTTTCAGGCAGGCAAGAGATTAGAAACCCTGCCTGCTGCTTTTTCTTTTTCTTTTGTAAGTCCTTATTATGGAAAATTTCAAAAATACAGAAACAGTTTTAAAAAATCATGCATTGATCACCCATATACCCGACCACGAAAATTTTACCATTAACATTTTACTCTACTTGCTTTATCACATAAATATGTTTTAAACATTTACTGTAAGCTATATGAAAAAATTGTATTCCAGTTTTAGTTCATAGCTTTTCTTGTGCTTAATAAAAACAAAACACTCTCCTACTGCCAGAACTTTAAAAAAAAGAAAGAAAAGAGAAATTGTATCTTAGTTAAAAACAACTGCATTTATTTTGTGTTAGTCTTTTTTTTTTCCTCCTCAAGGTGGTTGGGAAAACCAGTGTCTTTTTCTGAAGCAGGTCTGCTCATTCTGCTATGATGAGCCAAAATCCTTAGACTTTGCTTTTTTCCTCAGTTTCTGAAGATGTTATTTTCACGGTCATCTATTTCTAGATCTGGCCTTTCCATTATTATAAGTTTATGTAACCTAAAAGGAATTCCAGATGATTCAGGATATACCAAGCTTGGGAAATTGAGCTGTATCCTGAATGGCTGACCCTGCAACATGGCATGGCATTTCAAACTGATATATGTTGGAACTTTTGCTGAGTTTAACGATGCCATGCAATGGTGATTTATAGATTATATTGAGATAATAATAGATTCATTTTTTAGATCAATTAGAACGTAGCAAGTAGAGTGTAGCAAAAACGCAGAGTATTTGTTCCTCTGAGCTAGTATCCTCCGTCATCCAAAATAGTTGTTTAATAGTTTAGTTATAATAATAACCTGTATAGGATGTTGTCAGCCTTTTGATGTGTATGTTTAGTGTACTTTTTTTAAAATTCCATTATTTTTGTTCTCCATTGGATGATTTAGAGATCAGTCTTTTGTGATGATAAATCACTTCCATTGGCATGCTAAAGTCTGGACATAGGTTTATTCTTGCTGTACAGTGCCTATATTTCCTGGATTCAGAAGATGGCCGTCAGCTGGAGCTTTCTAAGAGTCAATTTAATATGATTGGCTATATGTTAAAATGTTGTTGGTATTTGTAATGACTGCTTCTTGCCAGGAGGGCATTTAAGTTTTTTTTTTTTTTTGGCTGTGTTGGGTCTGTTGCTGCACGAGGGCTTTCTCTAGTTGTGGCGAGTGGGGGCCACTCTTTGTTGCAGTGCGCGGGCTTCTCATTGTGGTGGCTTCTCTTGTTGTGGAGCATGGGCTCTAGGGTGCACGGGCTTCAGTAGTTGTGGCTTGCAGGCCCCAGAGCGCAGGCTCAGTAGTTGTGGCGCACGGGCCCAGTTGCTCCGCGGCATGCGGGATCCTCCTGGACCAGGGCTCGAGCCCATGTCCCCTGTGTTGGCAGGCAGACTCTTAACCACTGCGCCGCCAAGGAAGCCCCATGCTTTTTCTTTTTTTTTTTTTTTAAATATTTTAAGAATAGTTTAAAAATAATTAGCAATTTGTCACTCCATAAGGCTAGACATACTAAATAAATTTGTTTTAAATTGTTATGATCACCTTTAAAAAACAAAGTATCTTGAAATTGTTGTCACAAGGCATTAATTAGCATATGTAGGAATTATAAAGTGTGAAATTAAGGACAAGCAATTCTTTTTTTTTTTTTAATTTTTATTGGAGTATACTTGATTTACAGAATGGGTTCATTTCAGGTGTACAGCAAAGTGAATCAGTTACATATATACATATATCCACCTTTTTTTTTTTTTTTTTTTTAGATTCTTTTCCTATATAGGCCATTACAGAGTATTGAGTAGAGTTCCCTGTGCTATACAGCAGGTTCTTATTAGTTATCTATTTTCTGTATGGTAATGTGTATATGTGAATCCCAATCTCCCAATTTGTCCCTCCCTCCTGAAAATGTTTATTATTAAAGACCTAATGAGAGATCATTATAATGGGATTAACACACAGATCTGTTTATTTCTGTGACATAAATTGTTAAATTAGGACTGATAACATTATATCAGGGCATCTTTGAATTTCAGGAATTTCATACAATTTTGGAACACTTCTGTTAATATATTCCTATATAAATATAAGGTTAAAAGATTGTTTTTCTTTTTTTTTTAATTTTTAAAAATTTATTAAAAAAATAAAACATAATGGTACAAAAAGGTTGAAAGTAAAAGAATTGGAAAAGATATACTGTGCAAATATAAACCAAAAGGAAATTATATAATAACAGATGCAGTAGACTTGAAAGCAAAAGCATTACTAGAAATAAACAAGGGCACTTCATATCAACAAGTCCAATTTACCAGGAAGTTTTAAATTTGTATGCACTTAACTTCAACTTATATAGAGCAACAGAGCTACAAGGAAAAAATAGAGAAATTCACTATCATATTAGGAGATTTAACATACTGATGTCATTCACTGATAGAGGATACCGCTTTCAGAACCAGGAGACACCCACAAAAAAAAATTAGCAAGGATATGAAAAACTTAAATAACGTGAGCAGCAAATTTGATTCAACAAGCAGATATATAGTCACTATACTCCAAAACTTTAAATTACAAATTATTTTCAAGCACACTTGGAACATTTTTAAAACTGACCATATTGTGCTATAAGGCAAATTTTAACAAATTTCAAAGTATTAAAATTATACAAAGTGTGTTTATTGACTTGTAGTTAAGCTACAAATCAGTAACAAAAAAGTAACTAGAAGTTATGAAATACACTACTTCTAAGTAACCCCCCAAAAAACAAATCACAATTGGAGTTAGAAAATAATTTGAACTGAATGATAATAAAAATATTACATACCAAAACTTGGATGTGACTAAAACTGTGCTTACAGGAATATGTATAAGGACAAGCAATTCTTAACATTATCCTTTCAATTAGAAATGAAGTCTTTAGAGGGACTTCCCTGGTGGTCCAGTGGGTAAGACTCTGTGCTCCCAGTGCAGGGGTCCTGAGTTCGATCCCTGGTTGGGAAACTAGATCCCGCATGCTGCAACTAAGACCCGGTGCAGCCAAAAATAAATAGATAAATATTAAAAAAAAAAAAGAAAGAAAGAAAGAAATGAAGTCTTTAGAGTGTTTAATTTTCATCTGTCACCATCATTGTTATATAGTCCTTGTAATGAATTGAATTTGATTCTGGATCAATTGCAGCAGACAACATTTCTTCCATTTCCTCCTGAGAAAAAGGCTGACCTTCTTCAGTCATATAGTTAATCAGTTCTCCCTTAGAAAGAAACCCATGTTTAGCTGGATCTAATACTTCAAAAGCTTGAAGAAGGAGATCTTCCAGAATTGGTCTGTATCTTCTTTCCAGTAGTACTTCAGTCATCAGGAAGAAATTTTTCAAATTCACTGTATCCAGTGGGTTCTTCTTCCTCTACCTCTGCAATCAGATCATGTAGCTCTCCTTCACTAGGGCAGCATCCTAATGACCTGATAATTGTTCTGATCTCTCTGTGCCTTCCTTGTCTCTGTCGTCCACCATCTTGTTCTGTTTATGCTTTTTCTAATTCAGAGGTACTCTAACTTTAATAATGCAGTTTTTCAGTTCAGGAAGTTCTTTGTATTGAAGCATGCATAAAACTCTGCAGACATGTGATTAAATCACTTAGAAGTGTTATATGTGTTTTGAAAATAAAGAATCTTTTGAAAGCTTGTTAATATTTTGTTCTATGTGGCTCTTAACTATAAATGATGTGAATAATCTGTCTTATACTTACCTTTAGAAAACCCAGTTTAAATGATTGGACTTAAATAAGAAGGGAAACTAAGCCACTTGATTGTATTACATACGATTATATTTCATAAAGATTTTAGTATCATAGCATGATAACACATTATAGTTGAAATTTTTCTTATTTTTAGGTATATATTTTGTAAATTTTATTTTGTACACAAACTATCCCTTGAAAAAGAAACTTGAAGTTTCTTAATGGGCTATATTTTTTTAACAGATTTTTTTCCTAATGTTGAACCAGAGTTCATCTGTTATTTTAGATAGCTAAATTAATTTGCCATAATTTTATTTAGAATTTTGAATCTGTGAGCATTGGAATTTAAGGACAAATTTATAAAATGAAGCTGTCTGAAACTCTACTTGATAACAGTGTTATAAATAATAATATTAATCATACCTTGTGAGGAACACCCTAAGAGATAGTTTGTAAATGTTTTGCCAACAAAACTTGGTTACTTAATGTTAGGCCTTTGTGATGCAATTAATAGGAACATTTTCAAGGTAATAATGCTGGTGGAGGTCTGCAAGGAACTTAAAGGAGAGTCAAAGAGAAGAATGAGTCATTGTTTTTCACTGCCATGGCCAATGGGAGAACTGCCCTGAGCAGCTGACATTAGTTGTCCTTGGCAAATTGAGCTCTTTAGTGAAATGTCTGCATTAGCTTAGATTTGTTTTTGAGGGAAATAGGAAGTCACTGAATATTACTGGGTAGGAGAATGGCATGGGAAATTATTTTTGTGTCAGTGTGGATTGAAGTAAGGAAGATCTGAAGGAACTCACTGAATAAGGTGCTTTTGTAATTAAACTGTGGACCACAGTGGACTTGTAGCAATGGAGGTGGCAATGGGATTGAAGGGATACTCATTACTTAGGAAAAACTGAGTGCTTTTGTTCATTCATTTGCCAGATTTTGGGTAACTGTTATTTACTACATGTCTGAAACTTAATGGTAGGTATTGGGAATATGGGGATTATCATACCACTCATCTCCTACTCCTAAAAGGCATGATCCTTGTTCTCGTGGGGCTTACCGTCTGGTGGAGGAGACAGCCATTAAAGAATCGCAAAATAAATGGAAAATTATAGCTACAATAAATGCTTTGAAAGAGATCTATGTGGACATTTGGCTAATCAGAGAGTCAGGAAATATTTTCCTGAGAAGACGTTGGCTGAGCTGAAGGAACAGTAGAATTTAACCAAGTGAAGAGAGGTTAAAGTTTAACTGTTAGGCTCCCTCCAAAAATATATAATTCTTAGCTTGTGTTGAATTTGAAGTGACAGCCAGGCATGTCAAGCAATTTCCAGTAAGAGGGTGTAAATTTGGAACTAGATCTTGAACTGAATCTAAATTTTAGTTATTCAGCTTAAAAGGCTGTAGTTGGAGGTATGAAAATGGTTGAGCCCTCTTAAAGAATGTATAAATAGAAGAGTATGATTCCAAGGACTGAGCCCTGGGGAATGCTCACAATTGAAGGTTGGAAAGAAGCTTGTTGAGCGAATTACAGGGAACAGAAGGAATGGTTGAGAGTTAAAAGAAGATTTAGAAGAGTATTTAATTGTGGAGGCCAAGGAGGAAAATTTTAGTTGTGGGAACCAAGGAAAGGGACATTTGAAAGGAGGTAGTAGTAATCACTAGGGTAAGTAACACAGTTAAGGTTAATGACTGAGAAAAGGGTGTGGGTTTTTGTAAAACAGAGATAGAACAGATTCTGTAGAACCCAGATTTGGACTATTTGAAACTATATTAGTCTATTTCAGAAGTGTGATAGTGACAAGAGGTGAGAATATCTGGAAGGGAGACCGTCTCAGTTAAATAAAGATTTTTCAAGATTAAGGAAATTCATTTTAGTTTAAAGGCAGAGAGAAGGAACAAGTAGAAGGTAAAAGATAGGAGATGCTGGTGAGTAAGAAGGTAAATATAAATGCTCATAAAGAAAGAAAGGAGGAGGAGATTCAAATCAGTTTGGTGTCAGAAAACATGATTTGTAATTTTTTGGGAGAACTTAAAGACTATAGCCCTTTTGAATTTCACAGACCTTACCAGTTCCCAAGAGAGTTGCTGTCTTAGGTTTAACTTACAACCCACAGAGTAAAGATTATTCTGCTTTTCTTCTTTTTTTCCTTCCTCAGAACTGTTTCATTCTTTTTTTTTTTTCCATTCTTAAGTTAAATTTCAGTGAAAGTAAATAGAGATGTTTATCCCTATTGTTCAAAATAATTGTGTAGTCATTTACTAAATTGTCACCATGTTGTTTAGTATTGAAAGGTAGTTTTGGGGTGGAGCCAAACACTTGGGGCTTTGTGCCCCACAAATAATATTTAGTAAGCCCGGTTGCCTATAGGAAAGTAGACCAAAAAAATGGTTTAAATGCCATTCTGGAATAGATGCAGAACAGTTGGGAAAAGCACCATAGTAGCTTCCGTAAAGAAGAATTACAGCTTTAGGAATGCAAAACGTCAGGACTGCAAGAGTGAACCTTCTCTATCCAGCTAGAAGTTTTTCAATACGTCGTATAATGCCTAAACTTTAACAGTGTGTCACCTGATTTTGTGTCTGACTAGTAGCACCTGGCCTCTTAGGCTCTGGGTGTATGTGCATGCTCACAGCAACACAACTGTTGTATTCCCCCTTCCTAGCTGAGTGCCTCTTATATGCTCAATAAATCCTGAATGAAAAAAGAAAGTAACTTTTTATTGGCTATGAGTAATTAGAAACTTAAATTATTTTAAGTTTCTCTGCCACTAATGCAAACAAGGAGTGTCTGGTTTTTGTATAGTTTGTTTTCTTTTCTTTTTTTAAAAAAATATTTATTTATTTTGGCTGTGCCGGGTCTTAGTTGTGGGATCTTTTAGTTGCGGCATGCAGACTCTTAGTTGTGGCATGCATGTGGGAGCTAGTTCCCCGACCAGGGATCAAACCCGGGCCCCCTGCATTGGAAGCACAGAGTCTTACCCACTGGACCACCAGGGAAGTCCCATGTATAGTTTGTTTTCAAACTTGGCATCTACCCAACTGCTTGTTTTATTATCGTACCAGCAACATACAAGTTCAAAAAGAACCCAAAACTGTGTCATCCGTTTTTTTTTATTGTGGTAAAATATATGTAACATAGAATTTACCATTATTAAACATTTTTTAGGTCTACAGTTCAAAATGAATTAAGTATATTCACATTGTTGTGAAACCATCACCACCATCCGTCTCCAGAACTTTTCATCATCCCAACTGAAACCATACCCATTAAACAATAACTACCCATCCTCCCTCTCCCTAGCCCCTGGCAATCACCATTCTGTTTTCTGTCTCTGAATTTGACTACTCTAGTACCTCATATAATAGTGGAATTGTACAATACTTGTCCTTTTGTGTCTGGCTTATTTCACTTAGTGTCTTCAAGTTTCATCCATGTTGTAGCATGTGTCAGAACGTCCTTCCTTTTTAAAGCTGAATAATATTCTATTGTATGTGTAGACTACATTTTATTTATCCATTCAGCCATCAAGCAACTTGGGTTGCTTCCACCTTTTGGCTATTGTGAATAATGCTGCTATGAACATGGGTATACAAATATCTGAGACCCTGCTTTCAATTCTTTTGGATATACATATACTTAGAAGTATCAGTAGAATTGCTGGATCATATCATAATTGTTTTTAATTTTTTGAATGTATGACCATACTGTTTTCTGCAGTGGTTGCACCATTTTACATTCCCACCAGCAGTGCACAAAGTTCCAATTTCTTCACATCCTCTCCAACACTTGTTATTTTTAAGTTTTTAAAAATTTAATTAAATTAATTTATTTATTTATTTTTGGCCATGCTGCGTGGCTTGCGGGATCTTAGTTCTCCGACCAGGGATTGAACCTGGGCCGTGGCAGTGAAAGCACTGAGTCCTACCAACTGGACTGCCAGGGAATTCCCTATTTTTTTATTTTTTAAATAATATTCTAATGGATGTGAAGTGATATCTCATTGTGGTTTTGATTTACATTTCCCTGATTATTACTGATTTGAGCATCTTCATGTGCTTATTGGCCATTTGTATGCCTTCTTTGGAGGAATGTCTATTCAAGTTCTTTGCCTAGTTTTTAGTCGGGTTACTTCTTGTTGTTGTTGAGTTGTAGGAGTTCTTTATGTATTCTCGATATTAAACTCTTATCAGATAACTCATTTGCAGATATTTTCTCCTATCCCATGGGTTGCCTTTTGACTCTGTCTATTGTGTCCTTTGATGCACAGAAGTTTTTTATTTTGATGTAGTCCAGTTTATCTATTTTTTCTTTTATTTGTGCTTTTGCCATCATATAGACGAAATCATTGCCAAATTCCATGTCATGAAGGTTTCCCTCTATGCTTTCTTTTAAGAATTTTATAGTTTTAGCTCTTACATTTAGGTCTCATCCATTTTGAGTTAATTCTGTACATGCTGTAGGGTAAGGATCCAACTTCAGTCTTTTGCATGAGGATGTTAAATTTTTCCAACACCATTTGTTGAAAAGACTGTCCTTTCCGCATTGAATGGTCTTGGTACCCTTGTTGAAAGTCATTTGACTATATATGCTAAAGTTTATTTCCGTCCACACTAGAGCAGTTGTCAGTAACAGTGTAAGTGTTGCTGTGGGTACTGGCTCCAGTAGTGGGCTGCTTCTGGGCTTCAGCTTCCAGTAAACTGCGATTCCCTGTATTCACCTGTCTCCGATTTTGGGGCAACAGTTTGCCGAGTGACTTCAGGTCTGATGGATTTCAGAAGAGTTGTTGATTTTCAGTTTGTTCAGCTTTTTTCTCATCGTGAGGGTGGGAGGG
This sequence comes from Balaenoptera ricei, assembly GCF_028023285.1. Classification (NCBI taxonomy): domain Eukaryota; kingdom Metazoa; phylum Chordata; class Mammalia; order Artiodactyla; family Balaenopteridae; genus Balaenoptera; species Balaenoptera ricei. The sequence continues at coordinate 51,010,827 of NC_082657.1, read as the reverse complement.
ACGATTTCCAAGCTCTTTACATGTCGGACCAGAGACTAGAAGTTTTCCTGGCTCATCTTGTACTTTTCTAGTCCCAGACCTGGAATCAACCACTTCTCTAAGGAACTCTGTTTCCTTTTAGTGGAGAGTGGTCTTTAGAAGCCAAGGTCTGGGTGCTAGATGTGCTCATTGCTACTCATGTGTCATTGCTTCAGCAGACAGAACTAGAAACTGTATAGTGTGTGTGCATCTACATACATGCATTAATATAGACATATGCACACACGTACACATATGTGTATATACACAGACATCTATTCATATCTGTGTGTATATATATATGTAGACAAACATGTTAAAAGCTGATTTTTATTCATATTGATGCCTCCAGTACCACAAGGTTCATTCTAGCTTTCTCCCTTTCCATGTTTATAATTTCCTTCCATGACAGTGAAAAACTTGGTTCTTACTATCCACAAATTATTTATTTGATTGCTGAATCATATAATACACTTAAAATAGTTTCAGAATGCTAAACTATGTCACTATGAGAAAGCAAACCTACTAACTAGGGTTCAGTATTTGTTTATAGCTCTTTTTGTCATTGCACTGAGGATATAAAGTCAAAATACTGTCTTTATAAACCACTAAAGTGAATCTCCCTCTTCCTTCCTCTCTCTCCCCTGTGGTTATGGTATTCATTTGAAATACAGTTAGGTTCATTTGTTTTTCTTTGAATTGCATTTTTGCCTTCCCTCATTCTTATTTTTAAATTTTTGGGGACTTCCCTGGTGGTCCGATGGGTAAGTCTCCGTGCTCCCAATGCAGGGGGCCCGGATTTGATCCCTGGTGGGGGAACTAGATCCCACATGCATGCTGCAACTAAGAGTTGGCATGCTGCAACTAAGAGATCCTGCATGCTGCAACTAATACCCAGCACAGCCATAAATAAATGAATGAATGAATGAATGAATGAATGAATAAATAAATATTTTTTAAAAGTAAATAAAATTTTGAGTCACTAAAAATAACATGGTTCCAGAGTTGCCTCCCTGCTACACCTTTTACCCCATTCCCATCCTTCCACCCTTTTCATTTCCCCTTCTTTCTTACCCAGAAGGTAGCATACTTGATACTCTTTTGTACTTTGCTTTTTTTCATTTAACCTTATGCCTTGGAAATCACTTTATATCAATTCATAGAAATCTTCCTTAGTTTATTCAGCCACTCTCCTGTGCATGAGAGTTTATTTCCTGTATTTTGTGGTTATGAGCAATGCTGCAGTGAATAGCCTTGCTTTTATGTAGTTTCATATTGTTGTAGATAATATTCCTGGAAGTGCAATTTTGTTGGCTTTTGTTATTGCACCAACAGCATATCAGTTCAAAAGCAAACAAAAAATTTTTGAAGTTTTTTACATTTTATTGTTCACAAGCATTAGTTGATATTTTCAAAAACCTCTTAATAAAGGACTCCCCAGGTACTGCTACTGGGTGATGTAACCAGACAGAAAAATCCCACCTAACTGAATTGCTCTAAAAGTGAACATGGTAAAGTGGAACGGGAAGCATCTCCTTATCTCAGGTTGGTTAACTGCTCACTTCTAGGTCACAAAACATTGTATATATTTCATAATTATTTTTCTTAATTAGTAATTCTTAGTTGGAAATTTTGGGAAAAGATTATATCGTGTACATCACTGCAAATAATGTGAAGTACAAGCCTGTCACTCATTAGGAAAAAAAAGCTAAACATATATTAACAATACTTATAATTTTAAAAAATGGGGCCTGATTAAAAAACAAAAACTTTGTTGTATTTATTATAAGTGTGGTGTTGCTTCTTAAGTACTTCCTATGATGAACTGTTGCTTTTCTCTTCCCCAACCCTTGTATCTCCCATTTTCCTGATAGGCCCAGAAAAGCCTAACTGGTGTTTGTTCTTAACCCCATTTAGAGCAACATTTTCAATTTAGTTTTTTGATTTAGCATCTTTAAAATGTGATAGCCTTTAGGATTTAGATACGTGTTTTGGACAGTGGTGCAGCACGAGATTCAACTATTCTGGAAAAGTTTTGCTAATATCCTTAAATGACGATCTCTTGAGTTTTTAAAACAGTTTATGCATTTAATATCTCAAATCCTGGTACAGTATTGCTATTCAGCATTCCTGGGGCAGCCTTGAACCCTCTGATTCAGAATACCAAATCATTTATGTGGATTATTAAGAACTGGATCTTAATAAATGCAGAACTTTCAGGACACATCTACCCGTTTTCAGCTAGTTTAAAGATTACTGAAATGCCTTCTTAGACCATGTTATCTTGGAAAAACATTGTTTCAAAGGTCTTTTCCTAAATCTTGTTTTAGCTGGTTGATTCAAGATAATCTATGCAAATGGTATTTTGGGGGAATTAAAACAAAACAAAACCAGCATCACTAGACCAGATAACTTTCTTTGTGTACTGAAGCACAGCAGAGTAGAATTAGGAGTACATCTTCAGAAAATGCTCCCACGTTCGCATAGATTCCATATGTCCTGGCAGGCATATGGATTTTGTTTCTTCCCTTCCTTTTCTTATTCAGTAATGCATATATAGTTATAATACATAAAAATTAAAGTCAGAGCACAACCAGGTTTATAATGGAAAACTGTAATATCCTATTTTAGCTTTCCCTACTTTCAACTCTTAGTTCTTTATTTTTGTATTTATCTAATTTTTAAGTTAGAATACTTACATTGTTCTCTTTTTTTGTTAGACATTATCTATTGATTTCTTATAAACTATCTACATTTTGTCCTCATAAAACACACTTAACAGTATTTACTCTGAAATTGAACTTTGTAGAGCAAGAAATCCTACAAAGCTAAGGGATAAAATAGACTGTGCTGCACCACAGACAGGATTCATACAAGTCATTGGCTTTAGAATGTGGCATTAATTGGCCAAGTTCTACAGAAAGCTTTGACCTACTCTAATGAGATCAATTTTGGTCTGTTTCATTCTTGTCTCAGTCTCATTCATCAATCCTGAGTAATCAACATACTCATATACTAAACAGTTTCTTAAAAAAGAGATAAAATTCATTGCTACTTAGGTCTGATTAGTTAAAAAAAATAAAAGCAAACAAATGAAAAAACCTACAAAAATCCACAAAGTTGTGTGTTACTCATTTTTTTAGTTTTAACAGAGAATGGGGAGCAAGTCTAAGTCATTGCTGTAAGAATGTTTCAGTGTGAAGCCAGACTACTTCAAGCAACTATCGATCGCCCCTTTGTGTTTTATGATTTTCATTTTTATATTTCTGTTATAGATTACAGTCTTCTAGCTATGTTTCGTTTGCATTTCTGGATCCACAGTCATGACCCACATTAATTCTGCAGAGTTCTTTCGTTAGAAAACATTTCTAGAGTCTACTTTTTGGTGATGATTTCCTTTGTGATTCAAACACTATCAGAATAGATTTACTTAGAACTTGTGTGAATCTGGTTTTTATTTTTTTTTTAATTTTTATTTATTTATTTATTTTTATTTTTGGCTGCCTTGGGTCTTTGTTGCTGCACGCAGGCTATTCTTCGTTGCGGTTCCCGGGCTTCTCATTGCGGTGGCTTCTCTTGTTGCAGAGCACACGTTCTAGGTGCGCGAGCTTCAGTAGTTGTGGCACTCAGGCTCAGTAGTTGTGGCGCACGGGCTTAGTTGCTCCATGGCATGTGGGATCTTCCCGGACCAGGACTCGAACCCGTGCCCCCTGCACTGGCAGGCGGATTTTTAACCACTGCGCCACCAGCGAAGTCCCTGAATCTGGTTTTTAAATTTGGAAAAGTTATACTCTGCGTGGGAACAGCTAAGGGTGTATGTCTGGTTAATTTGAGACCCTCCTGAATTGGCATTCAGTTTTTAAGTTTCTCTTAATAACTACTGAAAACGCCATTTATGTAAAACTCAGCAGTAAATTTATTTTCTCTTCTATAAACAGGTACATACTAGGCAGCACAAATAAAAAAACTCTTGCCTTGGCTTGGCTTTTCACTAGTCCTAGAGACTTACTTCTCCTTCTTGATGGTTATCAGAGCCTGGATAGGCTTTGCTATTAGCAAAAGTGAATAGGATAATCCTTTAAAAGTTATTTTTTGTGTATTTATATTGAAGCCCAGGTTTGTGGAGGGTGGGGTCCCATGTATAAAGTATGATAGGAGTCATTAGAAATTTGCCCTCAATAATATCTTGACGTCTATTTTTCTAAATCAGAATTGGTACATGATTTCCTCCAAGAAATAAAAATAAAATATTTCTTCAGGTACTCATTCAGGATCATGAGTAAACAGAATGTTGTCAGTTATATTTTAAAGTGAAAAGAATAAAAAATAAACTTTATCTTCAGTAAGCTTCATTGTTTTTTGGCTTAGCAGTTCTTGTTAAAGCATTACTAAATAGCTATTAAATTGAAATCTAGAATAGATCAGTTCTGTAATTTCTTCACAACCTTGTTTTATGAAGCACTCCTTTATGCCCATTTGTATCTTAGACTAGAAATTGGCAAACTACAGCCCACGGGCCAAGTCCAGCCCACAACCTGTTTTTGTATGTCTCTGGAGGTAAGAGTTGTTTTTACAGTTTTTAAAAGGTTAAAAGAAGATACCACAAGACTGTAGAGATTGTTTGTAGCCCACAAAGCCTAAAATAATTACTCTATGTCCCTTTACAGAACAAATTTGTTTTAGACTATAATATATAATGTATGTGCAACTCTTTATTTTTATTTATTTATTTTGTGCAACTCTTTTTAAATGGTTTACAATCCATCTGAATTACCATCACCTTCAGTAAGAAAAATGTCTTGCTGTATCTCATTACATATCCTTCATTTTTATAGGAATTCACCAAATTTGTTAGTTTTTATAGTTGATATGGACTTTAAAATTTTTAAAAAAATTTTTTAATTGAAGTATAGTTGATTTACAATGCTGTGTTAATTACTACTGTACAGGAAAGTGATTCAGTTATATATACACACACACACACACACACACACACACACACTTTTTTTTTGGACCACACCATGCGACTTGTGGGATCTTAGTTCCCTGACCAGGGATTGAACCTGGGCCCTTGGCAGTGAGAGCCCGGAGTCCTAACCACTGGACCGCCAGGGAATTCCCAACATTCTTTTTTAATATTCTGTTCCATTATGGTTTATCATAGGATACTGAATATAGTTCTCTGTGCTATACAGCAGGACCTTGTTGTTTATCCATCCTATATACAATAGCTTACATCTGCTCACCCCAACCTCCCAATCCATCCCTCCCACAACACCCTCCCTCTTGGCAACCACCAATCTGTTCTCTATGTCCGTGATTCTACTTCTGTTTCATAGATAGGTTCATTTGTGTCATATTTTAGATTCCACATATAAGTGAAATCATACGGTATTTGTCTTTCCCTTTCTGACTTCACTTAGTGTGATAATCTCTAGTTGCATCTGGTGTGGACTTCTATTAATCAGAATCTGTACACATGACACTGTGGACTTTAATTAAACTAGCTTGGGGTTTGAGACAGAAAGACAGCACCCCCGCAGGTACTTGTGCTTACTCTTGTGCTTGCTCTTTGGTGCGTGCATTTTTGTGATGCTGCTTTAGGAATGGTAATGAATTTGAATATTGCCATTTCTTCATAGATGCAACATTTTCTCACTGATACCTTTGCCTACTGCATAGAGTGTGTTATTTCTTTGAGGCTGTATTTTGATGTTAAATTGGGTGGTGTGGTTGGTTTGGCTGAGAGGTTTTTTTAAAAATAAATTTATTTATTTTATTTTATTTATTTTTGGCTGTGTTGGGTCTTCTTTTTTTTTTTATCTTTTTTTTTTTTTTTTTAATTTATTTATTTATTTATTTATTTTTGGCTGTGTTGGGTCTTCGTTTCTGTGCCAGGGCTTTCTCTAGTTGCGGCGAGCGGGGGCCACTCTTCATCGCGGTGCGCGGGCCTCTCACTATCGCAGCCTCTCTTGTTGCGGAGCATAGGCTACAGACGCGCAGGCTCAGTAATTGTGGTTCACGGGCCCAGTTGTTCTGCGGCATGTGGGATCTTCCCAGACCAGGGCTCGAACCCGTGTCCCCTGCATTGGCAGGCGGATTCTCAACCACTGCACCACCAGGGAAGCCCTGTGTTGGGTCTTCTTTGTGGTGTGCAGGATTCTCATTGTGGTGGCTTCTCTTGTTGCGGAGCATGGGCTCTAGGCACGCGGGCTTCAGTAGTTGTGGCACATGGGCTCAGTAGTTGTGGCTCGCAGGCTCTAGAATGCAGGCTCAGTAGTTGTGGTGCACGGGCTTAGTTGCTCCGCGGCATGTGGGATCTTCCCAGACCAGGGCTCGAACCTGTGTCCCCTGCATTGGCAGGCGGATTCTCAACCACTGCACCACCAGGGAAGTCCCTGGCTGAGAGTTTTAATAGAAAAGTTTTAGTAGAGCTATAAAAGAAAAAAACCTGGTTATAATGCTTTGTCATTTATCATATTTTATTGATTCTGAAACACACTTTTTATTTTTCGCCTTAACATTTTAAAAAAATTTATTAATTTTAATTTATTTATTTTTGGCTGCATTGGGTCTTTGTTGCTGCGTGCGGGCTTTCTCTAGTTGCGGTGAGCGGGAGCTACTTTTCGTTGCCATGCATGGGCTTCTCATTGCAGTGGCTTCTCTTGTTGTGGAGCACGGGCTCTAGGCGCACGGGCTTCAGTAGTTGTGGCTCACGGGCTCTAGAGCGCAGACTCAGTAGTTGTGGCGCACGGGCTTAGTTGTTCCGCGGCATGTGGGATCTTCCCAGACCAGGGCTCGAACCCGTGTCCCCTGCATTGGCAGGTGGATTCTTAACCACTGTGCCACCAGGGAAGCCCCACATTAACATTTTGGAAATCAGGATGTATCTTAAATTTTATGACATAATTACAATTGGCAGTTTTCCCCCCCTGTGGTGCATAAAATAATGGTTCATCTTAAAATCAGTAAGGCATGGTTCATATATTTTACTCACTTATATTAACTGTTAGGTGCATTGTTTTCTTGTTCCTTATATAAATTTTTAAATAGGTTTTTTAAAATTATGTATTTATTTATTTATTTATTTGGGCTGTGCCGGGTCTTAATTGCGGCACACAGGATCTTCCTTGCAGCATGTGGGATGGTTTTTTTTCATTGCGACATGCGGACTTCTTAGTTGCTGCATGCGGGCTTCTTAGTTGCAGCATGCATGCAGGATCTAGTTTCCTAACCAGGGATGGAACTTGGGCCCCCTGCATTGGGAATGTGGATAGAGTCTTACCCACTGGACTACCAGGGAAGTCCCTCTTTTTCCTTATATTGATTCCACCCCTTTTTACTTTGGATATTGCAGCCAAAATTCATTATTTTGGAAATCTTTAATCATTAAAGGATTTGTTTGGGGATTTATTTTAATTCTGAGATTTGTAATTTGAATTAGATAATAAGCACCATCATCCATATCTGGTCAACAGAGCAATTTAGGAAAATCAACAGTTAACATAGTGTTTTGAGTAGCACAATATCCTGATCTGTTACTGTTAGTTAACAGATGGCCTGCAGACTGGTCTTTTGTGTTAGTTACTATTTTGCTGAATATACTGTAGAAGAACATTAACCAGAAAACCAGTTTAGCTTTAGCCTTACCTGCAATTTTCTTGGGTGTTTGCAGCTGAGAACACCCTGTGAATTTATAGTAGTATCCTGTTGATGGGAAATAATTAGAAATTATATAGTAATTGTTTTTTAGGCCTTTAGTATCTCTGAAAGTAAGCCACTTTGTATTACAGAGACAATACATTTTTTAAAGCTTATTTTAATGCAGAATCACAAGTCAGTAACTTCAAAAAAGGCAAGCCAAATAAAAGGGGGAGGAAGGTGGGCACTAATGCCAACATTAAATATACAGGCGTATTTAAGTCGGTGATTCTAAACTCTAGTTGCACCTAGGGCGATTTTTAAAATATCAGTACCCAGAGGTCTCAGGTAAATTAAATTATAATGCCTGGAATTGGTTGCTGGCATTGAATTTTAAAAATATTTTAAGATACTATTATTATTGTGTTACAAAGGCAATATTTTTGTAGATTTACCCATTAGTTAGTACTTTCTTTGCTCCTCATACCTTCTTGCTTCTCTAAGCTTCCATCTAGGACCACTTTCCTTCTGCCTACAATACATTTTTTAGAATATCTTTTAGTGAGGGTCTCCTGCTGGCCAGCTGTCAGGTTTTGTTTGTCTGGAAATGTCTTTATTCTACCTTACTCTTAAAAGATATTTTTTGCTGGGTCTAGGTGTCAGTTATCTATTTCTGACTAACAAACCATCCCAAACTTAATGACTCAAAAACAACAACTATTTCCTCATGAATCTGTGGGTCAGCAGTTTGATCAGGGCTCAAGGGGATGGCTTGTCTCTGATCTACCTGGTGTCTCATTCATCTACTTGTAGTCGCTTGTCACGTCAGCTGGGAGCTGGACAGTCCAGATGACCTCACTTATATGTCTGGTGGTTTGGTAAGGTGAGAAAGGAACTGGGCAACATATCTCTCATATCTCTCAGCTGGCGAGGCTAAATGCCTTCATGTGGTAGCTGGGTTCAGAAAACAATATAGGGACTTCCCTGGTGGCGCAGTGGTTAAGAATCTGCCTGCCAACGCAGGGACACGGGTTCGAGCCCTGGGCCGGGAAGATCCCATATGCTGTGGAGCAACTAAGCCCGTGCGCCACAACTACTGAGCCTGCACTCTAAGCCCGCGAGCCACAACTACTGAGCCCAAATGCCACAACTACTGAAGCCTGCGCGCCTAGAGCCCGTGCTCCGCAAGAAGAGAAGCCACCGCAATGAGAAGCCCACACACCGCAATGAAGAGCGGCCCCTGCTTGCCGCAACTAGAGAAAGCCCACGTGCAGTAACGAAGACCCAGTGAGGCCAAAAATAAATAAATTTATTTTAAAAAAAAAAGCAGTGGCAAGCTCCAATGCACAAGTACTTTTCAAGCTTCTGTTGTCATATTTGCTAGTGTCTCATTGACCAGAGCAAGTCACATGGCCCAGCCCACATTCCAAAGGGTGGAGAAATTAGATTCCATCTCTTTATGGGTAGACGGACAATGTCACATTCAAAGGGATGTGCTTTAAGGAATGGGAGGGATTTGTGGCCTTAAAAAATCAATAACAGTGTAGAATTTTAGGTTGGAATATTTTTTCTTTCAGCACATTTTCTTTCCACTGCCTTTTGGCTTTCACTGTCACTGTTAACCAGTTAGTTAGTTCCTATGGCTTCTTTTCAGATTTTCTGTCTGTGTTCTCTTGATCACCATGATTTGTCTTGGTGTGAATTTCCTTTTGTTTCTCAACTTGAGCTTTATTGAGTTTCTTTTGATTTGGTGTCTTTCATTCTTTTTTTTTTTTTTTTTTTAATAGCTACTTTATTTATTTATTTATTTTATTTTTTTGACTGTGTTGGGTCTTCGGTTCGTGCGAGGGCTTTCTCTATTAGCGGCAAGTGGGGGCCACTCTTCATCGCGGTGCGGGGACCGCTCTTCATCGCGGTGCGCGGGCCTTTCACTATCGCGGCCCCTCCCGTTGCGGGGCACAGGCTCCAGACGCGCAGGCTCAGCAGTTGTGGCTCACGGGCCTAGTTGCTCCGCGGCATGTGGGATCCTCCCAGACCAGGGCCCGAACCCGTGTCCCCTGGATTGCCAGGCAGATTCTCAACCACTGCGCCACCAGGGAAGCCCTGTCTTTCATTCTTTATGGAAAATTCTCAGCCATTATCTGCCTCCACCCCACTCTTTCTCTTCTTCTTGAACTTCAGTTAAGTTAGATTTCTTGCTATTTTTTCATGTTTATTTATCTTTTACTCTAAAGGTTTTATTATGCACAGAGAGGGGAGGGGGCTCAGTGCCTGACAGCTGCTTTCCTCTTGGCAGCCAGGACATCACTCAGGTCCTCTTGCCTCTTGGCGTGGATGTGTGTCCCCACTCTTTTCTTTTTTTTTTTTTTTTTTTTTTTTCTTTTTAGCTACTTTTTTATTTTTTTTAATTAATTTATTTATTTATTTATTTTTGGCTGTGCTGGGTCTTCGGTTCGTGCGAGGGCTTTCTCTAGTTGCGGCAAGTGGGGGCCACTCTTCATCGCGGTGCGCGGGCCTTTCACTATCGCAGCCCCTCCCGTTGCGGGGCACAGGCTCCAGATGCGCAGGCTCAGTAGTTGTGGCTCACGGGCCCAGCTGCTCCGCGGCATGTGGGATCTTCCCAGACCAGGGCTCGAACCCGTGTCCCCTGCATTAGCAGGCAGATTCTCAACCACTGCGCCACCAGGGAAGCCCCCCACTCTTTTCTTGATGAACTTTAGGGCCTGTGTGTCCTTGGAGAACTTGAGCATGTCCCAAATGCTCTGCTTGTATGAGGCAAAGCCTCATACTTCTCAGATCATGTCCCTTAGGGACTTGGTGTGCTTCGTGAGGCATCCGTGGCAGTGGCTGTGCCTCAGCTTGCGCATGTTCTTGGTCACTTTGTGGCCCTTGTTGAGGCCCATGGCCATGGGGTAGCACAGAGACATGGCTTTGTTCCTTAATGGCTGCTGAGGCAGAGTCTTCATATTTATTAACTTTTCGTCTTCATGCTACATTCTGGATAATTTCTTTTTACTTTCCTTTCAGTATACTAATTTCCTCTACAGTTATACCCAGCTGCTTATTAACTCTTCTACTTTTTTAAAAAATTAAATTTACCATAGTTCATCATTTTTTCCTTTTTAAAAAAATTAAGGTATGATTTACATGTAGTAAAATTTGCTTTCTTTTTTTTTTTTTTGGTTTGCAATCTACAAGTTTTTTTCTGTTTCCGTTGTACTTTTTATTTATTTATAATTTATTTATTTATTTGGTTGTATTTATTTATTTGATTGTGTTGCGGCACGTGGCCTCCTTAGTTGTGGCATGTGAACTCTTAGTTGCGGCATGCATGTGGGATCTAGTTCCCTGACCAGGAATTGAACCCCGGCTCCCTGCGTTGGGAGCGCTGAGCCTTAACCACTGTGCCACCAGGGACGTCCGTGCAATCTACAAGTTTTAATATTCATTCCTTTTATCTGTAAATCTGTGCTTTTGCCAATAGCACACTCTTAATTACTATTGCTCTACTGCAAGTCTTAAAATCAGGTAGTATTCCAACTTTCTTTTACAAAATTGTTAGGGTCTTCCATTTCCAATCTGCTAGATCACTTTTTATATTTTCCTGTTCCCTAAAGATTTTGTCAAGTTTATTTCATTTCTTTAACTCTTGTACAAAAGGGTTCTATTGGACCCAATTTTAGTTTTTGAGTTTCTTTTTTGAAAAATAATATTTGTGAATATGGATATCTCGTGACACTTATTCTTTTTTAGAAGTCTTTCAGAGAACAAAGGGAATATTTACTTTGTATTTTACAATTATATAGATGCATTGTTTGTAACTCTTAAGATACCATTTTTGTAGTTAACGTTAAGCTTTCACAGAACACAGTTGAAAATTCAGAATTTTTCCGTTTCTGCTCATAATGGCAAAGAGAGGAACATTTTTTAAAAAATATTTATTTAGGCTGCGCCAGGTCTTAGTTGCAGCACATGGGATCTTCGTTGCAGCATGCAGGCTTCTTAGTTGCAGCATGCGGGCTTCTTAGTTGCAGCATGTGCACTCTTAGTTGTGGCATGCATGCGGGATCTAGTTTCCTGACCAGGGATCCAATCCGGGCCCCTGCATTGAGAGCGTGGAATTTTACCCACTGGACCTCCAGGGAAGTCCCAAAGAGAAGAACATTGACAGAAGAATATACTTCACAATTTTATGAGTTAGAAGATAAACGTAAAGAGACAAATAGCACTGTAGACACATGTATTTTGGTATGGTATCCACCAGCTATATGTGGCTAATGAGCACTTAAAAAGTGCATTTGAGGTGTGCTGTAAAATACACATGGGATTTCAAAGACTTGGAAAGAGAAAAGAAATTTAAACTTTCTCAATTTTTACATTGCTTACATGTTGAAATAACATTTTGGACATATTGGATTAAGTAAAGCATATTAAAATTAATTTCACCTATTTCCTTTTTTTTTAATGTGGCTACTAGGAAAAATTGCATATGTTGCTTACATTGTATTTCTGTGGGACAGCAGTGGTCTATACTCTAATAGTATAGAAGCAACATTTCAGACTGAGTCTTTAGATGACAATATCCTAGATAAACTTTCTGAAACTCAAAGTTCAATTGAGTGAACAAACTATTTCTAAGGATAAAAATGAAATATAGTATTCTCAGTTATTCAGCAAGAAGGTCTTTATCATGCAGTATTTTGTGACACGTATCTAGAACACCTTCTTTTGCTAGAAGAATGTGTGACAGTATTTGTACATCTTTTTTTTTAATATAAATTTATTTATTTATTCATTTATTTAATTTTTGGCTGCATTGGGTCTTCGCTGCTGCACGCAGGCTTTCTCTAGTTGCAGTGAGCGGAGGCTACTCTTTGTTGTGGGGCGCAGGCTTCTCATTGTGGTGGCTTCTCTTGTTGCAGAGCACAGGCTCTAGGCACGCAGGCTTCAGTAGTTGTGGCTCGTGGGCTCTAGAGTACAGGTTCAGTAGTTGTGGCGCATGGGCTTAGTTCCTCCGCGACATGTGGGATCTTCCTGGACCAGGGCTTGAACCCATGTGCCCTGCATTGGCAGGCAGATTCTTAACCACTGCACCACCAGGGAAGTCCCTTACAACAGTTTTAGTTGTTTATAGTTTGAGAGTTGTTCCAAAAAATTTAACCCACCATTACCAGAAATGGATTACCGCATACGTATTTTTTAAAGCTTTTTTATGTATACCAGATTTAAGATACTATTGATTAAGCATTTTGCAAATGGAAAATATATGTGGAACTATAAAAATTAAATAGCTGGAAGTCACATTTTACAAGGGGGGACCTAAGAGTCATTAAAGTCAAGGGTAACATTCATTTCAGTTTAAACACACACACACACACACACACACACAACACAGATGAAACAAAATGTTTTTGTTATCTTTAGGGTTTTAAGTTAGTCAGATATGTTTGTGGCTGTAGGAAGTTGAGTGATACCAGTGTGGAAAACTCAGGCTTGATATAAAAAAAAAATGGTTACCAAAACACTGATTGATGGCGGTTATAGTGCCTGGATGACAAAAGGTCACTCACCTCATACTCATGAATTGTGACATGCTTGGTGGAAATGTAAGGTTAAAACTTTTACAACAACCTTATTTTGAAAATAGCTTAATCCAGTGATCTAAATTTATTTTAGGATTCAATTTTTTTTAGTGAGTCATTTTTCTAAGCTACCTTATATATATGCAGCAAAGCAGTTGTAATTTGACATTCTCTGGTCTAAATCTACAGGTGAGATGTAAAAGAATGTGATGTAATAATTTTGTTTCCTTCTACTAAAAACAAATTTTTCTTATTTTCTATTATATTTACATGCTCTGTAGCTAAGGAAATGACAGTTTTTCTTGACACTTAACAAGTGGCTTTGCTTGCCACTCCTCTTTAAGAATGTGGTTTATGGGAGTTCCCTGGTGGTCTGGTCTAGTGGTTAGGATTCGGCACTTTCACTGCTGTGGCCCGGGTTCAATTCCTAGTCGGGAAACTGAGATCCCATAAGTTGTGTGGCACGGCCCAAAAAAAAAAAAGAATGTGGTTTATAGTGTCGTTCTGGACTACACAAGCTAGGAATTAAGGTATTTAAGTATTATAGGAAGATCAAATATTTTGGTAATTTGCAGTAGGCTGAGGCTGTGATTCTTGGGTCTTGAGGTTAGTGGTCTTAAATTAGACATGTCTTTTCTTGAACAGCAAAACAAATGTTTTATTTTTTAAATTATTTTGATATTTTATTTATTTATTTATTATTTTGGCTGCACCGCACGGCACGTGGGATCTTAGTTCCCCGACCAGGGATCGAACCCGAGCCTCCTGCATTGGAAGCACGTAGTCTTAACCACTGGACCTTCAGGGAAGTCTCAAAACAAATGCTTTAGAGCCGTGTGTCAGAGACATGGCAGAAGGTGAATCAAATTTGTGTTATGGTGAAGGGATGCTTAACAGCTGGTACTTTTGTCTCCACTCATATTGTATCTTATAGTTGACACAGGCAAAAGAAATAAGTTAATAAATGTAGTTGTGCTGTAAGGAATGATACTTTTGCCCCTTACGTGATTTGATAACTGTGTGCCTTGTAACATGCTCACACAGTAGTTAAGGTCAACACTGATGTTTGCATTTTGCATGATGAGTTATGTCTAGGTTCATTGTCAGCTGAGAAAGTCACTGTAAAGTCAAACTGGAGTTATTCCAAACATTGAATAATTCAGAATGCTTTGAATTGCAAAATTGAGTGTGTTAATTTTTCCAGGCTATAAGATTTACGACATTTTTACATCAGTGATCTAGAACCATTGTTCTGAAAACATAAGCAAGTTCTCTTCCACATTTGTCTTTCTGTTTAATATTTTTTGCTTTCTCTCTTGGCTCTTGCATTCTTGTAGTAGTTGTAGCAGCAATTACTACAAACCAACAGCAGCAAAACTCTATTTTTTGTTTTGTTTTGTCTGAGAAAACAAGCATGGTGACTTCTTTCCAAGGCTAATTACATGTTATCCATGGGCCTTCCAGAGAGGCAGGCATTTTATTTTTAATAGTTCCACAAAACTCCCATTTGGTTTGTTTTGCTGTAAGACTATCACTGAAATCCCCCTCCAGGATTTCAGTACACTATAGCTGCGGCCAGGGATGTGTTAATAGAATTTATATGATATTGAGCTGTAAATTTAGTAGTTTGCCATCTGCCCATTAAAAAACAAATGAGACTTCAAATAAGCAGGTTAAAATTTAGTAACTCTTCTAGGCCTTCTTGAAAATTGTGATTTAGAAGGCTGATAGATCCCATTGAGATTAGATAGATATAGGATATGAAAGTGTGGCTTGTTACTTTTGGAAGATGTAAGAGAGAAGTTGCTGTTAATGTGCTGTGGAAGTAAACAGGCCCATTTGCTAGAGAATAGAAAAATTAATGTCTTTAAATTACTTTGTTCCTTTTCCCCATATCTCCTTAAATTTGATCGGGTAACTTCATTGCATTTAACATATAGAGTACATAATCCTACTGAATTTCTTTGAAAGAAAAGGGACCTTTACTGTGTTGTCATTACAACTTTAAATAAACATGGGCTAGATTAAAGAGTGGCAAAATTATTGTTTCTTTCACCTTTGTTTTATCAGAGTGAGATTTAAGTATAAAGTGTATGTTCCTCACTATGTCAGGAGTTATGATTCTTTTGTAATAACAGGGAGTCCTATCCAAACTAGCTTAAGCTAAAGAGATAATTTACTTCATGTAACTGTAAAGATAAGGTATAACCCTGGCTTTGGGCTTAGCTAAATACTGGGCTCATCCTCTTAGCTGCGTTCACTTCTGGGCAGGCTTCCTTCACAGCCTCCACCTGGTGGCTGGCAAGGTGGCCAAAGTAGCTCTTATCCCTACACCTCCATCTGTGCCCGCATTGTTTGCAAATATTTTATTGTTTATCATTGTCCAAGTTCCTGAACCACTTAAGAATATTTTGGGGAGTTTTATTTCTGAGTGACCCAAATCAAAAACAGTTCTGTGTCCTAGGAAACTAATGTTTTGAATTCACTTCTTTCATTAGAATAAAGAGATACTTGTCAGTTTGCTCATTTCACATTCTAAAGAGTTGGCATGGTAAACTTCACTGAAATCACCCTGAGCCAAGCTAGAGCTGAAGGAGATGTTCATAACACAGGTAACTGAACTTACTGGGCTCCTTCCACCAAAACACAGAACAGAGGAGGCAAATAGCACACGCACGCGGTCGCTAGCATGCACTCTCTCTCTGTCTCTTTTGATGAAAGGCAAGTCCAAGAGGCCAGTGCTCATGTTCCATAACCCAAATTGTAGATCCCAGCTGTTAGTCCTCAGCAATGACTTTGAGAACTTCATAGTAAAGTTTTGGTGTTTTGCTGATTTAAAGTTTTCAACCTCTATGCAATCATATTTCCCTATTTTAAAATATAATTTTAAACCTTTTCTAGTCAGAAATGTTGTGAGCATTCTATAAAAGCAAAAAAAAGTAAATGACATTTGGGTAACTTACACTTTATTTTCTCAACAAAAATGTGTCTCCTTTGTAACCCCCCCCCCCACACTTTTTTGCCACTGTTACCATTTTTTATTTCATACGTTAAATAGTTGGAAAAGCTATACCACATTATCTCCAGCTCATAGGTCAAGAGACAAGGTTGGATTCCTGTGGAATAGGCTATGTCATTTTAGTCAAGACGTTCTCCTATAAAAAATTCAAAACACCAGATCTGAAGAGACCATTGAGGAGTCTGAAAGATTTCCTTAGATTATTTTCCTGGGCAAGGACATTTTCCTTTTCTTAGCTTCTTCGTTAGTTGTAGTTTTGCAGCACCTTAAACATTTTCTCCTCTGACGTTTACACTCTTCCTGTATTATAAATACTTTTCATCCACACCTCAGCAATTTGTGTTGTTTGAAATAATTAACATTTAAATATTTCTATTGTTTCTTTAATTTTCTGCAAGCTGTTTTTATTTTCCTAGCACGGAGACTAAACTACGGTAAAGAAAAATTTTGTTGTATCTTCTACTTCCCCAACAGTTATTTATTATGTACTTTCTACATTCTAGGTACAAATCAGGGATACTCTTTCTGTCTCTCTGGAAATTTCTGTCTCATACAGTATGACTGTATGATATGTGAAAGGCAGATTGGAACAGAACAAGGCATGGAGGCCACAAAAAAAAAAAAAAAGACCTCAGAGATTGTCATCTAGAAAATGAGGATTTGGATTAAAGCAATGACAGAAAGAAAGGAGATTGACTAAATCTAATACTGAAAAAAGATGACTAAGGAGAGCTTGTTAAAGGACTAAGATAGGGGACTTACAGGAGAAAAAGGAATCAAAAGTAAACCCAACGTTCCATTGGGTATGTGGGCATTGCTTACTGGGGGAATGATGATGCCATGGTAGAAAAATAATTAAAAATAATTTATGTAGATACTTCCTCTTCCAAGAGGTAGAGCTGAACTCCCCATTCCCCTCTTGAGTATGGGCTGAACTCAGTGAATTGCTTCCAAGGAGTAGAATGTGGAAAGGTGGAAGGGAGTCATTTTACAGTGGAGAAAGCTGGCAAACACTCCCTTGGCCGGGTGATCAAAGTTGGCATCATCAGCATGTATGCCCTTGATATGATGTGTTGAGAATGGCAGTTCTTCCCCAAAACCTATATCCTATGAGAAAAACATCACACTAACCGAAGTTGAAGGACATTCTACAAAATACCTGACCAGGCTTCCTCAAAAACTGTCAGGTCATTAGAAACACTGACGCTAAGGAGATCAGACTAAATCCTGGATGGGAATAATGTTTGACCAAGTATCTGGGCACCTGTTAGCCCAGTCAAGTTGACACATAATCTTGTGTCACTGTCCAAAACTAAGAGAGGATGGAGGGTTAAAGAAGATAAAGGGTTAAGGAGGAGAGAGTTGTTTTTTAAACATCAAAAACAGCAGAAAGCCAAAAAATGGGATAGAGAAGATGACTCTTAATGATAAAAATCACATGAAGCAGGAAATCAGGAAATGTGGTCTGACTCCTCATTTAAAAAGTGAAAGGAAGACGCACAGTCAGTGACAGAATGGATAACAGAAGTAAGTTAAATTTTCATTTTACAGTTGACCTTTGAAGGTACAGATTTGAACTGCACAGGTCCACTCATACGCAGATGTTTTTTCAGTAAATACTACAGTACTGCATGATCAGAGGTTGGTTGAATTCACAGATGTGGAACCACAGATACAGAGGCCAACTCTAAAGTTATCCTCGGATTTTTGACTGTGAGTAGGGTCTGCGCCCTTAACTCCCCCTAGTTGTTCAAGAGTCAACCTTATTTTATCTGCCCCTCTCTTGGGATATCCCTTTTCTTCTAACTACTCCAGTCCCAAAGTAGGGCCAAAGTAACTAACTTTGGGGGGGAAAACAAGTGTTCCCCCCACCCCCACCCCCCTGGCCCAAGAAAGAAAGCAGTTTCTTCACATCCACTAAAAATGTCTTCAGGTTCTCCAGTACTCAAATTTATGAATGTGTATCCATGGATACAAGGATAAAAGTCATATAGGTTAAAGTTAAACTTACATGTTATAAAGCAGGTGCTCGGCGAGTTAACAAATATTATAAAATCCTAACTTACTCTTAACCTTTTAGGTACAGTCTTCAATAATATAGTTCAAACATTTATGCACACTCTTTCATTTTATTATTCATCCTTTATAATTGAATTCATGGAAGACTGGCTCTAGGCCAGAAAGCAGTAAATTAAATTTGAAATGCTTCTTTCTGCTAGTATTTAGCACTTGCATTTTTCTTACCTTTTTTTCCCTCTAAGCCCAATAAAATATTCTAATAATTTCACAATGATATGCCTTAAGAGGTGATACTGCCAAAGGTGAAATATTGCTGGGCAAGTAGTACCTCCACTCAGTAGCTTAAAAATTTGCCAGCTGGTAAACACAATATTTAAAATCAACATTTAAAATTCTCCTAGGTATGTAAGTATATAATGTATGAAAATCAGATTATGAAAGTTGAGAACCATCTGTAAATAAAAATGCAAATATTTTGAATTCTTAATTACCCAGAGTTTCATTGTTTTACTACTTTCTTTAGTGTGTGTCTAACATTTTAAAATGTTCTCCTGGGCTTTGATTTAGCAGTGTCTGCAAATTGTGTTCACCGTCACCCAATCACATGCTCTTAGAGTAGCCTATACTCCGTTGCTTCTTAGATCCTGCCTATTTTAGTACGTAAAACTCTCTATGATTAAAATTTCTCTCAATTGAGATTCTTACTGCTTTACTTCATCTAACTTACTATAAAATAAAATGGATAACTATCCAGTGAATAAATATCTCTAAAAATAAAATGAAACTCACAACTCAAATATTATGTAGTTATAGAAAAGTTTGTGATATTTGAGATAAGGATTTACAAATCTATTAAATCAGACCCTGGGTTCCTTCTAGTTTTGCTAACTATGCCAATTTTATGGGGGATTGAGGGAGAAATTGGTCAGTAGGAAAAGTATAGATTCACCCTACTGATTCAAGTGTGGAGGGTAAATCTTCCTCCTACTAAATTAATAAACTACTTCACTGTTCTGAACAGTGACAATCTGAATACATTTTCTTTATGAGAATACGATTAAGTTAATTAAAGACATATTATTAGGGTTGTTCTTATAAGTTGTTCTTATCTGCCTACATAATGTAAACAGCCTACATACAGTTAGACTGTTAGTTTTAGCTCTGTTTTTACCCCTTGGCTCCAGACTTTAGGTTATTTTCCATATAACCTGCCTAACAGGGTGCTCCATACAAAAATTGGTTAAATAAACGTGCTTGAGTTAGCCTCAAACAAAAACATACGTTTTGTGGAGAGAAGTCCATTTCTCCTAGTAAAAAAACTTTAAACTTTCTAGTAAAAGAACTTCTGGTATTTAAAACCAAGTTCTATAATGTGATAAAAATATTCAGTATTGTTGCCCGTTTCCATCATCTTGCTTTTCTCCTATAGGACTCTTTCACTTTCTTGTAGTAAAAGCAAAAGGGTATTTGTGTGTGTGTGTGTGATTTAGGAATTTAGAATTAACTCACCAGCTTATTATAATTGTCCTGTATGAATTAGTGACTGTTTTTTCCACAGAAATTGTTTCTATCCTAGTCTAATTGTTTCTGAGCCATTGCTCAACCTGTTTTCAGAATGGGAGCACATTTTATTAATAATTAGCTCGAGAAAAACATAATTAATAAAGTTAATCTGTTGCTAAGTAAAACCATATGAAATTCCAAAGCAAAATACAAATATGAGTTTATGTGTTCCAGAGCGAGTTCCTTAGCATAAGTAAGTGATAGAAAGCCCAGGCATGATCCTAGTTCTTGCTGTACAAAAAGGAGCTAGCAGGAGACTTTCTTCTTTGCCATCTTCTGCAGTATGTGAAAATTCTGCCACTGCTGCACTATATTAAGAATCTGGTTGACACACTTTTAACAGTTATCTTGGTGTTATGCATGGTTATTTTATACAGAAATGTAAAAATAGTGGCAAATCATTCTTTGAAGAATAGAATCACATTTTAAATGTATTGATGGAGTTAGTGATTTAAAGGAAATTTGTGCTAAGTTTTAAGTTTTTTGTTTTTGATCTGTATGGCAAGTCCCTTCGCAACATGAATAACTGACCTATTTTATGTTCCGTTGTCTGAAACAAAGCCACTAAACAAGACAAGATTATGATTTGGGGAATTTGGTGACCTGATTCAGTTTTCAAAGAAGGAAAAATTGTAATTTGTGAACTTTTAAACTACCATAGTGATCATTTGATCAGTATGTGAGAATAGTCCATTTAGTTAATATGTCCAAGCACAGCTATAACTGTTTTTTAAATTATTTTTTTCCATTTTACCACAAAATCTATAAAATAAACTGAAGGAAATTACATCTTTTTATATTAGCATCTCTTGGGTATAACATAGTTCTTTCCCTGACTAGTCATTTTCATCCTGATTTAATGATGTCCCATCTGACTTTCAGTGACCAACTGATATTTAACACTAATATATTCAGAAGAGTGTAGGAATCTCAACCCATTTATTGAAAAAATTCTGTCTTAAATATTTTCAAACAAAGTAGGGTTTAAATAAGTAATACTGAGGAATTGTACATATTGGTTTTTATTCCCCAAGACTGTTTTTGTGAGCATAGTAATTCCCAAGTATCTCTTTAAAGATCATTTTGTGTTGTACCTGGTTCTTAAAGACTTATGTTACTGAGGTTTAGCATGGTTGTAAACTATGTTGCCATGGTTAAGAATGTTGGATGCGGGCTTCCCTGGTGGCACAGTGGTTGAGAGTCCGCCTGCCAATGCAGGGGGCACGGGTTCGAGCCCTGGTCCGGGAGGATCCCACATGCCGCGGAGCAACTACGCCTGTGCATCACAACTACCGAGCCTGCGCTCTAGAGCCCACGTGCCACAACTACTGAAGCCCGCACGCCTAGAGCCCGTGCTCGGCAACAAGAGAAGCCACCGCAATGACAAGCCTGCACACCACAACGAAGACTAGCCCCCACTCACTGCAACTAGAGAAAGCCCGCGTGCAGCAATGAAGACCCAACACAGCCAAAAATAAATAAATAAAATGAATAAACTTATTTAAAAATAAAAAATAAAAAGAAGAATGTTGGATGCATATGCTTTGGGTTGAAGGGTTTTTTTGGTTTGTTTTTTGTTTTTGCTGCGCCACATGGCTTGCGGGATCTTCGTTCCCCGACCAGGGATCTAACCTGGGCCCACAGCTGTGAAAGTGCAGAGTTTTAACCACCAGGGAATTCCCATGGTTGAGGATTTTTAATAATCCCATGATAAATCTAGATGGATAATTTGTATCTTTGTATATGTGAGTCCTGCTATTATCAGATGGCTACTTCTATAAAAGAGCTGTTTCTTATACCAAATTATGGAATTTGGATATACAGTGAAAACTCAGCTTTTAACAGCTACAAGAAGACCAAAATAATGGCAAAGTGTAATAAGAACTAGAATGGAAACTGCTATGGAGTCCGTATTTTAAAGAATGTTCCAGGGGATTCCTTGGCGGTCCAGTGGTTAGGACTCCGCGCTTCTACACTGGGCCAAAAAAAAAAAAAAGAATGTTCCAGAAAATTGCCATTTGTCTAACTAACACTGTTAAGCTAGAATCTGTCAAAACAAATTTTGAGCAAAGATAAAACAAGGTCCTGTGACTCAACCATGGACTTAAGTACAAATTAAGAGGGAAGATTTCTCTTAAGAAAGGGAGAATGGAGAACTCTCCCTGAATCTTTGCCTTTTCTGAGGTGTGGCTGCAACGACACTGTAAAGGCAAACCCCACAGGAAACTGCTCACATTCTTCTGGCCCTTGTGCTCGAAGTGACCCGGCCTAGTTTTGATTTTTTTTTTTTAAATTTATGTATGTATGTATGTATGTATGTATGTATGGCTGTGTTGGGTCTTCATTTCTGTGCGAGGGCTTTCTCCAGTTGTGGCAAGCGGGGGCCACTCTTCATTGCGATGCGCGGGCCTCTCACTATCGCGGCCTATCTTGTTGCGGAGCACAGGCTCCAGATGCGCAGGCTCAGCAGTTGTGGCTCACGGGCCTAGTCGCTCCGCGGCATGTGGGATCTTCCTGGACCAGGGCTTGAACCCGTGTCCCCTGCGTTGGCAGGCGGACTCCCAACCACTGCGCCACCAGGGAAGCCCTGATATTTTTTTAAAGGCAGTTGTAGAGGAGACTGAGCGGTCCATCTCATACACACCACCACTGCACTTCCACACTGGAGAATTAGCGGTGTATTTACAAGAAACCAGGTTTCCCTCCTCATTTTTTTTTTTTTTCCACACACACACACACACACTGTATTTTATTTTTACAAGAGATAAATAAACTGACACCAAGCATTGTAACTGGATGACCACAACAAAAGCAACAATGATTGCAATTACCAAACACGAAACACACTCATACTATGTCATAATATTGACATTCAGTCCAGTAATCCTCCACTGTAACAGCTCCTTTACTTTGCAGTGAAAATTGATTTGTATATTTTTTGCCTCTGAGTCCTTGTGGGATTTTTTTTTTTTTTTTTTATTCAAACAGAAAGTCACAGGGCTTCCCTGGTGGCACAGTGGTTGAGAGTCTGCCCGCCAATGCAGGGGACACGGGTTCGAGCCCTGGTCTGGGAAGATCCCACATGCCACGGAGCAACTGGGCCCGTGAGCCACAATTACTGAGCCTGCGCATCTGGAGCTTGTGCTCCACAACAAGAGAGGCCGTGATAGTGAGAGGCCGGCGCACTGCGATGAAGAGTGGTCCCCACTTGCCATAACTGGAGAGAGCCCTCGCACAGAAATGAAGACCCAACACAGCCATAAATAAATAAATAAATAAATAAATAAATGGATTATCACGTTAAAAAAAAAAAAATGTTCATAAAAAAAAAAAGAAAGGTAAAAGAAAAACACTAGAAATGGTCAGATCTTTTAAAAAAAAAAAAAAAAAAAAAAAAAAAAACAAAGTCACAAAAATTATAATCATCCTCATCAGTTCACTCAGTCCCGTGTAATTAATTTTTTTTTCACCTCCTCATTTTTTAAGAGTGGTATAATAAAATATATATTTGATCTTTGTCTCCAGTTCCTGGCACAGAGCTCCGAAAACCCTTGGAATTTCCTGAGTAATAGGATTTGTTACTTCATAACACGCCCCTTTCATTACACTTGAGTTTATGCTAATGAAGTGATTTAAGACCCCTAGATAGCCTGAGAATGGGCCGGTCATCAGGAGTGATTAGAAGGTTGGAACGTTCAGTCCCACCCACCAGCCTCCAAGGATGGGGTGGGATGGCTCTCTGGAGACTGAGCGTTATATTATAAAAACTCAAACTAGAAGACCTGGGGAGCTTCTGTGTTGTCGAACAGATCAAGGTGTCAGGAGGTGACATGCCCTGTGTGGGCCTGAAGCTCGGTGGCGCCTTTCCTCACTTTGCCCTAGGCATCTCTTCCATTTGACTGTTCCTGAGTTGTATCTTTTATAATAAACTGGTAAATGTAAGTAAAATGTTTTCCTAAGTTCTGTGATTTTGTCTAGAGAGTTATTAAACTTGAGGAGGGGGTCATGGGGACCCTCAAATTTGTAACCAAGTCAGAAGAATTACAAGTGTCCTTGGGACCTGAGATTCACGACTGGCATCTGAAGTAAGGGCAGTCTTGTGAAACCGAGCCCTCAACTTGTGGGATCTGCCTTAACTCTGGGTAGTTAGTGTGACGATGAAAATTAATCAGTAGTCAGTATATGAAAGTAGTGGAAAATTTTATTTGAGCCAAATTTGAGGATTATAACTTGGGAAGAGCATCTCAGAAAGCCCCCAGAACTGTTCCTCCCATTGGAAGTCAAAACACAGTTACATAAGTCCTTTTAGACGAGGGCTATTCATTAGATGACGTATTATTGACAGTTTACACAATCCAGATCTAAGCATGGCCCTTACAAGATCAAGAAGGAATGTTATCTTTTAAGGAGTTGTCTTGTTGATTTTAGGAGAATGTTGCTCTTTGCTTAGCTTGAGCAGGTATTTCTTCTGATGGGGGAGGTTTGGTTGATGCATAAAGCAGCTACACAGTAGGCGGGGAGAGAGGAGGCCAGAGGGCAGAGAAAATTTTTTGTTTAAATTTTTCTTGTCTTGCTATAGAATATGAATTTTATTTCACAGTGTCAGAACTAAATTGACACCCAGTTAACGTAGGAGAATCTGAGACCTGGTATCACAAAGAGTAAGCTCTGCTTGGGACTTCCCTGGTGGTCCACCTTCCAATGCAGGGGACACAGGTTCGATCCCTGGTTGGGGAACTAAGATCCCACATGCCGCGGGGAAACTAAGTCCGTGTGCTGCAATAAAGACTCAGCGTAGCCAAAAAAAAAGCATAAGCTCTGCTTTGGTTTTGTGTTTTTTTGGTTTTTTGTTTTGTTTTGTTTTGTTAAAATTAATTAATTAATCAATTAATTATTTTGGCTGTGTCGGGTCTTCATTTCTGTGCGAGGGCTTTCTCTAGTTGCGGCAAGCGGGGGCCACTCTTCATCGCTGTGCGCGGGCCTCTCACTATCGCGGCCTCTCTTGTTGCGGAGCACAGGCTCCAGACGCGCAGGCTCAGTAGTTGTGGCTCACGGGCCTAGTTGCTCGGCGGCATGTGGGTTCTTACCAGACCAGGGCTCGAACCCGTGTCCCCTGCATTGGCAGGCAGATTCTCAACCACTGTGCCACGAGGGAAGCCCTCTGCTTTGTTTTTATGTGTTTAGTAGATTTTAACATTTGCAGTAAAAAATACATAAGAATAAATTTGCTCAAAGAAAGTGTCAACTGAAGAAAAATGCACAACCTGAAAATAGTAAGTTATGTTTTATTTCGGGACCTTGCTGAAAGATAGCTCTGAGGAACTGTTCCAAAGAGGTAAGGGAGGAGCTAGGATATATAGGAATTTTTGCTGAAAAAGAGTCATGTAGTTGAACATCAAAAGATTACTGCTAATCGCAAAAAAAAAACCCAGACATTTCAAGTTAATGATTTTATTGCTCTTCTATGTATGGGAAGATGCTAGAGTCTGGACTCGTTGAAATTATTTCTTAGATACGCATCTTAACTATTTAGGGCCAGTATCCTGTTTTTACTCCATCCTGAATTCCCCTTATAGCACACTGTGGCACTGTGGCACTGTGACGGGGTGGGGGCTGCAGTGGCTGGTGGCTTGGTGGTGGCCACATTTGCTGTTTACTGGAATGACGGGCAACATTGTTTGTTTACTGGAATGGCAGGCAACATTCTTTGTCCACAAAAGTAAAGATCCAACTTAACAGAAAGAGATAATATTCTTCCTAGATTTGGAAGACCTGCAGATCAGTTCAATGCAATCGCAATCAAAATCCCAGCAGGCTTTTGTGGGGGGCTAGGGAATAGAAACTGACAAGCTGAGTCTTGCATTTATATAGAAATGCAAGTGAGCTAGTATAGCTAAAACAGCTGAAAAAGAGTAAAATTGGATGACTTGCATTACTTGTATTTCAGCACTTATTATAAAGATTTACTATAAAGTAATCAAGACAGTATGGTAGGGCTTCCCTTGTGGTGCAGTGGTTAAGAATCCGCCTGCCAATGCAGGGGACACGGGTTCGAGCCCTGGTCCAGGAAGATCCCACATGCCGCGGATCAACTAAGCCCATGTGCCACAACTACTGAGCCTGTGCACCTAGAGCCCATGCTCTGCAACAAGAGAAGCCACCGCAATGAGAAGCCCGCGCACTGCAATGAAGAGTAGCCCCCGCTCGCCACAACTAGAGAAAGCCCGCACGCAGCAACGAAGACCCCAACACAGCCCAAAAAAAAAATTAAATAAAAAATTAAAAAAAAAAAAGTATGGTATTGTCAGAAAGATAAACTTATAAACCTGGGGTTCACAAAATGGCTGTGTGTTTTGTAAGTAAAGTTTTAGTGAAACAAGGCTAAACCTATTTGTTTACGTATTCCCTAGGGCTGCTTTTGATCTAGTTACCAAATTGAGTATAACAGAGACAATATATGGCCCCCAAGCCTAAAATACTGTCTATTCAGTAGTTCAGAATAGAAAGTTGATAAATAGGTCCACATATGCCTGATTGTTACCTGAAAACTGATTTCACCTCTTGGTGGGTGTTGAGCCAAAAGATACAACCAAGCCAAAGACTGGGAGAAGGAAGGATTTGTTACTTGCAACAAGTAAGGAGGAGAACACGGGAGATCTTTCCCAAAGCAGTGTCTCCCTGAATAGCAAAACTGGGGAAGTTTTAAGCTAAGGGTACATGCATATTCATGAAGGGGCTTGAACAGAGGAGAATTCAGCATAGAACTGAGGCAGAGGTTGAGTCCAAGCTTTAGCTGATTAAAGTCATGAGGGTCAGAAAAGGTCAACGTTATAATTCCTTAGGTTCTGGCCAGTCTGGGGTTCTTAGCATGTAGTTGCCATTCTCCACCTGGATGGGACCTTAGTTCCTGTTGAACAGCTCAAAGATATGTATCAGATTGTCATTTATATCCCTTAAGAAGGAACTAGGACTCTGTTTTATTGCTGAACTATTGTTTCTTTCTTTTTTTTAATATTTCTTTATTTGGTTGTGCCGGGTCTTAGTTGTGGCAGGTAGGCTCCTTAGTTGCGGCTCGTGGGCTCCTTAGTTGCCGCACGTGGGCTCCTTAGTTGTGGCATGCAAACTCTTAGTTTCGATATGCATGTGGGATCTAGTTCCCTGTCGAGGGATGGAACCCAGGCCCCCTGCATTGGGAGTGCACAGTCTTAACCACTACGCCACCAAGGAAGTCCCTGAACTATTGTTTCTTGACTGCTTTTCCTCTGTTCCTGCATTCCTTTGTTCACTTAGGATCATTAATTGCTGAGACCTGTTAAGGGCAAGCATTGTGGCCTGGCTTAGATTACAAAATGGCTTAGGCCTAAAATGGCTTCTTTTATGTCAGAAAAGGCTGTATCTGGTTCTTTTCCTCCGGGGATCCTATACCCTATCTGCCTACATGATCAAATGATTTTCAACAAAGATGCCAATCAAAAAGGAAAGGATAGTTATTCAAGCACAGTTTGTTGAGGAATCTGTTGTGTTTATAAGGGAAAAAAATTAACTTCAGCCTTACATCACACCTTCACAAAAAATAACTTGAAATGGATCATAGATATAAATTTAAAAGCTTGTTAAACAAAATTGGACTGAGTAAAAATGTAAAGATCTTACTGGCCTTATTCAGTGATTCATGAATAGGGCAGCATCCCATCTAGCAAATAGAAAGGAGCTCTGAAGAGCTATACAAAATGGGTGGCTTTTATAGGTGAAAGGGGACAGAAAAAGGAAATTTCTAGCAAAGAGTGTGTTGTTTCAGGCAAGGTCACCTTCCTTTGGGGGACAGAAGGGGTCTCGGGCAGATTACCTCACTAGTGCTGACCAGTAATTAATCAGATTGACTGGTTAAAGGTTACATTCCTGGTAAAGACTGAAACTGCAGTTAGGTTAGGTATTAAGTCTTGATTTGCTGATGTGGGGCCATTTTGGGCCTGCTCTCTCTTTTTTTTTTACAAGCTAAAAATAAAAATTCTAGAAGAAGATACAGAATATTCATCAGCTCGGAGTAGGCAAAGATTTCTTAAGACATAAAAGCACTAACTATAAAAAGAAAAAATGGATAAATTTGATAACATAAAAATTAAAATTTCTGCTCTTTAAAAAGCACCATCGGGACTTCCCTGGTGGTGCAGTGGTTAGGAATCCACCTGCCAATGAAGGGGACACGGGTTTGAGCCCTGGTCCGGGAAGATCCCACATGCCGCGGAGCAACTAAGCCCGTGCGCCACAACTACTGAGCCTGCTCTCTAGAGCCTGCGAGGCACAGCTGCTGAGCCTGTGTGCTGCAACTACTGAAGCCCATGCGCCTAGAGCCCATACTCTGCAACAAGAGAAGCCACTGTAATGAGAAGCCCACGCATCGCGATGAAGAGTAGCCCCTGCTCGCCGCAATTAGAGAAAGCCTGTGCGCAGCAGCAAGACCCAACACAGCCAAAAATAAATAAAATTGAAAAAAATAAAAATAAAAAAAATAAAAAGCACTATCAGAAAACGAAATGGCAACCACAGACTAGGAGAAAATACTTGTAAAACATATATCCATCATATGACGTGTCTAGAATAAATCAAGAAGTCTTAAAATTCAATAATAGTAAACTCAATTTTTAAAAATAAAAAGATTTGAACAATGCTTTACAAAAAAGTGATGTTAGTGGCCACTTATCACTTAGAAAAACTCTGTATATCATTAGTCATCAAGGAAGTGCAAATTAAAACCATGAGATACCACTTACTATCCACTAGAATGGCTAAAATTAAAAACATGAGCAATTGTTGGCAAAGAGGTGGAGCAACTAGAACTCTCATGCATTGCTAGTGGGGTGGGTTCTAATTTGGTGTAACCACTTTGGAGAACTGTTTGAATTAAAAAAAATTTTTTTTTTATCGAGGTACAGTTGATTTACAATATTATATTAGTTTCAGGTGTACAACATAGTGATTCACAATTTATGTAGATTATACTCCATTTAAAATTATTATAAAATATTGGCTGTATCCCCTGAGCTGTACAATATATCCTTGTAGCTTATTTATTTTATACATAGTAGCAAATTTTCTTATATTTCAACATACACTTAACATATCCAGAAATTCCAGCCTTAGATATTTACCCAAAGTATACCTCGAAGTTTATTTTTAAAAAGAATTTTATTAAAAAATAATAAATAGGGAATTCCCTGGCAGTCCAGTGGTTAGGACTTTGCACTTTCACTGCCGTCAGCCTGGGTTCAATCTCTGGTCGGGGAACTAAGATCCTGCAAGCCACATGGCACAGCCAAAAAAATAAAAAATAAAGAAAAAGAAAAATAATAAATAAACAGCATCTCTTTTGCAAAAGTAATTTGATCACGTCTATCCCGTGATTAAACTCTTTTAACACTTTCTCATTACATTTCAAGTAAAATCCAAATTCTTTCCTGACTTCTTTTTGAATGTATTTTCTGCCACTTTACTTTTCACTGGGCTTTGTCCATACCTGCACTCCTTAGTTGCTAAAACATGCCAGACTCTTTCCAGTATGATGTTCCTTCTGCCTAGAATACTCTCCATCCACCCCCACCTTCCCCACCCACTTGTTCATAGCTACATCCTCTCTGTTTAGATCTAGGCTTAAATGACATCTCCACAGAGAAATTTTTCCTGCCCTCCTTACCTAAAGTAAAAATTTCCACTGTTATTCTTTATTCCCCAGTTTCTTTCACGACAAAATTTGCCATTATTTTAGTTGTCTGCCTATTTTTTCATTGTTTATCTCATCCTCTCACATGAAAGCTCCACAAGGGAGTGCCCTTGTCTGTCTTGTACAGCACTGTGTCTCCATCACCTACCTCAGAGTTACCTGGGCTTTGTGAAGGAGTGAACATTGTTCCCTAAGCCTGAAATCTCTCTTCCTTCTCATCTATTGTAATTCCCCCCTCATCTTTCAAGGCCCAGCTCAAATGACAGCTATTCTTCAAAGTCTTCTTCCACTCCTTGTTTAATTCCTTAGTGTATAAGTTAGTGTTTGTACTACACTAAAATGTTTTCAAAACTGGTGAAGGGAGACTTCCCTGGTGGTGCAGTGGTTAAGACTCAGCGCTCCCAATGCTGCTGAGGCATTGGGGACCTCAGGGGTCCTGGGTTCGATCCCTGGTCAGGGAAGTAGATCCCACATGCATGCCACAACTAAGAGTTCTCATGCCACAATTAAGGAGCCTGCCTGCTGCAACTAAGGAGCTGGCGAGCCACAACTAAGGAGCCTGCCTGCCACAACTAAGACCTGGCACAACCAAATGAATGAATGAATGAATGAGTAAATTAAAAAATATTAAAAAAAAAAAACTGGTAAAGGAACTTAGAACCAAAGCAGAGGTTGAACACTGGCTTAAGCAAAAGGACCTATAACTTAACGGAGTTCATATCTTCCAAGTCAAGACATTTGAAGGAAAAGACGGTGATCTTTGGTGGAAAATATAGTCTATTTTCCACTCCTCCAAACTAGGTCATAGCAGTGTCTTAAACTATACACACTTCAAACTTCTTTGGTTAAAACTTAACTCCTCAGGAGGATAGGTATAGGACTGGTAAGAAAAGAAAAACTGGAAAGGTGTTTGCCATTTTCTTTTAGTTGTAATTAACTTCCTGTTCTAGGCTAGCTTCTGTTGTGCCTACTTGGACGAATGGGTAAAATTTTTAAGAGCCTGCAGGTGAAAAAAAGTAGTTTTAAAAAGATGCCTTCCCCTTCTTCCTCCTCCTTTCTCTCCCCAGTAATTCTCCTGGTACATGATTTACCTCATTCATTTGAAATTAGCCTTTGCTATGACACCTGAAGGTGAGCCCCTATGCCCCCGAACACACACACGTGCACACAAATCAACGAACTGACACTTTAAAGTTGTATTTTCTTTTATTAAAAAAAAAAAAAAGATACAGCATTTGAAGGGATGAGAAGATACAATTCTGTAAAACCCTAAAAGCATTTCTCAGATAATCCTGTCATAGTCCTCTGATTAATTTATAACTTCTAGGCATTAATATTCTCAAGAAGTTACAACAGCCAGTATGACAGAATAAACCAAAGTTGCTAGATTGCTTTTCAGCCGTTGTGATCTGTATTTGGCATACTTTGTCTTTCTCATATCGAAAGTCCAAGTACTGTTATTACTTCAGTGGTTCTTAAACTCGAGCATGCATCAAATCACTTTGAAGCCTGGTTACAACATAGATTCAGTAGGTCCAAGAATTTGCAGATGCTGATATTGATGTACTTTGAGAATCACAGTAGCTTATATCAATATTCCTACATATTTGGGTTGCCCAGACAAAAGCCCTCTTTAGGTGAATGTTATTTGAGTTTACGATTCACCTTAATCTAGATAATTTGTGTTTATTGTTGTTCAAGGAATTGAATGGGCAGGAAAGTGGAGTTCTCATAATTTTAGATTTAACCTAGTCCTTAAAATTTTTCTTGCCTTATGTAAGGCAGTTCATAAAACCTATCTTGTCATCTCAGGCCAAACTAAAAGCTATTTTTATTACGTATAATTAACCTAATTCTCAGAAAAGGAGCAGGCGTGGGGGAATGGCCAGCATTGAAACAAGTGTGGAAGCTCTCAAAAATTGCTTTTCTGAAATTAATGTTACCAGCCTCAATATAGCATTTGAAGTTGTTGTTTTTAGAATCTTGAACCTAGTTACTCAAATCTAGGGCTGAGTTTGTAAGGGTTAAATAGTTTGTCTGTGGATTCAACATGAATATTTCCAAGGTTGTCCTAACTTCAAGCATTAGATCAGCTTATTTGAGAAGTTGGAGGTGTGTTACTGTGCAAAAACTTGGAGAAGTAGTTAGAGAGAAATATAGAATCCATCCCATTGGTGAACCGTCTTTCAGCTTCTCACATCTACTGCCCTTGTTTGATGTTATCACAGCATAGTATTCCAAAAGCTGTTACTATACATAGCATCTTTATGTTTATAGTATAACTATGGAGAAGTTTTGTTTAAATCTTTAAAAAAATTTTTTTTCAAAGAATTGTTGCCAAGCTTATTCCCCATCTTTTGACTTTTGTTTGAATCTTTGTCTTATTTCGAAGGCTGAGAGCTGTTACCCAATTGAGCCTTGAATTATAAAAGTCCAATATTTTTGAAATTGTAAAATTAAAAAATCTTTTTTAATTAAAAGATTCTTATGTTTTAAATTTTGGACTTATCACGTCTTATGGACCAAAATAGCACATTCAGTTTTTGGCAGCTTCTGTCCTGCCCATGCCAATAAAAGCAGCACCATATGGTGTGACTGCTGTCCCACTAGGAAACCCACACCCTGTGGAGACGTTGCCTGCCATGAAGCAGAGCCGCTGCTCCCCATATGCTTATCTTTTTAAGCCAACATATTGACCAGGATATATTAAGATTCCAGGACATCCTATCAGTTGAGTCTTGTAGCCCTCTTTCCTACCAGTTTTAACATTTGACCACATTATGAAAATACATACTCAAAACTTTATGGAATCTCCTACCCAGCCTCAGAAAGAAGCTTTTGAATGACTACTGCAAGAAACGAAAATATGTACCTTTTAGAATACAGTCAGTAAGTGTTTTAGTGCTCCTTAACTGCTAGTACTCCTCCACAGCTATCTCCTCTCTCGCTCACCCCCCTCCCCTGACCAAACACCCAGAAGGAAAAGGGTTTGCAAATATTAATCTTAGGTGTTGGTGTAAGTGTAGGAAGATGGGCTGAAAGTTGTAGTTCTCTGTGATGGAAAGAGTTTAGAATGTGACAGAACGAGGGAATAATTGCTGTTCTACTCACTTCTGTGTATTTTGTCCTTTGTTGAATAGGTGTACAGTGTTTTCCAAATAACCACCCTCTGCTGCCTGTTCTTTGTCTTTTTTATGCTGGAGCAGCCATTTAGTTCATTGTAACCTTCATCCAAACATTTCTCTACCTTATAAAATTACTGTTAAGGCTTTCCAGTATAAAATTATCTAATTCTTCTGAAAATAAAGGCACACAGCAAAGTTTTGTTCATCATATAGATTATGTCTGTAGTTTTCAATAACTTTATTTAGTTATTCTTGAAACATATATTATTGAGCATTTACTGTGTTAATTGTATTGGGCAATGTGTATATGGAATAGACAAAATTCCACCCTCCAGAAACAGATAAGCAGGTTATAATACAGTATAATGCTTTACTGAAAAGATATACAGTATACTATGGTTGTATCTTGAGGCAGCTCCTGAAATTAAAATTTCTAAAGACTCAAAGGAAAATATAAAACTTTGGTGTTACAGCGAGGTGCTTATAAATGTTATTGCCTGGTCTGTCAAAAAAGTGCTTAAAGCTCAGAGAAATTTATAAGGCTGGTTCAAGCTAAGTGACAAATAACTGAAAAATATCTCTAAATATTTTACAATATTTCTAAAATTTGAACATCTAATAGTCATGTGCGATTTTTCAATGTTAAAATTTTGGGAAATTATATTTTTAATTTGAGTATGGTGAAATGTTTTGTTAGTAATGCATATGCCTTATATTTAAATTTCTAGAATAAGAATCTACAGGTATTTTACATTTTGAGGTGTTACTAGATAGGAACGTGGTTTAAATCAGTGTTTTTCAGCAGGAATACCTTTGGCATTTTGGAGGAATCATTTCTCCTTGTGTAGTACTGTCCTATACATTGAAGGACATTTAGTATACTCAGCCTCTTTTTATATTTTTTATATTCATATAAAAAGTTGAATGCCTTCTTACAACTGTTTGACCCAATAACATTGAGGCTGCTTTTATTATGTATAAGTGAAGACCAGTATGTATTTCTGATTTACTGTTTTTAAAAGCAGTAAATGACAGTTAAAACATTGCCCTCTAAATGCTACTGTTTCTCCCCCTCCCAGGTTGGTGTGATAAAGAAAAATATCCCTTCACATTTCCAAATGCACCTTGTTGGGAGTTGACCATCTCCTTATTACATAATACTTTCGCTTTCTGTACATGTGTACAAAATTTTACTTTCTGAACTTAAGAGAGTTGCCCTGAACTTTAATAAATAAGACATCTCTCTTTCTTTTTAAAATTAGAATACATGCTTAGATATGTATGGGAAGGGTTTCCAGCTGGCTTGGTGCAGGAGCGTATAATTTTGTTTACTGTAAAGCTCAGCAAACATTTTCTCACACTAGGGACAGTAGCCACATCACAATGTGGAAGATGCAATACTCAACCTGATCTTTTTTTTAACAGCTTTATTGAAGTGTATTTTACATATCACAGAATCCACTCATTTCAAGTTTACATTAATTTTTAGCAACTTTACTGAATGGTGTAATCATCACCATAAATCAGTTTTAGAACATTTTTATCACCCCAGAAATATGTCTCGTGCCCATTTACAGTTAATCCCCATTCATTCCTTTACCTAGACTCTACTAACCTACTTTATGTCTCAAAATCTGCATTTTGGGACATTTTATATAAATGGAATCATCAGCATGTGACCATTACCTTCTTAAAACATTTCTCTGTGGCTTCCCTATCAGACTGTTGTTTTTCACTCACCTCCTCAGTCAAGGGCTTGAATGTTCTATCAAGGGTTCTGTTCTTGCTCAGCCTAGGTGATTTCATTCTGACCTAAATGTGATGATTACCCTATCTCTATCACTAGCCTAAATCTCTTTCCTGAGCTCCAGACACATATTGCCAACTACACCTGCAGGGTATGTCCACAGGCACCTCAGTCTCAACATCTGTGAAACTGAGCTCAGTACCTGCTAATACAAGCCTGCTGGGCCTGAATTTCACTTTTCAGGGAAGGTACCACCTTCCACTTTGTTCCCCAACTTGTAAAGTAGGGCAGCCATCATCCTTCATTCTTCTTTCCCTCACTTCCACATCCAATAAGTTACAACTCTGAAATTACCCTTTAAATACCATACACACTGAATACAGTCAACCTGAGTTTAGGTAGTATAAGTATGCCATGTGGTTTGGGTCAAGAATCTGTAGAGATTCTAAGCAAGATCAGGCCTTAACAGGAAGTGTAGTAAATTTTCACCCATTTTAAGTTTTGAGATTCACAAGAATAAACTGAGCACACTTAGTAACAAGGTATCTTTAAGAAGTTTCAGAATTCTTTAATTTTATTATAATTTTATTTTAATTTTTCTTTAAGTTTTTTTAAATAAAAGTTACACATAATTTAAAGAATCAATGGATTCTACAGTGTTTCTTTTTTCTTTTTTCCTAAATAAATAAATAAATAAATTTATTTATTTATTTTTGGCTGCGTTGGGTCTTTATTGCTGTGCGCGGGCTTTCTCTAGTTGCTGCGAGTGGGGGCTATTCTTCTTTGCGGTCCACGGGCTTCTCATTGCGGTGGCTTCTCTTGTTGTGGAGCATGGGCTTCAGTAGTTGTGGATCGCAGGCTCTAGAGTGCAGGCTCAGTAGTAGTGGTGCAAGGGCTTAGTTGCTCTGTGGCATGTGGGATCTTCCCCCACCAGGGATCGAACCCGTGTCCCCTGCATTGTCAGGCGGATTCTTAACCACTGCACCACCGGGGAAGTCCCCTCTTTTTTAGAAAAAAAAAAAAATTTATTTATTTATTTATGCTGCACCCGGTCTTAGTTGTGGCACATGGGATCTTCCTTGCCATGTGTGGGCTTTTCGTTGCTGCATGTGGGCTCCTTAGTTGCAACATGTGGCCTCCTTAGTTGCAGCATGCAGGCTCCTTAGTTGCAGCATGTGGGATCTTTAGTTGTGGCACACGGGATCTTTAGTTGCAGCATGCGGGATCTAGTTCCCTGACCAGGGATCAAACCCAGGCCCACTGCATTGGGAGTGCATAGTCTTAGCCACTGGACCACCAGGGAAGTCCCTACAATGTTTCTTAAGGCATGTAGCAATCTGTATTTCCCCTTATAATTTTTTTTTAAATTAAGGCTAAAACAGAGATTGTTTTGGCTTTTACCTCCCCACTCCCAGATACTCTAAGTAAAGTTTTCCATTTTCTATAGAACAGAAGAATAATTTACAGTTTTCTCACAAAACACAATTGGTACTCGCATAACAAATTGAATGTCTGTTTGCAGTGGTTTGACACAATTAAGTAGAGGCAGTTTCCTGTTCAGTCAGTAAATAAAAGAGTAATGTTTTATAGCTTTACAAAAGAGTAAAGTTCCTTTCTATTTTATTTAGCAGCAAATTTTAGTTGGATAAAGAGCATTTTAAATTTTATGTAAAACATTTGTTGACTTAGATTTTCAGGGTCCTCATCACAAAGACTGAGTGGACTTTGTGAAGAACATAGTGGAACACGGGATAGAATTAGAAATGAATTGTTAGACTTCAGTAGAAGCTAGCAAGAATGTCTTTTCTAAGCAACTGTTAAGAAGCTAAGGAAAGGGGTTTTTCTTTCCATATAGGAGATGGCTTTCCCATTACTTCCTCTTCCCTTTTGAATTATTTTTGTTTGTTGTCCTAGGGAGATAATCATTTTTTGCTCTTAGTTCTGTCTCTCTCTGTCTCTCCTCCAGATCTAATCCATTGGTGTTTATTCATATGAAATTTTTTCCTTAGTCATTTCTAAAAGCTTCACCTGAAGGATGAGCAGTTTCTCCTGAGGGAATTGGATTTAAATGAATAAGGGTGATGAATTCCTTTAAAGGTGCGCAGAGGAAAACCCGCCTGTGGTGGAGTCAGCTCAGGACTGCTTAGGGTCTTTGAGGGTCAGGTACAACTGTCCCTGAAGCTAGGTCACATTGAAGTTTGGAACAGGGAGTCTTGCCCCTTCATTCTTTCTGTTTCTTTCTGTGGAACCGAAAACCTCGGTAAATTTGCCTTTGGAACAGTAAGAGAGGTGTCAGAGTTTTCCATTTAGATAGACAACTTCAAATTCTCAGCATGGAAAACTCAGAGAAGACAGAAGTGGTTCTCCTTGCTTGTGGTTCCTTTAATCCTATCACCAATATGCACCTCAGGCTGTTTGAGCTGGCCAAGGACTACATGAATGGAACAGGAAAATATGAAGTTATCAAAGGCATAATTTCTCCCGTCGGCGATGCATATAAGAAGAAAGGACTCATCTCTGCCCATCACCGAGTTATCATGGCACAACTCGCCACCAAGAACTCAAAATGGTTGGAAGTTGATACATGGGAAAGTCTTCAACAGGATTGGATAGAGACTGCCACGGTGCTAAGACACCATCAAGAGAAGCTGGAGGCCAGTAGCTGTGATCACCAGCAGAACTCACCTGTACTGGGAAGACCTGGACGGAAGCGGAAGTGGGCTGAACAAAGACAAGATTTTAGTCAAAAGAAATCACTAGAGCAAACAAAAACAAAAGGTGTGCCAAAGGTGAAGTTGCTGTGTGGAGCAGATTTCTTGGAGTCTTTTGGTGTGCCCAATCTGTGGAAGGGTGAGGATATCACCAAAATCGTGGGAGACTATGGGCTTATATGTGTTACTCGGGCTGGAAATGATGCTCAGAAATTCATCTATGAATCCGACGTGCTGTGGAAACACCAGAACAACATTCACCTGGTGAATGAATGGATCACCAATGACATCTCATCCACAAAGATCCGGCGAGCCCTCAGAAGGGGACAGAGCATTCGCTACTTGGTACCAGACCTTGTCCAGGAATATATTGAGAAGCATAGTTTGTATAGCTCCGAGAGTGAGGAGAGGAATGTTGGGGTGATCCTAGCTCCTTTGCAGAGAAAAATTGCAGAAGCTGACACATAAGAAATTCTCCAGCATGGTATTGTGGACTTCCCTTTTGGGAATTTGAAACAGTGTGGGTGTTAGTAAATGGGGGAAGGAACTGTGATCCTCTTTAATAAATTAAAGTTTAAAAGGTTACAAAAAAAAAAAAAAAAAAAAATTTCTTCCAGAAATGTAATTCTTGATCATCCTTTCCTTCTCCATCCTAGTGCTATTCCGTCAAGAATCCAGAATAGTGGATTTGGTTTTCTGAGAAAAGTGCTCTTTGACATCCTTATTTAATAATTTCTTGTCCTGTCCAGCTTAAATTCATTGCATAGTTTTGGTCTTAATTTGGGGGTATCTTAGGGAATTGATGTTAAAATGAAAGGCCTGAAAAATAGACCAAAAAGGAAGAAGTTTGGGAGAAGCTGTTTATTTCATTGTGACCCCAGTGATTGACAGCCTGCCTTTGGAAGCTTAGAGATCAAATAGAATTGCTGTCAACCAAGTAACAAATATTTGTAGAATGCCAGTGTGTGCCTAGTATTGTGTAGCACAGGATGTAATTACTGCCTTCCAGGAACTTCCTTAAATATAAGTTATCTGAAGAAGAAAATTTTTGCCAGAGACTTGTGGAGGTTTGTGATCAACCAAGAATTTATTTTATTAGGATTTTAATATTTTTAGGAAGATTTTCAGGATAGATATAACTTGGAGCCAAAAATTATGTTTCATTGCTTGCTCTGTGATGTCATAGTTGCACCAAATAAGAATTAGAACATAGATTTGAAATTCTTACTCAATTTCAGATTGAATAAAGGTATCCTGCAGCAGATATTTTTAGAATGGAGGATCAACTGAAGGGCCCAGGTTCTCATGCAGAAACTGATATTGGGATACTGACTTTAAAACTTTGAATTTTTCACTCTGAATTATTTTTCTGTTCTGAAATGCAAGTTTAAGCTGTCATCAGTGGATTAAATCAATATTTTATATATATAATAAGAATATAACTTTTGATATCAGAGACAACTTAAATGATCCCTCTATTAATAGGAAGGGGATATTTTTCACAGATGTTAACTGTTGAGTTGGTGATTATACTATCAGAATTGTCAGATGGCTTTAGATAGGTATGGCTCTAAATTTTATGGGAGAAAGGTTTGAAAAAATGTGTTTTTCTCTTTTCACCGTACTTAAAATTTAAAGCGTTGTAGTGGCAGAGGATGGGATTAATGATTAGCTCCTCCCAACTCATAGTATGAGTTAACTGGTAGAATAGGGATAGGAATTAACAATTTCATAGTCTTAGTCAGTTGCTTTCCTCACCATGCAAAAAGAAAGCTAAATGTGAAAAAAATGTTTTGAATTTTGTCATTAATGGAAACTGCAGCGTTAAGCCAATACACAGATATAAGA
The DNA here is from genome assembly GCF_028023285.1 of Balaenoptera ricei. Lineage (NCBI taxonomy): Eukaryota > Metazoa > Chordata > Mammalia > Artiodactyla > Balaenopteridae > Balaenoptera > Balaenoptera ricei. Next base: position 50,971,836 of record NC_082657.1, on the reverse strand, counting down.
CACTTTTGTTGTGTCTGATCTATTTTGGTGGCAATTAATTATGTAAGTTAGATCTACTTAATCTTAAATTCTAAGGTGAAAGTGATCAGTCATCTTTGGAAAAAGAATCTGCTATTCATTATTTCTATTTTTTTTTCCTGAGATTTTTAGAGAGGATGTATAATTATATTAAATAAGCTATTGGTGAAACAGGGAAAAGGTTGCAGAGATAACTTACATTTTTAGGAATTTTTTTGTTACTTTTTAAAAAAAAATAAATTTATTTATTTATTTATTTTTGGCTGTGTTGGGTCTTAGTTCCTGCCCGCGGGCTTTCTCTATTTGAGGCGAGTGGGGGCTACTCTTCATTGCTGTGCACGGTCTTCTCATTGCGGTGGCTTCTCTTGTTGTGGAGCATGTGCGCTAGGCATGCGGGCTTCAGTAGTTGGGGCACGCGGGCTCAGTAGTTGTGGCTCGCGGGCTCTAGAGCGCAGGCTCAGTAGTTGTGGCACACAGGCTTAGTTGCTCTGTGGCATGTGGGATCTTCCTGGACCAGGGATCGAACCCGTGTCCCCTGCATTGGCAGGTGGATTCTCAACCACTGCGCCACCTGGGAAGCCCTTTGTTACTGTTTTTAAATGAGGTACTACCACCTCCAAGGGGGCCAGGAGCAAAATAAAACCAGAAGAACTTAGGAATTTTTTTTATTGACGTGTAGTTGATTTACAATTTTGTGTTAATTTCTGCTGTACAGCAAAGTGATTCAGTTATACACACACACACACATTCTTTTTTATATTCTTTTCCATTATGGTTTATCACAGGATATTGAATATAGTTCCCTGTGCTATATAGTAGGACTTTGTTTATCCATTCTCTATATAATAGTTTGCATCTGCTAACCCCAAACTCCCAATCCATCCCTCCCCCACCCCACTCCCCCTTAGCAACCACAAGTCTGTTCTCTATGTCTGTGAGTCTGTTTCTATTTTGTAGATTAGTTCATTTGTGTCATATTTTAGATTCCACATATAAGTGATATCATATGGTATTTGTCTTTCTCTTTCTACTTAACTTAGTATGATAATCTCTAGGTCCATCCATGTTGCTGCAAATGGCATTATTTCATTCTTTTTTATGGCTGAGTAGTAGTCCATTGTATTATGCACCACATCTTCTTTGTCAGTTCATCTGTTGATGGACATTTAGGTTGTTTCCATGTTTTGGCTATTGTGAATAGTGCTGCTGTGAACATAGGGGTGCATGTATCTTTTCAAATTATATTTTTGTCTGGATATATGGCCAGGAGTGGGATTGCTGGATCATATGGCAACTCTGTTTTTAGTTTTTTGAGGAACTTCCATACTGTTTTCCATAGTGGCTACTCCAACTTACATTCCCACCAACAGTGTAGGAGGGGTTGTCTTTTCTCCACAGCCTTTCCAGCATTTGTTATTTGTAGACTTTTTAATAATGGTCATTTTGATCAGTGTGAGGTGGTACCTCACTGTAGTTTTGATTTGCATTTCACTAATAATTAGTGATGTTGAGCATCTTTTCATGTGCCTATTGGCCATCTCTATGTCTTCATTGGAGAAATGTCTGTTTCGGTCTTCTGCCCATTATTCGATTGGGTTGTTTGTTTTTTTGTATTGAGCTATATGAGCTGTCAGAAAAACTTAGGAATTTTTAATGGCGCCAAAATGAACTTATAAGAGACTCTTTTAAACCAGGGAAGTCGATTTCCAATTCCTCTGCACTGTTTCTTTGTTTCGGAAGCAGGAACAATTTAGTAACCAGTCTAATAAATTACTTGGTAAGTCATGGATGTTGAGATCATTTATTCAGTGTCAAGCCTTTTGGAAAGGGAATATTAATACCTTCACTTATCTTTCTTTTCAAACTTCATTAACTGGCTGTTAGACCAAAACTATCCCATATTATTTTATGTTTTAAAATGTATATTTGGTATTCACTGTGTACTATGATGTAAAATAAACTCTTCTATACCTGAAAAAATAAATGTATATTTGGTAATTTTAAGATGAAGTTTAAAAATTAAAATCCTGGCTAAAGGTTTTTAGTAAGTTACTTAATTAGATGATACTAAGATATCCCGTATGAATTATGTCCTAAATTTTTCTTTCAAAATTGGTCATGAGTCACATATTTTGGCTTATGTATATGCTTCTGAATTCTTTGTGTTAATGGCATAACTAGCCACCAACATTCATAATGTTGTAAGATTCTTAACCAGACAGATGACTCAGAGTAGACATAAAGGTGTGTACAGTACAGCTTACAATTGAAGTGTGTATTTTTTTTTTTAATTTTTTTTTTAAGTCTTTATTGAATGTGTTACAATACTGCTTCTGTTTTATGTTTTGGGTTTTTTGACCGTGAGGCATGTGGGATCTTAGCTCTCCAACCAGGGACGGAACCCACACTCCCTGCATTGGAAGGCGAAGTCTTAACCACTGGACAACCAGGGAAGTCCCCAAAGTGTGTATTTTAAGTAAGTCTTAGAATGTTGCATTTTACGGATTTTATTTAGTCCATATTACAGAGAGAAGTCTCAGGTAAATGCTTGAATCTTTTCTTCTTGCATACTGAGGTGAAAATAAGGATCATAGAGAGTCTAGGTAAAAGATTAAAAATATTCCTTGGCATCAAAAGCAAGAGAGAAAGCAATCCAAAATTGACTTTCTACTGTTCCCCTCTCCCCAGTCTTTTTTTTTCTTTCTTCTGAAACTGTAACAAAAATATGTTTGGGGTTATTAGATATTAAGTCCTGCTTCTGAATAGGTGTAGTTATGCCCTACCTAATGCAGAGAGCCTTTCCCCAGTCGAGTTCTGTGATGTGGATTATTTAGTAAGATTTCAGTTGGGAAAATGCTTGTGTTCTTTCTGTGGCTCACTTATGTTACTTGTTCTGTCCTCTTTCTGTGGTCCATGAGGCATTTCATTTGTATCACATGTCAGAATTTAAAATATTATCTTTGAAATAGTGAACATTCCTCCAGTCATAGATCCTTATCTTCTATATTTCTGGTGTAACTAAAGATTCAGAGACCCTAAATCAAAGGCTTCTATTTTAGACATTAGATTTCCCAGTACTCTTCTGAAGAATAATAACTGTGATGATCAAAATTTTAAAGATACTGTTGTAAGGTCTGAGTGTATTTGAAAGAATTATGGTAGTAACCCTGGACCACTTTTGTACTGCTTTGTACGATCTGTTCACAGGTGGCTGTCAGGTGACTTAAAGTAACAAACCCAGACAGATACATGGCATTGACTGAGTTGTCAAAGGCATCAGTCTTGCTTATTAAAATTGACAGTTGGTGACAAGCAGCATTTACTTTCACAAAATGAATCAACTTGAGTTTGATGTGATGAGAGAAGTGCATTGACTGCCAGCAGTGGGCTAGAAACATTTACCAAGTAAAATTTAGAAAAGCGATTTTAGATGACTAAGAGCCTTGGTTTGTTTGCATATTTAAAGATACTTGCATCTAAACAGTTGGACTTAAATACAGAGATTGTTTGGAGCCTTAAAACAGTTGAGTGAACAAAATCAAAACTATTTAACTTCTGATGTTTGCTTAGAAACAAAAACCTAAATGAAGTTCAAAACAGATATCTAATCTGGATTTGTATATGGATATTAGATTGAGAGATTAGAGTGAGGAGCAAGACAAATTCCACACACACTTATTTGTGCTACGCAAAATTGGTGAAGTGATGTAAAGACTCTTCTTTCCATTAGGATAAGATTTTTCTACCTTAATTTCCTAAATTAATTTATTCCTTTACTCTAGTTTATCCTAATGTAATTGAACTACTTAAACTGAAGTTGCCTTCCTACGGCTAAGAATCTATGTATCTTAGATTTAAAAAGAAAACCTCTGTTTTTTTCCTTATTTTTGAAATTGGTTTATTTTGGGGTTGGGGCAGTACAAAATGAACTCTTCTAGAAGTATACTATAATAATAATAATAACTGTTATTATTTTTATAGATAATATTTATTGTATATTTACAATGAGCACTGTGCTAGGTGCTTTATGTGTTTTGCTCTACTTATTGCTGCATGTGTAATAAATACTCTTATTATCCTCATTTATAGGTAAGGAAATTTAGGCTTACAAAAGTTAAATAATTTGTCCAGGGTTACACAGCTAATACCTGGAAGAGGCCAAATTGATCTGATCCCAGGTATGTCTCTCCAAAGTCTATGCTGCATAGCCAGTTCTACAGACTATACAGTAATAAGTGCTCCAAAATACCTGGAAGTGTCTTTTGTTTCCATTATTGGAAGTAAATATTTTTTTACTGGAGAAGTAATGCATATTTAAACCGCTGACAAACTTACAGTGTTTTAAAACAATAATTCTAAAAGAATCTGTGATTGTTCTGCCTATCTCCTTTCACCTCTCCCAGTTATTTCTGCAACAGTATTTCCCCTTCCTCAAAAAGGTAATTATCTGTTTTTATAGAATCATATTAGATAACCAATTGGAGTCAAAATGTCTTGCTTTTTATTCAGTTTCCTACCTATTGTAACTGAAGTGTGGGGAATTATTATATATTCAGGTCATATAGTGATCATTGGCTCAACTGAAGTTACCAGCAAAAGGATCCTCCTGGTTTTTTGTTCTTTGCACTTTAGTTTCAAATCAATTTTATAATAGAAAATTACCACTTTAAAAGGCAAAGATGTGATTTAGAGATTATGGATAATTCTTATTAAATATTGCATCTTTATTAGTTTATATTAATTTATCAATATTTCCCAAAGTGTTTAATTTCTATCATTTCAGCCTTTATAGTTTGATATAATGGTAATTATTAACATACGATTAATGTACCTTTGTTCTACCGACTGTAGAATGATATTATCTAAGCAAGAAGAAATATGGAAAACTTCTGAAGATTTCTCTAGATTTTATGTACATTACTGATGTTGTTAACCCCAGAAGATTGTTTTTAAAATATATCAATTAAGTTTTTCCCTGTTCAGGCCTAGATGCCTTTGAACTGGATGTTGAAGGATCTGTTGGCATAGAACCTGATGAACTCCTCCAAATTTCACCAATCTGTTAATAAAGCAAAGCTGAATTTATTAGAACTTACTACAGTAAAGGAGAATACCACCTTGACAGGAAGAAGTAAAAAATGGGATATTTAAATGGCTTTGAGGTCTGAGGTCAAGTGGCTTTAAAGGGTTTTTTTTTTTGGCCGTGCTGAGCGGCTTGTAGGATCTCAGTTCATTGCAACACACAGGCTCCGTATTTGTGGCATGCGGGCTTAGTTGCCCCGCGGCATGTGGGATCTTAGTTCCCCGACCAGGGATTGAACCCATGTCCCCTGCATTGGAAGGTGCATTCTTAATCACTGGACCACCAGGGAAGTCCCTGTTCAATAGTGATTTCTTTTGCCCTTTCAGTTTCTCCATGTGACTCCCTTTTTTTTTTTTTTTAATAATTTTAATTAATTAATTAATTAATTTTTATTTTTGGCTGTGTTGGGTCTTCGTTTCTGCGCGAGGGCTTTCTCTAGTTGTGGCAAGTGGGGGCCACTCTTCGTTGTGGTGCGCGGGCCTCTCACTATCGCGGCCTCTCTTGTTGCGGAGCACAGGCTCCAGACACGCAGGCTCAGTAGTTGTGGCTCACGGACCTAGTTGCTCCGCGGCATGTGGGATCTTCCCAGACCAGGGCTCGAACCCATGTCCCCTGCATTAGCAGGCAGATTCTCAACCACTGCACCACCAGGGAAGCCCCATGTGACTCCCTTTTGAGAGGGGACTATTTATGTGATAACTCTTTGCTGTTCCTCTACCACTTTTCAAGTCCATTTAAGCATCCACTGGTGTTAAGCTATCAGGTACTCTTCTTCCCCCATTCCAACTTACCATACTCAAATGTTCTTTTTTTTTTTGGCTGCATTGGGTCTTCGTTGCTGCACGCAGGCTTTCTCTAGTTGCGGCGAGCGGGGGCTCCTCTTCGTTGCCGTGCACGGACTTCTTACTGCGGTGGCTTCTCTTGTTGCAGAGCATGGGCTCTAGGCGCGCAGGCTTCAGTAGTTGTGGCGTACAGGCTCAGTAGTTGTGGCTCGCAGGTTCTAGAGTGCAGGCTCAGTTGTTGTCGCGCACCAGCTTAGCTGCTCCACGGCATGTGGGATCTTCCTGGACCAGGGTTTGAACCCGTGTCCCTTGCATTGGCAGGCGGATTCTTAACCACTGCGCCACCAGGGAAGCCCTACTCAAATGTTCTTCATTGGGACTTCCCTGGCGGTCAAGACTTCGTGCTCCTGATGCAGGGGGCCCGGGTTCGATCCCTGGTCGGGGAACTAGATCCCACATGCATGCCGCAACTAAGAGTCTGCATACCACAGCTAAGAAGTCCGCATGCTGCAACTAAAGATCCCTCACACTGCAATGAAGATCCCACATGCCACAGCTAAGACCCGGTACAGCCAAAATAAATAAATAAGTAAGTAAGTAAGTAAGTAAAATATTTTTTTTAAAAAAAGTTCTTCATCTCTCTCATCTAACTGAATTTTTATCTCCTGCCCATTCCTGCTTCAAAACTTGCACATCCTTCAGAATTATGCAGTGTAGTTGCAGACTTAATTCAGATAGAAGGCCAGTCCCTGAATCACAGCTGTTCTCTTAAGCAGCACCAGTCATCTGAAATGGGTTATACAGAAAGGGTCTGTGCAGTCTGGCAGTTCAGCCCTATTGGCTTCTCATCAGGCCAGTAAAAGTAAACAGTGCACTCACCACTAGTCAGTATGGAAGAAATGTGGTATTTTTAGATACTTGGGTATGGAACATGAGAAATTATATTTAATTTCAGGACTTTTTTTGCGTCCTGTAATCTTACATCCATTTTTTGGTTTTATCTTTTCACAATTATAGAAATAGCATAGTTGGATTGGAGGTAATGAGCTACATTGATAGAATCATTCCAGATTTACTGGGTATAAACATTAATAGTATTGTCAGATGTCTGGAAATTTTGTCTCTATTTTAGTCTCCTTTCCCACTTTGCATTTGGCTGTAGTAGCCACTGTTTTGACACATTTGTACCTATATTCAGCTGTTCCAAATCATCTGAGATGGCAAATGAAGAGTATGAAAGGTACCGTATTAAAATTGACATTCTGTTCCTTTTCTTTCCCTTCTAGTTTTATTGAGATATAATTGACATACAGCATTGTATAAGTTTAAGGTATACAGCATAATGATTTGATTTACATACATCATGAAGTGATTATCACAAAAGTTTAGTGAATATCCATCATCTCTTAGAAGTACAAAATTAAATAAATAGAAAAAAATTTTTTTTCTTGTGATGATAATCTTAGGATTTACTCTCAACTTTCATGTATAACATATAGCAGTGTTAATTATATTTATCATGTACGTTACATCCCTAGTACTTATTATTTTATAACTGAAAGTTTGTACTTTTTGATTGCCTTTGTCCAATTCCTCTTACCCTCCCCACCCCCTGCCCTTCTTCTCTGGTAACCACAAATCTGATGTCTTTTTCTATGAGTTTGTTTATTTGTTTGTTCTTGAAATATAATTGACCTACAACACTATGTTAGCTCCTGTTATACAACATAGTGATTCAGTGTTTCTCCTCATTCCAAAATGATCACCATGATGAGTCCAGTTGCATATGTCACCATACAGAGATATTACGTGGTTATTGACTATAATACCCCACACTGTACATTTCATACCCATGACATTTATTTTGCAACTGGAAGTTTGTACCTCTTAATACCCCTCTCCTATTTCTTACTTCCCCCTACCCTCCTTCTCCCTGGCAGACATCTGTTTGTTCTCTATATCTGTAACTTTGTTTACGTTTTGTTATGTTTGTTCATTTGTGTTTTTTTTTTTTTAGATTCCACATATAAGTGATATCATACAGTGTTTGTCTTTCTCTGTCTGATTTATTTCACTTAGCGTAATACCCTCTAGGTTCATCCATGTTGTTGCAAATGACAAGATTTCATTCTTTTTTATGTCTGAGTAATATTCCATTGTGTGTGTGTGTATGTGTGTGTACCATATCTTCTTTATCCATTCGTCTGTTGATGGGCACTTAGGCTGCTTCCATATCTTTGTTATTGTAAATAATGCTGCAGTGAACATAGGGGTGCATATATCTTTTCAAATTAGTGTTTTTGTTTTCCTCAGGTAAATACCCAGAAGTAGAATTGCCGAATCATACGGTAGTTCTATTTTTAAATTTTTGAAGAATCTCTGTACTGTTTCCATAGCTGTTGCATCAGTTTACAATTCCACCAATAGTGTATGAGGATGACATTCTGCTCATAATTCATATAATGCTCTTCAGAGAATTTTGTTTTCATCTCTCATTTTAAAACTCCCATGTAACTGTTGACCACACTGGGAAAACTAGGCCATAAAATTGTTAATGTGCTTTTCTTAGAGTAGAACTACCAATGTAGGACTCTTTTTTTTTTTTTTTTCACACACACACACTGTATTTTATTTTTACAAGAGATAAATAGACTGACACCAAGCACTGTACATGGATGACCACAACAAAAGCAACAATGATTGCAATTACCAAACATGAAACACACTTATACTATGTCATAATATTGACATTCAGTCCAGTAATCCTCCACTGTAACAGCTCCTTTACTTTGCAGTGAAAATTGATTTGTATATTCTTTGCCTCTGAGTCCTTGTGCGATTTTTTTTTTTTTAATTCAGACAGAAAGTCACAAGAATTATACTCATCCTCATCATCTTTTTTTTTTTTTAATACACATTTCTTCTTTTATTTATTTATTTATTTATTTTTAAATTTAGTGTCTGCACTGGGTCTTCGTTGCTGTGCGCAGCCTTTCTGTAGTTGCGGCGAGCAGGGGCTACTCTTCATTGTGGTGCACGGGCTTCTCATTGTGGTGGCTTCTCTTGTTGTGGAGCATGGGCTCTAGGCGTGCAGGCTTCAGTAGTTGCAGCACGTGGTCTCAGTAGTTGCGGTGCATGGGCTCTAGGGCACGTGGGCTTCATTAGTTGTGGCTTGCCGGCTCTAGAGCGCAGGCTCAGTAGTTGTGGCGCACGGGCTTAGTTGCTCTGTGGCATGTGGGATCTTCCCGGACCAGGGCTCGAACCTATGTCCCCTGCATTGGCAGGCAGATTCTTAACCACTGCGCCACCAGGGAAGTCCCCTGTAGGGCTCTTAAAAGGGCCAGATTTCCACTTGCCATGTCCCAGAGGATGTTGATATTCCATATTTCCTCCCCACCACTACCTGATTTGGAATAGACAGTGGAAGAGAAAAAAAGAGGAAAATATGGACTGAGGAGGATATATCATTAAATTTCCTCGGTGCCCCAACCATGAAGATGTATTCCAGATATTTTCAAAGGTGTCTACGTTTATGTCTTAAAGTGGAATTATCTTTGGCTTTTGTTTTTTTTTCTTCTTTTTTGCATGTGGCACAAAATTCAAAAAGTGCAAAAGGGTATATAGTGAAAGTAAATATTTTTATATGTCCTTTCAGAGATAGTATATACAAATACAATCAAATATGTATGTCATTTATTTTGAATTCTTATTCTTCTCCTGCATGAATTATGGACTACTAAAAAGCAGTAATGTTGCTTTTGATGTTTATTTGATTATATTATGTGCAGAGACTGAAGGGCCAGTATTATATTTGCAAGGCCCTCTATAATTTTCAAAGGCCTTTTAAATAATTCTACTCATAACAGCCCTGTGAAGTACGTAAAGCAGGATTTATCTGTTCTGTAGACATGAAATTTGAAGCCTGAAAAATTATGTGACTTTATCAAGGTTTGTTATACATGAATATAAAATGGAACTGGAATCAGAACTTAAGTTTTTTGGCTCCTAATCCAGAATTCTTTCTACCATGTTTCCTCTCAAACACGATGAAATGAGGGGATCTACTGCACGGTGTCTGTTTTTATGAGGTATGAAAAATACTGTGGGTAGCCATTTCAGAAGAATTTTGGTGCTGTATTTTTGTAGTGTTGACATAGTAGTAGTAGTCATTGTAGCCTCACAGTTCAGAGGAAGTATGTCCTTTTTGGTGAATTGTCTGCAAAATACTTTATAAATGTTAGGCACTTTAGACTGAATGATAATGCTCTAGGTGCCACTCTTGTAACATGGGCACCAAAACTGACTTTATCCAGGAAACTGGGCAATGAAAAACAAGGTCTTTTATCTCTTTACATCTGTGTGCCTGTCATGGCTGGAAGCCACGTTGATAGACCTGTCCAAGATTCTTTCCCTTGAAGCTAAAGGGGAATCTGGCCAAGCACTTGACAGAATGCCTGACTCTTTTTTCTTCCCTGCCCCCCCCACATTAGGACCAAATTGGATTCTGAACTTCTAAGTTGTCTCCTAGGGAGAAAAAAAAGAGTTGGTAGGAGGTAACTTTTTTCTCCTTGCTGATAGTAGGCTCTCATGAGGATGATTTAGTTCCAGAAAAACTCATTCATTAACAATGGTGAAGTGAGGCAGAGTCCTTGCAAGGCCATAATTGGATTTTAAAGCACTTGTCATTACAAAACAATCCCTGTATTTCTTCAATATTAGGCAGTCCCAAATGGAAGGTTGATGAAAAGGTTGAATGAGCTCTGCATGTGAAAGAAATATCTCTAAACATTCTTTTGAGGATGACCTGTCTCCTACAGTTTATAGGTACCTTTATTTCTGATTCATAATAGAAAAATGGGGGGGGGGATGGGGAAAAACTTCACAATATTTCTTATAGTACAGAAAATTACTTGGTTTTGTAATTTACATTTTTTAATAAACTTTAAGATTTATAAAATGATAATCCAGTGTGTATCCTTTGGGCCATAATGTAATGATGCAGTTTTTGTTCAGTAACTAGATTCCTATATCCTTATTTGTCATTCCCTGCTCTGGGCACAGAAGATGATAAATTTTATTAATGTTGAGTGTTTCCATTTGGTCATTTAAACTAGTTTTAGAGTTTTCTTAGGCAAAAATAAGATGTAATTTGACTTCTCAAAGTGAATTTTGGGGCATAGCATCTTCATGGATGTGGATCATTCTGTCAGTGAGTCAAGAGTTGCTCAGTCTTGGTGTGTGAGCTGTTAAGTCCAGTAATTAGCCAGGTTATTGCGCTTTCATATTTTTAAAATAGAGCTAAAGCCTCATTGAAGATGAATGAATTAGTACTTGACAAAGCTGCAAGTCTTGCCAGTATTTTTTATCTATGAGTAAGTATGTTACCTGAACCAGAGCAGAACCATTTGCTAATTCCCACTATAATATAGATATAGATATGGATATATATATATATATATATATATATATAAAATTAGAATTAAAGGCCATTGAGGATATTTTTCATTTTAAAGGTACAAGACAAGTAAGTCTTGACTTCATCATAGTCCCCTGACTGTCCAAGAACCAGGGTTAAATGGGCCCTAATTTGTGTGGGGGGGGTCTTGCCTATTTATCTTTTATCCCTTTAAATTGCATCATGTTCCTATAGAAGTAACATTGAGTAACATTCTTGGTGTTGAGTTTTTGGGCTGTTTCTCTGAACTACACCTAAAAGTGCCCTGGTCAGTAGTCTGCTCCAACACCTCCGACCTGGGGAGGAATATGATGATGGTGAGAAGCCCCTTGATGTCTGTTACTCTTCGTGTTGCCAGATGGTCCTGGTACTGGGCTGTCAGAGAAATTACCCATGAGTCCCCAGGACTGGTCTATGTAATTGATGCTGCCAAACACAGGCACAAGTTTTGTAACACAAGTTGAAGATACTGTGTATCTTTGGAGGCCTGAAGGTGTGGAAGGACAGCGCAGGAAGAAGTGTACGAAGTGTAGACTGCCACTCTTCTGCCGGTCCCAGCTGAAGAATGCTCCCATGGCCTCCATTGTGGATGGAGCGGTAGTCAGGTTTGGCCAGAGTTTTGGGAAAATGAAATACATATACCCAGAAACAAGAGCCTCCTAAGAAGGTGATAGTGACCAAATGGACTAAAGACATGGGCACGTTCAGCTCTGTCACTGTGTCTGCTATTGATGAAGAGGAAGAGAAGACTGAGGCTAGGGAAGTTGCTGACTTGTGTGCACAGAATGCCAAAGCGACTGAATAACAGTTGGAACGCAAAGTCCTGAGCAACAGGCAGTTGCAAGAGCTGGCTGAACTAGAAGCCAAGAAAGCAAACATGAAAGGGACTTTGACTAACCACCAGTTCAAATGATCAGGACCTTTCTCTGAACCCAGCTGGAAGCAAACATTTAGATCAAGAGGAAAAAGAGCTTTTCTTAGACTACATGGACTGGTTCCTACCTTTATGCCCCAGCAGAAGGCTTTATGTTGCTTCCCTTTGATTCTCCTAGATTCAGTGAGGTCTATGAGTCCCTATGATCTGCTTTCTAGAAATGGATTTTTCTGAATCTTTCTGTATATAGTATATAGGTCTTCTGTACTATTTTTTGCCCCTGTGATGTACACTTCTTGAGCTGTGTAAAAATTCTATGAATAGATCAGTGCTTGAATGTCTCTAGTTTCTAAAGTAGCTGTTCTTATTCCTTCTTCAAAGTTAATAAAATGTTTAAAGATTATTAAAAAGTAATTATACATTATTTACCTGTTGTTAACCCCACCACCCATTGGGGGAGCACAGAGGTAAATAACAGTAAATTGAGGCACCACTCTCTGCACTGAGTTTACCATAACATATTAATATGGACGATGGCAAACCACTATTGGACCAATGTTGGGATTTTATTAAAATTTTGTAGTTATCTCACCGTGTATTAGGAGATGCCAAATATGTAAGCCTAAGAATGGTCACCACAGAGTTCCTCACTTTCTTGCTCAGGTCTCTGCCCTCTGTACAGAATATACCTTTCAAACTCCTCCACACCTAGTATTCACAGCCCCCCTCTCACCTGCCTCAACCTAGACACAGTATTACATCACCAAATCACAACCTCCTTTTAAGGCTGAACTCAGTTGTTCCCTCCTCCATTAGACTCTCTCTGATTCTATCATCCTAACTCATGAGGGGTGGTGGTACTTCTTTCGTTCTTTAAGATATCAAGCTCCTTCAACTCCACATTCAACTTTGTGTGATCGTTAGGTACAGACTCATGTTTTACCTCCTCTACCACAGTAATTTACTTGAGAGCCAGCATCTGTAATTGTTTCATACCTTTTCTTTTTATCTCGCGCTGAACCTGTACGTAAATCCTTTCTGAAAAGATGGATGAATGTTAAAGAATCATACAAAAGCAAAACTCTTTAGTGAATCAGAGCACAGTTGGAGGGCATGAAGCTTATGTTTATCACTGTTCTTTGGGAAAAACAATACTTAGCAGCTATCCTGGGTACAAATAAAAATTAATTCTGGAGGACTTCCCTGGTGGCGCAGTGGTTAAGAATCCGCCTGCCAATGTAGGGGACACGGGTTCGAGGCCTGGTCTGGGAAGATCCCACATGCTGCGGAGCAACTAAGCCCGTGCACCGCAACTACTGAGCCTATGCTCTAGAGCCTGCGAGCCACAACTACTGAAGCCTGCGCGCCTAGAGCCCATGCTCCGCAAAAAGAGAAGCCACCGCAATGAGAAGCCTGCACCGGAATGAAGAGTAGCCCTCGCTTGCCGCAACTAGAGAAAGCCCTCACGCAGCAGTGAAGACCCAATCAGCCAAAAATAAATAAATAAATAAATTTATTAAAAGATTAATTCTGATTAAGCCAGAATAAGGCACTAAGAGGAACTTAGTAATGAATCTGACTGAGGGTTAATATTCAGTTTACACTTGCTCAGGGAAAGTTTACCCAGACTAAACAACTGAGTTTATCTAATCATTACCAACTATATTATTTTCAGTGTGCTTTTTTGGTGGGCAAGAGTGAGGTGGTTTGGGCCAAGTTAATAAATGAATTGCTCATATGATTGGAAGTTTACGGGGTTCTTAATGTATAAACTCCCAGAAGAAGAATTTACTTACTACTGTAGCAGAATGTTTCTAATCAGAAGGAGGCATCGGGCTGTTGCCCAGCCTTCAGATTTTTGCAAGGCCGTGAAAGCACCAATGCTACTGATTTTTTTGTTTTGTTTTTTTGTTTTCTCTTAGTGATTAATAAACAGAGTCTATTGCCACTTAATTTAGTATCAGGTGTGATCTGGTGGGTAGTTCAACTTCAGTGGATGTGACTATAGAATGTTTCATATTTTAGACAGTCTAATTCCCAAGATTTCTGTTTCAGAAACTGGGACAACTTCCAAGTTAGTTTTGTGAATCCTTTAATTTCTCCTGCCAGACTCATTAACTCAGCCTGTTCACCTTTGGGGAAATCATAGTTCCAGACTTATACTCTTTGTAAAAATCATCCTCTTAAGTGAATGTGATGGTTGAATTAATTGAGAACATTCAGACTCAAGCTTTTCAGCAGTATATTCTGAAACCTGTTTGTTGTGACTTTGACCAGCAGAGAATGATTAAGATGAAGTAGTAGGAAACCATAATCATAATACAGAAATTACCTGCATTAAAAGATGTGGAATTCAACAAATACTCTATTTTTGTGTTCCACATCTCTGCTTTTATAGACTCAGAAAGCTGGAAAGAATCTTGACCATCTTAGACCAGTGTTTCTTTTTTTTTTTTTAAACCATAGTGTGCATTTATTTAAAAAAATCCAAATATACGTGGACCCATGCAGTTCAAACCCATGTTGTTCCAGGGTCAACTGTACTTCAGTGCATTGTTGGCTTTGATTATAAACTTTATTATTCTGAAGACTGCCATAGTATTGTCTTGAAGGCTGTCCAGTGTTCTTTTTTTTTAACTTTTTATTTTATATTGGAGTATAGTTGATTAACAATGTTATGTTAGTTTCAGGTGTACAGCAAAGTGATTCAGTTATACATATACATGTATCTATGCTTTTTCAAAGTCTTTTCCCATGTATGTTGTTACATAATATTGAGCAGAGTTCCCTGTGCTATACAAGAGGTCCTTGTTAGTTATTTTTTTAATTTTTATTTTTACTGATTTATTTACGTATTTATTTATGGCTGGGATGGGTCTTTGTTGCTGCATGCGGGCTTTCTCTAGTTGCGGCGAGTGGGAGCTACTCTTTGTTGCAGTGCGCGGGCTTCTCATTGCAGTGGCTTCTCTTGTTGCGGAGCACGGGCTCTAGGCGCACGGGCTTCAGTAGTTGTGGCACGCAGCCTCAGTAGTTGTGGCACGCGGGCTCAGTAGCTGTGGCTCGTGGGCTCTAGAGCGCAGGCTCAGCAGTTGTGGCGCACGGGCTTAGTTGCTCCATGGCATGTGGGATCTTCCCGGACCAGGGCTCGAACCCGTGTCCCCTGCATTGGCAGGCGGATTCTTAACCACTGCACCACCAGGGAAGTCCCTGGTTACCCATTTTAAATATAGCAGTGTGTACATGTCAATCCCAAACTCCCTAACTATCCCTCTCCCCTACCCTTCCCCCCTGGTAACCATAAATTTGTTCTCTAAGTCGGTGAGTCTATCTGTTTTGTATCTCTGTTTTGTGTCTTTTTTTTTTTTTTTTAGATTCCGCATATAAGCAATATCATGCGATATCTGTCTTTCTGACTTACTTATGGATCTTTTTGAGATTATGATGACAGCTGTGGATTCTCTTCTCAGGAAAATATACTTGCACACAGAAGTTTGTATTCAGTTTCAGGACAATATCACTCCTGTCTGTCATGGATCCTAGGTGGTGAAATCCCTATTATAGTCCAAAGCCTGTCCTTGGGGGTCTAGAGAAGTGACACATCTAAAATCACAGAGCTTCTAGGGACTTCCCTGGTGGTCCAGTGGTAAAGAATCCACCTTCCAATGCAGGGGATGCGGGTTCAATCCCTGGTCAGGGAACTAAAATCGCACATACCATGGGGCAACTAAGCCTGCGCGCCACAACTACTGAGCCTGCGTACCTCAACTAGACAGCCTACGTGCCGCAAATTACAGATCCCACGCACCCTGGAGCCTGCGCGCCACAACTAGAGAGAGAAAACCCTCAAGCCACAACTAGGGAGAAGCCCATGTGCCGCAACTAAGACCCGACACAGCCAAAAAAAATAAAGGAGAAAATAAATAAATAAAATAATAAATAAATATTAAAAATAAATAAATAAAATCACAGAGCTTCTATAGCTAAATACTTCTGCTAGTCTATTGTTCTTTCTCCACAGTTCTATCCCTTAAAGCCCATACTGAGTTTACAGAACTTAGAGGAAGGGCTAGGGGTATTAAGCCTTAAAATCAACTGTTTCAGCTTAACTTACCCAGTTAGGAGATTAAAGTACAGTAATACCCCAAACATTTAAGTCATTGATTTAGAAAAGCCAAATGAACTAAGCAAAGTTTTTTTAATAACCTGTTGTGGTTATTTAAAGAGCTAGTCCAGATCCCTAGTTGATCTAATTACCAGTTTCTTACCCAAGCTGTGGGCATCTGAATTCATTAAACAAATCAGTCTAGAGCACTAGTTCTGTTTATTCATCCTGTCTACCTTTCTTTGGTTTTGGGGGGGTTGTTTTGTTGGTTTGTTTGTTTGTTTTTAACATCTATATTGGAGTATAATTGCTTTACAATGTGTGTTAGTTTCTGCTGTGTAACAATCAGCTATATGTATGCATATATCCCCATATCCCCTCCATCTTGCATCTCCCTCCCACCCTCCCTATCGCACCCTCCCTATCCCACCCCTCTAGGTGGTCACAAAGCACTGAGCTGATCTCCCTGTGTGATGCAGCTGCTTCCCACTAGCTATCTATTTTACATTTGGTAGTGTATATATGTCATTGCTACCCTCTCACTTCGTCCCAGCTTACCCTTCCCCCTCCCTGTGTCCTCAAGTCCATTCTCTATGTCTGTGTCTTTGTTCCTGTCATGTCCCTAGGTTCGTCAGAACCAATTTTTTTTTTTTGAGATTCCATAAATATGTATTAGCAACGGTATTTGTTTTTCTCCTTCTGACTTACTTTACTCTGTATGACAGACTCTAGGTTCATCCACCTCACTACAAATAACTCAACTTTGTTTCTTTTTATGGCTGAGTAACATTCCACTGTATATATGTGCCACATCTTCTTTATCCATTCATCTGTTGATGGACACTTCGGTTGCTTCCATGTCCTAGCTATTGTAAATAGTGCTGCAGTGAACATTGTGGTACATGACTCTTTCTGAATTATCGTTTTCTCAGGGTATATGCCCAGTAGTGGGATTGCTGGGTCATATGGTAGTTCTAGTTTTAGTTTTTTATGGAACCTCCATACTGTTTTCCATAGTGGCTGTATCAATTTACATTCCCACCAACAGTGCAAGAGGGTTCCCTTTTCTCCACACCCTCTCCAGCAGTTATTGTTTGTAGATTTTTTGATGATGGCCATTCTGACTGGTGTGAGGTGATACCTCATTGTACTTTTGATTTGCATTTCTGTAATAATTAGTGATATTGAGCATCTTTTTATGTGTTTGTTGGCCATCTATCTGTATGTCTTCTTTGGAGAAATGTCTGTTTAGGTCTTCTGCCCATTTTTGGATTGGGTTGTTTGTTTTTTTGATATTGAACTGCATGAGCTGCTTGTATATTTTGGAGATTAATCCTTTGTCAGTTGCTTCGTTTGCAAATATTTTCTCCCATTCTGAGGGTTGTCTTTTCGTCTTTTTTATGGTTTCCTTTGCTGTGCAAAAGCTTTTAAGTTTCATTAGGTCCCATTTGTTTATTTTTGTTTTTATTTCCATTTATCTAGGAGGTGGGTCAAAAAGGACCTTGCTGTGATTTATGTCATAGAGTGTTCTGCCTATGTTTTCTTCTAAGAGTTTTATAGTGTCTGGCCTTACATTTAGGTCTTTAATCTATTTTGAGTTTCTTTTTGTGTATGGTGTTAGGAAGTGTTCTAATTTCATTCTTTTACATGTAGCTGTCCAGTTTTCCTAGCACCACTTATTGAAGAGGCTGTCTTTTCTCCATTGTATACTCTTGCCTCCTTTATCAAAGATAAGGTGACTATATGTGCGTGGGTTTTTCTCTGGGCTTTCTATCCTGTTCCATTGATCTATATTTCTGTTTTTGTGCCAGTACCATCTTGTCTTGATTACTGTAGCTTTGTAGTATAGTCTGAAGTCAGGGAGCCTGATTCCTCCAGCTCCGTTTTTCTTTCTCAAGATTGCTTTGGCTATTCGGGGTCTTTTGTGTTTCCATACAAATTGTGCAATTTTTTGTTCTAGGTCTGTGAAAAATGCCATTGGTGGTTTGATAGGGATTGCATTGAATCCATAGATTGCTTTGGGCAGTAGAGTCATTTTCAAAATGTTGATTCTTCCAGTCCAAGAACATGGTATATCTCTCCATCTGTTTGTATCATCTTTAATTTCTTTCATCAGTGTCTTATAGTTTTCTTCATACAGGTCTTTTGTCTCCTTAGGTAGGTTTATTCCTAGGTATTTTATTCTTTTTGTTGCAATGGTAAATGGGAGTGTTTCCTTAATTTCTTTCAGATTTTTCGTCATTAGTGTATAGGAATGCAAGAGATTTCTGTGCATTAATTTTGTGTCCTGCTACTTTACCAAATTCATTGATTAGCTCTAGGAGTTTTCTGATAGAGTCTTTAGGATTCTCTATGTATAGTATCATGTCATCTGCAAACAGTGACAGGTTTACTTCTTCTTTTCTGATTTGGATTCCTTTTATTTCTTTTTCTTCTCTGATTGCTGTGGCTAAAACTTCCAAAACTATGTTGAATAATAATGGTGAGAGTGGGCAGCCTTGTCTTGTTTCTGATCTTAGTGGAAATGATTTCAGTTTTTCACCACTGAGAGCAATGTTGGCTGTGGGTTTGTCATATATGGCGTTTATTATGTTGAGGTAAGTTGCCTCTATGCCTGCTTTCTGGAGGGTTTTTATCATAAATGGGTGTTGAATTTTGTCAAAAGCTTTTTCTGCATCTATTGAGATGATCATGTGGTTTTTCTTCTTCAATTTGTTAATATGGTGTATCACATTGATTGATTTGTGTATATTGAAGAATCCTTGCATTCCTGGGATAAACCCCACTTGATCATGGTGTATGATCCTTTTTTTTTTTTTAAGTTTTTTTTTAATTTATTTTTTTATATTTTATTTATTTATTTTTGTCTGCATTGGGTCTTTGTTGCTGTGCACAGGCTCTCTCTAGTTGCTGCGAGCGGGGGCTACTCTTTGTTGCGGTGCGCGTGCCTCTCATTACAGTGGCTTCTCCTGTTGCAGAGCATGGGCTCCAGGTGCGCGGGCCTCAGCAGCCATGGCACACGGGCTCAGCACTTGTGGCTCGTGGGCTCCAGAGCGCGAGCCCAGTAGTTGTGGCACATGGGCCCAGTTGCTCCACGGCATGTGGGATCCTCCCAAGCCAGGGATCGAACCCGTGTCCCCTGCATTGGCGGGCAGATTCCTAACCATTGAGCCACCAGGGAAGTCCCTGTATGATCCTTTTAATGTGCTGTTGGATTCTGTTTGCTAGTATTTTGAGGATTTTTGCATCTGTGTTCGTCAGATATATTGGCCTGTAGTTTTCTTTTTTTGTGACATCTTTGGTTTTGGTATCAGGGTGATGGTGGCCTCATAGAATGAGTTTGGGAGTGTTCCTCCCTCTGCTATATTTTGGACGAGTTTGAGAAGGATAGGTGTTAGCTCTTCTCTAAATGTTTGATAGAATTTGCCTGTGAAGCCATCTGGTCCTGGGCTTTTGTTTGTTGGAAGATTTTTAATCACAGTTTCAATTTCAGTCCTTGTGATTGGTCTGTTTATATTTTCTATTTCTTCCTGTTTCAGTGTCGGAAGGTTGTGCTTTTCTAAGAATTTGTCCATTTCTTCCAGGTTGTCCATTTTATTGGCATATAGTTGCTTGTAGTAATCTCTCAGGATCCTTTGTATTTCTGCAGTGTCAGTTGTTACTTCTCCGTTTTCATTTCTAATTCTATTGATTTGAGTCTTCCTTTTTTTCTTGATGAGTCTGGCTAATGGTTTATCAATTTTGTTTATCTTCTCAAAGAACCAGGTTTTAGTTTCATTGATCTTTGCTGTTGTTTCCTTTTATTTCTAATCTGATCCTTATGATTTCTTTCCTTCTGCTAACTTTGGTTTTTTTTGTTGTTCTTCTTCTTCTTTCTCTAATTGCTTTAGGTGTAAGGTTAGGTTGTTTATTTGAGATTCTTCTTGTTTCTTGAGGTAGGATTGTATTGCTATATACTTCCCTCTTAGAACTGCTTTTGCAGCATCCCATAGGTTTTGGGTCGTCGTGTTTTCATTGTCATTTGTTTCCAGGTATTTTTTGATTTCCTCTTTGATTTCTTCAGTGATCTCTTGGTTATTAAGTAGTGTATTCTTTAGCCTCCATGTGTTTGTATTTTTTACAGTTTTTTCCTGTAATTGATATCTAGTCTCATAGCGTTGTGGTCAGAAGAGATACTTGATATGATTTCAATTTTCTTCAATTTACCAAGGCTTGATTTGTGACCCAAGATATGGTCTATCCTGGAGAATGTTCCATGAGCACTTGAGAATAAAGTGTATTCTGTTGTTTTTGGATGGAATGTGCTATAAATATCAATTAAGTCCATCTTGTTTAATGTGTCATTTAAAGCTTGTGTTTCCTTATTTATTTTCATTTTGGATGATCTGTCCATTGGTGAAAGTGGGGTGTCCCCACTTAAAGTCCCCTACTATTATTTTGTTACTGTCCATTTCCCCTTTTATGACTGTTAGCATTTGCCTTATGTACTGAGGTGCTTCTATGTTGGGTGCATAAATATTTACAATTGTTATATCTTCTTGTTGGATTGATCCCTTGATCATTATGTAGTGTCCTTCTTTGTCTCTTGTAATAGTCTTTATTTTAAAGTCTATTTTGTCTGATATGAGAATTGCTACTCCAGCTTTCTTTTGATTTCCATTTGCATGGAATCTTTTTCCATCCCCTCTCTTTCAGTCTATATGTGTCCCTAGGTCTGAAGTGGTGTCTTGTAGACAGCATATGTATGGGTCTTGTTTTTGTATCCATTCAGCCAGTCTACGTCTTTTGGTTGGAGCATTTAATCTGTTTACATTTAAGGTAATTATTGATATGTATGTTCCTATTACCATTTTCTTAATTGTTTTGGGTTTGTTATTGTAGGTCTTTTCCTTCTATTGAGTTTCCTGCCTAGAGAAGTTCCTTTAGCATTTGTTGTAAAGCTGGTTTGATGGTGTTGAATTCTCTTAACTTTTGCTTGTCTGTAAAGGTTTTAATTTCTCCATCAAATCTGAATGAGATCCTTGCTGGGTAGAGTAATCTTGGTTGTAGGTTTTTCCCTTTCATCACTTTAAATATGTCCTGCCACTCCCTTCTGGCTTGCAGAGTTTCTACTAAAAAAATCAGCTGTTAACCTTATGGGGATTCCCTTGTATGCTATTTGTTGCTTTTCCCTTGCTGCTTTTAATATTTTTTCTTTGTATTTAATTTTTTAAAATAAATTTATTTATATTATTTATTTATTTTTGGCTGCATTGGGTCTTCGTTGCTGCATGCGGGCTTTCTCTAGTTGCGGTGAGCGGGGGCTACTCTTCGTTGCAGTGCGCGGGCTTCTCATTGCAGTGGCCTCTCTTGTTGCCGAGCTCGGGCTCTAGGCATGCAGGCTTAGTAGTTGTGGCCCGTGGGCTCCAGAGCGCAGGCTTGGTAGTTGTGGCGCATGGGCTTAGTTGCTTCGCATCATGTGGGATCTTCCCAGACCAGGGCTTGAACCCATGTCCCCTGCATTGGCAGGCGGATTCTTAACCACTGAGCCACCAGGGAAGCCCCTTGTATTTAATTTTTGGTAGTTTGATTAATATGTGTCTCTGCGTTTCTCTTTGGGTTTATCCTGTGTGGTAGTCCCTGTGCTTCCTGGACTTGATTCACTATTTCCTTTTCCATGTTAAGGAAGTTTTCAACTATAATCTCTTCAAATATTTTCTCAGACCCTTTCTTTTTCTTGTCTTCTCCTGGGACCCCTATAATTCGAATGTTGGTGCATTTAATGTTGTCCCAGAGGTCTCTGAGGCTGTCCTCAATTCTTTTCATTCTTTTTTCTTTATTCTGCTCCTTGGCAGTTATTTCCACCATTTTATCTTCCAGCTTATCTGTCCTTCTGCCTCATTTATTCTGCTATTGATTCCTTCTAGAGTATCTTTAATTTCAGTAATTGTGTTGTTCATCACTGTTTGTTTGCTCTTTAGTTCTTCTAGATCCTTGTTAAATGTTTCTTGTATTTTCTCCATTCTGTTTCTGACATTTTGGATCATCTTTACTATCATTACTCTGCATTCTGTTTCAGGTAAGTTACCTAGTTCGTCTTCATTTATTTGGCCTTGTAGGTTTTTACCTTGCTCCTTCGTCTGTAACATATTTTTTTGTCATTTCTTTTTTTTTTTTTGATGGGTGATGCTGTATTCCTCTCTTACTGGTTGTTTGGCCTGAGACGTCCAGCACTGCAGTTTGCAGGCAGTTAGATAGAGCTGGATCTTGGTGGTGAGATGAGGACCTCCGGGAGGCCTCACTCCAATTGATATTCCCTGGGGTCTGAGGTTCTCTCTTAGTCCAGTGGTTTGGACTCGGAGCTCCCACCACAGGAGCTCATGCACAACCTCCAGCCTGGGAACCAAGATCCCGCAAGTTTCGTGGCGTGGTGAAAAAAAAAAAAATGAAGGAAGAAAGAAAAAAAAGAGTTGTACAATATCAAAGAATAAGAAACAAAATAAAATTAGAAAGATAAAAAATATATTAGGAAAAATAAAACTATAATTGAAACAGCTGCAGTAAGGTAAAATAAAACCACAGCAGAAAAAAGAAAAAAAAGAAGGGGGAGGGCAACAAGCCAAAAGGAGAGATCACTAACAAAGTATAAAAAATAAAATAAAATTAGAAAAATAAAAGATTTATTAGGAAAAATAAAAATATAAAAGAATCAACAACAATGAATCAATAAGGTAAAACAGAACCCCAATCTAGAAGAGGAAAAAAGAAAAGAAAAAAAAAAAGAAAAAAGTGTTGGCTATGGGGGTGGAGTTTAGGAGCAGGTGGAACTTAGGCAGGGGTGGGGTTTTGGGTGGGGCGGGACCTAGGCAGGTGGGGGGGGTTGATGTTTGAGCGTGGAGTGGGGCCTAGGCGGGGCACGTTCAAGCATGGGGTGGGGCCTCTACTTAGGACCTGGGGAAGGGGAGAGGCAGCACATCCAAAGGAGGTCCTCTGGAGTGTGGGGTTCCGGAGTTTGGAGGCAGGGCCCTGAGTGAGGGTGTGTGGGTGGGGTTTAGGCCCAGCTCGTTGGACGGGATCTCCCAGTGTAGAGGTGGGACTTGGGGTCTGTGCGCAGGAGGGGGGCTCCGAGGACAGAGGATTAGGCCCGGGAGCCCAACAGTCTTCCCAGTGCCTAAGTGGACAGGGAACGCACTGGCCCTGTTCCCTTCCGTTCCTCCGCACCCCTCCCCCACCTTCTTCCCCAAGTTCTCCCCCACTAACGGGGGTGGGTACCGCTTGGTGTAAGAACTCCTCACCTCCCCCAGCCACCCCTCAGGGGTGCCGGTCCTGGAGGTCCGGCCTTTACTTTTGCTCCGCCTTGCCTTCCTCCCACTCCCTCAGGACCTGCGCAGCTGGAGGGGGCCTCTGTGGGCAGAGGATCAGGCCTGGGTCTTCAGCAGGTTCCCAGGGGCCCAAGTGGGCATGGTAAACCTGGCCACACTCCCTTTTGATCCTCTGCCCTCCCAGTGGTTCCCCAGTTTCCCCCTGCGGGCATGGGATCCCTTCCCCTCCCACAGCCACCCCTCAGAGGCGCCAGTCCCATCCCGCCTCCACTTCTCCTCCCCCTTCACTACCCCCACACCCCACATCCTACCCAGTCACTAGGGGTTCCTCCCGTCCCCTTAGGTGTCCGTGGTCCCCCACCA
This sequence comes from Balaenoptera ricei, assembly GCF_028023285.1. Classification (NCBI taxonomy): domain Eukaryota; kingdom Metazoa; phylum Chordata; class Mammalia; order Artiodactyla; family Balaenopteridae; genus Balaenoptera; species Balaenoptera ricei. Next base: position 50,947,858 of record NC_082657.1, on the reverse strand, counting down.
GTGCCTGGTAGGTGTCCTAGTTGTGAGGAGATGCGAATTCTGCGTCCTCCTAGTACGCCATCTTGACTCCGCCCCTGTTTGTTTTTAATTGGCGTGGCATGTGGGATCTTAGTCCCCCAACCAGGGATTGAACCCATGCCCCCTGCATTGGGAGCTCAGAGTCTTAACCTCTGGACCCCACGGGAGTCCCTGTCTACCTTTCTTTTTCTTGTACCTCCCAAAGGCCCCCCATCATTGTGCTCACCCTGACCTACTGGCTCTTTTTCAGGAGTATCAAGGTGAAAGCATCACAGTAAGCATGGTTGTCATTTACTATCATTAGGTAAATTCCAGTTTTGTTGTCTCCTAGCAATGTGCCTTTGGTTACATGACTTGGTTTCTCTGTATTTCAGTATCTTTATCTGTAAATTGGATGCAATACCATTTTTCTTGCAGTCCATCATGTTGTAGGAAATAAATGTAGCACCTAGCTCAATTCATTGACAACTTCTACTGTTTTCTGCTACACCCATCAGATTCTTTATTGGAGTCAGGCAGGTGTCTCCAAGTACTCAGGGCTTGTCTCTCGTACAGTGCTATTGCTGCATCATTCATTCAGCATTAACTGAGTTCCTTCTCTATTTTAGTCACTGCTGTGTTTGGTTGGGGGAATGCTTCATATTTTCTTCTTTTTCTCTTTCCTCTATTCATAATCATTTCTTTTTTGATATTAATATATGTAACTTCAGCAGTCTCTTTTCCAAAATTTGATCATTAATTTAACAGAAAGTTATTTGTGAGGCTTTTCATAAATTTTTCTCCTCCCAGTTTTCCATTGTTAAGAGGACAATTATTGTAATTCTAAAGAGGAAACACTTGATGTAAGAGTCTTTTCAAAGTCCAGATTTCTATCTCCAGAGTAATAGAGAACAGCTAATAATGTGGCAAAGCTTAGCTTCTAATTTACTGCTTCCACAGCTAGGAACCTTCACTTTGCCTCTGATTTGAAGAGGTAGGGATGGGGGTAGGACTCCTAAACTGGTGAGAAGAAAGGTTTTAACTCTCAGTTTTCTATCTTGATCATGTTCTTCTTATCATTTGAAAACATTATTAAGCATACTCTAGTAGATATATATTCATAAAATATTAATTATTCTAACATATATTATAAAAACATTAAAGTATAAATTAAAGCATGAACTTTTCAAAAAAGAGAGGTTCCATTATTTTCTTCCTGAGCCCCAGGGGATCATCTAACTTGCATCCCCTTTGGAAATCATTCTTCTGTCTAAACCTTCAGGCCTAGCTCAAGTCCCTGCTCTTGCTTACTTGCTTGATTTCACCATTTTATCTCTATAACTGGATTGTAAACTACCTGAGGTTAAGGACAATTTGTGTCTTACCTTTCTTCTGTATCCCACAACAATGCCTAGCACAGTTTTGGGTACTTCATAATTATTCAGTATTTACTTGTTGATTGATTTCTTGGGATCATTTCAGAGTATTATTTCACTGATTGTTAATAAAAGGAAAAAATCCTCAGCCTTTTTTTACCTTAGTAGTTCTGGTGTTAGTCCTCATACTATTCGTATTCTAAGATTAAAGATCATCAAGCCTATCTGCATTTACAGATTTGCAGAAATAGATATGTCTGATGAAGTGACTTGATTGGGACCTCATGGCCATGGTGTAGGCTCAGAACCAGACCTGTGTCAGCACCCATGTTTGTTTTTGTTCCTTGAAATTTCTGTCTTTTAGTTTCTTATCAAATGGCTGAGTGCCAAACCATAGCATTTTCTCTTTCTACTTTCTCTAAAGTTAGTTTGTGCTGGCATTATTCATGTTCCCACTGTTTGGGTATACTACTTTATATTTTATATTCTGCAAGTCTCTGTTCTGTTCCTCTGAACCACTACTTTGTCCTTTGATTCTAAAGGCTCTTTTAAATTTATAAGAGTAACTATTTGTAATTACACTTAGAAATTCTTTATAGCTGTTCAGTTCAGTGAATCTCAGTGGCTTAACATCATAACCTTGTTCTCATGGCACTCCTATATTGTCTTCTCTTTGTGGGTAGAAAAACTAAATCTAGAAAGAAAAAAAATAAGCCAGTTGATTGTCAATTGCAAATTGAGACAGCGAGAGAGATGAAAACCAAACACTGACCTCCACATTTGCAGTTCACTTATGTCTCTGTGGACTGTGTCATTCCTTCATAAACGATGTAGTATTCTGTACTTACTAATATAATTCACTAAATTAAATCATTGCAGTTACCAATTACAACTTAAAGGTTTTGAGATTTTTCTTATTTCATTTGCCTGATGGGCTTATTAGTCATTTTTTTCTTCATTACAAACACCCTCAAAATTTCAAGGGCTTATAATGACAAATATTTATTCTTCTCGCTCATGGCTGCACAGGTCAGTTGGGGTGGCTGTGCTCTGGGCTACGGGTTAGGTTTACATCTGCTCCACGTGTCTCTCCTTTTCCTTGTACTAGCAGCTCTGTGTACATGTTGTTCGCATCGGGAATGTCAGGAGTGCGAGAGTACAAGCCAAACCACCCAAGCACATCTAAATGTGAAGAGGCTTTAAAGCCTCTTCTCATATTATGCTTGCTAAAATCCCATTGGCCAGATCAAGTCAGTGGCCTAACCTAACATCAGTGGAGCAGGGTATATACTCATTCCACAGCAGGAGGCTATGCAGAGTTACAGGGCCAAGGATCTGGATATCAAATCCTATTAAATAAGAATAGAAAACTGGGGGAAATAATCCAGTCTATCACTGTAGGAAAGTAAGACGTTAAAACAATCATTAATTTGCTGATATAAGTCCTATGGACTGTAAACGTGGCAATGCTTTTTTTCCATGGGTAACTTAAATCTTCTTTGACTACTTTACTTTGAAAATTCTCCAATGCTCTGAATTTCTTTCAAGAATGCCCCTTTAATCCAAAGTTATCATTTAATAGAAATGAACACAAGTAGAGATGCTAATGGTATTAATTGCCATCTGTGCTTTGAGAAAGAGCTAGAATTACTGATTGATTGGAAAAAACTGAAAGGATAGATTAAAAGGGGATAAGGTAGAAAACTGCCTATACAAAATAAAGTATTCTTGCAAATAAACTGTTAAGGGCTATAAGTTAAGCACTTGGAATTTCAGTGAAGGGAACAGAGTTAAGCTAGATTAACTCATAGTATGGAGGCTGATTTCTGAGATTTAGAAAGACATCTCAGAAAGACATTAAAATATCTATTCTTACTTAGACAAGGAAGGGGAAAGTTCAGAAGTGGTGTGTTATAATCTCATGATTGCCTAGCAATCTAATTAAAATCAATTTTAATATAATATTTTATAAGTAAGTACAAAAATGTTTGTACATTAGAATTAATGCCTGCTAAATAATGTAGTGGAATGAATAGTTCCCTAGAAACCTTTTTCTTCCTAAAGTGATGCTAGGTGTGTCTGCTTAATTTGTTAATATTTACTGTTTTCTGTATTGCCTTATTTCTATCCTTGAATAGGGAGAGTCTTTTTATTTTGAAAGTGGCATCTTTTACAACCTATGTCGGGAATATTTCATAGAGGGGACACAATTTACTTCGTTTGAGCAGGTTGGAGTACTATGGAACCTCAAAGGAAATAGTGCTTTATTATGGCGTGCGTTATGACAATTGTATCTCCTTTAATGGTATGAACAAGGAAATTAAAGGAGAAGTGTATGGCAAAGCTATGCAATATTAGGCATAACCTAGTCTACTTTTTTGTCACAGAATTGAAAGTTCATTTTATCTCTGTTATATGTACCTGACTTTATGAGCAAATGTATTCATGGGAATATATAAATAATTTCTGTTTTTTTTTTTTTTTTTTTAATTTTATTTATTTATTTATTTATTTATTTATTTTTGGCTGTGTTGGGTCTTCGTTTCTGTGCGAGGGCTTTCTCTAGTTGCGGCAAGTGGGGGCCACTCTTCATCACGGTGCGCGGGCCTTTCACTATCGCGGCCTCTCTTGTTGCGGAGCACAGGCTCCAGACACGCAGGCTCAGTAATTGTGGCTCACGGGCCTAGTTGCTCCGCGGCATGTGGGATCTTCCTAGACCAGGGCTCGAACCCCTGTCCCCTGCATTGGCAGGCAGATTCTCAACCACTGCGCCACCAGGGAAGCCCCAATTTCTGTTTTTTTAAACTTTGTATTTTTAATCATAGACCTGCAAGATTATAGACTCATAAGAAGTTACAAACATAGGCGTAGAGATCCCATGTACCCACCACCTCACTTCCCCTAATGGTGACATGTGAGACTAATTTTTAAATCATTGTCGGACCTTTTTTGCCCTCTTTAATAAGCCTGCTTTTTTCCAGATATCTAACTTTCTTTAAAGCGAGGGCACCTGTATTGTGCCTGATCCTCTTCAGCTTTCAGAATTATGAAGTATCGTCTAAGGATCCTTCTGTCGCTGTTGCTTTATGTCTTTAGTACATCCTTCTCCATTTTCCCAATTTCCAGATTGTACCATTGATTGGGAAGGGCCTATGTCTCATCCTTTTCTGGTATATTTCTCCTCAGCAATCTAAAAGATGTATAAGCCCCATTTTACTCCTCATATTGAAGTATTATATTCAGTTGAATATTCAGATTTGTTGTTTTGAGTTTATTTTGGTGGTGTTTGGAAACTTGAGAGGATATTTTTTTTAACATCATCTCTTCTCTTTTTTCCTTTTAGCCTGAAAATGAAATTTCTTCAGACTGTAATCATGTAAGTATGGATTTTCCATAATTCACGTTATATGCTTTATATATATGATGACAGATATTGGGATGCTTTTCCTGTTGTTCTGGGAAGCATAATGTTTTCTTAAATTCACTTAATCTTAACGAGAGTATGATTAACCTTATTTAAGGGCCATGGTAAATCTACAAATACTCCTCTATTGTCGAAATCAGTAGGCTCTGCCAAATAATATTTATATACTTAAGTTTAAATTTTTCTTTAGTTACAGCTACCATATGAAATTGTTTCTCTGCATGTCAGGCTTACAATTGTAGAGTTTTGTATTTTAAAGTTGTTTCATTTAGTCATCATACAGTCATCTACTGTGTGCCAAACACTGTGGTAGAAACTAAAGACACACAAATAAGCACCTTGAAGATAGAGACATATATTAGAGTTAACAGATAAGAACTCCAGAGATAACTACGATTAATACATTCAATGTCATATATATGTGTCATATATATATTCGTAATACATTCAGTGTCTATATATCTCCCCATATTACATACAGTCTGACATTAAAAGGAGAGTGACGTGAAATCAAATCTGTGCAAAAAGTACCAGATTCTTCAGCAGAAACTTGTAAGAGTACAATGGGGACACAAGAGTGAATTTTGCCCAGGTGGGTTGATGTCAGGAAACACTTAATAGTGGAGATGATACTTGAGTTGTGTCTTAAAAGAGGAGTAGTTATATATCTGAAATCACTCTGTCTCCACATTATTTGATAGTTTGAATGGGAGACTGCAAGAATAGAGAAGCAGGTTGGCTGCCTAAGTTGACTACTTATTCTAAAGAATGTCTAGATAGGTCAGAGATTTAAAGTAAAAATAAAACCACAAGAGTAATAGAAGAAAACATGAACAGAGGGTAGGGTTTTTAAAACATGATACAACCTCAAAAAATATTTAAAGAAAAAAAAAGATTTATAAATCTGATTGCATTAAAAACTCAGAAAAGGGGACTTCCCTGGTGTTAAAGACTTCACTTTCCAATGCAGGGGGTGCAGGTTCAATCCCTGGTTGGGAGCTAAGATCCCACATGCCTTTTGGCCAAAAAACCAAAACATAAAACAGAGCGATATTGTAACAAATTCAATAACGACTTTAAAAATGGTCCACATCAAAAAAAAAAAAATCTTTAAAAAAAAACTCAAAAAAGAGATTTGAGGGTTTTTTCCTCAAAAATGTTATGTAAATTATGAAAAAATATTTGCAGTGCAGATGAAAAGGACTACATTCTTTAATAGAATGTGCTGTTAATAAACATAGAAAACAGACATAAATAGACTATTCACAGGAAAAGAAAAAGATGTCCAGTAAGCAACAAAAATTTCGATTCTTTCATAATTTAAAGTGTGAAAATTAAAAGAAAAATGAGTGTACTGTTTTTATCCATCTGATTAACAAATATTAAAAATTTGATAAATATACAGTATTGACAAGCATATGGAAATTTAAGCATTCTCTAGCCCACCAGTCAATGGCTACCCATTGGTCAAATCCAGACCACTGCCTGTTTTTACGCATAAAGTTTTATTGGAACACAGCCACACTCATTCAGTTACATACTGTAGCTGCTTTCCATGTTATAATGGCAAGGTTGAGTAGTTGCAACAGTGACTGTAGTTTCTTGAAAGCCTAAAAAATTTACTTTCTGGCCCTTGCAGGAAAAGTTTGCTAAACTCTGCTCTAGCCTATGGATAGGAATATAAATAAGAAAAACTTCTTTATAAAGCAGTCAACTTAAAATGATATTTGTTATGGCATTATTATGGCATTATTTATTAAGCAAAAGATTAGGAAAAAATCCTCAAAAATCTATTAATAGACTGAATCTGACAGAGAGGAAGCCCAGAAAGAAGCTCCAAAAGGGTGGAGAAAGAAGCTGATCTCCAAAGGATATTACACTGCTGAAAATGGGGACAAATAGTATACAGAAAACGGAAGGATTGATGTCCTAATAAAGAGAGGTTAGGGCACAGACCCAGGAGAAAATGGACATCTACAAGTCAAGACGAGAGCCCTCAGAAGAAATTGGTACTGCCGTCACCTTGATCTCAGACTTCTACCCCCCAGATTCGTGAGCAAATAAATTTTTGTTGTTTAAGCCACGCAATTTATGGTATTTTGTTACAGCAGCCCTACCAAACTAATACACTTGGATTGGGATGGAATGCATTATAATTTTTCCCATTAAAGTTTTTATTTTATTTTGTTTTATTTTATTTTTATAAATTTATTTATTTATTTATTTTTGACTGTTTTGGGTCTTCGTTGCTGCGCATGGGCTTTCTGTAGTTGCAGCAAGCAGGAGCTACTCTTCGTTGCGGCACGTGGGTTTCTCATTGCCATGGCTTCTCTTGTTGCGGAGCACGGGCTCTAGGTGCGCGGACTTCAGTAGTTGTGGCACGCGGGCTCTAGAGCGCAGGCTCAGTAGTTGTGGCGCACAGGCTTAGTTGGTCCGCGGCATGTGGGATCTTCCCAGACCAGGGCTCAAACCCGTGTCCCCTGCATTGGCAGGCGGATTCTTAACCACTGTGCCACCAGGGAAGCCCTAAAGTGAATTTAAAAGTAACACTATTTAAAATAGCATATAAAGCATCAAATACATAAGAATAAATCTAACAAAAGTATGTAAGACATCTCTACAGATAACTATAAAATATTAGAGAAATTTGAAGACCTAAATAAATGAAGAGATATATTAATATATACTGTGCTAGTGAGTTGGAAGACTCCATATTATAAAGACGTCAGCTCTCACCAAATTACAGATTCTGTACGATCCCATTTTTGTTGTTACAAAAAATAGTAAGCTGATTCTAAAATTTACATGGGAACACAGTTTTGACCAATAATAGCCAAAAGTCTTGAAAAGAACCAAGCAGAGAGAATTTCACCACCTGATTGAAGACTTAAAGTAGCAATAATTAAGGCAGTGTGGCAGAGGCACAGGGGTTAACAAATAGACCAATGAAACAGAGTGAGTCCAGAAACAGGCTCATATATAGATAGACACTCGAATAAAAAAATCTTAATCCTTACTGCCCACCATTCACAGAAATCTATTCTAGATGCATAATAGATCTAAAGGTGAAAAGTGTAATAATAAAACTTCTAGAAGATAACATAAGAGACTATGTGGGATAAGCAAAGATTTAATAAATGGGAAACAAAAAGCAGTAAGCAAAAGCAAAAGATTGATAAATCAGATTATATTAAAGTTTGTTTCATTAAATATAGTATTAAGAGTGTGAAAAGGCAAGCCATAGAGAAGGAAAAAATATTTCAATCCTTATCTGACAGTATGTGCAGAATATATGAAGAATTCATACAAAGCAATAAAGAAAAGACAACAGGGCTTCCCTGGTGGCGCAGTGGTTAAGAATCTGCCTGCCAGCGCAGGGGGACACGGGTTCGAGCCCGGGTGCAGGAAGATCCCACATGCTGCAGAGCAGCTGGGCCCGTGCGCCACAACTGCTAAGCCTGCTTTCTAGAGCCCGTGAGCCACAACTACTGAGCCTGCGCATCTGGAGCCCATGCTCCACGGCAGGAGGGACCACCGCGGTGGGAGGCCTGCGCACCCCAGTGAGGAGTGGCCCCTGCTCGCCACAACTGGAGAAGGCCTGCATGCAGCAACAAAGACCCAACACAGCCAAAAATAAAAGATAATAAATAAAATAAATATTAAAAAAGTCTTAACTATTAAAAAAAGAAAAGAATCCCGCTGCCAATGCAGGGGACACGGGTTTGAGCCCTGGTCCGGGAAGATCCCACATGCCGTGGAGCAACTAAGCCCATGTGCCACAACTACTGAGCTTGTGCTCTAGAGCCTGCGAGCCACAACTACTGAAGTCCGCGCACCTAGAGCCCGTGCTCCGCAACAAGAGAAGCCACTGCAGTGAGAAGACTGCACACCGCAACAAAGAGTAGCCTCTGCTCACCGCAACTAGAGAAAGCCCGTGCGCAACAACAAAGACCCAACACAGCCAAAAATAAAATAGATAAAATAAATTTTAAAAAAAGAAAGAAAGAAAAGACAACAGAATAGAAAAATGGAGAAGATAAATTTAATCAAGGAGGTGAAAGACGACCTGTATATTGAAAACTGCAAGACATTACTGAATGAAATTGAAGAAGACATAAATAAATGAAAAGATAGTCCATGCTCATGGGTTGGTGGAATTAGTATTGTTAAAATGTTCATACTACTCAAAGCAATATACAGATTCCGTGCAATTCCTATCAAAATTCCAATGACATTTTTCACAGAAATAGAACAAACAATCCTAAAATTTGTTTGGAACCGTAAAAGACCCCAGTTAGCCAAAGCAATTGTGAGAAAGAAGAACAAAGCTGAAGGCATCACATACCCTGATTTCAAACTATATTACAAAGCTATAGTAATTGGAACCGTAAAAGACCCCAGTTAGCCAAAGCAATTGTGAGAAAGAAGAACAAAGCTGAAGGCATCACATACCCTGATTTCAAACTATGTTACAAAGCTATAGTAATTAAAACAATATGGTATTGGCATAAAAATAGACACATAGATCAGTGGAACAGAATATAGATCCCAGAAATAAACCCATGCATATATGTCAGTTAGTTTACAACAAAGGAGCCAAGAATATGTAGTGGGGAAAAGAACAGTCTCTTCAATAAATGGTATTGAGAAAAGTGGACCACTGCCTTACACCAGACACAAAAATTAACTCAAGACCTGAGACCATAAAACTCCCAGAAAAATGAAGGCGGTAAGCTCTTTCACATAGGTCTTGGTGATGGTTTTTGAATGTGACACCAAAAGCAAAAGCAAAAATAAAGTGAGGCTATATCAGACTAAAAAGCTTCTGCACAGCAAAGGAAACCACCAAGAAAATGAAAAGGCAACCTACTGAATGGGAGAAAATATTTGCAAATCAAATATCAGATAAGGGGCTAACATCCAAAATGTATAAAGAACTCATACAACTCAATAGCAAAAACAAACAAAACCCAATTAAAGAATGAATAGAAGATCTGTATAAACACTTTTCCAAAAAAGACATACAGATGGCCAATAGGTACATGAAAAGATAATCATCAGAGAAACCAAATCACAATGAGATGTCACCACACACCCGTTAGAATGGCTGTCATCAAAAGGACTAGAAATAACAAGTATTGGTGAGGAGGTGGAGAAAAGGGAACCTTTGTGTACTATTGGTGGGAATGCAAATTGGTACAGCCACTGCAGTGTGGAGGTTCCTCAAAAAGTTAAAAATAGAACTACCATATGATCCACTTCTGGGTATTTATCTGAAGATAATGAAAACACTAACTCAAAAAGATATGTGCACCCTCATGTTCATTGCAGCATTATTTACAATAGCCAAGCTATGGAAACAATATAAGTGTTAAATGGTTAAGAAAATGTGTGTATACATATACATACATACACACACACACAATGGAATATTATTCAGCTGTAAAAGGAAGGAAATCTTGCCACTTGAAACAACATGTATGGACCTCGAGGGCATTATGCTACTGAAATAAGTCAGACAAAGACATATACTATACGATCTTTCTTTTACGTGGAATCTTAAAAACAAAACAAAAAACAAAAAAAACAACACCAAGCTCATAGATACAGAGAACAGATTAGTGGTTGCCAGAGGTGGGAGAAATGGGTGAGCTGGTTTTTGTTGTTGTTGTTTTAGTTTAAATAAATTGAATTTTTTAAAAATAGAAATTGTTCCATAAGATACAATATAACTGCTGGATGGACAAATTTAGGATAAGCCCTTAATTAAAAAAAAAGAAAGAAAGAAAAGAAAAATGGGTAAGATACTTGAACATCCATGTCTTAAAGATGGTACTTGAATGATCTACAAATAAATGGAAAGGTGCTCATCCTCATTAATAATCAGGGAAATGGAAATTAAAACGTGAGTGAGATACTAGTATCTACATTCACCATTAGAATTGCTAAAATTCAGAAGACTGACAGTGTTAATACCAAGCATTACTGTGAATATAAAATAAGGGAGCTTTCGTGATCGCTTCGGCAGCACATATACTAGAATAAGGAAGTTTTCAAATACTGATGGTGATAATGTAAATTAGTGTAACTACTTTGAAAGCTGTTGGGTATTACTTACTAAAGCGGAACTTAGGCATAGTATATAATACAGCCTTTTCACTTCCAGGTACTTACCCCACAGAAATGCTTATGTATCTGTCTACCCATGTAAGGAACATTTATAGCAGCTCATAATAGCCCTGTGAGTAAATGGTTAACAAAACCTTTCTTTCCCCTTCAGGAGAATTTCAATCCTGTTAACTATGTAGTTCAGTTCCCTGGTGACCTAATAAGGGTAAAATACCAACTAAGGTTCAAGGCAGTATTACTTATGATAAAAATGACCCTGATTGGTAAATTCTATATGGATTGGGGAGAACTATAAATGAATTATAAATACTCATTGGGGGTGCCATGCTAGAGGTTTCCCTGAATGTGGTGACTCTTATACCTGGGTGTGTGTGTTCCTTGCAGGGATCCTGGAAACTATGCCCAGAGGGCTGTTTCAAGAGATAATGGCTCGAATGGGGCTTGAGGGTTTCTAAGCCAAAACTACCTCTTACAATGCCTGTTGGGAGTGTTGTCTTCTCACACCTGAGCTGTCATCTGGAGAGAAGATACCTCCAGATGGCTACATAGACTGTTGCCATGACTCCCGTTGGAGAGGAACAGTTGATGCTGCCCTGCTGACTGACAATTTGTGGTTCCTGTCTTTTCTCCAGCACAGACTTGTCCACAAACTCCAGACTCCAAGTGCTGATTTCACGTTTCTATGCTGTCTCACAGTCATTTCTAGAACTGAACTCTTGATTTTCTACCTCTAAACCTCTCTTGTTACAGTCTTCCCAATCTCAGTTCTTCCCATTGCTCAAATCAAAAACCTTGATTCCTCTTGTCCTCTTATATCCCACATTCAGTCTGTTAGCAGCCTTGCTGTCTGGCTGCTCCTTTTGGAACGTGTCCTGAATCTGACCATTTTCACTGCTACCCCCTGGTTCAAGCCATCGTCAGTTCTCTTTTGTGCTTCTTTAATAGCCTCCTAAGTAGTCTCCCTTCTTCTGCCCTTGTCCCTCTACAGTCTGTACTCCATGCTACAGCCTGAATGATTCCTCTAACAGTCAGGTCATATTACGTCTCTGCCCAAAACCCCAGAAGCTTTTTTCTCACTTTTTAAACTCCCAGGTCCTTAACAGTGGCCTACAAAACATGCAGAGAGCAGAGACCTGCTCCTTGGCCTCTTCTACCACTGTCCGCCTTGCTAACTCTACTTAGGCCACAAGCAGCCTCCTCACTATCCCTCAGATATTCACAGAATGTGCATTTGCTGTTCATCATGGAACAGTCACCTTTTCAGGATATTCATTTTCCTTGTCCCCCTCTATTAAAGCACCCCTCACCCGTCACTTCAGTTCTTTTATACTAGCTTAATTTTCTTTATAGCATTCAATACCTGATCTATTTATTTGATCATTTGCATATTATCTTTCTCTCCTTCATACAATGTAAACTACTTGAGGGCAAGGATTTTGCCCTTCTTTGCTCACATCTGTCTTGAGTGGTGCCTGGTATATATTAGCCACTCCAAAAAAAAAGAAAAAACTTGAATGAAAAATACGAGAAAATTTCCAAGAACTGAAGGATGAGTTTCTAGATCAAAAGTGCCCATGAGTGCCTCACACCATGGATGGAAAGATAACCCAAACCAATTTTAGGGTTCTGAAAAGAACCCTGGGAGTAAATAAAAGATCTCAAAAGCTTTCAGAGAAAAAAATAATAGTTAAGGTACTGGGAGTTTGAATAATATGATACTTCTCATTAGCATTACTGGAAACTAGAAGAGAGTAGACCAGTGCCTTTAAAATTCTGAGGAAAAATTATATTTAGTCAAGATAATACAAAATAGACATTTCATACATAAAATTTTTCAAGACATTTACTACCCATACATGTTTTCTCATAAAGCTACTAGAGGATGTGCTTCGCCAAAATGAGGGAATACAGCAAGACAAAGAAAATTAAAGAACCCAGTAATTAGTGCATCAGCCTAAGAAAAAGCAAAGGAATTCCCAGGATGCTGGTGAAGGATGACACCTGTGCAGAGGCTTCGATGGCAGCCAGTCCTGACTGAAGCAGGAAGATGGAAGACTCCAAGAGGAATGTCTCACCTGAGAGATCATTGAAGCATTTGAACATTTTGAGAGATTTGCTTTTCCAGTGAAGAGATGGGGGATTAATTAGTAATGGGCATATCGAAAATAAGCTTATGAAATAAATGACTGTTAACTATATGACAAACTAAAAATTGAAAGAAATATAATATTCTATATGGCTCATTATATATATAGTATTTTTACATAATCAATAACGTAAATACTGAGTATCTAATGACATGATGACTTAACTATATTGGGAGGATTGGGATCAGGAAGAGGGTATAAGAGTTCATTCCTTACCTTCTATAGTATAAAGCTATTATACAGTATCTAAAGCTAACAGGTCAAGAAATAGCAATTTAAGTACCTTAAAAGTATGGAGGTAATCACCATAAGAAAAAGCTAAAAGAATTGTCTCTGGGTAATGGGTAGGACTTTAGAAAGGGACTTTGTGGGGGACTGCTTGTTTGTTTAGATTGACTACCTTTGACTATTTAACTAAACAGACAGCTTTGATTTAAAAAATTTTAAGGATGAATGGAAGAGTAAGTAGATTAAATAAACTTAGACTATACTTTCAAGGAGCTTGACTGTGAAGGAAGGATTTTCCTTCATAAGTCAGACAGAGAAAGACAAATATCATATGATATTGCTTATATGTGGAATCTTTAAAAAAAGGGTACAAATGAACTTACGTACAAGAAAGAAATAGAGTTACAGATGTAGAAAACAAACTTCTGGTTACCAGGGGGTAAGGCAGGGGAGAGGGATAGATTGGAATATTGGGATTGACATATACACACTACTATATATAAAATAGATAACTAATAAGGACCTACTGTATAGCTCAGGGAACTCTACTCAATTCTCTGTAATGGCCTATATGGGAAAAGAATCTAAAAAAGAGTAGATATATGTATATGTATAACAGATTCACTTTGTTCTGTACCTGAAACTAACACAACACTGTAAGTCAGCTATACTCCAATAAAAATAAAAATTAAAAAAAAGAATTTTCCTTCACTCCCCACACCCAAATCTTGTCATTATTCTAAATAAATACCTCAAATATATCCCATCTTCTCCCATCCAAAAACTCTTGCCTTTTAACTGGCCTACTAACCCCCTCTGTGTAGCCCTTCTCTATACAACCAGAGTTCATCTTTTGAGTTCTCTGATTAAAATTATCCATTAGCCTCTCATTTCCTTTAAGATAAAATCCAGATTCTTTCATATGAGCTATAATACTCAGTGTGATCTAACACCCCTTCTCCCCTGATCTTTCATACCCTCAACTCCAGCCATTCTGAACTATGGGATTCCCAGAAGTTATCATTATTCTTTCTGTCCTTTCTACCCTTGCAGTCCTAGAACCCCAGTCTTCCTCAGTTCATCTGACAAAATTCCTTCTTACTCCTGGCCCAGTATAACTTGACCACTACCAGCCTCACCTATCCCTCCTCTACAATCACTGTGATATGTTCTTTCCTTGTATTCCCATAATATCTTCTGCATGCTTCTGTTACCACATTTATCACACTGTGTTTTTATTGCTTATTTTCTTCCCATTCTGACTCTTCCTTTTGTTTCCTGTGGTGGAGCTTCTTGAGTACTGAGACAGTGGCTTTTTTTTTTTTTTTTTACTTCCAGCTTTCTCAACTTTGTCGCCTAACACGATACTCAGATTATAGCAGTTACTCAGTACATATTTGGGGGAGGGAGATGGGTGCGTAGATGGATTGAAAGATGAGACTCTTAAAGTTAAGGAAATTGAAGCTGAAATACATCATGCTAACCAATAGTATTTATTGTCAAATTGCAGTTATTTTTCTTAGTTGATTATAGCCTCTCAGAGGAAAGGACACTTATCAAATATGCTGTAAATAATCAGCTCTCAGTAATCAAGTGTAATGTGTGTTTATCTCTTTTCTAGAGGAAAATGTACTTGTGGCAACCTATGTTGAATTCCCTTTTTACCTATATTCCTGAAAGAGAATAATAATGCATTAATAAGTCATATTAAAAGTGAAAGACCAGAAAGTAGATTAATGGTTGCAAAGGATGGGAGTAGGGAGGATGGGGGGTGGTAGAACAGGCATGGGGTTTGTGCTGGGGCGATGAGAAGGTTCTTGAATTATAAGGTGGTGATGGTTGTGCACCCTTGTGAGTACAGTTGACCCACGAACGACACAGGTTTGAGCTGCACGGGTCCACTTATACACAGGTTTTTTTTCAGTAGTAAATACTGCAGTACTGCAGGAATCTGAGCACGGGGAACTGTGGATGCAGAGGGGCCCCTATAAATTATACTCAGATTTTCAACTTCACAGAGGGTTGGTGCCCCTAATGTGGCTGTTGTTCAAGTGTCAACCATATACTAAAAAAACACTGAATTGTACACTTTAAAATCGTGAATTTTATGGTATGTGAATTATAACTGAAAATGTGAAAAAAAGATGAGAGGTAGAATATTTAGCATTAGACAATAGTATCATAGTTATCTGGGAGGAGTCCTGTTCGTAAGGAAATTTACACCTATTATCAGAACAAATAAGGTTCCAAATTAAAAGTTAAAGACATTCAAAAGATCTAAATGATTATCTAAATGGTTTTTGTCAGAAAATCTGTTTCTAGCCCAATCATAGGACATCTGAGTTTGCATTAGATAAAGTAAGGAAATACTCTGTGGTTTGTATTTTTTTTTTTTTGACATTTGTTGCTGTTCACTCCAACTCTAAGTACCAGACAACTTTTTTCTTTCTTGCATTTTCTCTTTCTTTCTTTCTTTCTCTTCCTTTCTTTTTCTTTTTTTTTTTTTTTTACATGGAAGAAATGGCATTGGGTCAGCTGCAAGTCACTCAATAAGGAGGACATTTTTAATCTGTCTTTGGTTTAATATACATATAGAATCAGAATGTGTTGCTTTAATTTTAAAATATAACATTTAATTACCATGTAGCACTGACTTAGATAGATGGTAGTAGATAGATAAATACTAAAATGTATTTGTCCAGTTCTAACCACATCTTTTGAATCATGGGATATACTTCTGAGGAGCCAGGAGGCCTAAGATGCCTTCAGTTAGAACTAAGCTTCTCCTATATCTATTCTCAGTTTGGCCTTATATGTACTATTGGTTGAACTTATCATGGTATAGATTTGTTCTTTTGTTGATCTTTTCAACAAATATTTATCAATGCCTGTGTGTTGCATGCGCTCTTCTAGGCACTGGGCATATAGTAGTAAACAAGGCAAAAGTCCCATCCTCTTAAAACTTTCATTATAGATAGTAGCCAGATTCTTACCCCTTTTTCTAAAAACTCACTTATTGATGATAGTTGGACGATTAGAGTTTTTTACTGCTTTTCTTTGTTTTTTGTTTTTGAGGAGGGAGGAGAAGAAATCCTACTCATCCTTTATATTTTATATCTTCACAAAATCTTCTTCACTCTTACGTGGAATTTACTGCCTGTTTCTGTGTTGTTCCTAATGCACTTTATATTAGCTTCTGTTCTACTTCTAAAAAGCAAATCTGGTCATGTCACTCCCTTATTTCCCTTTTAGTGACTCCCCATTACTCTTGGGTTAAAGTTCAGACATGACTTATAAGGGCTTTATGATCTGGTCCTGGCCTGTGTCTCCAGAGTCAATCCTCCATTGGACTTTCAGTTCGTCTAACATGCCCTGCTTCCCATTCCAGTGAGCTTCCACGCATGCTGCTTTATTTACTTAAAACAGTCTTCTTACCCTTTTTAATATGGCTAACTGCTACTAATTTTTCAGATTTCATCATAGATAGCACTTTCTCTGGTAAACCTTCCCTGACCAAACCCCCTGGTGCAGTGTGGGGTACTCCTCCCCTGTACTGCTGTGGCACCTTGTGATGCCGTTAACCAAATACACATTACCTGCTATTACCATAGCCACCACTGGACAGTGTTTGTCTTTCTCCTCCTGCTTTAACCCCCAGTTCCTAACACAGTGTGTGCTCAAACATTTGCTTCTGTTTCCTGTAATAACCTATGAAGCCCTTGAGATTAGACTGTGTGTGGTACATCATAAGAAGTGCTAAGCAGATGTTTGAATGAATCAGTGAATGAGTGATTGTATTCTTTAGTCTTGGAGTGCAGCCGTCTGAAAGAAAGGCTTGTGAACTGCCCCTCCACCCCCCAAACCTCTTCATGTTCTACGTCATACAAAGCTCCTGCTCTGTCGCTCCATCTGAGCAGAGTTTAAGAGCTCATTTTTGCTACTTTTCAGAAATTGAATCATGTATTGAAATTTTTTAACTGAAGCTGCAAAAATAAAGTAATATTCAGCCCTCGCCCATGAATAGTAATGGCTTTAGAGATTTCATAGCTTAAGACATGTTAAAACAGTTGTGTAAAATAGACCTTATCGTGTATATGTCAAGTTGAGGGTTTTAGAGGAATAAAGAAAGATGTGTCAGGAAACTAGACTCTGGACAACACTCCTTCACTCCTTCAGTGAAAAGCACTGTTGATTGTGAAATCTGCAACTAAACCTACCAATTCTTGAGCTTCTGGGTTAGACTTTTTGATTTAAGAATTTTGCATATACAACCTATTTATATTTTCTCTGAAACCCTTGTCAGGAATTTTCATTTTAATTTTTTTCCTGACTTAAAAAAAAATTTGTCCTTAAGTAAAAATAGAGAAGAGTGTATGTCCGAATGGTAGTGTTTTATTTTGTCTGCACATTTTTTCCTTTTATCTGTAAATACAGTGACATTTTATCTTTTTGTTTGTTAACTGAAGTGTGAATATGTTTTATCTGACTCTGTATAATGAAATTTTATCATTTATAGTAACCACTGATGTTAAATTTCATACTATTCTAACTGGAGTTTTTTTGTTTTTTTTGTTTTGTTTCTCTCTTATACCTAGTTGTTATGGAATTATAAGCTGAACCTAACTACAGATCCCAAATTTGAATCTGTGGCCAGAGAGGTTTGCAAGACTACCATATCAGAGGTAGGTTGTGAAAGAAAGAATTTTGTGGATATTTAATGACTTAGAAGCAAAAATTACATCTGTTGACCAAACCAGTCATTAAGGGAGGAATGACTGATTCAGTTACTTTACTTTTCTTGGAATTAACGTATGTCTTGGCTCAGAGATAGGCTAAAGGGGTGTAATTAGACTTCTTTTTCTTAACGTTCACCTACACTTACAGTAGGATGCTGTTGATTCAGACAAGTTGGAAATCAGGCTCTTTTTGTCCCCAAACGGAGAATACAATCACTTCTGTCATCAGTCAGTGCTCTCACACATTGTACAATCTGCTTATGACTGAGGCGTATCAGAATGGTTTCCCCAGGAGGCTGATAAACATTCCTAAGTGTTTTGGCTATGCACTTGGACCAGTTGAACCACAGGGCATATGCTTCAAATAATAGGAGTTAGCATTAAAAAGGTTTGTAAAAAGATTGTATATATTGTTATAAATGGATATTGAGTATAAAAACAAAAATAAAAATAATTACTAAAAATGTATAACATTATATGGATGCTAATTGGTGATATTTTTCAATCATTTCTCTTGGCTCAGTGTAAATATCAAATAATATTAGTGAAAATTGTGGTATTGGAATTTTTATTTTAATTTATTTTATTTTTTAGAATTAGTGATAGAAATTCCATGAAGCTGGGGATTTCTTCATACTGAAAGAATCACAAAGAAAATAGTTGCTATTTTTTTACCTCAAAGTTAATAATCACAGATCTTACATCATATAGATTTGTCCCCAAACTACCCTATTGATGACTTAATTCAGGACCATTTTCTCCTGAGGTCTTACGGAAGACTCTACTCCAACCAGATAAGTCCTCAGCTTGTGTTCCTAACTTTCGTCATTATGGGATCTTGTGGAACCTGTTTTCTTCCTCAAACTTTCTACTACTGAATCAGATATGCGTTATTCTTTTAAAGCAGTGACCCTTCTTCATATGCGTTGGGGCTTCAGAATAGAATACCTTATTTTAAAACATTGATCTTCAGCTTCTAGGTTCAGTATTATGCACCTCAAACTCCCAATGTGACTCATGTACATACCAGTTTGAGTGCCATGTGGAAATTTAGCTCATAGAATATGCAGATTCATCAGAATAATCTCCCCCTTTGCTGGTTTTATCCATCTATTTATAAAATGAAACTGGCTTCCTTGTAATGTATATGTTATGTTATGGCCCTCTTGTAACCTTTTGGGGTGTTGTGGTTTTATAAAAGATTAATGTAACAGGGACACTTCTCCCTCCCTAGAGGGAGATTATTCTGGAGTCAAGAAAATTAAATATCAGGAAAAACATAGTTGCCAACAAAACATTTTATTCTGCATCTCCCTCTTCTTTCTTAATTTTGGAATCCTTCCAAGGAGGAAAACAACATCATAAGAATACTGAAGACTGCCAACCAAACTTTTTATTTACTCTCCATGATTGAGTCAAATATCGCTTGCTTTTCTCCTGCCTCATGTCAAAAATAGAGTGACTATAGCATTTTATAATGGCACCTTAAGAATCTGCTCCCCAGCCACTTCAGAGTTTACACCCATTCGTAAATATGTTGACGATTTAATGCTGTTTTTTGCTGTTAATCTTAGAAATTTCTTTTATTGTATTAAACTTCTCTCCAATAGAGTGGTTGAAGAAAAGCATACACTTAATTCAAACACTACATCTGGTTGTAATTGGTGGTGAACAAATAGGTGTTTCAGTAAAATCTCAGGTGATTGAAGCTAAATATACATTTAATTTCTTATTGAGGCTCCAATTCAAAATGTCTCTTGGTCTTTCTTCAGAGTTTTAAACCATTGATTGCCCAGTATTAGAGCCTATATGAATACTTCTACTTCATTGTTTTAAAACCCAGGTGTCTGCCACTAGTCCTGTGTTTTTTATGCAGGGTTTTTCCAGTGGTTGAATTATAAATGCTGAGATTTTCAAGCAGCTATTTCTCCTTTCACTGTTGAAACTTACCTCTGTTTTGCTTTAAAAAAATCACAAACAAACAAACAAAAAACCCTTTTCTTGGAAATACATTCACGGCCCTCTCTCTAGGCATCACCCAAAAAAAAGAGCTCAAGGTTAAGCTGAAAACGTTGCATTCAGCTTGTTGACTGTTGAAGATCTCTGCTGCCTCTTGAAACCAGTGTGAGGCTATTTAAATTTCCAGGTTTGCTTCTTTAAAAGTAAACACAATTTCCTCTCTTGAACTGAGTCTTTGACTTGCTCTGGATTTAATCCTGGGGTCAGACATGAAGAGACCCACCGGCCTATAGGACAATTAGTATGTGGTATGTCCTTCACCTAGCACCTTTTGGAAAAGGAGATTGTATTTGTCTTATCAAGTGTACATGTTTACCATAGGTGGTGTAATAGTAGAGAATGGTCTCCATTGGTTTCAAAAAAACCAGTAAAATATTCCCTTCTCATTTATATTGGAAACAGACATTTACATTTGGCTCCTTCCTCTTGTCAAAACTGCCACTTTTGTTTTTTTTTTAATTGCTCCAAATGCAACAGGCTTTTTCCAAACAACCTTCTCTGCTTTATAATTCAAGCTTAAAACCCTGTAAGTAGATTTCACTTTTTTATGCCTGAATTTCAACATTTTGGGGCTATTTTCCTTCATTAGCACTTGTGATTTTATGTGTACTTTGCGGGAACACTACCCATGTGGAGTCACGCTGTGCTTGATCCACTAGATCATATGTCTAAACCACCCAGATTACACTTGCAATGGCCTTCCCCCTTCCCAAACTTCTTGCCAGACTGCACTGAACATCATGTTTTTTTAATAAATTGATTTATTTATTATTTATTTTTGGCTGCATTGGGTCTTTGTTGCTGCGCGCGGGCTTTCTCTAGTTGCGGCGAGTGGGAGCTACTCTTTGTTGCGGTGCGCGGGCTTCTCATTGCGGTGGCTTCTCGTTGTGGAGCACGAGCTCTAGGCGCGCGGGCTTCAGTAGTTGTGGTTTGCGGGCTCTGGAGCGCAGGCTCGGTAGTTGTGGCACACGGGCTTAGTTGCTCTGCGGCATGTGGGATCTTCCTGGACCAGGGCTGGAACGCATGTTCCCTGCATTGGCAGGCAGATTCTTAACCACTGCGCCACCAGGGAAGTCCCTAAACATCATATTTAAACATATTTCTGTTCTAGACCACAGTGTTAAAGCTGGGATTCTGCTAGGTTCAAAACATATGTCCAAATCCATAGTTAATTCAGAATACGTTAATGTCATGTCAAGAGGTAATAGTATGCCTTCCTCCCTCCCTCCCCTTGGTCATTAGGTTTACCTAACATTAATAGTTTGCTGTGTAGCTTGGCTTGGGATATGCAACTAGACTTTAGTTCTGCACCTGTTTTTCAGACCTGTTCCTTAGACTAATCTTCTCACTGTCCATTGTGTTCTTTGCATGGATAAAGGGACTTCTCAGTAGAATCATTATAAAAAGAGCTGTCAAAAGCTCTTTTCAATAAATACATTTTAATAAATTTTCTCAACAAAGCTGAAAATTTTTAAAAAGCTCTTTTTACGCCATTTAAACATGGGTTCTACCTAAGCATTTGTATATGTATGTATTTTCTTGCAAAGCATATTAATCAGGTGTTTCCTAGAAGGTGCAACGATCTGAATAGGCATGGCACACTATTTTCTTTAAAACACAAGCATTTCTAAGTGTTTTCCTTTTTCTCCCGCGGAAGAAGAAACAAGAAAATATCATTCTCTCTTTTGTAAAAGTTGTTTGGTAAGAGAATAGAATACTTGTGTAAAACAGCCACTTTCCTTTGAGCAGATCAAAGAGTGTGCTGATGAACCAGTTGGAAAAGGTTACTTGGTTTCCTGCTTGGTGGATCACCGAGGCAACATCACTGAGTACCAGTGTCACCAATACATCACCAAGATGACAGCCATCATTTTCAGTGATTACCGTCTAATCTGTGGCTTCATGGATGACTGTAAAAATGACATCAACATTCTGAAATGTGGGAGCATTCGGCTTGGAGAAAAGGTATCTACTACACTGCCTTCACCAAAGGGGTCTTACAGACTCGATGAATGAAAAGCTTTGTATGACTGGCATGGAAAAAATTTAGGGCTGGAGGTAGACTTAAAGTTGAGGTCCAGACAGCCCCAATATCTAAGGCTAGTTGGCCTGTGGGTGCACTTCATCTGTTTGTAACAAATTGTTTCAATACTGTATGGGGGAGTAGAGGAATTAATATCTGCTAAGATTAGTGTTAGCTTCAAAATGCAAAACCAGCTGCTGGTTACTTATAACGTTCCTCTAGAAAAGTATTCTGTAGTCCTGTGGGAAAAGTAGTTGGATTAGGAGAGACTCAAGTTCTCTAACCTTTCTTTGCATATACCTCACTGTTGCCATAAAAAAAATTACTTAGTAAGCACACCAGTATAAAAGAAGATAACGTATATAAAAATTAGAAAATTTTAAAACATGGAAGGTACTTTTAGCTTCTCAGAAGAAAGCTACTCTGTAAATGTGATATATGTTATGTTCATCTCAGGAGAACTAGTTTTAGTAAAGGCAGGAAAGAAAATAACTACCTAGCTTCTTCTTCCTTAATTATATCTGATCTTATTTTTGTCCTTAATAGTCTGTTGTCCGGAGGGTCACAATGGAGGTTCAGCCAGGTTTATGCTGAATTTGTTTGCTTAGCAAAAATGAAAGAACTCCTGAGAAGTAGCAGATGCCAGTGGGAGAGGTAGTCTGAGACCTGTGTATGGCATCAGCTGTTAATTGCTGCTGCTCATTAATCTGCTGTTTAGGAAGTACGAGAGAAAGCAAAATCCATTTGTGCCTTTGCCCTCTGTTTGTTCAGAGCACTGTGACTTGCAAGCTTCCGTCCCCAACTGGGGGGCGTGGTGTTAGAATTCTGGAACTGCACACACCAGTTCAAATGAAGGTTTGAGTGCTGGTTATTGTCTGGCTGTCACCAAATACCCTTTGCTTCATACCAGCACAGGGCTCGCCCTTTCACAGGGAACCTCTGGGTCGGTCTTGAGAGCACTGTGAACTGGCATACAGCTTTCAGGCAGCTAATGAAAGGCCAGTTTTAATAAAGGAGGGTGATTCTTCACTTTCCCAGCACACTGTAGAAATGGCACAAAAGCATTTAAGTCACCCTGATAATTCAGGAAGCGCCTCTGACTTTATTTAGGGTGTTGAGGGTTATATTCCGTTCCAAACCTCACTCTTAAAAATCTTCATAGAAGTGTTACAGACACACTTTTCAGGAATCAATGATGACACATTTTCATTTTTGTGGTTAGTGATCCGTGCTGTAGAGCAGACCATTACAATTCACCTCTCTTTGTAGTAGTTCTTCCCTGTTGCCCACCAAGATAATCACTGGTTAGCTTCCCACTAGCAATCTGAATTGTCAGTGTAAAACCTGCTTTCAGCTGCGTGTACAAGTTACTAAGTCTGCACTGACTTGAACCATGGCAGAATATAATAGTGCCAGAGCCCAAAGATGTGACAGTGAGGATTGATTTTTCAGCTTAGTTAAAATAACAAAAATGCTTCCATGGACCATCCAAATGCACATTTTTGTCATTTTCATCTTTGGCTGTACCTACCAGTTAGATGAATTTCTTTTTACTCCAGACCCCCACCCTAGCACCCTAGAATGACTCATGCCTGCACTTCTGAAAAAGCATGTTCCTTTGTATGTAATCCACCCTATTGCTACAGCCAAGTTTAAAAACGATAGCAGTCTGTCCTCAGCCCTTCTTTGCCTTTTTCTAACTATAGTTTCCTTCTCTGAAGCCAAGTTATTTAGTTTTGAAAATTATCCTGAGAATTTATAAAGTCAGCTTCTGACCGCAGAAGAGAACGCACTCGTCAGTTTTAAATTTGTTGCCCTGAAGCTTGCAAACTCCTCTGTGACTAGCTTTGAACTCACCTCCAGAGGTCAGAGGAGAGGCGTCATGGTTAATCTGTTTATACCCTGCCTCTGTATGAACATATAAATGTCATAATTTCAGAACTATAATGATTTTTTCAGAATGTTAATGTATGTAAATTTTTAGAACAAAGACTATATATTTAATAAAACCTTTGGAATTTTATAAATAAATATTTTTAAAATGGAAAGGCAGATCTCCAAAAGTAAATGTAAATAATTTATATCATTTGAAGAGAAAGCAGGATGTGGCATAACAGGAACTTAGTTGCGGACAAGTGCCCCACATTATTACTACTTTTATACTTTTCACACACTAGTTTTATCATTTTATTCTTTCCTGCTTTTAACCAACTACTTTGAGTAGTTCAGACATTCTTTTTCTCTCTTTACCTATAGAGGTAGATCACAGAAGACATTACAAATGTTGAAATGGAGGATGGTTAATAGCAGAGATGAAAGCTGAGTTCTTGCCCACCTTTTTGTGATTAGTGTTATCCTTCTCTGGTCTTTCAAAAAAATTTTTAAAAAGGACAAGGTGTATGGAGAAGAAAAAATATTACTTATTGAACTGCTAAAAACTGATTGGGACACTAGTAATAGTTTTAAGACAGACATTTGTCTCACCACAATAGAATTTTAAAAATTCATTGTAAGTAAGTCCATTTACAGTATCATTTGTTATTCATATGTCAAGCCTGCATATTAATAACTTTTTAAAACCTAACCCTAAGTAATTTCATTTTCTTGTAGGTAATGTGCTGCTATACAGTCCCTTGCTTTCATTCATATTCAGTAATAACCCTACAGTCTTCTTTGTCAAATATTTGCATACATTTCAGTTGTATAACTCAAATGGGCTGAACTGAAAAGCTCAGAGACTCTGGGAAACTGAGAAGAATTCCTGAAATATCTTTATTAGAAAAAATTATCTAAAGTTATGATAAATGAAAACATCTAATGGAGGTGATGTTATGGCTCAATACTAATATGTGGTGCTACAATTGCTATAATTAAAATTACATCTCAGATTCCTTAGAGGGTCTCAAACCATGGTGCTGGTGCATTTAAACAGTTGTAAACCCTAAGTATACAGGGAAACACTTAGACTCATTACAGGGAAATCATTTCTTTACCCTATGATGTCAGAACTAAAGGGTAAGTCTAAATCGTGAGTTGGCTATCATGCTACTATTTTCAACCTTTTTTATATGATTACGACCTAATTGCTAGCAACCTCTCAGTAAGTTATTATGAGCTACTAAAATTTGGTATAAGATATTATTTCATTAACAAAACATGTTTATAATAATCTGTTGTAAACTGTAAATAGTAAGTGACTGATATGTTTCCAAATCTTTGTTACCACAGGTTTGTTTTTCCTTTGGGAAGTGGAAATGGGTAGGGCTTTTCTAAGTGGGCCAAAGTCAGACAAATTTTAGTGTCACTCATAAATTAGGAAGAAAAAATAAGCTTTACTCTGAATTTCTGGGGTTTGTGTCCACTCTTCTCTCTGTCCTTATCTTTTTGTCACTTGTCCTTCAGAGTTTTTTCTCCCTTCAGAATTACTCTTTAAAAAAACTTTTTGCTTATCTCAGGTTTCTAAGCATTGGATGGAATCATAAAGCTAGTGAGAAAGTTTGAGGTACAGATAGAAAATAGGAAGGCATGAGAATCTGCTGGTATAGTGTGCTTCCTGATCTTTTTTGGATCAGAAAACCTTTTGGAATTTAATGAAAGCTATGAACTTTCCTCAGGAAAAATATACAAAACCCACATACAAACTGTAGGAGTTTCATAGCACTCCAAGGCCTAAAAAAATAAATGGTGGACTGTTAGCTAGGTGCCTTATGTTCTGCAGCTTGGACGAGTTGATAAACTCCTCTAGGCCTCTGTTTACTCAGCTGCACAATAGGTATCACAGCTCGTAGCCCCTTTTCATAGGTATATTAAGAGAGAACATGAAAATTTTCATGAAAATACTTGGAAATTAATGTGCTGTGGAACAAACCCTATTACAACAAAATGGAAAAAAACTATATACATTTTTTGTTGAATTGAAATTTTAGTAAAATAGATATTTCCCTACCTAGTTTTAGGAGTCTTATGTACAGATGATCTCATAAACATGGTATTTTACTATAACGAGATTTTATATACACGCGCGTGTGTGTGTGTGTGTCAGTAAAATGATAACACTGAATTTTCTGCTGCTTTGGTTTGGTACATCTATGGATATACCTCTCAAGTTTTTGAAGCATATCTTCTGAATATAGAAGATTAGGGGTCTTAAATAGAAAATGTTTAGGGGAAATTTTTCATATTTTGAATGAATGAGTGCTTGTGGTTGCTACGGGGTAGATGCAATGTACAATTAAAGATAATTGGATGGTTTTAGGAAAGCTCTCAAAAGCAGTTTGTGTAAATGGTGGTAATCTTGTTAAATCATATTAAGATAAATCCAGAACATCAAAGTGAACATTACACTAAAGAGTGGGGTCTTTGCGGACAGTATAAAATAGAAAAAAGAGAAAGAAGGTCTCTATAACATGTTTTCTCAATGAATTTTGAGGTTTGTTGTTATTTTTTAAACTTGACTAAAGCACTATTATTTGAGAAATACCTAGCCCTTAGAGGTAAATTAACAGATATTTCTGCAGTGTTCTATCAATATTGACATGAACTATGATCACCACATTGGGCTGATGTAATTTCTTTAAAATTTTCTGACATTTTAAACTCTGAAAAGTCAGGTTCTTGTTTCTAGTGCAAACTAAACTGACTTAAATTTCCCAGGATCTGTATTTTCATTTATAGCTTGCAACTATTACATTCTTACCAAAGATTATCGAGGGCATTTTCTGTAACTTCCACAATGTGGTTGGTTCTCACCCTATTTCTCAATAGAACATTGATAAACTATTGTGTGTTGAGTTGGTTTTTTTGGTTTTTTGTTTTTAACCAAATGATGTTTATTTGATGCTCATGGTGGTGAGAGTTTTTAAATGTTAGTATCCTTGCTGTTTTAGGATGCACATTCACAGGGTGAGGTGGTATCATGCTTGGAGAAAGGCCTGGTGAAGGAAGCAGAAGAAAGAGATCCCAAGATTCAAGTCTCTGAACTCTGCAAGAAAGCCATTCTCCGGGTGGCTGAGCTGTCCTCAGATGACTTTCACTTAGACCGGCATTTATATTTTGCCTGCCGAGATGATCGGGAACGTTTTTGTGAAAATGTGAGTCAGCTCAGAAACTGTTCTTCTTTGCTTCCTTTTCTTCCTAAATATTTTTTTATACTCGATTCCAAAATTAAACCAACACAAGCTGTCACATGTAGAAAAGTCACTGAAATGGAAGGTGGAGTTGATCCCAGGATAACAGAAAGTTATCTGGGTATTGGATACGGCTGCTCAGCCTTGAGGTAACATCTAGTTAACACTTGGCTTCGAACAGTCTCCATACGTTGTTTTTTCTACTCTATCTCACTTCTCAATTACAGTTCTTGGAAATCTGTTTTATATATAGGAATCCTATCTTACCAGGGAATCCCATTTCACATATATTCCATGGCTAAAACTTGGCCATATTACGTATTTATATTTAACTAGTTTTGGCTAACACAAAGGAAGCAGCAGGTGGCTAACTTTTAAAACCAAATCCTTGGTTACTACCTGCGTACCCTGTAGAACAACTTTCCAACCCTTTAGGCAGAAATAATCTCCATCTTTACCACAAAGGACTGAGTGTGACTTGTGTACACTCCTACTCTGCCTGCTGTTTTGAATTAATAGCTTTAACTATCAGAACCACTGATCAGAGCCAATGCTAGAGTTTTACTGACTCTAGCATAAAGTTGTAAGAAGAGAGACTCATTGACGCTTCTCTTGGTTTCCTAATTAACAGTATGTCTGGGAACACATGACAGTGTATTCAAATACCATGGGAAATTTTTTTTCATCTTCACTGCAATCATTATTTTCTTTCAAAGGCTACTAAATTTTATAAATGACTGAGCCATGTGTTCAAAGGTAGTCATCATTATAATAATTTAACAAAGTTCTTTGTAAGATTGTGGATACTGCCCAGCATAACTACTTAGCTAGTGATGATGATGATGATGTTATATTCCATCTTACAGACACAAGCTGGTGAAGGCAGAGTATATAAGTGCCTCTTTAACCATAAATTTGAAGAATCCATGAGTGAAAAAGTAAGTATTACTTTGAAACAAACCAGCATTTTATTCATTTTCTTAAAAGCTTTCTCAAATCCTCTCAAATAATATTCTTTTTTTTTTTTTTTTTTCACACACACACACACTGTATTTTATTTTTACAAGAGATAAATCGACTGACACCAAGCATTGTACATGGATGACCACAACAAAAGCAACAATGATTGCAATTACCAAACATGAAACACACTCATACTATGTCATAGTATTGACATTCAGTCCAGTAATCCTCCACTGTAACAGCTCCTTTACTTTGCAGTGAAAATTGATTTGTATATTCTTTGCCTCTGAGTCCTTGTGGAATTTTTTTTTTTTTTAAATTCAGACAGAAAGTCACAAAAATTATACTCATCCTCATCAGTTCACTCAGTCCCATGTAATTATTTTTTTTTCAAATAATATTCTTATAAACTCATACCAAAATATAAAATACTGATACAGCTTGTCCTTTTCGGAGGTAAGATACTTGGCTTTTAGTAGGAAACCAAAACATATTTCACTTAAACCAAAAAAATTAAGCTTCTCGTGATATCTGGACTTTGGGAAGCCAATGGGGAATCAGTTTGGGGAGTAAAATCAGAGAATTTTATATCAGAATTACACTGAAGCCATCCCTATGTACTCAAGAAGTTTAGACTAACCAAACCAATATGCTTCATAGATAATTAGCAATTTAATTGTTCAGCAACTGTCTCATCAAGCTTTCTCGTTACTGTTAGTTCTCTGTCCCTGGATGAATGCAAGAATCTTTCATGACTTTTGAAAGTCGTTATTTTTGGCTTTGCTATCCTGTCACTTACTTTCCTGTGCAGCTGAAGAAATGTTCCTCATTTCACTTCCTTAAATCATTTAGTATTGAATAATTATATTTAAAAAGTATAGAATGGAGCTTCCAGAGTGTTATGTCAGTTGCCACTTTCATGCTGGTGAAATTTACTTTAGGGATATTGTTGAAGAGGAAAATAATACTTTGTCAAGTTAATGTATTAGAATCTACCACATATTTATGTGTTCTGGACAGTTGCTATTGTTGCAACAATCAGCAATTCACCATAGAATTTCAGGCTTTCCTGCTCATATACCCCTACTTCTTGTTACACTAGTTCAACACACTTGTGCTCAATTTTAACCAAACTTAAACATAGACATTTTGGTAACTACTGCAGTTGTTTACTGTACTTGGCCATGAGCCTCTGCTTGTCTTAGAGGTACATGTGAACGGCTCAGCCTCCTGAGCGGTCACAGCTCCCTTTCTGCCCGCTTTCCTCAGTGTCGAGAAGCACTAACAACCCGCCAAAAGCTGATTGCCCAGGATTATAAAGTCAGTTATTCATTGGCCAAATCCTGTAAGAGTGACTTGAAGAAATACCGGTGCAACGTGGAAAACCTTCCTCGGTCCCGGGAAGCCAGGCTCTCCTACCTTCTGATGTGTCTGGAGTCAGCTGTGCATAGAGGTAAGAGTTAATTTCTTTTTATCTTTTTCACTCCTTTTTGGTTCGTTTCCTCCTATGTGGGCTCTTTTGAGTACACTTGTACCTTGTGGCTCAGGAGCCTTTCTTTGTAAGCAGAACTCTAGGCTGAAGGCTTGGTATCCCTAAGTCTTACTGAAGCCCCTTCCTCTTAACTCAACAGCCCTAAATTTTGTTTTTCTTTACATCCCAGCTTTTTTTAAGTAAGGTATATTTCTCAAATCCAATTTAAAATTTTTAAAATGCATGTCACACAGCAATTTTAGGAGAGTCAGGGAAGCATAATGATTTAGCATATGAGCTTTGGGTCAGAGAGACGTGACTTCAAATGATGCCTCTATCACCAAACTAACTGCCTGGGGACCATTATTTGTGTTTCTTAATCTCTCCAAACCTCATTTTTCTTATCTATAAAACAAAAATATATTACCTGTGTTGAGGAGTTCCTGTGAGGATCGAATGAGGTTTTTTGGCGTAGCACGTAACATACGCTAAGTGATGAGTACTGTTATTATTCCAACAGTGTTGATATAAAGAAATAAACAGTGAAAGAAGGAAGGATTACCTTATAAGGTCAGACTCAGGGTCTGTTCAGTCCAAAAGTCAATCCCTGATAAAGGAACTAAGAAGGATGTATAAAAGGTCAGGGTCATTCAGAAAGAACATTTCTTAACATGGACTGTAGGATGTAAAAATGAAATTCCTAGCTGTCAAATGAATGATGCTAGGACAATTGGCTAGTGATTAAAAAGTTAAGTGGAAAAAGATCAGTTGTTAAATAAAACTCAGAACTTTTTGTTGAATTTTTTTCTCATATCTGGGTAGTGAAAGACTCCTAAGCGTAAAAGCAATGAATAGCAACCAGAGACCATGCATGTTTGGTATTCATGCAAACAAAGGACATTTTGGAGGAAATTGGAGAATTTTGATTATGGTCTGGGTGTTTGATGAAATTTTCTTGAAATGTAAAGGTGGAGATTGTTGACTACTAAAAGCATATTATAAAACAGTATGCATTAACATCTAATTTTGGTATTTAAAAAATAGAGAGTTAATCTCCTTAAACTGCAAATTAACAGGAAACACAAAAAGACTCAGCAAATAAATGGCCAAAGGATATGAACAGATAATTCATAGAAGTTATACAGATTTTTAATACTAAAAAGTCTGACCATGTGAGTGTTAGTAGGATGTGAAAGCACTGGAACTACACTACTGATGGGAATTTTAAATTTCTCCTTCGGAAAATAGTTGGCCAGTTTCTTAAAAAGTTCCACGTACATCTACCTTATGACCCAGCCGTGTAAATCCTAGGTTACCCAAGATATATGAAAGCATATATCCATATAAACTCTTGTGTATGAATGCTCATAACAGCTTATTTGTAATAGCCCCAAACTGGAAATAACCCAAATGTCCATCAGCAGTTTAAGGGATAAACAAATTGTAGTATAGCCACATAATGGAATCATATTACTTAGCAGTAAAAAGGAATGTACTGTTGATTTGTGACTGAATCTCAAAAAATCTGAAAGAAGTCAGACAAAAAAAAAAAAGAGTCCATAGCATATCATTCCATTTATATGAACTTCTGAAAAATGCAAACTAGTACAATAATCTGTAGTCACAGAAAGCAGATCAGTGGTTGACTGGGCGGGCATGGGGTAAGTGGGTAGAGAGGAAAGGAAAGGAGGGATTCTAAAGGAACATGTGGAAGCTTTTGGAGTTGATGGTTATATGTTCGATATCTTGATTGTGGTGATGGTTTCATTGATGCATACATATGTCAGACTTATCCAATTGTATGTTTTAAAAGTGTACTTTATTATATGTCAGTTATACCTCAGCAAAGCTGTTTTTTTTTTTTAATTTCATAAGTTTTCCCAGATGGCATTGACAGCTCAAAGAAGAGTTGGGGAGGTGTAGTGAGTATTTGAAGTGAAGATTTTTCCACAAGCTTAAAGGGTGTAAGCCAGTAGGGATTTTCCTGGCTTTAATTTTATCCCAGTAGTTATCTTATTGATAAGACTTCTGTTGGCAAAACATATGCATTACTAGTTCAGTAGTATAAAATTCTGTATAAGGTAGAACACCGACAAGGTAAACCCTAGTCTTTGGAGTATTAAACTCATTTTATGCTGATAAAGCTTTTGCTAAATTCTCTGCTTTTCAGTCTAGATAATAGTGTGACTGGTATATTCTAGGGAAAAACTTGTACTTTTAATATGTGGTAATATCTGATCCTGTAGCTCACCATCCATAATGTTGTGACTTAAATCCTAACAGGGCGGCAAGTGAGCAGTGAGTGCCAGGGTGAGATGTTAGATTACCGCCGCATGTTGATGGAAGACTTTTCTTTGAGCCCTGAGATCATCCTGAGCTGTCGGGGGGAGATTGAACACCACTGTTCCGGATTGCATCGAAAAGGGCGAACCCTGCATTGTCTGATGAAAGTAGTTCGGGGGGAGAAGGGGAACCTTGGAATGAACTGCCAGCAAGCGGTAAGGACAGATTTTCCACTGCCATTTTTAATGTTACATTTTATCAGCCGAGGAGCCTCTTCCTGACACTGTCCCAGCTTATTTATCTGGATCATTTGTGACATCACAGTGAACCTTAGGTATTAAGAACTAGACGCAAAATATTGTTTCTTCAGGCATATCAGAGTAAAAACGTGGAATTTGCTGCAGAGCAGAAGTCTGAGCCCATAATAAATAAAAAGAGCTATACAGTAAACTTAAAGAAGTAGATAAAATGCATTGTTTACTGGAGTGTTTAAAGAAGAGGTATCTGGCTAGATTGTATTTACTAAGGCAAACCAGGTTCTGGTAAATCAGAAAAGGTCTTCCAGCAAAAGAGAATGTGCCTCTCGCACCACGTTTGATTGAGTTGAGGCTGAAAGAGAGCTGAAATGAATTGAAACTTTCTAGGATTCTCTTCGTACTACTGATATGCAGCATGGCGTGAATTCCTGGCCTGAAGGATCAAGAAAGCATGTCGTTTTCAAAATCCCACCATCTTTTCTTGTTCGACAAGGGCAGCTGTGCATGGGAGGGTCTGTCTTTCTCTACCGCCAAACTCTACAGTCAGTTCTGTAAAGATAGTTGGAAAAAATTAGCGTGCTTTGCTTGAGAAGATAAAGTTGTTCTTGATCCAAGGTTCATAAACAGTTGAGTAACTATAGATCAGGTACATAATATAATTTAACAAAATATGATAATAGATAGAGTGCATCTGTTTCATTACCATTATCCATGTTTATTGCTTTTTACCGAATAAGAGTCTTTGAGCAATTTACAATACGAAATGTAACAGTGGCATCCTGTACAATGAATTCTGTGGTTTCCTATACATTCCTTTAGGAAGCACAGAAGATAGAGTGTAGCCTTATACTCTGAATTAGAAGGTTGAGGTTCTCTCCTAAGTGAAACTTTAGAAAACTGCAATTCATTAGTCTCTTGTTTTTGTTGTTGGCATTCTTTATTAAAAACTGAATATTTTCATTGAATTTGATTTTCCTGCTAATCAGGTAAAATCAGAATTTTACAGTCTGAAACACAAAATTTCCATAGAATTTTGACCTGTAGTAAAATTTCATCTTAGCTTCTATTACTCACCCTGACCCAGAGTGGACAGTAACGTACACATCCCGTAGTGGGAAAACTAGACAAATGTCGCCTCTTCTCCAGAACACCAAGCCTAGCTAGAAGGAAGACTTCTGGATGTAGTTCCTCAGGAGCAGTCTTTGCTGGTGATTGTCCTGGGAAACGTCTGTGACAATGTGTGTGCCTGGGCCCCAGACCAAGAACACATCAAGACATTTCATCCTTAATGCAGCATGCAAAGGGGAGAGTGGTGGTCAGGAATAAACTTATATTTTTACTGAGGCTACACTTTGTACTAAGGTGTACAGAAAAAAGAAATTAGTTTGATTTTATTTGGAAGCATCTAGTTTACCTCCAGGGCTTTTTGAAATTTAGCTTGTTGAGAGAGAAATAAATAGCACCCACCTCATGCTTTGTGCCCAAAAGAAAAGTGCTTCCAAACCTAGAGGTTAGCCTCAAAAGGTAAAATACGTGGTTTTGTCCACATTAAGTTTAGCTAAGTGGGCAATAAACACTTCATTTTGTTTTTCACGGACCTGTGGTCTTTAGCCTTTACTCACAAAAATTGAAGATAGGTGATCCAAAGGGAGAAAGTTTTCCTTAGTCTTCTACTTCATTATCCATCCTCAGTCAAATGGAGGAATGTTTTGTAATAATTTGCTTTTCAAAGTTTCTTTCCTTGATACAGTAGACTTCCATATTGGTCGGTGGTTGACCATTAATTTTCCCTTGTTCTCTGCCTGGTGGTGCTTTGATTTAGTGATCTCTCAACAAATAGTAAAGCGAATAAATAGTGAAGCATAAGAATAATTATTATCTTAATGAGTATATACTCTTCCAAATACACTGTGATCATGAACTTAAATTCTTTTCAGTTATGGCTGAACAAATCTGGGCCCAGTCTCTCCTAGGCTAAGGAGACTGCCGTCTATTCTCTAGACTAATTTTTTGGAAGCATTTTCTCACGTTTTCCTAAGCAATCGGGGCAGGAATAGATGTATAATCATGTAATAGTTCACATACTTAGTGTTTATTTCCCACACCGCTGTCACTGGATTCCAGAGTAGCAGTAATCCCTTGAGCCTTTAACCTCCTAGAATGTGTAGGGCATTCATTGTCTTCTTTTAGAACCTGCAGTCTGGTACATGCATGGAGAATTCTCAGAGTTTGCCTGTCAGTCATGGATATTTAACTGATAAGTTCTTAGAGAAACTTCCAGACTCCCATGATGCTTATAATGTCCCTCAGAAAAAGAAGTAAATATTTTGGTCTTTGTCAGCAAATTAAAATTGGTAGTCATTTGACAGTAGTAGTAATCCTCCTACTAACTAACCACTGCATTTTGAAGCTTCTCCAAATTGCACCAAGAATTGGTATAAATAAGTTCCATCCCAGAATATTAGATATCTTTCATACTTCTCTTATCTTGATTGTTGACTTCTTTTAGGAGAGACAGAATTGGGATTTTCTTTTGATCTTTGTTCTCTGATCAAGTATGTGATGGGGTCAGTGCTTTCATATGAGCCTCTATAGGATTGTAGGTCAAATGTATGAGGATCAGAGAAGGCTCCTACAGAGGCTAAATCAATGACACAAAAAGGGCTCCAATTCTTTAACTTGGAACAAAAGGAACCCCAACCAGAAGGACCGTAGTTTTCAAATTTGCTTTGTGTTATTTAAGATTCCCACCCCAAACACCATCTGCTACCCATCTGTAGTAATAATGATCTTTTACATCTGTAAAATGCTTTGCAGCTTACACAACCTTCTATATATTATTCTTCCTTATAATTCTTTGCAGTTAAAGAAACTGGAACTTAGAGGTTAATCAACTTGCCTTTGTTCTCAAAGCTAGTATCTGGCAGAGACAGAACTATTAATAGAACTCAGGTTTTCTCATTCTTAATTTAGAGCTTTTTCATCTGTGCCCCGACTGCTTTCTCCTCAGACAGGAAAAAAGAATCTGAGGCACATCTTCTCATGCTTTCACTTTATTCTATGACAGAGTGTGGAGCAAGCAAAAGTAAATGTTAAAGAATATATCCTCATTTTCAACTGCATAATGACAAGTATTTTTCTGTATTACTTGTAATGAACAAGCTCTGGTTTATCTCTTGGTTATATAAAAAATAGTTAAGGAAATATAGGAAATTATAAGTAATATTATATTCTTGGTTTTTGTAATTGGTATTTCTTGCAATTGAAGTCTCACATCTCTTTTTAATAAAGCAGAGTATACTTGTTTTATGCCATTGTCTTTGCAGCAAAATTCAAATTCTAGATTTTTAAGACCAAATTAGATCTCTAACTGGAAATGTCTTCTGTTTACTCTTCTCCACTCAACTCTGGCTTGGCACTGAGTGTCAGATTTAGTAATTTGATTAACAGATGTGAGGAAAGAGGCAGCTTTTATATTGTAAGGTCCTCTTGTTTCGCACACATCCAGGGATGGTTCAGACAGGTAGGCAAGCTATACCTGCAACGAGTTAAACAGAAAAACTTGCAAAGTAGAGGAACTAGTTGGAAAGTATTTGACAAGAGCTGTTGAGCTTGGCCAGTGACAATTGTAGTACCTTGTTAAGAGTACATTGTGATATACCAGACTGAGAACTGATTGAAGACATGACATTGTTCATCCTAGATGTATAAGTGACTTTCTTTCTTCCTTCTTAATTTTTTTTAATCCAGCTTCAAACACTGATTCAGGAGACTGACCCTGGTGCAGATTACCGCATTGATAGAGCTTTGAATGAAGCTTGTGAATCTGTAATACAGACAGCCTGCAAACACATAAGATCCGGAGACCCGATGTAGGTTATCTTATTTGTGGTATTGTATTGTATTTGGCAGTGCAGCATGGGGAATATATCCCCAAATGACTTGCCGACGGTTTAACAACTTAACTGAAATTTTGTTAAGCAGGAACACATACCAGCTTTTGTTAAAACTAGTATTGGGATTGAGACTTGGGCTCTGCCTCATCCATGATGTAGAGAACCTAGACCTAGCATTGTGATGATGTTTGTTGACGGTGACTGAGCATATACAGTCCTAGACATTAGGTCACTGAATAATCCTACTTAATGGTCAAATAAAAATCAGGGAGAAAAACTCTCAGGATAAAATGAAACATGCTTTGGCTCTGTACTTTTCATCCTATTTGTATATTGTCTCATACACATTGGCAACTTGATAATTATTAGAGAGTAATTAATTATAATTGAAATAAAACACAAAATGTGGTGGTTGGAGGGGGTAATCATGGACAAAATGAACTCTGAAGTTATATCCAAGATCTAGGAAAGCTGTAAAATGCTATAATAAAGCATTTGAGTCTCATGTATTGGTTTTATTCCATATGATGTGCAAACAGCTCTTAAAACCAGGTTGCAAGTAAGAACAGGTTTTCCATTCTGCAAAAATCTTTATAGCCTGCAGCCGGCAGTACCCAACTGTGTGAAACAAATGCAGTCCATGTTTCTCATCATTCTGCTGTGCATATACTCCAGCTGTTCATGCTGTGGTGGGAGGTTAAAAAAAAGGTCTTCTTCCTTGAAGCTCTTTGTATGGTTGGTGGAGGTAGACAAACACTCTTAAGACTGATTAAGACTGTTTACCAATATGAAAATAACTGTGTCAACTATTAAGGGGGCAGGGGAGAGGGAGGAAGGAGGGAATCTGCTACAGATTAAATAGATTTGAGATACTGTTAATTAAATGCAGGTTATGGACCTTTTCTGGGTCCTAATTTGAACAAACATGTAAAAAGGCATGAGATAATTGGAAAAATTTGAAAGCTGACAGGATATTTCATGATATTAAAGATTTTTAGACTAATTTCTTTAGTGGATAATGGTATTATGTTTTCATATTATAGAGAAACATGCTGAAGTATAATATTTACAAATGAAATGATAGGGTATCTGGGATTTATTTCAAAATATTAGCAAGGGGGGTATAGGGTTAAAACAAACTTGGCTATAGGTTGATAAAGCTATGGGAAGGGAAGATGGATATTATATGATTCTCTGCTTTTGTATGGTTGGAAGTTTCTCATAATAAACAGTTAAATATAAAGCAGCTGCACACAGCTCTTGTGTAAGCTGAGTCCTAAGTGCTAAGTGGCTCTGAAGTTGATAGAAGGCATGAGCACTGTTAGGTTGAGTTAATTTGAGTGATTCTCAGGAAAGTAAGTCCCTGATTGCCCTAGGAAAATAGCTAAATGGCTTTTTCTACAGACCAAGCAGTACTGGTGTGAGAGTTCTGAATCCATTGTCAGAACTTTCTCTAGTTACAATTTCACCTCTATTTTATGCCCAGGATCCTCTCGTGCCTGATGGAACATTTATACACAGAAAAAATGGTGGAAGATTGTGAACACCGTCTCTTAGAGCTGCAATATTTCATCTCCCGTGATTGGAAGTGAGTATTTTGTTTTGTTTGGTTTGGGGGTTTTTTTGGCCACGCAGCATGTGAGATCCTAGTTCCCTGACCAGGGATCGAACCTGTGCCCCCTGCATTAGAAGCACAGAGTCTTAAGCACTGGAAGTGAGTATTTTGAAGCCATAGTAAGGTAAGCCTCAGCCTGTTCTCCTGTGTAGTCACTATCCCTTGTATTTTTAAAAAATAATCAGTAGTAATTTGTTTTTGTTAAGTTGTGGGATAGCTGACACTCTAATCTCCAGAAAAACCTCTTTCTTGCTTTCAGAACAGTATCTAAAAGCAGAGACAGCCCCTGCTGGTCTATTCCCAAGTGTCCCCATTAACTACTACATTGAAAGTCAGCATCAAGTGTTTCTGATACCACAAACGTCTATCTAGAAAGAACTTGGGCAGCTGTGGGGCAGCAGAAGCATCTTCAGATATGTCTCTTATAGTGATTTTTATTTTTATTGATTTGTCCTAGGTATGGGAGTTTGCTTTATTTCTTTTACTATTCAAAGTTATTGAATTTATTCTGTCTTAAGAAGCTCTTCTCAATAAATGACAACTTGATTCTCTTCTCATCCTGTTAGCCAGAAAAAAGGGGGGAGGTAGATGAAATAGAAATATATCTCTTATGGTCAGAATAACTGTTTATTGGCTGCAATCCCTTCCTCTTTCCATGTCTTATTTTCTCTTCCCACCTCCAGACCAGGCTGTTCCTCCTGCCTCCCAAGTTCAGCTGCTTCCTGATTGTTTTAAGCCATTGTACTTTGGTCATTAATTATTTTTCTGGTGATTAATATATGTTTTACCCCCATACTTTACTGGAAAGAGATTACTTGAAGACTCAGTGTGTCTATTTCTGTTTCCTCAAGTTAATTCTTGAAAGGACTTCAGAAACTTGGGTGGGAATTTCCCTGTGCTTACTCTGGCTATCTAAACCGAAATAACAGTGTTTACTGAGTTTATTGCCTTGAAAAATTATGTTTTTCCTCTTCTGTAATTCCTTCATCCATGATCAAAAGATGCTTCACAATCTGTAAAGCTCCTTAAATATTAGCCTTCTTCCTCCCATTAAGCAGCCCTCCCCCAGAGTTGATAATATAATGCAGACAGAATGAAGCATCCATTGGTCTGATCTGGAGGGGCAGGAGGCTCATCAC
The DNA here is from genome assembly GCF_028023285.1 of Balaenoptera ricei. Taxonomy (NCBI): domain Eukaryota; kingdom Metazoa; phylum Chordata; class Mammalia; order Artiodactyla; family Balaenopteridae; genus Balaenoptera; species Balaenoptera ricei. The sequence continues at coordinate 50,909,029 of NC_082657.1, read as the reverse complement.
CTAATCCACTGTCTCCAGAGTCAAAGTTAAATGTCAAGTTTTTTTAATTGATAAGCATGTTCAGGTAAACTAAAAATATAACTGCCTTACCTTGCATGGGAAGAAGAAGTGGAACAGTTTTACTAGAAAAGAACTTGAGGAGGAGACTGTGTATCTTGTCCTTTCCTGATCTTAATGAACCTAGTGTATCAGGTGAGATTGACTTTTACTCACAGAAGAAGTACTGAGTAAAAGTTGTGAATTGCCTGGTGATTGCTACAACCCTTGTCTCATTTCAGCTAGGGCACGTTAATGCTGAGTCTGTTATTGTAATGCTGTGTGCCTTACATTGCGAAGATACCATCTTTGATGCAGAATTTAAATCTTCTATATTAAGGATTAACAAACTTCTACAGATTGACCACTGTGTGTTCATGAAGAACAAAATTCAGGAATGTACTTGTGCTTACCTGCTGTCTCCACTACCCTAGAAGTGATTGTCAACGAGTACACAAACAAGCACCTTGCAGAAACCCTTAGCATGTCTTGGGAGGAAAGGTATAGTAAGAGTGGTTATCTCTTAACTCTTAACCTTATAGGCTGGACCCTGTCTTATACCGCAAATGCCAGGGAGATGCATCTCGTCTTTGCCACACCCACGGTTGGAATGAAACCAGTGAACTTATGCCTCCTGGAGCTGTGTTTTCTTGCTTATACCGACACGCCTACCGCACTGAGGAACAGGGCAGGAGGGTATGCACTCAATGTTGACTTCATTTCTTCCTGTCATCATTTAATTCGTTTGCTGTGAATTGTTGTGATTCCTATCATCCTAGGAAAACTTTGTTAGTATATCTGGCGGGGAGGGGTTGCTGCACTACTAGAAGCTTCTTCATTCAGTGAGTGTACATAGAATTGTTCTACCAGCTTCTTTCCATCTGATTTTATGTTTTTAACAAAATGAGGGGACATTTCCAGTTTTTCTTAAAATTACCAAAATCTAAATCACAAGTAGACAGATGCCGCTACCCTAACTGTATTTAGCGTTAAAGATCCGTTAGAAGCTCTTAGCCAAGGTGTACACGGTTCTTAGGCTTCTACCCTTGGCAGCAGAGCCCATAATGCATGTATTGGTGAGGCCCCTCAGACAGCACACTCGTTGGAGCTACACCCTCCACGCCCCACTCTCTTGGTATTTGTCTGCCCTGAGTACTGCCTCTTGTTGGGATATTTGTGTCTGCTTGGCTCTCAGGTAACATTTGTTGCCTTCTGGTCCCATACTGGCATGCTGCTTGCTCTCCAGGGTGGCCTTTTTAAGCCTTCTGAGATACTCTATTGCATTTCAGCCCTGCATTTGTTACAGAAAATATAGATGGTATTATTTCACAGGCATGTTTGCAAATACCCCTTCTGAGCTTAATGCAAAAGTCTGACTGTTTAGGATTCAGAATGAGGAGACTCAGACAGAAAGAAATGTCATACTTTAGTTACTGCAGTATTAACCCAGTTTTTATATTGCTATGTAAGAAAATATGGAAATTTGTTGTTACTTTTTTCTTCGTATAATGAGCCTGTCATTAATCACAGGAGCTCCTAAATCCTAGCATCTTGATAGTCACTATAGTAGGAGGTTCCTTGTCTTTGTAAATAAAGGAAGAGTTGGAATCTGGTATGCTGTCCTTTTAAAAAATAGGCTTCTTTTAAAAATCGAGGTTAAAGTCACATAACATAAAGTTAATCATTTTAGAAGGAAAAACTCAGTGGCATTTAGTACATTCACAGAGTTGTGCAACCACCACCTCTATCTACTTCCAAAATATTTCCATGTCTCCGAAAGGAAACTCCTATGCCGATTAAGCAGTTACTCTCTATCCCCACCATACCTCCCTCCAGATGTGTTGGCTCTTTTAGGAGGAGAGACTGACTGTACCTGTCAATGACAGCTTTCTCACAACTCTCCCCCAAAATATTAGTTTTCATCTGTTTGACCCTCTGCTAATTCTCATTAACTTACCTAGAAGAGTCTGGTTCTGAACTGAAGTAACTCTCACCTGCTTGTTCCGAGTTTAGGTAAATTTGAACTCAGTTCTCCTCACCCAAGTGTTTATTCTTTCTTGAATCAGACCCAGCATTCCACTCTACATTCATAGAGTAGTGGCAAATTAATTTTCATAAACAAAAAACTCTCTACCTCATCTGAACAAATCCAGTTCATTTTTTAATTGAAGTATAGTTGATTTACAATATTATATTAGTTTCAGGTGTACAGCATAGTGATTCAGTCCTAATTCACCTTTATCAGGATACTCTGAGAAAAGAATATTGTTTCATACAGTATATTAGAAAATGCTGAATGTATTTATAATCGCATTCCTAGAGATAAAGGTGTTTAGAAGCGTCCTAGAACATTTAATTTTTATTCTGGAAGAGATTCGAGGTATAAAGTTCGGTTCAAATGACTGTAAAGTTATTTGTTAGCTTCCTGACAATGGATTTGTTCTATCTAGTGTCTTTTGGTTTTGGTTTTGGTACCTTTGAAGTATTTTGCTTATTATTTCTCATGTAGCTCTCACGGGAATGCCGAGCTGAAGTCCAGAGGATCCTACACCAGCGTGCCATGGACGTTAAGCTGGATCCTGCCCTTCAGGATAAGTGCCTGATTGATCTGGGGAAATGGTGCAGTGAAAAAACAGAGACTGGACAGGTAGGTGACAAAGCTACCTATTTATGGTGTAGTAATAATAATAATGTTCATGATTAACATTTTATATAGACTACAAACACTGTAAAATCCATCTCCATCAACTTCACAAGTGTGTGATTTGCTATATTATTCAGTGTTCTTCGTATAAGAAATCCTGAGGAAAATGTTCTCTTTGGTCTCTATAATTGTACTTTTCCTAAGCAGTTAGTTTGTTTTAATGTTATGGTTATTATGTTTTGTAATTGATTGTTTTCCCTCTTTGTGCTGCCTCTTAAAAAGCCTCAAGCCAAAGATATGGCCTGCCTCTAGCAGGTGTATTAGATTTTGTGGTAGGCATTTTGTGTACTAACTTACTACCGGCTTCATTCCACTTTCCTTAACATATTTTCTTTTTCTTTTCTCTTTTTTACTCATTTTTAATTGATCTTATCTTGCTTTTTTTTTTTTTCTTTTCTCATTTTTGTAAGCTACATTAGGTCCTTTTGAGGGAAGGCAGAGTATAAATATATACAGCGATATGGGAATACTGATATGCATGAATAGTATGCTTGCCCTACGACAGTCCTAGAAGAGATGTAGGAATGGCATTATTTTTTCCATTTAGTAATTGATACAATTGAGGCTCAGAGAAATGAAGGGTATTGACTTACTTACCTAGAGCTCAGGTCTAATCCTAGCCAGGCATTTGTTCCGTTTTATTATAACCTCTCTGTACAGGAAAGTGTAGAGAAGGAGCAGCCCCAAGAATTAATGTGTATGCTATAATGGTTTCTTAGGATTTTGTGCCTAGTTTAAAAAAAAAAAGAAGATATGTTGTTGCATTCTAGCAAATTAGGTGGGAAGGTAGCTTGTCTTTTAGATCAAGGCAGAGGAACCATGCAGTGAGGAATAGCTACTTATTTAAAGCCCCATTAATACTAGAAGGAGGCATGAACGGTTCCACTTGTACCACTCCAAAACACCCTCTGGGATTAAACTAATGAAAGTCACATGTGCAGGAATTGGATATTTTTTAAAAGCAATATGATGCCTACTCAGATCTGTTGGGCCTGGGAATATCATTTTCAGCAGTCTGTTTCCTGGGCCTACTACAGTTCTGTCGAGTTTATTGTTAGGAAATGCCATATAGTTTAGCTTTCTGTTGCCTCTGTCTAATGAAACAAGGGATATGGTCATATGGAATCCCATGAAACAGTTTCCTTTCATACCCCCTGTAAAGTAACAGTGAGAAGGCTGCACTACATTACAGCTCATCACTGTGAAGCTAAACTTAGGAAAGGAGTCCATGAGTGGAATTTTTCCCTTAGCCATTTATCTCCTCCAAAAGTTGTATGCATTTTCCTTTAGGGTCCCCCCCTCCACACTCCCTTTCTGGGTCTTGTATAATTCCCACAATCCTTCTCCTCGCTTCCCATTCTAATTCTGAAACAGAGATTCTTGCAGAATAGTAAGTTAAACTTGATCCTTTAACAGAGCCCTTTGCTGAGAAATAGCTGTTCATGTTCTTTGGGAAAGTAAGCTAATATAAAACTTAAAACCTCTAAGTCTCTAAAAGGAATAGCAATAGACTGATGTTACAAGGTAACTCCAGCTCAGTTTCCAAAGCCCAGGTGAGATAGCTTTTAGATACTCAAACCCTAGTGTGCTCGCTTGTTTTGCAGTTACCCTCAGAGGATCCTTTTATGTGGATTAGGGTTAGAATCCCAGATTTGATTTGCAGGAGCTATCAGCTCTCTACTGTGTTTCAGACCCTGAAACTGGGTCCCAACCTACTTGCCCACGAAGAGTCGTAGAATATGCCATATCTTTCACTGTGAATATTTTGTCCAATGATCATTATCAAAATGCAGGTTAGTAGGGTGTTGACAGAATGGAGTAAAGGCCTGATAAGATTTTTAGACTCTGAGGACACCTGAACATTGATTCTTGTTGCACTTATCAGTTTGGCCTTCTGGAGGATTTGCATGGCTGTTGTACCCCCTTGACCCTCTTAACCACCCTGATACATCAAATAATTATCTTTTCAAAAATCCCAGTTTAGGGACTCAAATAAAGCTCTAGCATTCTGTTCAGTGAAGTTGTTTAAAAGAAAAGAAAAGGAAGACCACTGAAAAGGAAGTGGACACTGGTATCTCATCTACCCTTGATTATTTATATAATTGACAAATGCTAAGAGAGTGCCTTTTTATTTGCAGGAGCTTGAATGCCTCCAGGATCATCTTGATGACTTGGCTGTAGAGTGCAGAGACATAGTCGGCAACCTCACCGAGTTAGAATCCGAGGTAAGCAGTTTGCAGCTCATGGAAGGAGAGTGCCCTGTCAGCAGCCTTTCTTTTCTTCTTCGTTCTTTTGTTTCGATACTCTTGAGAGTTCAGATTCCCTGTAGAACAAAAGAAACCTTATCAGATTCTCTGTTTGCTTTTTAAAGAAGAATATCGTGATGCTTCTTGAACCCCTTTTCTCATTTCTGTAGCTAAACACTGCATTTAGCCCTTCGGTTTTCTTCATAAATTAGAATTATCACAGTGACAAGACCAATCTTTTTTCCCCCTTTAAGAAAAGATAACAGCTATACTTCAAATCCCTTAATCACATTCAAGAATAGTCCAAGCATTCCTATTCTGTCATCCTTAGCTCTTTCAATTAGGTCATTTGGTAATGTTTTTTTGTTTTGTTTTTTAAACTTATTTATTTATTTTTGGCTGCATTGGGTCTTCTTTGCTGCGCGTGGGCTTTCTCTAGTTGAGGCGAGCAGGGGCTACTCTTGGTTGTGGTGCACAGGCTTCACATTGTGGTGGCTTCTCTTGTTGTGGAGCACGGGCTCTAGGCGTGCAGGCTCAGTAGTTGCAGCTCGCGGTCTCTGGAGCACAGGCTCAGTAGTTGTGGCTCACGGGCTTAGTTGCTCCGCGGCATGTGGGATCTTCCCTGACCATGGATTGAACCCGTGTTCCCTCCCATTGGCAGGCAGATTCTTAACCACCGTGCCACCAGGGAAGTCCCCATTTGGTAATGTTTGTGTGTCCACTGAAATAAAATAAAAGCCTGGGATTTGCAGTTAAACATGGAAGATTGAATATTATTCCATGTTTATCCCTGTTCCATCCTAAAACTCACTAAAGTACAAAAAATGAGATTAAAAAGAAACCTCATAAGCATAGGCATACTATTCGAAATACAGAGAGTATTGGGGGGGGCAGTTAAAATGTGAGAATTGTCTTGTAGGGCCAGAAATCAGGAAAACAGGGAATAGCTATTTTTTTTATAAGCCTTTTAGAGCTATTTAAGTTGTCAAAATTGGCAATACATAAAATTACATTTCTTAGGGTCTCTTTTTTCTTTCTATTTTTCAAAAATGCATTGCCTTGGGGCTTCCCTGGCGGCACAGTGGTTGAGAATCTGCCTGCCAATGCAGGAGACACGGGTTCGAGCCCTGGTCTGGGAAGATCCCACATGCCACGGAGCAACTGGGCCCGTGAGCCACAATTACTGAGCCTGCGCATCTGGAGCCCATGCTCCGCAACAAGAGAGGCCACGATAGTGAGAGGCCCGCGCACCGCGATGAAGAGTGGCCCCCGCTTGCCACAACTAGAGAAAGCCCTCGCACAGAAACGAAGACCCAACACAGCCAAAAATAAATAAATTAATTAAAAAAAAAAATGCATTGCCTTCTTTTATCTTGTGTCACCTCGTGTCTCATTCTCATTGTCCTTGAGGGCTGATGAGGATGTTCTGGGGTGTGTAACTCTTTAAAGGAAGATGTTGTGTCAGCAGCTGATGCTGCACAGCAGTTACTCTGCTTGAAGGCAGTTGGCATGTGTTCCCGAGAGGTAGTAGTTTGTCATCTGGTTCGAGGACAGGATGATAGATGTCAGTTACTCCTGTTTTCATTTTGAACTGCTTAGCTTTGGGGAAAAATTCCAAAGGCTTTACATACTCTAATATTATTTTTATGTTTATTTTTTTATTTTATTTTATTTATTTTTTATTGGGGTAGAGTTGTTTATACTCTAATATTATTATTATTATTATTATTTTTAGACGGAGAAGGGAGGGAGACTGTGGGTTAAGTCCTCTTATAGACTTTTTTTTTTAAATTATTTATTTATTTATGGCTGTGTTGGGTCTTCGTTTCTGTGCGCGGGCCTCTCTTGTTGCGGAGCACAGGCTCCAGACGCACAGGCTCAGTAATTATGGCTCACTGGCCTAGTTGCTCCACGGCATGTGGGATCTTCCCAGACCAGGGCTCGAACCCGTGTCCCCTGCATTGGCAGGCAGATTCTCAACCACTGCGCCACCAGGGAAGCCCCCTCTAATATTATTTTTAAATGTTTTTTTCTCCCCACAGTTCTTACTTCTATCTTCTCTCTTGCTCAAGCACGAGGGGAATCTGCCTCTAGAAAACTTGCCTTTCAAAGTATAATGAAGGAGCGTTAGAGGAGTAGCATAGAACTGCTGTTCTGTCTGTGCTGGGGCCATCTAACCGAAATACTGGAATAGTTTCCAAATGTACATATTGGATTATTTACCCATCAGATGATGCTGATTCAGAGAAAGAAACTGCCCCTCCCCCACCCCTGGCTCTTTCTAAAGCAGAATTACTGATATTTTAATCTTCTGCAGGATATTCAAATAGAAGCCTTGCTGATGAGAGCCTGCGAGCCCATAATTCAGAACTTTTGCCACGTAAGTGATGTCTAGAGGAACAAGGGTTAGAAACAGAACCAATTTCACTGGGGCTCTGGCTCCCACGTGTATTGAACTCATCTCTGTCTTCAGCTCACATTGCTCCTAAGTGATAACCAACTTTCACCAGTTAAAGTTGAAAATGTAAACATCAAGAGGGGCCACCATCCTGGGAAACCTTATTTGCTTACCCCTCATAGGTGACCAGATCGTTGGTTAACAGCACTTGCTGAGATGCCCTTTGTAAGGAAAGAGGGGAGGGGGAAGCCCCATTAGTAGGGCTGAATTGCTTCTGATACATACAGCTGGGATTTGTTAACAATAATGTGGTTTCCCCTTCCAGCTCTCTCCTTGTACCTGATGTTGAGGGAATTCTGTTACTTTATTACTTTTAGTCACTTACTGAACTACCTAAATTGTGGGAGTGAAACACACCCAGGAACCATAAGGATCTGACAATCAGCAGACAATGTTAGATGTTATCCCTAAAGCCAGCTGCCAGCATCATATAAGGAAAAGAGTTAAAAGACCTGCATAGTACATGTTCTTGTTGGAGCTTCACGCAGGGAGGGCAACTTGCTGTGTAAATTTTATTCCCCTGAGTGTTGATCCTTTGTAATGTCTCAGACTTATTTTGACATAATTTGTGATGTGTCTTATTTGTAAAGGCTCTAGAATCAATCTCGTTTGCATTTTTTTTATGGGCTGGGGTGCAGGCTTTGTTCACTAATGGTTACAAATGAAGTGTAAATGTGCACTACCTTCCCCAGGATGTAGCAGATAACCAGATAGACTCTGGAGACTTGATGGAGTGTCTCATACAGAACAAACACCAGAAGGATATGAATGAGAAGTGCGCCATTGGAGTCACCCACTTCCAGCTGGTCAGTAACACCTGGCACATCCTTCTTGTCTTGACTGCTTGGATGGTTACTGAATCCCTTCCTCTTTCAGAACATCAGAGCACCTCTTCTGTGAAAAATCATTTTTTCCAAGTATCTGTTCAGTGCAGCAGCCCAAATGTGTATCAGTACACTAGAATCTAAGCCTTTTTTTCTTTTAAATCATACTACCCAGGTCTGGCATTTGAATAAGAAGGTTAAACCATAGTCTTCATAGTTACTACATGTCTAAAGGAAGTATTTCTGATAAAGCAAGCACTTCCTTCCTAGAAGGGTGAAATCCAGTCATCTATGTAAAATTGACCTCTTCTTGGGGCACCTAGCCTCCCTGACTGCCTTCCCCAAATGGTACTGAGGGCCTCTGGACTGTGGGCACTGGGAGACAGGGGGGAACCGACAAATCCTGCCCTTGTCGACTTGTTTACATTCTTGTGAAAGAAAGATGCAAAAATACATTTACAAATAAATATAGAGTTTCAGGTGAGCCTGTGAGGAAAAATAAAGCAGTGTAAGGCCTGCAGGGTGATGGAGAAAAGGGACTTGAGAAGGAGGTATTTGAATAGAAGCATCAAGAAGAGTGAGGGAGCAAACCATGGGAAGATCTGGGGGAAGAGTCACAGCCTGTGTGTGACTGGAAGCTGGTGTGCCCAGAGCAAAAGATGCCGTGGGGAGCTTAGCAGGTCATGAAGTCAGAGAGACAGAGTTGCGCAGGCCTGGAAAGCTAGCTGCTGCAAACGGTATATGAACACACTTACACCCAGCGCTGCTGATTAGACCTTGTCACAGAGCTTCTGATTTTCTTTTTCATCATCTTTTTTAGGTGCAGATGAAGGATTTTCGGTTCTCTTACAAGTTTAAAATGGCCTGCAAAGAGGACGTGTTGAAACTTTGTCCCAACATAAAGAAGAAGTACGTAGCTTTTAACTGATTCATTCTGCTTCCCTAAAGTCCCTCTTAGCTACTGAATGAGTATCCAAGATGTCAGGTGGCCTGGTGCTATCTGACAGGATTAGCCCTGCAGGCCTCCTGCACCCTCCTTTGGTAGTATGGCCAAACACTTGGATTGTCTAGACATATCCTCTTCATAGCAGCCTAGAGCCACACCTGGTGGTGGTAGTTCTGATATGGAGAGCCTATGTCCTAAAGGAGCATTTTTAATTTTTCCAGGTTCAGGCTATCTAACTGATGAAGCACATACAGATTGTGTACTTAGAGGAGCACCTTGCAGTGTGAATATGAGGTTAACTGATTTCCTCGGAACATCATTCTATCGATGTTCCTCAGAACATCATTCCATCGGAACAGGCAGAATGCTTCCTTGCCTTCCGTCTTCAGGGAAGCAGCTGAGGCTTTCACTGAGTTAGAGATGTAGTAAAGAACAAAAGCTGTATTCATTTAAGAATTAGGTGTTAATGAGGAGAGTGATGAGCTTTTATAGCATGGCTGCCCAAATTCTTCCATGCTGCTCTTTGCAAAGGTGCATTTCTAGAACACACTTCCCCTCATATAAACCAAGTTCCTGTGTTTGCTTAGATTTCTGTACTTTTCACGAATGATTTTCTCAGTATATCAAAGACACTGCGCAGAGTTAAGAGTAGAGTAGCATTCCTCTCTGGTCACATGTTTTCATCAAAACCAGTGTTGAACTGTCCTTGCACACATGTCCCCTCTCTGGCCTCCCCACCAGCCAGGAATGTTGTCAGCATCTGAGCTGTGGCCCAACTTTTATGACATATACAGACAAATTGCTGGTTTTAGCTCTCTGAAAACACAGTGAGGCTTACAGGAATGGCATTCAAAAACATGGTAAAGGGGTTCCTGGGTTCTGGGGGGATGGTGTGGCCCCTGCCCCAGCCCAGTTCTCGGCCATCTGCCTTTGTGCGGCTCCAGCCAGTCTCAGGCCTCTTCTTCCCTTGGCAGGGTGGACGTGGTGATCTGCCTAAGCACCACTGTGCGCAACGACACTCTCCAGGAAGCCAAGGAACACAGGGTGTCCCTGAAGTGCCGCAAGCAGCTGCGGGTGGAGGAGCTGGAGATGGTAAAGCCGCAGAGCACAACCTCTGGTCCAGAAACCACAGGGCAGGGCTTAGAGAGTTAGGTGAAGGGTGAAGGCAAACTGAAAGATTTTAGCCACAAGCGTGATGGTTAAGACTTGGAGCTGCATGCTAAAATTTTACCATAGGACAGCTTCTTGTTTCCCTTTTTTTCAATGATAAAGTATTTTTTTACCACACATAACTGGAAGTCCAGCTGTAAGACAAGCTGTAAGCATGTGATGTAGTCATTGCATCAGTAATGTCCTCGAGGATCGAGGGTCTCTCCCTCTCCAGTCTACTGCCTTGGACACCAGCTTCATTGTTACGGCTGGTTTCCCTCATGGCCGCACAATGGCTGCCTGCAACAACTGGGCCACCTGTTGCAATATTCATCTCCAGCAGGAAAATAGAAACAAGGGAAAACTGCCCCCAGCACGAAATAAAGGTCCCTCTCCTCAATTTGATTGTGTCAGTTTGAGATCTGTGCCCCATCCCCCATCAGGGGATGCGCTCACTGATGAGCTTACTGATAAGGTGAGGTGGATGTTGGGAAGCCACCCACAGTGTGCACTATGAGAGGACACTTCTTTTCACTGTACTTTTGAGGATAAGCCCAAGCCACATTAAGACAGCTAAAAATATATTTTAATATGTTTTGTATTGTGAATCATACTTACTTCACCTCAGTCTAAGCAAAAACTAGTAATGGACACCAGGTATTATTAATATCCCCAAAGTTGCAGTACCAGATTTTCACATACGGAGGTAGTGATTCTGTGATAATTATGTTAAGTGGAACTGGCCTAAAGATACTTCTATAATAGAAACTTTGGGTCTTCAGATTTGAACCTGGCTCTTTCAGTAAAATAATAATAATAATAAAAGTAGAGTCCTACATCTGTATAATGGTTTTAGCTTTCAAAGTGGTTTCCACATCATACTATCTTATTTCATTGCACAGCAGTCCTGTGAAGGGGTCAGAGTAGATGGTAGCATTTCATTTTGCAAACAAAGGCCAAGGCCTTGTAGCTAGGTAGTGGCAGAACTGAAACTCAATCCTACTTCTCCGTTTACTGCAGTGACCACACTGCTGCCCTTGGCTGTGTAGAAGTTATGGCCACCAGACAAGATCCAGTCAACAAATAAATATGTAGAACATTTGATCTCTCCAGCTTAGAGTAAGCTCACTTTTCCATGCTGGTTCCCCCTCATACAGACAGAGGACATCCGTCTGGAACCAGATCTGTATGAAGCCTGCAAGAGTGACATCAAGAACCACTGTTCCACTGTGCAATATGGCAATGCTCAGGTAACTTTTTGTTTTTATTTTTTAATTGTAAAGGTAATGTGAAGGTACCTTTTTAATAATTAATTCTGTGCTGGTGAGATAGGCCCCATCACATCCTATCCAGCCTGATCATCCCTTCTTAAGCTACACCAGGCTGCTTTTCCCAAACAGACTACTTTTGCTCACCTTCATTCCTCTTTGTCACCTATTCTCTTCCCTCTTTCAGGTTACCTTGTCCTCCCTGGCCTTGTCTGCCTAGTAAACTCCTAATTATCCTTCAAATGCCTCCTCCTCCCCATAGCTTTCCCAACACTCTGCACCTCCAAAATTAATTATTCCCTCACATGATCCCATTGCACAGAAGTTCTTAACTAGAGGTCACATAAGAACCATCATGGGAGGTTTTTTCCCCCTAATTCACAGAACAGGACCCTACCCAGAATCATCAGAAATGAAATGCAATCAAGTGTGTTTTTGGTTTTGTTTTTAATGTTCTTCCATTGACTCATCTACCTCTTCTAGTTCAGGGCATTGCCAGGTGCTTTAGCCTTTGAGATATGGCTTTGTTGTCCTCTAGTATCTGCTGTTGGTGATGCAAAGTCTGATGTCAATCTGATTCTCATTTCTGTGTAGTTAATCTACCTCTTGAGTTTTCTCTTTATCTTTAATGATCTGTAATTTCACTGTGATATAATTAGATATGGTTTTTGTTTTCATTATCCTGGTTGGCTCATTCAGTCTCAGAATTCATGTCTTACTTCAGTTCTAGGAAATTCTCAAACCTTTGAAATATTGCCTTCCTTTTCCTTTCTTCTGGAACTCCTGTTAGACATTTGGAGCATCTGAATCTGTCCTCCATGCCTCTCACTTTTTCTTTTATGCTTTTCATTTCTTCATCTCTCTGTACTACACTGAGGTAATTTTTCAGTTCTGTTTCCCAGCTTCATAATTTATCCTTTAGCACTTTCCATTCTGCTCTTTAGAGAGACTACCAGTTGGGTTTTATTTTTCATTTCTTTTTTTTTTTTTTCCTCATATAGTGTATGTATTTTATTAGAGAGCATTCCCAACTCCTTCCACCCATCTCTTGTGACATTGCTGTTATTCATTTTTTATGCATATGCTATGGTCACCCAGTACATTGTTATTAGGCAGTTATCAGATCAATTAAGAATAAGAAAAATAAATCATTTTTTTCACTTTTTTCTTTCTCTAATGCTCTTCCTTTCTTTTTGTAGATCCAAGGTTTTGACCCATATATTTTCCCTTCTGCCCAAAGAACTTCTTTTTTAACATTTTTTTTTTACAAGGTGCATGTATGTGCAATGAATTCCCTGTTTTTGTTTGTGTGAGAAAGTCTATCTTCTCTTCATTTTTGAAGAACAGTTTTGCTGAATATAGAATTCTAGGTTGCTGGATATAGAATTCTAGGTTGCTGGATTTTTTTTTCTTTCAGTACTTTAAATATTTCACTTCACACTGTTTTCTGCATAGTTTCTGATGAGAGGTCCACTGTAATTCTTGCATCTGTATATTAGTTTCATAGAGCTGCCAAATTACCACAAACTGGGTGCCTTAAAACAAATTTATTATTTCACAGTTCTGGAGGCCTGAAGTCTGAAATCAAGGTATTGGCAAGACTGCTTTCTTTCCTAAGGCTCCAGGGCAGAATGCTTCCTTGCTTTTTCGATCTTCTGGTGGTTCCAGTCCTTGACTTGGGGCTGCATGATTCCAATCTCTGCCTCCATCTTCTCATGACCTTCTCCTCTGTGTCTCTCCTTTGTGTATTATTTATATTTTCTTATTCTTATAAACTTATAAAGGCATTTACATTAGATTTAGGGCCCATCCAGATAACTCAGGATGATCTCATTTTGAGATTCCTCACTTAATTGCTTTTGCAAAGAATTTTTTTCCCAAATATTCACATTCACGGCTTCGGGTTTAGTACTTATACATATCTTTTGGGGAACCAAAATTCAATCTACTAAAATCTCTTTCTCTATAGATAAGGTGTTTTTCCCCTCATATTATCATTTATTTAGGTTTTCTTATTGGTTTATATCTGCAATGATTTTTAGTTTTTGGTGTACAGTTTTTCTACATCTTTTGTCAGATTGATCCCTATGTACTTTATATTTTCTGATGCTATTTAATCTTGTAGTTGATTTCTAATCTCACAGTGTTGTGGTCAGAAAAGATGCTTGATATGATTTCAGTTTTCTTAAATTTACCGAGGCTTGCTTTATGGCCCTGCATGTGGTCTATCCTGAAGAATGTTCCATGTGCACTTGAAAAGAATGTGCATTCTGCTCCTTTGGATGGAATGCTCTATAAATATAGGTTAAGTCCATCTGGTCTGATGTGTCATTTAAGGCCTATGTTTCCTTATTGATTTTCTGTCTGTCCATTGATGTAAATGCGGCGTTAAAGTACCCCACTATTATTGTGTTACTGTTGATTTGTTCTTTTAAGGCTATTAGCGTTTGCCTTATAGATTGAGGTACTCCTATGTTGGGTGCATATATATTTACAATTGTTATATCTTCTTGGAGTGATCCCTTGATCATCACGTAGTGTCCTTCTTTGTCTCTTGTAATAGTCTTTAAAGTCTATTTTGTCTGATATGAGTATTGCTACTCCAGCTTTCTTTTGATTTCCACTTGCATGGAGTACCTTTTTCCATACCCTCACTTTCAGTCTGTATGTGTCCCTAGATCTGAAGTGGGTCTCTTATAGATGGCATATATATGGGTCTTGTTTTTGTATCCATTCAGCCAGTCTATGTCTTTTGGTTGGAGCATTTAATCCATTTACATTTAAGGTAATTACCGATATGTATGTTCTTATTGCCATTTGGTTAATTGTTTTGGATTAGTTTTTGTAGGTTTTTTTGCTTCCCTTCCTCTTTTGTTCTCTTCTCTCGTGATTTGATGACTGTCTTTAGTGTTGTGTTTGGATTCCTTTTTCTTCTTTGTGTGTATATCTATTGTAGATTTTTGGTTTGTGGTTACCATGAGATTTTGATATAGCAGTCTATATATATACACATGATTGTTTTAAGTCGCTCGTCTCTTAATTTCCAATGCATTTCCAATATCCTGCATTTGTACTCTCCTCTTCTCACGACTGCTGGTTTTGATACCGTATTTGTGGTTGATTTCCTACCTTTACTGTATGTTTGCCTTTACTGGTGAGCTTTCCCATTCGTATTTTCCTTGTTTCTAGTTGTGGCCTTTTCTTTTCTGCCTAGAGAAGTTCCTTTAGCATTTGTTGTAAAACTGGTTTGGTGGTGAATTCTCTTAGCTTTTGCTTATCCAGAAAGCTTTTGATTTCTCCATCAAATCTGAACGAGAGCCTTGCTGGGTAGAGTATTCTTGGTTGTATGTTTTTCCTTTTCATCACTTTAAATATATCATGCCAGTCTCTTCTGGCCTGCAGAATTTCTGCTGAAAAATCAGCTGATAACCTTTGGATTAGTTGGGAATGGGAATTCTCTTGTATGTTATTTGTTGCTTTTCCCTTCTTGCTTTTAATATTTCCTGCTTGTCTTTAATTTTTGTCAGTTTGATTAATATGTGTCTCAGTGTGTTCCTCCTTGGGTTTATCCTGCCTGGAATTCTCTGCATTTCCTGGACTTGGGTGACTGTTTCCTTTCCCATGTTAGGGACGTTTTCAGCTATCATCTTTTCAAATATTTTCTCAGGCCCTTTCTCTCTCCCTTCTCCTTCTGGGACCCTTATAATGCAAATGTTGGTGCATTTAATGTTGTCCCAGAGGTCTCTTAAACTCTCATTTCTTTTCATTTTTTTTTTTTAATTCTGTTCTGCAGCAGTGATTTCCACCATTCTGTCTTCCAGCTCACTTATCTGTTCTTCTGCCTCATTTATTCTGCTACTGATTCCTTCTGGTGTATTTTCATTCCAGTTATTATATTGTTCATCTCTGTTTGTTTCTTCTTTATATCTTCTAGCTCTTTGTTAAACATTTCTTGTATCTTCTCAGTCTGTAACTCCATTGTTTTTCCGAGATCTTGGATCATCTTTACTATCATTACTCTGAATGTTCTTTTCAGGTAGATTGCCTAGCTCCACGTTACTTAGTTGTTCTTCTGGGGTCTAATCTTTTTTCCTTCGTCTGGAACATATTCCTCTGCCATCTCATCTTGTCAAACTTTCTGTGTTTGTGGTCCCAGAGGCTTCAGGATTGTAGTTCCTCTTGCTTCTGGCATCTGCCTCCTGGTGGGTGAGGCTGGGTTAAGAGGCTTGTGCAGGTTTCCTGGTGAGCAGGGCCGTCTCAGTGGGGTGTGTTTAGAGGTGGCTGTGGGCTCAGGAAGACTTTAAGCAGCCTGTCTATTGATGGGTGGGGCTGTGTTCCTGCCCCATTGGTTGTTTGGCCTGAGGCGTCCCAGCACTGGATCCTAAGGGCTGTTGGGTGGGGGCCATGTCTTGGTGTCAAAATGGTGGCCTCCAGGACAGCTCACGCCAATGAGTACTGCTCAGTATCTCCACCACCAATGTCCTTGTCCCTGCAGTGAGCCACAGCTACCCCCTGCCTCTCTAGGAGACCCTCCAAGTCCAGCAAGTAGGTCTGGCCCAGGCTCCTATGAAGTCACTGCTTTTTCCCCTGGGTCCTAGTGCACACAAGACCTTGTGTGCGCCCTCCAGTAGTGGAGTTTCTGTTTCCCCCAGTCCCGTGGCATTCCTGCGATCAAGCCCTGCTGGCCTTCAAAGCCAAATGTCTGCGTGCTCCTCCTCCCGATGCCAGACCCCCAGGCTGGGGAGCCTGAGGTGGGGGTCAGAACTCTCACTCCTATGGGGGAACCTCTGTGATATACTTATTTTCCAGTTTGTGGGTCGCCTACCCAGTGGGTATAGGGTTTGATTGTATCATTAATGCGCCCCTCCTACCATCTCACTGTGGCTTGCCTTTGGAAGTAGAATGTCTTTTTTGGTAGGTTCCAGTCTTTTTTGATGGTTGTTCAGCAGTTAGTTGTGATTTTGGTGTTTTTGCGAGTGGAGGTGAGCTCAGGTCCTTCTACGCCACCATCTTGTCCCCTTCACTTATTTTTCATTTGTAACATCTCTAATTGGTTCTTCTCATAACTACCTGTTCTTGATTCTTGTTTACTATTTTCTTCTCTGTTGTTCTGAAGATATTAAATATACATTTGATTGCTCTGTTGCCTTTTCCCCTCAGTTTTGAGGCCTTGATTTATTTTGTTTATCATCTTTCTTACGTTATTAATGTTGCTTAACTGCAGTTGACCCTTGAACAGCATGGGGTTAGGAGTGCTGCATGTCCACATCGTTAAAAACCTGTGTATAGTGTCAGCCCTCCATATATGTTGGGCCCTCCCTATCTGAAGTTCCACATCCACAGATTCAACCAGTCACAGATCGTGTAGTACTGTAGTGTTTACTATTGAAAAAAATTCTCATATAAGTGGACCTGCATAGTTCAAACCCTTGTCATTGAAGGGTCAACTGTATTTGGTGATTCTTGGTTGTGCCTTGAGGATTTCATAGAAGTCTCATGACTACATGCTACAGCCCTAGCTACTGCAGCTTCCCATCTGCTTTCTTTCTTTTTTTTTTTTTAATTAATTAATTTATTTATTTTGGCTGTGCTGGGTCTTCGTTTCTGTGAGAGGGCTTTCTCTAGTTGCGGCGAGCGGGGGCCACTCTTCATTGCAGTGCGCGGGCCTCTCACTATCACGGCCTCTCTTGTTGCGGAGCACAGGCTCCAGACGCGCAGGCTCAGTAGTTGTGGCTCACGGGCCTAGTTGCTCCGCGGCATGTGGGATCTTCCCAGACCAGGGCTCGAACCCGTGTCCCCTGCATCGGCAGGCAGATTCTCAACCACTGCGCCACCAGGGAAGCCCCTGCTTTCTTTCTTTATCTTTTTTTTATAGTAGCTAAAAGTTTGTTGTAGGGAAGGGGAGGTTTTAGGATACACCTAATTCACTATCTTAAAATCTATCCCATGGCACTTTATTCTTTTATGTTAACTCACTCATCTTTTTTATTGTAGTTGTTTGTTTATATAACTTTGCCCTGTGAGACTATATAGTCTTCAAAGGTCAGGATTGAGTCTAATTCATAGCTGGCATCTAATGCTCTGTTCTCATGTGGTAAATGGTGAGCTGAACTGAACTTCCTGGCTTGTGCTTACTGTCGAGTCAGGGTTATTGCTCCAGGGAAAGGCAGAGAGCCTGATGTATGCTCCAAAAGGAATCTTGACAAGGAGTAGCCCTGGAAGGAAGAAGAAACCAGGAATCTTGAGAGGGTTTCCTTCCCCTTAGACTCCAGTACAACCTGCTCTTTATATAGCCTGCTCTAATTTTTATACATTTGGTTTGCTATTAGCCCTGGGGTTGTAAATCTATAAATATAATTCTCCTTTGTGAGGAAATCCTGATTCCTATTACCTAGGAATTAGAAATGAAAGGTACCTGTATAGAAAAGTGAGAATGTACTAAGAACTTAATGCTTCAGTCAGAAAACATGGATTATCAATACCTGATCCACCTCTTAACTTGCCCGTAACTGTTATGCCCTAGATTATTGAATGTCTGAAAGAAAACAAGAAGCAGCTGAGCACCCGTTGCCACCAGAAAGTCTTTAAGCTGCAGGAGACAGAGATGATGGACCCAGAACTAGACTATACACTCATGAGAGTCTGCAAGCAGATGATAAAGGTAAGGGACCCAAAACCAAGGGTTGAGCACAGGGTAAGTCAATGTAAAAAAAACACAAACTTCTTTAAATTTCAGAGGAAATTCATATAATCTCTCAGTGTCAACCTGTTTTATACAACTACGGCTGTGGTTCTTGAAGTCTGGTCCCTAGACCTGCAGCGTCAGCACCACCTGGGAACTTACAAAGTCTCAGGCCCCACCCCGATCTCTGAGTCAAGCTCTGGGAGTGGCGCCTTCTGTTTTCACAAGCCCCTGGGGGTTCCAATGAAGCTCAAGTTTCAGAACCACTAAGCTAGGATAGCTAACCTCACTTTGACCTGAGGAACAAGTAAATAGATGTCCATTAAATATGTGATTGGTTTTGAGCGCGGTTGGTGGTAGGTATACTGAGGAAGCCACTATCAAATGTCCTGATCGTCCATCTATCACCATCAAAGGCTTTTTTTGTTCTACAGGTTGTTTTGCTTCATTTACTTCTCCAATAAATGCCCCCTGCAGCAGGGCTGACTGGAGAACCTGGATGTCAGTTCCTAGACCTGTCCACACGTACAAAGAGATTAAACTTAAAGTGCTAACCCCTTATTTCAGCTTCCCTTTAAAATAAAATGATACTCTTCACCCTATCAATAAACTCCAAAGAGAATTGTGAAAGTTAGAAGTCTCTTTAGCTGGGTCTGGAAGAATTGAGTCCTCTGTAAAAGTGGAAATGTTAGGCTCTGATTTGAGGGAGGTTTGTAAGATTTTGATGACTTCTATAAAAATCAGTTAGCAATCCATGTCCCTGTATTAAGATAACAGTGGACTATAATTAATAGACTGTGGATTATCAGATAGAGATGGAGTTTATCACTAGTCCAAAATGAATCTCTGACTTCAAGGACACTAACAAGTGTACAGGGGCTGGCCCCACAGGATTTGGTAGGATTATAGCCCCTCTGGTTAAAGGGTGAACCAGATAGGTCCTTCCCCCACATCCCTGTTCACACTGGTGGCTGGGTAATTCCTAAATTTCCCATTGGGATTGGGTAGATGTGGCTTGAGGGCTACGTGGTCACCTGGTACAATGTTACGTTCATGCATAAACAGTATGTAAGCTTACGAGAGGCCGTGTAATGTAGCATAGCCATGTAAGTAGGGGATCCATCCTATCCAAAATAGGAAACAGGTAGGAGAAAGAAATGTGAGAAACATAGTAGAGAATAGAGAAAGGGGAACTTGAGGCTGGGTGACTATTCAGGCTTACCATTTCTTGTCCCAAGTGATACCTTTAGGTTCTGTCATAAGCTCCCCAAAAGATGTAAGAGTGATAAATATGGTGTTAATTGCCATATTTGGATAACTACTTTTATAAAACTTTGTTTCTTTGCAGAGATTCTGTCCAGAAGCGGATTCCAAAACTATGTTGCAATGCTTGAAGCAAAATAAGAACAGTGAATTGATGGATCCCAAATGCAAACAGATGATAACCAAGCGCCAGATCACCCAGAACACTGGTAACATTTTGGCACGGCTTTCCTGGTCCTGCTGGGTATGGCTTGAAAGGAATTGAGTGGGCATATACTTGCCTAATTAAACTAAAGGTGCTTTGTTGCTCATGAGTGTTAAGGAAAGAGTCTGGATGTAATGAGCAAAGTGACTTACTTCTTCCTTGAAGAGCATCTAGAACAGAATGAAAGTCATGGGAAAGAGGAGGCTGAAAACATAGGAAACTTGCCTTTGAAGGGTCAAAACGAATTAGGGCTAAAGTTCGTTGAAAAGTCTAGAAATTTAGTAAAACTTCACGCATGTGGCAGGAGAATATATGGGTAATCTGTTTTAGAACAGAGAAATTTAATCTCTGAGTTGCAAGACCTTGTAACTTAGTGGTCAAGTTGAGTTGGATATTCTGTTCTCAGAATTTTCAAAAATATGTATCATGGGGAAGGTTGCTGATGTCTGTTTGATTTTTGTGAGGACTGCTTAGAATGTTGGCCTCAATAGATCCTGCAGAGCTGCTGCGGAGTAGGTTTCCTGGGGGTCTCCACGTCTGCTCTTCCACTACAGTATATTGCTGAGTTAAAACAGTGTGTTGAGGGAGTTCCCTGGTGGCCTAGTAGTTAGGATTCCGGGCTCTTACTGCCGTGGCCCGGGTTCAATCCCACAAGCCGCAGGACATGGCCAAAAATAAAATAAAACAGTGTAGTGAGAGCTCAGTAAACATTTACCGAATAAATAAATCAGTGGTTTATTAGTGGTCATTGATGTAATATGCCCCCTTTGGGTAAGTGGATCTCAAAACATTTGTAAATCCAGGTGGAGTGTTTTCTCATGTGCTTATTACTTTCTGCTCTAGATTACCGCTTAAACCCTGTGCTAAGGAAAGCCTGTAAAGCTGACATTCCTAAATTCTGTCATGGTATCCTGACTAAGGCCAAGGATGATTCGGAGTTAGAAGGTCAAGTCATCTCTTGCCTCAAGTTGAGATATGCTGACCAGGTAAGCTGCCCTGGGCTTTCCACAGAGGTGTACTTATGGAACCTCCACTAGTCCTGGCAGTTTTTTCTTTGGAGGTCCTTAGCTTGCTGTTACTTTCCCCAAGACCTTTTTGCACACCTTCCCCAAGCCAGGGCCCAGATAAAAAGCTGACATGTTCTAATAGGCTGACATATTCTCCCTTGTCACATGTAGCGCCTCTCTTCAGACTGTGAAGACCAGATCCGGATTATTATCCAGGAGTCTGCTCTAGATTACCGACTCGATCCTCAGCTCCAGCTACACTGCTCAGATGAGGTAGGATTTGGGGACAAAACTGGTTGTGAACAGAGCTGGTCAGAGAAGTTTTTACTGGAGAAAAGTTCTTTACTCTGTTTCCCTTCAGCCCTGAATCCAGGGCTCTTCTAGGCTCTCCACTGTCTGAGTTCCTGGTTCTGTGTAACACTGAATTTGGTTTGTCCTTAGTCCTATCACTATTCAGTTTTGATTCCATATTTCTCTATTGAACAGCGTATATCTGTCTACGTCTAGTTTGTTCTTCCCTCTCCTTATTCTGATGTTCAACGCAGAACACTCCCAACACTTGCCAGGAGGATAAAAGTGCTCCTGTAATACCTCTAACGAAGTGCCAGTCCTTGGATATTATTTGACTTTCTAGCTAGAAAATGTCATGTAGTGAACCTTGTTCAACATATGTCCATTTTATGGGAACATAGCTAAAGATATTTCAAAAAAGCTTACTCATAAAGCTGTCCAAAGAAGGTTAAGTTTTTAACTGTGCTGCAGGCTGTGTGTCAGGACCCCCCTTTGTGTGTGTGTGTGTGTGTGTGTGTGTGTGTGTGTGTGTTTCCAAGTTGTGTAGCTGGGTTGACACTGAACCTCTGTCAATGTCAGGCATTTGCTTTTAGGATTTTACTTGGCTGTATGACCTTCCTCTTGAGGAATCAGAGAGTAGCCTTCTTTGTGACCAGCCCTGGGACAGTCTGACTCAGGTCTTGGGGTTGACAGCATGAAGATACATGTATTGACCGTTTTTCAATTCTGTGCCAGTCCTTGTGAAGGAGAACAGAGCCTGGCATCCCATATGGGAGGGAGGGGAGTGAAATCCACCAGGAATCCATTTGAGAAGAGCCCCGGGCACATGTGTGGGAGGATCTCCAATCGATATGCTTCAGAGACCAAGGTGTCTCGTGACAGTAGGGGTGCCCTTGTTTTTTGTGTGTGTCCTGAACAGATTGCCAGTCTATGTGCCGAAGAAGCAGCAGCCCAGGAGCAGACAGGTCAAGTAGAGGAGTGCCTCAAAGTTAACCTGCTCAAAATCAAAACAGAAATGTGTAAAAAGGTAACTACCGTCAGTCACCATTTTCTCTCACTTGCTTTTCTCTCCTCTTCCTCTTCTTCCTCTTAAAGCTGTAGTGTGTGTACATCTTAGTGATAAAATCTAAACCTTCCTTCCCAGAATTCTATCCTGTCCCCTCTTACCAAACTAATTTGCCTTTTGACCATTAATTGTAACTTAAATAATCTTTCACGTGTACTAATTACTTGTGACTATGTCTCATCCCCATGACTAGACCATTGTTTAAGGTCATTGTTTAAGTGCTATGCCAAAGTAAAATGTCAATTCCAATATATCAATAAGTGTACTGCATTCGTAAAAGTCAATGAAACTACAAATTCAGTTCATTTCAGAAACATCACATAAAAACAAATTTATCAAAATATGATAGCTGGGGCTTCCCTGGTGGTGCAGTGGTTAAGAATCCTCCTGCCAGTGCAGGGGACACGGGTTCGAGCCCTGGTCCAGGAAGATCCCACATGCCATGGAGCAACTAAGCCCGTGCACCACAACTACTGAGCCTGCGCTCTAGAGCCCATGAGCCACAACTACTGAGCCTGCCCTCTAGAGCCCACGAGCCACAACTGCTGAGCCTGCGTGCCACAACTACTGAAGCCCGCACGCCTAGAGCCCGTGCTCTGCAACGAGAGAAGCCACCGCAAAGAGAAGCCCGCACACCACAACAAAGAGTAGCCCCCGCTCACCACAACTAGAGAAAGCCCACGTGCAGCAACGAAGACCCAACGCAGCCAAAAATAAATTAATTAATTAAAAAAAAAAAGATAGCTAAGCATGCATTATCTTACAAAATTGAAAGTGAAATAATATATTTGATCTTTTTTAAAAAGCTTTATCTCTTTTTGGAAAAGTGTTTCAATGATATTACTGGGTCACTGTGAATATTGTGTGCAGATATTTTCATCCGCTAAAAATGTTTCTAATTCCACATGGTCTGAGGAGTGGTAGGAGTTGGCTAAAGGCTAAATCCAGATATTTTCCTTTGAATACTTTTTCATCAGATTATCCCGTTTAACTTCAAGGAGGACTCTTTGAACAACATTTCAGGGTTTTTTTGTTTTTGTTTGTTTGTTTGTTTTATTGTTGTTTTACAATCTGTGAAGTGCAAAGTAATTTTTACTTAAGAAAGCCATTTTTGACTGTCTTTACCTGCTATAATTTCATCATGTATAAATGGAGAGTCTGCAGAGTTGATTTCAGTTCTATCATGTTTATATTCCTGTTGTTCAGAACATCTTTAAACTCAAATAAGAATTATTCTTGGAGTAGAAGTTATGCTCTGTCAGTTCTTTCTTTCCTTTTGAGGATAACGGAAGTAAAGTGAAACATTTTGCTAATGCACCTTTCTGTTTGGGAATTTTAATATAGCTTATTACTCTGATTTTCAATTTTCACATTTTCAGACTTCTAAAGTAACAAAATAACTGCATTAAATCAATATAAACACTAACACTTAGTATTTAATAATATAGCATACCAGAGTGCCCAAAACCCAATTCTGATCTTAAACTTGCCTCGCTTTGCTTATTAGCAAACAGCTCTGCACACACTAGGTCCCCAAATTGTATTTATTGAATTAAATTGGATGCTAACAGTCTGCGTTCTTTGCATCATCACCACGTCGCCACCTATCTCAGAGTAGCCTCTGTTGGCTTAATCGTCCCTCCTTGACTTTTCTGTTTGTATGTAAAGTATTTACAGACGACAGATCTGATGTATTTCCTCTATAAAAGCTCTCTCTATGATCTCCCCTTCCTAGGAAGTGTTAAACATGCTGAAGGAAAGCAAAGCAGACATCTTTGTGGACCCAGTTCTTCATACAGCTTGTGCCCTGGACATTAAACACCACTGTGCAGCCATCACCCCTGGCCGAGGGCGTCGTAAGTCACGGTGTTCACTCTGACCCTGTCTGAACTGTCTTGGGAGGAGCAAAGACTCCCTCTGAGACATCAGTTCCAGCTACTCTGTTCTGTAGCTGCAGCTCAACCATAGACAGCACCCACTGGGGGCCTGGTTGATGCCTTTGTGGCAAAGTGAGTTTAGGAGTAATCCTGCTGCAGGTTTGAACAGATAGAGCCATGACCCGAGGTAAAGATTTGATGACAAGAGAAAGTTGAGTTATTTATCAGGGAGGCAAAAGTTAAGCTATCATCATGGCCCTCTTCCCCGCCTTGTCCAACCTTGAACAGCTTCATCAGCTTCCCCAGTGGCCACAGTGGGCTCAGCAGACAGGTTCTGTGTGAGGTGGAACCTGGGCAGGTATATGGTTGTTTCTGAGCCATGTGTGTCCAATGAAAAAAATGAGAGAGGTTTTAAGAGAGACTCTGGACAGCCAACCTTAAATATTCTTCTCCATGTTAGATCTTGGGTTAAGTGTCCTTGAAGGGGTTTAACTTTGTATAGCCTCCAGATCTGAATTCTCTGGTGGTTAGGTACCCTTCTCCCCATCCTTACCGAAATTTCTGTTCTGTAAAGCTTCAGACGCTTCTTATCCCTTTCCCTTGCACAGAAATGTCCTGCCTTATGGAGGCCCTGGAGGATAAGCGGGTGAGGTTACAACCTGAGTGCAAAAAACGCCTCAATGACCGGATTGAAATGTGGAGTTACGCAGCAAAGGTAATGACCACGAGAATCTCCTGATGTGGCGTCTCCCCTGTCAGTTTCCCAGGTCTCTTTGAGATACTTCACTGGCCTTCTTGTCCTTGTTGTGAGACTGGCAGTGGGTTTATTTGAAAAAATCTCTCAGTGCACCGTAAGACGCCTGGGCCCTGTGAGCCTGGAGCCATCATCTCCAGATAGCACAGCAGAGACATTAATTAGTCCCTTCTTTCGTCATTGGTTTCCGCTTTTGAGCCGCCAAGCATTGCTTCACAGTGACTCCACTGCTAGTTTTTTGTTGGCAAATGTTGGTGCTTAAATCACATTAACCTGGAGCCTCCTTGCTTTGTTCTGAGTACATGGATGAGCATAGAAGCAGCCCAGACCTCTCTGGGCTGGACCCTTTTCAGCACCCAGGCTAAGTTGAGACTCAACAGAACAGGTCTGTATGCACCTGGGGAACCTTTTGGTCCTGATTCTGCCATAGTAGCCTACCATAGAGGTCCACTGGAGAAAGCACTGAGGAAAACTGAGGACGAAAACTGGTTAGACTCTGAGTGTCCACGATTGGGGGAGTGATTAAGTATATTCAGTCAGCATAAGTCATGTTTGCAAGTTGTTCTTGGTGGGGGGGGATGCTGATGATATGATGGTGAGTGGAAACAAGTCACGACAGAGAATTAGCACCCGACAGAATCTCAACTTTTCTCTTTGTTTTTAAAAAGACAGCAACATATGAAGCAAATAAATCAAAATATGTAAGAACCTGTGACCTTGTGCAAGTCACTTGACCACTTCCCACCCCTTGGGCCTCCGGGTCTTCATCTGTAATGTGGGAGTAGTAAAATCTACGCCCCAGGATTAATGTGAGGACTAAACGACTGAAACATGCTGAGCCCTTTGCCAGCACACCATCAGGTCCGCAGTGTGAGAGCTGTTACTGCGTGGGCGGCAGTGATCACTGTGATGAATTGTATGATTGGGAAAAACAGTTGTAACTCGGTGTTTGATTTTCTTGCCCGTTGCCCTCCTCTCTCCCCAAAAGAAATGACCTAAGTTACAGTAGGAGTCCAGGGGGGCAAGTTAGAGCAAGCATTGTCCCAGCCCACTT
Source organism: Balaenoptera ricei (assembly GCF_028023285.1). Lineage (NCBI taxonomy): Eukaryota > Metazoa > Chordata > Mammalia > Artiodactyla > Balaenopteridae > Balaenoptera > Balaenoptera ricei. The sequence continues at coordinate 50,883,199 of NC_082657.1, read as the reverse complement.
CTCTCTGAGGACGATGCCCCTGTGTGTTTTCCAGGTGGCCCCAGCGGATGGCTTCTCTGACCTCGCCATGCAAGTGATGACATCCCCTTCCAAGAACTACATTCTCTCTGTGATCAGTGGGAGCATCTGCATATTGTTCCTGATTGGCCTGATGTGTGGACGTATCACCAAGCGAGTGACACGAGAGCTCAAGGACAGGTAGAGCCACCTTGAGCACCAGAGGAACTGCCCGTCCAGTGCCCAGTTTGTACAGCCCTCCTGTATAGCGTACCCACTCACCTCGTCCTTCTGCGAGGTGACACCAACACCCATGTTAGAGCAGCAGCAGGTATCCACCGCATTGTCCCATCTCAGACTTCACCCATGTCCATGGTATCCTCCTCCTCGACCATTTGTGCAGCAGCTGGCCGCTTTGGGTATTGCCTTTGTTGGCAAACTCGGGTTTACCTGCCCATAGACAAGTCTCTCATACTGATGGAACTACCAGTACTTCCAGAACCAACTCACCTGACCTGCAACTCAAATGATTTTTTTTTTAAAAAACACCAAAAAAAAAAAAAAGAAATTTTTAAAGAAAAAAATGTATATAGTAACACATCTCTTCCAGGCTTGATATGAGCAATGGGGTTATTTCTTCTGTGCGACGGTGTAAAATGAAGGCAGGACTTTAGAGGGGAAACACACCACCCAATGTGCTATAACTGGGATGTCTTGCTTACTTCTCAGAAGCACCTTTGGCCCATGTCAGGGCCGTGGACTTCACCGAGTAGTGGGAAACGACTAACCAGCCCGCTTTGGGTCTTGTTTTCTTCTGCTGAAACAGTGATGCCTTCCAGTTCCTACCCTAGTAGAGCCACTGCTGGTCCAGACTCCACAGCCGTGGGTATTTGTGTGATCTCCTCACCCCAGTGAAGTAGAGCATGGGCTTCCCTAGGCCGAGGGCAGATGGCTTGGAGAGGGGATCAGAAGTGTGTGCAGCTGGTCAGTCCACTGATCTGCACGGAGAGGCTGGACCCTGAGGCCCAAGGCAGAGCGTCCCAGTGACCTGCCTCCTCCAGGGCAGCGCAGGGCTCAAGCCGCGTTCGGATTGATCCTGCTGGGGCGGCAGTTCCTCCAGAAGTCCTCCGCTTCACCGGGAGGCCATGACTATGGGGGGATGGAGCTCAGGGCAGGAAGGAGAAGCAGGGGATTGATTCACTTGGCTTTATTTTTCAGGCAACAATACAGGTCAGAGACAATGGCTTATAAAGATTTAGCGTGGTCTCAGGGTGTGACTGGCAGTCCAACCTGACCCTTCTGCAGGTTCAAGGCCACCTTCCCAGACAAGCTCATTTAGGCCTCTACATGGAGAGGGTGTGGAAAGTTCCTACATTAAAAGATGGAGGCGTTTCTCCGTTTTTTCTTTCTGTCCATTTGCTGCATACACCCACTACAGTAGGCATTGGCTAAATGTTGTACTTTGATGATTCATCAGTCTTTCCCGAATCTGAGCTTTATGGAAGCAATATTCCTGACCATCCCTCGTCCCTCCAGTGTAGAGATGACAGGCTTGGAGTATAAAAAGGGAGGAGTGCAGGCGTCACAGTTCAACTTGGTGCACCTGGACTTGAGTTTGGGGCATGGAATCCAGTGGCTGCACAAGAGGGCGGCGTGTACAGTAGAAGATATATTTATATAATATATATTTTATTAACCTGTTAGACGTCCACAAAGTATTATAAATCACGTGCCTAAAACTGTCCACATAGACCATGCTCCGTTCCTTGCCCTGCCCCTCTTTGCCACTGTCCACACGTGCTGAGGGACCTCCCCACATTTGTCTTCCCTGGAATGTGTTCAGTACACAGTGGGTCAGTTTGTGGGTTGGTTGATCCAAATGACTCCTTGTCTAACCTGACTGACATATATTTGAATACTGTGGTTTTCTTCTTTTTCTTTCTTTTTCCTTTTTACTACCCTTCCTAGAGGCAGTGGGTTCCAGAAGCTGCATATGCCCCCTGCCTAGGGTACTCCAAGTCATGAAGGGGAGCTTCTAAGCTGCTTGGTCCCCCAAGTCCTGCTCTTAGGGTCTTCCTGATTCTCAGCAACCGTCCTGGGGTTCTTCAGCCTCATAAAACTTGAAACTCTCGGAGTCCGAGCAGCACCCCCTCCTACCACCGCTTCTGGACTGAACTGAGCTGACCTAGATAGTCCGCCTCCAGGGGCTCCTCCCTGGTGGTGGGGTCTGGGATCGAGGACTGGGGACATATCTGTACACAGGCCCCCACTGACGTGTCTGATGTGGTTTACAGGATAGAATGACTGTTGCCTGTTTGATGAGAGTGGGAGTAGCATTCTCCATCTCTGCAGTCTCCCTCCCAGTGTGTGTAAAACATCTCCATAGTTTAATGTGTCTTGATACTTTTTTTCTTTCTGAACTGAGAGATGATCTCAGTTGTCTGCAGCAGATCTGGAAGTTTGAAAAGGAGTTTGATTCTTGAAACATTTGTCATCTTTAGAAATGATCCGGATAGATAGAAGGCATAACTCTGCTGGTATCTTTGATTGCTCGTTGTCAGAAAACATTTCACCATCCGACTTGGAATAGTTTCAATGACTGGTTTTTAGCATAGTTTCGTATGACTGAGCAGTTTCCTACATCCAAGGGGCCCAGCACCGTCTGAAACTACGGCCCAACTATATCCATTCTGTACCTCATTGGTGTAACAAAACAGGTTCTGGGGCACCTTTGGTTACTGGACTCATAGGTCACTCTTGGGTAAATCAGCTAGTCAAGAATTAGTCAAGAAGAAGAAACCATGGCCCTAGTGGAGCTGATGACAGACCTGTGTCCTTTATCTCTTCTTCTGATGTCTAGCCCATGAACAATAAGATAGGCAGCAGGTAGGGTTTTTGTCCAAGGCCAAGGCTCCAAGCACTTGCTGAAGATTACAGTAGCCAGAGAACTCATCAGGCCTTGTCAGCTCACTCCAGTGTCTCAGAGACTCAGACTTAGTGTCTCTGCAACACCCCAGAGGTGCCAGGAGGTCAATCTCTGGGCTGGAGGCCCTGCAGTGCAGGAGATGAGAAATCTGAGCAGAACGTCAAGAACAAGGCTGTCTTCTCCCTGCATCAGAGTTTCTCACACAGAAGGGTGGCTGTGGGAGTGAGACCTTGACCCTGGTGCATCCCTGGCCTTTCTCTGCTATTGCTGCTGTCCCAAGAGAAGTCTGCTAGCAAGATGCTCTGAGGCGGGAGCCATCGCACGGGCTTGGGTTCACTCCAGCAGGAAAGCCCTCCTTCTTGGCGTTCCCTAAAGTTCTGGTACCACTACCAGGCCCAGTGCTGTGGATCCCATCAGCTTGTTCTGAGCCATTGCATCCTTAGAAGCGAGGGGAATTCTAATACTGAGTGAGCAGGTGTTGACTTGTATTCATTGCAGGCCTTTGACTGTCTCACATCCTGCACGTATTCTTCTTGGGGACGCTGGGGAAGGAGGGAGATTCTGCTTTCCTAGGTGTGACAGGAAATTACCATCAAATTTCATTTCTTCCTGTTTCCTGAGGTCAAGTAACAAGAGAAGCCAGTAGTAAAGAGTCGTAGGATCATTTACGTTTTATCAGACAGAGTGCTGACTTCCCTCCACCTTCCCAAAAGAAGATTCACTCTCCTATATGAGCCTGACTTCTGCACCACCTCCAGGCTTGTGGTATCACTTCTATCCTAAAGATCCCCACTAGCGTGAGTCACCCAGGGAGGGGTAGGTTGCTTTGTGGGACCTCCTTACCTGGTCTCAAGTTCCTCTGAGAAAAGGCCTCCCCATCCCATTTCTTCCCTCCCCCACCAAAAAGTAAAAGTTTTCCGCATATAACTTACTCTAAGCAAGCAGATACAGAGAAGGAACCTGGAGTAGGGACCCTTAGAAGCCAGCCAACACAGCCTGACACATTCAAACTAAATTTGGGCCACAGAACAAAAAGAAGAATATGGCTTTTTGAATCGTGCATTTTGGTATGTTTACTTACACTTCTGATTCTTCGGAATTTGAAAAACCTCAAAGACTCCTTTTATTTATTCTCACCATTTGGACAGCACCTAAGTAATTTTATAAAATGCAGCATTCCAGTTCCCTGAGTTTCCCCCAGGCCTTTAGGGAGACTCCACTCCTAAATCACCTCTTCCCCACTGGTCTTCAATTCCCAAAGGGCCTGGGGCCAGAGCTGATGTTCTGGTCTCCATCTCTCTCTCTCTCTTTCTCTCTCTCTCTCTCTCTCTCACTTGTCTTTGGTTGGTCATCTCTCCAACTACACTCCTCTTGGTCCTCCTCTCCCCTAGGACCAGGGTCACATGTCGGGGCGATCAAGTTTGAAGCCGAACCCCCCTTCCTGCCCAGACCTCAGACAGAAGGTCAGTCGTTAGCAAACTGAGACTGACTCTTCAGTGACAGGCTCATCCGAGCCATCTAGTGAGATTGCTGTGGAGACCCAGGGGCTGTTTGTCATCTGGAGCACAGAGGCGGGACTGTCTGCTCGGGCTGGTAGTGGCAGGATCCTGACGGTGGTTTCCTCTCCTTCTCCCCTCCCAAGATCTGCCACAGCGCACAGGTAGGGGTGTTGGGATACTTGCAGTGGAGGAATCTCCTTGGGCAAAGAGAAAATTCAGATAGTGCCTCTATATTCTGTTTTGCCTTCCCCCCAACATAGAATTGACAACTGGACCCCAGAGCCCAGCAGGCCCTGTACCACACATGCTAGATGGTTTGAACAGGTCCCCTGTCAGACTGAGGGGCACTAGAGTGGGTGACCGACAGGAGGGGCTGGCAGCCCGAGGCTTCCTGAGCGGCTTCTCCCAACACCATGTTCCCGGGTCAATCGAAGCAGGAAAACAGACTGTACAGCAAATGCTGTGTGAGATCTTAGGCCTTTAACTTTTTTTTTTAAGAAGGAAAAAAAGAAAAGTAAATCTAACAAGCCTCTTTTGTAAATGGTTTTCCTTTCTATGTATAAAATCCTGGCAGTTTCTTGTTTTTACATGTTCATGCTGTGTAATTTTGAGATGTTACTGAGATTCTGAACATAATGTGCATTTTTTTCTGTACAGATGAAATGGGAGAATTTAATAAAGAGTTTGCAGGTTTTTACTTGTTAAATTTTCTCTGTGGTGACTGGGAGGACCCTCTTCCAACCACATGCTCTGCTGGAAGAAGTCTCCGGAGCTGTGAGCACTGACTGTAAACTTGCCACTGATGCTCAGAAACTTACTGTTAGAATGTCCGTGTTCTTGGCTAATTAGGTCAAGCAGAGTAGGACCATAGGCCTTTACAGGAGAGCTGGAAGCCAGATGTGGGGTTTTCTGACTCTCAATCTCATGTGTCCAGAATTGTTCATTCTACTGATGTGTTTAAGCCATGTCATGAGGCTCCTTCCTGGGGGGAACACATACCTGGACTTCTCCTTACAGATGTGACACATGGATGGCACCTGGTCTCTGATGGCCGCCTTCCCATTCAGCCCCAGAACTAGGCCACATTTATTTTCTGGGCCCTGCTATGTCCGCGTTTAGTCAGTGCTTGCCTCCCCCTTCCAACAACCCAGCCCTGAGGTCAGTGACCTCATGACACCCTTCCCGAACCTTGTCTTCTACCTCCTCTACTCTCAGCAAAGCCGATTGCGTCCGGCTGTTAAAAAGTAACAGCTTAAGGAATTGCATGGTAGCAACGATTTCTTTAAGTAGTAATGGCTGTACTAATATTCAAGTAATGAAATGGGATGTTCAGTGAGAAAGGAGGGGTAACCTGGAACCCAGGGTTTCTTCTCAGAACTCCTCAAATCCATTTTCAGCACCTGTCACTTAGGAGATAGTAGGCCTAGGTGTACAGTGGACATGGGAGAAGGTGAAGAGTAGAAGAAGAAAGGAGGGAGGGGTTGAGGGGCATTTTTGAGCCCCAATGTGAATATTCTTTTATCTAGGAGGCTCAGGGCAGCCGTCAGCCCTGAATGTATGCCCTGGAGAGGCTACCCTGCTTTGGTGTAAGTGTAGGACATGAGCTGTGGGTTCAGGCTCCTCGTCACCTGTATCTCTACACGGGAGAAGTGGCTCCCCAGCCAAGCTGCCCTCAGCCCCCTTGGGGGACACCGCAGCAGAGAATGGGGTACGTGTTGCCCGGCTGACACCTTAGCAGTCTCTGAATGAATTGCCCCCCTCCCAAATTTTGTGTGTGATTTTTCTGGTAAAAGATCCTTGGCCAACTTCAATCCTCAGAGGCATTTGGCCTCTGTTTTCCAAAGGGACTAAGAACAAAAGAGTTTTAGGTGAAAAGGGGAGGAGCTTAGACTGTCCAAGTCTCTCACTTAGATGAAAAAGTGAGGTGCAGGGACTTCCCTGATGGTGCAGTGGTTAAGAATCCGCCTGCCAATGCAGGGAACTACGGGTTCGAGCCCTGCTCCAGGAAGATCCCACATGCCGCGGAGCAACTAAGCCCGTGCACCACAACTACTGAGCCTGTGCCCTAGAGCCCGTGAGCCACAACTACTGAGCCCATGTGCTGCAACTACTGAGCCCATGTGCTGCAACTACTGAAGCCTGTGCTCCTAGAGCCCATGCTCCGCAACAAGAGAAGCCACTGCGGTGAGAGAAGCCCGCGCACCGCAACGAAGAGTAGCCCCAGCTCGCCGCAACTAGAGAAAGCCTGTGCGCAGCAATGAAGACCCAACGCAGCCAAAAATAAATTTTAAAAAAAAAGAAAAAGTGAGGTGCAGAGACGGGGAGGGACTTGTTTTCACATATAGCTGATTAGCAGCGAAACGAGAGTGTTTGCCCCTGCCATATGCTTTTTCTCTGACTAACCAGATTGGCTTTGGGACCTGTGTGACCGAACTAAAACTCCAGCCCTCATCCAGCTCTGGGCAGAAGCTGCTGACCTGACCCCAGAGCCTGCAGACCCTGCACAGGCCTCCCTTGGGAGCTCTTGACCTTGGTCCTGGGTTCCCATCTCCCTTGCTCAAAACAACAACCGGCAGCACAGCAGTGTCTTCTCAAATTACTTGTTAACTACAGAGAGAAAAAAAATTAGTAACTTACAGTGGAGAAGACACAGCTATACCACGTGATCCACGTTAACATCAAGAGGAACAGAATGAACAGACATCACGTGCCTCCTATACAATGTACTGAGGACACAACATCCTTTCTGTCATATCCCTGTCAAAAGAGCAGAGCTTGAATCCAATCATAACAAAACATCGGACAAACCCAAACTGAGCAACATTCTACAAAATAACTGCCCTGCACTCAATCATGAAAGATAACGACTAAGGAATTGTTCCAGATTAAAGGTGGCTGAAGAGGGACATAATAACTAAATGCAGTGTGTGACCTGGACTAGAAAAAAAATGTTTTGTTACCTAACACACATCTGAGGTAACCTTTTTGGAGAATTGGGTCACTAGGTTTTTAAGGCTGCCTCTCCACTACTGAGACCAGGGGGCCAACAGCAGTTCTTACTTTGTAATCATTTGATGCAACCAATAAAGAAGCCTTGAACATGAAAAAAAACCTTTTATTGACCATTGTATTGTGTTACGCTAAGACTGATGGCTGACTTCGAATCAGAAATGATGGAAGTCAGAAGACAGTGAAAAGACATATTTAAAGTCCTGGGGTGATAAAAAAAAAAAACTGCCAATGTAGAATTTTTTTTACCTAATGAAAATAACCTTTAAAATAAAGATGTTCTCAGATAAAAGCTTAGAGAATTTGTCACTATGAGACCTGCACAAAAGGAATCCTAAAGGAAAATCTTCAAGCAAAAGAAAATGATTCTAGATGGAAATATGGAAATGCATGAAGGAGGAGCACTAGAAAAGGTAAATATGTGCTTAAATATAAGCAAAAATTTAAATAATATATTAATTTTAGTGAAATAAATTTAAAATTTAAAATAAATTTAAAATTTTTTTAATTTATAAATATTGTACAAAACGATAGAAATGTCTTTAAAATATATGTTGACTTAAAATGTCTTAAAAAGAAAAAACCACAAACGTTGGTAGGAGGCAAGTGAAGTTGAAGTGCTCTAAAGTTCTAGCCTTACTGGAGAAGTGATCAAAGTAATGTATTAGACTATTAAGTCAAATGCTTTGGTGGGGGGGTAAATTAGGAGTTTGGGGTTAAAATATACACACTATATAGAATAGATAACCAACAAGAACCTATTGTATAGCACAGGGGAGTATACTCAATATCTTGTAATAACCTATAATGGAAAAGGATCATATATATCATGGAAACTGAAATGCAGACTACAGTGAGATCAGCTGCACACACACCTGAATGGCTAAAATGAAAAGACAATGTTTCATTTTGGCAAAGATGTGAAACCACTGGAATCCTCATACATACGTATTTTATCTGTTTTTGTTCATATTCCAAAATCAGAAGGAAATATTTGAAACCATTAATAGTAGCAGAGTGTGGGTTTACGATTATGGGAGGTCTTTTAACTTTTAATATTTCTCCTGTTTAATTGTATTTTTCATGCTTTAATCAGACAAAAATGTTCAAGTTTCACATTTTGAGAAGAACAAGCCCCTTTCGCACCACACACGAACACCAAGGCCCAGAACCTAAGGACCTCTCACCTTCATCTCTCCCGGCCTTCCAGCCACGCTCACCCCTGATGCCGCGGGCTCAGAACCTCGGCAGTCCTCCCCACCCTCCTCTCCCTACCCCCTTCCGTCACCCCTCCAGGGCCCTCCGTCTTAGTCCTTGGCCTCTCTCTCCCTCACCCTCTCTCCCATCAGGGTCAGGGTCCGTCTTTGCTGAGGGCGGCTCAGTCTCCCCCGGTCTCCGTTCCCGAAGGAGAACGGGGAACAGACGCCGCCCCCTGCCGCTTCGCAGCCGGGCTCCACCAGCACGCACCCTCTGTCTCTGGTCCTGCAGGTTCCTCTCCCACCCAGCCTCCCTCCACCAAAGCCTGCGGAGCCCAGGTCTGCTTTGCCTGCCGCCTGGGTGGCGCCCAGCCTCCCGGCTGCTCCCGCTGACCCCTCTCTCCTGCTCCAGCCCATCCTCCACCAGAGCTCCACAACGTTCGCCAGGCGCACCCAGACCTGCAGTGGCTCCCGTGCCTGCTGACCGCCGCCCCCTCCCCAGGTCGGCTCGCCGACCTGCTAGCTGTGTGACTGTGGATAACCCCGTGTCACCTGTGCAGTGGGGGGTGTAGGACCTACATCACAGACTTGTCGGAAAGGGTAAAGGAGAGACCGTCTAGCGCGAGGTGGCTGTCTCATCAGTGCGGCCCACTCCTGCTGTTTGTTAAGCTTCAGTGGACAGCACTGCAACAAGGTACCCCCACTGCGCCCCCAGAGTACTGCCTCTCTGTGCCTGGTGCTGTTCCTCCACCTTTCAACTGCCCTTCCAAGCCTCCCCCAGCCCATCCGTCCAGGTCCAGCCCTAGGAACCTCTCCCCTGCCCCCTGCCCTCCCATCCCTCAGGCCTGTGTTCTTCATGAGGGGTGGCAGTGAGGGGCCCACAGGGTTCTGCACCAGGATTCTGCCCTCCAGCCCATGGCCTCTGATACTCTCCCCAACCTAGGAGGCCCCTTCTTTATGGGCTCCTAAACCAGGATTTGTCTGTTGCGCAACCCACCCACCCCCACCCCATTAAAAAGGAGAAAGAGGCTAAGGATCTGGGGGTGGGGGGCTGGGAAACAAGGACCTCGCCTGACACAGAGAAGAGCAGCCAAAGCCCCAGGGTCCAGCCAAGCCGGGAGACTGTGGCTCCTCTCAGAAGCTTTCCTTGGGTTACCATCTCCATATCTGCCCCGGGACAGAAGGCGCAGCGCTTCTCGAACTGAACCCTCCTTGTCGGGGGCTTGGTATCTGCTTCCTCCCTAGGTATGGAGGGTGGGGGACAGACACAGGTGCCTCTCAGTTCAGCAGCCGTGCCCCAGCCTCTGCCCACAGAGCCTCCTCCTCACTGCCTCTCCATGTCGCTCTCTAAAGGGCGCCTCTGCTTCCTGATGGGTCCCAAGAAGTGGGCAACAGTTTCTCTTACAGCTCAGTGGTAAAAGCCCCAAGGTTCGGTCATCAGAGACCTGAGGCACCCTTCCTTCCCAGGGACCAAGACCTCATGGTTCTGTGATAACAATCAAGATCATCATCACCATCATCATCATCATCATCATAGAAGATAATTGGCCACCTCATCTCCGCCTTGGGTTGGGTTGTTGGGAGGACTCAAGGACAGTGCCTTGCCTGTTGGAAATACTTGGTGAATGAGGTACGTTTGTGTTTTCCAAGATGGCCACCACAGCCTATCACCTCCCACGTGCCCTTCTTTCTTTTCTTTTTAATTTTTATTGGAGTATACTTGATTTACAATGTTGTGTTAGTTTCAGTGTACAGAAAAGTGAATCAGTTATACATACCTCCACTCTTTTTTTAGATTCTTTTCCCATATAGGCCATTACAGAGTATTGAGTAGAGTTCCCTGTGCTATACAGTACAGTAGGTCCTTATTAGTTATCTATTTTATATATAGTAGTGTGTGTATGTCAATCCCGATCTCCCAATTTATCCCTCCCCCCTTAACCCCTGGTAGCCATAAGTTTGTTTTCTACATCTGTGACTCTATTTCTGTTTTGAAAATAAGTTCATTTGCACCCTTTTTTTTAGATTCCACACATAAGCAATATCATATGATATTTGTCTTTCTGTGTCTGACTTACTTCACTCAGTATGAAAATCTCTAGGTCTATCCGTGTTGCAACAAATGGCATTATTTTGTTCTTTTTTGTGGCTGAGTAATATGCCATTGTATATATGTACCACATCTTCTTTATCCATTCCTCTGTCGTTGGACATTTAGGTTGTTTCCATGTCTTGGCTATTGTAAATAGTGCTGCAATGAACGTTGAGGGCATTTATCTTTTCAAATTATAGTTTTCTCTGGGTATATGCCTAGGAGTGGGATTGCTGGGTCATATTGTAGCTCTATTTTTAGTTTTTTTAGGAACCTCCATACTGTTCTCCATAGTGACTGTACCAATTTACATTCCCACCAGAAGTATAGGAGGGTTCCCTTTTCTCCACACCCTCTCCAGTATTTATTGTTTGTAGATTTTTTGACGATGGCCATTCTGACCGGTGTGAGGTGATACCTCATTGTAGTTTTGATTTGCATTTCTCTAGTAATTAGTGATGCTGAGCATCTCTTCATGTGCTTTTCGGCCATCTGTATGTCTTCTTTGGAGAAATGTCTATTTAGATCTTCTGCCTTTTTTTTTTTTTTTTTTTTTAGTTTGCAAACTCCATTTTATTCATAGTTTGTTTCTGGGTTTTTTAAAAATTAGGTCACAAATCTGGTACATACAGTTAAAACTGGTTATCACTTTGATAATCAGAAGCCTCTGGTATAACACAATCTTCATGAAAACGTAAAACAGAGAGAATACATGGTAATAATCTCTTTGAAAGCAATGGTTGCAAACATCCATGTTTCTAAGAAAATATAACTTTACATATATATTTTAAGCTTCTGCCCATTTTTTGATTGGGTTGTTTGTTTTTTGATATTGAGCTGCATGAGCTGCACATGCCCTTCTTTCTTTTTCCAACCTAATATTTTTTATTTTTAAAATTGGCCCACAGTAAACTGCACATATCTAAAGTGTACAATTTGGTACAATTTAACATGTATACACCTGTGAAACCATCACCACTATCAAGGTACTGAGCATATCCATCAACCCTAAGTTTCCTCATGCCCCTTTGTCATCCCTCCCTCTACCCCACCCCTAGCATCTCCATGCAACCACTGTGTGCTTTCTTGTCACTACAGGTTAATTGCATTTTCTAGACTTTTATATAAATTGAATAATACTGTGCATACACTTTTTTTGTCTGGCTTCTTCCACTCAGCATAATAATTTTGAGAGCCATCCATGTTGTTGCATGGATCAACAGTGAATTCATTTTTTTTTTTTTTTTTTAATTCAAAAAGACACATGCACCCGAATGTTCATTGCAGCACTATTTACAATAGCCAGGTCATGGAAGCAACCTAAATGCCCATCAACAGACGAATGGATAAAGAAGATGTGGTACATATATACAATGGAATATTACTCAGCCATAAAAAGGAACGAAATTGAGTCATTTGTTGAGACGTGGATGGATCTAGAGACTGTCATACAGAGTGAAGTAAGTCAGAAAGAGAAAAACAAATATCGTATATTAATGCATGTATGCGGAACCTAGAAAAATGGTACAGATGAGCCAGTTTGCAGGGCAGAAGTTGAGACACAGATGTAGAGAATGGACATATGGACACCAAGGGGGGAAAACTGCGGTGGGGTGGGGATGGTGGTGTGCTGAATTGGGCGAATGGGATTGACATGTATACACTGATGTGTATAAAACTGATGCCTAATAAGAACCTGCAGTATAAAAAAACAAACAAAACAACTAATACTAAACTTTCATTGGGTTATTTGTATGGAAATATGTTAATATAAATGTTTCAGACATTACATGAAATTTCTAAAAATCTTATATTTGTATTTGTATGGAAATATGTATGGAAATATGTTAATATAAATGTTTCAGACATTACATGAAAGTTCTAAAAATCTTATATGTTCTGGTATAATGTTATAAGTAATAATCCTAGTTATTACTTTAAAATGTATATCTCAGAAATAACTAATTTTCTTGTCAACTGCATTATTATGAACTGTCATCAAATCTTTAACCGTGGTCATTTTTAAGTCTTTTGTCATTTACAGACAGTTCTGGGTGTACTCTGATGATTTTGCAAATATGTTCCTATAAAAGGGTTTCATCTTCAAGAAATACATGGAAAAGACTCTGACAAGTACAGGTTTCTGGTAACGGACTGTACTGCTGAACTGAATGAATAAGCATTTTCAGAACTCTAATGAAAAACTGATGAACTCATAAAAGTGCTAACAAAAGATCAAGACAAAAAAAAAAATTAATTACATGGGACTGAGTGAACTGATGAGGATGAGTATAATTTTTGTGACTTTCTGTCTGAATTAAAAAAAAAAAAAAAAAATTCCACACGGACTCAGAGGCAAAGAATATACAAATCAATTTTCACTGCAAAGTAAAGGAGCTGTTACAGTGGAGGATTACTGGACTGAATGTCAATACTATGACATAGTATGAGTGTGTTTCATGTTTGGTAATTGCAATCATTGTTGCTTTTGTTGTGGTCATCCATGTACAATGCTTGGTGTCAGTCGATTTATCTCTTGTAAAAATAAAATACAGTGTGTGTGTGGAAAAAAAAAAAAATCTTGTCTAAATGCAAAAAAAAAAAAAAAAAAAAAAGTGGTGTTCTTTACTTGAGGACTTTTATTTTGTTGAGTAACCAGATGAGTAGGCATGCAGGTCAATGGCAGAGCTAAAGGGCCCCATGTAACGAGGAACAACTGAGTACCCGTAGGGGTCGGGCAGACACCTCAGGGGAAGAAAGGAAATCAACCACCTGCATCAGTGTGAAGGAAAATGGACTTCGTGGAAGTCATTGCTGATGGAAACTGAATACTTTAGGGGATGTAATATAATCCTCTTCTAGTCTGCTCTACAAAATCTTCAGTAAAGCCTGCATTGCTCACTTAAAAAAAAAAAAAAAAAAAAAAATTTTTTTGGCTGCATTGGGTCTTTGTTGCTGCGCACGGGCTTTCTCTAGCTGCAGCGAGTGGGGGCTACTCTTCCTTGCAGTGCGCGGGCTTCTCATTGTGGTGGCTTCTCTTGTTGCGACTCTAGGCACACGGGCTTCAGTAGTGTGGCACATGGGCTCAGTAGTTGTGGCTTGCGGGCTCTAGAGCGCAGGCTCAGTAGTTGTGGCGCATGGGCTCAGTAGTTGTGGCTCGCGGGCTCTAGAGCGCAGGTTCAGTAGCTGTGGCTCACGGGCTTAGTTGCTCTGTGGCATGTGGGATCTTCCTGGACCAGGGATCGAACCCGTGTCCCCTGCACTGGCAGGTGGATTCTTAACCACCACGCCACCAGGGACGTCCGATAGTGAATTCATTTTTATTGCTGAATTGTATTTCTCTGTATAGCTATACCATAATTTACTTATCCATTCGCCTATTGATGGACATTTGGGTTGTTTCTCATTTTTGTTTACTTCAAATAAAGCTGGTATGAACATTCATGTGTAAATCTTTGTACGGACATCTGCTTTCATTGCTCTCAGGTAAATAGCTTGGAGTTGCGTGGCTGGGTCATATGGGAAGTGTATGTTTAACTTCCAAAGAAACTGCCAAGGATTTTCCAAAGCGGTTGTATGAGAGCACCCTTGACAACCCTGGGTATGGCAGGTCTTTTTTATTTTAGACATTCTACTAGGTGTGTAGTGGTATCTCATTGTGGTTTTAATTTGCATTCCCCAATGACTAATGATGTTACCTGGGGTCACCAAGCTGGGAAGAAGCCGAGCATCGGCAGGGAGAAGCCCACATGTAGGTGTGCTGCTGAAGACCAGCCTCAGCTTGCAAGTCAGCAAACCCTCAGATGATCCCAGCTTCCAGCCTTCCAGCCACCCCTGCTGGTGCCGCATGGGGCAGAAACAAGCTGACCCCACCAAGCCCTGCCCCAGCTGCAGATTCGTGGGCAAAGTAGATGATGGGTGTCCTAAGCCTCTCTGTTTGGGGTGGCTTATGCAGCGGTGGCTAACTGAAACAGTGAGTCTGATAGCTGTGATGTGTTACTACTACTGACCTAGTTCTTTTCCTCCACATGTGGTTTATATTTGTCTTCTCAATAAACCCTCAGTTCCTAGAGGACAGACATCGTTTCTTTCATTTCTGGAATGCCAGCCCCAGAACCTTGCTCCTGACTGTCCTGCCACCTCCCCCTGGCGACTCCCTCCTCCAGTCCTACCACATTCTCTCGTCTGTTACATCAGCTCCCTCTGACCCTTTGCCTTCTCTTAGCCACCTCCCCAGGGGACAGAGTAGAGTGTTGAAGAGCTTAGGCTCCCCTGTTGGACTGCCTGGATTTGAATCCTGTCTCTGCTCCTTCTTTTCTAAGCTGTAAGAAATTGACCAAATTCTTTAACCTCTCTGAGCCTCAATTTTACCTTCTATAAAATGAAAACAGTAGCACCTACCACAGAGGGTGGTGATGAGGCTTCAATGAGATGATGCATGTAAAGAACTTAGACTTGGCCTGGCGCCGCTACTGTTATTTTCACTATGGTGTTGTCTGATGCCTGTATGGATATAAAAACACCGTCTCTCATTCTCTCTCAGGGAGCTCGTCTGCCCAGCCCCTGATGGAAAGGTGTCAGGTGTCTGGGTGGGAAGAGTTAACATCTGTTGTCCTAGGAGATTTACAAACATGAAATCATTTGCATTTTTTTTTCTTTTTTATGAATTTATTTATTTATTTATTTTTGTCTGTGTTGGGTCTTTGTTGCTGCGTGCAGGCTTTCTTTAGTTGCAGCGAGCGGGGGCTACTCTTTGTTGCAGTGTGTGGGCTTCAGTAGTTGTGGCACATGGGCTCAGTAGTTGTGGCTCACAGGCTCTAGAGCACAGGCTCAGTATTTGTGGTGCACGGGCTTAGTTGCTCCTCAGCATGTGGGATCTTCCTGGACCAGGGCTCGAACCCATGTCTCCTGCATTGGCAGGCGGATTCTTAATCACTGAACCACGAGGGAAGTCCCTCACTTGCGTTTTTAAATCCTGGCTTCTCTCCTTACAGGTCTTATATTTCCGGGCAAAATGTTCCCTCCTTCTGAGCCTACTTTCCTGCACCCAGAACAGGGGTAATGCTGTCTGCCAAACCGGGGTGAATGCAGTGACGTTACAATGCACTGTCCTGACACAAAGTGAGCCCCTGATAAATGGTAGCTTTTAACACTAATAACATTTACTCTGTGATGCAGCAGGTAATAGTTACTGAGGAAGGAGAACAAGGATAGGGGAAGATTTTTCAATGTATATTTTTTGGAGCTTTAAAATGTTTATATTATCTATGTTGTTATAAAATTAAATATAAATTTTAATAAATGAATAAAATTGATAAATTCAGATTATTAACAAATAAAATTTAAAATATACTATGTTCCAGATAACTATTTTTGCCCTATTTTATAGATGGAGAAACTGAGTCTCAGAGTGGAATAACTTGCCCAGGATCAAGCAGCCAGCCAGAGCCGGAGCCGGGATTAGAACCCAGGTCTGCCTGACTCCAGTGCCCGGGGCCTTTCCCTGCGCTTGCTCTCTGGTTTCTGGGTAAGCACCATGGGGTGGTCAGGCGGCCTAATGGATGGGAGTAGCTTCCTGAAATCAGCTTCCCAGTGAGAAGCTGGTCCATCCCCATGCCTCCTTAGACTCCTGAAGACGGGGTGTCTCCTCTGGAAATCTGGCTGGGTGTCAGGGCCTCCTGACCCTCCCACATTTGCTCCAGCGGGCAGGTCCCCACATCTCGGATGGCAGCTGTGTCTAGGACTGAGCAGCTTCCTTCAGAGGCACAGACCCCTCACTCCCAGTTCCGCTAACTCGTGGTCTCACGTGGGGAGCAGTCCCATTCCCACGAGGTGGGGGGCAGTTTGGGAGGGCTTTGGCACCTCCATAATTCCCATCAACTCCTTCTGCCAAAATAATGAAACAGTTTCGAGGCAAGTCCTTAAATCCCCACTTCTCGATGCCCCTCATTAATTACTATGCAGACATTCCATACGTGACCAGTGGCTGCTGTCAGAGCTGTTTCCTGACTGTGGCTATGCCACAGTGTTCCTCCTTCTGGCCCAATAGAAATTCAGCCCAAATGTTACAGGGAGCAACGAAAGTCTAGAAAAGTACAGAGCTGTGGGGCAGGAGAGGGCCAGTGTCACGGGGCCTGGCCCCATCATTTTGCACTTGAGGAACGTGGGTGGGGAGGGGGCACTGACACATGTCGAGTTAGCCGCGGCACGGGCTCTCCAGGCCTCCTGAGTGCCCACCGATGCCCTTCTCCCTAAAGAGCTTCCTGAGCACTGGCCCTTTGCAGGGAGTTAGAGGACAAACAACAAACAAAACAAAATCATTGCCTTTGAGCACTTATGAATGTCCCTGCTGGAGAGGAGAAGATAGATTGAGGGGCGGAGCACTGGATTCATGTCAAAAAAATCAGGGAACCAAAGGCCATCCAGTAACAAAGTCCTGCAGCTCTCACAGAGTCCCATGGTCGCAGGCTCTGCAGACGTATCCTGGGCACCTGCCCCGCAAAAGACCACACCTGATATCCACAGAACACAATTCACCGGCTCCCCTGGGGGCAGAGACTGGCATCCAATGTTCTTTTAAAACAGCTTTATTGAGATTTAACTCACATACCATTCAATTAACCCATTTTAGGTGTAGAAGTCGATGGTATTTAGTACATTCACAGTGTTGTGTAACTATCGCCACAGTAAATTTTAGAACATTTACATCACCCCAAAAAGAAACCCCATACCTGTCAGCAGTCACCCCTGTTTCTCCCCAGCTTCCCATCCCAGCCTGTTGCAGCCATAAATCTACTTTCTGTCTTTGTAGATTTGCCTGTTCTGGCCATTGTCTATAAATGCAATCATATAATATGTGGCCTTTATGTCTGGCTTCTGTCACTTAGCTTAATGTTTTCAAAGTTCATTCATGCTGCAGCTGTACCCACACTTCATTCCTTTTTATTGTTGGATAATACTCCACTGTATGGATATACTCTATTTTATTTATCCACTCATCTGTTGATGGGCCTCTAGGTTGTTTCCACTTTTTGGCTATTCTGAATAATGCTGCTATGAACATTCATGTGCAAGTTTTTGGCACCGAATTTTCAAAACATATTTACAGCAGCTCAGTTATCTAATAGGAACCACTGCCTCAGTTGCTGTTCCTTTAAGGGAAAGTGGTAAATCCCATCCAGAAGCAGCCTGACGTGAGGGGCCCCTCTAGGTGCTCCTCTAAGCAGCGAAGAGAGTGCTGGGAAGGGGGCAACTGATGGCTAACAGTGGCGAATCTTCTATAGCTCTCACTCTGCCGTGGAGAAAAAGGAAAACTGTAAAAATAGTTTGTAGGTGGATCCCAGTGTTGGTTTGAACTTCAAAGAGCCTCCATCGATAATTGTCTCCTAGTTGCACAATCAAGGTGTCGAAATGGTTGGACCTCTCTTATTAGCTGCTTCCTAGAGAGTATTCAGCTATCCTTTTTTTTATTCAGTGTGTTTCACTCACCTCTAGTTGCAACTTGAGGAAAGAAAACACATGTCAAGTCTCCTAACAGAAGAACAAATCACTGAGCAGAAATCAGCCAGCGGGCAGATGTCCTGGGGTTCATAGGATGAAGAGCCAACTCGAGAATCTGCTGGGCATTGGTGAGCAGGTGGGGTGAGGGAAGGAGAGAGTTCTGGGTGTGTTTGATTCTTCCTCAAAAGGTAGGGTATAGTCATTCAGCCATTCCTGGTAAGAGACTCCGGAAACAGCTAAGGAAAGAATCCCCCTCTAATTCTGATGTAGGAGCTTCTCAGGGTGGGGCACCCAGTTATCTGGTGAAGGCAGGCGTCTTCAAAGTGGAGGCAAAACAGGTTTTGCTCAGTTAAACACCATTAACATAACTCTGCGAGTGTCCCAGCGGGTTCACAGGAGCAGCCGTGGAATGGTTCAATTACGCTTTTGAAGGGAAAAGAAGATTCTGAGAAGTGACCAACATGAGGTGTGAACAACGAGCACCACACAGGCCCCCGAAAAAGTTGGAAAGCACAGAGGCCAAGTCAGCCAAGATCACCGGAGGCCGGGGTAAAACTGCTCACAGGTCATCCACACACATGCATCCCTGGGCCTGGAAAGAGCTCACTCAGCTCAGACAAGCCCACTGGATTCCCAGGCTGCCTCCTGAGTGAGTGAGTCTCCACCAAGCCCAAGTAACTCGTAAACAAGTCATGATGAGTGCAAAGCATCAGCCCCAGGGGCACCTGGGGACTCCCGCCCAGCTCCCGCCACAAGCATCAGGCTCACAGGCCTGGGCGCAGGTCTCTGCTCTTCAGCTGCGCGTCACCAGCCTCCGTGGCCATTCAGTTTGGCTCATCACCCCCACCCCCCACAGTCTGGAGCCTCAGGTGCCAGGCCGTGCAGCTCACTTTGCAAGAATAATAATAAAAGTAGCTGTTGTGCAAAAACTTTCACAAATTTTGGGCCAGGTATTTTATACGCATTATTTGAGTCTGCAAAAACAAAAACAAAAAGATATCATTGCCCGTTTTACAAGCAAGTAATCGGAGGCTGTGATGATTAATTTTATGTATCAACCTGGCTAGGACATGGAGACCAGATGTTTGGTCAAGCACCAGTCTAGATATTGTTGTAAAGGTATTTTCTGGATGTGAATAACAGTAAAATCAGTAGGCTTTCAGGAAAGCAGACTACCCTCCATAATGTGGGTGGGCCTCATCCGTTCAGTTGAAGGTCTTAAGAGAAAAGACAGAGATCCTGTGGAGGAAGAAGGAATTGGGCCTCCACACTGCCTACGAATTCGAGACCCCCAACATCAGCTGTTCCCTGGGTCTCCAGCCTGCCCGCCTGCCCTGTGCATTTCAGACCTGCCAGCCCCACAATCCCGTGGTGAGTCACTTCGACATAAGTCTCTCCCTCTCTCTATATATACATCCTATTGGTTCTTTCTCTTTATATATAGTCTCTATTGGTGATTACTACAGAGGCCCAGGAAAGGTAACCACCTCCCTGGGTCATACACTAAGGAAGAGGCAGTGCTGTCCAGCTCCAAAGTTGTGCTCTTAACCAACCACCACAACAACCCTTTCAGCTTGGACTCTGAGAGGCTCCAGTCAGATGATGCCCCAGATCCAAGTGTCTGAGGGTCCCTAACTCTACAGAGCATCTCATGGGAAGGACAGCCGAGGGATGGGCACACACCTCTCTTTGGGAGGCTGCACCAAAGGAGCTGCTCCTCAGTGGCTCCTGTGTCACAGGGACCATGCTGGGTTGTCACCCCTCGGGGGAGATTTTATTAGTCTGACTTGGGTTTCTAACTAATCTCCACGTGGTGTCCTCCATATGAGGGGCTGTGTGAACCAAGGACACAGCATTTCATAGGCCGCAGCACCACCTACTGCTGGTTTATATGAACAAAGAGAGTGACTGAATCACGCTGATCTGAGGCCACTCCAGCATTAGCCCCATTTTACGGATTGGCAAACAGAGGTTCTTGAGTAAGAACCAGCTCAAGTCCTGCCTCATCCACAAAGCTTTACACAACTACCACTTCTCCTCCCAGACTTTTCAAGAGTTGGCACCCAGGGGATTCCAGATACAAGAGGAGTTCCTGGAAAGCTCTTTAGAAGAACGGACATGTCTCTCAGCCTTGCTGATTCCAGTTCATGTGGAGGATGTGGGTTTAGATTCCCCAAGTGAGTCTAATGCACCAGCACTGTCTCTACCACATTTCTTAGCACTGACTTGAATAGTTCACTACTTCATAAAGACTTAGATGTGAGGCCTGGTTTTTATTATCTGCAACTTGAGAACGTGCTTCTCTAGGCCTCACTTTCCTCACAGGTCAAGCAGGGATACTCTGCTCTAATTCACACAGTTTTGGTGAAGTTTCAACAAGGTAAGGCAGTTAGGGCACAGGAGACACTTATAATATCACTCTGTCTTACAGGGACTCTGTGAAATAGCGCCCTGCACCCTGCACAGCACTGAGCCCATAGCAGGTGTTTTACTGCAAAACTGCACCGTGATTTGTGGGTGGAGGTTGGTGTGGTGAGCGCACTGGCTGCTTCTCTCAGACAGAGAGCTTTTTTCCCCACAGGTGTGAACAAGAATGGGCACAGCCCTGGTTTCCACACAGACATGGGCTCACAGGTACATGGGGGATACGCCCCGTGCCAGGTTCTTACCGTGGAGCCAGTGTAAGGCTGGATGTCAAGTCCAGCGACGGCGGTAGTAACTTCAGGGGGAGGAATGGGGTTTCTCCCCCAGCCATGCCGCCACTGCATGGGGAGTAACACTTGTAAACGTTTGTGTCTTCGTTATGTCAGTTCTCAAATTCTCTTTTACACTTCGGTAACAGGACAATGGTTTTATGTGCAATGTTTATCCCATCGTCTAACACAATGCCCGGCCACAAGAGGCCATCCATTAAACAAAACTGGCTTGTGTGGTGAGATGGGCTTGAATCCAAAGAATGGGAACTGGTGAGTGTGGCCCCAAATGGAGCATAACCTGTGCCCATTCGATTGTTATCCATTCAAAGACATATTTACTGGACAATGTGCCAAACACAGTTCCAAGTGCTGAGAACATAGTCGTGCGTGAGATTTAGGTTCTGTTGTCAGAGGGCAAAGCTTGCAACTAGTGGGAAAGGCAGTCAACACTGATCTAATTTAGTGATAGTTTCTATAAAGGAAAGAAAACAGGGTGATGTGATAGTAAGTGGGGTGCTGGAGTGGATGGGGAGCTTCTGAGAGGACAGAGCGAATGATTCCTCTTCCTCTGGTTCAGACTAGCAGAGAAGGTGCAAAGAGTAAGATCCAGCCCAGAGCTCAGGTCTTCTTATCCTGCCTCCGAGGTTGGGCCAGGCTAGCAGACTGGATTTCAGATCTGCACTTTGGTAACAGGACAACTGTTTTATGTGCAATGTTTATCCTTAGAGATGGTAAATACATATGCCTGGTAGCTACAGATATAAAACATTTCTCAAGCAGACATGGCAAGAGTAGTGAAACGTCTGTTCATTCCTTTACAAACCTAGTGACATGAAAAGAAAATCTTCATTGAAATCCAGCTTGATAGAAACTGTGCACAATGTTAATACCACATTTGCGGAGGGCAGAAATGCTCGGTCACCCTGTGTGCCTGCCATCACCAGGGCTCGTGAGAAAGATCCCATTTACTAAAGTGCCTCAGGGAATTCCCTGGTGGTCCAGAGGTTAGGACTCCGGCTTCCACTACTGAGGGCCTGGGTTCAATCCCTGGTGGGGAACTAAGATTCTGCAAAACTCGAGGCACAGCCAAAAAAAAAAAAAAAATTATAATAATAATAAAGTGCCTCAAACGCCCTCAAGACCATATGCTGATGCAACACAGGGACAGAAAAGGCTGAGCTGAGCTGGACATTTACAAATGCAAAGAATGAGTTGTAGCCTTTACAATAATTACAGTGGTGTTTATCATACATCCCAAGAGTTGACCAGAGAGTAGAGCGTTAGCTGTGCTGTTAGAAAACCCTTCACTGAAACGAGCTGCACTTTTGACCCCACACCCTCTTGTTCTGGGAAAAGAGAAGCTGTGTAGAGTGAATGGTTACCTTCAGACAGAAATGAAGGTACTTTTTCTTCCTCCTTCACATCTCCACCCACCATGTGACACTGCAGTATGAGGCACTAGAATACAGCTTGGAAGAAAGAGGTCCCCCAAGCTTCAGTTCTTGGTGTGCAAAGCAAATCCTGGCGTTGATCTTTTGAAACAGGCGCTAAAAGTATCCTCCCCACCTCTTGTAATTCCTGTCCTTGAGAGAATGAAAAATGAGAAGGTAGAAGGTTTGCAAAGGATAAAATAGATGCACCTAAATATCAGGAGAGACATGGCCCATGAAGAAATGTGTACTTCTGCAAGGGCTGCATACACTCTTCTCAGAGGATTCAAGAATCACAGAAGAAATAACTCTGGTCTTTAATAGAAAAAGAGAAGTCAAGATCATAAAAACACTCAATCCTCTTGAAAAATAGTGCATCAGTTATTATGAGAGCCTACAAAGCACAAGACAAAATTGACAATGAAAGGAGCCTTAGGACTTAGCATTTTAAAGTGGAGGCCAGAAATGGCAATGGGGGAGGGAAGCAGGGAGAAATCTAAACAGCTTGTTCAGTACTTACTGCTTGAAAACAATGTAATTAACAGGTTAAATATCACTATTCCGTCCACCATTTCCTATAGACAACTAGATTTCTCCCAAATTCACATGCCTGGGAGATGGCTCATCAAAAGTATTTGTGACGGGACTTCCCTGGTGGCACAGTGGTTAAGAACCTGCCTGCCAATACAGGGGACACGGGTTTGATCCCTGGTCTGGGAAGATCCCACATGCTGCGGAGCAACTAAGCCCATGTGCCACAACTACTGAGTCTGAGCTCTAGAGCCCGCGTGCCACAACTACTGAAACCCGTGCACCTAGAGCCTGTGCTCCGCAACAAGAGAAGCCACCGCAATCAGAAGCCCGTGCACTGCAACGAAGAGTAGCCCCCACTCGTCGCAACTAGAGAAAAGCCCATGTGCAGCAACGAAGACCCAATGCAGCCTAAATAAATAAATTTTTAAAAATATTTTTTAAAAAATTTGTGACTATTTTCCCTCGAAATTGCCACATCCAGGTATCAGAAAGATTTCCCCAAGAATATACCTCAGATCTGTTAGTCTATTTCCTCTTCTTTTTTGGGGCAGCTGGTGACCCTAAGCTTTAAGCCCAGAGCTAAAATATTAACGTATGTAGCTAGCATGGAGGCCCAGAATGCCTTGAACTTTCATGTAACAGAGGAGCAAAAGGCAGTGTCTGTTCTCAAGAAACCAGACCTCATACGGGCTGTCTTGTGTGAGTTAACTGGCAAGTGAGAGCATGTAAGGCTGTGGGCTGGCATGGTGACACAGAGATCCCTGGAACTTTACTGCCACTCCTTCATAGCAGAAGCCCTTTCTTTCTTGTGCACTGCTGAAACCCGTCACCCAGCAGGATGCCCGGCCACAAGAGGCCATCCATTAAACAAAATTGGTTTGTGTGGTGAGATGGGCTTGAATCCAAAGAATGGGAACTAGCGAGTTGGCCCAATACGCAGGGGAGGCTGTACCATTAGATCACTGTCCATTCAGAGAATATGTACTGGACTTTGTGCCAAGCACTATTCTAAGTGCTGAGAACATAGCCCTGCACGAGATTTAGGTTCTGTCGTCAGAGGGCAGAGCTTGCAACTAGTGGGAAAGGCAATCAACAAACACTGATCTACTTCAGTGACAAGTTCTATAAAGGAGAGAAAACAGGGCGATGTGATAGTAAGCAAGGTGATGGGGAGCTTCTCAGAGGACGTAGTGAATGATTCCTCTTTCTCTGGTCCAGACAAGCAGAGAAGGCGCAAAGAGTAAGATCCGGCCCAGAGCTCAGGTCTTCTTATCCTGCCTCCGAGGTCTGGCCGGGCCAGCAGACCGGATTCCCGATCTGCTCTGCTAGCGATTCGCCCAAGAAGACCCAGGCGACTTCCAAAAAACAAAGCGGCTGTCAGTCCAAGAATCTTCTTTACGCCCTGACTAGAGTGTCTTTGGGCAGCGGACGACGTGGGACAAGACCTGGGGACTCGCATAGAAGGAAGAGAGAACCCCCGCCCTCTCCACACTGCAGCGGGGCTGCCGCCAACTCGGCCGGCAGGACTGCAACTGCAGAAAGAGCAGGGTCCGAAGGTAGAGTCCTAAAGCGGCCCTCAAACACCAGGACTGCAGCTCGCCGCCATCTTGCCGAAGGCGACCCCCCCCCTTTAGGGGCGGGGCCTCGTGAGACCCAAACAAGCCCCACGTGTCAGGGGCGGAGCCCTACCCACTAACGTCACGGTGCGCGTGCGCGAGTGAGGTCACGCGCCGGCGTACCCTTGCTAGGCACCGTAAAGTGCGGAAGGTCGCCGTATCAAGCTTCCCCGGAACTTTTTCCTCCCTCCTGTCCCGCCCCCTTCCCTGTCCCTGTCCCACCTTCCGGCCCCCGGGACCCCCGGCAACGGTTGTGGCTGCTGACCCGCTTCAGCCGGAGTGTTGCTGAGCGCGGAGCCCGAGGGCGCCCGTGAGGTAAGGAGAAGCTGCGGGGCCGCTCTGGCGTCCCCGTCCGCGCGGCCCGTGGCGGCCCGGGACCCCCAGCGCCCCCCCTTTCCGCTGTGGTCTCGGTCAGGGGGCTTCCGGCGTCCCTCGTTTCCCGTCGGTTCTGCCTGGTCCTCGGAAGGCGCGTCGCGGCGCCGGGACTCCACCCGCCGGGGCCGACAGCGCGTCGCCCGGTCTCCCTCAGCCTCTCTGCGGCGGTGGCGTCTCGCGGACCCGTGCCCGGCTGCCCGGGGCCAGCGCACCGGCTCTGCCAGGCGCCCGCAGCCCAGCCCGGATGCCCAGGGCGGCCGGGGTAACCTCGCTCCTGATGCCCGCTTCGGGCAGGCAGCCCCCACCCCCACCCCGCAGCGTGGGTCGGGCTTGTCCAGCTGGGTAGTCTCTGCAGGTGGAATTGTTTTCCCGCGTGGCAACGTGCGGTCCGCTTGTGCTTAACTAACCAGTAAAAGTGCTGCAGAGTCAGCGGTGAGGTTAGGTGGAAACGTCCAGGCCGGGCCGGTGAGCTCTCTTCCCAACGTTTGACCCTTTGGGCCTGATGTGTATGACACCGAGATTTGATTCAGGCATCTTCACGTCCGTTTCGCCCGTGCCTTGTAAGCATGTTGTCGGGGGCTGCGGGGCGGCGAGGTAGCCGGGCTGAAGGGGACACGTTCCTAGGGCTGGAGATTTGTATTAAGTTCTCAAACTTGGCTGATCACCTGGTGCACTTGTTGAAAAATACAGCACCCTGGACCGCAGGATCAGAATCTCCAGAGAGGGAGCCTGTGAGTGTGTGAGTGTGTGTGTGTGTGTGTGTGTGTGTTTTAAAACACGTGTCCCAGGTGGCTCTCGTTTGGAGGCAGGTGTGGGAAATGTTGTGTTAATCCGCCTCTTCTCACCCAGTCTCCCTCGTGACCAGCAGCCAGTTTGTACAAGGTGTTGTGACCATGCAGAGGAGCAGCTCAGGAGTTGGAGCTGTCCTCTTGCTCTTGTTGGCGTAAGCAGAGCTGAGCATAACCAGCGTCAGTATTGAGATTGTTTAGCAGAAACTCTTCTCCTTAGCAGAAATTAAACACATAATTTATTTTCAACCAGGTGTGTGTTTTACTTTGTTGTCTTTGACATCTTCCATTTCTTCTTTACTGGCTTTATCTCCTTTGCTCTCAAGCTTTATTTTGCTATAGCTGCCAAACCTACTGCAATAGACTGTGATGCCTTCTGTACCTTCATTGTTTGCATCCACTGTAAATCCTTCTTTTTTTGTCCTCACCACTTCACTGACTCTTGAAGGTCATGATGAGCACAAGGACAAAAATCCTTTTCTTGGCTCTTATCCTGGCTTTTTAGTATTACTTCTTCCAACTTGAAACTCATCTGTTGTTATGTTTTTAATGCTACCTTTGCAATTCCTTTTTCTTTTTTTTTTTTAAATATCCAGATGTGTGGTAACAAATACCAACATTTCAACTGCACATGCTATCTTCTTCCCTATATTTGACATTTTGTAGTTAGCTGGAGCAGTATAAGAAGCACTTGTGGGCATTAAGGAGGCTTGGTTTCTTTTTTTTTTTTTTAATTTTATTTATTTATTTATGGCTGTGTTGGGTCTTCGTTTCTGTGCGAGGGCTTTCTCCAGTTGCGGCAAGTGGGGGCCACTCTTCATCGCGGTGCGCGGGCCTCTCACTATCGTGGCCTCTCTTGTTGCGGAGCACAGGCTCCAGATGCGCAGGCTCAGTAATTGTGGCTCACGGGCCCAGTTGCTCCGCGGCCTGTGGGATCCTCCCAGACCAGGGCTCGAGCCCGTGTCCCCTGCATTGGCAGGCAGACTCTCAACCACTGTGCCACCAGGGAAGCCCTGCAATTCCTTCTTTCTATTAGGGGAAGTGCCTTGTGGTTCTGGCCTCCCTCACAGCTACCCTTTTTTAATCATCTAATCCTAACTTACAGGTAGCATGAAGTAATGATTCAATGGCAGACTGTGGTGCTGAACTGGCAGGCTTTGAATTGAGGCTCTGCCACTCACCGGTATTGTAGGATCTTGGATCAGTCACTTCACGTCTCTGTGCTTCCTTTTCCTCAAGTGTAGAATAAAAATTGTAACATCTTCCTTCTAGATTTGTGAGGGTTAAATTAGTTGTATGCATAAAGCAGTACCTGGCACATCATAACTACCTATAAGAATATAACCTTTTTAAAAAAAACTATATCAGGTTATTTAGAGATCTCCTCACATCTGGGGGCCTAGCCTTGAGATCTGAGTCATCACTGAAATTTTTCCCCATCTCCTTTGTTCTCTGTTCTCATGTATTTGTCAGGTTGTATTTCCAAGGTGCCTACGGTGACTGCTGGGAAAACCCTGAATAAGTTATAAGTGGTCCCTGCTCTCAGAGAGCTCCATTATCCCAGGGGGCTAAAGGCTACCACTTTCCAAGTGCTTCTGAGGCGCCACTTGCCATGTTGTTCCTGTATTTCTGCTTTAGTCTTGCAGCAGCCACGTGAGGTAGGTATTCCTAGCCCATGTAACAGACGAGCAGCCCGAACCACAGAGATTGAACAACTTGCTCAAAGTCATACAGCTAATGAGTGGTGGGGGAGATTATCAGACCCAGATCTGTCTGCTTCTGAAGTCTGTTTCGTCCTCACGCGGCTTGCTGTTTTGCTTCCCTGATTGGCAGACAGACCGTTACAGAGCGTGGCTGGCTCTGAGCTGGGGCTTGTGCAGGGTGTTTGGGGGAATATAGAACAGTTACCTAACTGAGTGTTGGGGGGAGAGTGGGAACAAATAAGATGTCAAACAGGCTGAGAGCTGCGGGGATTATCTTTATTTGGGGGGAGGGGTGGCAGGAACTATGCCAGTGAGAAGGAACAGTCTGCACAAATCCCAGAGGTGGAAGAGAAAGTTCATGCCTGACACGTGTGAGGAGTTAAAGTAGTTTAGGTTTGATTAGAGTGTGAGAGGAGAGAGAGAAATGAGATCAGAGATAAGAAGTGAACAGGGTCTTGTACTTCGTATTAAGGAATTTGACTTTTTCTGAGGGCACCAGATAGTCATTGAAGGGTTTGAGCAGGCGCACGAAATAGGATCTTCATTTCAGAGATATGCTCAGGCCTCTGTGTGAAGGCTGTGGGGCGTGGGGAGAATGGTGTGCAGATGAGAGGCGGGAAGCCCAGTTGGGAACCTTCTGCAGTAAACTGAGAGAGGATGGCGGGCTGTGCTCAGTTCAAGGCAGTGGAGGTGGAGAGTAGATCCATTGGAGGGAGATTTAGGATGTAGGGTTGTTGGTTAGGCCTTGATGATTGACTGGAGAGAGGAGATGAGAGAAAGGGAGGAATGTGGGATGACACCCAGGATTCTAGTATATGGTGTTCCTGGGGGACACAGGAAGTGGAGCAGAGTTGGAGATTGGGGAAGATGGCTTTACCTTTTGGATGTGCTCAGTTTGACCTGTGGGAGTCCAAGTGGAGGTGGCCCTTCTTCCACTAGACGTGCAGGTCTAAGGCTCAGGAGTGCTGTGGGTTAGGCCATCAGTCATGGCAGGAAAGGGAATCACCCCGAACAGTGGTGGATGGGGAAGAGAAGCTGGCCTCAGGGAGCCCTGGGGGACGTCAACACAGAGGGAAGGGCAGAGGAGAGAGGCCAGCAAGATGTGATCGGGGCAGAAGGCGTCACAGAAAACAAGGAAAGAGTGTGTGAATAGGAGGGAGTGAGATGGTGCCCAGAAAGTGCCCTGGGAAAGTAGCAACATTTGGGTTCCTGGTGAGAGGAGTGCAGTGGCCTGGTGGGGCAGGAGAGAGTAGGATGGGGGAAAAGTGAAAAACAAAATATAAACAATCTTTTCTGTACATTATTTATTGTGAAGTAGAAAAGACAGGTTGTGAAATACATATTAAGAAATTTTTGCTTAAAAAGTCCACTGGCCAACTGTGCCATCACCAAGGTAATAAAAGAAGGACTTAAGACAAGGGTGGTGGCAAACAAGTGGACATCAGGGCAGCTCACTGCTGCAAAAGTAACATTCTGGGAAAATATAATTGACACTGGTATTGGTGACCTTTGAGTGGAGGGAAATCTTAACTTCCTCCTGTTTTTCTTTTTTTTTTAATAAATTTTATTTATTTTTATTTTTGGCTACGTTGGGTCTTTGTTGCTGTGCGCGGGCTTTCTCTAGTTGCGGCGAGTGGGAGCTACTCTTGTTGCAGTGCACAGACTTCTCATTGCAGTGGCTTCTCGTTGCAGAGCACGGGCTCTAGGTGCGCGGGCTTCAGTAGTTGTGGCACACAGCCTCAGTAGTTGTGGCACGCGGGCTCAGTAGCTGGGGCTCGTGGGCTCTAGAGCGCAGGCTCAGCAGTTGTGGCGCACGGGCTTAGTTGCTCCACGGCGTGTGGGATCTTCCCGGACCAGGGCTCGAACCCGTGTCCCCTGCATTGGCAGGCGGATTCTTAACCACTGCACCACCAGGGAAGTCCTTTACTTCTGTTTTTGATTTTTTGCAGACCATCATTTTATAACTTAGAATTTTAAAAATTAAAAATTGCTAATTGAAGAGTGTTTTGGAGCTTTGTTTTATTTCTTAAATCCCCTGGGCGGGGGGAGGGGGTACTTGAGCACATCTAAATGCCGAGGAGAAGGAGGTAAACGTGAAGGTATGTGAAAGAGCGAGGACAGTTGTAGGAGCTTGGTTCAGGGAAAGGGGGCAGGAAGGGGGATCCAGGCCACTGTAAAGGATTAATTTCTGACCCTGTGAAGGAAGGCAGAGATGGTTTGCTGATGCAGGGAGGTTTACAGGTGGGGTTTTGGGGAATAAGATGAGACAGGTTATCTCCTTTGATGAAGGAAGAGAGGAAGTGGTGTTAAAGGTTGGGAGAAAAGCCATGTTATGGGTTCAGAACCCGGATGTAGAGAGAGCTGTGCCTGTGGCTTAATAGGAAGTAGCCCGGAGCTAGGCAGGGGTGCCTGCTAGCTTAAGGCACAAAGGAACAGGGTCTTTTCCAAGCGTGACTGAGTGGTAATGGTTCAGAAGCAAGGAGGATGCCGACCGTGCCTCTTGATGGTGAGGTCAGTGGAACAGGGCTGGCCGTGTGACAGTGACAGTTCCCTCAGGAGAGCTGCATTTCCATTAAGACAGAGGGTGGAGAGAACATTAGTGAAGGGGTGGGTGCGTCACTTTTGTAAGGGTGTTCTAGAGGACCCATAGAGAGGTTTTAGGGGAGGAAAACAGATGGTTTGGAACTGGGGAGAGAAATTGGTCATGTGGAGGTGAGCTTACAGCTAGACTAGCTGTGTGGAGAAGCTTCCATCTTGAGACAGAGTTTGACAGGGACATGAGGCGTGGTGGGGCCTAAAGTGGCCAGAAGAGTTAGTCCTTAGTTGGTTGGGATTTCTCTTGGGATGCAGTCTGTGCCTGCCCTCGTCACAGATCTGAGAGTCCTCTGACAGATGGGTGTTGATACGTGGCCTTAGGTGATTCAGGCTGATGGTGGAGCGTGCTGGGTCCTGAGGCTGCTGGTGGACATGTGTTGGTGACTTGCTAGCCACGTCCTACCCTCATGTCTGCTTGTCGCCCCCATTCTGGTCTTCAGGCCTCGTCTTCCTGTACGTCTGTGACCGCATAGTCTGCGAGCACGTCTTTCTTCAGTTTCTTGAAACTAGAACAGTCCCCTGTTTTGCTGTTAGATTAATTTTGTTAAAACCCTGCCTTTGTTATATTCAGCCTGTGGTACTGGACCAAGTGTCAGAGCCTTCCATGGTCTGGCTTCACCGTACTTCAGTTTCTGCTATTACCCAGGGTTCATAGAAGCTGCGGCCTCTGGGCCAGGTCCTTCACTGTCATCCACCAGTGGGTTCTTGGACTCTTATGTCAGTAGAAATTGAGGCAAGGCTTTATCGGGACTCAAGGGAGCAAAAGCAAGCGGCGGGTTCCCTTGCTCACTCCCCCGGGGTGGGGGCAGATCGGTGGGTGGGGCCAGGGGGTGGCTCAGGTGGCCTGCCCACCCCCTTGGTGGTGCTGTGCGCGGGGATCATGCGCAGGACCCTGCTTTTGCTTCTGGCACCTCAGAAATGGCAGGTGGGTTTTGGCCTGTTTGTATCTTTGTTCTTTTTGCCCCCGCTGCCCTGCATGCAGTTAGTTTTAGTCCCTTATTGTTTCTCTGTGTTCGGTTGCTCCAGGAGATGTTTGTCCTGGGGCAGGCACTGCAACAAAGGGTCCCAGGTCCCAGCCTGTCTCACAGGCAGTTAGGGTCAGACTTGTCCTGCAGCTTGATGGCGTGTGCTTCCTGTCTCTGTCCCGATTTTGCCCCTCCCAGGCTCAGCTTAGGTCTTACTCTGTACACGATCCTCGTCCCCGTGGACCTGGCCTCCACGCTTTTCCTTGTCTATCTTAGGATGTTTATTGTCTTGTAGAAATGTGTCTTGGTTACAGCCTGTGACTGGTGTGTAAGTGATCAGCCTGACGGGACTCCTCATCCTCTGCTCTCAGGAGCGCACACCTGGTACCTTCAACTCCCCCCATCGCGTGGAAGCACGAGGCGAGCTGTCCTTCCCTGCAGCTTTGAACCCCGTCTCTCTCTCTCTCCTCCTGGGCCTCATCCTTTGTTCTTGCCTCTCCTTTCTCACCCGTCTCTTCCCTTTTTACTGGCTCATCCCCCCAGCAGTGAAACATGCTTAATAGCTCCGGGCCCTAAACGCAGACCACCTTGCTCGGCTCCGAGCTCCTCTGCTCCCCTCAGAGCACAGTGTAGCAGTTCCCTCACTCCCTCACCTCGCTTACTCTTTAGTTTGTTCTAGTCTCTGTTCTATCCCTGCCATTCCCCTGAGAATGTTCTTTTTGAGGACACCTGGGGCTCTGTGCTGTCACATCCGGTGGACACGTGGCCGTCTTGCTCCCCCCTCGGCACCCTCTGTAGTTACCGCTTCTTCACACATGTTCCTCTCTTGGCTTCTGTGCCCTCTGCCTGGTTTTCTTTCTACCTCACTGGCCACTCCTTCTCTATCTCTTTAGCCACTTTTCTTTCTCAGGACACTCTGTGCGTCCACAGCGTTCAGTCCTGTTTGTAGTCCTTTCCTTCTCTTCCTTGTGTGTAAATGCCGGGAGCCTTGGGGGTCTTGTTCCTCGAGATGCTAGGGCTTCAAATATTGTACATATGCTAATGACTCCCGGACCACACCCCCAGGTTTCAGGCTTGGGAACCCAGCTGCTGTGCCCTGTTTCCACGTGCTGCCTGCTGGGTCTCTGGCTGTTGACATCTAAGACTGGGGCCTTTCACTGTTTACACACATGCACCCCCTCACAGCCTCCCTCCCTGTGTCTGGTCCATCTCACATAATCCGTGGTCCCAGTTGCTTACCCCACAAACTTAGCCATCATCCTTATTTCTCCGTTTTTCCCGTTTTAACATCCAGTTTGTTGGCAAGTAAGTTCTGTCTTTTCTACTTCCCGAACAATCCAGTCATTTCTCTGACTCTGCTGCCACCATCCTTGTCCGAGCCACCATGGTGTCCCCCCTGGAGAACTGCCATCGCTTCCTGACTGAGCCCTGCTTTCCCTGTCCTTCTAGGAGCCCTCCATGGAGCCAGCCTCATCTTGGAAAACAGACCAGACTATGTCATTGCCCTGCTTTAGTATTTTCCTTTGCATGTAGAATAAATCCCACTCCTCGTGGTGGCATCCAAGAGCCGTGTACCATTGGTCTCTGCCACCTCCAGCTCGGTCTCAGGTCCCCTCCCCTCCCTCACGTGCTGTGGACACACTGGCCTCTTTTCTGTGCTTGGACTCCTCAAGCTCTGTCTCACTTCAGGGCCTTTGCACATGCTGGTTCTTCTGTCCGAACACTCACATAGCTGGTTCTTTTTCATCCATCAGGTCTTTTCAAATGTCACCTTCTTTGTGACCATGATATTTTGAGTGTGCCCCTAGTGACTCCGTCGTACTAGCTTTGTTACTTGTTTCATTTGTATATCGGCTGCTTGTCTCTCTCTGTCTCAAATGTAAGTTGTGTAAAGGCAGGGACCTCGTCATTGGTCTTCATTGCTGTATCTATACCTAGCAATGTGTCTGGAACTCAGTAAGTCCTCAGACATTTGCTGAATGTACAATTATTGTTTTGTGTTTCAACACTTTCTCGTTAATTTATGCTCTTGGTTTTCTCTGTCTAGTTTGAATTCTTGGGATCTGCTTCTTACCTGAGTGAGAGCACATCTCCCAGTTGCTGACAGACGTGATGTTTTACTGGTTGCTGTCGGTGATCCGAAGACCAAGAAGCAGCCGAGGATGGCAGAAGTGGTCCTCAGCCAGAAGCGGTGCGTCAGCTGCCAAAGTGCATTCTGTGGCCCTGCCTGCCCAGGCACAGGTGGTCATCTGTGGTGGTGGAATCATGGGCACATCTGTGGCCTATCACCTCTCCAAGATGGGGTGGAAGGATATCGTCCTTTTGGAGCAGGGCAGGTAGGGATCAGCTGGACATGGCTTGTGGCTGTGCTGCACTGATTATATGGGCTTCCCTCATCCCTCTCATTTCAGTAGTACTGACCCAGCAATAGCTAATGTAAGTGTCACTAAGTAGCGTAAGTAGAATAACAGAAAAGTGAGATCTTTGGTACTTTGTTTTGCGATGCCTAATACTCCTGTTTTCTGGTTTTCAGAGAGATGGCAGATTGGAACATAACAAGTAGCTAAAGGATGTGTTTATTTCCGGTTCAAAGCACATCTTATCATCTTGCTCTCTGTTGTAATAATACAGCAATAAATCCTGAGACTCAGGTGCTTCCTCTTTGAGCCAAAATGAAATTGGCTACATTCCTTCTTATTTCTGTTCCTTTTCAGTTGATTAACTTACTTTAGAACAGTTTAGATTTATAGAACAATTGCAACAATAGTGCAGAGTTATCATATACCTTGCATCCAGGTTCACCTACTATTAACATCTTATATTAGGATTAATGTTTCAATTAATGATGCAATTGTGATACATTATTTTAAACTAACGTTGCTGCTTTATTCGAATTTATTCACTTTTCACCTACTGTCCTTTTTCTGTTCCATGCTCTTTATGTTCTGTTGCCTACCACAAATTGGACAACATTTAAAAAATTTAAAGTGTGGTTATTTCTGAACAGATGATACATTTACATAGTTCAAAATCGAAAATGTGTAAAAGAGTATACAGGGAAAAGTCTCCATCTGCTCCCTGACCTCTAGCTACAAGTTCCCCTCACTGGAAGCCAGTTAAGTTCCTTAGGTACCATTTCAGATACTCTTCTCCATGTATAATCAGATATGTATTGGTAGGTATGTATGTGGGTATATGCATATTCATTTATTTTTTTTCCCTTTTTCATACGAGAAGTAGCATACCTTAAACAGTGTTCCTCACCTGGCTTTTTTCATTAAGGTTGTTCCATTAGGATTGGTGCATAAAAGTGTTCATTTATTTTTTATGGCCGTAAAGTATTCTGTTGTGTAGGTGAACTCCAAAATTTTGTATCATTCTCATGTTGATGGACGTTGCAGTTGTTTCCATCTTTGGATGTTACAACAGTGGTATAATGAGGAACCTTGAACTTCTTGTATTCACCGATATATGTGTCTACCTAATAACATTTGCATCTATCCTGCAGGCTGGCTGCTGGCTCTACGAGGTTCTGTGCTGGCATCCTAAGCACCGCCAGGCACTTGACCATTGAGCAAAAGATGGCAGACTATTCAAACAAACTCTACCATCAGTTAGAGCAAGAAACAGGGATCCATACAGGTAAGCAGGTAATCTAGACTCCTTTACTCAGTACTGTATTTGGTCCTGTACCAAGTCAGCTTGTGATTTGGTAATTCAGACTTGAGTTTTAATACAGGTTCTGCCACTTGTCAGGATATGACCTTGGGCAAGTCACTTAGCTTGTTGAGCTGTCTTCACTTTCCTTACCTGTAAATCGAGGGCCTTCAGTCAGTATCCTAGCTCCTTTTCAGATTCTATAATTCTTATAAAGTGAAAGTTTTCCTGGGCCATTTCCTATATATTTCACTCATTGAAGTATAGTAAGTGGCAACACTTGGCTCCTAAATGAAGAGGAGGAGAAACAACTCAACTTTAGGTGCTTGGTAGTTAAATCATAGTTTGACCCACTGCACTTCAAAAATTGATATTAAGGATATTTCTAACTAGAAAGCATAAACATGTATTTCTCCTTACCTGTGTGATTAAGAGGGTAAGGACACAGAATGGTAAGTTAAATAATACTGGAGTAAGTAGGAACTGTCCCAAGAAGAGGAAGACGAAGCCACGTTATGGTCCCATATGGTAACAAGGTAGAAAGAAAGTCCAGCACTTTGTTATAAGGTGATGGATTAGCTAGAAGCCCAGAGTCAAACCCAGTCTCGTGTCTGATGAAGCAGTTTGGTGACCACAGTATAATCATGAGAGGGTAGTGAGGCCCAGTGATGAAATTCAGGACAATGCCTATATGAGGCAGACCTTGCATAATTCAGATCACAGATACTTCAAGATTAATACTGACAAAAATTGGTAGCTTTTCTTTTTGCCAACTGAAGTGTAACCTTATTTGTAAATTGTAACTTAAGACTGATTTTCTGATAACTTGGATATGATAGACATGGACCTAACTGTATTTCATTCCTTTTTGGTTGGATTTAATTTAATGACAACAAGGTAACTTGAATCAGATACTAACCAGTATTTGAGTCAGAAGAGGGTCCACATAATGAGCCCAGAAATGGAACTGCTGACTCCTGGTCCTTTGGTTCAGTTACTCGTGCTTTATTGAGCCTTGCATGGCTCAGCTGGTTAGATTCCAGAGGAATCAGGGCTGCAGGCTTCTTTTCTGTAAGGTAAGTTAGTCTAGCTTTTGTTCGAGGTCATTGGCTGGAATCCTTTATTGGGCCTGATCTCTCTTTGATGTCTGTGGGGCAGTGAGGAAGTCAGGCAACAGAGAGTAAGGGCATCCCCCTCAATCTGTCACCCCCATTGTAGTTCACCAGTGATGCAGTGAAAGATGATGTAGGGACTTCCCTGCTGGAGAATTCTGTTGTCCAGCAGAATGTACAGGTGTGCATTCCAATGACTGCTGTCATTCAGTGGACTGCTTTGAGATATTAAATAAGTGACATGTGTACAACATAGATTTGATGATAACATATAATAAGCTAATCTGAAAATAGTTCATTCATGTGAGGTGTATGTTAACTGCTTTCTACTCTGAATTACTGGGTCATTCCAAGGGTCCTCATTATGCAGATACTAGTTTCTGCAGTGCTTCTTTTGCACATGATGTAATTTTTGTCAAGTGATTGAACATGATAATCTAAAAGTTTTAATAATCTTTGAAAGTGTTCCACATATTATTTGATCCTAAAATAAGTAAGGATCATTCTTTTTTTTTTAATTTGTTTATTTTACTTATTTATTTTTGGCTGCATTGGGTCTTCGTTGCTGCGTGCAGGCTTTCTCTAGTTGCAGCAAGCGGGGGCTACTCTCTGTTGTAGTGCGTGGGCTTCTTGTTACGGTGGCTTCTCTTGTTGCAGAGCACGGGCTCTAGGTGCGCGGGCTTCAGTAGTTGTGGCATGGGGGCTCAGTAGTTGTGGCTCGCAGGCTCTAGAGCGCAGGCTCAGTAGTTGTGGCACACGGGCTTAGTTGCTCCGTGGCATGTGGGATCTTCCCGGACCAGGGCTTGAACGTATGTCCCCTGCATTGGCAGGCGGATTCTTAACCACTGCACCACCAGGGAAGCCCAGATCATTCTTTTACAGATGAAAAACCTAGATGCAGGTAGATTAAACCATTAATTTACCAAGTCGGTGACAAATCAATTTTTAAAAATTATTTAGTGGGTTAGAAGGAACTTTTAAAAAGGTTTAAACATATGCAATAAGTTATATACTCATTATAATAAATGTGAACAATACAGAAATCTAAAAATAAAAAGTGATCCTCCCCACTGAATACCCACCAGAAGGTTACTAGTCTGTGGTTAGTTTGTATGTATATACAGGTCTACTTTTTTTTTTAACCCAAATGAGATTGTATTAAGCATATTATGTACTTTGTTTTTTCCACTTAAGAACATCTTGTACAAAAATATACGTGCATGAGATTGGTAAAATAAAATGGAACATCCCCACAAAGGATTATTAGGTAGATGTAAAAAGAAGGAGGAAGATGTCTGTGAACTGCTATGGAGTGATCCCTGTGATAATTGTTAAATGAGAAAAACAAGGTGTTAAGAAGTATATAAAATGTGCTACTTTTGTGTAAGAACTAAGAAAAAATAAGAAAATATGCAAATGTATACTTAATTTTGCAAAGAAAGAAACATAGGAAGGATAAACCGGAAAGTACTGAGGTTGGTTACCTCCCAGGGTAGGCGGGAAACAGGGTGCAGGGTGGGGGCCTGGGGGGTAGTGGTATTTCTGGCCTGACTTTGGGTAGTTTTGACTTTTAGAACAATGTAAACATTTTGCATATTCAAATATAGAATAAAACCATCAGGAAAAGGGGGGAACGTTCAGTGGAACACTATGAGAAATAATCTAGTTGTGTTTCGTATGAATGACAGCTTTACTGCAGGGGAAGAAGGAGGAACACACCCAGGGGCTTCTGGTCTCAGTATGTAGACTCCACCTTCAGTCGAAGACACAAGGAAATGTGAACAAACATTGACCCCTAATTAGCAAGTTTGTTTTTCACAGTGGTATGGACAGTTGCTTTCTGTGTACCCCAGGATTGAGTAAAGGAGTAAATATATTGAGGATAAATTTGCCACTTATAAAACCAGGCTCTGAAATTTCAGTTTTCCGAACTTGGCAAACTTGTCATGTCAGCGAAGGGCATATTTATCTGATGATTTCAGAAGGAACAATAAAATATTTAAATTATCGTGACTGTATTTCCTTTTTAAGAAAACACTTGATTGATTCAAGTTTTTGTTCGTAAGACCTAAGACTCATTGCATTCTGGGGGGGATTGTCATTGACTCAGGTGTAATAGTGGTCGTATCCAGTACATTGATTGCAAACAACAGGAATTGACCGTGGCTAACTTGGGCAAAAGGAGTTTGTTGGAAGGCCACTGGGGCCTGTAGAGTTGGCAGGAGGCTGCCAGCTGGAGGCAGGGTGGAGGCCAGGTTGTAGGGACTCAGCAGCAGCCAGTCCCTCCGCTGGAACAGGAATCATGTGGCCAGGACGCTGCTGCTCCTGAGATGAGGAACGTCCAGCCATTCCCCTCCTTGCTCAAGACTCAGTATTCCAGGAGGATCAGATTGGCTGAGCTTAGGTCACAGGCCTGCCGGCTGTACTGAGGCAGAAGGTGTGCTGAGTGGCCTTCACCAAGGGTTACTCTCCCACCAACAATAGGAGGAGAAAGGGTCTAATTATAATTACATAAACGAGTGAAGAATTGATGGGTCACAGTTACTTCTCGCGCCCCCCCCCCAAAAAAAACCACAAAGGTTTGTTCAGCAATGGTGTCCTTCATTTCTAGTGTAAGAGTGATTTTATGTACATTAGACTCATTTGATCCTCACAAAACTGTGAGCTGAGAATGTTTGGGACGTGGCAGTCCAGGACTCATCACGGGTCTCCCACTTTACAGTCTAGTGGGCTTGCCACTCTGCCCCCCTGCATTTGGCCTGGTCTGTCTCAGTTTGGGCTGTTTTTTCTTCCAGGTTACATAAGGACAGGCTCAATCTTTCTGGCCCAAACTCAGGACCGGCTGATCTCCCTGAAGCGCATCAATTCAAGGCTGAAGTACGTATGAGGCTAGAAGCCCGTCCTGACTTTACTGTCAGCTGACCTCTGCCAGAGGGCAGTGAATGTCATTGTCCCCCTGTGTTCTGTGGCAGTGTTATAGGCATCCCCTCCGAGATCATCTCCCCCAAGAAAGTGGCCGAACTTCACCCTCTCCTCAATGTACACGACCTGGTGGGGGCCATGCATGTCCCCGAGGATGCAGTGGTGTCCTCCGCTGATGTGGCTCTTGCCCTGGCAAGTGCTGCCTCCCAAAATGGTAAGCAGGCTTTGGGGTTAGGAAGGAAGAGGTCGTCTAAGAAAGCATCTCTCAGTAGGCAGGAACACCAACCAACTTCCATATTGGGACACTGGCTCCTAGAATTTTTGTCTTAATATAGTATCTGTTAATAAATATTTTTCCTCGGGGCCACATTTTTCTTATTAAGTTCCAAGGAACTGCTTTTAGTCCTGTTTAAAGCACTTCAGATTTAAGGGCATTTTCTCCCCCACAGGACTTGAGAAGCTCTAAGGTTGAAACACACCTTGGGGATTTAATCCGCAGCTTGGATCATATCCTGATGTTGGAATGAATGGGGGGAAGACTAATCAGTGTCCATGGTGTTATATACTTTGGATGAACTGATTCATGATGTACGGAGATTAGGATTTAAGGATGCCCTATGGCACTTTTTCTCTCCTACCCCTTTTATGATCCCTGGAATTTTTTTTTTTTGGCCATGCTGCATGGCATGTGGGACCTTATGTCCCTGACCAGGGATCGAACCCGTGCCCCCTGCAGTGGAAGCGTGGAGCCCTGAACACTGGACCGCCAGGGAATTCCCATGATTCCTGGAATTTGATTACATACTAAAGTCAGTTTTTTCAGTTGGCCTGGTATTTTCAGTCTTGGGAAAGGTCCGTTTACACAGTTTCAGGATGCGGTTCCAGGAGTTTTTTGGTTTTTAAAATTAAAGGCCATCATCAACCTGGCCTCTTCCGTGTTCGTTGAGAGTCTGCTGCAGATGCCTAATTCTGAAACATCAGATGGTGATGCCCCAACTCTTTGTTTACCTTGGAACAGGTGTTCAGATCTATGACCGGACAAGTATTCTTCATGTTATGGTGAGGAAAGGTCAAGTCACTGGTGTGGAGACTGATAAAGGACAGATCCAGTGCCACTATTTTGTCAACTGTGCCGGTCAGGTAGGTTAGCGACAATACTGGGTCACTGCTTTTCTTATTTAACTTTTGTCTCCAGGACTTTTTTTGCGGGGTGGGGGTGGGGGGTGGTACAGACGTATAGTTAATATTGTGATGGACTAAGCAAATGTCAGGGACCACATTGTTTCTTGTTTGGACAGGAAAACTCAGAATTCTCTCACTCCAAATCGGAAGCCTGTTCTTATTCCTCAAATAGTAGCCTGGGTGACCTTTTCCTTCCTCCCCCCTGGCTAATTGGCACTGTCCTGGTCAGGAAGGCCAGGAGAGAGTTGGGCATTGACAGAAATCAGTCCTTGGCGTCAGGTCTGTCTGTGGTGTTTCATTTCATCCTACCACCCAGCAGATGAGTATTAGGCTGTTTTATTGTGTCAGGAGCGTGGATTCAGTTTCCAGGACACTAAACTGCTGCTGCTTTGAAGGCAGGTTGGTCCCTTGCTTCCCACTCCACAGTCCTAAGGGGGCCTAGGAGTACTTGCTGCCATGTGGAGTTCTTTATGATTGGTATTTGGGGTTTGTGGTTGAGGCCAGGCGTTTTGTTAGAAGGGCCTCACTTGCCCCCCACGAGCTCCTTTCACGAGCTGGTAAGTCTGTCTTCTGCTGCTCGGAAAGCAGGCTTTGTGGTTTAAAGGCTGGAGTGTTGCTCCTCGTCCAATACCTGACCTAAAGCAGGCTGGAACTTGGCTTCCCACAGCTGACGTGGAGGCAAGAGCTCACAGAAGCCACTTGAAATTAAACTCTTTTCAAGAGGCTGCACTTGCTCATTTGTCTTTCTGTTCCTCTTCCACCCACAAATCAATCTGTCCGTTTGTAGTGGGCATACGAGCTGGGTCTGTCCAACGAGGAGCCGGTTAGTATCCCGTTACATGCCTGCGAACACTTCTACCTTCTGACTCGCCCCTGGGAGACCCCTCTGCAGAGCAACACACCAAGTGAGGACTTGCACTTTGTTTTTAATCTTGTTTCCTTGCCCCTGTTCTGTCCTCTGCAAAGGAAGGCTTTCTGCTAAGGACAGACTGCGCTGGAAGAGTCTTTTCTTTTCATTTCTTTTCTGAAGCATGGTACAGGGAGGTGGACCCCATTCTAACTTGACTTTAATAACTCTTTATGAAAGGATGGACAAAGTGGGCATTGCACTTAAGCAGTTTTGTTTGTTTGCAAGCTAATGGGTAGTCCCAAACAGAGGTCTAAACTGAGAGTGTTTGGAACGTAACCTAGAGTTCTTGACTTAATGCTACACGTTGTGGAGATGTCACAGGTGAGCTATAAACTCGGGCTGTTCAGAGACTCCCAGCGCTGTAGGGAGGGTTTGATACCACTTGGAGGCCTTCATCCCTGGAGTGGGCTCCGCAGTCCCCGCTTCTCTCTGGCTTTCACATGGCACAGTGGCAGTTAAGCAGTTTGATTCTGAGAACTAGTCAAAGCTTCTAGGTAAGTGATCTGGTTAGGGATAATCTGAGAAACAGTCTCCACTGTAAATCTGAAAGGGAGGATCCTCCCCCATGACCGGGAACAGTATTTTAAAGCTAATGAATGCCTGTGTTCACTGAATGCTGTTTGGTTAATAAGTCCAATTTTGGGTGTTTCTGTTTTGCTGCTTTTTCTGTCCATTTAGACAGCTGGCTTGCCTCTCAACCCTGTCTT
Organism: Balaenoptera ricei; assembly: GCF_028023285.1. NCBI lineage: Eukaryota > Metazoa > Chordata > Mammalia > Artiodactyla > Balaenopteridae > Balaenoptera > Balaenoptera ricei. The sequence continues at coordinate 50,841,788 of NC_082657.1, read as the reverse complement.
CTCCTCTACCCCCCACCCCCTTGTCATTTCTCTTCCTCAGCTATTGTGGATGCCGATGGAAGAATTTATATTCGGAACTGGCAGGGTGGCATCCTGTCTGGGGGCTTTGAGAAGAACCCAAAACCAATTTTCACTGAGGGCAAGAACCAGCTGGAGATTCAGAATCTACAGGAAGACTGGGATCACTTTGGTGTGTGAACTAGATTCTAACAATATTGCCTTATATTTATCTAAGATGTTACACTTTAAAGCCTTTTCAGGAACACAGGCATACCTCATTTTATTGTGCTTCACAGATACTGAGTTTTTTTTTTTTTTTGGTTTGGTTTTTCAATTTTTTTTTTTTTTTTTTGAAGTATAGTTGATTTAGTGTCATGCCAAACTCTGCTGTATGATACTGAGTTTTTTATAAATTGAAGTTTGTGTTGAACAAGTCTGTTGGTACTATTTTCCAACAGCATTTTCTCACTTTGTCTCTCTGGCACATTTTGGTAATTCTAACAATGTTTCAAGCTTTTTAATTGTTATGGTTGTTACGGGGATCTGTGATCAGTGCTTTTTGTTGTTACTGTTGCAAAAGATATGATTTGCTGAAGGCTCAGATGGTGATTAGCATATTTTAGCAGTAAAGGTTTTTTTTGGTTTGTTTTTGTTTTTTACTTTTTTTAGAAGTTTTTAGTAATACACTGAAGTCTAAGTAGAAAATTTTTTTAAATGATCTTTTTTTTTTTTTTGAGGTATAATTGATGTACCATATACAAGTTTCATGCATACAAACAATATAGTGATTCACAATTTTTAAAAGTTACGTTCCACTAATAGTTATTATAAAATATTGAGGGCTTCCCTGGTGGCGCAGTGGTAGAGAGTCCGCCTGCCAATGCAGGGGACACGGGTTCGAGCCCTGGTCTGGGAAGATCCCACATGCCACGGAGCAACTAAGCCCGTGTGCCACAACTACTGAGCCTGCGCGTCTGGAGCCTGTGCTCCGCAACAGGAGAGGCCGCGATAGCAAGAGGCCCGCGCACCGCGATGAAGAGTGGCCCCCGCTTGCCACAACTGGAGAAAGCCCTCGCACAGAAACGAAGACCCAACACAGCCATAAATAAAATAAATTTAAAAAAAAAAAAAAAAAAAAAAAAAAAATATTGACTACATTCTGTGTTGTACAATACATCCTTGTAGCTTATTTTTTTTATACATAGTAGTTTGTACTTCTTGATTCCCTACCCCTATCTTGTCCCTCCCCTTTTCCCTCTCCCCAACAATAACCACTAGTTTGTTCTCTGTATCTGTGAGTCTGTTTCTTTTTTGTTATATTCACTAGTTTTTCTTTTTTAGAGTCCACATATAAGTGATAACATACAGTGTTTGTCTTTCTCTGACTCATTTCACTAAGCATAATACCCTTCAAGTCCATCCATGTTATTGCAAATGGCAAAAGTTTTTTTTTTAAGAGCTGAGTAGTATTCCATTGTGTGTGTGTGTGTATATATATATACACACACATCTTCTTTAGCCATCTGTTGATGAACACCTAGGTTGCTTGCACATCTAGCCAAGTAGTTTTTAATTTACATTGTTTTTGGTTATGTACATTGTTTTTTTAGACATAATGCTATCGTACATACAGTACACTATAGTATAGTGTGAACAAAATTTTTATATGTACTGAGAAACCAAAAAATTCACGTGACTCTCTATATTGCGATATTCACTTTGTTGCGGTGGTCTAGAACTGAACCGAGGTATACCTGTAGTTCCTTATTTGATCTTTGTAACAGCCCCTTTTGGTGGTTACAGAGGGTAGTCTACAGAGTTTGATCTAAGGATACAGTTATTGGTGAGCAGATTCAGGGACCTAAAATTAAAATCTTGGTTTAAGGGACTTTTGGCTTATCACTTATTTCATTGCTGAAATTTTAGGCTGGGAGGAAACCTTCTTTTGATAGGACTTCATTTAAAATTGAAGAGAATTTTAAGAAGCAAAATAGTTTCATTAATATGTTCTTTTACTCAATTTTTAAATAATTTTAATTTATCGAATAGGTAATATAGTCACACGGTTCCAAATTCAAAAGATATGAAAGGGTCTATAGTGAAGAGTGTCCTTCCTTCCACTTGGACTTAAAATTTTTTGTCTTTAAATTTAGGAAATTTCAAACTTTTAAAAGTGAAGAGAATAATATAAAGAAATCCCATGTACCTACCAGCCAGCTTCAGTCTGGCTTCATCTTTACCACTGTCCCCCTGGATCATTCCCTGATGAGGGACTTACCTTAAAACAGGCTGAGGATCTGTCTTTTGCAGCTGTTCCAACTTAGGAAAACATTGCCTTTTATTGCACATCTCTTTGGGGGTCATTTAAGAGCTTTTCCGTGAGTCCTGATCCCTTTGAGATTCTATAGCCAGATGTAGTATTTACTCTTCCAGAGCTCCTTTCCCTTTTAAAGAGTATCTTTTTTCCTCCGTCTTTATGCCAAGAACTCTGTAGGAATGTCCCATACTTCCCCAAGGCTTCTGCTTCTGATAGATGGCCCAGTTGGCTCATCTTAGAAAACCTCCACAAAACATTTTCTGAAAGGAGAGGGGGAGTAGAAAAGTGTAAGGGGTAGGGAGTTTTGAATCCCCTAAAGCTGAGGACTGTGTTTGGGTCTGTTTTTGTTGCTCAGAGCCCCTGTTGAGTTCCCTGCTGCGTAGGATGCCAGAACTGGAGACTCTGGAGATCATGAAGTTGGTGAATTGCCCTGAGACCTTCACCCCGGACATGAGGTGCATCATGGGCGAGTCCCCTTCAGTGCGGGGCTACTTCGTCCTGGCGGGAATGAACTCTGCTGGCCTTTCGTTTGGTGGAGGAGCTGGAAGGTAAGTCTTTCCCACTCAGGTTCGGCTTGCAGGGCTTCTTCCTTTCTGGAATTACTTCTGGTTCATAGGGTTTGTGATATACCTAATCCAGTATGTTCATAATAAGAGGAAGGCACATGTCATGAGAGAGTTGTCCCCTTGAAAGTATTTGCCATGGGAGGCTCTCCCCATGTTCCAGACATGTCATTGTACAGAATGTTTTCGGAACTCCTCTTTTTGAGTTAGCCTTGGAGCCAGTGGGATGTTCTTCTGTACTACTTCAGTCATAACAAATGTTGGTCCTTTGAATATGTATTTGAGTTTGGAAATAGCCAAGTGTGGTGAGTGAAGTAGAAGATCATGCTGATCACACAAGTTTTTATTTTCAAATTTGGTACTTAGAAAAATTAAGCAAGGGACTTCCTTGGTAACACAGTGGTTAAGGATCTGCCTGCCAATGCAGGGGACACGGGTTCGAGCCCTGGTCCGGGAAGATCCCACATGCCACGGAGCAACTAAGCCCGTGCACCACAACTACTGAGCCTGCACTCTAGAGCCCACATGCCACAACTACTGAAGCCTGTGTGCCACAAATACTGAAGCCCGCGTGCCTAGAGCCCATGCTCCGCAACAAGAGAAGCCACCGTAATGAGAAGCACGTGCACCACAACAAAGAGTAGCCCCCTCTCACTGCAACTAGAGAAAAGCCTGTGCGCAGCCATGAAGACCCAACGCAGCCAAAAATAAATAAATTAAAAAGAAAAATTAAGCCAGTGTTGAAAGGACAAATACTGTATAATTCCATCCATATGAATACTTACAGTAGTCTAATTCATAGAGCCAGACGAAGAATGGTGCTTGCCAGGGGCTAGGGTAAGGAGGGAGTAGGGAGGGGCTGCTTAGTGGATATAGATGTTTGTTTGATGAAAAGAATTCTGGAGGTGGATGGTGGTGAAAGTTACAGATAATGTGAAAGTGCTTAATACCCCTGAAGTATATACACTTGTAAATGGTTAAGATGGTAAATTTTATGTTGTGTGTTCTTTACCACAATTTAAAAAAAATTTTTATTAATTGACCAGTGTTCTTGAGTGAATTGTAGAATGGCTCTGAAGACAGTTATGGAGTAGAAGTTACCAAAAATGTTTGGAGCAAAGGCGATATGGCCAGATAACTGTATAACCTCCTGAGGTGACTTTTTACAGGAAAAAACAGAAAAACAAAAAAAAACCCATAAAAACAAACAAACAAAAAAACCCATTGGATGTATAGAGTACATTTGTATGTATATTTTAGTCTTATTTCTTCATAGTTGTGGCTTATCTCTATACTTTCTAGGGAATCTTATCATTAGAGCTCATATCCTCATAGTGGTCTTGTGAGAGCAGTAGATGGATATAATTTGTTTCTTCTAGAAGTTAAGGAAATTGCTCAGAATTGCTCAACCACTCTTGACAAGATAGAGTCTTGCGATTCTGTTGGAGCTAGATTCCCAGTACAGCGCTGAGAGTATCACGGTGCTGAGAGGCCCAGCAACTTCCCCCATCTACACAGGTACCTCGCTGAGTGGATGGTGCACGGCTATCCCTCAGAAAGTGTCTGGGAACTGGACCTGAAGCGTTTTGGAGCCCTCCAGAGCAGCCGGACCTTCCTGCGCCACCGTGTCATGGAAGTCATGCGTAAGTGAAGCTTTATCCCCGTTGCCCATCGTTGCAGGCATCTGACTGGTTCTGTCATCCAGAGGGGCAGATTCTTCCTTGGTTCTTTAGTAATTGCTTTGAGTTGGGCTTCTGAGTTTGGCTGTTTCAGGCCTGTGTTGGGGGCATTATGCCCACGTGACATTGATGGAACATTTTCTTCAGTGTGTTGTATCTTTCTTACCTCCGGGACCAGGAAAGTGGACTAGGACGTACAGGTGGTGATTCCTGTCAGAATCCTGGCAGCAGCTTCTTGAACATTCCCAGCATTGCCTCCTTTCCACTTTGCTGTGTCAGAATGAATGCTCTCACTCCCCACTTGGTCTTTGAGATCATGGTTTGCTTTCCAAGGCAGAGAATTTGCCAAGTTAGTCTCAAAGCTTCAGGCTCCTTTGAGTGACTCTCGTCATTAACCCATCCTATGCTAGCAAGTTAGGAAACCATTTCTCATGTAAATACCAAACATACATTCCTGCTCTTTCTCCTTGTTTTTGCTTCTCTCTGACTTTGAAGGATTGGACGCTTTTAACTTGTTACTACTTTGTCGTGGCTTTATTTTCCAGTGAGCCCTTTAGAGATAGCTTTTGAATCAGGAATTGAACCAAATCAGATTGTAATTTCATTTTTCTATACCGAGGAACTATTTCCAGACTTGCCAAAATATACCTATTTGGGGAATAGTTATCCTCAGGACTACGATTCTGCATTGGTTGTGACCAGCATTGTTGGTTAAGGATGGACTGCTGGTTTAGTAGCTGGAGGTTCCATTAGCAATGAGGCCTTTGGGTGACCTTTCACACCTGTGTGCTCACTTTTGGCTGTGGCAGAGAATTCACATCCATGGGAGTTAAAGGACCTGGAAGCTGTATGTGTAACTGCTAAGGTTGTTTAGTGAATGTTTTGGTTACAGTGTTGAACTGTTAAGAGTCTAGGTTTCTACATCCATCGTTACTTTGGAAGCTGTGCAAATCGTTAATGAGCTTGGAGCTTCTTCTTGATGATACAGTACTTTTGGTGGCCTTCTCTGATTCTCATGAGATGGAAGTTGCAGGCATGATAGAAAATGGGGAAAGGGAAAGTAGAACCTAAAGCCCAGAGGAGATTGTCACAGTATAAGGACGCCAGCTTGGTTTCCTTCTCTGTCATCTCCCAGTCTCCCCCCCACGCTGATGTACCTCTTGTTTGGCCTGGTGTGAAGTCCGGTCTTCTCTCTGCAAGAGACTAGAGATCACACTCTTTCTGGATATTTTACTTATTACTGTTGCAGATTGGACATTAGGAGAAATGAATTCTGACCCTCCCTTTGTTATGTAAATAATGTCACTGGGACAATACTTTGCAACCTGTCAGATTTCAGAGCCACCAAATCAAGGTATGCTGTGTGCCCTTTTGCTTCAGAAATGGCTAAATATTAGGAAAAGTGTGTAACAGGTCTGAGAGTCCAACAACACAGTCACTGGAAAGAATCAGGTGCCATTTTTTCACACTTTGTAGCCACCTGTGTCCGTGTAGACGTAACCTTCATCTCTGCTGGGAGCTTAACAAGGTTTAGAACTCTGACCTTTCTCCCATTGTTTCTACCTACTAATTTGGAACAGTAATTATAAACAAAGATCTACAGTTGTTATGTGACTCACAGCTATATAAGTCTATGGAGGGGCGATACCAGCTCTTGCAATGTGATCCTTTCTTCTGGAACATTCCTGTCACACTGGGTACTGTTTGGCAAATTAGGCTACAGCAGCCTGAAAGCATGCTTTTTTGAATAGGAGCAACTCCAGAGGCCCATGGATATTGGTGCTCAGCTCTGTGCCCTGGGCTTTCATAGACTGCTCTTCTGTCTCCTAGCTCTGCTGTACGATCTGAAGGTTCCCCGTTGGGACTTCCAGACAGGAAGGCAGTTACGCACATCTCCTCTGTATGACCGGCTGGATGCACAAGGAGCCAGGTGGATGGAGAAACATGGATTTGAGAGGCCAAAATACTTTGTGCCACCAGACAAGGGTAAGAAGGCACATTCTCATTTTTGTTTTTTGGGTTTTTTTAGTCTTAAGAATAATAAACCTTGTTTTTAAATGTGTATAGCTAGTTTGTCTTCTGAGGAGAATAAATAATAAAAACCTATTATACTCTACTAAGCTATCAAGGAGACTCACCAGTACAAGTCCTCTCCTTTTCTGTCTTCCTTTGGTTTTCTCTGTCCTGTAGACCTCTTGGCCTTGGAGCAGAGCAAGACTTTTTACAAGCCGGACTGGTTTGAGATTGTGGAGTCCGAAGTCAAGTGCTGTAAGGAGGCTGTGTGTGTCATTGACATGTCCTCTTTCACAAAGTTTGAAATAACAGTAAGTATTTGGGAACCAAAAGAACAGATTTGGAAACTTGCATATTTATTGAATGCCTCTTGTTTTTCATCTGTCACTTCAAAACAGACTAAGAACTCTGATATATTTTAGTGTTTCACCTGTATTATAACATTTTCTGGAATTTTTAGCTCTTTGTTTCTGGTTCTTTATCTGCTTGCAGAGGCTCATTTGACACTAGAATCAATAGCTAGCTTTCTCTGGAGCTCATTGCAGTGGAGCAAATCTGCAAATACCGTTGCACGAGTACCGGCTAATTGAATTTTCTCCGCAAGTGACTTTGCTTGTCAGGCCGCACTACCGGCCAGAGGTTCTCACGTTTGTTCTCTCTGCTTCGTTCCCTAACCCTGCAGTCCACCGGGGATCAGGCGTTAGAAATTCTCCAATACCTCTTCTCCAATGACCTTGACGTGCCCGTGGGCCACATCGTGCATACCGGCATGCTCAACGAGGGTGGAGGGTACGAAAATGACTGCAGCATAGCACGGCTGAGCAAGCGCAGGTGAGCCGGCTGCCGCTCTGCTCCCTCCGCCTAATGGCTGTGGCGGAGCTGAGCCCTCAGCTCACCTCTCCAGGAAGCTGTAATAACACTGAGGACAAAAAACATTTCATTAAGTCAGGGCCAGTTCATTAGCAGCCCAGCACGCACACACAAAAAATCACCAGGAGGAAAAAAAAAAAAACCCACCAGATTATGTAAAACTTGGTGTGGAAAAATTAGTAACTCTACTGAGGAAAAATGCCTTATCTTATGTTAGTAGGTCTGTATAATTTCTTGGCACTAGCAGAAAGCCAGAATCTTCTGTTTTGTCATTATGTGGTATATCCTAGAAGTATGTGCTGTTGGCCTTCCCTAAAAGCTAAGAGATCATTCACCAGTATTCTGTTCGTTGCTTTGAAACTAGCTGAGAACTTACTGCTTCCTGATCATTTTCCTGCTGCCTGGTTTTGATTACTTTTGGGTCTCACTTTCAGTTTCTTCATGATTTCTCCAACCGACCAGCAGGTCCACTGTTGGGCCTGGCTTAAGAAATACATGCCAGAAGACAGCAACCTGATTCTGGAGGACGTCACCTGGAAATACACTGGTAAGGGGGCCCTCTGCAGTCAGCTGAGCGAGGAAAAGCCAGCTGATCGAAGTTGATCCAGATCTGTCTTCTCCATTTGCCTTCTCTATATCTGATATTCAAAAATGAGTGTCAGAATTAGAATCTTGGAAGAGGCTCCTAGTCATAGAAAACTGATCTCTAATGCTTCCCCATGTTTTTATAAGTGAAGTGTGAATGAGTTAGTGCTTCAGTTTCTTTGTGTTTTGTTTACTGCTGTATCCCCTACAGCCAGCATAACAGAGTGCAAATATTTGTTGAATGAATGAGTGACTCATTATTAAAGTATTTTTATATTTATTACCTAAGTATTATTTTCTTCAAAATTTCCCCTTAGTTTCTTTTTCCTTTAATGAGTAAATACTTTTTAAGGATAGATAATTTCCGTATTATCTCTTCCTCAACAGTCTTCTCAGGGAGCAACCCCTCCTCTTCTGCCACCCGATTCCAGCTTTAACCCCTCCCTACCCTCAATGGACCCCTGCCCCTCACCTCCACCAGGCCCTCATCCTCAGTTCATCGTGGTAGCAAATATGATTACCTTCTTGCTACCAGATTAGAAAACTATAGCTTATTGAAGCAAGCCTATTTTCTAGTCCATTTAAGGGTATTTGATGTGTAATTAGCTTAGGTGCTGTCGTCAACGTGACAGAATCCAGGCTGGGTGGGCAGCTCTCCTCAGGGCTCTCCTGGTACTGATTTGGGTTTGGGGCTTTTTCCATCATGTAGCCACATTGGGAAGAGGAGGGGAATGGGAATTGTTTTTGTTTTGTCTTGTTTTTAAATATTAATTTATTTATTTGGATGTGCCCGGTCTTAGTTGAGGCATGCAGGATTTTCATTGCGGCACACGGGATCTTTAGTTGCGGCATGTGGACTTCTTGGTTGCGGCATATGGGATCTAGTTCTCTGACCAGGGATCGAACCCGGGCCCCCTGCACTGGGAGCATGGAGTCTTAGCCACTGGACTATCAGGGAATTCCCGGGAACAGGAATTGTGCAGGGGGGTTTTGGCCAGCCCCGGGAGTGGGCTCCTATCCCCTGGCCTCATGATCCCAATCAAGTTGCAAAGGAGGCTGTGGAGTTTTGTCTTCCTTTGTACCCAGGAAGAGGCAACACACTAGCCAGGCTGTCAGATGCCAGGAGTCAGTAGCAGCATTTAGCAGCCCTGTCAGGAGAAGTGTATTTGCCAGAATCAAGGTCCACCCTAGGATTGCCTAAGCAAACGGACATTTTCATGGTCTTGCCACCCAGACGTGGCCATAGGTGAGCAAGTCCAGAACAGACCTTTCCCATTGGTTCAGCTGTTCACCTGGAGCAGCCAGACATCTCTTGTTCTTTTCCGTTTAGCCCTCAATCTGATTGGTCCTCGAGCTGTGGATGTGCTGTCTGAGTTGTCCTATGCTCCTATGACTCCAGACCATTTCCCAAGTCTGTTTTGCAAGGTGGGTACTAGTAAAGTTCTAGTTTTTAAATAAGCAGGGAATATTTTTTTTATAGAGATGGCAATTACATGTTTTCACTATGGTGTTAATACCCACAAAGCGTGTTCTGACTTTCATTAAGCAAACAGAATGAGTAAATCCATTTCTTTATTTTTCAATCTTCATGTTCTTCTTGTTTAATACACATTGATATCTTTGAAGACCTAATTTCTCTGAATATCAGTTCTATATATTTATTGATTTCTGTAGAGGTGGATTAAATTTTTAAGTTATAGTATTATGACGCGGATGCCAAAAAATGCCAGTCGAGGTCAGGTCCCTTCTCCCCATGCAGTGCTTCCTCTTTTCCATACACAAAGTAACTTCTGTGTATGTGGCACCTTCAGGTAAGAAATGGTTTAGGTGAATCCCTAAACAACTTACTTAATTTTCTTTCTTTCTTATAAATTTTCTTTCTTATACTTGGCAACTAGAGCTGAGTGAAACAAATTGTAACTGAATAAAAGGAATGATAACTGAGCACACTCTGTGGGAAGTGGCTGATTGGAGAGGTCCAGACAGACATGTTTTGGCAGCCTGTAACAGGCAGCTTCCGGGACAGTGACTGACGGGATGCTCTTTGAAGTGCAAACCGAAGTTAGGATCCACCTCTTAAGTGATTTTACAGCTCTCCTTTTTCTCCATGGCACAGTTAAAGCAACAGGAAACTCTGTTAGCTGGCAGCAGACCCTGTCACAGTACATTCTTTGCTCCTTGAAAAAGTAACCCACATGCGTGCGCCTACGGTGTACTGCACTATGCCTGCTCCTCGTGGAAACAGTCTGCTTTAGGGCCGTCTGGGGCTTACCACTTCCCATTGCAGGAACGGTGATTGAGTCAGGGGCCCCTTTTGGGCAACTGAGCTGCTGGAAACATGTTTTGAACATGAGAAGCCCAGTCTCTTCCGCCAGGGTAGCAGGTGAACGGTGTTCTTTGGTCATTCGGCATCATCTTCTGTGGGGCAGGTACCCAGGACTTGTCTGCCAGGTCCTCCAGAGAACACATTTGCCTGGTCTTCATCGCTCCCGGCATCTCTGACTAAAACAAATCTTTAGCATGACCTTGTAAAAAGAAGTATTTCATGCTTGTCAAAGACTTTGCCTCCACTTCCCTCCAGTAGCTTGGCTGGCACTCCTGAACTGGGGCTGTTCATGAGAAGAGGCATTGGAAAGGCTGTGCTCTGTTCCTAATGACCCCAATGCCTGGAAACAGACTGCCTGAGGAAGAAATTTTTATTCACATGTATCTCCATTAGGGTCCAACACAGGGTACAGAGCTCATGAGAGGGGTTGCCTCAGGCATTCATTCCTCTAACAAACATGGAGGGGCCCACTTCCCCTAACGAGTTTCCACGATGACCTTCTCCCTTTGTTTCCACAGGAGATGAGTGTGGGCTACGCAAATGGGATCCGGGTGATGAGCATGACTCACACAGGAGAGCCAGGATTCATGCTTTATATTCCTATAGAGGTGAGAACCACGAGAGGATGGGTGCTGGCAGGGTTAGAGCGCCATGTCCGACCGGGCCTTGGTCACTGAGGTAGGCTGCGTTAAAGAGATTTTAACGTTTTTAGCTAAGTTACGTACTTTTTTTGTGTAGGTAATATATTTACATGGTCTAAAAATAAAAACCTCTAAAAAGTATTCAGTGCCACCCGACTAGTTCCCACCAACCACCACCAGTGATATAATTGTTAGTTTATATCATGTCAGAGATTTTTGTGCATATGGAAGCAAGTTCAAAGATGTATTCATAACCCTCTTTTTTAGAAACACAAATGGAGGCTTACTGCTGTTCTTCATCTTGATTTTTTTTTACTTAGCAATTTAGAGATTTTTCCCTGCCAGTACCTAAAGAGAAAGAGCTTCCTTTTTCTTTTTTTCTTTGTTTTTTAATGAAAATGATATAGTATGCCATTATATAGTTGAATCGTAATTTATTTAACCAGTCTGGTACTAATAGACATTTATAGGGTTTCTAGTCCTTTGCTGTTATAAAAAATTCTGCAGTATACAAGAGTGTCTTTTTCTTTATTGCTTGTACCAGCACACAGAGTTGTCAAACTTCGGGCTGATGGGTGCAGTTTCATGCAGGAGATCAAGCTACTTTTCAAAACCCATCTCACTCTGAGTAAAAGCCCATCTGCAGGGCCCACACAGCTCTGCCGACCCTTCTCCACACTGCTGCTCCTGATCTCACCCTGTCTTCTTGCCTCTCACGCCTTGCTGGACATGCTTCTGCCTCAGGGCCTTTCCACTTGCCCTTCCCCTTTCCTTGGCGTATCCCTCCCCCCGTAGAGCCTCCCAAGCTCACAGCCACACCTGCTTCAGGTCTTATTCACACCTCACCTTTTTTTTTTTTAATTAAAAAAAAATTTTTTTTGGCCATGCCGCACGGCCTGTGGGATCCTAGTTCCCCAGCCAGGGATTGAACCCACGTCCCCTGCAGTGGAAGCACGGAGTCTTAACCACTGGACCACCAGGGAGGTCCCCACACCTCACCTTTTGTTTTTGTTTTTTTTTTTAAGTTTATTATTTTTGGCTGCGTTGGGTCTTCGTTGCTGCCTGCACGGGCTTTCTCTAGTTGTGGCAAGCGGGGGCTACTCTTCGTTGCGGTGTGCAGGCTTCTCATTGTGGTGGCTTCTCTTGTTGCAGAGCACGGGCTTTAGGCGTGCAGGCTTCAGTAGTTGTGGCACGGGGGCTCAGCAGTTGTGGCTCACAGGCTCTAGAGTGCAGGCTTAGTAGTTGTGGCACACGGGCTTAGTTGCTCCACGGCATGTGGGATTTCCTGGACCAGGGCTCAAACCCGTGTCCCCTGCATTGGCAGGTGGATTCTTAACCACTGCGCCACCAGGGAAGTCCCACCTCACCTTCTTGAAGAGACCTTATTTAAAGTTGCAGCCTCTGGCCCCCTCCTCCCTAGCCTCCTTCCCTGTTTTATTTTTCTCAAGAGTGCTTACCACTGTCTCATAGAATATATATTTTCTTTATCTTGTTCATCACATTACCCCTGTTTAAATGTAGGTTTGCTAAAGGCAGGGATATTTAACTTCTATATCCCCAGCAGTTAGAGAAATACTTGGCACATAGTAAACGCTTAATAAATGTTGCATGAATGAATGTTCTGGCAGTATCTTTTGTCCATTTTTGTATTGAATTATTGGTCTTTTCCCCCAATTTCTAGGCATTCTCTGAATCAGCCAGCCAGTCCTTACTATTAAGTTGTAAATTTTTTTTCCAGTTTGTCATTTGTCTTGATTTGTTTTTTTTGCCACGTAGAAGGGTTTTTTTATACTTTTTTTTTTTTTTTTGGCTGCATTGGGTCTTTGTTGCTGGGCGCAGGCTTTCTCTAGTTGTGGCAAGCGGGGGCTACTCTTCATTGCGGTGCGTGGGCTTCTCATTGTGGTGGCTTCTCTTGTTGCGGAGCACGGGCTCTAGGCGCGTAGGCTTCAGTAGTTGTGGCATGTGGGCTCACTAGTTGTGGCTCACGGGCTCTAGAGCATAGGCTCAGTAGTTGTGGCACACGGTCTTAGTTGCTCTGTGGCATGTGGGATCTTCCCAGACCAGGTATGGAACCCGTGTCCCCTGGCAGGTGAATTCTTAACCACTCTGCCACCAGAGAAGTCCCAGAAGGGTTTTCTAAATTTTACTTTTTATTATGGAAATGTTTCATATGTTGCAAAAAAATTTTTTTGTAGGTGAATTGATGAATCTTTTGTGGTTTCTAGAGCTTAATACATAGAAGGGGCTTCCCCACTCCAGAGTTAAAAAATTTTTCCACTTCTGATGCTTTTATAGTTTGTGTTGTTGCTATTTATGGGTTTGTGTGGTTTGTTTTTTCATATTTAAATGCTCCAACCTTTTGCACTGTCTCTTGGTACACTTTATGAGCTATGGATCAAACTACTTTTTCTAACATGGATGACCAGTTGATGTGAGATTCTACCTTTATCACATACTAAGTTTCTATATATATATAGATTTATTTCTGGACTTCTATTCTACTTGTGTATCCAGTATCACATTGTTTTAATTACTGAGTCTTTATTGTATATTTTAATACTTGGTAATGCTTATCCTCCCTCATAGCTTGGAAAACTCTGGAAAAGAATAATTCCTGTTTCCTTATTTTTCCTTATAAACTTTTATAATCATCTAGTTAAAAACACCCTGAGTTTTTGGATTGTGTTATGTTTGTAAATTAGGAAGAATTGACATTCTTTTATATGTGTTGAATCTTACAATCAAAATATACCTTTCTTTAATGCGGGTTTTTATTTTTTTGGTGACCTTCAGAGGTATTTTGAAGTTTTCTTCATGTAGACGGTATACATTTCTTAAATTTATATGAATAATATTTTGGTGGTGTTGCTGTTGTGAATGGTATTCCGGTGTCTTCTGATTTATGAAAGCTTTTTTCCCTGTATATTAATGCTTTAACCTGTTTCCCTCCTAAACTATTTTACTGTTTATAGCTGTTTTTTAGTTGATTCTCTGGAATTTCCAGGGTTCAGTCTTACCATACACAAACAATAATAGTTCTTGTTTCTTAACAATTTTTATTCCTGCATTTTCCCTTGTCCAGTTGTGACAAGTAGCAGTGATCTTCAGCCTCGACATGTTTTGACATTAGTCATACTACTCGTGGTGTTAGGTTTCCTTTTAATTATTAAATGAAGCATGGATTTACCAGCCCATGAAATTTTATCTGCTTTTCCACACTCAGAAGTATTATAATAATATCAAGGTGAAGGGATTATTCATGATTTGAGAAGAGTTGATATGCATGTAGCTGATATGTTTTGCCTGTACTGAAGTGCCATATGGTCATTCAGGTGTTACCACCTGCTCCTGGGTCATTAATCAGCCAAGCCCATCAGGAGGGAGAAGCCCTGTTTTCTACCCAATTTTCCTGGGCTGGTCCCGTTTTTATGGTTTTCCGTGAGTCCAAGAGGTAATTTGTGCACTGCTTGGGTTCTTTTCAAGCTGGCTTTTGTCCTCAAGAAGCTTATACTTGTCTCTGAGGAGCTGCCTTCCAAAGCATGGTGGCAGATAGATTGGTTTGTTCACACTCAATCCCTGGCATCTAGTGAGAAAATGAGTAAGTAGTGGGGATCCACTTTTTGCTTTGCTCTTCTCTAGCCCAAGACTACTCACCTGCTTTAAATCTTTCCTCCTTTGTCTTTTTAATTCAAGTATGGAGCATTCAGCTTGAGACACTGAACCTGCCCGAGATACAGCTTATTCTTACTCTCGTTTCCCAGCCAGTCTCCATTGGTCTCCTCCACCCACCTTTGCTATTTGCAGTGTTTCACTTACACACATACCACAGGCTGTGTTGTACCCAATAGCTCAGACTCCCTTTTCCACATCTAAAGTTGTCTTGATCACAGTGGTCTGTTTAGTCAATGCCTGTTCGGCTGCAGTAGTGCAGTTTATAGAGCAACATACATTGCCAGGATAAAGAATTGTGATACCAATGAAGCAGATTTTTGGTTTTGTCTTTTTCCCCATTTTTTTTTTTTTTTAATTTATTAAGCTTTGGCATTGGTTACTTTTATTTATTTATTTATGGCTGTGTTGGGTCTTCGTTTCTGTGCGAGGGCTTTCTCTAGTTGCGGCAAGCGGGGGCCACTCTTCATCGCGGTGCGCGGGCCTCTCACTATTGCGGCCTCCCTTGTTGCGGAGCACAGGCTCCAGACGCGCAGGCTCAGTAATTGTGGCTCACGGGCCCAGTTGCTCTGCGGCATGTGGGATCTTCCCAGACCAGGGCTCAAACCCGTGTCCCCTGCATTGGCAGGCAGATTCTCAACCACTGCACCACTAGGGAAGCCCTCCCCCCCAGTTTTATTGAGATATAATTTACATACATCATTGTATAAGATTAAGGTGGACAGGATAATGGATTGACTTACATAGACTGTGAAATGATCACCACAATAAGTTTAGTTACTAGCATCCATCATCTCATATAGACACAATAAAAAGAAAAAAAATTTTTTTTTTCCTTGTGATGAGAACTCTCAGGATTGACTCTTAATTTTCATACGTATCATACAGCAGTGTCACCTAGTCATCATGTTGTGCATTATATCCCCAGTACTTACCTTGTAACTGGAAGTTTGTACCTTTTGACCACCTTCCTCCAATCCCCACCTGTAACCACAAATTGATCTCTTGGTCTGTGAGTTTAGTTGCTATATTGGTTTTATTGTTGTTTTTTTAAGATCCCACATATAAGTGAGATTATACAGTATCTGTCTTCCTCACTCCTCTGTGTCTTGTTTTGTTTTACTTTTACAGTTTTTAAAGTAAACAGTGTAGTTTGTTGTTGGGCTTTAGACTTAACAGAGTATGTTTAGATTATTTGCTTTCAATTTGGAAAACTTTTGTTCATTTAAGTTATGTGATACTTAAACGTGTCTGGAACCAAGAACAAAACAACATGAGAGACGGGATATTGTGGGATACGGGTAGGAGAGCTCTGATTTTCAGGGTCCTCTGTGACTCACTCTAGGTCTCTTAAGATATGCCATAATCTGTGTGACAGATCAGAGCTGTGCATGCACGTCTAGAGTTGTGTGTAACACCAGTTTCACAGCATAGGCCAGTGCATAAGGGAAGGACCAAGTTCAGGGAACTGGGGCAAGAGAACAAAGCCAGTGGAGGGTGCATGGCTCTTGGAGAGGCAGTTACGAGACTGGTTGTTTACTGAGAGCTTCTGTGAGTTATTATTTAATAAGTGCTATACACTGAGATCCTAGACATTTTAGAGAAGTAAAAAGATAAGGGTGCTGCTTTCGTGGAGCTTAAGCCTGGGCTGCAGCACTTTGGTTCCTGAGGATTGTAGACAACCTTCTCCCTTGTCCAGGTAACAGTGTCAGCCATCAGGCACTGCCAGACAGATTCCATGTTTTAATTCTGAAGGTCTGCTGGTTACTGACCTTTTGTCTCTCCCTCTAGTATGCCCTGCACGTATACAACGAAGTGATGAGTGTTGGACAGAAATATGGAATCCGGAATGCTGGGTATTATGCTCTTCGTAGTCTCCGAATTGAAAAGTTTTTTGCCTTCTGGGGTCAGGATTTAAACACCCTCACCACACCCCTGGAATGCGGACGAGAGTCTCGGGTGAAGTTAGACAAGGTACTGTACCTGTGCGCACTCCACTCTGCTCTCAGCTTCCTGAGCAGGGAGCCTGCATGAGAACAGGAAGAGCTGAGGTGGGAGGAAAAGTGTATAGGTGTTGAGACCTCAAAATGTATCTATGGGATAAAACGCTTAATATGGAAACATCATAAATAGACGACACTTCTTTGGGGCACTTTGCTCTCTTTTAGACTGAGTGCTTTCTGGGCAGTTTTTCTGAGTTGATTGTGGTAATTCATTAATATGCCATGAATATATATGTACAAATGAGTCACTTTACATTCAACTGCCTAATTTTTTCATCATCACCATTCAAGAGGATGAAAAGTCTCTTTCCCACCTCTGAGCCCACCCAATCCCACTGCCAGCTTGACCAGAAGCAGCAGTGTCCTGCCTCTCCTTGTAGAGAGCTTCGTGCAGTGCAAACAGACGAGTAGTTTCCCCTCACCACTTTCTTAACCTTGGTGGTTGGATACTATATACTTGGTATATCGCACCTTGCCCTTTTCACTTAAAATATCTTAGCAGTCATTCCCTATCAGTATAGTAGATCTCTGGTGTTCTTTTTGAGCAATTAGGTAACTAACTATTTTTCTCTGATTTGGAAAATAGGGAAAAAACATAAAGAATAAAAAATTGCTTTTTTTTCAGCGACACGCATTGTTAAGAGTTTATTTTATCCTGCTCTTTTTTGGACATATGCATATGTAAATATTTATGCATTGAATACAGATATATATGCATGGATTTCTGGTTGAGATTATATAAAAACATTGTTTTTCTAAAATAAATTCTAGCAGTCATTTTCAAGTGTTGATTTTTCTTCCTATTTTTGTTCTGTGTGGTCTTGTGATTGAAATGTGTTTATAAAATAGAAAAGAGAGCGATATGTACCTGTGTTGTTACAAGAATTCTCTGCAGGTGTCTTTCATACTGGGAATGCAGTTTTCCGCATGGGGGAAGCACACTTTCTCCAGAGCTTGCAGGGGTGTGGTGGGGAGTGGGCGGCCCACTGCAGTGACACTGGGTCCCGAGTGGTGACGCTGTCTCTGTGCTGCCTCTTTCCTAGGGGATGGATTTCATTGGGCGAGATGCCCTGCTGCAGCAGAAGCAGAACGGGGTGTACAAACGCCTCACTATGTTCATCCTGGATGACCACGACACGGACCTGGACCTCTGGCCTTGGTGGGGGGAGCCCATTTACCGAAACGGGCAGTACGTGGGCAAGACCACCAGCAGCGCATATGGTTACACCCTGGAGCGCCACGTGTGCCTGGGCTTTGTGCACAATTTTTCCGAGGACACCGGAGAAGAGCAGGTGGTGACAGCAGATTTCATCAACCGGGGAGAATATGAGATTGACATCGCAGGACAGCGGTTCCAGGCCAAGGCCAAGCTCTACCCGGTCACCTCCCTCTTCACCCATAAGCGCCGAAAGGATGACATGGAGCTAAGTGACTTGCACGGGAAGTAATGCCAGGCAGTCTCACCACCTTCCCACCTTCTAGTCATCTTAGGAGCTTTTCTCCTCCTCCTGATCCCATCCCTCTTCTTGATTTAACCTTCTTGATTTAACCTCTGCCTCCCACCTCTTATCTCCCTGATATAATTTGAAGCGTTTAAAACTTTTCCTTTGCACCCTCTCTTGTCCCTCCATCTTCTCCTCCCTCCTGCAGTTTCCCATCTCCTGATACTCACTCTGGGCTGGTCATCCCTCCACCCATCTCAGGTTCCTGTGGGGACAGGAAGGCAGGACAGAGGTAGACTCCACTTGTGGAAGTGGGTTACAGTGACAGCCTGACTTCAAATGCTGTGTCTTGAAGCAAGGGAGGCTTGTGGTGTGCAGGCCTCAGGGTAAGAGTCCATCTCCGTGGGGCTAAGTTTTCTCGGAGTAACCTGCGAATTCTGGCTAGCTGCTGTCTGTGTGATACAGCCGTGTGGAAGAGCTTACACCTTTTAGCCAGGTAGGTCCTTCTCCCGTTCCTTTGTGCTGTGGGTCGGCACCCTGATACCTCTAGCAGGAGGATGACCATCTACCTCGCTGATGAGAGGCATCGTGTGGGCGCTGCCTGGGGTTTAGCACAGATAAGTAGTTAACCATCCTGGGCCTCGCTACTGACCCAGTTATCAGACTGTTGGGCTAGGGCCACCTGCCTATAATTTTCTTCATCTCTTGCTAATCTGTATAATGAGGGGGGTTGTGGTTTATTTAGCCGACTAAACAAGCCACAGTGTTCGAAAGGGAAAGACCATGTTGCCTTTAGTGTTGCTTTTCCTAGCTGAAAGGGTCTGACCTCAAACTAAGCTCCAGCGATGCTGAGTTTTCTATGAAACAGTGCTGCTTTTCTCTCAGCTATTCACAGGTCAGTCACCCCACCTTGATGTTCCTCTTCTCCGAGTGCATGTGACTTTCAGTTCAGCCTCATGTGTCCCTTCCACAGGAGGCCCACTGGCTCAGTGCACGCTCTCTCCTTTAGAAGAGGACAGGGGAGGCAGGACAAGCACCCTGGCTGAGTAACTAAACCTGTGGCCACGCTGAGTTGAAGAGAGCTACTGGGACCCCAGGGTTGCTTCCCCCACACAAAAGACACAGATCCACACAGAGATGACCCACTTGGGTCCCTTGAGAGTTCCCAGTGTGGAGAGCGTATGTTACCTGAGTCCAAGGTCTGCTTTCCGTCTTCTCTTTCCAGACATCTCTCCACATCTTCTGGAATAGAAGGTGACTTGGGGTAAGAGCGCCCTGCACACTTTTAAGCAGTGTCTCTGTTTTCTAAGGGTGGAACTTGGATCGCACAGACTGTGGTATCCATCCCCACACTTAATTTCCCCTTGCAAACAAATGGCTGCTAGAGATTATAGCCTTTGTTATCTTGGTATCTTGGATGCATTAGTTCTGATAGGTCTATAAGTATATTAGAGACAATCCTTTCATTTTATTAGAGCAGCTTACAATTCTCAGGTGTCTGCCTGCTCTGGCATTTCTCTGGGATTTCTGTTGACCCACTTGATCACTGACTTTAGTGTCCATCTTCTTACGAGGTCTTCATTGATTTAATGAGGGAGTATGTGATTAGAATTCTGTCGGGGGGCCTTGGTATTTTGGTGCAAATGTGAATTTAACTAGCTGAGAGATGCTGCTTCTAGGCAAAGAGGAGAGGTGCTGCCCAGCTGGAGAGCAGGAAACTGGCACCAGACAATGCATGTGTTACCAGCAGGGAGCCGACTGACCCCAGAAGATGGAAACAGATGTAGAACTAAAGGTATCCCATGCTCACACCACTGCAAAGTCGTCTTCATAAATGGAAAGTTATTTGGGATTGAATCCAAAAGAAAATCTAGATTTACGCATAAATTACATCTTGTCCATAAGTAGGGGAGTAGGGGTCACACTTCTAAGACTCTAAGACTCTGACAAGATGTTAAGATTCTGGGGGGAATCACTTGTTTATTGAGTGCCCTGAAACTTACATATTTATCTTCCAGCACTTTACAATTCATCCTTCAAGTCTCCTTTGGTTCATTCAAATATAGGCAATATGAATCTGGTAGGTTTCTCTATTTGGTCCTAAACAGAAGGGGTGACTCTTTCCTGCCTCAAGCATAGTTGATAATCAAAACATCTTCATTTCTGTGTTATCCCCAACTTGGGCACTGGGATCAAATGTGTTTGCTTTCTGTGACAACTCACCTCTCCCTGGAGATTGGAGGGATTGTTCAAGGAGTAGCCGGACTCTTGTTTTAGGTGGTTGGTACTTTTTTCTTCTCTCTGAAATGATCTGTTATCACCACTTCTGCTGTATTGGGAGAGGGGCTCCACAATCTTCTCAGCATATGCAATCGAAGAATCATTTTGAACCTAGAAACACAAAGTGTGTTGGCTTCAAACAGATGGAGAATCAAGGTTGCAAGTCTCCTGTGAGCCCTCTCCTCTCTTGAGATAAGCCCCTAGTTACTTGTGCCACATGTAAATCCCATGGTCATGAGACTGACATTGAAGATTTCTTGTCTGTGATAAAAGCTCTAATTCAGAAAGTTTTTAGAGCAAAAAGGGACGGACAAGACCTACCTGCTTGGATACCACAATTTGATGTCCTTTAACTTGTGTTTTGGTCACATAGCACTGCATGGGCAGGACATGCTCCAGGAGAGAAAACTGAACAGTTCCCACTACGTTCTAGTGCTTTTCTGAGGAGTCCCTGTACCCCCAAATGCAAGAGATGCCATTTAGCCCAGTGATTAACCCCAGTCTCACTTTGGCCCCAAAGTTCCCATTTCTGCAGGAGTAGCAACCAAGTCACTTGTTTGATTCTTATCAGGAGGTGTGCTGGCCCTGGATTCTACCTCCTTGTACAGACCAAGAGTTTTAGCCATATCTCTTCTTTCCTAGGCTGTTGTTTCCAAGAAAGTAACTCAACGTGAAAAATAACTCTTCAGCTTTCTCCTTTCTCCTGCCTTTTGCATGCATTTGCGATGTTAACCCCTCCCCACTGCCACCATGTATGTGGCAGGAATGATAGGAGCTTCCTAAGGTGATTTTGCTTCACTGGAGAGATGACCCCTCTGCCTTGATTTCTGCCTCTGTAAAACAACTGCACTGGCTGGCTTCCAGGCATTAACTACACGTTCCTTTTTATATCTTTGTTGCCTCTTGGCCAGCGTAGGCAGCAAGGATCTAAGTATCTTTGGTATCTAAGATAGAGATTTGGTCAACAGTGCTCAATCCTGAAGTGTAAGTATAACCTACTGTGTTCATTTTCTTTCTGCACACCCCCCCCCCCCAATCCCTCACAAACTTTGATATAAGCAGCATTTTATCAACAGGAGGTAGGGAAAAGTTTCTCACGAGTAAGGAATTTTCATCTGGCACATGTCATGTGCAGGCACATGGACTCAGGAGCAGCACAGTTGAGTGGAAGAGATGGTAGATGAAATAATAGGCAGTAGCCGCGTCCTGCAGTGAGTCGTGAGGGAGCTAGGGAGCCACGCGTCAGAGCCGCTCCCCACACCCACCGCCACCGCCCTCCACTTTAAGGTGCTCCGTTAGTTGTAAGGCTCCTTCATTGTCATCACGGGGCTGGCATCTGCAGTCCCTTAACCATGACAAATACACTATTTTTCAAGAGGACTGAGTATTTTTGTACGTCTTTGCCTTCTCTTTTATCCATTAAACACCAGAGTTGTTCCTTGTGTATGATTCGTGACTTCTCTGAGCAGAACCCTTGGGGAATTACACATTTCTTCATGGGCCATTTTTCTCATGATATTTAGATACACCTACTTTCATCCTTTGCAGACTTTCTGCCTTCTCATTTTTCTGTCTCTCAAGGACAGAAATTGTAAGAAGTGGAGAGGATAATTATAGCATCTGTTTCAATGGATCTATGCCAGGATTTCCTTTGCACACCAAGAACTGGAGCTTGGGGCACCTCTTTCCTCCAAGCCAGGTTCTAGTGCCTTACACTCCAGAGTGTCACATGGTGGGTGGAGACGAAAAAAAGTACCTTCAACAGATGGGTGTAGGGTCGAAAGCTTCTGCAGCTCGTTTCAGTGAAGGGTCTTCCAGCAGCACAGCTAACACTTTACTCTCTGGTCAACTCTTGGGATGTAAGAAAATGCCATTGTAATTACTGTAAAGGCTACAACTCGTTCTTTGCATTTGTAAACATGCAGTTCAACTCAGCCCTTTTCTATCCCATGTGTAGCATCAGCATGTGGTCCTGAAGACGTGCGAGGCACTTTACTAAATGGGATGTTTCTCACGAGCCCTGGTGATGATGGGCACACAGGGTGACAGAGCATTTCTGCCCTCTGCGAATGTGGTATTAATGGTGTGCACTGTATTTCTATCAAGTCAGATTTCAATTTTATTTTATGTTACTAAGTTTGTAAATGAATAAACGGACATTTTCACTACTCTTGCCGTGTCTGCCTGAGAAATGTCCTGCATCTGTGGTAACCAGATATATGTATTTGCCATCACTAAGAATAAACCCTGTACATAAAACCATTTGTACCTGTTCCCATAGTGTACAAGAGAATTTGAGAAGAGGTAAACAAGATACCTTCCCTCCTTGCGATGGGGGGCATGGCTGTGGGGGAAAAGCCCCATTCCTCCTCCTGCAGTCCCTATCACTGTCACTGGACTTGACATGCTGCCTTACACTTGACTTCGTAGTAAGAACCTGGCACTTTACTCATCACGCAAGTATTGGGTTGGCCAAAAAGTTCATTCGGGGCTTTCTGTAAGATGTTATGTAACATGAGCCCATGTCTGTGTGGAAAACGAGCTGTGTGTGTATTTTTGCTTATAGCAGTAGGAAGAGAAAAACATCATCAGAGAGAAGCAGCCAGTGATCTTTTACTATACTTAGCTTCCATCCAGAAATTTAGTCACTGGACTTCTATCCTCTTTACCCAACTGTTCTGTGAGCCACCACATCTGGGAATCCATAGGTAGGCTAACATGTCTAACAAAAATTTCATCATCTTATGGTCCAAACCTGCTCTACTTCCAGTTTCATGAATGAGCAACATTTGTTATGACTGAAGTAGTTCCAAAAAAACATCCCACTGGCTCCAAGGCTAACTCCAAAAGAGGAGTTCTAAAAACATTCTGTACAATGACGTGTCTGGAACACGGGGAGAGCCTCCCATGGCAAGTACTTTCAAGGGGACAACTCTCTCATGACATGTGCCTTCCTCTTACTATGAACATACTGGATTAGGTATATCACAAACCCTATGAACCAGAAGTAATTCCAGAAAGGAAGAAGCCCTGCAAGCCGAACCTGAGTGGGAAAGACTTACCTTCCAGCTCCACCAAACGAAAGGCCAGCAGAGTTCATTCCCGCCAGGACGAAGTAGCCCTGCACTGAAGGGGACTCGCCCATGATGCACCTCATGTCCGGGGTGAAGGTCTCAGGGCAATTCACCAACTTCATGATCTCCAGAGTCTCCAGTTCTGGCATCCTACACAGCAGGGAACTCAACAGGGGCTCTGAGCAACAAAAACAGACCCAAACACAGTCCTCAGCTTTAGGGGATTCAAAACTCCCTACCCCTTACACTTTTCTACTCCCCATCTCCTTTCAGAAAATGTCTTGTGGAGGTTTTCTAAGATGAGCCAACTGGGCCATCTATCAGAAGCAGAAGCCTTGGGGAAGTATGGGACATTCCTACAGAGTTCTTGGCATAAAGACGGAGAAAAAAAGATACTCTTTAGAAAGGAAAGGCGCTCTGGAAAAGCAAATACTATATGTGGCCCCAAAATAAAATCTTAAAGGGATCAGTGGTAGTAAAAGAGCTCTTAAATGGCCCCCAAAGAGATTTGCAGCAATTCCAACTTAGGAAATCCTTGCCTTTCACTGCATAAGACAGATTCTCAGCTTGTTTTAAAATAAGGCCAACACCAGGGAATAATCCAGTGGAACAGTGGCAACAGATGAAGCCAGACTGAAGCTGGCTGGTGGGTACATGGGTTCTTTATACTATTCTCTCCACTTTTAAAAGTTCGAAATGTCCCTGAAATAAAGTCCAAGTGGAAAGAGGAAAACTCTTCGTTATAGACCCTTGCATATATTTTGAATTTGGAATGTGACTATCTTAACTATTCAATAAATAAAATTATGTTAAAATTGAATAAAAGGCCGTATTAACACAATTCTGCCTTCTAAAAAATGTCTTCAGGACTTCCCTGGTGGCACAGTGGTTAAGAATCTGCCTGCCAATGCAGGGGACACGGGCTCGAGCACTGGTCTGGGAAGATCCATATGCCGCAGAGCAACTAAGCCCGTGAGCCACAACTACTGAGCCCGCATGCCACAACTACTGAAGCCCGTGCGCCTAAGAGCCCGTACTCCACAACAAGAGAAGCCACCGCAATGAGAAGCATGCGCACCACAACAGAGTAGCTAGCCCCCGCTTGCCGCAACTTAGAGAAAGCCCGGGCGCAACAACGAAGACCCAACGCAGCCAAAAATAAATAAAAAAAAAACTCCTTAAAAAATAAACAAGTAAAAAAATAAAAGGACCTATGGGAGACCTTTTCTTACTACTGACATTCTACTAGATGAAGAAGTGAACCAGGCCCTGATATATTATTAATCTAGGACAAGTTCAGAAGACAATCCTGAACTATACCCACAAGGCACTGCCAGCTCCCACTAAAAATACAGAGGAAGGAGCAGTTCCTTCACAAATAAATCCCAGGCACCAAGTTCTTCTTAAAACCTGGAAAGGGGTCCCCCGAAGACCAACTATTGCCAAAATGGAAGGACCCCTATAAAGTAATTTGAACCACTCCCACTGCTGTCAAAGTGCAAGGGATATCTAGTTGGGTACATTTGTCCAGACTAAAGCTTTTACCTCCAGAAACCCCGCAGGTTAACAACAGAAGAACAATACACCTGTAAGCCACTGGAAGATCTGAGATACCTATTCAAAAGACAGGCACCTTCGACAGATAAGTAAAATAATGTAGTAGGTTGGACTCCTGTTTGCCATTCTTGCTACTGTACTCAGCGGATCATACATGAACATCTTGTTAAAAATGTTGTAGAGCTTTATATGCTTAATCATCAACATAATAGTCTGCTGTCTCCTAATTGTTTAAGTACTAACAACAGTTATGTCCTTCAAGGGCTATCTGGTCTTAACAACTGTGAAACAGACATTCAGGTCTGCACCCCCTGAAGGGTTTGTTTTCCTCTGCGGACACCCAAACCATCATATGTTATGGAATTATCGACAGACCCTGTCCTTTTCCAACCAAGCTATAGCATATAAATGCACTGATAATGTGCACTTCATAGGAGAGTGTGCTGTAAGGACTACAGGGTTAAGAGGGATTTTCATCTGCAACAGAACCAGTCAGGCTCACCACCAAACCCAGAAAGCACTAGGAATGATCTTTTTTCTCTATATATGTTTGTTTATTTATTTGGCTACGCAGAGTCTTAGTTGCGGCACACAGGATCTTTAGTTGCGAAACGCAGGATCTTTTAGTTGTGGCATGTGGGATCTAGTTCCCTGACCAGGGATCGAACCCAGGCCCCCTGCACTGGGAGCACAGAGTCTTAGCCACTGGACCACCAGGGAAGTCCCCTGGGAATGATCTTAGCAAGGGCAGAGCTGGCCACAGGCCTGGCAGCTCCATGGGGAGGCTCTACCTATCATGAAGCAACACTGAGATCAGACAGCTTGGTTATACGATGGAACAGACAAGCCTTAATGGGGCTTAAGACCTCTCATTTCTTTGGCTAATTTAGTTCTTGACAATCGTCTAGCTCTTGATAACCTTCTGGAAGAACAAGGCGGAGTTTGTGCGATAAAACTTCCTGCTGCACCTGAATTAGTGTGATAGGACAGGTGGAAGTTAACATTAAGGAAATATACGCCCAGACAGACTAGCTTCACAATTTTAGCAGTGGCGATATCGCCTCCCCTGCCTGGTCAACAGTTAAGGAAGCCCTCCCAAAGTTACCCTGGTTCCTTCCCTTTCTAGGCCCTTTAGTGGCTACTGGTGTTCTCCTTTTGGGCCCTTGTTTGTTTAGCCTTCTGGGCAAGTTTGTGTCTTCTAGGCTCTAACATTTCAAGTAAGACTCATGATGGCTCAAGGAATTCAACCCATTCCAGCAGAGGGTGGCCCAGGTCCCTACAGGTCCTTGGAACAGTCAGCGCGGGACTTCTACACCTCTAGGGTAGGCTAGGGTCTGTGGCCCCTGTCCAGCAGGAAGAAGTTCCAGAAGATGAGACCCTTGGCCCTTTACCCCTTAAGAATAAAAGGTGTAGAATCCCTCAGGGGATAATGAGACAGACTAGGACCTGGGACCCTTTGCTGCAGTGCTTACACCTGAACAAATGAAATACAAACAAAATACAAAGAAACTATAAGGGACTAAAAATAACTATATACATGCATGCACAGCTGGGGGAAATTATGGACAAGACACAAAAAGACCAAAAAAAAAAGCCAACTGCCACTTCTGAAGAGCTGAGAGCAAAAGCAGGGTACTGGGCATGCCCCCTGCACTCACCACCACCAGAGGGGTGGGCAGACCACCCAAGCCACCCCTCCAGCCAACTCCTGGACCCGCCCCTGCCCTCACCTCATATAAGGAACCAGCTCGCTGCCCGCCTCAGAGCGATCAAGGGAAACTGTTACTTGTTTTCACTCCCGCCTGCTGCAGCAGGAGCCCAATAAAGCCTTGCCTGAATTTTTTGTCTGGCCTCATCAATTTCTATTGATTAAGGAGGCCAAGAACCCTGGTTGGTAACACTTCACTAATGTTCTCTCCACCCTCTGTCTTAATGGAAATGCAGCTCTCCTGAGGGAACTGTCACTGTCACACGGCCAGCCCTGTTCCACTGACCTCACCATCAAGAGGCACGGTCGGCATCCTCCTTGCTTCTGAACCATTACCACTCAGTCACGCTTGGAAAAGACCCTGTTCCTTTGTGCCTTAAGCTAGCAGGCACCCCTGCCTAGCTCCGGGCTACTTCCTATTAAGCCACAGGCACAGCTCTCTCTACATCCGGGTTCTGAACCCATAACATGGCTTTTCTCCCAACCTTTAACACCACTTCCTCTCTTCCTTCATCAAAGGAGATAACCTGTCTCATCTTATTCCCCAAAACCCCACCTGTAAACCTCCCTGCATCAGCAAACCATCTCTGCCTTCCTTCACAGGGTCAGAAATTAATCCTTTACAGTGGCCTGGATCCCCCTTCCTGCCCCCTTTCCCTGAACCAAGCTCCTACAACTGTCCTCGCTCTTTCACATACCTTCACGTTTACCTCCTTCTCCTCGGCATTTAGATGTGCTCAAGTACCCCCTCCCCCCGCCCAGGGGATTTAAGAAATAAAACAAAGCTCCAAAACACTCTTCAATTAGCAATTTTTAATTTTTAAAATTCTAAGTTATAAAATGATGGTCTGCAAAAAATCAAAAACAGAAGTAAAGGACTTCCCTGGTGGTGCAGTGGTTAAGAATCCGCCTGCCAATGCAGGGGACACGGGTTCGAGCCCTGGTCCGGGAAGATCCCACACGCCGTGGAGCAACTAAGCCCGTGCGCCACAACTGCTGAGCCTGCGCTCTAGAGCCCACGAGCCCCAGCTACTGAGCCCGCGTGCCACAACTACTGAGGCTGTGTGCCACAACTACTGAAGCCCGCGCACCTAGAGCCCGTGCTCCGCAACGAGAAGCCACTGCAATGAGAAGTCCGTGCACTGCAACAAAGAGTAGCTCCCACTCGCCGCAACTAGAGAAAGCCCGCGCACAGCAACAAAGACCCAACGTAGCCAAAAATAAAAATAAATAAATAAAATTTATTAAAAAAAAAAGAAAAACAGGAGGAAGTTAAGATTTCCCTCCACTCAAAGGTCACCAATACCAGTGTCAATTATATTTTCCCAGAATGTTACTTTTACAGCAGTGAGCTGCCCTGATGTCCACTTGTTTGCCACCACCTTTGTCTTAAGTCCTTTATTACCTTGGCGATGGCACAGTCGGCCAGTGGACTTTTTAAGCAAAAATTTCTTAACATGTATTTCACAACCTGTCTTTTCTACTTCACAATAAATAATGTACAGAAAAGATTGTTTATATTTTGTTTTTCACTTTTCCCCCATCCTACTCTCTCCTGCCCCACCAGGCCACTGCACTCCTCTCACCAGGAACCCAAATGTTGCTACTTTCCCAGGGCACTTTCTGGGCACCATCTCACTCCCTCCTATTCACACACTCTTTCCTTGTTTTCTGTGACGCCTTCTGCTCCGATCACATCTTGCTGGCCTCTCTCCTCTGCCCTTCCCTCTGTGTTGACGTCCCCCAGGGCTCCCTGAGGCCAGCTTCTCTTCCCCATCCACCACTGTTCGGGGTGATTCCCTTTCCTGCCATGACTGATGGCCTAACCCACAGCACTCCTGAGCCTTAGACCTGCACGTCTAGTGGAAGAAGGGCCACCTCCACTTGGACTCCCACAGGTCAAACTGAGCACATCCAAAAGGTAAAGCCATCTTCCCCAATCTCCAACTCTGCTCCACTTCCTGTGTCCCCCAGGAACACCATATACTAGAATCCTGGGTGTCATCCCACATTCCTCCCTTTCTCTCATCTCCTCTCTCCAGTCAATCATCAAGGCCTAACCAACAACCCTACATCCTAAATCTCCCTCCAATGGATCTACTCTCCACCTCCACTGCCTTGAACTGAGCACAGCCCGCCATCCTCTCTCAGTTTACTGCAGAAGGTTCCCAACTGGGCTTCCCGCCTCTCATCTGCACACCATTCTCCCCACGCCCCACAGCCTTCACACAGAGGCCTGAGCATATCTCTGAAATGAAGATCCTATTTCGTGCGCCTGCTCAAACCCTTCAATGACTATCTGGTGCCCTCAGAAAAAGTCAAATTCCTTAATACGAAGTGCAAGACCCTGCTCACTTCTTATCTCTGACCTCATTTCTCTTCTCTCTCTCCTCTCACACTCTAATCAAACCTAAACTACTTTAATTCCTCACACGTGTCAGGCATGAACTTTCTCTTCCACCTCTGGGATTTGTGCAGACTGTTCCTTCTCACTGGCATAGTTCCTGCCACCCCTCCCCCCAAATAAAGATAATCCCCGCAGCTCTCAGCCTGTTTGACATCTTATTTGTTCCCACTCTCCCCCCAACACTCAGTTAGGTAACTGTTCTATATTCCCCCAAACACCCTGCACAAGCCCCAGCTCAGAGCCAGCCACGCTCTGTAACGGTCTGTCTGCCAATCAGGGAAGCAAAACAGCAAGCCGCGTGAGGACGAAACAGACTTCAGAAGCAGACAGATCTGGGTCTGATAATCTCCCCCACCACTCATTAGCTGTATGACTTTGAGCAAGTTGTTCAATCTCTGTGGTTCGGGCTGCTCGTCTGTTACATGGGCTAGGAATACCTACCTCACGTGGCTGCTGCAAGACTAAAGCAGAAATACAGGAACAACATGGCAAGTGGCGCCTCAGAAGCACTTGGAAAGTGGTAGCCTTTAGCCCCCTGGGATAATGGAGCTCTCTGAGAGCAGGGACCACCTATAACTTGATCAGGGTTTTCCCAGCAGTCACCGTAGGCACCTTGGAAATACAACCTGACAAATACATGAAAACAGAGAACAAAGGAGATGGGGAAAAATTTCAGTGATGACTCAGATCTCAAGGCTAGGCCCCCAGATGTGAGGAGATCTCTAAATAACCTGATATAATTTTTTTTAAAAAGGTTATATTCTTATAGGTAGTTATGATGTGCCAGGTACTGCTTTATGCATACAACTAATTTAACCCTCACAAATCTAGAAGGAAGATGTTACAATTTTTATTCTACACTTGAGGAAAAGGAGGCACAGAGACGTGAAGTGACTGATCCAAGATCCTACAATACTGGTGAGTGGCAGAGCCACAGTTCAAAGCCTGCCAGTTCAGCACTACAGTCTGCCATTGAATCATTACTTCATGCTACCTGTAAGTTAGGATTAGATGATTAAAAAAGGGTAGCTGTGAGGGAGGCCAGAACCACAAGGCACTTCCCCTAATAGAAAGAAGGAATTGCAGGGCTTCCCTGGTGGCACAGTGGTTGAGAATCTGCCTGCCAATGCAGGGGACACGGGCTCGAGCCCTGGTCTGGGAGGATCCCACAGGCCGCGGAGCAACTGGGCCCATGAGCCACAACTACTGAGCCCGCGCGTCTGGAGCCTGTGCTCCGCAACAAGAGAGGCCACGATAGTGAGAGGCCCGCGCATCGCGATGAAGAGTGGCCCCCACTTGCCGCAACTGGAGAAAGCCCTCGCACAGAAACGAAGACCCAACACAGCCATAAATAAATAAATAAAATTAAAAAAAAAAAAAAGAAACCAAGCCTCCTTAATGCCCACAAGTGCTTCTTATACTGCTCCAGCTAACTACAAAATGTCAAATATAGGGAAGAAGATAGCATGTGCAGTTGAAATGTTGGTATTTGTTACCACACATCTGGATATTAAAAAAAAAAAGGAATTGCAAAGGTAGCATTAAAAACATAACAACAGATGAGTTTCAAGATGGAAGAAATACTACTAAAAGGCCAGGATGATAAGAACCAAGAAAAGGATTTTTGTCCTTGTGCTCATCATGACCATCAAGAGTCAGTGAAGTGGTGAGGACAAAAAAAGAAGGATTTACAGTGGATGCAAACAATGCAGGTACAGAAGGCATCACAGTCTATTGCAGTAGGTTTGGCAGCTAAAGCAAAATAAAGCTTGAGAGCAAAGGAGATAAAGCCAGTAGAGAAGAAATGGAAGATGTCAAAGACAACAAAGTAAAACACACACCTGGTTGAAAATAAATTATGTGTTTAATTTCTGCTAAGGAGAAGAGTTTCTGCTAAACAATCTCAATACTGACGCTGGTTATGCTCAGCTCTGCTTACGCCAACAAGAGCAAGAGGACAGCTCCAACTCCTGAGCTGCTCCTCTGCATGGTCACAACACCTTGTACAAACTGGCTGCTGGTCACGAGGGAGACTGGGTGAGAAGAGGCGGATTAACACAACATTTCCCACACCTGCCTCCAAACGAGAGCCACCTGGGACACGTGTTTTAAAACACACACACACACACACACACACACTCACACACTCACAGGCTCCCTCTCTGGAGATTCTGATCCTGCGGTCCAGGGTGCTGTATTTTTCAACAAGTGCACCAGGTGATCAGCCAAGTTTGAGAACTTAATACAAATCTCCAGCCCTAGGAACGTGTCCCCTTCAGCCCGGCTACCTCGCCGCCCCGCAGCCCCCGACAACATGCTTACAAGGCACGGGCGAAACGGACGTGAAGATGCCTGAATCAAATCTCGGTGTCATACACATCAGGCCCAAAGGGTCAAACGTTGGGAAGAGAGCTCACCGGCCCGGCCTGGACGTTTCCACCTAACCTCACCGCTGACTCTGCAGCACTTTTACTGGTTAGTTAAGCACAAGCGGACCGCACGTTGCCACGCGGGAAAACAATTCCACCTGCAGAGACTACCCAGCTGGACAAGCCCGACCCACGCTGCGGGGTGGGGGTGGGGGCTGCCTGCCCGAAGCGGGCATCAGGAGCGAGGTTACCCCGGCCGCCCTGGGCATCCGGGCTGGGCTGCGGGCGCCTGGCAGAGCCGGTGCGCTGGCCCCGGGCAGCCGGGCACGGGTCCGCGAGACGCCACCGCCGCAGAGAGGCTGAGGGAGACCGGGCGACGCGCTGTCGGCCCCGGCGGGCGGAGTCCCGGCGCCGCGACGCGCCTTCCGAGGACCAGGCAGAACCGACGGGAAACGAGGGACGCCGGAAGCCCCCTGACCGAGACCACAGCGGAAAGGGGGGGCGCTGGGGGTCCCGGGCCGCCACGGGCCGCGCGGACGGGGACGCCAGAGCGGCCCCGCAGCTTCTCCTTACCTCACGGGCGCCCTCGGGCTCGGCGCTCAGCAACACTCCGGCTGAAGCGGGTCAGCAGCCACAACCGTTGCCGGGGGTCCCGGGGGCCGGAAGGTGGGACAGGGACAGGGAAGGGGGCGGGACAGGAGGGAGGAAAAAGTTCCCGGGACGCGAGAACCCAGCTAGGGTTTGCCGGCGCTAGTCTC
The DNA here is from genome assembly GCF_028023285.1 of Balaenoptera ricei. Lineage (NCBI taxonomy): Eukaryota > Metazoa > Chordata > Mammalia > Artiodactyla > Balaenopteridae > Balaenoptera > Balaenoptera ricei. The sequence continues at coordinate 50,809,527 of NC_082657.1, read as the reverse complement.
CCTTCCAGCCGCCGTGCGCCGTGACGTCAGGGTAGGGCTCCGCCCCCTGACACGTGGGGCCTGTTTGGGTCTCGCGAGGCCCCGCCCCTGGGTGTGTGTGTGTGGGGAACCGCCTCTCCAAGATGGCGGCCAGCTGCAGCCCTGGTGTTTCAGGGCTGCTTTAGGACTCTAGGCTCGGGCCCTGTTAAATTGTCCAGGTGCAGCCGGGACCGCCAACATGGCGGCAGCCCCGCTGCAGTGTGGGGAGGGCGGGGGTTCTCTCTTCTATGCGAGTCCCCAGGTCTGGTTCCACGTGGCCCACCGCCCAAAGACACTCTAGTCAGGGCGTAAAGAAGATTCTTGGACTTACAGCCGCTTTGTTTTTTGGAAGTCGCCCGCGTCTTCTTGGGCGAATCGCTAGCAGAGCAGATCGGAAATCCGGTCTGCTGGCCCCGCCAGACCTCGGAGGCAGGATAAGAAGACCTGAGCTCTGGGCCGGATCTTACTCTTTGCGCTTTCTCTGTTTGTCTGGACCAGAGAAAGAGGAATCATTCACTACATCCTCTGAGAAGCTCCCCATCACCTTGCTTACTATCACATCGCCCTGTTTTCTTTCCTTTATAGAACTTGTCACTGAAGTAGATCAGTGTTTGTTGATTGCCTTTCCCACTAGTTGCAAGCTCTGCCCTCTGACGACAGAACCTAAATCTCGTGCAGGGCCATGTTCTCAACACTTAGAACAGCGCATGGCACAAAGTACATATTCTTTGAATGCATAGCAATCTAATGGTACAGTCTCCCCTGCGTGTTGGGCCAACTCGCTGGTTCCCATTCTTTGGATTCAAGCCCATCTCACCACACAAGCCGATTTCGTTTAATGGATGGCCTCTTGTGGCCGGGCATCCTGCTGGGTGATGGGATAAACATTGCACATAAAACTACTGTCCAGTTACCGAAGTGTAAAAGAGAATTTGAGAACTGACATAACGAAGACACAAACGTTTACAAGTGTTACTCCCCATGCAGTGGCGGCATGGCTGGGGGAGAAACCCCATTCCTCCCCCTGAAGTTACTACCGCCGTCGCTGGACTTGACATCCAGCCTTACACTGGCTCCATGGTAAGAACCTGGCACGGGGCGTATCCCCCATGTACCTGTGAGCCCATGTCTGTGTGGAAACCAGGGCTGTGCCCATTCTTGTTCACACCTGTGGGGAAAAAAGCTCTCTGTCTGAGAGAAGCAGCCAGTGCGCTCACCACACCAACCTCCACCCACAAATCACGGCGCAGTTTTGCAGTAAAACACCTGCTATGGGCTCAGTGCTGTGCAGGGTGCAGGGCGCTATTTCACAGAGTCCCTGTAAGACAGAGTGATATTATAAGTGTCTCCTGTGCCCTAACTGCCTTACCTTGTTGAAACTTCACCAAAACTGTGTGAATTAGAGCAGAGTATCCCTGCTTGACCTGTGAGGAAAGTGAGGCCTAGAGAAGCACGTTCTCAAGTTGCAGATAATAAAAACCAGGCCTCACATCTAAGTCTTTATGAAGTAGTGAACTATTCAAGTCAGTGCTAAGAAATGTGGTAGAGACAGTGGTGGTGCATTAGACTCACTTGGGGAATCTAAACCCACATCCTCCACATGGACTGGAATCAACAAGGCTGAGAGACACATCTGTTCTTCTAAAGAGCTTTCCAGGAACTCCCCTTGTTTCTGGAATCCACTGGGTGCCAACTCTTGAAGAGTCTGGGGAGAAATAGTAGTTGTGTAAAGCTTTGTGGATGAGGCAGGACTTGAGCTGGTTCTTAAAGAACCTCTGTTTGCCAATCTGTAAAGTGGGGCTAATGCTGGAATGGTCTCAGATCAGCATGATTCAATCACTCTCTTTGTTCATATAAACCAGCAGTAGGTGGCGCTGTGGCCTATGAAATGGGGTTTCCTGGGTTCAGAAAGCCCCTCATATGGAGGACACACTGTGGAGATTAGTTAGAAACCAAGTCAGACTAATAAAATCTCCCCTGAGAGATGATAACTGATAACCCAGCGTGGTCCCTGTGACACAGGAGCAAATGAGGCTCCTTTGGTGTAGCCTCCCAAAGAGGGGTGTGCCCATCCCTCCACTGTCTTTCCCATGAGAGGCTCTGTAGAGTTAGGGACCCTCAGCCACTTGGATCTGGGGCATCATTTGACTGGAGCCTCTCAGAGTCCAAGCTGAAAGGGTTGTTGTGGTGGTTGGTTAAGAGCACAACTTTGGAGCTGGACAGCACTGCCTCTTCCTTAGTGTATGACCCAGGTAACCACCCTGGGAGGTGGTTACCTTTCCTGGATCTCTGTAGCAGTCACCAACAGAGACTATATCTAAAGAGAAAGAGCAATTTTTAAATTGATTTAAATCAATTTTCAAATTGATTATGATAGGGCTTCCCTGGTGGTGCAGTGGTTAGGAATCCACCTGCCAATGCAGGGGACACGGGTTCGAACCCTGGTCCAGGAAGATCCCACATGCCGCGAAGCAACTAAGCCTGTGCGCCACAACTACTGAGCCTGCGCTCTAGAGCCCGCGAGCCACAACTACTGAGCATGTGTGCCACAACTACTGAGCCCGTGTGCCTAGGGCCCATGCTCCGCAACAAGAGAAGCCACCGCAATGAGAAGCCCACGTGCCACAATGAAGAGTAGCCCCTGCTCGCCACAACTAGAGAAAGCCCACGCGCAGCAGCGAAGACCTAATGCAGCCAAAAATAAATAAATAAAATTAATTAATTTTAAAAAATTGATTATGATAGCAACCAGTCAATACTTTCACTTGGGCAAAATGTCTCACAAGGATGGTTCAACATACACAAATCAATCAATGTGATATACCACATCAACAAAAGAAAGGACAAAAGCCACATGATCATCTCAATGGATGCAGAAAAAGTATTTGATAAAATTCAATATCCATTCATGATAAAAACTCTCATTACTTCTATTAAACATAGTATTGGAAGTCCTAGCCATAGCAATCAGACAAGTAAAAGAAATAAAAGGTATCCAAATTGGAAGAGAAGAGGTAAAACTCTCATGAAATGCAGATGACATGATGCTATACATAGAAAACCCTAAAGACTCCAAACAAAAACTACTAGAACTGATAAATGAGCTCAGCAAGGTAGAAGGATACAAGATTAAAATACAGAAACCTGTCGCATTTCTTTACATTAATAATGAAATATCAGAAAAGGAAAGTAAAAAAAGAAAATCCCTTTTAAAATTGCATCAAGGGAATTCCCTGGCAATCCAGTGGTTAGGACTCTGCGCTTTCACTGCTGAGGGCCCAGGTTCGATCCTTGGTAGGGGAACTAGGATCCCACAAGCCACGCAGCACAGCTAAAGATAAAATAAAATAAATTTAAAAATAAGTAAAATTGCACCAGAACAATAGAAATACTTAGGAATAAACCTGAACGAGGAAGTGAAAGACTTATGTGCTGAGAACTATAAAAATATTGATAGCTCATGCAGCTCAATAACAAAAAAACAAACAACCCAATCCAAAAATGGGCAGAAGACCTAAATAGACATTTCTCCAAAGAAGATATACAGATTGCCAACAAACACATGAAAGAATGCTCAACATCATTAATCATTAGAGAAATGCAAATCAAAACTACAATGAGATATCATCTCACACCGGTCAGAATGGCCATCATCAAAAAATCTAGAAACAATAAATGCTGGAGAGGGTGTGGAGAAAAGGGAACCCTCCTGCACTGTTGGTGGGAATGTAAATTGATACAGCCACTATGGAGAACAGTATGGAGGTTCCTTAAAAAACTAAAAATAGAACTACCAAAAGACCCAGCAATCCCACTACTGGGCATATACCCTGAGAAAACCATAATTCAAAAAGAGTCATGTACCAAAATGTTCATTGCAGCTCTATTTACAATAGCCAGGACATGGAAGCAACCTAAGTGTCCATCATTGGATGAATGGATAAAGAAGATGTGGCACATATATACAATGGAATATTACTCAGCCATAAAAAGAAATGAAATGGAGTTATTTGTAGTGAGGTGGATGGAGTTAGAGTCTGTCATACAGAGTGAAGTAAGTCAGAAAGAGGAAAACAAATACAGTATGCTAACACATATACATGGAATCTAAGGAAAAAAAAAAAAAGTCATGAAGAACCTAGTGGTAAGACAGGAATAAAGACACAGACCTACTAGAGAATGGACTTGAGGATATGGGGAGGGGGAAGGGTAAGCTGGACAAAGTGAGAGAGTGGCATGGACATATATACACTACCAAACGTAAAATAGATAGCTAGTGGGAAGCAACCGCATAGCACAGGGAGATCAGCTCTGTGCTTTGTGACCACCTAGAGGGGTGGGATAGGGACGGTGGGAGGGAGGGAGATGCAAGAGGGAAGAGATATGGGAACATATGTATATGTATAACTGATTCACTTTGTTATAAAGCAGAAACTAACACACCATTGTAAAGCAATTATACTCCAATAAAGATGTTAAAAAAAATAAAAATTAAAAAAATAAAAATTAAATTTAAAAAAATTGATAAAGGAAACTGAAGATGATTTAAAGAAATGGAAAGATAGCCCATGCTCTTGGATGGGAAGAATTAATATTATTAAAATGGCCATACTACCCAAAGCAATCTACAGATTTAATGCAATCCTTATTAAATTACCCATGACATTTTTCACAGAACTAGAACAAACAATCCTAAAATTTACATGGGAACATAAAAGACCCAGAATTGCCAAAGCAATTCTGAGGAAAAAGAACAAAGAAGGAGGCATAACCCTCCCAGACTTCAGACAATACTACAAAGCTATGGCAATTAAAACAGCATAGTATTGGCACAAAAACAGACATATGGATCAATGGAACAGAATAGAGAGCCCAGAAATAAATCCACACACCTACAGTCAATTAATCTTTGACAAAGGAGGCAAGAATATACAATGGAGAATAGACAGTCTCTTCAGCAAGTGGTGCTAGGAAAGCTGGACAGCCACATGTAAATCAATGAAGTTAGAACACTCCCTCACACTATACACAAAAATAAACTCAAAATGGCTTAAAGACTTAAACATAAGACATGACACTGTAAAGCTCCTAGAAGACCACATAGGCAAGATATCCTCTGACATAATCGTAGCAATGTTTTTTTAGGTCAGTATCCCAAGGCAATAGAAATAAAAGCAAAACTAAACAAAGGGGACCTAATCAAACTTATAAACTTTTGCACAGCAAAGGAAACCATAAACAAAATGAAAAGACAACCTACAGACTACATTTGCAAACAATGCAACCCACAGAGCTTAATTTCCAAAATATACAAACAGCTCATACAACTCAATAACAAAAAAAAAAACAAAAAATAAATGGGCAGAAGACCTAATAGACATTTCTTCAAAGAAGACATCCAGATGGCCAATAGGCACAAGAAAAGATGCTCAACATTGCTAATTATTAGAGAAATGCAAATCAAAACTACAGTGAGGTATCATCTCACACCAGTCAGAATGGCCATTATCAAAAAGTCTACAAATGATAAATGTTGAAAAGGGTGTGGAGAAAAGGGAACCTTCCTACACTGTTGGTGGAAATGTAAATTGGTGCAGCCACTATGGAAAACAGTATGGTGGTTCCTCAGCCAAAAAACAGAGTTGCCATATGATCCTACAATCCCATTCCTGGGCATATATCAAGACAAAACTCGAATTCTAAGAGATACATGCACCCCAACATTCATAGCAGCACTATTTACAATAGCCAAGACATGAAAGTAACCTAAATGTCAGTTGACAGATGAATGGATAAAGATGTGGTGTATGTATATACAATGGAATACTACTCAGCCATAAAAAAGAATGAAATAATGCCATTTGCAGCAACATGGATGGACCTATAGATTATCATACTAAGTGAAGTAAGTCAAAAAGAAAAAGACAAATACCACAGGATATCACTTACATGTGGAATCTAAAATATGACACAAATGAACTTATTTATGAAACAGAAACAGACTCACAAACATAGAGAACAGACTTGTGTTGCCAAGGGGGAGGTGGGGTGGGGGAGGGAAGGATTGGGAGTTTGGTATTAGCAGATACAAACTATTATATGTAGAATGGATAAACAACAAGGTCCTACTGTATAACATAGGGAACTATATTCAGTATCCTGTAATAAACCATAATGGAAAAGAAAAACAAAAAACTGGGACTTCCCTGGTGGCGCAGTGGTTAAGAATCCGCCTGACAATGCAGGGGACACGGGTTTGAGCCCTGGTCCGGGAAGATCCCACATGCCTCAGAGCAACTAAGCCCGTGCACCACAACTACTGAGCCTGAGCTCTAGAGCCTGTGAGCCACAACTACTGAGCCCGCGTGCCACAACTACTGAAGCCTGCGTGCCTAGAGCCCATGCTCTGTGACGAGAAGCCACTGCAATGAGAAGCCCAGGCACCGCAACGAAGAGTAGCCCCCGCTCACCGAAACTAGAGAAAGCCTGCATGCAACAACGAAGACCCAACGCAGCCAAAAATTTAAAAATAACATAAAGTAAACTTATAAAAAAAAAAAAGCTATGTATTCGAAAAAGTTTTATTGCCAAGGAATATCGCCTTGGACAAAAATTGGCAGTGACTGTTTGAGCTTTAAACCAACTTGGGCCCCCAATCTTCTCTGGGATCAAAGCAGGATGAGAAAGCTGCTTAGCCCTCGCAGGTGTGGCCTATTCAGATGTGACCAAGGAGGAAAAGGAAGGGGGTATAATGAAGAGCCCAGAGGACAGAATAAGGAGCTACAGAAAACAACGTGCTAGGGGCCTGCTCCCCAAAGCCAGAATGAATATCTAATCATAAAATATTTTCCACCTGGAGAATAGAGGGCTCTTGTAACATTTGCATCCCAAGATTTCAGAATTACTCTGAAACAAAGAGTGCTGTGTGCGTCCCATCTTCTCTTTTTCCCAATGGGAATGTTGACTGTGGTGATCCTGTCCTGTTTGCTGGATGGCAGAGGAGGAAAGGCAGAATAGGGCAGAAGACATGTTTTGTTAATTAACAGGTCTTTTGCTTAAGTAGAATGGAGGCATAAGTTGTGGTATATTGGGCTTCCCTGGTGGCACAGTGGTTGAGAATCTGCCTGGCAATCCAGGGGACACGGGTTCGAGCCCTGGTCTGGGAAGATCCCACATGCCGTGGAGCAACTGGGCCCGTGAGCCACAATAGCTGAGCCTGCGCATCTGGAGCCTGTGCTCCACAACAAGAGAGGCCGCGATAGTGAGAGGCCCGCGCACCGCGATGAAGAGTGGCCCCCGCTTGCCACAACTGGAGAAAGCCCTCGCACAGAAACGAAGACCCAACACAGCCAAAAATAAATAAATAAATAAATAAATAAATAATTTTAAAAAAAAAGTTGTGGTATATTCACAGCAATGGAAAAGAACTACTGCCAAACCTAACAACATGGGTAAGTCTCATGGACATAATATTGTTATGTCTAACAAAACCCCAAAGAACACATGCTAATATAAGTTTATTTACCTGAAATTTCAAAAATAGGCAAAAAGGGCTTCCCTGGTGGTGCAGTGGTTAAGAATCCGCCTACCAATGCAGGGTTCACGGGTTCGAGCCCTGGTGTGGGAAGATTCCACATGCCGTGGGGCAGCTAAGCCTGTGCACCACAACTACTGAGCCTGCGCTCTAGAGCCCAGAAGCCACAACTACTGAGCCCGCATGCCACAATTACCGAAGCCCGCGTGCCTAGAGCCCATGCTCCGCAACAAGAGAAGCCACCACAGTGAGAAGCCTGTGCACAGCAACGAAGACCAACACAGCCAAAAATAAAATAAATAAAGTAAATAATTAAAAAAAATTTTTTTTAATAGGCAAAAAGAGAGACAGAGAGAACCAGTAGGATGTGTATATATGTAGAGGGAGAGATTTATGTCCAAGTGACTCATGGGATTGTGGGGCTGGCACGTCTGAAATGCACAGGGCAGGCGGGCAGGCTGGAGACCCAGGGAACAGCTGATGTTGGGGGTCTCGAGTTCGTAGGCAGTGTGGAGGCCCAATTCCTTCTTCCTCCACAGGATCTCTGTCTTTTCTCTTAAGACCTTCAACTGAACGGATGAGGCCCACCCACATTATGGAGGGTAATCTGCTTTCCTGAAAGCCTACTGATTTTACTGTTATTCACATCCAGAAAATACCTTTACAACAATATCTGGACTGGTGCTTGACCAAACATCTGGTCTCCATATCCTAGCCAGGTTGATACATAAAATTAATCATCACAGCCTCCGATTACTTGCTTGTAAAACGGGCAATGATATCTTTTTGTTTTTGTTTTTGCAGACTCAAATAATGCGTATAAAATACCTGGCCCAAAATTTGTGAAAGTTTTTGCACAACAGCTACTTTTATTATTATTCTTGCAAAGTGAGCTGCACGGCCTGGCACCTGAGGCTCCAGACTGTGGGAGGTGGGGGTGATGAGCCAAACTGAATGACCACGGAGGCTGGTGACGCGCAGCTGAAGAGCAGAGACCTGCGCCCAGGCCTGTGAGCCTGACGCTTGTGGTGGGAGCTGGGCGGGAGTCCCCAGGTGCCCCTGGGGCTGATGCTTTGCGCTCATCATGACTTGTTTACGAGTTACTTGGGCTTGGTGGAGACTCACTCACTCAGGAGGCAGCCTGGGAATCCAGTGGGCTTGTCTGAGCTGAGTGAGCTCTTTCCAGGCCCAGGGATGCATGTGTGTGGATGACCTGTGAGCAGTTTTACCCCGGCCTCCGGTGATCTTGGCTGACTTGGCCTCCATGCTTTCCAGCTTCTTCAGAGCCCTGAGTAGCGCTGGATGTTTGTGCTTCATTCCCACTCGGACCAGCTGGCCCCCCTCTGCTGGCTAGACCTCCTCCCCTGGGTGACCAGTTTGGACACCCAGCCTCTGTTCCTACAGGCTCTAGGTTGGAACATCACAGCAGCCTCCCAGGAAACTTGTGTCCTGTGTCTCAGCCCATTGTCACAAGCTCCTGCCAGCCTTGTTCCTTGAGGAGCAAAGGCAGCCAGGACCCTTGGCCACAGAGGAGAGCGTGGATTCAGGGGAGCCTGGCCAGAGTCTCACCCAAGCAGAGGGCCCCCACTTGTGACTCGTTCCCCTTATCCCGGCAGCTTTGTAAACCGAAGCTCAGCAGAATCACGGGAGAAAGACACACCAGTGGCAACAAGCACGGAGGACTTGGGCCTGAAAAAGCAGGATCCCACTCTCCTCTCCACTCGCGCTCAGTGCCAGAGCTCTGGGCCTACAACACGCTTGCTTGTTCTGGGCTCCACCTTTCCTCCTCCAAACGCTTTCTAAACATCTGGTCCACATACCCTTCTCATTAAAGGTTAGGCACAGACTCTCTCCATATGACCTGGTGACACACCCCATCCCACATGTAAAATTCTCTTTGCCTAGCCAGGCCATGCTTTCCTCCTCCAGGCAGCCCTCCAGGATCTCCACCTGCAGATGCCCAGCCAGTCAGGAGCTAAGAAGAACAGAGAACAAGAGAGGCAGATGGGGATGCCACCTCCAGGCTCCTGCAACCTCTAAGCCCCACTGCACCACCTGAGGCAGGGGCAGGTTCTGGAGACTCGAGAGGGCTCGGGGCCAGTCCACCACACTCAGCAGCCAGGAACCCTCCACGGAGGAGCAGCCCTGACCTCAGGGAACCAGCCTTGGGTAACTTTGGTCTCCAGCTCAACCATGCAACCCAACCAGGCGAAGGTCTTGGGCTGCTGACTCACGTAGGACCTGCTTATTACTTTCCTCATGACTTAAGTATCAGCTTTTTATGACTGATTTTTAAGTTTAATTTTGACTTTCATCAAAGTAATACCAACACAAATTTCAAGTCAAGTAATACTACAAGTGATTCTCAGTCCCCAGGGGTAATCGTCTGACTCTTACAGGTCTTTCTTCTGGTGATTAACTCTTTTTTTCTTAATTCATGCTTATCCTGCTATTTTATTGGTTTTCCAGTTTTCAGATATTCTCTGCTGACTTGGAAGATGATTTAGCTCCCACACTGTATACACACACTCGTTCCTTCCACTTGCCACCAATTTTGTAAGCTTTGTTTTTATTTTCCTTTTGGATTAAATCCATATTATTTACATTTTTTGTCTTTATAAAAATTATTCTCAGCTGAGCCATACAAATTCATTTCCTTTTTTGCATTTTATTTTTAAAGATTTCAAATGTACTGTCAAGTTAAAAACATTTTACAATGAATATCAAAATACTTAAGGCTAGATTCTACCATTTTTCTAAACATCCTTTATCAGATCTTTATTCATCTACTCATCCCGATATCAATTCACTAATTTAACCTGGTTTTGGTACATTTCAAAGTAAATTGTGGACATTAGTCCACTTCACCCTACATACTTTTCTTGTAATATCTTTGTCTGGTTTTCATATCAGTGTAATGCTGGACTCATAAAATGATTTGGTAAGTGTTTCCTACTGTTTGTTTGCCTTTTAAACAGCTTTATTGGGATATAATTTATCTGCTGTGAAATTCACCCACTGTATATGTACATTTGAATGACTTTTTGTCAATTTATACATCTGTATAGCCTTCACCACAATCCAGGTTTAGAAAATTTTTATCATCCCCAAAAGTTCTCTCATAAATATTTATAGTCAGTCTCTACTCCCATCTTCATCCCCAGACAACCACTGATCTTTCTCCTCTAGAGATGTCCCTTTCTAGAAATTTCCTATAAATGGACTCATACAATATATCATCTTTTTTTTTTTTTTAATTTTTATTTATTTATTTATTTATTTTTGGCTGTGTTGGGTCTTCGTTTCTGTGCGAGGGCTTTCTCTAGTTGCGGCAAGAGGGGGCCACTCTTCATCGCGGTGCACGGGCCTTTCACTGTCACGGCCTCTCTTGTTGCGGGGCACAGGCTCCAGACGTGCAGGCTCAGTAGTTGTGGCTCACGGGCCTAGTTGCTCCACGGCATGTGGGATCTTCCCAGACCAGGGCTCGAACCCATGTCCCCTGCATTAGCAGGCAGATTCTCAACCACTGCGCCACCAGGGAAGCCCCAATATATCATCTTTTGTGTCTGACTTCATTCACTTAGCTAAAGGCATTTGAAGTTCCTCCATGTTGTGGCATGTGTCGAAATTTGTTCCTTTATATGATAATTATATCTCAATAAAGCTGGGGGGAAAGTTTGTTCCCTTTTATTGATGAATGATATTCTATTATATAGATATACCACAGTTTATCAGCTCACCTTTTTGATGGAAATCTGGGTTTTTCCAGCTTTGAGCTATTACGAATGATGCTATGATCATTTGTGTATAAGTCTTTGTGTGGACATGTGTGTCTATTTCTCTTGGGCAGATAACTAGAAGTGGAATTTCTGGGTTTTGTGATAAGTATATATTTAACTTTTTAAGAAACTGCCAAACTGTTTTCCAAAGTGGCTGTAAAATTTACACTGCCACTAGCATTATATGCAGGTTCCAATTTGACCACATGTCATTAAAACTTGGTATCATCAGTCTTTTGGACTATAGTCAATCTACTGGATATGTGGTGGTACCTCACTGTGGTTTTTTTTTTTTTTTAATTTTTTTTTTCTTTAATTTTTATTTATTTATTTTTTTATTTATTTATTTATTTATTTATTTATTTATTTATTTATTTATTTATTTATTTATTTATTTATGGCTGTGTTGGGTCTTCATTTCTGTGCGAGGGCTTTCTCTAGTTGTGGCAAGTGGGGGCCACTCTTCATCGCGGTGTGCGAGCCTCTCATTATCGCGGCCTCTCTTGTTGTGGAGCACAGGCTCCAGACGTGCCGGTTCAGTAATTGTGGCTCACGGGCCTAGTTGCTCCACGGCATGTGGGATCTTCCCAGACCAGGGCTCGAACCCGTGTCCCCTGCATTGGCAGGCAGATTCTCAACCATTGCGCCACCAGAGAAGCCCCCTCACTGTGGTTTTAATTTTCCTTTCCTTAGTGACTAATGATGTTTAGCATCTTTTCATGTGCTTAGTCTCCATTCATATATCTTTTTTGTGAAATGTCTATTAAAATCTTTGCCCAATTTTTAATTGGTTGTTTGTCTTCTCACTGTTTAACTGTGAGAGTTCTTTGTGTACTGCATATAAATCCTTTATCAGACATATGATTTGTACATATTCTATGTGGCTTGTCTTTTCATTTTCATAATGGTGACTTCTCAAAGCCAAAAGTTTTAAATTTTTATGAAATCCATTCCATCAATTTTTCATTTTATGAATTGTGCTTTGGGTATCATAACTAAGAATTCTTTGCCTAACCCAAAGTCACAAAGATTTTCTCCAATTTTTTCTCTAGATGTTTTATAGTTCTAGCTCTTATACTCAGGTCTATGATCCATTTGAAATTCATTTTGTGTATGATGTGAAGTAGCTGTGTAACCTCATGACTTAGCATATCCAATTGTCCCAGCACCACTTGTTAAAAAGATCATCCTTTCCCCCACTGAACTGTCTTGGCATCTTTGTCAAAAATCAATTGACCATAGGAGAAAATATATATTTGCAAATGAAGCGACCAACAAGGAATTAATCTCCAAATACATACAAATGCATATATACAAAATATGCAAACATGCAGCTCTATGTCAAAAAAACAAACAACCCAATCAAAAAATGGGCAGAAGATCTAAATAGACATTTCTCCAAAGAAGACATACAGATGGCCAAAAAGCACATGAAGAGATGCCCAGCATCGCTAATTATCAGAGAACTGCAAATCAAAACTACAATGAGGTATCACCTCACACCGGTCAGAACGGCCATCATCAAAAAAATCTACAAACAATAAATGCTGGAGAAGGTGTGGAGAAAAGGGAACCCTCCTACGCTGTTGGTGGGAATGTAAATTGATACAGCCACTATGGAGAACAGTGTTGAGGTTTCTTAAAAAACTAAAAATAGAACTACCATATGATCCAGCAATCCTACTCCTGGGCACATATCCAGAGAAAACCATAATTCAAAAAGAGTCATGTACCACAATGTTCACTGCAGCACTATTTACAGTAGCCAGGACATGGAAGCAACCTAAGTGTCCATCGACAGATGAATGGATAAAGAAGATGTATATATATTCCATTGGCATCCATTGGCATATATTTCATGGTATATATATTCCATTGTGTGTGTGTATATATATATATAAAAGAACAAAAGATAACAAAATAATGCCATTTGCAGCAACATGGATGGACCTAGAGATACCATACTAAGTGAAGTGATATCACTCATATTTGGGATCTAATTTTTAAAAAATGATACAAATGAACTTATTTACAAAACAGAAACAGACTTACAAATATCGAAACAAACTTATGGTTACCAAAGATGAAATGTTGGGGGGTGCATAAATCAGGAGCTTGGGGTTAACATACACACACTACTATATATAAGACAGATAACCAACAAGGACCTACGGTATAGCACAGGGAACTCTATTCAATATTCTGTGATAACCTATATGAGAAAAGAATATGAAAAAGAATGAATATATGTATATGTGTAACCAAATCACTTTGCTGTACACCTGAAACTAACACAACATTATAAATCAACTATACTCCAACAAAAATTTTAAAAAACCAATTAACCATAAATTTAACTATTTCTGGAGTGTCTATTCTCTTCCCTTGATCTATATATCTATCTTTTCTCCATACCACATAGTTGTGTTTATTATAGTTTCATAGCAAGTTTTGAAATCAGGTAGTATAAGTCCTCCCATCTTTTCCTTTTTCAGATTTGTTTTGGTTATTCCAATTCCTTTGCCTTTCCAGATACATTTTAGGATCCAGTTCTCACTTTCTTTAAAAAAAAAAAAAAAAGGCGGGCTTCCCTGGTGGTGCAGTGGTTAAGAATCCGCCTGCTAATGCAGGATGGGTTCGAGCCCTGGTCCGGGAAAATCCCACATGCCGCGGAGCAACTGAGCCGGCGAGCCACAACTACTGAAGCCCGCGCGCCTAGAGCCCGTGCTCCACAACAAGAGAAGCCACCGCAATGAGAAGGCCACGCACAGCAACAAAGAGTAGCCCCCGCTCACCACAATTAGAGAAAGCCTGTGTGCAGGAACGAAGACCCAACGCAGCCAAAAATAAATAAATAAATATTAAAAAAAAAAAAAAAAAGGTTGTGGGATTTTGATAGGAATTGCATTGAATCAGTAGATGAATCTGGGAATAACTGGCATCTTAACAATATTGAATCTTCTAATCCATAAATATGAAATGTCTCTCCATCTATTTAGATCTTTTTCCATTTCTCTCATCAATGTTTTATAGTGTTATGCATTTAGGTCTTGTGCTTTTTTATGCCATTGTGAAAGGAAATATTTCTCAGTTTCATTTTTGGATTGTTTATTGCTAGTTTATACAAATACATTTGATTTTTATATATTTATTTTGTATCCTGAGACCTTTGTTCTAGTAGGTTTTTTTTTTTAAACATTGCTTAGGATTTTCTACATACAGGATCATATCATTTGGAAATAAAGACTGTTTTACTTCTTCCTTTCCAATCTAGATGACTTTAATTTGTTTTTCTTGCCTTATTGCACTAACTGCACATTCAGCATTACAGTGTTGAATGGAAGTGGTGAGAGTAGACATCCTTGCCTTGTTTCTGATCTTAGTGGGGAAAGCATTTAGTCTTTCACCACTAAGTACAATGTTAGCTGTAGGGTTTCCATAGGGGCTGTATGAGTTTGCTAGGTTGCCATAACAAGGTACCACAGACTGAGTGGCTTAAATGACAGAAATTTATTTACTCACATTCTGGAGGCTAGAAAGCCAAGATCAAGGTGTCAAGAGGGTTGGTTTATTTTGAGGGTCTCTCCTAGGCTTACAGATGGCCATCTTCTGTGTCTTTACATGGTCTTCCCTCTGTGTATCCTAACCTCCTCTTCTTATAAGAGCACGAGTCTATGTCCAGGACTTCCCTGCTGGAGCAGTGGTTAAGAATCTGCCTGCCAACGCAGGGGTCACGGGTTCAATCCTTGGTCCAGGAAGATCCCACATGCCGTGGAGCAACTAAGCCCGCATGTCACAACTACTGAAGCCCACGCACCTAGAGCCCATGCTCTGCAACAAGAGAAGCCCCCACTCGCCCCAACTAGAGAAAGCCCGTGCTCAGCAACGAAGACCCAATGCAGCCAAAAAAAAAAAAAAAAAAGACTATGTCCAAATGTAGTTACATTCTGAGGTACTGGGATTAGTATTTCAACATACGAATTTGGGGGGATGCAGATTGTATCAGCCCATAACAGGGACCCTTTAACAGAATGAGGAATTTCCTTTCTATTCCTAGTTTGTTGAGTATCATCATATGGAATAGGTTTGGGATTTTATCAAATGCTCTTTCTGTGTCTTTGAGAGGATCATATGGGTTTTGTCCTTTGTTCTATTAATACAGTGCATTACATTGACTTTTACATGTTAAACCAACCTTCCATTCCCAGAATAAATCCTACCTGGTCATGGTGTTAATCATTTTTTATGGTGCTAGATTCGTTTTTATAATATTTCATTGAGGATTTTTTTTAATTTATTTTTTGCTTATTTGTTTAAATATTTATTTATTTTTGGCTGCATCGGGTCTTGGTTGCAGCACACTTGATCTTTTGTAGTGGCTCGCAGGCTTCTCTCTAGTTGTGGCATGCAGGCTCAGTAGTTGCGGCACGCAGGCTTAGTTGTCCTGAGGCACGTGGGATCTTAGTTCCCCGACCAGGGATCGAACCCGCGTCCCTTGCATTGGAAGGCAGATTCTTAACCACTGAACCACCAGGGAAGTCCCTCACTGAGGATTTTTGTGTCTGTATTCATGGGTGATACTGATCTATAGTTTTCTTTTCTTGAGATATATTTGTCTGGCTTTGGTAGCAGGATAAAACTGATCTTGTAAGATGAGTTGGAAAATCCTCCTCCTCTTCTGCTTTCTGAAAATGTTTATGTATGATTGGTATTACTTCTCCCTTAAATATTGACAGAATTCACCAGTGAAGCCATTTGCACTTAAGCTTTTCTTTGTGGGAAGACTTTTTCATTCAGTTTCTTTTGTTGTGATAGATCTACTTAGATTTTCTATTTCTTCTTCTTTTTTTTTTTAGATTTTCTATTTCTTCTTGAGTCACTTTTGGTAATTTGTCTTTCTAGGAATTTGTCCATATTTCTTATGTTGTCTATTTTGTTGACATAAAGTTTGCTCTTAATATTTCCTTACAACCCTTCTGATTTCTGTAGGATCAGTTGTGATGATGTCCCCTCTTTCCTTCAGGATTTGGGTAATTTTGTCTTTTCTTTCTTTTTTACGTGTTTATTAAATGAAAATTTTAAATTGTACAATCATGTTTATAGCAACTTTATTCATAATAAACAAAAACAACCCAAATAACCATCTGTAGGAGAATGAAAATACAATGAAACACTACCATCAATTAGAGCAACAACAATGACAAAAGCAAAAACAACCTACTAATACTAATACTAAACAACAACATGGATGAATCTCACAGACGTTTCATGGAGCAAAGGAGACCAGGCCTCAGAGCTAGTATATTCTATGAGTCTGTTTATATGAAATTCAGAACAAATAAAATTAACCTATGGTGATAGAAATCAGAATAGAAGTTGCTTATTGGGGAAATTTGTCTTGCAAGAAATTGGATGCCCATTCTCAAACCCCACTACAACCACTCAGCAGGTTCCTATAAAAAGTTTG
This sequence comes from Balaenoptera ricei, assembly GCF_028023285.1. Classification (NCBI taxonomy): domain Eukaryota; kingdom Metazoa; phylum Chordata; class Mammalia; order Artiodactyla; family Balaenopteridae; genus Balaenoptera; species Balaenoptera ricei. The sequence continues at coordinate 50,792,729 of NC_082657.1, read as the reverse complement.
GACCCAGGAGGAAATATTACATACACCAAAGTGCAATGCCCTAGTTAGGGAGTCCAGCGAGATTGTCACCCCTGCTTTACACCATTGGACACTGAGACCCAGGGTGGAAGTGACAATCCCAGGGTCACAGAGAGCACCTCAGATAGAAGCTAGGCCTTCAGATGTCTGGTCTGGCATTTTCTCTGCTCAGCTTCTCCTCTTCTGGCTCCTGAAAGCCGGGCTCGCCCTGGCCTCCTCTTACGGTGAGCCAGGGCCGCTCAAAAGTTGTTCCATCCCAGGCCCCAAAGTATATTTTCCTCCCACCTGTGTCACGTGCCCAGCATTGTACTACAGGAAAACTAGCCACATTTATCTTCAAAGCCCAGGAGCAGGAACTGGGTCTTTTGTTACCTGGTGCAGAGCAGGGCTGTGGGAATTGAATTCAAAGGTCCGTGATGTGAACTAAAGCAGATCTGCACCAGGGTCTGGGAATGAATGTGAAGACAGAGCCCCCAGATTAGTTGGGATGCACCATGTGCCCGCCGGGTGACCTGGGGCAAGTCCCTCAGGCACACTGAGCCCAGCTTCCGCATCTAAAAAATGGGCTCCTCATCTTCTATTGCCCCGGGTTGTTGCAACAATTAAGTGAATTCACATATTCGAAGCTGCTTTGTAAACGCTACAGAAAAATATCCCTGTTTTATTAAGCATTGCTGGGACCCAGACAGGGTGAATTTGAGGTTGTCTGGTCATCCGTTTGAGGGAGAAGAAACTCCTCAGGCCCTGGGTATTACAGGGGGATCCCCAACCCCAGACTGGCTTAGGGGTCCTTGTGCCTGGCCCTGTCTCCACTCCCCAACATCCACAAAGGTATCCACATTCCATCGGTGTTTCCCCCTCAAAAGCCAAGCCCACTTGCCTCTCAGCAGAGCTTCCAGGCAACTGACACCTGGTTCTGAGAGGGTGCTGGTCCAGGGGTCAGGGGTCACACAAACTCCAGAAGGAAGAAGTACCTGGCTTTCAGGGCTGTCCTTTGGGATGGCTGAAAAACCTCTGATCTGCCCTGAGAGGAATGTGGGCATTTGGCTGTGGCCTGTGGGACAAATTTTATTTTCTAAGAAATGTGGGCCATGGTGCAGATCTGCTTCAGCTTATTCCAGTGGGACTGTGCTGGCCGCAGCCAGGCCCCGGAGCATCATGGCAACTGGCTGCCCTCCTGCCTGTTTGTCTGGAGGCCGACTTGTTCCCAGCAGGATTTGAGTCAGCCAAGGGCATCACATGCTCTCCTCCTGCTTTTGCCCTCTCCTGGCCTGCAGTCACGTGGGTGGGCCTAGGGGGGCACCAGGGCTGGGGCCCAGCCCCCCACACGACCCAGACAGACTGTCCTAAGGCACCCATTTCCTCCCCCCTGGGGCAGCCCCTGCCAACTCCCCTACAAACCCACCGCCCCAGTGCCCCAACCCACCGGCGGCACCTGACTGGTGTGCGGTTACCACCCGCCTATGTTTAATTCATGGCTGGGGGTTGGGAAGGGCTTCCCAAGAAAGGAAAGAACTCCCCTGGGGTCTTGCCCAGTTCTTGCCCGCCCACAGGGCACATGGCCGCAGACTCCCTGGGCCTGGGGCTGGGAGGAGAAGCTGCCCATGGGCCTGGAGGACACTGTTCCAGCATGGGCACAGCCATTATTCGTTAATCTGCAGCCCTGGAATGTCTGCGGGCCAATCAGCAGGGTCTCCGAGGGCTCCCCGAGGGCTCCGATAATCCTGCAATGATTAGCAGGGGCCACGGGGTCGCTGCGAACCACTCGGTAGGTTGGTCGGTTGGCTGTCGGCAGGCGGGCGGGCTGACCAGGCCAGCAGCCGGGGGAGGGAGGGAGGGAGCCCTGGGACTGGAGCTGTCTGTCTCCTTTCATGCCAGCGCCAAGGAAGGGAGGCTGTTTGGACTCACCGATTACTCACCAGCCTCCCCCTTTTGTCTGCCAGCCCAGCCTGACTCTTAGAGACTGTGAATAGCTCCATCCAGTCTGGGAAGCGGGCTGGACAGCTGAGCCAGGCAGAGCCCCGAGCACCCAGCAGGCCCATGTTGAGGCTGCAGCCCTCCCCTGGGCTGGGGGGCCACCGGCCTGGCCTCCTGCCCGTGCTCCTGGCTCTCCTTGGCATGACCTGGGCAGAGGTGCGCCCACTCCAGCTACAGGAGAAGCAGGTTCCAGTGCCTGGAGGTAAGGGGCCGCGGGGTGAGGAAAAAGTGGAGGAGCTATGAGCTCTGCAGAGGGTCCCAGGGGGCTTCTGGAAGCCAGTTCCCAGGCCTGAGCCCTGGGCAGGCTGGTGTGATTTACAGAGCCACCCTCGAACAGTCCAGGGGCCGGAGATGGATGGAGGAGGCTGGGACTGGGGCAGAAGGATGAAGGGAAGTGGGCCCAGGCTTGGGGGTGAAGGAAGAACACTGGGAGCCTGCAGCAGGGACCCCAGAAGAGACTCAGTGGCCGAGAGAAGCCCCAGCCAGAGGGGCCGCTGCGAGCCCAGGGCTGGACCCCTCTTCACACCTAGTCCCCAGGCCCCCATTCCCTTCTATCACCCCAGCCCCAGCTCTCAGCCTAAGGCTCCTTTACACCTACACCTGTCTCTCCGTCTCAGCCCCACTGCTTTCTCCACCTCTCCCCACCCCTCTGCTCCGGGTCCTCCCATACACACCCACCATCGTCCTGTCCCATCTCAGGTCTTGTTCCATAAGTGCAGGGTTGCATTCTCATCTTGCCATGGTGACCCCCGCCCCATCACCCAGGGGCCGGGCCAGGTCCCACTGCTCAGGTGGCCTGACCTTGTCTCCTGCCCCAGCCCTGAGCAAGAAGGAGAGCTTCCTGCTCCTCTCCCTGCACAACCGCCTGCGCAGCCGGGTCCACCCCCCTGCAGCCAACATGCAGAGAATGGTGAGTACCCCCAACCCGGGCTGGCCAAGGGGGTGACTGGAGGGGCAACCCTGAAGAGGACTGAGGAGGCCATGCCAGTGCCAGATGCCCTTTCACCTGGTAGAGTGGGACAGCAGCCAGTCAACTTGCCCACTCTGGGACCACGCCTCGTTGCCGGGGGGCGTGGAGGGGGGCCGTTGCTTCCTCCTCCCCCAGAAAGGCAGCCCTTCGGCTTTTCCTTGCATCCCTTCCCGTTGCCCCGGAGACCAGAAGACATGGAAAGAGCTGGGGTCCCCTCCTCCAAGAAAGAGGAGCATCACAAAAGAGTCCCAGCAGGATGGGAGGCTAGTCAGGGAGGGAGAAGCATCCTGCTGGGGGTGGGAGGGGTGAGGCTTGTGTGTGACCAGATCCACTGCTTCTTCAGCAGTTTGTCTAGGCGACTAGGAGGGGCCCCCTCCCAAATTCCCTGCTCATTCACTGGGGGCCGGGGAGCAGGGTATAGGGTTTCCCACCACTCCCTCGGGGCTTCAGGGTTGAAGGTGTCATCCTGGGGCCCAGAAACACTGCCCCATAGTATGGGACCCCAGCTGCCCCCTCCCATGGTAACAGTCGAGGGAGCGAGGGAGGGGCAGTGTGGGGCAGGCAGGGTTCCCCATGACTGCTTCCCATAAACTCCTCTGAGGCTGGCGCAGCGGTGGCGACCTTGAGAGCTCCAGGGTCAGGTTCCCAGGAGGTGGGGGTGGGGTGGGCAGGAGGGGGGTCGCCTCTCCCCCTTTCCCTGCTCGGCGGTGGCTCTGCCTCTCCTCAGGCCCAGGTCCTGGCTCTCATGCCCACACTCCCAGCCCTAGTGTCCGGTGTGAGGGTGTTCCGGTCAGTTTCTGCACTTCCCATGGCCCTGCTGCCAAAGTCTTAGAAAACAGCATTTCATAAAAAATGCAAGTGGAGCCCCACCACTCAGCCTCTGTCACACCCACAGCTTTGGCCCTGGGCACCCCAGTGGAGGCTGAGGCTTGGGGGTGATCCGGGCTGCTGAGGTGTCCCACGCAGTCCCCGCTGCTCCCAGCTCGTCCCCATCAGCAGTAAAATCACAACCACCATCTGCCCGGGCTGCTGCAGGTCAGGCCCTAAGTACAGCACTTTTCTCTCTGCATCCATTTAATCCTCACACAATCTTACCCTATGGGTACCTTATTATCTGGTTTTTTTGGTTTTTTTTTTTTGTTTTTGTTTTTTGGGTTTTTTTGGCCGCACAGCACAACTTGCAGGATCTCAGTTCCCCGGCCAGGGACTGAACCTGGGCCATGGCAATGAAAGCGCGGAATGCTAACCACTAGGTCACCAGGGAACTCCCACCTTATTTTTCATTTTACAGAAGAGTATGTTGAGTCTCATGGAGATTAGGAGACTGCTGGAGGTCACACAGCTGGAATGAGGGGGCTGGGCTGGACCAGGGCATGACGATCGGGTGACACATGTCATCCTGGTTGCTGAGCCCCCTGTTTCAGAGGATGAGGGGCTGTTGGATGGGGGTAGGGAAAAGGGCAGCTGGTACGTGGTGGGAAGAGCAGATTAGGCCCACTGCAGAGAACTCTGCTTGCTGAGACCAAAGCGCTGAGGCCCTGGAGACCTTTTACACCCTCTCTGGTCCTGACTCCCAGCTGGTGCCCCTATGAACTCCAAAACCAGATTTAGGGAATAAGACACAGCGGTATGGCTGCTGCAACTTTTTGCATCACAGAAGGGAAGCCAAGAGGGAGCCTTTCTGACAATGGCCAGGGTCAGTTTTACCTAACACGGAACCAGTTTGAAAGGCTTGGGCACTGTCCAGGGCTCCCATTACCAGACGGGAAAAATTACGGCAGAGGCCCATCCTATCACATGGGCTGGCACCTGCACCCAGGAACACCCATCCCCCTTAGTGGGCGGGGCCTGAGGGTACCCGCCACTGGAGTCAGAAGGATGGAAGCTCTCAGTCCTGGGTGGAGCCGGGCTCTGGGGGGGGGGGGGTCCAGACAGAGCAGGTGCTTTTCCAACACCACCTTGGAGCACCCCTTGCAGGTCCTGTCTGACCTTCCCTGGCCCCAGTGAAGTCTGTGAAAGCAGCTCAGAGCACTCAAGCAGCCAAGCAGGACCCCTGTTTGGGCTGGGGTCTCTTCTCTGCAGGACCAGCACCTCTGGATGTGCTGGGGGGGGGGGTGGCTGGATCACTAAGGCCTGGCCCAGGGGCCCCCTGCTGATGTTGCTGTTTGTGGTCCTTCTCCCCAGGACTGGAGCGAGAGCCTGGCCCAACAGGCCCAGACCAGGGCAGCCCTCTGTGGCGCCCCAGCGCCAAGGCCAGCCTCTGTGCCCCGGGCTACCCCGCAAGTGGGCTGGAATGTGCAGCTGCTGCCCGTGAGCTCGGTGTCCTTCACCCACGTGGTGGGCCTGTGGTTCTTGGAGGGGCAGCAGTACAGCCAGGCAGCGGCCGAGTGTGCCCCCAATGCCACCTGCGCCCACTACACTCAGGTGAGGCCCGGGTACCGGCTCTAAGGCCCCAGCCCTGCTGGGCTGGTTCGGAGGTCTGCAGTTTGGCCTAAAATTGGTGGTTGCTTTTCCTCCCATTTGTTTAGTTTTACTTTTTTCAGCTTTAAATATGAAATATTTCAAACCTAAATCAAATAACGGACTCCTTCTTATCCACTACCTAGCATTAGAAAATGTTAACTATATTTCTTTCTCACCTCTTAAAAAAAACAAAACTAAGCGTAAGCCCTCCTTCTGCCCTTTCCTCTGTCCCTCCCCAGAGGTAACCTTGCTGAAGTCCAGGTAAAACACCCCATGTTTCCTTTTTTTCCCCCTCAACAAAATTTGTTGAACGTCTTCTCTATAACTGGCGTCGTTTATGTACTAGGATCCAGCACTGGAAAACACAGGCAAAATCCCAAGCATGTTTTTCTCTCTTTCTTTTTTTTTTTTTATGGTTACTTTTACGTGTCAACTTGCAGGGTAGTGGGTTGGTTTTTTGGTTGGTTTTTTTTTGCATGACATTAACATTTTTTATATGAATTTATTTACTTATTTATTTTTGGCTGCGTTGGGTCCTTGTTGCTGCGTGCTGGCTTTCTCTAGCTGCGGCGAGCGGGGGCTGCTCTTCGTTGCGGTGCACAGGCTTCTCATTGCGGTGGCTTCTCTTGTTACGGAGCACGGGCTCTAGGAGCATGGGCTTCAGTAGTTGCCGTGCATGGGCTTATTTGCTCCGCGGCATGTGGGATCCTCCCGGACTAGGGATCAAACCCATGTCCCCTGCATTGGTAGGCGGATTCTTAACCACTGCACCACCAGGGAAGTCCCTGTTTGTTTGTTTTTTTGTTTTTTTGTTTTGGCCGAGGGTAGTTCCCCGACCACATATGGAACCAGGGCCCCAGCAGTGAAAGCACCAAGTCCTAACCACTGGTCCCTCAGGGAATTTCCCCAAGCATGTTTTAATACCTTTACTACACGTGGAAGGGTTTTGATACCTTTTCTACTTGTGCAAGTGGGTTGTGTGTTATTAAATCCTACCTAAGTGCTCTCTCTGTACATCTCCTTTTGCAATTTGTGTTCATCACTTCAGACCACATTTGTAAGATTTGTTTCCATTGATCCGAGCATGCATGTGTGATTCACTATGAATAAACTGCAATTTACAGGCATCTGGGTTACTTCCACTTTTTTTTACTATCCCAAGTCATACTGCAATGCATAAATCCTAGTTCCGGTCCTCTTGTACATATGTGTCCAGACTTTTTCTAGGACACACTTGGAAGGGGAACGGCTGGGTCAGAGGGAGCACGCACTTACAACCTTAGTAGCTATTGCCAAAGTGATGTCGCCAACTCTACTCCTACCCACAAACCAGTTCTCACTCCCCATTCTTACTCTATTCATTAAGGAGTATTGTCAGCTCCTTAATTTTTGCCAACTCAAGGCTGTGAAATGCTACCTCATTCTGTTTTTAATTTGCATTTCCCTGATTACATGTGGGACTGAGCCTCTTTTCTGTTCTTTTCATTGCCTGTTAATTTCATCTTTCCCTTATTAATTTGTGAATATCTTTGCTATATTCTTTGTACTTTTTGTTGGTCATATTGGTTGCAGATACTTTTTTTCTGATACATGGCTTGTATTTTCTCTTTATGTTATCTTTTATAAGATAAATCTTTCAGAAGATTTTAATATTAATGTAATCAATTTTCTCTTGTTTTTCATTATAGTTCATCCATTTGTTGTATCATGTTTAAGAAATCCTTTTCAACTCTGACATCAGCAAGATAGTCTTCCTGTATTTTCTTCCAAAGTTTAAATGTTTTCCTTTTTTTCATATTGAAGTCATTAAGCCATCTAGTGATGTAGGATTTAATTTTATCTTTTTTTTTACTTCTTGTATTAAGTACTGAATCCCCCACAGACTCTAATGCCACTTCAGTCATATACCAAGCTCACATATCCACATGGGTCTGTTGCTGAGTTCTCTCTTCTATTTTGTTGCTTTTTTTGTTTACTCCTGCATATATGTGCTTTAATTATTATGGCTTTATAAAAAGTTTTGACAGGAAAATCCCCCATGTTATTATTATCATTCAAAAATTTCTTGGCTATTCTTGATTCTTTCTCCTGATTCTTTCATATGAATTTAATAAGTAGCCTTTATCAGGTTACAGACACTTCTTTCTAATCTAAGTTTGTTAAGGATTTTTAAAGTCATGAACAGGTTTTGTGTTTTATCAAATGCCTTTTGCGCATCTATTGAAATAATTACAAGGTTTTTCCTTAACTATCTACAGTGATGAAATACATGAATAATTTTTTTGTGTATGTACAAAGCTGTTACATGACACTACATCTTCCTGGTCACATATTTTAAACATTTTATTATAGAAAATTTCAAATATATACAAAGCAATCAAAGTGATATAATGAACCCCCATCTACCTATCATCCAGCTTCAGCAATTATCAGCTCACAGTTTCATGATTCATATTTATTTAGTTATTTATTTATATTGAAGTACAGTTGTACAGTATTATATAAGCTACAGGTATACAATATAGTGATTCACAAATTTTAAAGGTTATACTCCATTTATAGTTATTATAAAATACTGGCCATATTCCCCATGTTGTACAATGTATCCTTGTAGTTTATTTTATACCTAATAGTTTGTAGCTGTTACTCCCCTACCCTTATACTGCCCTCCCCCCTTCCCTCTCCCCACTGGTAATCACTAGTTTGTTCTCTATATCTGTGAGCCTGCTTCTTTTTTTGTTATATTCACTGGTTTGTTGTATTTTTTAGATTTCACATATAAGTGAGATCATACAGTATTTGTCTTTCTCTGTCTGACTTATTTCACTTAGCATAATGCCCTCCAAGTCCATCCTTGTTGCTGTAAATGGCAAAATTTCATTCTCTTTTATGGCTGAGTAGTATTCCATTGTATATATGATGTGATGCGAAATAAACCGATGTAGGGTGTGTGTGTGTGTGTGTGTGTGTGTGTGTGTGTGTGTGTGTTATTGTTGTTTATAATTAATTGCTATATTTGGTTTCCTAAATACTATTTGATAGTGAAATTGACCTCTGATTTTCTTTTCTCATACTGCCCTCACCTGGTTTATATTAACCTCATAAAATGAGTTGGAGGCTTTGCCTCATTTTCTGTTTCCTGGAATAGTTTCTGTAATATTTGCTGTAACTGTCCTGTAAAACTATTCAGGCCTTGTCCTATTTTTTGATTGTTTTGTGTGTATGTGTATGTATCCATGGATTTTTAATTACTGATCCAACTTTTAGAAATGGTGGTAGATCATTTCAGATTTTCTATTTCTTCTTGAGACAGTTTTGCCAAGTTCTATTTTCTAGGAAGCTATCCATTTTATATTTTCCAGTTTGTTGGTCCTAACTGTTAATTATTTAACAGAGATTTTAAACTAGAATTAAACAGATTTTTAAAATGTTTCCTGTGTCTGCAGCTATGTCCTTTTAAAATTCTCGATTGTATTTATTTGTGCCTTCTCTCTTTTGTTCTTTACCAGTCTTCCCAGAGGTTTGTCTATTCTAACGAATCAGCTTTTTGTTTGTTTTCCTTCTCTCTTTTTTCCAACCATCCACAACTTTATTCTTCTTTCTATTAATTTCTGCTCTTTTTTTTTTTATAAATTTATTTATTTTTTATTTATTTATTTTTGGCTGCGTTGGGTCCTCGTTGCTGTGCACGGGCTTTCTCTAGTTGAGGAGAGTGGGGGCTACTCTTCATTGCAGTGTGCGGGCTTCTCATTGCGGTGGCTTCTCTTGTTGCAGAGCACAGGCTCTAGGCGCACGGGCTTCCGTAGTTGTGGCACGTGGGCTCAGTAGTTGTGGTTCGCAGGCTCTAGGGCACAGGCTCAGTAGTTGTGGCACATGGGCTTAGTTGCTCCGCAGCATGTGGGATCTTCCCGTAGCAGGGATCGAACCCGTGTCCCCTGCATTGGCAGGCGGATTTTTAACCGCTGTGCCATCAGGGAAGTCCTTCTGCCCTTGTTTTTATTATTTTCTTTCTTCTACTTTCTTAACTCATTAATTTTAACTCCCTTTTCTTTTCTGGTATATGCCTTTAAAGCTATCAATTTCCCTCGAAACTTTGTTAGCTACATCCCATAAGTTTTGGAATTTAGTGATTTCATTGTCACTTAGGTCTATGAGTTTCCTATTTTCCATTATGATGCTGTCTTTGATTTTGAAGTGTATATTTAAATTTCTAAACTATGTTTTCTCCTTTACTTACTTCTAAATTATTTCCTTAGGAATTCCCTGGTGGTCCAGTGGTTAGGACTTCACGTCTTCACTGCCGGGGCCTGGGTTCAGTCCCTGGTCAGGGAACTAAGATCCTGTAAGCCACGCAGCCAAAAAAATTTTTTTTAAAAATTAATTAATAATAATAGTAAATTATTTCCTTTACATTCTATTGCATTGAATTCATAGAATGTGTCCCGTAGGATGTTGGTTATTGAGTATTTATTGAATCTTGCTTTGTGGCTTAGTGAGGGGTCAGTGTCTGCAAAAGTTCCACGCACTCCTAAAAAGAATGCATATTCTCTAATTGTTGGATACATAGGTATGACTACATGTGCATTTCTCCCCGCCTCATGCTGGTCATTTTTAGTGGCTACCAGAGTTTGCTTGGCTATTCCTGTGTATTGACCATTTGTGCTATTTCCAAGTTGTCACTGATTCTAAAACTCTAAATCTAAGTTTTGAATACTATTAAAGACCTGTATCTGTTAGCTGTTGCTGCATGACGCACTACTCCCAAATATAGCATCTTACGATTCTGCAGGTTGGCAGTTTGGGTTGGGCTCAGCTGACTGTTTCTTCTGGTCTTGGCTGGGCCCACTCCTGAAACTGCAGTCAGCTGCTGGGTTGGCTGGGAGCTGGCTGTCTAGAGTGGCCTCAACTGGTTCACCTCTGCCCTATAAGGTTCTTCAACCTCCAGCAGCCTTGTTCACGTGGAGGCTGAGCATGAGAGTTCTATGAGAATGAGTGGAAATTGTAGGGTCTCCTGAGGCCTAGGTTTAAAACGGTTCAATATCATTTCCCCTGCATTCTGTTGGCCAACAGAAGCCACAGGGCCAGCCAGATTCAAGGTGTGGGAAAGAGATTCCTCCTCTTGATGCAAAGAACTGCAAAGCCACATTTTATAAAGAGGGGGCTGTAGGGAGAAGTGAAGGGTTGTGGCCATTTTTTCAGTCATCACAAGGCCTTTGATGTCTAAGTCTTTCTTTTCCCACTCTCCTCCACTATCCACAATCTCCCTTCCCTTCAGGTATCTGCTGACCCTCACCTCCCGACCCAGAAGGCCTTTCTAGACTATTCCCACCCATCCTTATATCCCTGCCCAGCACAGCTACTGCTCCTGGGGTCCCCAGGGAGGTGACACAACTGTTTATCTGCTTGGTTTGGGGCAAGAGCTGTGTCCACCCTTCCCAGGGGGGCATCATCTAGGCTGCTGGTCCCCAGACTAGGAGTGGAGGTGGCCCATGAGAGGGTCTCTGAGCCACTGTGTCTCCTGCAGCTCGTGTGGGCCACCTCGAGCCAGCTGGGCTGTGGGCGGCATCCCTGCCCTGGGGCCCAGGGTGAGATGGAAGCCTTTGTCTGTGCCTACTCTCCCGGGTAAGCCTCCTCCACGGCAGCTGCCCTGCCGTCCCCTGCTGGGCTGCGGGGTAGGGGACGCTGTCACCCAGGGTGAGACACTCACCCACCCGCCCACAGGCCTTTACCCCTGGTGGGAGAGGGAAGAAGGAGGAAAGGGAGAGGGTGCAGAAGTGGGCAGCACCCAAGATTCTGGCCACGCAGAATGTGGCTTCTTCTCAGATGCCCCTTCCTGGAGGCACCACCCAGCGTTCAGGGCATCTGCCCAGTATTAGTTTGGAGGTCACCTTTTCTTTCCTAGGAAATCTCCCTGTCTCACCCAGCTCCCAGCTTCCTGGCTGGGCCGGAAGGAGCTGAAGGGGCTGGTGGGGCAGGCAGCAAGGCCCAAGGCCAGGCCCTTCCAGCCTCTGCTGCTTGCTCTCACAGAGGCAACTGGGAGGTCAACGGGAAGACCATCGTCCCCTACAAGAAGGGCGCCTGGTGTTCGCTCTGCACAGCTAGCGTCTCGGGCTGCTTCAAAGCCTGGGACCACGCAGGGGGGCTGTGTGGTAAGTGCCCCACCCTGCCTGCCTCTGGCTGGGGCAGCTTGATCTGGTGACGCTGGAGGAGGCTGGCAGCATCCTGAGGGACTGTCCCAGAAGCCCTGGCCCTCAGCGCTCAGGGAGGCACCTGCCTGGCCTGCCGGGGAAAGGCCCCCCCAGTGTTTCCTTCTTATCCGACCAGAGGTCCCCAGGAACCCATGTCGCATGAGCTGCCGGAACCACGGACATCTCAACCTCAGCACCTGCCACTGCCACTGTCCCCCGGGTTACACAGGCAGATACTGCCAAGGTGAGGGGCAGTATCTGGAGTTCTGGATTGTGACCAGCCGGGGGACCCAGGGAGTGATCCTCGCACAGCATATCCTCATCCAATAAGCATTCACTGAGCACCGACGGTCTGCCAGACCCTGCGCTGCGCAGGGAATTCAAAGTGAAATCAGATCGGCCCCTCAGGCTCTGGGATGGTGGGAGGAGGACAGTATTAGGATCCAGAAGTGGATTCCTTTCCCACTGTCCCCCACCCCCCAGCTCTTTGACCATGAGCAGGTCCACTCCCAAACCCCAATTTGCTTCTCTCTACAAGATCAAACCAAAGATGCCAAATGTGGCAGCGGTTGGGAGCCCAGATGGGTTCCATCTCTGGGGGGGGTGGGGGGGTGTTCTTGCTGTGGTTGGCCATTCTGCGCACATCCGTGGCCTGTGAGGGGCAGCCTGGGGCCCAGTGGCTGCCAGCTGAGTGCCGTCCCCTCCCCTGCCCCATCCTGGCAGTGCGGTGCAGCGTGCGGTGCGTGCACGGCCGGTTCCGGGAAGAGGAGTGTTCCTGCGTCTGTGATGTTGGCTATGGGGGAGCCCAGTGTGCCAGTGAGTCCTGCTGCAAAGCCCCCCAACAAGACAAGCCCCTCCCAGGACCCCCTCAGCATGGTGCTGGGTCCGGCTCGGACCAGCTCACAGGAGCCCATCGTATGCACCTCTTCCCCATTCCCCGAACAGTGACGTCACAGTGGTAGCTTGAACTTGGCCATGGTGGGGGTCTTTACACCACCACAGAAATAGCAATGCTAAAATCATAGACTTTTTTCTTTTTGAGAGAGAGAGCTGGTTGTTACACATTTACCAGCACACCACTGACCCCAACCCCCTCTCCTGCTTGGTGGCCAGAGGAAGGGGTACCTTGAGCTTAACATCCTGGCAGGACCGGAAGGGTAATGATTCTGAGGTGCCCACACACAAAATCAGGCTTCCCTCCCCCCAGCCAAGGTGCTCTTTCCCTTCCACACCTGTGACCTGAGGATCGATGGAGACTGCTTCATGGTGTCCTCAGAGGCAGACACCTATTATGGAGCCAAGATGAAATGCCAGGTAATGGTTGGCCCCTGCCTTCCCGGGGACCACGCCCCTGGGTTCTTAACAGAGGGACCCTGGGCTAAGAGATGAATTCCTTTGACTTCTCCTGACTCTCATCTTTAGTATAAAGCAGGGGTTACAACTCAGAGGCCCATGGAAGCCAGGAGGTCACTTAATGAGCTGAGGGACCCAGGGACAAGGCCCCACTCAACCCCCATCTAAGGGGCCATCCTGACTCAGCTCGAGCTGCTGGCTGCCAGGCAGGAATGCAAGTTCAGGGAGGCCAGGACCTGGAATTTTTCAAGAGAACCAGAAATTCAGATTTTCACTGAGCTCTCTCAATTTATTAACGTTGGCAACCAATTCAAATGTATTAAAGACACTGAGCAGGTGAAACAAAACCCTTCCAAGGGTGGGACCCTGCCAGAGGAGCTGTGGGCAGGGAAGAGAAGGCAGACTCTGCTCTAAGAGGCAGGAGGCTTTTGGGGGCTGAGGACAGCCCGGCCAGCACACAGATTTGACATCCATGGCCACGGTGGGTGGCAGGATGGAAAGGAAGGGCTGGCCTGAGCTCTGGGGCCAGCATGACCCGGAGCGGGGGTTACAGGGAAAGGGCGGGGTGCTAGCCCAGATTGAGAGCCAGAAAGTGCAGGACATCCTCGCCTTCTACCTGGGCCGCCTGGAGACCACCAACGAGGTGACCAACAATGACTTCGAGACCAGGAACTTCTGGATCGGTGAGTGCCTGGCTGATTGGGGGAGGGGGGAGGGATGCAATGAGTGTGGGGCTGGGATGCCTCACGCTGCTCCAGGAATCTGGGCCGTGGAAACCCAGAGCACCTACCAGTGGGCAGTAAGGGTGTCGTGAGGGCTTGGGGCCCAGAATGGGGCCAGTGGTCAGGCTGGTGACTCCTTTCCCTGTGGAGAGAGCCGAAGGGAGGGAGAGCCACCAGAGGGGCTGGAAGTGCTGGGAAGGGGGCTTAAGGGCTGGGGGTCGACAGGCATTGGGCAGCAGGCTCTGGGCTCAGGCCCTCATCGCAGGGAGCCCGGGCTGCCAGTGGGGCCCAGGGATCTCGGGTATGGGGCCAGCCTTGGCTGCTGTGGCTCAGGGCTCACCTACAAGACCGCTAAGGACTCCTTCCGCTGGACCACCGGGGAGCACCAGTCCTTCACCAGTTTCGCCTTTGGGCAGCCTGACAACCAGGGGTGAGTCTGGGGTGCCCTCCCTCCCCTGGGTCCACCTTCTCACCTGGGCCTGCTTGCTGAGCCTTCAGACACCGCTAAACAACCTCCACCCTGCCTGCTGCTTGGCTGAGCGCCCTGAGGGTCTGGGCCTTACCTGGTGCCCAGGTGCCAGGAAGTCCGGGCACAGCTGGCTATGGACCCAGTGCTGAGATGAGGTACATCCCTGATCTCCAGGGGCTCACATAAAAGAGAGGGAACCCAAGAAGGCGTCATCCATCCACAGTCCCCATCATCCCCCCAGCTGTCTCTCCATCTCTCTATTATCTATCCATCCCTCCCCCCCACCGTGCCCCCTCTGCCTGTATCAATACACTGATTCTGCCCTCCTTAGCTGGCCACCCACCTGCGTCCACTTGTGCACACATCTGCCCACTGGCCCGCCTGCACTGAGGCCCAGCCCTGGTCTTCAAAGCCCAGGAATGCCCAGGGCAGGGGGTAGGTGGTCAGGCTGTGTGGCCACCAAGGCTCCAGATACCCCGCCCAGTTCTCCTTTGACCTCCTTGATGGCAGCCATGCCCAGACCCCTGGCCCATCCCTAGAGTAGGCCGGCTCGGTGGGCCCCCAGGCATACCTTCTCCTGCTGGGAGGAAAGATGTGGGCCTGCCTGTTCCAAGCCCCCTGCCCCCACCCGCAGTGGCCGGCATGGCTGAGGGCTGCAGCGGTGGGTGGCGCTGTCCCCACTGCACCCCGAGAAGAGAGGGCTGCAGCGCTCTGAGGAGCAGGCAAGGAGCCAGGGGCTGGGGCTGGCTCCCAGAAGCCCCATACGTGGGACGGGGGCACCTAAGAGGCACCTCCCTAGACGCAGGTGGCCCACTATCGGGGAGGATTTAAGGACTCATAATTTCATTCCTCCACCCTGAGCACTCAACAATCTTGGCAGGTTTGGCAACTGTGTGGAACTGCAGGCATCGGCCGCCTTCAATTGGAACGACCAGCGCTGTAAAACCCGAAACCGTTACATCTGCCAGTTTGGTGAGGGCCTTCCCATGGCTCCCCTCCTCTGGCCCCTGGCCCCTGGGGATATCCAGATGAACAGTCTAGAGTGTCTGAGCACACAGGGCCACGAGGACATCCTGCTCAGGGCCTCGTTGGACCTGTAGGCCCCTGAAGCACAGAGAGGGAGATTGGCCTGGGCTCAGCCACGCAGGGGCAGGACCAGAACTACAGCCCGGCTGGGGATTTCGCCAAGGTCCCTTTCCTCCTGTCACTAAAGCTGCCACATGGGGACCCAGCGGATTCTTCAGCGTTCCCTGATTCCCTAGAGCACAGTGAACTGTGGTGGGGACAGAGATGAGACCTAGCCCAGAATCAGCCCCCAGCAGCACCTGCTAGAAGGATCTGGAGCTGCAAGTGGGATCATGGTTACTTCTGGACCTAGTGCAGCAGGGTCCCCAACCCAGGACTGCCTGGGCTGTCACTGACCCTTATTCTGTTCTCTTCCTTTCCAGCTCAGGAGCACATTTCCCGGTGGGACCCAGGGCCCTGAGGCTCACCCGTGCCTCTCCCCTGCCAGCACCTGGATGCACAGCCCTACTTGCCCTTCTGCCCACCTGTTTAGAACAAGGGCCGGGCTAGGACTGCAGACCCAACAGCCAAAGAGGCCTCAGACCTTGCAGGAAGTGGGGCAGGGGGTACAAGTGAGGCCGATGGAGAGCCCGGTATAGGAGGAGGGGAGCCTGGGGTCCCCCAGCCTGCTTTTGAGTGGGAAGATGGATCTTAATTAGGCACTGAAACAGGAGTCTAGGGCAGCGGTCAGAAGAGACCACTCTCCTCCATCTGGGCTGGACCCTCTGGGGCAGATAGAGGTTCCTTGCTGCCCAGGATGCACCCCACAAAGGATTAAACTAAGTTATGGATTAGCTGGACTTGTGAATGCTCATTGTGAAGGGGAATTCAGACAACCCAGAATGACCCCAGGAAGACTGGTTTCCTCCCAGCCACCCCAGTCCCATCCCTGCTCACCCACATGACCCAGGCCACCCTCTGGAGGTTTTCAGACTCTTAGTCCTGAATAATGCACAGATTTAGAAGCCTTGTTTGTTTGCATCCCTAATTTCCAGCTCCTCTCACCACTGCCTCTGTCAGCTTTGTGTTTCTGTTCACACCTCCTCCTTTATTAATTATGCTTGCCTCTACATGTCTCTTCTTTCTTTGTGATAATCTGAACTGCGGTCTGTTATGGCCCCATCTCCTCCCTCTCCCTATAGTGGTGAGAGGGTGAGTCCAGGCAGGTGCAAGACTGGGAGGTGCTACCATTAGTGTCCAGAATGCACACTGTTATGTGCGAACATCGAGTTGCTTTGCTGGTTGGAAGTACCAGTACAAGTGTGGCCTGGGCCCATGGAACCGGGAGAAGCAGATCACTCACGGTTCTTGGTTGCAGCCAATAGAAACATAGAAACAGCTCTGGCTAGTTATGGCAGAAAAGGAATTTATCAAAAGGGCAATGATTTTTAAATGGGCAAAGACTTGAATAGACAGTTCTCCAAAGAAGATATACAAATGGCCAATAAGCACATGAAAAGATGTTCAACATCACTAGTCATTAGGAAATCCAAATAGAAACCACAGTGAGACGCCACTTCACACCCATTAGGATGGCTGTTAGCAACGAAACAGACAATAACAAGTGTTGATGAGGGTGGGGACCCATTGGAACCCTCATACATTGCTGGGGAATGTAAAACGGTGCAGCCACGGTGGAAAATAGTACGGCGATTGTTCAAAAAGTTAAACAGGACTTCCCTGGTGGCACAGTGGTTAAGAATCCACCTGCCAATGCAGGGGATGCGGGTTCGATCCCTTGTCCGGGAAGATCCCACATGCCGTGGAGTAACTAAGCCCGTGCACCACAACTACTGAGCCTGCGCTCTAGAGCCCGCATGCCAGAACTACTGAAGCCCGCACACCTAGAGTCTGTGCTCCACAACAAGAGAAGCCACCGCAATGAGAAGCCTGTGCTCCGCAACAAAGAGTAGCCCCTGCTCACCACAACTAGAGAAAGCCTGCACGCAGCAACGAGGACCCAACACAGCCCAAAATTAATTAATTAATTTTAAAAAAATTAAACACAACTACCATATGACCCAACAATTCCACTCCTAGGTATGTACCCAAGAGAAACGAAAACAAGTGCTCAAATCCTTAAAACACAAAGTTCATAGCAGCATTATTCACAATAGCCAATAGCCAAAATATAGAAACAACCCAAATGTCCATCAATGGATGAGCAGCTAACAAATCGCGGTGTATACATGCAATGCAATATTATTCAACCATTAAAAGGAATGAAGTACTGATACATGCTACCAGGTGGATGAACCTTGAAAACATTTTAAGTGAAAGAAGCTAGTCACAAAAGGTCACATATTGCATGATTCCACTTATCTGAACTACTCAGAAAAGGTAAATCCATAGATGCAGAGACGGGTGGTTGCCAAGGGAAACAGGAAAATGAGGGTATGGGTTTTATTTTGAAATTATAAAAATGTTTTGGAATTTAGATAGAGGTGGTGGTTGTACAACACTGTAAATGTGTTAAATGCCACTGAATTGGTTAATATCATGTTATGTAAATTTCACTTCTTTTTTTTTTTTTTTTTTTTTTTTTTAAGTATAATGGTTGGTCACGGGATCCTAGGGAGAGTGAGAGAGACACGCTGGGGGCCTATGTAGCCAGGAATAGTGCTCCAAATTCTGCTGCAAAGCCCATCTGGGTAGACTCCCATGCCACTGCTGCCAGGCACAGGAAATGCAGAGCCTACTCTGACAGCAGAGACACAGGAGCCACCTTTATGGCAACTAAGGTTGGCAATCCAATGTCCTTCTGAGCCTCTAACACCCCAGACACCAGATTCCCATTCAGCTGCAGCCTCTCCCATCAGCATTCCTGGCGCTACAGCGCTTCCCTCACCAACGTATTTCTCAGTGCCTCGGCAAAGGACGTGCTTGGGGCCGTCTCAGGGTTTCTAGGTTGGGGTGTCAGTGAGCAAATCCTACCTGAAAAGTCTATTCCAACATTCTCATCTGCAAGCGAGGCAGCCGAACGCCGCGGTCCTCCATGTTGGTCCACGGGCCAGCAGCATTGGCATCACCTGGGAACTTGTTAGACGAGCAGATTTTCAGCTGCCCCAAACCTAATCTGAGTTTTAACAAGATCTCCATCCACTTCAGATGCAGGCTCAGGTGTGAGAACCACTGGCAGAGGCAGAGTTCGGGTCTAAAGTCAGGCTACCTGAATTGGAGGACAGGCTCTGCCACTTACTGTGTGACTTTGGTCAAGTTATTAACACCTAGGTGGACCCACTGTCCCAATTTGCCTGGAACTGTCCTGGTTTTAGCACGCAAAGTCCCACATGCTGGGAAACCTCTCCATCCTAGACAAACCAGGACAGCTGGTCACCCTAAAACACCTCTCTGCCTCATGATCCTCTTCTATAAAATGAAGGTAATAAAATGAGTTAATATATTAAAGTGTTTGAAACAAAGCCTGGGGAGAGTAAACACTGATGAATATCAGCTGGACTGAGCCACCGCCCTCATTTCTCAATTCCTCCATCAACATTAGACTATCTAAACCTCATTTGTTAACTAAGTAAATTTGTTAAATAAATGAAGTGCTTAAAACTGTCCCTGGCAGAATAGTAAATGCTCAGTAAGTTTTAGCTATTCTTATTCTATTATTATCTATCAGCTTTTAGCTAATATTATTCTGCCACAATTGAGCCCAGGCTTTAAGCAACCATCAGAGCAAACAATTGGAACCATCCCAGCCACTCAAGGTACCTCCATAGAATCCTAAATATCGGTATGTTCAACCAGACTTCCCTGGTGGTCCAGTGGTTAAGACTCCACGCTCCCAGGGCAGGGGGCCTGGGTTCAATCCCTGGTCAGGGAACTAGAGCCCACATGCTGCAGCTAAAGATCCCACATGCCGCAGCTAAAGATCCCACCTGCCACAACTAAGAACCGGCACAGCCAAATTAAAAAAAAAAAATACATTCAATCCCATTTAACATTTTCTTCCTTCCCCACTCTCCACCCTCAGAATCCATTCCCAGATCATTTTGCAGGTTTTGTCAAAAAAAATTAGCAAAATCTCATGGTTCTTCTGGTGTTTCAATATCTTCCTCCCAGATTTGAAGTCATCGGCCCCCTGGGGCCTGCTGCGATATGACTTGTTATTTAAGTCTGGAGAAAATGAGGGGTGATGGGGTAGCACACACAAGGGGTCTCCTTCAGGGCAAGGTCATTACAGAGTGTATTTTTTAAGGAAATGATGCTGGCCTGGTTGCACGTGTGCAATGGAGGGGGGGAACCCAGGCTGAGCAAGGCCCTACCACCAACAGCACATGGCTCCCAGCTCACCCAGGGCACTGGCATTCAGGTGGCCAGCTTGGGAAGCAGGAGGGCTGATAGTCACTTGGAGGATGCTATGGGTCAGGCATGAAAGTGGTGCACATCCCGCCCTCCCACTGCCACTGGCCACACCTCAGCCATGCAGCACACTAACTGCAAGGGAGGGTGGGCAACTCCACCTAGATGTGCACCCAGGAGGAAAGGGATCTGGGTTTGGCAAAGAGCTAGTGAATTTCTGCTACCAGGACTTTCAGAATGACCAAGAAGAGTCCCTTTGGCAGGCAAGGGAACCTCTGTAGCAGTGGGGGTCCTGAGTCTTCCACACCTTCCCGCAAAGCCCTCCACTCTCTCTGCTCCCCACTCTCCACTCTTTCCCAATTAGAGACCCAGAGAGGGTGTGAAGCCACCTCATGGTGCCATTTTATAACCATTGATTAAGCCTTAAGTTTGGGTTGTAACTCTCTCAGCCTTGCAGCCACAAGATATAAAAATTCCCTGATTTTCTAACCATGTCTTGAGCCGCAAATTTGGACTTTGATCTGGTCTTTCCTTTATGCTGTTGGTGCTGTTAGCACACAGCCTGCCTAACAGCCCTTGACTTCAGGGTAATCTTTATATTCTTCTATGGCAAGAGCCACCAGGTCCCGAAAGCCTTGCCCTTGATGGGCGCTTTGTTCTGGGGACCACAGGATTAACTGTCTCGCCACGGCATGCCGTGGGCCGCTGGTGTCCTGTCCCTTAATACTAGCTGGATTTTCACTGTCCCCTGGCCGCTTGCCAGGCTTCCATCACCCCCATTTCCCACATGGCTTCTTGTTCCATCCACCTCTAGTCCTGTGTTTGTATCAATCAAGGTTCTTAACTGTAAGCAACAGAAACTGAGTCCGGTGACTCTAAGCAGAAAAGGAATTTGTCCAAGTTACTGGTTAGCTCCCAGGAGTTCTGGAAGGTTGGAGGATCAGATCTGGAAGAGACCCTACTGCCTCTGCTGGGCACAGATGCCACAACGGGCATCACCAACGAGGGATGGAGGTGCCATCACCTTTGAAAGCCGGATATAGCTGCTGGCACTGCCGCCATCAATTGCTGAGATGAGCTTCTCCCACCAGCAGCTTTACCTTGAAGTTGGGCACGTGGCTCTAATTGGAGGAGCCAAGTCATGTGCCCAGGACCTTGCTGCAAGGGAGGCTGGAAAAAGGAGGCAGAAAGGGGCATTTTCAGCTTCTTTCAGGGAGGCAGCCTCTGTCTTCAAGCTCTAACACAGGAATGGGACTCCGATGTGGGACGGCGAAGAGAATGACTCAGGTCCACTACAAGAAGCCACTTGGTACCCCTGGGCCCCTGGGCCCCTGGCCTGCAGCACTGGCCCTGTCATCCCACGCTCTAACCAGGGGCCTCGCCAGCCTTTGGAGTCTGTGCAGGGTAAGGTAGGTAATGGAGCATCCCCGTGCAAAGGCAGTGTGGCCTGGAGGTCCTGACAGAATCAGGCTATGCTTGTAGCCGAGCCTACCAGTAAGTGTCTTTCAGTAAGTCCTCTAACTTCTTGGAACACGTAGTGATTGCCAGGCAGGCGACTGAGATCTCATTACTCCTCTCAAGTGGCTCTCCATTTGACCCTGGGCACATTCGGTAGCCTTTCTATAAGATGGGGAGCATCTACCCTGCAAGGCTGTTGTGAGGATTAAATGAGATGATGGATGTAAGTTTGTAGCACAATGCCTGGCAAATAGCTAGAATTCAATCACTGTTAGCTGCCGATTACAATTTTTTTTTTTTTTTTTAATACTTTATTTATTTATTTATTTTATTTATTTATGGCTGTGTTGGGTCTCTTAGTTTTTTCGTGTGAGGGCTTTTCTCTAGTTGCGGCAAGTGGGGGCCACTCTTCATCGCGGTGCGGAGGCCGCTCTTCATCGCGGTGCGCGGGCCTTTCACTATCGCGGCCCCTCCCGTTGCGGGGCACAGGCTCCAGACGCGCAGGCTCAGTAGTTGTGGCTCACGGGCCCAGTTGCTCCGTGGCATGTGGGATCTTCCCAGACCAGGGCTCGAACCCGTGTCCCCTGCATTAGCAGGCAGATTCTCAACCACTGCGCCACCAGGGAAGCCCTCGATTACAATTTTAATACTGGGGATGATACAATTACCCTTTTCTTTCTTTCTGGGAGCTCTTTGCAAAAAAGTGAACTATTTTGTATCCATCTCATGAATTCAGGGTGGATGTGTCTGGGAGTCAACTCAGGGAACTCTGGGGACCAGTTGTTCAGTGTGTCCACCCCCTTCTCCTCCTCTCCTTTTTCCTTATTCTTGTCCTTCCGTCAGCTTGGCCTCTCTGTTTCAGCCTTCTTCTGTCTTCCCACCGGACTGCCAACCTCCCCATCCTTGCATCATTTGCTGTCACTCATTATGACTCCCATTCATTAACTGTCCTACCCATGTTCCGTGCAGTCAAGCACTCACAACCTGGGGGAATACAGGAGGGTGTCCCTTAGGAAATCTGTCTGGGAATCTTTGTGAGAGGTGAAGATGGAGCAAAGACCTCCACCCCATTTCCTGATTCTTGGTCCCTATGATGGTTAATTTTATGTGTCAACTTAATTGGGCCATGGGTTACCCAGACACTTGGCCAAATATTATACTGGGTGAGTCTGTGAGGGTGTTTTTGGATGAGATTAACATTTGAATCAGTGGACTGATAAGTTTCCTCCTTTTGTAATAGATTGAGTAATGCAGACAAGAGCATTTGGTCTTTCCAAGGAAAAGAGGGAGAGGATAAGGGAAGAAGTAAGAGCAGGAAAGAGTATACAGGCCTGTTCTGGTCATCTTGGGAAAGCTGTCTCCTTCAGCTGCTGTCTGCTTCAATTCCTGGTGAAATTTGATTCAGAGGTCTCCAGCGCTTGATTATATCGGACTGGATGTCAGTTGGAGCCTTCTTTAATTGTGAGATGTATATCCAAGGCTTGAGTCTCAAGTTTGGCTGCCATCTGGGTAGTGAGGAGGACCTGGTATAGTCCCTTCCAAGGACATTTAAGGGCAGTCTTTGTTCTTACTGATTTCAAATCAGAAGGGTGGGAGAAAATTGGAAACAGTTTAGAGATTTATAGTCAGATATTTGAGGAAACTAGAAGAGTTTAGAATCCAGTTCAGCTTACAGCTGTATAAAAAAACCTTGAAGCTTTATCATTAACAGGACAAGAATCTAATATCTACAAGGACAAGAATCTAATATCTACAAAGTTGCAAACACAATTTCTCTCTCAATAATTATTCCCCTTATTATCAAAGATAATCATAGTAAAACTAATTTGTTTGTAGTAAATTTGGCTTGATTATTTACAAAAATACAGCAAGAATAGTGATTGACCATATAAGCCCTTTTTTTTTTTTTTTTTTTTCGGTCATGCAGCTTGAGGGATCTTAGTTCCCCAACCAGGGATTGAACCCGGGCCATTGGCAGTGAAAGCACAGAGTCCTAACCACTGGACCGCCAGGGAATTCCCTCATATAAGCCCTTTTTAAGATTACTTTGCTGGAACCTTGTAATCAAGGTACTAGGCTGATTTTTCCAAGCAGTTCCTTAAAATTGTCTGGTCATACCCGAATCTATGCATATCTCTCTTGAATTTGATAATCCAGTCAAAGCCTTGGTAATATAGCCAATATTTCCAATTGTTTTCTATTACAAGGAGAATAGATTCTTATTGAACTTATGCAAATATTGTCATGAAAAATAAGAATATTTAATAAGAGTTTCCAAATTCTGGAGGAATCAATTAGGGAGAAAAAGATAATGTTTCTTCTTTGTTTACAAAGGTGTATTTTACCAAATTGCTGTAAGTCATAGATGCTGAAGAGAAGTTTCCTTAAATCTGGAAAAGTAAAACATTGGAGAACCAGCATAAAAAGTCATAAAAGTTACAATCATCCTCATTAGTTAATTTAGTCTCCTGTAATTAATTCTTGTTGATCTTGATCTTGGGTTAGCAGCTTTATGAATCAATCAGTTTTTCATTAAAGTTTTAGAAGTTTTTACCAGTTCAGCGTTATGATCTTAAAGTTATTAGGACCTACATTTTAGGGACTTCCCTGGTGGTCCAGTGGTTAGGGCTCTGTGCATTCACTGCCAAGGGCCCGCGTTCAATCGCTGGTTGGGGCACTAAGATCCTGCAAGCCGCGTGGCATAGGAAAAAGGGAAAAAAATTGTGAATCACTATATTGTACACCTGTAACTTATATAATATTGCACATCAACTATACTTCAATTTTTAAAAAAAATTTTAAATAAAAAATAAGAAGACAGCTTTTCTGAGTAATCAAAGATCTGATAAAGACAAAGCACAGAATCTTATTGTTCTTAGGCAGATTACATCAAAGGCAAAGAAACTTTGTTGTCTTTTTTTTTTTTTTTTTTTTTTTGGTTACCTTGGGTCTTCGTTGCTGAGCACGGGCTTTCTCTAGCTGCCGTGAGTGGGGGCTACTCTTCATTGCTGTAGACAGGTTTCTCATTGCGGTGGCTTCTCTTGCTGCAGAGCACAGGCTCTAAGCTCACGGGCTCAGTAGTTGTGACTTGAAGGCTCAGTAGTTGCGGCACACGGGCTCAGTAGTTGTGGCACGTGGGTTCTAGAGCGCAGGCTCAGTAGTTGTGGCGCACGGGCTTAGCTGCTCCGCGGCATGAGGGATCTTCCTGGACCAGGGCTCGAACTTGTGTCCGCTGCATTGGCAGGTGGATTCTTAACCACTGCACCACCAGAGAAGCCCGAGAAACTTTGTCTTCTTAACGGAGAGAAAAACCAAATTCTAATTTTGCACCAGTGTACTTTTGATATTAAAATTCATTTTAATTAAATTTATTTTAATTTTAGCCAGCTTGACCATACATTAAAATTCCTTTTCAAAGATTCGTTTTCCATAAACTTTCTACAACTTGTTTCCATTCAGCTTTGTTCTATCTTTTTTGTTTTTTGCTGATAATTTCAACTTTATTAGTTCAGATGTTATTGTCTCAATTTCAAAAACTTACAAATCTTATCTAGAAAAGAAATGATAAAAGGCAGTTGTTACAGAACAATTACAGATTTACTTTTAGAGGCTCACATAATTACCTATGCATTACATTAAATTAATATAAACTCCTTCCACATAATATAGTTAAAATAAACCATACACTTCTTGAAAATTACAGTATAAGATTCACTTGTGTCAAATGTTCATCCTGACATTGCTCTGCTAGACTGGGAATAATAGAACAGGCAGGGGCAATAAGATCCCCACATTTCCAGAAGAAAGTTGCTCTAAGTTGAGTAGCAGAATAAAGATTTGAAAGATGGGACCCGCAACCTATAAATAACTGGGAAGCCACCACCAGAATTTCCAGCTTTGTAAGTAGTTATAAGAAACGGGGGATGTGGGAGTTCCCTGGTGGTCTAGTGGTTAGGATTCTGGGCTTTCACTGCCATGGCCCAGGTTCAATCTCTGGTCAGGGAAGATCCTGCAAGACATGTGGCAAAAAAAAAAAGAAAAAAATATATATATGATGAAAAGACCCAGAATTGACAAAGAAATCCTGAGGGAAAAGAACAATGCTGGAGGTATAACCCTCCTAGACAATACTACGAAGCTACAGTAATCCAAACAGCATGGTATTGGCATAAAAACAGACACATGGATCAATGGAACAGAATAGAGAGCCCAGAAATAAACCCACACACCTACAGTCAGTTAATCTTCAACAAAGGAGGCAAGAATATACAATGGAGAAAAGTCAGTCCCTTCAGCAAGTGGTGCTGGGAAAGTTGGACAGCTGTATGTAAATCAATGAAGTTAGAACACTCCCTCACACCATACACAAAAATAAACTCAAAATGGCTTAAAGAATTAAATATAAGACATGACGCCACAAAACTCCTAGAAGACAAAATAGGCAAAATGTTCTCCAACATAAATCATATCAATGTTTTCTTAGGTCAGTATCCCAAGGCAAAAGAAACAAAAGCAAAAATAAACAAATGGGACCTAATCAAACTTATAAGCAAAGGAAGCACAGCAAAGGAAACCATAAAAAAAACAAAAAAGATAACCTACAGACTGGGAGAAAATATTTGCATACAGTGTGACGAACAAGGGCTTAATTTCGAATATATACAAAAAGCTCATACAACTCAATATCAAAAAAAAAAAAAAACAACCCAATCAAAAAATGAGAGGAAGACCTAAATAGACATTTCTCCAACGAATTCATACAGGTGGCCAACAGTCACATGAAGAGATGCTCAACATTGCTAATTATTAGAGAAATGCAAATCAAAACTACAATGAGGTATCGTCTCACACCAGTCAGAATGACCATCATCAAAAAGTCTACAAACAGGGCTTCCCTGGTGGCACAGTGGTTGAGAATCTGCCTGCCAATGCAGGGGACAGGGGTTCGAGCCCTGATCTGGGAAGATCCCACATGCCGTGGAGCAACTAGGCCCATGAGCCACAACTACTGAGCCTGCGCGTCTGGAGCTTGTGCTCTGCAACAAGAGAGGCAGCGACAGTGAGAGGCCCGTGCACTGCGATGAAGAGTGGCCCCCGCTCACCACAACTAGAGAAAGCCCTCGCACAGAAACGAAGACCCAACACAGCCAAAAATAATAAATAAATTAATTAATTAATTTAAAAAAAAAGTCTACAAACAATAAATGCTGGAGAGGGTGTAGAGAAAAGGGAACCCTGCTACACTGTTAGTGGGGATGTAAATCAGTGCAGCTACTATGCAAAACAATATGGAGGTTCCTTAAAAACAATATGGAGTTCCTTAGCAACTTAAGTTGCTAAGACATGCAAGCAACCTAAGTGTCCATCAACAGAAGAATGGATACAGAAGATGTGGTGTATATATAGACAGAGGAATATTATTCAGCCATAAAAAAGAATGAAATAATGCCATTTGCAGCAACATGGATAGACCTAGAGATTATCATACTAAGTGAAGTCAGAAAGAGAAAGAAAAATACCATATGATATCACTTACACGTGGAATCTAAAATATGACACAAATGAACTTATTTACGAAAGAGAAACAGACTCACAGACATAGAAAACAAACTTACGTTTACCAAAGGGGAAGGGGGAAGGGATAAGTTAGGAGTATGGAATTAGCAGATACACACTACCATATATAAAATAAAGAAACAACAAGGATTTACTGTATAGCACAAGGAACTATATTTGATATCTTGTAATAACATATAATGGAAAAAAAACCAAAAAAGAATATGTATATATATATAAAAAGAATCACTTTGCTGTACACCTGAAACTAACACAATATTGTAAATCAACTATACTTGAAGTAAAAAAAAAAAGAAATGGGGGATGTGTATATCAACTATACTTCAATTAAAAAATAGAATAAAAAAAGATAAATGGGGTATGTTCTTTTAAATAAGGATTGTTACTTGGCTGTGAATTTGAAAAGACAAGGCAACAAAGTATGAGCCTATCAACAAGTGATTATAGCCTGGCCCTGAGAAGTTATCACTGACTGTGTCCAGGGCAGAAAGGGTGGTTGTTCTGTATTGGCCTTTTCAGCTGGCTGTAAGACCCTTTTGTTGCTCCATTTACTGTGGTATAAGAGCAGTTGTTTTCAAATGTGTTGGATCATTCCACAGTAAGAAATATTATGGTCCAACATACACTTACGTATAAAAAAACATATAAGTAACTGAAATAAAAGTTAAATAAACTGTATTTCCTATTTGCAGTGTATGTCATGCATGCACTCTATTTTGCATTTTATGAAATTATTCTCTTCTATTTATATATAGATAATAAACAAATCTATAATAAACTTATCTATAAATTATAGATAAAATTGAAGATATATATTATTAATTTATCTATGTAGGTACAGACAATATGTATATGTTCTATTTAAATAAACGTTAATCAAATTCACCAATGGTCTATGATCACAATTTGAAAAACAAGAAGTTACAATAAGTCCTGGGGCTTCCTTGGTGGCGCAGTGTTTAAGAATCCGCCTGCCAATGAAGGAGACACTGGTTCGAGCCCTGGTCCAGGAAGATCCCACATGCCGCGGAGCAACTAAGCCCATGAGCCACAACTACTGAGCCCACATGTTGCAACTACTGAAGCCCACGCACCTAGAGCCCGTGCTCCGCAACAAGAGAAGCCATCGCAATGAGAAGCCCATGCACCACAATGAAGAGTAGCCCCCGCTTGCTGCAACTAGAGAAAGCCCATTTGCAGCAACGAAGACCCAACGCAGCCAATAAATAAATAAATAAATAAATAAAATAGATTTTTTTTAAAAAAAATTATTTATTTATTTATTTTTGGCTGTGTTGGGTCTTCATTTCTGTGCGAGGGCTTTCTCTAGTTGCGGTAAGCAGGGGCCACTCTTTATCGCGGTGTGCGGGCCTCTCACTATCATGGCCTCTCTTGTTGCGGAGCGCGGGCTCCAGACGCGCAGGCTCAGTAGTTGTGGCTCACGGGCCTAGTTGCTCCATGGCATGTGGGATCTTCCCAGATCAGGGCTCGAACCCGTGTCCCCTGCATTAGCAGGCAGATTCTCAACCACTGCACCACCAGGGAAGCCTCCTAAAATAGATATTTTAAAAAACAAACAAACAAACAAAAAATACTAGGAATCACACGTTTTCCCCACTTTGAACAGGAAGGGTGACTCACCAGAAAGCTTCATGAAAACAGATTCCAATAAAGCTGGAGAGTTCAAAATGCAAAGAGAGCAGAGCTTGGATTCAGGAAAAAACTTACCTTCAAACTCCAGGGTTGACAAGAAAGCAGTGAGCTCAATGAACTCCATGGGTACCAACACCTGCTTGTTCACCAGCCTCCAAGTCATTAGAGGGCATCTCTGGATCCCACTTCTGACACCATGCAATGTCAACCTTTAAAATAAAACATCCAGTTATTTTACTGGCAAAATAGGTTTACTCAGAAATAACAGAGAATTGCAATTTGGGACAAGCATGTTATGATGTATCAAAGGCAAGCCTTAAGAACAAAGGAGAGGCGCTTGCTTTTATTAGGTTTTAGGGGGAAATTGGGGAGAGCTGTTTTGAACAAAACTTCATTGGAAAAGAACAAGTGTTCAAGGTTGTGGCAGTTTCTCATTGGCTGCAAGTGGTGGTAAGAGAGTTGTTGCTGGGGCAGGGAGGAAATTTCCTTTTTTTTTTTTTTTTTGTAAAGCAGGAGAGGGAATTCGCTGGCAGTCCAGTGGTTAGGACTCCGTGCTTTCACTGCTGAGGGCCTGGGTTTAATCCCTAAGATCCCACAAGCCAGACTTCTCTGGTGGTTAAGACTCCATGCTCCCAATGTAGGGGGCCAGGGTTCTATCCCTGGTCAGGGAACTAGATCCTGCATGCCACAACTAAAAGATCCTGTGTGCCGCAGCTAAAGATCCCGCATGCAGCAACAAAGATGCCACATGCGGCAATGAAGATCCTGTGTGCCACAACTAAGACTCGGTGCAGCCAAATAAATAAATAAATATATATATTTAAATTTATTTATTTTTTATTTTATTTTTGGCTGCTTTGGGTCTTTGTTGCTGCACACAGGCTTTCTCTAGTTGCGGCGAGCAGGGGTTTTCTTCGTTGGTGCGTGGGCTTCTCATCGCAGTGGCTTCTCTTGTTGCGGAGCACGGGTTCTAGGCACACGGGCTTCAGTAGTTGTGGCATGCAGGCTCAGTGGTTGTGGCTCGTGGGCTCTAGAGCGCAGGCTCAGTAGTTGTGGTGCACGGGCTTAGTTGCTCTGTGGCATGTGGGATCTTCCTGGACCAGGGTTCAAGCCTGTGTACCCTGCATTGGCAGGCAGATTCTTTTTTTTTTTTTTAATTTTTAACTCCACCACGCATCCAGTTACTTTTATTTATTTATTTATTTTTGGCTGTGTTGGGTCTTCGTTTCTGTGCGAGGGCTTTCTCTAGTTGCGGCAAGCGGGGGCCACTCTTCATTGTGGTGCGCGGGCCTCTCACTATCGTGGCCTCTCTTGTTGCGGAGCACGGGCTCCAGATGCGCAGGCTCAGTTGTTGTGGCTCATGGGCCTAGTTGCTCCACGGCATGTGGGATCTTCCCAGACCAGGGCTCGAACCTGTGTCCCCTGCATTAGCAGGCAGATTCTCAACCAGTGCGTCACCAGGGAAGCCCCAAGGCAGATTCTTTTTTTTTTTTTTTTTAACATCTTTATTGGAGTATAATTGCTTTACAATGGTGTGTTAGTTTCTGCTTTATAACAAAGTGAATCAGTTATACATATACATATGTTCCCATATCTCTTCCCTCTTGCATCTCCCTCCGTCCCACCCTCCCTATCCCACCCCTCTAGGTGGTCACAAAGCACTGAGCTGATCTCCCTGTGCTATGCGGTTTCTTCCCACTAGCTATCTATTTTACGTTTGGTAGTGTATATATGTCCATGCCACTCTCTCACTTTGTCACAGCTTACCCTTCCCCCTCCCCATATCCTCAAGTCCATTCTCTAGTAGGTCTGTGTCTTTATTCCCATCTTGCCACTAGGTTCTTCATGACTATTTTTTTTTCCCCTTAGATTCCATATATATGTGTTAGTACACTGTATTTGTTTTTATCTTTCTGACTTACTTCACTCTGTATGACAGACTCTAACTCCATCCACCTCACTACAAATAACTCCATTTCGTTTCTTTTTATGGCTGAGTAATATTCCATTGTATATATGTGCCACATCTTCTTTGTCCATTCATACGATGATGGACATTTAGGTTGCTTCCATGTCCTGGCTATTGTAAATAGAGCTGCAATGAACATTTTGGTACACGACTCTTTTTGAATTATGGTTTTCTCAGGGTATATGCCCAGTAGTGGGATTGCTGGGTCTTTTGGTAGTTCTATTTTTAGTTTTTTAAGGAACCTCCATACTGTTCTCCATAGTGGCTGTATCAATTTACATTCCCACCAACAGTGCAGGAGGGTTCCCTTTTCTCCACACCCTCTCCAGCATTTATTGTTTCTAGATTTTTTGATGATGGCCATTCTGACCGGTGTGAGATGATATCTCATTGTAGTTTTGATTTGCATTTCTCTAATGATTAATGATGTTGAGCATTCTTTCATGTGTTTGTTGGCAATCTGTATATCTTCTTTGGAGAAATGTCTATTTAGGTCTTCTGCCCAAGGCAGATTCTTAACCACTGCATCACCAGGGAAGTCCTAAATAAATATTAAAAAAAAAAAAAAAGGCAGAAGATAAAATTCCCATGTGATTAATGTCCTCCTCTGTCAAAATAATTCTTATCTTCCCTCTTCCTGCTGGTTATACAGACTGCAATAAATGGTACATGTGTGCAAGTTCCCTCTTCAGAGCTTCCCAAGTCCGTTTTAAAATTTATTGATTTATTTCTATTTTTGGTTGCGTTGGGTCTTCGTTGCTGCATGTGGGCTTCTCTCTAGTTGTGGCGAGCGGGGGCCACTCTTCGTTGTGGTGCACGGGCCTCTCATCGCGGTGGCCTCTCATGTTGCAGAGCACGGGCTCCAGGCATGCAGGCCTCAGCAGTTGTGCCTCAATGGCTCTAGAGTGCAGGCTCAGTAGTTGTGGCTCATGGGCTCAGCCGCTCTGTGGCATGTGGGATCCTCCCGGACCAGGGCTCGAACCCGGTCCCCTGTATTGGCAGGTGGATTCTCAACTACTGCACCACCAGGGAAGCCCCCAAGTCCGTTTTAAATGAGATTTCCTTTATATATTTTCATAGTGCTCATGCACTGTTGCCCTACACAGTGGACATGGGTGTGCTTTTCTGTCCTCTCCGGACATTGCAAATACGAAAGTCAAAGAAACAGACATAGAAAGCCAGACAACATGGAAGTACAGCTGTTTTCTTGGTGCATGGATATCTGTTTAATGTGTTCCTGAGTGGATAATTGGATAAGGCAGGACCATGAATGGAAGAGAAGGGCTGAGGGTGCGGGTACAGAATTGCCAGCTTCCTCCCACATGAACACTCGATCTGGATTGTCAATGCCTCAGGGACATCGTTGCTGGTCTCCTTGTTCCTCACCATGAGCAAGCTGGTGTTGGATAACTGCTCTTGGTGATTGTGTTGCAGGAAGTCTTGTGAACAGGAAAAGGAGAAGGCTCGCATTTGTTGATGTCTTGGCAGTTAAAAGTGGGCCATGGATGATGATCATAGATTCAGGAAGAAAGGGGGTGGGCTCAGGGAGGGGCCTCGAGGTCACAGGTGAAACTCTGGGGTCTGATCCAAACCCACAGGCAAAAGCTGGAATTTATTTAATGGAGTTCCATTCATTTATTCAGCAGAGAGCAACTGAGCACCTACTAAGTGGCCAGGCCCCAAGTGAGCTGTGAGAATACGGCAAGGAGCAGATTCCCCTCTGTCCCCCACGAGCATAGAGCTATGTGCTCAAGTGGTGAACACTGAAGGAGCCCAGAAAGGAGACAGTCTGCCCGTGACTGGTGCACAGACGGCTGCCTTGCCTAACTTCTCAGCCCTCCTCTAAATCGGGTTCAGCTGACTCTTGACTCCCCTGCCACCAAGAGAGAGGGCAGCGGGGTGTCCCCACCCCAGACCAGGCAGGCTGCTTGCTTTGTTTCTCAGAGCCACCCTGGCCGTTTCAGACGCAGCCAGCCCAGGAGCTTAGACCAGAGGCAGCTGTGGGGCGTGGGCCTGGCAGCAGGCAGGCCCGTGGGCGGGCAGACAGGCAGCAGGAGAACACTCGAGAATTAACCCAACCAGGGACCGGTGTCTCCTCAGAGGATCACGGACATCCCCTCTCCTGCCCTTTGACGGTACCACCCCCAACTTCCAAGGCCTGGGCGATGGGGTTGATTCCCGTGGTAATTTGGGGGAAACAGTAGAGCAGCCTCCTCATCCTCGGAGGTTTTTTGTTTTGAAGTTAGCCAAAGGGACTGTTTGTCTCAGAACCATGGTCCCCTGAGGATGGAGATGACCCCTCTGGAGCCGGAGCCCAGCTCTGAATAGGCGGGCCCAGGGTCTGGAAGCCAGGTCGGGCTGCCCACTGACTGGGGATGGGTGCTCCAATGCACTGCCTCTCAGGGGGCACTGCCCACCGCCTCAGAGCTGAGGAGCAGGGAAGGGCCAGCCAGGAGGCAAGCGGGGCCCGTGTGCACTTGGCCCCATTTTCCTGCATCCCTCCCTCTCTCTCTCCTGCTCTGTCCCACTCTTTGGCTCTCTCTTCAGATTGAGACATGGCTCGGGAGCCCAAGCCCGGCCCTGCCCAGCCAGGCCAGAAGAGGCCATGGGGCAGAGCCATCTCCTGGTGAGTCTGCCTGGGGCTGCCTACCGGGGAGGGAGTCTGATCACCAGCTTGTTTGGGGCTCTGGGCTCCCCTGGGACAGAATAAGAACCCCAGGAGGCTTGCTCTGTGTGCTGCCCACCCAGCCGGCCAGGCTGCCCGTCCTACTCTCTGTGTTACTGGAGGAGGTCCGGTCTCCCTCGGCCACAGGTTTTGTCTGTAAACTGGGGGGAGGGGTCAACCCAGCTCATTCCAAGGCCCCTTCTAGCTGACAAAACCCAGCCACCCTCCTGCTGGTGGTGCCCTCTCCTCTCGCCTGGACCCCGGGGGGTGTGAGTCCTCCAAGGGGAGCCTCACCTGTGGGGTGCTCGGGGGCTTTTTCTGGGTATACATGTTTGGGAAGTAGACAATGGGAACCTTTCTGGATGAAATCTTCCCTCTAACTTGGGAAGCTTCAAGGAATTTTAAAGAAACCTTTAAACATGTTTAGAAAGGAGCTCACCAACCTCTGCCAGCCGACGTGCCATTTTCATAGGCATAACGAGGGTGTGTGTGAACCGGTGGCCCCTTAGTCCCCTCAGCTGGGAGGCTGTGATGTCTGCGATCAGCTCCTGGCCTGTCTGTGGGCATTTGAGTGGTTTCTGTCTTGCCAGTGGGGGAGGCAGGGAGGCAGTGGGGCAGGTGGTTGCTGTTAGGTACAGCACCATGTAAACAGCCTGCTGCCAAAGGTTCTGGTTTCTTTTGGGGTTTTGTTTGTTTGTTTGTGGGGTTTTTTAATAATTTTTTTTAATACTTAATTTACTTTTCTTATTTTTTTATTTTTGGCTGTGTTGGGTCTTCGTTGCTGCACGTGGGCTTTCTCTAGTTTGCAGCGAGCTGGGGCTGCTCTTCGTTGTGGTGCACAGGCTTCTCACTGCAGTGGCTTGTCTTGTTGCAGACCATGGGCTCTAGGTGAGCAGGCTTCAGTAGTTGTGGCACATGGGCTCAGTAGTTGTGGCGCACGGGCTTAGTTTCTTCCACGGCATGTGGGATCTTCCTGGACCAGGGCTCAAACCCGTGTCCCCTGCATTGGCAGGCGGATTCTTTACCACTGGACCACCAGGGAAGTCCGGTTCTGGTTTCTTTTGGGTCTCATCTCCTCAGAAGTGCGATGGCTGGGCTGGGTAGGGGCTACTCTGAGAAGCCTCTGCACCTCCAGGTTGACCTCGAGAGACATTAGGCCAAATCTCTCTCTACCTGCGGCAGCCAGAAGGTCTACATCATCTTTGCCGGCATGGACTGCTTTTTCACTGTGTTGTTTTGGGCTGATGAGTAGATGTGTACTCGTAGTTTTTTAAGCTTGCGTTTCTTCAGTGATGTTGAACTGCATATGCGGTGTGTTGGTTTGCCTCTAGTCTCGTGCGTGAGACTCTCATCTGGGAGTTCATACGGTTTGGTAAATATCCGTCTGATGGGAGGTAAGTGGTTTCTTCCCATAGTTCTCTGCTGTGTTTTTTCACACGGCCGCTTTGAGGCTGGGTTAACCCTTCCTCAGTTCTTCAGTTCCAGTTGCCTTCTCCAGATTTCATGTCCCCCCACCCCCTTGCCTAGCAGGTTCGGACCCAGTCCTGTAGGTGCAGGTGGGAGAACAGGGAAGCAATGGGGAGTGATGCCAGCTGTCCTGCAGGAGCTCAGATTCCATTCGGAGGGGTGCCTGGCATTCACGGCCTGGGGCAGGGGTGGCTTCCTTAAGACCCATGTGTCCCTAGGGGACTCCAGTGGGGAGAATGAAACCCTTCTCTGGGGACTAGGGCAGCATGTCTGGAGCAGCAGCCTGTTGCTGTGGCTCTGGCCCCTTTGGATAGTCACCCAAAGAGCAGTGGTTTGGGGATGGGGTTCTGGTGGCCCCTGAGTTGTTGGATGACTTCTCTATGAGAACTGGTCAAGTCCAGGTCTTGTGTCTTGGGTCTCAAAATGGCATTTGTCAACCTGGAGGGAAAGGTTTGTGGTGGAAGGATTGCCCCAGGTCCCTTCCCCTCACACCTCCCCCCGCTTGGCCCCTGAGGACACTGAGGGAGGTGTCTTGACCTCTGCCCACAGGGTCATACTGATGGTGCATTTTATTTCTCTTATTGTGGGAAGTCCCAGCTTGCACTGTAATCATTAGCCCAGACCAGGGGACAGATGTGACTGCAGACCCTGTGTGACCAGGCCAGGGACAGAGCAGGGATGACCCCAGACCGGGAGGGACCCTCTACCTACAGCAAACTGGAGCAGTGAATACCGCCTAACCTCTAACCCGCAAACTCATCCTGCCTCTGTCTCAACTCTGGTAGCTCCCAGGTTTGTGCTCAGCAGTCAGTGAATTACCATTCCTTTACCATTAATTTTTAGGTACTCTAAAAAGTCATTTTAGGAAAAAAAGTGAGGAAGAGGTGTTTAAAGAAAAGTGTGCTTCTTGCATTGGCTGGGAATTGAACCCTGGCCTCCCACGTGGCAGGCAAGAATTCTACCACTGAACCACCAATGCTGTTGTAGGACAGGGTTCATCGAGGTAGCTCAGGTGGTCGGCTACCGGTCCCTCCCCATCTCCCTCCCCTCCCCTCCAGCTGTCTGATCTCTGCTGAGGTTTCAACCCAGTCAGGGATAGCCAGCCCAAGGCGGTTATCGGTTTGGTAAATATACGGTTTGGTAAATATCCGTCTGATGGGAGGTAAGTGGTTTCTTACCCCATGGCCAGCCCAAGGCCAGCCCAAGGCGGGCCGGACAAGCGAGAATTTTCCCGGAGTGGTCATGCTCAGCTGAGACTCGTACTCAGCTGAGACTCGTACTCAGCTGAGACTCGTAACCTTGAGCTCTGTCCTGGCACCCAGCTGTCCCAGCTTGGTCGTTGCTGACCCTCAGGGGGCTGCCTGTTTCCTGCACCGTGCCCCTGGACCCTGACCCCAACCCCAGAGCGCCGAAGGGATGGGTACCTGCCCTCCCGCGCTCCACTGGCTTGCTTTCCTTTTTCCAAGGATGGGCCTCCCACCGCCGGAATCAGCATCCCAGCGGCTCCTGGGCCGCCCACCAGACTTCCTGAGGCCAGAAAGCGGGGGCGGGGGTGGCCGGAAATCTCATCCACAGGCTTGGGGACCCCACAGCACGAAGGCGAAGGGGCCCCCTAATGTTCCCTATTCCGCTCCAGTGGCTTCCATAGGCCTCGCCCCTCATCGGCTGGGCCTGAGCTGGTGGCGTGGGCGCACAGTCCCAGAAAGTTATTTCAGAAACTTCACTGCCCCCAGCTTGCAGCCCCTCTCCTCCCCCTTAACTCCTCACTTGCCTTAACCGAAGCCTCAGGCTGCACCCGAACTTCCTGCAGCTGTATCCCCACAGGATCTTCCTGCCCAAGCCGGACCCAGTTGTCCCTCTGCACCCATCTCCCCTTCCCTCCTAGGCACCAGTTCCCTGGAGGTGCATGGTGCATGAGAGCAGGGGTGAGGCCAGGCAGTGACAGCCTGGGACCTTCCAGACTCAGCCTCTTTCCCAGGGCCTGGAGCGAAGGGAAGGTGGCCTGGCCACGGCCCTAACCCTGCCTGTCTGGCCCTGCCAGTGCTGAGCCCAGCATCCTGGCGAATCCCACGCAAGGATTAAAGGCTCTCTCCGTGGCTTTGAGCCCTGACTTAACTCTTCCCTTTCATCCTCTGCCAGACTAAGAACGAGAATAAGATCAGCAGTGCCTAGGTCAGGCAGGGCAGCCTTTGGACAGCCCAGACCTGGCTGGCCAGAAGCCTGTGGGCAATTGCCCCCTCCTGCCACCTGGAGGCACCCAGAACGTGCCCCTAACAGAGGCCAGCTATGGGGAAGCTGGTTTGCTGTGGTCTCCCAAAGTGACCTTGGTCAAGTCCCTAGGGGCTCTTCTGGTGAAGAATCCTGGGATTCTAAGGAAAAGCTGCATACATCAGTTTCTCTGAATTAAACTGGAGTCGAGGCAAGGATTCTGGCCCTGGACAATGACCCTTTCCTCATTTATCTCTATTTCAACAGCAACTATGACCTGGATTACAAGCTGTACAGGGAAGATTTCCCCTACAGGTAGGTGGGTCCTGCCCCCTGTCCTCTGGGCAAGCAGGTGGGGCTAGTCGGCCTGACTCCCTCTCCATCCTGTCCACAGGGTGTATGAATGCCAGAGGATCCCTCCACTAATCAACCGCGTGCCTATCAAGATCCGGAGGACCCACATGGGCATGGGGCTCAAGAGCAACTTCAGTCCCCACAAGGCTCCCAGGAACAGTCAGCTGACCCCCAAGATAAAGCGTGAGTGACGGAGCACAGCCCTCACCTGCAGGGCTAGGGGAGAACTGGGAGGCCCTTAGCAGTGAGGGTGGGTTCAGGAGTCCTCGCAGCACTGCCCTCTGCCTCCTGAACCTGATGGACACCAACTCTGGCCCCTCTCCCAGCAGTCCAGACTGAGGAGCTGCACTCCATCAGGGGAGAGCTGAGCCAGATCAAAGCCCAGGTGGACCGCCTGTTGGACAGTGTGGAGCGCATGGACCAGCAGAGGGACCAGCTTTCAGGTCAGTTCCCCCCAAGTGTGGACCCAGGCCACACTCCTAGCAGCCTCCAGGTTGTCCCACTCCTGAAGGTACCAGGGGGTCCTGCCTCCGGCTTTCCTTGGGTGCAGGGCTCCTCCTCGCCCTCCCTAGAGTTCACTTCCCCCCACTCCCTCTGGGTGCTTCTGTGGCTTGAGGACCCTTTTGGCTTCTGGATTGTTCTATGACCCTCACCCACTCAGCAGCTGTCTGGAGCCAGAGCAGTGTCCCAGCCCATCCCCATCCTGTCCTCTTGAGCCCTAGATACCCTAGATCAGTGCTGGGCATCAAGTGGCATCTTTGGGGTTAGCTGGGGCCTTCCAATCCAGCCACTGACCAGTGACTCTCCCTGTGCAGGGACAGAGGACTGTCAACAGAACAGGGGCTCTGGGGGTAAAGGTCCCTCATGCAGAACCACTGAACCCCAGCAGGAGCCCAGGGGCCAAAGGGCCCATCCAGCGGCGGACAGCTCCCAGAACACAGACCTGGAGGCGGCAGTGAGTGGCCTGGTGCCTCCCCCCACTCTCACCCTCCTTGTGTTTGGGTCCTTGTGGCCTCTCTGTGAGCAAGGGAGGGACTTGGGTTTGTGTGGGAGACCACAATGGTGGTTGCTGGGAGGCGTCTGACTTCCATCACAGGCAATGCCCAGGAGAAGATGGGGCCCTGCCCTATTTTTTCTCCCCTCTTAATTCGGGCTTGGTCGGCTCAAACGGACCAGGGGCTACGGCTGGGCAGCTGAGCCAGTTCTGGGCTGAAATGCCATCTCCTCCTGGAAGGTGGGTGGGGAGGGGGCTTTGAGCATTGTACAGGGAGTATCACAGGTGTGCCCCATGGCCCCGGATCCCTTGCCCAAAAACCATCCGGTAAGCCTGCCCCTGCCCACCTGCTGCCCCAGGGTCTTTGGGCTGTCTTGCATTGTACCATACTCCCCAGGAAAGCTGGAGCACACTGACCTTCCTGGACTGAGAATACCCAACCCTGGATCTGATAACAGCCTTTTGTGCAGCTTCAAAGGGCCCAAATGTTCCCTGCCCTACCATTTCCTCCTCTCCTATTGGTGGTCCCTGAGATGGGCCAAGCCCCTACTATTGCTAGAGCCGTCTCAGCAAGGCTGGGGCTGCTAGGGGGTTAGCAGTGAGGAGCTTCCTTTCCTCCACTTGCCTAGCTCTGGCCTGTGGGCTCCAGGGGACACTTACTGCTGCCCAAGACTGAATCACATCTAGGAAAAGACTGGGGTAGGTGGAGAAAATGCCTTCTTCTGTTTGGTGGTCCTGGGTTCGCTCCCAAGTCTCAGGAAGAATCTACAGTAGCACTGAGATGTTAGAGCTGCCAAGAAAGGGAGGTGGGGGTGAGAGACTGGGAGTTGTTAGCAGATGGCCCTCCCTTTCCCAGCCATACCACACCTCTCAGCCCTCGGGGCTAGAGTCCTGCTTCTGCTTCTCCTACAGGTGAAGAATCATGCAGCAGACCAGGAAGACAGCCAGTTGTAACCCCTCCAGGCTCATCAGCTCCAGGCACCTTCCCGAGTGGTTCCTTTCCTTGCCTTGAGTGATTTTCCAAAGGCCTCTCAGTGGCACCCATGCAACCCATTCTGGAGCAAGGGCAATGGAAATGGAGGCACGGCTCAGCCAGACCAGCCAGGAAGCCTCCCCCCAGTGCTGGCTTTAGCTTTGGTCATGTTTCCAGATGACAGTCTGGGGACTGGCAGGGAAGGGAAGCGGCCTGCAACTGCCCAGCACCAGCTCACCATTCTCATAAAGCTGAGGCCCACTCGTGGAAGGGGCAGCTGGACAGGGCCCACCTGCAAGCACCATCAGCCCTCTCTGACTGCAGGTACTGTTCCAGCGGCTCTCCTCCCTCTCAAAGCCCCCAATCCTGTCTGGGTGTCAACAGGGGTATCCTTTTTGTGTCGTTTCTATCTTGTTTCTTGCTGATGTGATACCATGTATTTCAGATCTGCTTTGGAAATATGTATTATGTCACTGGGGGGAAATAAAATTTATATTTTTTTCCTCTTG
This sequence comes from Balaenoptera ricei, assembly GCF_028023285.1. Classification (NCBI taxonomy): domain Eukaryota; kingdom Metazoa; phylum Chordata; class Mammalia; order Artiodactyla; family Balaenopteridae; genus Balaenoptera; species Balaenoptera ricei. Next base: position 50,753,366 of record NC_082657.1, on the reverse strand, counting down.
ATCAGGGGTTCTCGGTGTGGTCTCCAAGCCTTATTCTGGCCCTTCGGCTGTCCCAGGCCAGCCCTTCCTAGAGAAGCTGAGCAGGCCCGAGACACACAAGCTCAGAAGCTCACACCAAGCCAGGGCAGAAAGGGCACCAGGCTGCCCCGCTTTTCTCCAAACCAGACCTGAGCACAAACCTGCACGGCTCAGGAGCCACAAAGGGAAGATCCTACCTTGTGGTCAGACAGGCCAGCTCTGCCCTGTAAAATGGCCAGACTCCATCTCCAACATCCAGAAACTCTCACTCCTGGCAGTTCAAGTGCCCTCTCCCAGGAGCCAAGACGGGATGAGGGACACCAGGACACATATAAGATAATGCTGTCTCAAGCCCTTGACACCAGGAGTCCGAGAACACACTACCCAGCTCAGAAGAGCCTTGCTCTCTTAAATCCTGTACCAAGAACAACAGAATTTTTCAGATATAAAAGAGTTTATGTTTTAGCTCAGATATTAAGTGGGAAGGTACAGCCCCCTTGTCCATTCTCTCAAAAGCAGCCCAATAATATAGGAGGAGGGTCACTGGCCGGCCTGCATAGGGTCCATCCCTTACGAGACACTAGCTCCAGGTTCCATTTTCCAGGTAAGTCCAGCTGAAGTCCTTTCCAACTTGGGGGTCAGGCTGCATTCGCAGGTTTCTTCAACTGAGTCGTGGCTGGGAGCCAACTCAATTAGAAAAGTTCCTTTAACAGAACAGTTTGTAAAAAAATCATCCCAACACAGCTGTCCAGTGCATCAGTTCTGAGCACGCCTCCCCAGAGTCTCTCCCGTGGTCCGAGTTCTCAGCTTGGCGCACGCAGTCTGAAAGCCGACGGCGCGGGTCCTTTCGGGGACAGCGGCAGCTTGGTCCTCGGCGTCCGTCATTGCTCAGGGTTCTGGTTCAGGGCGGCGTGGCGGCGCCCCTCCGGCGGGCGGCCCGTACTAAGCACTGCTGCAAAACGGGGTAGAGGCGCTGGCAGCCCTCGAGACCCAGGCGCACGGCCTCCGCCCAGCTCTCGGTCGGGCCGCCCTCCCCGCTGCCCAGCAGCCCGGCCACCTGGTTGAGCACCGGCATAAGCGCCACGGTGAGGCCGGCGGCGGCGCGTTCCTCCTCTAGCAGCGTGGGATCCAGCAGCCAGGTGGGCTCGGGCCCCAGCGCGCGGCTTAAACCGCAGCCCACCACCAGGTCGTACATTTCGATGCCCGCGTCGGCCAGGGCGATCGCGGCAGCCGTGAGCGCCGCGGCCAGCGCCGAGCCGCCGTCCTCGAGCAGCAGCGCCGACACCTCGAGCTGCGCGCGCGGGTAGCGGCCCAGGCGCACGGCCGGCTCGAGCGCCTCCTGCAGCGCCAGCGCCAGCTCACGCTCCTCGCTGCCACCCGGGGGAGCGCGGCGCCGGCGGCCCGAGAAGGGCGCGCGGCGAAAGTCGCAGAGCAGGCGGCCCCGCAGCGCGGCCGGGGTCTCGCCGCCCGCTCCGGCCGGGCCACCACCGCGCTCACCGCCCTCTACCTGGCGTGGGCCGGACACTGCGCACAGCACCTTGGTGCCTCCCGCCTCCAGGTAGGCCGAGCCCTTGGCCTGGCTCAACAGCCCGGCGCGCGCGTACACAGGCCGGAGCCGCGTCGGGTCGCGAGCGGCCGGCACCTCGTCCTCGTCGGTCGCGTACAACTGAGGCGGCTGCGACTCCTCGGGCCCGCGGATGCGGCGGTTGTCCCCGGGCATGGCGGCGCCTAACGTGCGAGCCGCCTTCACCCGTCGGCCCGGCCTCGCGCACCGGCTCTTCCGCCCGCTCAAAGCCGCGCGCTCGCGCGAGGACTGTCGGGATAGCGGCAGGCCGCCCCGCACCGCCCCCTGCCGGCCCGGAGGGAGAACGGCGAGCGCTGCAGAGGCCTGGGGCCGCCGCAAGGACGCCCGGAGCTCCGTGGATGGATGGACGGATGTACCGGGCAGGCCTGCAGAAGTGGGACCTAGGCCGGCTCGGCTGACCTCTAGCCTTTGCGCTCAGGGTGTAGGGCTTCTTCCTTTCACTTGTGAAGCTGTAATTATTTTAATTTTGCACTTATTTGTGTGACTATTTTATCCATGTTCCCCACTGCCTTGCCCAAGAGGGCAGTGACCTTGTCTTGGTCACTCCTGTACTGTCAGTGCCCTGGCTGGCATAAACACTTGTCGAGTGAATGAACGCTCCTTACCTGGCATGCACATATTGCAACCAAGGGCCTCAGCACCCTCCCTCTATCTGCTTTTCATACTTCTCACCCCCAGGCCTTGTGACTGCTGGCCTCTGCTTCTTCTCTCAGCATAGACCTGCTTTTCCTCCTCCCTCAAAGTCAGCAGGCCTGAGAATGACCCAGGGCCCCAGAGCCAGCCTGCTGTACTCAGGGGACATGAAATCAGCCAGAGCAGGCACAACCAAGTACTGTACACTACTGCTACCAAACCCAACTGTCTTCAGACTTGGGTGAATGGACACAGAACCGGGTCAGAGTCTCCACCCTTACCGTCTAAGTGAGGTCCTGGAACCAGGAATGACGTGGCAGTCAAAGGAGTGGGGGGAGGCAACTGATGTACCCTAAACACCTCCTATACCAAAGAATGCCTCTGACCTCACACCCAACCTGCACATCAAGTGAGGAAAAGGGATATGGGCCTAAAAAATGAACATAATCTCCTACAAGGGGCTCTATTCTGTGGACCACCTCCACAGATGTCTTGAGGAAAATCTAGCGGCCATTATTCCCGAACCTCAGGGGTCTGGGGCTGGACTAGTCAAGGACTGCGACCAGAAGCCAGTTGGAGCCACAGCATTTATTCTACAGACACCCAGGGAGCCACGGGCTGTCACACTGGGGGCACCCATTGTGGGGGGGGGTTGGGGGAGAGAGGGGAGGAGGAGATAAGAAATCACATGGCATTATCGAGTATTGCACATGGTCCTTTTATTCTCTGCAGCAAAAACGATTCCTCCCTGCAGGCCCAGAGCCTTGGGTCTGCAGAGAACTCTACAGACACAATCCTGGGGTAGTGGTTCTAGACAGATGGCGCTGATGTGCTCGGGGCAGAAGCGTAACGTGGGAATTGAGTCACAGGCTGGCTCCCAGGTTAACTTCCAGTTACTGCTGGGTTAGGAGGACAGATGGGGCTGTTTAAAGGTCCCAAGATTAGAATGCCCTTGTGGGGGATGGAGCGCTCCTGGCCGGACGGATCCATCTGGGTGCGGGGGAGATGCCTCCTCATGGAAGCCGCCCTTCCGCCTCAGTTCTTCACATCTCCCAGGTGGAGCTGGGCAAAGGAGGTGGCCAGCTGCAGCGCCTCCTGCAGGCAGCCCACGTTCTTGCCTGTGGCCTGAGCGGACACATCTTTGCCACCACCTTTGCCATCCATCAGACCTGACACCTGTTGCACCCACTCACTGGCTTTCAGGCCCCGGTTGGCTGCATTCTAGAAGACAGGAAGGAGAAGTGGGGGTCAGGACAGAGGACGGGATTGAGGGAGACAAGGAGAGGGGTGGGATGGAAAAAGGATGGGGGAGCCAGACACCCAATCCTGCCCTGGGTGATGCTGCCAGAGCTAAGAGAGATCCTACAGTGGGTACGACAGCCAGGGCGAGGCATACCGAGTAGCAAAGCCAGCATGGTTAAACATATCCACCAGGGAGGGGAGAGCCTGAGGGGAAGGGGTGCTGGGGAGGTGACAAACAGGTGAGCAGGAAAACGGCCACTTCTAAAAGGGGTTGCACAAACACACATGGGTCTTGGCAAACAGGTGTAAGAAGAACCGAGCTCCCTGAGAAAAGCTATGGCCACTGGCACAGAGCTGCTGTGAGCAAGACTGCAGGGCACTCTGACCTGGGGGACTTGACACAAGCATGTGATCTTGCCAGCCTCGTTATCCACTGTGAAGAGCATGGCAGACGTCTCAGGGGAATGCGTCTTGAAGAGCTTCAAGGCTTCGTTCAGGGCCTGTGGGGAGAACCTGGCATCAGGCCATGGCCCTGGGGAAGGGGGCCACGCTCTCCACAAGTGCAGCGCGTCTGCAGAGCTCAGTTCTCAGAGTGCTCCCACCCCCTACCCCCTTCTAAGAGCAGGTGCTGGTCCCCGGAGCCTGGATGGAGGACTAAGCACAGGGCCTCCCCCACGCTCTGGCTCGGAGCTTCGCCTTCCACCTCGAGGAGCCACAGCTCCCCAGCCACCAGCTCTCTCCATGGCTCAGCCCAACCTCAGTCCCAGAGAGTGGGCCGTCAGGCAACTACTCTGCTCAGAGCCACAAGGCTCCCACTTCAGCCACCAGAAGGCTGAGACCCCGAGAGGAGGAGACAAGCAGCAGACAGGCACAGGGCGGTGCCATGGAGCCCCAACCCCGGCCTGCCTTGGCCGAGGCACCGCTCTCCATCTCCAGGATGACAAGGGGCTGGTTGGGGCTGCTGTCAATGAGCTGCTTTGTCTTCTCCAGCACCTGCAAGGAAGGAAGTCCAGAGGAGAGGCCTCAGGTCAAAGGCTCAGACTCCGACACCCAGAGAGCAGGCTGCACAGCCTTTGCTGGGTAAGTCCTCCCGGCTCCTGCACCGCCAGGACTCACCCGCTTCTGGACATCGGCTTTGTTAGCTCGGTCTAGGTCATCCATGATTTTCTTCAGGGATCTGAGATTCTCCCGGAATTCATCCTTCTGCCACTGAGGGATGACTGCGGTGGCCAGAGCCTGGAACCAGAACAGGAACACCACTGGGAGCTGGGCCACGAGGAGCTAGGATGTGAGCCCACCCCACCCTTCTGGCTTCTGACACCGAAGTCCCCCAACCAGTGTCCAGAAGGAGCGAGAACACAAGAACAAAAAGGAATCCACGGGCCTTGAGACCAGTCACTTTATGAGCAACCGCATCAGTTGTAAGGAGCAGGACTAGAGAGAAAGGGGCAGAATAAAGAGAGCTGGGATCCTCTGTTAGACCTGGTCCCCCCAAGGCAGTGAACACAGCCTGTGATGGGCTAATGGGAAGCCCCCGAATATTAACAAACACCAGGAGACCTGGAGACAGTGGGCTCCCACAGCGCCTCTCCCACCCCCCTCAACACCGGTGCCCACTAGTGCTCAGAAGGGGCTGCCCTGCCATCGGCAACGGGGGCAGCAGCTGGTTCCAGGGGTCCGCAGGCCAGGATCCGGGAAGTCCCCTTTGCAAGGTTGCCGGACAAAAGAAGTCAGTCCAAAGGCCCACTGCACCGAGAACCAGGACCTGAGGAGGGAGGCCGCCCTTACCTCACCGAGGTCTGCGATCTCCCTCTGCACATCCTTATTTGGCGCAGTCTGGGCCTTCACTTTGGCCTCCGTGACAGAGAGAGATTTCTTCAAGCTCTCCGCTTTCCTGAGCGCCTGGGAGGAGGACAATCAGAGTTGTAAACTGTGGGTCAGGCAACTTCCAGCTTCACGACTCTGTCTGTAAACGGTGGCAGACGCTGATGGCAGGCTATGGAACAACACCCCCCCAGAACACCAGAACTTTCTCTTCCTGCAGGAGCAAGTGTTTGCAGCCTCGTGCCCCAGAAAGGCGCACCTTCCTCACACCTGGCCAGTGGAACTCAGGTTCAGGGGCTGACGGAGAACTCATGAGCCAGGAGCCCTTCCCACCTATGAGATCATCACTCCTCAAGCCTCGGCACACGTCAGGAGTGAGCTACAGTCCCCACCCCCAGAGCAACTGTCCCCGTACTCCATGCGTCTCAAACTGGGTACAAACCCCTAGGGAGGTGTGGCTAAGTGCTGGGGGCACAGAAGCCACAGCAAAACTATGGCCTACCCTCCTAGACACAGACATCTTATGGCAGAATTTACCTATATTTTAAAAGATTAAATGTAAGATAGCTAGAACGTTTCCTGCGGTGCTGGCTTTCTTCTGCCAGGCGGGGTAACGGGAGGACACTCTGGAGGGAGTGCTGTACCTCCGATTCTGACCGCAGCGGCCACGTGACCATCGGCACTGTGGATCCAAAGATTGGGCCCCTCTTGCCTTGTTCAAGTAAGCCACAAACCAGCCTGACCTGCTCACCTTCTGGGCTTCGGCACCTGTGACAGCAACAATCCTCCGGATGCCCTTGGCAATAGCTTCTTCACTCACAATCACAAAAGCTCCCGCGTGACTCGAATTCTGCAGATGCCTGAATGGCAGAAGGCAAAGTTCATGGTCCTCACAGCACCCAGGAGCCCTTGGCTGGCAGACAGGAGCCCTAAGTGGTAGTCACTCCCAGGGAAGCTCCCTCAAGGGGATGATGAGAAAAGGCCCTTCGTGTTTATTTCAGAACGCAGCTGTGGCCTGGAAGGGGCAGGCAGTCAGAAAAGGCCTGGCTGGGGCCGATACTGAGCAAGGCACCACGTTCCTGTGCCTCAGTTTTCTCATGCACGAAATGTGGATAGTTCTCCCTCACCGGACTGCTGCCTTCTGTCCCTGCTCAACAGCCTGAGAGTATCGGTGGATTCCCTTTCAAGTCTTACCACAGCACCTCAGACAACCCCAGGAGCTCAGAGAACCTCAAATGCTCATTTACTCTCAGCCACTCCGCAAGGATGATGTAAAGTCTCCGAAAGCTGTTTCCAGTGCTCTAGAGAGTGTCATGTAGAGAGGTATTAAGGCAGATGTGGGACTCATTTGAAGGCCCAATTCTACTGGACAGAGGGAGGCCTGGAATGTGACCTCCCAGATCCTTACCCCATCCTCCACGCGCCCACCTGCTCTCTGCCTGCCTGAGGCTCACAGGAGGCCCTGGATGGGCTCTACCATGGCCTTAAGAATGCTTTTTTCCCCCTGATTTCTTTGCAAGCAGGAACTTCCCAGGCCACCAGACGGTCCCAGAAAGACCCCAAGGGCTATGGAGAACTCCAAGTTGGCAGAAACATGTGGCTGCCCACAGCCAAAGTGAGCCGGGTCTACCGTGGGGCCTGACTCAGGGGCGCTGAGACAATGAGGTTAATTCCACAGATGCTGCTCAAGCCTGCAAAGGGAACTGTGTAAGGCCCTGGGAATGGAAAGTGGCTAGGACCAGATCAGAAGCTCCAGGGCCCTGCTGAATCATGAATCCCCAGGCCTTCTGTCGTCATCCGTCCAGGGAACGAGAGCAAGCAGCTGTAAGTGTTAAGATGACATTTTTCACCTTCCCTCCTTGGAAGAACATTTCATCACACACCCAGTAAATGTCAACGTCAGACACTGAGGGGTCTGATGGGAGCACGCAGGTGCTGATTCCTGGGAACGCTGTTTGGCAACTGCATTTCTGAGGACTCTTGTTTCAACCTCAGACAAACGAGAGCTGGTCTAGCCTATCACCCACATCCTCAGAGGGCGACGCAGATTAACAAAAGGCAGGCCCGCCCACTGCTCCCCCTGAGGTACTCACGTTCCCCCACAGAACTCAACAGAAGTGAGCGAGCCAGCAGGACCGGAGGGGTCATCCAAGAGCTCAGACACCGGGACCCCAATAGAGACGACTCGCACAGGGTCAGGATAGGTCTCATCAAACACAGCCCGCAGGCCCTGGATGGCTTTAGCTGCTGCCAGAGGACAATCCTGGGTGTAGACGGGCTGCCACGGAAAGAAGATAGGAAAAAAAGCCGGGAAAAGATCTTCTCTGGAGGTGCAGTAGGAAGCAGCAGGGAGAATGCAGTCTTGCAGGCAGGGCTCTGGGTTTCTGATCCCGGCTCTGCCCATCATGTGCCCTGAGCCTCCCAAAATAAAGCCCCATGTGTAAAGTCAAGGGGCTCAAAATAGGAATTTCCAACTGCTTTGTTAAACCGTGAACCAAATCTCAAATGGATGTGCTATATGTAAAACAGATTTAACTAAAAGAGCTCTGGTTGTCCTAAGGAAGGGGCGGACCAAAGACCTCCCTGAGGCCCCCCACTGAACACCAGCACTGCCCCCTACCCAGCACAGTTAAGAATCACTGCTTTGAACACGTGTTCACAGGACAGACTATGGCTCGACAGAGTGAGAGCATCTGGGCGGGGGCGGCTCCGTACATAGAAAGCGATGGTGCAGGAAGGAGTGAAGTTCATGACCCAAGAGCTCACATGTAACGCAACCTACCTTGGCAGCTTCAATCATCTCGTTTGCAATCTCCTCGGCCTTCTTGATCTGTTGGGTGGACATGGCTCCCTTGGCGGTGAAGTCAAACCGAAGGCGGTCAGGAGCAACCAGGGAGCCTCTCTGGTCAGCCTCCCCAAGCACGGAACGCAGGGCGAAGTTCAGGATGTGAGTGGCTGTGTGGTTGCTCATGACAGGCCTCCGTCGGGGCTATAAAGGGCAGAGCAGGCTGGTGGAGAGGTCCGCAGCGGACTGCTGGTCGGCCCCCAGTACCTGCTCTCCCCTTCCTCCCAAGTACTAGAGTTTTTAGTTGGACCCATGGCTGCCCAGAATAAAGCCTACAGCTTCCCTGGCCGCTAACTGTGGCCATGTAACTAAATTCTGGTCAGTGGGCTGTGAGCAGAAGTGATGTGTACCCTTAAAGGAACACACCCTCCCCTTCCTCTTTCCCACTGTCTAGAACAGGAATTGGCAAGTTACGGCCTATGGGCCGAACCCGTCCTGCAATCCATTTTTGTAACTAGGTTTATTGGAACATAGCCACACCCGTGTGTTTACGTATTGCCTATGGTGCTTTTGTGCCACAACGGCAGAGTCAAGTAGCTGTGATGGAGACAGTATGGTTCAGAAAACCAAAACTATTTACTATCTGGCACTTCACAGAAAAAGTCCCCCAACCCTGGCCTAGAAAATGGATCTGATAGCTACCTTCTTGGACCATGAAAGCAAGGGCAACGCCCCAGGAATGATGGTGGAACAAAAGCAAGGAAGAGCAAGGCCCTGTGACTTTGTGGGGAGGGCCTCTGCATCAGCTCAGACTTTCAGGTGAGAAACACATTTCCGTCTTGTTTTATGCTACTATTATTTTGGAGCTCTGGCACGTGCAGCAGAACCTATTTCTTCATACAGGATCCTTGGCTCCTGAAGAAGTATTTGAGGTTAAGCTGGAGAAAGGCAATCCGTGAAAATGAAGGTATAGGATCTCAACTGAAATCACTGTGGTCTAACTTGGGAACAGATTTAACTCTCATTGACATCCCTCAAAATTTACTTCTGCACCTTACACGCAATCATCTACTTATAATTTTACTTAGGAGGGACAGTAATGATGGACCAATTTAAAGCCAGAGGAGGAGATGAATTCCTTTCACAACCTGCATCAAATCACTATGACGTACACTTTAAACAACTCTTGTAATTCTACATGCCAGGTATACCTCAATAAAGCTGATATTTTTTTTAAAAGGGGAAGGAGAGATGATTACTAACCAGCCTAAAGCAACTCAAACTCACCTCATCAATAAACAGCCGGACCTGATCCCCCACTTTCAGGTTGCCATAGATTGTTCCTATGTGCAGGACATATCCTCCTCGGACCTGAGCGTTCTTCACCGTAAACTCAGTTTTCTAAGAGGAGTCAAGGAGGAGACCAATACATAAATAAATCCAAATACATATGTGTGTATATATGTATATATATAAATATATATAAATGGACATAAATATGAATTCTCCCTTTATGTACTATACACACATACCATTAATACCATTATATATACATACATACATATATATATCGACCACTATATAAATATTTATCATTACAAACACACAACACTTTAAATATGTAATACATGTGTATATATACACAGACACAGACACACACACACTCTCCATTAAGGAGCATCTTAGAGAATTAAAGCCATTGTAAGGAAGCTCAAGCCCAAGAGACTAGGTAACTCATCCAAGACCGCAGAGACAGCAGTGGCTGAGCTACAGGCCACGTCTTCTACGAGGATGTCTGCCCTCCAGAGAGCTATCTCTCCTTATTTACAAGGAAAGCCTGGAGGAATCAAGGATCAACCTAAGCAGCCTGGCTGCAAGGATCCTGCTACAAGGGGACCTAACGGTGATGAAAGCAACACAGTACAAGAAGCAGCTCCCTCGGCTTCAGAAACACTGACCACAGAACACAACCCAAAGGTCGGTGGTGTCTGCCCCTCAGGGCTGGGAGCACCGAGGAGACAGAGCAGCTGCCTGGGGCCCAGGCCCGGCCCTTTGCTGGGCCCCCGCCCCCCACTAATGAAGAAGAACTGCTGGCTTACGTCTTCGCTGCTGTCATCGACCTTCACCAGGTAGCCTTCGTCGTAGATCTGCCCTCCTTGCTCGGCATAGAAACAGGTCTTGTCCAGCACCACTCCACACTCCTGGCCCGTGGACACTTCCTCCACAAACATCTTGTCCCTGCGCAGAGCCATCACTGTAGCCACCGCACTCTCAAACACTGCATACAATGGGAAAACACGGTTGATGACTTCATTCACACATTCTTAGCTGGGTTTTATCGGATTCTATTTCTCAAACTCTCCTTAGGTCCTAATTGTCTAATTTCATGTTGGAAGAAGCCTATTAGACTCCACAAAAGGGCTTAACATGCTGGTTTTCTACTGGAGAATATAATACTCAGTAGGGGTGACCAACTGTCCTGGTTTGCTTGGGACCAAGGGATTTCCCCGGGTATGAGGAAACACTGGGACAATTTCAGCGTCAACACTGGGACAATTCTGGGAAAATGGGACAGATGGTCACCCTAACTGTGAGCTACTGAACAGAAACCTGATGAATTTGATTAGTAGGTATTTAAGAGTAGTAATAAATTCCCTACTCCAAGGTCAATTCATAAGGAATGTATTCCTTTTGTGGGCTTCCTTAGATAGATTTAGGTATCTCTGCTGGAGCAAAAAAAGCAAAAACATGTAGCGCCTGTATATTTCTCTTGAGTTGTCTTAACTTTAGAACGCTACTATCCCGATGCAAAATTCAACAGCCACTGTGAATTTTATCAATCAATGTCATTTTCCTTGTTTCCTGCAAGATGTTGCAATTAGGGAAGACTGGGTATAAGATACAAGGAATCTCCTGGTAAATTTCTTTTTCTACAACTTCCTGTGAATCTATAATTATTCCAAAATAAATAGAAAGTCAATCACCAAGGGTCTCTCTGAGTATAAAATTACACAGCATGAGTACACAGCACTGCAGGCAAGGCTACCATTGGATATCCTGGGTTCCTAATCTCGAGACTCATTGCTTGAAAACCACCCCAGATGAGCACACTAACATACCGTAGCTCCCACCGGAGTCCGAATGGTAATTATACTTTGGGGAATCATCTGTTGCCTCCAGACCCTTTTCCCGGAGCTCTTCAATAGCATAAATGTCCAGCATAATGAGATCTTCCCCACCAGCTCCCTTGCCCTGTGATTTCAGCTGCCAGTAAGAGAAATAAGCATAAGTTACCTCAATGTCAAAGAAAAAGAACTCTGAAGGACTTGAAATTGCTAAACTATGCCCAATGTAAAGCTCTAAAACAGAGTTTTTTGATCTCAGCACTCCTGACATTTGGGGCCAGGTAACTCTTGTTCTGGGAGGCTGTCCACTGAAGGATGTTGAGCAGCATTCCTGGCCTCTACCCACTACAGGCCAGTAGCATTCATCTCCAGTTGTGAAAACTAAAAAATGTCTTTATACGCTACTGCCAAATATCCCCTGGGGTAAAGGGGGCAAAGTGCCCCCACTTGAGACTCACTGGTCTTGGAAAAAACAGAATTTCAAAGACTTTAATGGAAGGAAACTCTTTCTTGCCTTGCAGCCAAGTGCTGCCTTGATTGGTGCTGAGTTTCTTGCTCATTCCCCAAATGCTTTACCTGAGCCAGCTTCCTCTCCTCTTCAAAGCCATCCATATCTACCACCAGGCCCTTCTCTTCAGCAATCAGTCCAGTAAGATCCACTGGAAACCCATAGGTGTCATAGAGGAGCCAAGCAGTGTCCCCTACACAGCACAAAGGCATCACGTAAGAATGACAGGGATGGCCCACCTTCCTTTCCATCCCGACCCCTTCCCAGGAGGACACTGGCAGTGACAGGAGGGATTAAAGAGCCACGCAAGTGAGTAATGGTTCTGTGTATCTGTCAGAAAATCCATCAAATCTTTTGCAGTCAACCTGGGGGAAGCACAAGAGGTCCCTGGAAAAGTTCTGTTTCTTAATCTGAACACAAGTGTGCTCAGTTTGTGGAAATTCATCAGGCTTTCACCTTGAACATTACATTATACTTCCATAAAAAGTAAAAACTTTTGGATTTAATTTTCCTGTCTGGTAAAAAATTAAAGTTGTAAAACACTATATACTATTCGTTCCCATTTTTTACTTGTGCACGTGCACACACCCCTATATACGTTTGTATGCAAATACAGAAAAGTCCTGAATAGTTATACAACAAACTCTAAAGAGTTGTGACTTCTGAGAAATGAGTTTGGGAAAGAGGATTTTCACTTTTTACTTCTGTACTGTTTGAATACTTTGCCACAATAATATGTTACTTTTATTTTATTTATTTATTTTTGTCTGTGTTGGGTCTTCGTTTCTGTGCGAGGGCTTTCTCTAGTTGCGGCGAGCGGGGGCCACTCCTCATCGCGGTGCGCGGGCCTCTCACTATCGCGGCCTCTCTTGTTGCGGAGCACAGGCTCCAGACGCGCAGGCTCAGTAATTGTGGCTCACGGGCCCAGTTGCTCTGTGGCATGTGGGATCTTCCCAGACCAGGGCTCGAACCCGTGTCCCCTGCATTAGCAGGCAGATTCTCAACCACTGCGCCACCAGGGAAGCCCTAAAATGTTACTTTTATAATCTTACTATAAACCCCATTTTACACCAAAAGCGGTCTAACCAAGCTATGCTCAGCCTTTGGAGACACAGGAGTCCACTGTCGGTTTGTGAGAAAGGGCTTGCCTCTTCCAGAAAGATGAACCAGCCTATTGAAGAAAGGAACAAACCGGTCCTTACCGGGAATGGTTTTGCTGTCTCCCAGGCTCTGAATTTTCCTGTCCAGGATGCGACGCCCTCTGCTGAGCGTCTTGAGAAATTGCACCTCTTCTTCATTTATGATGTCCTTCACCATATCTGGGTCCTTCTTTAGCTCAGGAAATGCATCTCCCTGGTAAATGGGAAACACAGATATGAGCCCAATGAAGGCAGGGACTATACTATGACTCCTCTAAAAATTCTCATTAACAGTGTGATATCTCCCACTCTACACCTTTTAAGGTATGTGCTTCAGTACAGAAGAGGTGAACAGGAAATACACCTACCAGGGACTGGACGACAACATCTGCTAATGTAGCAAAGAAACCCCTCCTGGCGTTGAGTTTCTCATGGGAGTATCGAACAGCCCGGCGGAGAATCCGTCTCAACACATACCTGTAAGAGGCAGAACCCAGTCTCCTGCTAGACAACATTCCCAGCCGAGCGTTTTGTAGTGGGTCCTTTGGAATTCTACCCAAGCAACATGACCAATTTTTTGTCTTTCTCTTTCAGATTCTTTCTTTTATCCTAAGCCTGCTTTTTTTTTTTTTGCATTCCCCCAAGGTCATTACATTAATTCCAGCATAAAACTCAGTAATATAATCCACAAATATGCATCAAGGATAACCTGGGATAACCTTGGTTTATTTTCCAAGCTTGTTCTGTTGAACCAGAGATGGAGGCAAGAAGTACAGACCAGACGGCCAACTTGATGCCCACAATCCAATCCCAGGTCCTGGCTGTCAGTAATGAAGTTGCCTGGGGTTCATCAGTATCTCCCCTGCCCCTGCCAGTATCTTATCAGACAACCTTAAATACAATCCTTATCATCTTGTACTTGGCAGCAGAAATTTAATATAGTGAACTCTTCAAAGTGAGCTGAAACTCCCTTTATCCCTAAAAAAAATAAAAGGATCCCTCCAACTACCTAGAAGACAAACAATAACGAAGTATGGTGTTAAGTTCCACGGAGAGCCATAAAACTCAACAGCGTCAGTCCTAACCCTGCCCCACGTGTAACACACTTACCCCCGCCCTGTGTTGTCAGGTCGGCCACCATCAGCCAGGGCCACGGTGATGGTCCGAGCGTGGTCGGCCAGCACCCGGTAGGCCATGTCGATCCCATCAGCATCATCAGCACCAACCTTCCCAGTGTATGGCCGAGCACCCGTGCCCTACAGATAAAAACCAGGAGGCAGCTCATCAGGAAGCAGCTCTCCTAGTGTTGCCTCACCCTAGGAGGTTCAGAGAGGACTGACGGGGCATAAAGAGAAAGGATGACCCTCTTGCCAGATCCTATAACCCCAAGAAAGGTAACAGGAGCAAGAGTGAAGAGCCTCCAGCTAGGCCCCTGCACACAATAAAATACAGTGCCTTGTGCTTAGACCCCTGTGTTATTAACAATGAAGTTGGTAGATGGTCACAGGTACCCTCACCTGGCAAAGCATATGATTGTTTTATCTTTGACAGTACTAAGGGTCCAGCCTGAAACTTCCATAGAAGTCTGCAATAGGACCAGTACCTTCTGAATGGCTTCAAAGTAAGGGACAAAAAGGTCAGTGTCATAGTTGGACATTTTATTCTGCAGCACAGACACCAGTCGCTCCAGGCCCATCCCTGTGTCAATGCTTTTCTTGGGAAGAGGTTTCAGAATGCCATCGGTTTCCCTGCAAGATCCAGAGAAAGAGGAGGATGAAACATGGACTCAGGCTGCCACCTCTCCCTACTGGGTAGAACTCACTTTGCAGTTTGCAGGCTGTGACTATTTGCCATCTGCCTCTGCCTGTTTTGGTGGGAGGAGGGGAGTGAAGGGGGAAAGGGAAGAAATACTCTGGGGTTCATTAAAGAGTGAGGCAAGCTTCAAGGAAATGAGCTTTAAAACAGCAGTTCAAATTATAGCAAAAATGACATTATAGGAATAGCCCTTAAGCAGGTAGTATGTGGAATAAAACTAGTTTATAAAAGAATAGGCCCAGCCCTGTCCCAGAGATCAGAGGGAAAACCTGAGAAATAAAATTGAACAAATGTCCACAAGATCCCATGATGCCTTTAGCAGTGCCCCACTGTCTCCAAAGACGAGGATGGGAAGACAGCCGTGTGCTCTGAGTTCCTCTCGTTCTACGCAGCTTGAGGAAAGGTGCTGCTCTTAGCAGGAACAGATCAGGACCCCAAGGCCACCTGTTATACTGGATGAACACGAGGTTCCAGATCTCTAGCACATTGGGGTCATCCTGGTTGACGAGGTGCGCCGCATCCCGACCACCAATCCGGTCATAGTGGATCTCACTGCAGGGACCACAAGGGCCCGTGTCACCCATCTCCCAGAAGTTATCCTTCATGTTGCCCGGGAGGATTTTGCTGTCATCCAACCTTCAGAGAGCGGGAAGATAAGCCCAGTTATAGCTAGTAACAGGATTCTGCACAGACTTGCATCCACCAAAAAAGGAGATCCTTATGCATTTCTAGAAAGAAGGCTCACTCTTTGGCAATTACTAGTGCTGAGTCTGCATTCAAATCCTGATAAAGAAGCAGAACATGATTCTTTTTAAGAGTGACTACAACAGAATACAAAATGCACATATGCTGTGATCATAAATAAAAACATGTAAACATATAGATAAAGCCTAGAAAGGAACACATAAAAATGAAAACGTTCATGCTGTATATGACCAGAATTTACCTATCTGTCTATCTATCTATCTATCGGCCACCCGGCTTGTGGGATCTTAGTTCCCTGATCAGGGATGGAACCCATGTCCCCTGCAGTGGAAGTGTGGAGTCCTAACCACTGGACCACCAGGGAATTCCCGACCAGAATTTAAACAAATTTCTTTGCACGTTTCTTTGCAAATGTTCCTTCATTTTTATAAATGAAAACAATTATATTATGATAGTATAAGTGTTGAAAAAAAGCAGCTGATCATTTAAAGTCACCTCTCTATGCCCCAATTTAGTCATCTGTCTTTTACCCTAAAATGATACCAAAAAGAATTTAATAAGGTTAAAACATTTCCAAAATATTGACTCTGCTCAGAGTTGCTAGATAACAGAGCACTCAAAAAAGATTATGCTTGCTTGAAAACAAAGTACAGATATATACAAGCCAAGTAAAACAGGATTCAAAAAGTCAAGATTAGTATTTAAGTTTCACATGTGTTACTACTCAAAACATCCAAGTACATTTAGACTATAGAGTCTAACCAAAGAGGGATTTCAGACCAAGTACAAGAGGAAGCTGGATTGGAATAATATACCTGGAGTAAAAGTAATTTAAAAAAAAAATTAAAAATAAAGGAGAAGTAGCAGTGCTTAAGTATATAAAAAGCTACACACTAAAGGACAAGAGAGTTTAAGTAAAAAGAACAAGAAAATGAGACAAGGACATCATGGGCATTCTTGTTATCTACAGGGGAACATCACTCCACAATCAGATTCCTCTTGATACAGAGCTTCATAAATTCTATTATGTTCAAAGCCCAGAACACATATTGCTCATCTATCATGTTACTTTTTATGCTATGTGATTTTATATTAGAATTATATTACGTTAAAAAAAAAAAAAAACCCACAACTTCCTTTGTCCTAGACCTGTTTGACGCCGTTACATTTCTTTCTGTAAGAAATAAACTGTTTCATATCAATACACTCTGTTGAAAAAGACACACACATACACACAGGGCTACAGAAATATGAAAAAAGGCCTGAAAGACTCTATATGGGGTATCAAACTATTAATAAGGACTAATGTTAGGGATCTTCCATTTCCTATTTTTTACATTTCCATATAGTTTGAAATTTCACAACATATGCATTCTATGTACAATTTCTAAAAATATATAAAAAGCAAAAAAAAATGAGACTCTTTATGTTGGCTTTCAATGACAGAATGATCAAGTAAACCTACTAAGAAGCAACGGATGCACCAAAGGATAATTACTCCCAGTCACCTCCACCTCCACATACACACCCCGAAATAGGAAATGGCGATGCACCCCAAGTCCTAAGACCCCACTCTGGCACTGAGTGTAGGAACCATTTTATTCCTCCATACTCATACTCTCCACATGTGAGCTACATTCTTACCCCAAGTTTTGCCAGATCTGTTTGCACTCCAGGTCTGGTTCTAAGCCGGCTGCTTCATCCCCCCCAAAGTAAGTAACGTAGAGTCTTTCAACTGGAATGCCAAACTCTTGGGTGAGAAGTTCTAGAGCCATCTTACATGCCAATTCCTACAAAAAGATAAAAAAGATGTGGAATATGACCAAACCAGAATCTATTTAATATGAGTAGGAGAGGTCCAATACAGTATCTTCACCATAAACAGTCAAATTTACACAAGAAATCCACACGTAAACTGAAATCATAAAATTACAGGTACTGCTGCTTCCAAGAAGTCTTAGAATTGATAAATGTCCTTCACTTCTGAATCTCCTAGATGATATTTTGTATCATGAAACAAGCAAAGTTAGAACCCATTTCCCTCCGTAGAAATAACTGTTTTGCTCAATATCCCTTTGATCTTTGCTCAAAGATCTCCTCTTTGAAATTACCTTGAAGTAATCTCCAAAAGACCAGGAGCCCAACATCTCAAAGAAGGTGTGATGATAGACATCCTTGCCCACATCGTCCAGGTCATTGTGTTTGCCCCCAGCCCGGATGCATTTCTGGGTATTGGCAGCTCTGCTCAGCTTTGCCATAGGGTGAGATGGGTCAACAGTATTCAGAAAGATGGGTTTGAACTAAAAAAGAAAGGGAACATTTCAACTTTTAAAGAGCTGCTGTTATATCAGGTGGTTACATGCTGGCAGGAAGAGAACACACATAGACCATTCCCTTCCGGATGTGATTAGCCTGCAATACAGAAACTTATCAGAGGCAGGTGGCCCTGTGGGCTGCAGCAGAGGCAGCCTGTCTTGGAGCAGCTCCTCCCTGGTCCTAGTTCTCCAACGGTCTCCACCACTGCCAGTTACACCAACTGCGCAAAGCAAAGCCCTGCCAGATCTGGGATAACAGTCAAGGTTGATGCAGTGAAACCTGTGCTTCCTCTCAAGTCTCTGCAGTCAGGGCTTATACCATCTTTCTGGAATAACTTATTCTAAAACCAGTGTGCCAGCTTGGTAGTAAAGGTGATAAGGAAGAAAAAAATTTGAGACCTGTTAAGGGAGTAAAATGAGCACCACTTGGTCACACTAAGTCACACTAGCTCCATAATCACACATGGCTGGTGTGTGATTAGATATAGAGTTACCATTGTTGCAGAAAGTACATTGTACAGTCCTGCGCTAGACCGTAAACTCCTTAAAAGCAGAAACTATCTTACTTAGCTATTATCCAGCATCTAGAAAAGTACCTGAAAAGAATAGATGCTCAATAAATACTAATTCAAAATGTAAAAACAAACAAAGCAAAACAAAAAAAAACGCAAGGTATTTCTGATTAAGAGGCATAGAGCACGTAAGCAAATGACTGTCTGGGTTCAAATCCACGCTCCAGCATTTACCAGCTTCGTGGGGTTGGGCAGTTTACTTGAGCCTTCAGTGCCTCAGTAGGATGGCACAGAGTGAGGATTAAATGAGTGAATATACATAAGACATAGAGCAATGCCTGGCGTATAGGAGGTGCTACACGCAGGCTACTAGTTACTGTTATTCAGAGAATGTTTATAAACCTTGGACTCCATGGTCCTTCTGCCAAGTACATTCAGTTCATGTGGGAGAAGACAAAGCCTAGGTATGCCTGAGTAGAATAAAACTGTTCCAGTGTTCCAGAAAACTCACCACCTTGGAAGAGTCCACCTAAAATTAGTGCCCTCAATTCCAGGTGTACGCATGGGACTCACACAACTGAAAACACTTTTATAACTTCATGGTTCATGTAATACAGGTGGAAAATGTTCCCAGCGCCTCTAGTTTTCCATGCTAGAGAAGAGACCTGAGAGAAGAGAAAATGTCAACTTATCCCACAGTGAGGGGCATCCTAAGGGCTGGTGGGTCCACCGGGCTAAGCAGTCACCCAGAGAACCTCCAAAGGAAAGTCCTGAGGGCCCCATCTAACCTGAATCCACTTCCAGCCAATTAAATAGTTTTCAGTGTCACAGGTATATTGAAAAACTCCTTTTAAACACCTTTATAAACTTGTGATGCTCTCATTACTTCAAGAGAAAATGCTTGTCTCCAAAAATAAAACTTTTAAATATCTTTTATAGTTCAATTGCCCCAAACACAAATCCTACTAATAAAGTTTTGTCAGCAGTAGATCCGAATTGGCATTCGTGGCAGTAGCTTCAAGAAAGGAGTTTAAAAAAAAAAAAAAAAAAATCAGTAAGCCTGTTCATGGGACTTCCCTGGTGGTGCAGTGGTTGAGAATCCTCCTGCCAATGCAGGGGACACAGGCTCGAGCCCTGGTACGGGAAGATCCCACATGCCGCGGAGCAACTAAGCCCATGCGCCACAACTACTGAGCCTGTGCCCTAGAGCTCGTGAGCCACAACTATTGAAGCCCACGTGCCACAACTACTGCATCCCGCGCGCCTAGAGCCCGTGCTCCGCAACAAGAGAAGCCACCGCAATGAGAAGCCCGCGCACCGCAACGAAGAGTAGCCCCCGCTCGCCACAACTAGAGAAAGCCCGTACGCAGCAACGAAGACCCAACGCAGCCAAAAATAAATAAATACATACATTAATTAATTAATTAAAGAAAAAAATAAGACTGTGCATGGCCTAGAATCGGAATGAAAGCAAAGCCTTAAAAGAATCCTGAAGAACTGACATTTTATAAAGAAAAAAACAAGGACAATGAAAAGATGAAGAAGAACCACAACAGCTGAGTTAACAAGTCTCTTCAGGGCTCAGCAAGATTAACCCAGCCTCTGATTTTAATAAAGCACAGCTTTTTCCTTAGGGAAAAAAAAAAGGCAAAACTTTACAGACTAGATGTAGGCTGTATTTTTCTTGAGAGGCATACAAGTTTAATCCATGAGTATCGAGGTCTCTCATCATAATTAAAAATAATGATAGTTAATATTCAAGTACCGGGGCTTTCCTAGTGGCGCAGTGGTTGAGAATCTGCCTGCCAATGTAGGGGACACGGGTTCGAGCCCTGGTCTGGGAAGATCCCACATGCCGCAGAGCAACTAGGCCCCTGAGCCACAACTACTGAGCCTGCGTGTCTGGAGCCTGTGCTCCACAACAAGAAAGGCCGCGATAGTGAGAGGCCCGCGCACCGTGATGAAGAGTGGCCCCCGCTTGCCGCAACTAGAGAAAAAGCCCTCGCACAGAAACAAAGACCCAACACAGCCAAAAATAAATAAATAAATAATTTTAAAAAAAAAATTCAAGTACCTACTTCAAATACTGTGCTAAACATTTTAAATGCATTATTTTATTTACTCCTCACTGCAACCTAAAGGCAGGCACTATCATTATTCCTCATTTCACAGACGAAGAAACAGAGGTTCAACGACATAAAGTAGATTCTGCAAGATCACACAGGAAGGACAGAACTGGGATTCTGACTGACTCCAGGGCTGCTTTGCTGCCTCTGTGGACAAAAAAAGCCAAGGGGAAGGGAAAACACCCTTACCTGGTTCATGCCTGCGTTGGCAAAGAGCAAAGTGGGATCATCCAAAGGGATGGTGGCAGATGAGTGAACATAGGTGTGTTCATTTCTCTTGAAGAAATCTATAAAACGCTGCCGGATTTCACTTGCTGTTAGGGTTGAGTCCATCTCGAAAATAACCCTACGGAACTAACCAAAGGAAAAATGAAAGAAAATTAGGGGAATTGAAACTAAGAGATAACTAAACATTACACAAGACTCCTAGCTTCTCAGGCCATGTCAAAGCAGGACACGGGTAAGCTGTTTGATCCTAAAACCTCTATGTTCTAATGTCCAAGGCTAAAATCATCATCGAAGCAAAACTTGCTGCAGTAGCAGACAGCAACCCCACATGCTCTTCCTTCCCCGGCCAACCTCAATCTGTTCAATACACCAACACATTAAGCGGAGGAGGTGGTTTCTTCATGCATTCATTCACTGCAAAAATGTATGGAGCGTCCGCTGTTCCAAGCCCTAGGTCAGGAATTAAGAAATGGGAATAAAACCTCACAGTTCAGTCTAGCAGAGGAGCCCCCTGGAGACGAGGGAGGCTCAGGAGACCCAGGTTCCAGTCCTAGCTCCAAGTCCTTAAGGGAATTACTTCACCAACAAAAGGGGGCCATAACAGATGAACTCTAAGGGCCCTTCCAGCTCTGTCTTAACCCACATGCCTAGAACTG
The DNA here is from genome assembly GCF_028023285.1 of Balaenoptera ricei. NCBI lineage: Eukaryota > Metazoa > Chordata > Mammalia > Artiodactyla > Balaenopteridae > Balaenoptera > Balaenoptera ricei. The sequence continues at coordinate 50,732,150 of NC_082657.1, read as the reverse complement.
TGCAAAGTTCCACTATTCCCAAAGCCAGGGCCTCTAGGTTTGGCCTGACCGTCTTGGGGAGGCAACAGTGGACCTGGGGATGGGTCCATCTGTACAAGGAACTGCCTTGCAAGTAGCAGGAATGTACCTGCCTCCACTTAGCTCCTCCAGAACCCAAGTGCTAAACTGCTGCCTTCCCAGCTATTTGACTGCTAGGGAGTGAGGACGTTGTTGCCACACTGAGGAAGTAGAGCTCAAGAGCCAGTGAAAGAGAGAGGGAATCAGAAGAGAGGGAAATTAGGAATAAAACAGCTTTACAGTTTCAAAGCGCTTTCACATATATTACACGGCTTCTCTGACAGGCGGGTTAGAGAGAAGTGACAGGCCTTGGTAGAGGGTACCAATCACAGGCATGGAGTTGTAGTGCCATGTAGCACTGGGTGTCCAGAAAAATAGGAACCATGTCATTCACAACATTATCTAAAAGTCTCTAGAATTCTAGACCTAGCTCTAACCTTTAAAAAGTCACTTTGGGGGACTTCTCTGGTGGCGCAGTGGTTAAGAATCCGCTTGCCAATGCAGGAGACACGGGTTCGAGCCCTGGTCCGGGAAGATCCCACATGCCGCAGAGCAACTAAGCCTGTGTGCCAAACTACTGAGCCTGTGCTCTGGAGCCCGCGAGCCACAACTACTGAGCCTGTACGCCACAACTACTGAAGCCCACGTGCCTAGAGCCCGTGCTCCGCAACAAGAGAAGCCACCGCAATGAGAAGCCCGCGCACCACAACGAAGAGTCGCCCCCACTCACCGCAACTAGAGAAAGCCCCTGCGCAGCAACAAAGACCCAACGCAGCCAAAAATAAATATAAAAAAATAATAATTTAAAAAAAAAAAAAAAAGTCACTTTGGGGACTTCCCTGGTGGTGCAGTGGTTAAGAATCCACCTGCCAATGCAGGGGACACGGGTTCGAGCCCTGGTCCGGGAGGATGCCACATGCTGCCAAGCAACTAAGCCCATGCACCACAACTGCTGAGCCCGCGAGCCACAACTACTGAAGCCTGTGCGCCTAGAGCCCGTGCTCCGCAGCGGGAGGGGCCACCGCGATGAGAGGTCCGCGCACCGTAACGGAGAGTAGCCCCCCCGCTCACCGCAACTAGAGAGAGCCGGCACGCAGCAATGAAGACCCAACACAGCCAAAAATAAAAACAAACAAATAAATAAATAAATTTATTTTAAAAAAACAGTCACTTTGGGACTTCCCTGGTGGTCCAGTGGTTAAGACTCCGCGCTTCCAATGCGGGGGTCATGGGTTCGATCCCTGGTTGGGGAACTGAGATCCACATGCCTCACAGCATGGCCAAAAATTTTTTTAAACAATTAAATAAGTAAAAAGGCACTTGTCCTAAATTTGTTTCCTTTTTCGTAAAAAAGTAAGATCTACTCTGCCTACGCCACCTGGGGTTTGAGGCTCAAAAGCCATCCTGTATTTGGAAGCAACTTGTAACCTGGAACAAATTGGATACTATTACTTTACATCACTTAGCTCAAGGTTTTCTTCCTTCCTAGGAGGAAGATACAAAGAAAGATGTACACAGCGAACATGATGAGACTGACTCTTAGATTTATGTTTAATCACAATTTCAACTGATTTATTCACAACTCAATCAACTCATTACTCAAACAAAAAGCCCATTGGGCAAAAAGATGGTGAAACACGGGCAGACAGAGCCAAGGAGCTGACTAAAATCCCCACAGCTGAGGACTTTCTGTTCACGCTAAGGAGTCAAGGCTATGGTTTCTAGAAAGTTTGTCACACCACATTCTTCCTCGACCCTTCTCATCATGGCTCTCAATGAATATTAATCATGGTGGCAACAATGAACGTACGGTGCTAATTCTGACTGAGCAGCAACATCATAGCTGTTTCAGAATGTTCATTGCTCCTCCTCTAAATGTGTTACCTGAGGAAAATAAGCAGTTCCATTCCAAAAGACACATGAATTTTCCATCTTTGTTTATTCAACATATTGAATACATACTGTATGCTGGGAACCAAGATGAAAGAGAGTTCATGCCCTTAATAGGGAGATAGTCACAGAAATAACTGCAGTATGATGTAAAAGGATCCAATATATTGCTGTTAGGCCCAATGGAGGCTGGGACTATTAAAGGCTGTGTCACCATCACCACTCATTCATTTATTCAATATAAATACACAGGAAGGCTATATTGGATACAGAAGTAGCACAAAGGAGGTCAGACTCCATTTTCCAGCAGGAACTGTAAAGGTCTTAAGTACCTTAAATCACACTGGCCTTTGGGTTTAAGGCTCCAGCCACTGGACCTTTCAACATGGTCTTCACTTGCCAGGTAAGCTGACTACCCTATTCTCCCTTTTTGCCTTTTCCTAGTTAATTTCTCATTGTTGGCATCTCAATTTCAAAGAGACTTATTTAAGGAAGTCTTCTCTTTCTTGATCAGATTCTCCCTATTTTATTCTCATAGCCCCAGGTGTCTCCCGTCATAATTTGCACATGCATTTGACAGCTGGAGGTCCATCTCCCCAACAGGCTGTAAGTTCCAGCCCAGTGGGAATCATGACTGGTGGTTTTTGCTCACCATTACGGGTATGGCCTCAGCATCCAGCACAGTGGTTGCTAAGTATTTCATGGTATAATTAATAACCCTTTAGTAGAGAACTGCGAATGAACTTAAAGCACACTGGAAACGCAGACCCTGAAAAAGTAATAGCTAAACGTGATGGAGCACGGAAAGTGCTTCTAGATGGGCCTGGACTAGTATCAGTTATTAGCTAATTTTAAGAATTTATGGAACGGCTCACAGCCTGATTCCACCCGTCTTGACCACTCTACCCGCCCGCAACCCCGCCCGCCCCTAGGGGATTAAAACCAGGGGAGATAAAACCTCAGCTTTGGGCGGATGGTCAGCGACAACAGTGATCCTTTCAAGGTCTCGGTCCTCAGCAAGGCCACCCGAGGCCACTCCACCCCCAGCGCTCCAAGGGTCTGACAAAAGGCCACTCTCCAGCTGCCGTGTCGCCAAGCGGCTGCCTCAACCCCGGCTCCAGCCCATGCCCCCGTTCCAGAGGACTCACAGGGCCTGGCCTAGGGACCAAACGCCAAGCACAGCCGCTATCGCGGCGCCGTAGAACTCTCTCAGAGGTCAATCTGCTTCTCCCGAGGGTCGCAGTTCCTAACTCCTCCCTCAACGCCCAGCGCCCGGAGCCACGGTTACCTGTTCCCGCAGACACGCAGATGTACCAGCGCCAAACCGCTGCCCTCGGCAGCACGCACCGCCCCGTCCAACCAGAGCGCGCGGATGGAAAGTGCCCCGCCGCGCCTTACCTTCCCGAGAAATTATTGGTCGACCGACATGCCAGTCAACTGGAGCACGAATCAGCTTATTAGTTGGTTTCTGGGAAGGCGGCTCTAAATCGGCTGATGCAATGGCAGGGAAAGAAGGGACTGGGGCACGTCACGTGACAAGTAAGGATGTGGACTTCTGGGGACCGACATTTTAGTATCCATACTCAAAATCCTAGTAGTTGACATGATTAATAAGGGGGAAATGGTGACGTGTGTTTGGTAGAGGTCACAGCTCTTAGTATCTAGTTATGTTCGTTTTAGTTGCAGAATGGTATAAAGACCTCAGATTCTGATACGTTGTGCTCATGGATACACTTGTCCTTTAGACCTTCTTGGATTTGGTGTGGAAGAAATAACGTACTCTTTGAGAGACAATTAAATTGGCATTTGGTCCTCGATTTGCCTTTGAAAAGTAATAGTTAATGTTTATATGTGAGGCATTATTAAACATTTCCTACATTATTTTGTTTATTTTTTTAACCGTGTATGAGGCAGGCCAACTGGCATACCTTTTACAGATGAGGTAACTGCCTTGCCTAAGTACACACTGAAAAGTAAGTTAAAGGGCCAAGATTCAAACCCGTTTCTGTTCAACTCCAAAGCCCATGACCTAAACCTCTCCACTATTAACCTACATCATCTTGTATATCTAAATGCAAGGGTATAAAATTGTGCTGCTGGTCATAACTGGGTTAAAGATATTGTTACGGAACACAAGTTCATATGCCCCATGCACAGGGAGGCCAAACAACCCAAAAAGTGGGAATTCGGAGCAGAGAAAGGTTTATTGCAGGGATAAGCAAGGAGAACGGGTGGCTGGTACTCAAAAACCCCAAACTCCCTGATGATTTTGGGGGGGGGGTTATGGTAAAATTTAGGGTGAGGGCTGCAGGGTGTGTGACGTTCTTCTGATTGGTTGGTAGTGAGGTAACAGGGTAGTGCTCCAGGAATCTTGTGCTCAGCCTGAAGTTACCATCCCCCACCTGAGTGGGGGGCCTTAGTTCCTGCAGAAGAACTTAAACATATTATATGTATATTCCTTGAAGAGGAACCAGGACCCTACCCCAAGGCTGCACTATTGTTTCCTGACTGCTCTTCCCTTGTTTCTGCATTCCCTCCCTTCCCTGATTAGCAACTGTCTGAATCTGCCCTTTGGAACTCTGGGAAGGTCAAGGAGGCTGAATAAAACCTATTTCCTAGAAAGGCTTTTGTGCCCAGGATGGCCCCACAGGGTCCTGCTTGGTTTCAATACTTCAGAAAAATTTTACTCATTTTATGTAAAAGAGCATGCTACACAAATAGAAGGTCAAGCTCAAAAGCTATCAAAAAGTCACTTAATTTCCCAGTTCACAGCAAAGCATTAATAATCATCATCACACCTAATGTTTGTTGAGCACTTAGTATGCAGCAGACACTGATCCTCACAACAACCTTATGAGTTACTTTTATTACCTGCTATTAACAGCTGAGGAAACTTAGGCACCCAGAGGTTAAGACAGCTAAGGTCAAAACCAAGAGAGATAACTGTTCTGATCCAAAATGGCCCAAAATAGGTCTTCCCTGGTGGCGCAGTGGTTAAGAATCCGCCTGCCAATGCAGGGGACATGGGTTCGAGTCCTGGTCTGGGAAGATCCCACATGCCGCGAAGCAACTAAGCCCGTGCGCCACAACTACTGAGCACAGACTACTGACCCAGCGTGCCACAACTACTGAAGCCCACGCGCCTAGAGCCCGTGCTCCGCAACAAGAGAAGCCACCGCAATGAGAAGCCTATGCACCGCAATGAAGAGTAGCCCTCGCTCTCTGCAACTAGAGAAAGCCGCTCAGCAACGAAGACCCAATGCAGCCAAAAGTAAATTAATTTAAAAAAAAAAAAGATATTTAACAAAATGGCACAAAATAGCATATTTAGTCACAACAACCTGAGAAATGGGTCAGACTTTTGTACCCGCACATTTAAAAGGGAGAGCCAAAATTGTACAAACTGTACTTTCAAAATAAAGTAATATTGGTTGTAGCCTTAATAACTTAGCTATGTTGCCATAGTTGTTGCTGTTAATATAGCATTTTCACTAACAAAAGAATTGAAGATAGATTAAAAAATGTTTTTTATTCCCCAGTGATTGGTTCGGTACACATGAAGAGAAATTGTTGAAGCCCAAAAGTCACATTCTTCTAAAAATGAATTTTCTACATGAATTATTCAGATAATTACCCAGTTCTCTATGATACTATTACCGAGTCCAAGCTCGCTCTGCTCGCCACACAACAGGCCAGTAAATCAGAGACGAGGTGTTGAGTCAAGGAATACGAGTTTATTCAGGAAGCCAGAAGACAGAGAAGATGGCAGACTAAAGTCTCAAAATAACCATCTTATTGGTGTGTGGATGCCAGTTTCTTTTATAGTACAGAGAGGGGGAGGAGATAAGGAAGTAAAGTAAAAAGACCCAAAATTTTGCAAATATCCCCTGTAATGGCCAGCCTCAGGGAGGGGATGTGTTAATTTCTTATTTCTTGCAGCCATCCACAGGTGGACAGGGTCCGGATATTTCCCTGAACAAAGGCACTTTAGTTTAACATTCAGGGGCAGGGTTCCCTGAGGCAGGCCACTATGTATAGACAGTATCCTTTTAGTGAACAAAGCAGCGGAAAGCAAAGGTTAAAGTAAAAGAAACAGATCCAACATGTAGTCAGATTTGGCTCTTCCCTATTACAATATTTTTCCCTGGCAGATAGTGTCAACTATATAATAGAAGGAAAACTATCTTAATGCAACATGCAAATTGTCTATTTGAGGAAACTACTAACTTATTCTGGGCTAATTGCTTAGGACTGTAGGTAAGACTGAGTGCTATACACATGGCTTGCTCTGCAGTAAAATACTGGTTGAACCTTACCTGGGGGCATGAGGAAGATAGCAGGGGCTCAAGATAGTACAGCTAAAATACTTAGTTTTGGAAGGATGTAGTCTAACTCTTCCATGGCACCTAAGCTACTTCTATCATCTATAAAATGGACTTTGAATGTTCATTTATTTGCTATCAGGTCAAATGGGGGTGACTGAAGAGTTTTCAGACCATGAAGTACTATAGGAGTCACCTAGTGATTTCGGATGCATGCAGCAGTAAGCAGTAGCTTGCAGCAATTAACAGCGAGTGGTAGCTGGAAGCAAGATCTTAGTTCCCGGACAGGGAGTCCTAACCACTAGACCACAGGGGCCAGCGGCTAGGGCTTGGATCCCTAGTTCTTGCCTGCCTTGTCAAGAATGAATTCAGGCGAGGAGGCAGAAGGTAAAGAGAAAAGGAAAAAGTTTATTGGAAAAGCAAAGTACATGCAGAAAGACACATGGGCGAACTCAGAGAAAGAGTCGCGCCTTTGGGAAATTCTTAAATTATTTTTTTATTTTTTAATTTTTTTTAATTTTATGGCTGTGTTGGGTCTTCGTTTCTGTGCAAGGGCTTTCTCTAGTTGTGGCAAGCGGGGGCCACTCTTCATCGCGGTGCGCGGGCCTCTCACTATCGCGGCCTCTCTTGTTGCGGAGCACAGGCTCCAGAGGCGCAGGCTCAGTAATTGTGGCTCACGGGCCTAGCTGCTCCGCGGTATGTGGGATCCTCCCGGACCAGGGCTCGAACCCGTGTCCTCTGCACTGGCAGGCAGATTCTCAACCACTGCACCACCAGGGAAGCCCACCACAGTCAATTTTAAAACATTTTCATCACCTCAGAAAGAAACCTGTACCCGTCAGCAGTCACTCCTATTTCTCCTCAACCTCCCAGCCTAGCCCCTTGTAACCACTAATCTATTTTCTGTCCCCTTAGATATGCCTATTCAGGACATTCCCTATAAATGGAATCATATAATATATGCTCTTTTGTGGCTGGCTTCTTTCACTTAGCATGTTTTCATTGTTCATCCATGTGGTGACACGTATCAGTACTTCATTCACTTTTATTGCCAAATGATATATCCATTGTATAGATACCACATTTTATTTATCTATTCATTGATGTCCATTGATGGGCATTTGAATTGTTTCTACTTTTTGACTATTATGAATAATGTTGCTGTGATTATTCATACGTACTTGATCATGTACAAGTTTTTTTTTTTTTTTAATTAATTTATTTATTTATTTTTGGCTGCGTTGGGTCTTCGTTGCTGCACGCGGGCTTCCTCTAGTTGTGGCCAGTGCTGGCTACTCTTCATTGCGGTGCGCAGGCTTCTCTTGTTGCGGCGCACGGACTCCAGGCATGTGGGCTTCAGTAGCTGTGGTGCATGGGCTCAGTAGTTGTGGCTCACGGGCTTTAGAGCGCAGGCTCAGTAGTTGTGGCGTGTGGGCTTAGTTGCTCCGCAGCATGTGGGATCTTCCTGGACCAGGGCTCGAACCCATGTCCCCTGCATTGGCAGGTGGATTCTTTTTTTTTTTTTTTTTAATTTTATTTATTTATATATGTTTTTATTTTTGGCTGCACTGGGTCTTCGTTGCTGCGTGCGGGCTTTCTCTAGTTGTGGCGAGCGGGGGCTACTCTTCGTTGGGGTGCGCGGGCTTCTCATTGCGGTGGCTTCTCTTGCTGCGGAGCACGGGCTCTAGGCGCGCAGGTTTCAGTAGTTGTGGCTCGCGGGCTCAGTAGTTGTGGCTCACGGGCCTAGTTGCTCCGCGGCATGTGCGATCTTCCCAGACCAGGGCTCGAACCCGTGTCCCCTGCATTGGCAGGCAGATTCTCAACCACTGCACCACCAGGGAAGCCCCTTAAATTCTTTATAAAGGGGCAGTTTTCCGGGTCTTTGTCTTCCTTCTGGCCAGTCATCTTGTTTTGTTCTCCCCTGGCTAATTTGTCTCAGGACCCTCCCCTTAGGTGCGCATGCACCTCTCAGTCAAGATGGATCCCGACGTGGAGGTGTCTGGGAGAAGCAAGAGTCACCATGGCCTGGAGTTGTCCCCTGACTTTTGACCCCCAAGGAGGCTTTCTGCCCATGTGTAGTGTCTCCCTTGCCCCAAGGAGAGGGGAAGCGGGAGATCCCTTGATCCTTTACTCAAACAAGGTTTTGCCCCTCTTTGTTCTTGCCATGACTGTTATCTTAAGGCATCCACAAGAGACAAAGCTTGGCTATCTCCCCTGTCCCTGTCATTGCTTCTATTTCAGAGCAAGCAGGAGACTGATTGTAAATGCCTAACCTGCAGCCCACCTATCTCCTGTCTCAGGAAATGCAAACAGGAGGCTAGTTTTAAGTATCCAGCCTGACCCACTTTTTTCTGTCTCATGAAATGTAAACGGGAGGCCAGTTGTAAATGTCTAACCTGGGGCCCATCTATCTCCTGCCTCACTAGGATCTTAAAATGCAGATCCCAATTTAGTAGGTCTGGAGTGAAGCCTGAGATTCTGAATTTCTAATAAGCTCCCATGTGTTATCTGTGCTATTACTGGGGGATCACACTTGGAGTAGCAGTGGCCTAAACTAGAGAATGAGCTTCTTCACCTATTTGTTCAGAGGCAAAGATTAAAAAGTTTGATCTACAGGGACTTCCTTGGCAGAACAGTGGTTAAGACTCTGCACTTCCACTGCAGGGAAAACGGGTTCAGGGAACTAAGATCCCATATGCTGCAGAGCCTGGCCAAAGAAAAAAAAAGATTAAAAATAAATTTAAAATAGGGACTTGCCTGGTGATCCAATGGTTAAGACTCCGCGCTTCCAATGCAGGGGGGCAGAGGTTCGATCCCTGGTCGAACTGGGATCCCACTTGCAGCGCAGCGCAGCCAAAAAATAAAATTAAATAAATAAAATTAAATAAAATATTCATTAAAAAATAAATTAAAAATAAAAATGTTTGATCTGGGGGGCAGGGAGGGGGGATGTGCATTCCTCATCTATTTATTCACCAAGTGAGTGTCTCTTATGCGCTAGACCCTAGAGATCAAGATTAAGGAGAACACTGCCCTGTCCTTATGGAGTTTCCAACCTAAGGCGGGAGCCTGACATTCAGCAAAACACAACTCGGTTTAAAAAACTCAAGGCGGGGGGAGGGGGAAAAAAAAAAGCTCAATACCCAAAGGCTACCCCTGTTGAAACATAGACCTAGCCTTTTGCACCTAGGTACTTTGGTGCGCATGCGCCAGGCTTGCCGTTCCCCTTCTCTGATTGGCTGGCGGGACTGGCTTCTAGGCCTCAGCCAATGAGGCTCGGGCTGTGGGCGGCCGTTGGCGGTGGTAACTGTAATGCTGAGGGGCGATGGCCTGGGCTGCTATCCCGTTCCGAGGTCGCGCCGTAGGGCGCTTTCCGCTCGCCCAGCCTGTGGGCGACGTGAGTATCTGAGGGTAGAAACAAGACCTTTTTTTCCACGTTTAGGCTTCTTCCCCGCCCCCACCCCGGGCTCGGACGGGAGAGGGGACAGGAATAATAATAATAGCGTATATTTAATCAAGCCTTCGCCAAGGGCCGGGCACTGGGCCGATGGCCCTTAATCTTGTGATTCCGTTGAATCCTCGAAGCGTGAGATGAGTGCTTACCAGGATTTCAGAGGAGACAGGCTGCCTAAGGTCACGTGGGAGTAAATGCAGGCGACTGAATTCAAATCCAGGTGCTCTTATTCCCTTGATTTCTCTCTCCACGCCCCACTTTGGGAACCAGTTTCCTTCTTACCAGGAGTCTCACATTGTGCAGGTGTTGGGGGTGGACATAGAAAAGTCTAGAATCCTGGGGCTTATTTTTAAGTTTTTTTTTTCTTTTTTTCTAAATAGGAAAAGCTATACATACTAAAAGCATTTATGGGAAAGATAAGCACTAAAATTCAGGAGAGCTTCTGTCTCTTGGGATGGCATTGCAGGGGCTTCATTTGAATCTTAATTGTTTTGTTTCTTAAGCCTTGAGGTGGGAATCTAGATGTCTGTTATAGTATTCCCTTTCCTGTTTGTCTGAAATACAATTTTAAAAGGAAAACACGCACGTGGAAAAATTTTCAAAGGATTAACTGTACACAATGAAAAGGAAGTCTCCTCCCACCCCAGACTTCTAGAGCCCCTCACTAGAAGCAGCCACTGATAGCAGTTTTGTGTGTATCTTATACATTTTCTGTAGTATGTACAAGCATATATGTGAGTTTGTTTTGTTTGCACAAGTGGATCCTATTGTATACAGTTCTGCACTTTGATGGCTTATTTTTAACCTCATTAAACTTAAAAGTTCCGTAACCTCTTTTAGCCCTGTGACCAGTATAATTTGGCAAGACATTCCCAGGGTTGCTTCTCACATGAGATGTAGGTCATGGCCTGCCATAATGCATATTTACCTTTTTCTTCTTGCACATCCTCACCTGTAGGGTCCAAAAAAACCTCCCCCAAATTAACCCTGTAAGGAGTGCGGGAGAAAAAGAATCATGGCAAGAAGAGGATTGCAGGAACTGCTTTACTCTTTCTCAAATATTTTTACTTATAGTCTACAAGTAAAATTCCCCATAGACCCCACTGTTACTTGAAATTAATTTGTTGTAGTGGATTACTGGCAAAGTGAAAGAAGGGGGGATTCATTTCTCACTCAGGTTGCAGGAAAGTGCCCAGCTTCTTTCTAGTGAAGTAACAAGGAGAGAGAAGCTTGTTTGATCCCAGTTAAGGGAAAGTGTCACACTTAAACCTTATTTTACCTCTTCTAAAAGCCACATACACACACACACACACACACACACACACACACATATATATATATATATATTTTTTAATTCTCCCAGTCACAGAACCCTTACATGAGAGAGCTGGGATTCTAGCCAGGCAAGGCTAACTCTAAAAGTCACACCGGAGTGGGGCGATCCCTCAGGTGAACTCATTTGCTCATAAGCTGCTCTGCACGGCCCTTTTAATGGACCTCCTATCAACTTCATCCCTGGTTCTTGTCATCATTCCAGAAACTGTGTTTGGTTCCACAAACCTGCTTGCTTTTTGTCTCTGATTTTCTACCTGGAACACATTTCCCTAGCACCCTCTCTGAGTATTTTTCAAGGTTAAATTCCTGTAAGTGGTGTTGCCACATAGTCTGTGGGACAAATTTTTAACCAAACGGTGTTTGAGAGGGCTGATTCCCAACACCCTAGCCAACACCTGGACATTTAAAATTACCAACCTGTGGGGCTTCCCTGGTGGCGCAGTGGTTGAGAGTCTGCCTGCTAATGCAGGGGACACGGGTTCGAGCCCTGGTCTGGGAAGATCCCACATGCCACGGAGTAGCTGGGCCCGTGAGCCACAACTACTGAGCCTGCGCGTCTGGAGCCTGTGCCCCGCAACGGGAGGGGCCGCGATAGTGAAAGGCCCGCGCACCGCGATGAAGAGCGGTCCCCGCACCGCGATGAAGAGTGGCCCCCGCTTGCCGCAACTGGAGAAAGCCCTCGCACGAACCGAAGACCCAACACAGCCAAAAAATAAATAAATAAATAAATAAAGTAGTTATAAAATTAAAAAAAAAAAAGAAAAAAAAAATAAAATAAAATTACCAACCTGAAAAGCGAAGGAAAAAATCTGTTTCAAATTCATCTTGCTCACTATCCGTAATGGTTTTGTGTATTGATATATTCAATCTATATGAGCATCTTCTATGCCACCGTGCTGGGAGAGAATGTGGCATCTCTCCCAGCACGGTGGCAATAGAGAGCAAAATGTGGTTTTGCCCTTTGGTTGGAGAGCCGGTTGACAGGAGCTTAGGCACTTTAAGATACTACCTTAGTCTGCGGTTCTGGACGTTGGATAAAAAACCGAGAGCAACGAAGGAGTGGGGGCCTGAAGGCGACAAAAGCGCCACACCAAAGCAGGTGAGGGGCAGCCGGTCCGGCGGCAGACTCTGACGTCACTGCGGCGCGCCGCTTCCGGTCCCCAGCGCCTGAGCGAAAGAATTCCCCCCTCTTTGGGGCGGGAGTCTACCCTGATCGCTGATCGCGCCGCGCCAGCCGGCTAGTTTGCCGGCACCTGCGTCCCAGCCGTGCCCGCGACCATGGCCACCGACTCGTGGGCGCTGGCGGTGGACGAGCAGGAAGCGGCAGCCGAGTCGGTGAGTTGGCTTCAGCCGTAAAAGGGTCAGGGGGCCGTTTTGGCCGTGATCAGATGCCTGGGAAAAGACACTCCCTAGGTTGGTCTGGGCCGGGATGGATGGAGCCTGGACCCTGAGCTGGCTTTCTTTACCCACCCGCCAGCCCCCGACAGGTTACGTAAGCGCAGGTGCGCAGGTTACGTAAGCGCAGGCGCCCGCCTGTCTTCCTGGAGTCAGGACCTTGAATTGTAATAATCACCTATGTAGGTGTGTCATTTTCCACCTCCCGATTCTGAGCTGCCTGGGCTCAGGAACCATGGCTTATTCATTCATATTTCTGGGCTTCCTCAGCTTGCTCAGTGATGATGAATGATCGACTCTGTAGGCTTGGCAGTCAGTAAATCCTCTCCTGATCCGTTTAACTTTGTTCTGGGCCTGACACAAAGTAAGCAAGATATGGGTTAAACGTTACTATGTAGAATTCATTTTTCCCGCCTAAACACTCGAGTTCTGATAGTGCTTTGAACCCGCTTTGTTGGTACTTATTTCTGTTAATTTCTCGAGAACAAGGACTTAGTCTTATTTTTTATAACTGATAAAAATGTTTCATATGCACATAGATAGAGTCAAATAGTTTTAGAAAGTGGTTCCCGCCAGTTTCTTCCTCCCCAAAGAAAATTGTTATTTCTCTTGACATTGATTTACGATACCGACCTCCTTGTTCCCTGAATAACATGCTTGCTTTGCTACTTCTTGAATTTTCCGTTTTAGGTGTTTATTGATTTTGACACTTTCCTACATCCTCCTTTCCCCACCACAAAAGCACAGCTTCCCATTCCCCATCTTTCCATTATATTGTGATTTTAGTTAGATCAGTGTTCTGTGCTTGTATTATTAGTAACTCAGGAATACCTTTATTTCCTATACAACTTTTCCCTTGGAATTTTTAACTGCCTTTTTTTTTCTTTGTGTTTATCACCAATTCAACCCCAGGCTCTTTGCTAATTGTCTAAGTTTATCTCAGGATGTTCCCACACATCAGGTGTTCTGTCAATTCCATTTCTCCCAGGTCTTTTAGCCTGCTTCAAACTGTACTAGTTGCCCCAATTCATTTTGGGGGCTGGAGGGGAACAGGGCAAATTTCCCTTTGCCCTCATTCTGGGGACTTCTTCCTCTTCTCTTGTATTGGATCCCTTCCTTTCTGTATCCCCTCTCTTCATCTTTCTCGATTTGGTGGAGCCATTTATCAGCTTTCTGAAGGTGTACGGGAAGTAAAATTTTTAAGATACTGCCTTTCCGAAATTAGCTTATTTTGCCCTATCATTTGAACAGTAGTATTGCTGGGTGTAGAATTGTTAGTTGGAAATTATTTTCCTGCCAAATTTTAAAGACATTGTTCTATTGCCTTCTAGATTTCTGTATTTGTTGTTGAGATGTCTGAGACCATTCTGATTCCTGATGTGACCTCTTTTTCCCTTTCTAAGCTTGAAGAATCTTCTATTTGTCTCCAGTATTCAGAAAATTCATGATGATGTGTCTTGATATGGGTCTATTTTCATTCATTTTACTAGGCACTGGGTGGGAACTTCAATCTGGAAAACTCTTGTCCTTGTGTTATGGGAAATTTTCTTGAAAAATTTCTTTGTTGATTTCTTCCCCTTGGTTTTTCTTCATTTCCTCTTTCCAGACTCTTATCAGTTGAATGCTGGATCTCTTGGACTGCCTTTTAATTTTTTTAAGTCAAATTTATTGTGATATAGTTTATATAAAGTAAAATTCGCCCTTGTTAGTGCTACAGTTCTGTGAATTTTGACAGACGTACAGTTGTATAGCTACCATCACAATCAATATATAGAACGTTTCTACGACTCCAAAAAGTTCCCTCAAACTTTTTGCATTCACTTCCTTCTTTCCACCCATCTCTGGCATCTGCTGATTTGCTTTGTGTCATTTTAGTTCCACCTTTTCCAAAATGTGGTATAAATGGAATTATATAATATGTAGCCTTTTGAAAAATCTGGCTTTCATTTAACATAATGCATTTGGGATTCAACCATGTTGTTGCATGGATCAGTAGTTTGTTCTTTTTTATTGCTGGGTAGTATTCCATGCATGGGTGTACCACAGTTTGCTTAGTCTTCTGTTGATGAACATTTGTGTATTTTCTAGTTTTTGGCATTTATCAATAAAGCTATTATATACATTAGGATACAGATTTTTGTATGGACTTATGTTTGCGTTTTTCTTGGGTAAATACCTAATATGAGATTTGCTGGGTTATATGTTAAGTGTATGTTTAACTTTATAAGTTACAAACCAAACTGTTTTCCAAAGTGGCTGTACCATTTTGTAATACCACCAGCAATGTATAAGAGCTCTAGTTGCTCCACATCCTCACCAGCACAGCATGGCCAGTTTTTTCCCTCCATTCTAATAGGTGTATAGTGGTATGTCACTGAGGTTTTAATTTACATTTCCCTAATGCCTAATGATGTTGAGAGTCTTTTCATGTGCTTATTTGCCACCTGTATAACTTATTTGAAGTGGCTTTTCAAATCTTTTGCCCACTTAAAAAATTTGATTGTTTTCTTATTATTGAGTTGGGAGAATTCTTTATGTATTCTGGATACAAGTCCTTTATCAAATATGTCATTTGCATAAATATTCTCCCTGACTGGAACTTGCCTTTTAATTTTCTTAACAGTACTTTTTTGAAGAGGAGACATTTTCAATTTTGGCTAATTCTAATTTGTCAATTTTTTCATGATTAGTTCTTTTTGTGTTCTAAGAAATATACCTTACCCAAGGCCTCAAAGCTTTTCACCTGTATTTTCATCTAGAAGATTTATGGCTTTAAATGTCACATTTATGTCTGTGATCCATTTTGAGTTAATTTTTTTATGTAATAGGAAGATTAGATCAACATCACCACAGTCAATTTTATTTATTTATTTATTTTTATTTATGGCTATGTTGGGTCTTTGTTTCTGTGCGAGGGCTTTCTCTAGTTGTGGCAAGCAGGGGCCACTCTTCATCGCGGTGCGCGGCCTCTCCCCATCGCCGCCTCTCTTGTTGCGGAGCACAGGCTCCAGACGCGCAGGCTCAGTAATTGTGGCTCACGGGCCTAGTTGCTCCGCGGCATGTGGGATCTTCCCAAACCAGGGCTCGAACCCGTGTCCCCTGCATTGGCAGGCGGATTCGGCAGGTGGATTCTTAACCACTGTGCCACTAGGGAAGTCGTACAAGTTTTTGTGTGGACATTTTCAGTTCTCTTGGGTATCTGTCTAAAAGTGGTATCGCTGGATTATATAGTAACTCTGTGTTTAACTTTTGAGGTACTGCCATACTCTTTTCCAAAGTGACTGCATCATTGTATCATCTTTAAGTTTATTATTATTTTTTTGAGATTAGTATCATCTATGAGAGGCACTATTGTGTAGAAGTTAAGACCTAAGACTTTGTAGCCAGACAGACTTGGATTTGTATTCTGGGCCCATCACTTATAACCTTGGGCAAATTGCTTAACTTCTCTGTTCCTCAATTTCCATATCTGATAAATGGGGATAATCATAGTACCTACCTCACTGATTTATGGACATGCCTGAAATAAGTGCTATATAAGTGATTGTTATTATTATAGTTATTGTTATCTATAATTCATTTTCTTTGCAGGAATCTTTTGAATTACTTATCCATATTGTACAGATTAGTTGAACCTGGATAAGTTTTGTGAATTTACTTAATCATGCACAGGTAAATTATAATAGATCCCAATATTCTAAAACTGAACAAATGAGTAAAGACAGCTCTTTCCTTCTGCCTTGTGGAACTCCCACTGAGGATCTCCACAGGAATTGTGTGATGTAGGTGACTCTGACATGTGCAGTGCAAGGTTACTGTGTTTTAAATATTCATCAAGCTCCATTTCTTATTCATTTTAGAAAAGAAAATATTAGATCCTATTTATGTTTATTTCCTCATTCCCCTGTGGTTCCTCTTTGTTCCCCTTGTTCCTTAGGAAATTTCAATTTAGAGAAGGGCAAAGGGAGTAGGAAACTCTGATGAGTAAGACTCTTAAGTTTCCTACTTCACCATTGTGCCTAAGGCATTCCTTATTCAGTATAACTGAATAACCATTAAATCTTCCTTCTTCTGTCTCAAGAATCCTTTCTCAAGTAGCTTTTGAATAAAATGCAGTGTGTAACTGTATAGATTCCAATTATTTTAACACATCTTAAAAGCTAAAGTATTAACTAAAGGCATTGAAAAAATGTAGATATTATAAGGTGGGTGTTTTGGCTTTTTTGCCTTTTGGTTAATTTTTTGGATTGCAAAATAGTTTTGAATGAAGTTGCAAGAGAAATTGGTTTCTCCTTTTTGGTCCAAGTAAGCGGAGCAAAGGAAGGAATCGGAACTAACTGGACTTTCAATGTAAGTTTCAGCGTTCAGTTCACTGACACTGCAGTAGGTGATGTGAACTTCACTGTCCTGGTGCTTTTGCTGTTTAGGCTTTGAGATCCTTACAGCCAAGTGAGGGCTGAGTAAGTTTTCAGAATCTTCTGGAACCTCTCCAGAATTCTGATACATTGTAATCAAAACAACATTTCTTGGTTTCATTTACATTGTTGCTATCAACTTTTTCTGTACATTGCATTTTATTTATTTTAACTGTTTATTTACTCTGTTAGCTTCATTTTTAACAATATACCAACAAAAGAATAGGTTGTCCTTTTATCACGGATTATTACAGTAAAGGATATTTCTAACTCACTTATACCTCAACCCTGTCATTTATTTTAGGTAGCAGTTATCACCCTAGGAGTGAGTACTATTAACCCTGCTCTTGTAAATATTGCCAGTAAGTCAGTCTGTCTGCCTCTGTTTTTAACAGCCTTGAATATTAGGCTTAAACCATGTTCATTGGTAGGTTGTGGAAGAGGAGTGCTTTAGTGAAGACTAGAATATATTGAACGCCTATTATATATCATACACGGTGCAGGTTGCCTCATTCATTATCTGTTAGTGTGCTCTCTGTCCTTCAGAATTAATGAAGGATTTTTACTGCTTCATAGTGATTTCCTTTTTTTTTTTTTTCCAATTCCCTGTCTTGCCAATCTCTCCAGTGTGTTCCCCCGCCCCCCGCTTCCTCCTCCACCCACCCCAACAGCGAAGTAGACAGACACCAGAAACTCCCTTTTCAGTTTCCATCAATAGAAGTGAGGTTCCTCCATTCCCAGCTAACCACCCATTAAAACAGTTTTTTCATTCCTCCCTCCACTTTCCCCCTTCTTGGACTTAGAGGAAAAGCAGAAATGAACCTCAAGACATAGAAAACCTGTGCAAGTGGTGCTTTAAGCAATAGCCGTTTGATTGTGGCGATTTTCATTCTTTTTCCCTTCTCTACATGATGTCTTAAGCCCCACTTAATATTTTATGATTAGAGCACCTGCTTTGGCTAGATCCAAAGGTCAACTAAAAATAAAAATATCCCGTCTTTAAGTTCTGTTCTTTTCTTTCTTTCTTTTTTTTTCTTCTTTCTTTCTTTTTTTTTTTTTTTTTTGGCTTTATTGCGGTATAATTGACAGATTTTCATACTAATAGGGGAGATAAGTCCTTCCAGGATATCCCTAACTTACAGTGTTTGATCAAAGTCCTAATAAATCTTTCTTTGAAATGTCTTTCCTTTATCCCTTCCTTTCTATTCCCACTTCATCCCGCTGGGTATTTTGATTACATAGTGTGCCATGATGCTCTAGGCTGTTCCCAATTTAAGATACCAGACATCTAGCACAAGGCAACCCGAATGTGAGGATGCATACTGGCGTGCTGTGGCCCTGTCACTCCAACATAGCCTGCAGCGTGACTGGTTCCCACCCACAGATGCTTTTCATTGCAGTCTTCCCGCCTCAGTGCTCTCTGAAGAATGACTGCATTCTCCAGTATCTCTCTAAATTTCCTCTTGTTTGAAAAATGAGAGTGGCAACTCAAATGGCATTCTGTTGAGAGATTGAGAGAATCTGTGTAATCCGGGCATTAAGCAAACTCACAAGTTATAATTCTTTCTAAGGATTGTAATTAGGAAGTGTGGATTTTGAGCTGTTGTGTAACCAATTTTTTTCAACTGGTTTTGTGGGATATTTTGTTTATTCTCACTCTAACATTTAGTAAACAAAAGGAGCCCAGCAGAACAACCTAATGAATATGTCCTAACGAATAGGTCATGAGAGTGGTTCATTGCTTCCCAGCTTCACTGGGGGAGGCACTATTGATGCAAAATGTTGTGATTTTCCTGACACTTTCCCCGCCATGTTCTCCATTTAGTTGAGCAACTTGCATCTTAAGGAAGAGAAAATCAAACCAGATGCCAATGGTGAGTAACTAAATGCTAGTTTGAAAACAAAAATAATTTCCTTTAGTATTAATGTTTTAACATAACAACTGTCTTGGAAAAAAAATTATATGTGTACCAGACAGGGGGCTGGCAGATATTGGCAGTCATTTGATTTGGGAATCAACAAACGGGATGATTTGGTATTCTGCTTCATATAAGCATGAGGATGCCTATTAGGCTTATAAATTATAAAGTGTATTACTAACCATGAAAATATACTGCCAATGATTATTTGTTTTTTAAAATATTCCTCAATTTGAGATGAGATAGACAACGTATGAACAACCTGAGAGTTAACCTATTGTAATTATTCTGAAATCGTATCTACCAAAAACCTAATATGTCCATTGAATTTTTGTTGATGTATTTAATATTATAGGGGAGAAATTGTAACCTTTACCTCACTCTGAATTATTTTTCTGTATGTTTTTACAGAACTACAACATTGAATATATGTTTCTATTAATCAACAATTTATATACAAAGAGTCTTAATGGCACTATGGTGTTTGTATATTGACGAAATATGATTTGCATAGATATAGATATTCCTCTGTTGAGTATCAAGGTGGTTTTGGTCATTGCTGTAACCATCTTTCTGTAACATGAGAGAAATATTGATGCCGTGAGGGATTAATATTAGTTTTTGAGGTAAAGTGAAAGGACTTGGAAAGAACTGAAATATAAGCGACAGTTTTCATACCTTTGTTTATATAGGAACAATAAAATGTTTTTATCTGTGGCTTGGTTTCCTCATTTATTTTTTTGCTCCCCAGGCCTTTACATTTCTAGTGTCTCATAGAATTTGAATTGTCTCAGCTGTTGGGTATGGGATGTGATTTTGAATGACGGTCGCTTTGTGTCTGATAAAGGTGCTGTGGTCAAGACCAATGCTAATGCAGAGAAGGCAGATGAAGAAGAGAAAGGTAACCTAGCCTAGAGTTATGTATACATGAAGTTCTACAGTCTAAGAGAATGGAATGTTATGAGGTTTCATTTTTACACCCTACTTGGCTGGACTTTAATGGGAGTCACAGTGCTAATAAAAAGTTCAACATAGTCATTGGTAAAGGGATTCTAATTCTTTACATTTTAGAGAAATTTTACTTTGAACAACTGATAAACTTCAGCAGCAGCAGGAAATATTCCCTGAATGATTATCTTGTATTGGTCTTTATAAAAGAAATTTTAACTTGCGTCACCATTTTCTAATAAAATTATATTTGTTGATATTTTGACACATTTAATGAACAGCTTATCCAACATTAAGATACAGACTTTGTTAATTTGTTTTTTTTCCATTGTTGTGATGTGGTTTTTAAGATCATGATTTTATTATTTATTTTTGGCTGCATTGGGTCTTCGTTGCTGTGCGCAGGCTTTCTCTAGTTGCAGGAGTGGGGGCTACTCTTCATTGTGGTGCGCGGGCTTCTCATTGCGGTGGCTTCTCTTGTTGCGGAGCATGGGCTTTAGACACGCAAGCTTCAGTAGTTGTGGCACGTGGGCTCACTAGTTGTGGCACACGGGCTTAGTTGCTCCGCGGCATGTGGGATCTTCCCTGACGAGGGATCAAACCTGTGTCCCCTGCATTGGCAGGCGGATTCTTAACCACTGCGCCACCAGGGAAGTCCCTTAAGCTCATGATTTTAAATTTATATTGAGTGTAAATTGGGGAGTAAATATTTGGGTTTGGATAGGAGGAATCAGTAACCTCAAGAAAGGATAGTTGTTAGGAATAGAGTTCTGGAGAAGAATATGAGGCCCCCACAGATGATACGAGTTATCATAATTTTTCACTTTAATAAAACTATTTTAATTGCATTTATAAATCAAAACTAAGCTATACCTTGAATCAGGAGTCCCAATACAAATGCATGTTATTGCTTAAAATACCAATGGCAGCTGAATTCAGATGAGATCACGCTGGATTTCATGGACTTTTTAAAAACTTCACGCTCTTTTTTTCCTGACAGAGGACAGAGCCGCCCAGTCCTTACTCAACAAGCTGATCAGAAGCAACCTTGTCGATAACACCAACCAAGTGGAAGTCCTGCAGCGGGATCCAAACTCCCCACTCTACTCGGTGAAGTCCTTCGAGGAGCTTCGGCTGTGAGTATTTACTTTCTGTCTCTCCCCTTTGTGTTTAGATAGAAATCCTAGGCCTGTTACAAGTATTTTTTCATCACTACAGAACATTTTTAGTTAACACAAGTTTAATAAAAGAATTTAGCTGCTTTGAGCTAGTAAGTAAAATTTCTAGGTAATTTGTAAAAGCTTTAGCTGCACTCATACATTGTGTCCAGTTCACAATTCTAGTACTGTTAGCTAGATATTTGGCTTCTTTCTTCAACCAAAGAGACTGTGACTTTCATCTTTAACTGTTTTTCTAGGAAACCACAGCTTCTCCAGGGAGTCTACGCCATGGGCTTCAACCGTCCATCGAAGATACAAGAGAACGCATTGCCTTTAATGCTTGCTGAGCCGTACGTGTCCTGATGCAACTCTATCCCATTTTTAACCTCCCATGTTTTTTTTTAACTTTTATTATTTTAAAAAACTATACTAGTAATACATACTCATTTTAGAAGAGTTATAAAACAGTGAAAAATAAGAAAAAAGAAATAATTTGTAATCTCCCTCTCCCCTACACTATTAATATTTGGAGTAGAGACTAATACATGTTTTTCTATGTAAACTTGCATATGTATACTTTTTTCTTAAAGGAACCATATAAAATGTTTAAATGTTTTTTTGATACGATAATTACATAATAATATTTCTATGTTGGTAAATACATTTATATCATTTATATACACCATGATTTCATTATATGGATAAGTAAAATATATGTCTCAAATGTAGAAGACAAAAACCAAACAGGGTTCTAGGAGACCAGAATAGTACAATTGCTAAGGTCATTTTCTGGTGCAGTGCTTCTTACTCTTTCGTAGGCGTTTGAATCTCATAGGAATTTATTAAAATGCAGATTCTGATTTCAGGAAGTCTGAGGTGGGGCCTGAGGTTCACCATTTCTAACAAGCTTCCCGGTGTTGCTGGTGCTGCTGGTGTCAGACCACATTTTGAGGAACAAGGTTCTAGAGCATGAGGAACTTTTTATAAAAACCGATCCCTACATCACATATGATTATCTAAATTTGTACTGCATATAATCCTAAATCCCCCTTTCCCTATTTGTCTGAAAATAGATACTTTAGGTCTGTATTTTCTCAAAGTTTTTTTTTTGTTCTGTGTCATAATAATGGTATTTTTCAAGATGGGTAATGTCTTTTGAGCATACTTAAAAATGAATAAATTGAATGTTTATTAGATTGTTTCACATTTGCCACTTGTGTTTATGGATCTTGATGCTTTCATAGATGCTCAGTGTTAGATTGTCAATGTTAGAAGAGATCTGAGAGAATTTTCTAGTACTTTTTCTTCATTAACATATTTATTGAGGGCTTGGTTTGTAACAGATACTATTCTAGGCACTTGGATACATTAGTGAACAAAGCAGACCAAAATTCTTGCTCACAAGGAGCTTACATTCTAGTTTGGAGTATAGATGATATATTTTTATTAAACATAAATCAAATATATAGTCTGTTAAAAGGTGAAAGATTGTAAATATAATTAATGCCACTGAATTGTACACTTAAAAATGGCAAATTTTATGTTATCTATTTTACCACAATTTAAAAAAATCATTAATGTAATATACCAAAAAGCATTGACTTGTATACTTTAAATGGATGAATTGTATGGTATATGAATTATATCTCAATAAAGTTCTTTTTTAAAAAGTTGATAAGTGCTAAGGAGAAAAATAGAGCATGATAGGGGGGATTGGGAATACCAAGGACCTGACTGCAGTTTTACTCTCAACGTTTTATTATGGAAAAGTTGAAAGGATTTTATAGTGAACACCAATATACCCACCTCCTAGATTCTTTCACTGACATTTTACTGTGACTATTTACTATGCTCTATCGTGTATCCATCTATCAGTACATCTTGTTTTTTAAGGCACTTCAAAGTAGGTTGCAATTTTAAATCAAGTAGTTAGGGTAGAATCTCATTAAATAGGTGATATCTGAGCAAAGACTTGAAGGAGAGGAGAGAGTTGGCATGTTATCATCTGGGGACAGTGGTACCAGGCACTGTATAGCCGGTGCAGAAGCCCTCAGACAAGAGCATGGCTGGCATGTTTCCAGAGCAGCACCGGGGCGTTGTGGTGGAGGGGAGTGAGGAAGGGGGAGGGCAGTGGTGAGGTGGTAGAACAGAGAGCTATTGGGGAGCCACATTAGGTGCGACCTTGTAGGGCATTAGAAGAACTTTAACTTTTGCTGTGAATGAAATCAGGAGTGATTGGAAGGTTTTTGAGCAGAAAAGTGACATGAGCTGACTCGCATTTTAAAAGAATCACTCACTGCTATGTCAAGAATAGATAAAAGATAAGGAAGGAGTACTTCAAATCCCACCATAAAATCTTCTATTTGTGAAGCTATCATATGTAACTTTATTACAGAATCCAAGGCCTCCTTCTGTAAATTAAGTTGGAATATTCATTCTTTAATTAAGCTTTATGCTTCATTTTTAGTCACTGAAAGAATGCATGAGATTTAAACTCCTAAACAGTGTGTTTTCTTGTGCAGCCCACAGAACTTAATAGCCCAGTCTCAGTCTGGTACTGGTAAAACAGCTGCCTTTGTGTTGGCCATGCTCAGCCAAGTAGAACCTGCAAACAGATACCCCCAGGTAAGGGCTTGGTGAATTTGGGTTTTCTAACTCATAGCTGGAAGGGAAATGCCATTTGATGGATTAAAAGCCGAGCTATGTATTACTTTTCACATAAACTAGAACCCCTTAAGTTGAGCACAAACAACATGGTTGATCTTCCAGTAACAACAAAAATCCTGTTCCTCTTTTGATGATTTGCCAGTCCTGGGATACTGCTGATAGGCTTGGCTTCTTTAGTTGCAAGAAAAACCTCCTTAATCTACAACTGTCATCCATTAGGAACTTCTGAGAACCTTCTGAGTAAGAGAAAAGGAAGCTTATCTCCAATTGGAATTTCAGATCCCTGCTCACATGGGGCTTTTGGTACTCCAGTGGCCAATAGCTGTTCTCAAGTGTCTTTACCCAGCCAGAGTTCTGACCCCTGAGAATTACAGCTTATGACTCTGCAGCTTAGAGTCAAATGGTGTGCACTTTATATATTCTTTGCTTCAGCCTCAGCTGGAGGAATCATTAAGTTCTAATGGCAATTCCCTGTTGCATAATAGTGAGTGTCTTGAATTCTCTCTCTGCATTCTTTCCCTACCAGTGTCTGTGCCTCTCCCCAACTTACGAGCTCGCTCTTCAAACGGGAAAAGTGATTGAGCAGATGGGCAAATTTTACCCTGAACTGAAGCTAGCTTATGCTGTTCGTGGCAATAAATGTGAGTATGCCTATGTGATCCTTGTTAATTAAGCTAATTACTTTTTATTTTGAAAAATTTCAAAACGTACGCAGTTGAAATAATACAATGAACACATGTTCCTTCCACCTAGATTCGAAAAGTTAACATTTTGCCATATTTGCTTTATCTGTATATGTGTGCATATTTTTTTTTTTTTTGGTGAATCATTTGAAAGTAAATTGTAGACACTGTGCTCTTTATTCCTAAGTACTTTAGTGTGCATTTCATAGTAAGAACATTCTGCAGCATATCCGCAATACCCTTATCACAACCAAGAAAATTACACATTTTTAATAACTAACATCTAGTCCATTTCATTTCCCCCTAATTGTCCCAGAAGTGTTTCTTTATGTCTTTTTTGTTGAACCAAGACCGAGTCAGTGTATATGCATTGCATTTGGTTGTTATATCTCTTTCTTCCAGTCTAGAATAGTCGCCTCCCATCCCCTCCACTACGTTACATTTGACTTTTTGAGTAGACCAATTACTTATAAAATAGACTGATTTTTTTTTTTAATGTCATTAGAAGAGCAAAAGTGTTCTAGAATGTTCATGGCAATTAACCCTGGGAGATATTTTTATTATTCTT
Organism: Balaenoptera ricei; assembly: GCF_028023285.1. Classification (NCBI taxonomy): domain Eukaryota; kingdom Metazoa; phylum Chordata; class Mammalia; order Artiodactyla; family Balaenopteridae; genus Balaenoptera; species Balaenoptera ricei. Next base: position 50,707,337 of record NC_082657.1, on the reverse strand, counting down.
TTTTCTTTATCCATTCTTTCTACTTTTGCTTGTTTTACAACAAACTAATAATATTTAAGTAATTATAAATTCGTTGGAATCTTGGTTGAGTCCTGTGGATCTTTAACACAAACCTTTGACTTGATGACTGGCAGAAGTCCACTCGGTGTACGTATCCTAATGGCAACTTAAGTCAGTTCTTTTTTTTAAAAAATTTGTTTGTTTATTTATTTATTTGTTTTTGGCTGTATTGGGTCTTCGTTGCTGCACACAGGCTTTCTCTAGTTGCGGCGAGCGGCGGCTACTCTTCATTGCAGTGCGCAGGCTTCTCATTGCAGTGGCTTCTATTGTTGCGGAGCACAGGCTATAGGCAGAGGGGCTTCAGTAGTTGTGGCTCGTGGGCTCTAGAGTGCAGGCTCGGTAGTTGTGGTGCACGGGCTTAGTTGCTCCGTGGCATGTGGGATCTTCCCAGACCAGGGCTCAAACCCATGTCCCCTGCATTTGCAGGAGGACTCTTAACCACTGCGCCACCAGGCGAGTCCTCTTATGTCACTTCTGAAGAGAAAAGTAAATACGACAATAAAACTTAGTGGAAAATCTAAGTCTAGATTAGATGTCTTAAGACATCTAAAATATTGCAATTTGTATTTGAGTTAGAATGGCAGAGGATTCTGAGTGTTTGTGGAGGGCAGTAATTGGTTTGTTAACTGAAGTAAAAAGGAGCATTTGTTAGCTTTAAATTGACTCAACATTAATGTTAAGGCAAAATTGTCTCTGTGACTTTTTTTTTTTATTTATTTGGTTGCACTGGGTCTTAGTTACGGCTCACAGGCTCCTTAGTTGCGGCACATGGGCTCCTTAGTTGTGTCATGTGAACTCTTAGTTGCGGCATGCATGTGGGATATAGTTCCCCGACCAGGGATTGAACCTGGGTCCCCTGCATTGGGCGCGTGGAGTCTTAACCACTGCACCACCAGGGAAGTCCCTTGGCTGTGACTTCTATGGGAGCTTGTATGTATTTGGTTAAGGTTATACTGTAACTAAAGGACTAAAAATTGAATCAGTAAGTACCATCTAACCCAAAATGAGCCAAATTCTCAATTTCAGGCTGTACAGGGCCAAGAATGTGCCATGCTGTGCCAGGCCTAGTCTGGGGAAGCACTCTAAGAGAGGCAGTTTGTTTCTTGTAAAAGACAAAACCTTCCATAATGAATCTTATTTACTGACCTGGGAAAGGGACACCTAAAGGCAACTGACTTATTTGACATAGAGGCTGGGAGAACTGAGAGGCAGAGTATACTGGAGTGAGAACTTTGAAAAAGTCTACTTGTGAGGAAATGCAAACCCAGGCAAGGGAGAATGATGTTGACAGAGAAGAAATAAAGATAAGAAATCCTTGAAAGAGGACTGATGATTATAGAGAATGTAAAAGAATACCATTTTCATCTCATTGTTTATACTCTTACCAAATCTTTTCAGCATTACTGTTTTTTGTGTGAATGTCTATTAAATACTGTAGTGCTATCCTAACCTTTCCTTAAAATATTAATGCAAACATCAAAACAATTGCTTTAAAATACATCATAGCTTTAGAATTGCTCAGAGAGTAGAGCTGGCTTTGCCATGGAAATACCCATGGAACACATCTTGTCTCCACAGTGGAAAGAGGTCAGAAGATCAGTGAGCACATTGTCATTGGCACCCCTGGGACCGTTCTGGACTGGTGCTCCAAGCTCAAGTTCATTGACCCCAAGAAGATCAAGGTGTTTGTTCTGGATGAGGCTGACGTGATGATAGCTACTCAGGGCCACCAAGATCAGAGCGTCCGCATCCAGAGGTAGGACCTCTTGAGCCAGGAGGAACTTCTTGGCCTCCTGATCTGCAGCATCATCTCCTTTTACTTCACCCTCTTCTTCTTGCCCCTGCCAGGTTCTTTACTCTGCAGCTTTCAGAGGCATTTGTTTGGTGGGCCATTTCCACGTCAGCACTGACCATACCCCCAGCCTGGGTTGAGGAAGGAGACTTAGGGACTCTACCGCCACCCGTCCCCGCCCCACGTCTGCTCCCCCCTCCTCGCTGCGGTGCTCCTCCCTGCTTTGCCACCTCCCTGGGGACGCAGGTCATCCAAGCCTGGGGAGGCTGTGCTTCTGTTCCTTCCAGTGAAACACTCGGTCGGGGTCATGTCGAACACCTGGGCCTTCCCTTGCAGGATGCTTCCCAGGAACTGCCAGATGCTGCTTTTCTCTGCCACCTTCGAAGACTCCGTCTGGAAATTTGCCCAGAAGGTGGTCCCAGACCCAAACATCATCAAACTGAAGCGCGAGGAGGAGACATTGGACACCATCAAGCAGTATTACGTCCTGTGCAGTAGCAGAGATGAGAAGTTCCAGGCCTTGTGTAATATCTACGGGGCCATCACCATTGCTCAAGCCATGATCTTCTGCCACGTGAGTAGCAGCAGCAGCAGCAGCAGCAGCAGGAGGCGTGCGGGGGCGGAGCTCCACGGGAGGGTGTGGCCCTGCGCCCTCCCTCTCAGCCAGCTCCACCTGGTGCTGGGGGACCAGGTTCCCTCCCTGTGGCTGGAAAGGAAATGAATCACCTCCATCTGCCCCAGGACATATTCTTGCAGGTTGTAATGAGTTGTAAGCGGAAGACTGAAGATCTAAACCTTCTTTGGTCCCACTTCTTAGAGATAACTTGGGAAAAAAAACTCCAAAAAATATCCAGGAAAATAATTTTAAAGTTTTAATAATATAGAGTATTTAGGAATGAAGACCTTTGGCTCAAACCAGTCTTTATAGATAAACACTAAGATCATTGATGGAATTTATCCAAAAAAATCACATGGCTAAAAAATATTCAGAAACTTTAAGCCTAACCTGCTGACTGAACTCAGTAGAGCCTTCATATATACTAATGGCAACAAGCCACTTTTCTGCAGGTGTCTTCTTTTTTTTTTTTACAGGTATCTTCACTTAAAACAATTCTTTTCAATTCTCCAGACGCGCAAAACAGCTAGTTGGCTGGCAGCAGAGCTGTCGAAAGAAGGCCACCAGGTGGCTCTGCTGAGTGGTGAAATGGTGGTGGAGCAGAGGGCTGCAGTGATTGAGCGCTTCCGAGAGGGCAAAGAGAAGGTTCTGGTCACCACCAACGTGTGTGCCCGTGGTGAGCAGAGATTGTGTCCTGGTCTGCAGGCTCGGGGTAGCGAGAGAGACCCTCGTCTGCGGGACACTCCGGTGGTTTGCGGGAGATCCTGTTTTCTAGGAGAGCCTGTTTGGATTCCCTCGGCAGAGGAGAACTTTCACAGAAGCCAGGAGTCCTGACTTGGTGGCTCAGAACGGCGCCTGCTCTTCTTGGGGCCCCCAGCCCCAAGAGGCTTTAGCTGCTTCTCCAGATACTGGTATCCAACAGAGGCTCTCTGGAGCCTGATGGCTGATTTCATAATTTGGTCAGCACCTGCCACAGTTCTGTTTTCTCCCTCTGGGTTCTGCTACCTGCCCCTTTGTCTGAATCCCAGAGCTGGCCCATCCCAGACTGTTCCTTCCACCTGAGGTTGGTGTATGTAGGCCTGACTGTGGACGACAGGGATTTCTGTCTCCCATCCTTACTCCTGTCCAACTCTCTTTCATGCAGGTATCGATGTGGAACAGGTGTCTGTCGTCATCAACTTTGACCTTCCCGTGGACAAGGACGGGAATCCGGACAACGAGACCTACCTGCACCGGATCGGGCGCACCGGCCGCTTTGGCAAGAGGGGCCTGGCCATGAACATGGTGGACAGCAAGCACAGCATGAACATCCTGAACAGGATCCAGGAGCATTTCAGTGAGTCCCTGGGAGTGTCCCCTGCCGGGCCCTTACCTTACAGGGGCGAGTCCGGCGGGGTGGGGAGGGTGAAGGGTAGGTTTTCCTGTGGCCCCGAGAGAGGCCTGTGTCCCTGTCCCATTCCCCTCCTTCCCTACAACGTGGAAATTCTCAAAGAGCACACCTGGAGAGGGCGGGGCTCAGGGACTTGAATGACAGTCCCCCCTGGCCAGGCTGAGGGGCCTGGGGCTCTGGCTGTTGCTGTCCGTGTCCCTTGCTCAGTCACTGGAAGCCTTTGGGGTTCAGTGAAGGATCTCTGTGGCCAGAGGCACAGCACGTTCCTAGGCGGCAGAGACCTGTGTTTCCTCCCTCCCTGCTGTGCTGTCCCTTCCCTGAGTGTGTGTCTCTGTAACACCATGTTGGTCTCTCTTTGAATTCTCTTTTCTTTCCCCCAGATAAGAAAATAGAAAGACTGGACACAGATGACTTGGACGAGATTGAGAAAATAGCCAACTGAGAAGCTCCTGCAGTCACTGGTGCCGCCCTTGGTGCTCCCCCTGCACGGGACACTAGTGCTTTCACGGCACAGGCCTCAACAGTCAACACAAAGATGAAGGCACGAGGAGAGAGAAACTACCTACCTCATTTTAAATTACGTTTGGACTTGACAAAAATTGTACAAGTGATGGGGGAAGGTAGAAAAAAATCGTTTACACAACTTTTGAAGATTAGGCGTGAATACACAGAAATTTACCTTTTGGAAAGTCCGTCTGTTTTTTGGCCAGCGTTTTCCCACATCATTACGCTAATCTGTATGTTGTGGCTGATCACTTGCTCAGGAGCCTTTGTGGCAGCCCCTGAGGCAGCCTGTTCTCTGCTTAGAATTGTTCAGGCCAGCCTCCAGCCCTTGTGAAAGTGACAGAGTAGAGGTGAAGAGGGAACACAGAGAGAGAGAGACTGAGTAGGTTAAGTGTGTAAGCCAGTCATCATGTTCGGAGTGTGGCATGAAGCAGCAGAGGAGACCTGCGAGCTGCTGCTCTGGATTTGGGTTGGGACAGCTCATCTGAGTGTTGTCAGTCTCCGCTGTCCTGATGGCCAGAGCAGGAAGATTTGCTAAGCATGGACCAAAATGCCAACCTGGGATCTTTGGTGTATACAAGTCTGTGTTGCAGACCATGACTTGTTCTTCTCAGCGGGTGCAATCTGTGTAGAATGCACATCTGGTAACTGTGCTTGTGCTTGAGCAAGTCCTGTGGAGAAGTCATCGTGGAGAATTAGTGGTGGTCCTGGCTTGCCACAAAACCTGATCTTGTGGGCACTTGCAGCATCTTTTTTACATCCCTAACATCACCTTGACCGTTTAGTAGCCCTAAGCAAATAAAAGGTGCTCTGAGGTTTGGATCCTCAGTGAAAATTGTGGTTTCAAGTTGCTAATGGCCAGTCTCAGGGCTCCAGAAGCGATCAGCAGTAGTCAGATCACAGAAGGCAAGTTTTTTATCAGTGCTGGGGAATGATTTCAGAATTTAGGCATCTTGATTATAAAAGGATTCTGAATATCTGCGTTCACAGTGCTTGGAATACAAACAGGTGCAACTAAGGGACAAGGTGGACTACAGCCATTCATCTGTCCAAGGCAAGAGTCACTGCCAAGGCCTTTGCTCCATCCTTACTTGGCATCTTTGTGCAGAGCAGTCAGAGCAAATAATAGTAATGGACACTTCCTCATACCTGGCCAAAGCTGTTGGTACCCACAGAGTGACAGAGCAAAGATGAGATGAAGCTGAGTTACAAGCGCATATGAAACCCCAGCTGAGAGTCCTCTTCAGCTCTTTGACTTCGATACGGAAGGGCCACTTTATCTAGGACCAGGCCTGAAAGAGGGATTTTCTGTGATGAGAACTATTCCAATCCCAGACCTTCCTTGTAGGCATTTCTGTGTTTTAGAGCCAGATTTGTCTCCTGGGAAGGGAAGGGGCCAATGTCAGCCTCCCAGGTGGTTTCCCTAATCTGACGTTACAGATGCTACAGAGAGAACCGCAGACTGTCAGTCCTGCCACATTCCCCCGTGGGCACTTGACTGTGTTGAGTCTTGTTTGTACTTCTGGCCAACTCTGACCCACCTTGGGAGTCTTGTAAAAAGGGAAGAAATTTTATGCCCCCCCCAACCCCCGCAAAGTCCTGTGGACCAACCCTGAAATAACTTAAAACAAAGGCAATAATTAAAGGAGTGTGGACTCCTGAGGCTGCAGGCTGAGCACATCCCACCTTCTCACAACATGTGTAACCTACCTACTGAGTAGCCCTAAATCTGAGCAGGAGAATGGGAAGCGATGTGCTTCAGACTCTTCAATAGTAGGAATAAATGGGTATCTGGTAGAAATCCAGATTAACAGTTCCTTATCTGGGGCTAGACCCCTAAGAACTCACTGGATGGGTTTTATGGAGTTTATGAAGTTTATGCAGTGTTTTGAGTTTAAATGTATTTTCCTGGGGAGAAACTCCCAAAGGAGTATGTGTCTTTTTAAAAGGTAAGAAAGACTCACTGTATGGATGGCTCCGGAAAGGCCCCCAGTGTCACTGCAGTCCATGTTCATTTCTGCCAGAGCTTAGCCTCTAGGGCGTAATGGTCCATAGCTGCTTCTGTGACCTTGTGCCATTTTGAGACATCAGTGATGTAAAAATGTGTGGAGCCCTTGAGCTTCAGTCCCCAGAGTTTATTCTGCTGATTTTAGTAAGTTCCTATGTATGGAATGATAAACTGTGCCCTACAACAGAGAAACTCGCTTGAGAAAAGGAGATTTGGGCCCAGTGGAAAATTCTGGATATGTTCATTATCCATAAACAATGGATTTTATTGGTTTTTTGGAGTGTTCATTGGTTGTATGCATAAGAACTAATCAGTCGTTAATGTATTCTTTTTTTTTTGAATTTAACGGTTTATTATGATTTATAAGTCTCATTTTAAAAACATCAGTCCATCAAACCATGTAGAAGTAAGTATGCAAAAAGTCTGCAAAACAAAAACATACTTTAAGCATGTTTAAGTAGAGAGGTTATCTGAAATTCCAGATTTTCAGTCACTTCATTGTTATGCAGTGGCAGCCAAGTAATCCTTAACTTCAGTTGGAGTCAGCCTCCTAAATCCGGCTTCATTGCAGATTCCAACTTCTATGTTATCTTGTCATCTGCCCTTCAAAGCTTTCCTTTAGGGTTAATATGGCTGCATGAATGGCATCTTCAAGTTCCAGATCTTTATTATATCTTTTCTCAAGGAAAGTTTTCCCATTCACATAGTTCTTTCCCATTGCTGTGGCTTTCCAGGCAAAGTAAGCTCCAGATGGATGTGACTGAAATAAATATGGTTGTCCCTCATTCCAGCCACAAATAAGTAAAGAAACTCCAAATGGACGAACACCACCTGACTGGGTGTATTCTTGCATCACGGAAGCTACTCTCTGTACCAGCTGAGCTGTGGGAATGGGTTCTTGGTAAACGAGATAGTATTGTTGAGCTAGTTTTCGAGCTCTGCACAAGCACTCTGAAATCTGGGCCTATGCGGCTATACACCAAACCTATATGCTTGGTGATTGGCTCCACTTTGTGGACACTTCACTCTTCATACAAAATGGATTTCTGTTTCTTCTCAGTTGCCAAGACCACACCATTTGCAGCTTTTATTTCCACTGAAGGGGCTCCTCCAGCTACAGCAGCCAAAGCATATTCAATCTGGACAAGCTTACCAGATGGGCTGAATGTAGTCAGCGAAAAGCTGTAACCACGCTCCGCCATCTTTACCCAAAGACCCCATTAATGTATTCTTTATTGATGTTTAACTGAATTATGACATGTTCTTGTTACTAAGACATCATTTCTGAGTATAAGAAGAAAACAGCACGTTTTGATTGCTGGTATTGGTGAAGATTTATGTATTATTCCATAGACTAGTCATCACCTGATACTACTATTCCATTTCAGAGTTGACATTGCTCCAACATAAGCAGTTGGGATGTCACCATAGGCCAAGGGCCCTACTCAGTTGCCAGAGGACTCCTTACATTCCTGTTTTTCCTGCTGGCAAACCAGAGTATGCTGGCTAACTAATCAGAAAGAAGGTAGATGCCTGCATTACAAAGGCCTTATATTCGATTTTCTAGTCCTAGGAAAGGAATACAAACAGGGCTTGGAAACAGGTCTTCTCCCTTTTTTGTTCCCATCTTGTTTATTATTTAACGTGAAGGCTGTTTCATTCACAGTATCTGATATTCAGAAGGTAAGGATTTCTGAGGTTAGAGAAGATTTCATGAAGGGGTTGAGTTTGCTTATGAGAGAAAAGTGGGGTTCCAAGTGACGAGAAGAGTGGCCTAGGCAGATGAGGCCCTATTACAACCAAAGCGACTTCACTAGGATACATGCAGTACACTGGAGGGCAGTGAAGGGGGCAGCCTTGCCACATGGGCAGAGAAAAGTCTTGTGAAGTAGAAAATGAGATTTGATTATTTGAACAGTATTTGGATTTAGTAGTGAATTGTCATAGATTCTTAGATCACAGGAAGTGATGAAATGGGGTTTTGGGAAAAATGGTCTAGCAGAGACATACAGGATATATTGGAGCTGGAAAAGGCTGGCATCTGAGAAACCAGTTAGAAGATTATTACATCAGTCCCATCACACAGTAAGTGCCAGGATGTCACTGGTTGTACTGAGAACACAAAAGAAGAAATGGGGAATTCCCTGGCAGTCCAGTGGTTAAGACTTGACGCTCCCACTGCAGCGGGCGTGGGTTCAATCCCTGGTCAGGGAACTAAGATCCCACATGCCAGGTGGCATGGCCAAAAAAAGAAAAAAATAAAAAGAAGAAGAAATGGACTGGAGGGGTGCTGCAGAGGAGGAATGGTAGACTTTTATACCTGCTTACTGTTGTTATTCCGAAAAGAATCTGTGGCTCTTAAAATTTAGACACACTATACGCAAATAATTCTGGGGAGAGATCCAAAGGGAAGGTTTGGAAAGAACAAATGACATCAGGGTTGAGTCATGAATGAATGACTCATGAATGATGTCAGGCCTGTCACCTTCGCAAGAAGGGACTGGCCCTCTTCTTCACCAACACCCCTAAGCTATTGTAAATTTCAGAGGCCCTCTTCAGGTTTCTCTTGATCCTGAACGTAGAAAACAGGTTCTTAGGAACCCCCTGCAGTTTTATCTGACTTTGCTTTTCTGCTTGAGAATAAATGTTCTTTATTCTGTTGTCTGACTCAGGTTGCAGCATCTTCCAAAAATGACACAGTGGAGGTGAGGGAACCTGAAGGGCTGATGCTAGGAGGCTCCAGTACCCTGCTTTCCTGCTTTCCTAATCCTGAGTCTGGAACAGGGCTTTCCCGGAAGAGCTTCAAACACCTAGTGGGAAGTTAGAGGGCAGGTGAGGATCTGCTTGGAGGATATTTGTCACACTCCTACATTCTGTCCTCTCTTTCTCCAGCCCCTGTTGTTGGATGCTCCTGCTTTGGCTTAGAAACTGTTCTGGCATTAGTATTCAGCAGAGCAAGGGGCTTCTCCTTAGTAGTCCTAATTGTAAAGTGGGGAATAGGAGTAGGTGGAGAAAAAACATTAGATGAAGCCTGAGAATGGTCGCTGTCCGGGATGTCAGCTGCTCAGATGAGACACTTATAGTCTCTGCTTTATCCATATCTCATAGGCAGAGGTGCTTGGGTGGCAGATCTTTCTTTTATGCAGGACTACAGCTAGCTACTCCCAGAGGAAGCGGGGTCGGGGAGGGGGGCTGTTTAAATGGAACTCTCCTGGAAGTACTAGTACACATTTTGTGAGTCTTTACAACTGTTATATTCTCATCCATAGGCTTCCAGCATCCTTGGAATTCTGCAATTGGAGAAATGCCAAATAGTCTTAAGTTAGCTTAGACCCTGGTCTAGATCACCACTGTCATCTGTTCTACACTGGCTTCCTAACAGGTGCTCCTGCCTCTAATTGGGTTTTCCTCTAGTTCATCTGTCACACAGCAGCCAGTGTGATCTTTGTAACATTTGAGTCTGATTTTCCCACTCTCCTGCTTAAGCCCCCCATTACTTTCCATTTTCCTTAAGTGCAAACCATATAACATGTTGTGTATACACACCTGACACATGTATGTAGTAGGCATTCCAGATCAGGCACCTCAAGTCTCTAGCCTCACTTGCTTTACTTCCCCCTTGTACTCTGCTCCAATTCCACCCTCACCAAAATTTGCTTTTGTGCTAGGTCACGCCGCGGAGAGGTTGGTGATCCTGTGCATTTCCCTCTCCAGTTTCTCATTTTGAGACCGTTATTTCCTCCCCCAGCCAGCCCACTTTGAAGCAGGAACAAAAATTCAAAGAAACTGCCAGGACTTATGGATGAGGTTAAGAATATTTCACCTCCAGGATTCTAGCTAAGATGGGCAGGAGGAAAGAGAGAAGGTAACTCAAAACGGGAGTCCTCAGAGGCTGCAGGTGGTCAGGCAGCAGAGCAGGAGTTCAGAGGATACTTTCTTCACGCCACCCCAGGGCATCACCTGTGGTCAACCTCCTGTTCAACAGTCCTTGTCTCTTAAAGTCCCCCCTCTCAGCAGAGCACCAGAGATTTCGGTACTCCGTGTGGGGAGAGGAGCCTGGAGGGGGAACCTCTCCCCTCTGCCAAGTGGGCCCCAAACAACCAGTGACCAGGTGCATCAACTGCCGTGGTTACACCTCTACTTGGAACTATTCTCCCAGTTCTTCCCTTCCTTCTGTCTCACTCCTCCTAGTCCTTCCTCTTTCAATGGTAAAAACCACTTCTTCAGGAAGGTGTGCCTCAGTCCCCTGTCATAATCTCCAGGGTGCCCTGTACAGGTGCCTGTACTTCCCTTATTATTTTTTTTTAATTTATTTTTTTGGCCACACTGCACAGCACGTGGGATCTTAGTTCCCCGACCAGGGATCAAACCCGCGCCCCCTGCAGTGGAAGCACGGGAGTCTTAACCACTGGACCACAAGGGGAGTCCCCACTTCCCTTATTGACATTACTGTGTCAGGTGACCTTCAAAAGGTCTACATAGATAGCTTATTTACTCCTGACAACAAATGTGTTATGATTCCTATTCTACAGATGAGGACACAGGCACAGAGAGGTTAAGTCATGTGTCCTACTACATACAGGTCAGAAGTAGCAAGGCAGGCTACACGCCTGGGCAGTCTGGCTCCAGGACCCACCTTCTTAACCGCTAGGCTGTATTTGCCTCTTATACAAACATGTATATGTTTGGGACTGCTTGTTTAGCGTCCGTCTTCCCTTGAGGTGAAGTCCCGTAAGGGTAGGAGGTGTGTAATCAGTCATCACTGAATTCCTAGCTGTCAGCAGGCGTGTTGCTGCTTTGTTAATGTGTGTTAACAGTGGAGTATGTTTTACAAATTTTCTGTAAAAATTATACCCAATCACTTTTTCATACAATTTTTACAAATTGATCTTTATAAATTAGTCATTAGAATTTTGCGGGCCAAATACAAACTTGGTCTGGCTCCTGCCACTATTGCTAACTTATTTTCCGAATCTTACGGCATTCCTCTTCCCCTTCCCGTCACTTCCGGTACGCAGAGGCATCACGAGGGAGAAGGAGCAGTCATTCCGAGAGCAGAGCCGCCATCCTATCGTGCCTACCCCCACCGCACACGTAAGCAATGCGAGTGCCCGCACGCCTCGGCTCAGAACACATGATGGCGCCACAGAATCAGGCACGATCGTGAGATGTTCTTTGCCGACCCTTAATTGACTTACTGATACGTTCACTCCCTAATTCAACAGTTGTTTATTGTGTCTCTGCTATGGGCGAAATGCTCGGGATCAAAAGAGGTAAGGTCCCTGCCAACGGGACATACAGTTCACTGAAGACGAAATCATCATGTGATCCGGCAGTTCTAAACTAGGCGCAGTGCAAGCTCACCCTGTCAGCATCTAAGCCGGGATTTGGGCCCAAAGGGCCAGTTAGAAAGTGCCCGGCGCAGGGCTATTGCCCACCTCTGATTGGCTGGAGCGCCCGGCCTCGGCCAATCGGATACCGGCACGGCTAGAAACTTGAAAGTAAAGGGGTCCCAGGAAAGCCGGCCCCTCACTCCGCTCTTGGTTTTGGGTTTTGTCGCCCAGAGTTTTCTGGAATTCGGTTGCCCAGATTTGCCACTTATTAAGCCATATGGTCTTGGGAAGTCAACTTCTCTGAACGTCAATTTCCTTATTTGTAAAATGGAGAAAACCGGATTGTTGTGAGAATTCAAGTAAATCATGTAGGATGCATTTTTAAAATGTGAGCTCTTGTTGTCATCTGCCCAGTTTAATTGAATCCGACTCAGGGCAGGCTGTCTAGTTCGCAGCTTCATGAGAACGTGCCCTTCTTGTTGGTCTCGGATCTGAAGAGGAATGGGATTCTCAGTGGCTACCAGCAGGATGCTGTCCTTTAGGGATGGATATAAACCTCAGCTGACCAGGGTATTGGCAGCCTTGGCAGAGGGTTCCCTGTTGCCCAGAGCTGCTCCAAACAGGCTGGCTGGTTTCACTGTCCCAGTTGGAGCCTCAGCCTGCACCTCCCTGAGAACACTCACCTGGATTAAACAAATGCCAATCACCCTTCCAGTAGGTGCAGACAGTGAAATAAATTTAAAAATTTTTTAGTAAGCACCCTAAAATCAAATGCAAGGAAAAATCCTATCAATTCCCCCAGAGACCACGTTTATCTCTAGGAATTGTGTTTCAGTGGAAGCAACGTAGGAATCACCCTCTCAGTGCTAGGGCAGCTGCACTTCGTAATGAAACAGCAGTGGAAAGAGGGTAGTAGGCACCCAGACTTCAATTTTTGCTCTAAGCAAGATCCTCTGCCTCCAAAATAACTTTAAATTGAGTCTTGATATTGCTGCTTTTGACTGTCACGAAAAGCTTTGCTGTGTTTGAGATAAAAAAAGAGGGATAGTTGCCTCAAGATCTAGATTTTTTTTTAAAGCGACTGTTACAATAGTAAGACAGAAGGAGCATTTTTCCCTTAGATAACCAACTAGCAGTCTCCCTCAGTGTTGCTGCCTTACGTGGAGTTAGACCGTGGCGCTGCCTCCTAATAAACAATGTAGTCTCTAAGCAGTAACTCCATTGGTGGTGCGCTGGGAATTAGACTAGTCACTTGGGACGACAATATGGCGTCTGGCATTCTTACTTCTGTAAGCATAACGTGTGCATGCCCTCTGTTTTGATCAGTGGTTAAGAACTGAGAGAACATTCTTACCCTCCCCCCACTTTTTTAAAGTAAAAATAAATTTATTACTACCTCTATTTTTTACACTTTGATTTTCTCATTACATTACTTTGTTTTATTTTTAATTGACATATACATAGACTTGCAATGCACAAATATTAGGTGTATAATTCTAAGTTTTGACAATTGTATACACATGTGTAACCACCACTCCAATTAAGATACAGAACATTATAAAAAAAAAACAGAACATTTTCATTGTTATCAAATGGGGGTCCCGCTGCTTGCTGCTTACAAAATCAATACTCACAAATGGTAAAAAGGAAAAGGGCCTTTAATCAGAATGCCAGCAATCTGGGGAGATGGTGGACTCAACGTACCCCAAAAACCACCTCCGAAGATTCTGCTCGTGAAACTTTTAAAGGGAAGGAGGGAAGTAATCTCAGTTAATCACTGAGATGGGGGTCTGAGTCATCGCCATCCCCCACTGTGTGCGGGCTCCTCAACTTCTTGTGATCTTCCTCTAGATGTGATCATGTTCACACAGTTTGATCACAGAGTCTGTTTGGGAGATTACTGAAGGGGAAGCTAGGGAAGAGATCTAGTCATCTGTTAATCACTTATTCTTCTCTTCTACTTCTCTGATCTGTGGAAAGGACCAACAAGTTAGGCAAGGTTTTGTGTGACTAAAAGATTTGAAAGGTGTGCTTGGGCCATTGATGAGTAGAGCATGGGGGTGCCGGGCTTAAAAGTTAGTTACTATACAGCTTTACTAAAGTGACAAGAAAAGGGGCTTCCTGCTGAGGGTGGCCTCCTGCAAAGAGCTGCTTACACTGAATCTCATACAAATGGATTAAACAGTATGCATCTCTTGTGTCTGGCATCTTTCCTTCAACATAATGTCTGTAAGATTCATCTATTTCATCATGTGTATCAGTAGTTTGTTCCTTTTTATTGCTGAGAAGTATTCCATTTAATAAATATACCAAAATTTATTTATCCATTCTCCTGTTATTTATTTATTTTTGGCTGTGTTGGGTCTTCGTTGCTGTGCACAGGCTTTCTCTAGCTGCGGCAAGCGGGGGCTACTCTTCGTTGCGGTGCACGGGCTTCTCATTGCAGTGGCTTCTCTTGTTGTGGAGCATGGGCTCTAGGCGCACGGGCTTCAATAGTTGTGGCTCGTGGGCTCTAAAGCGCAGGCTCGGTAGTTGTGGTGCACGGGCTTAGTTGCTCCACGGCATATGGGATCTTCCCGGACCAGGGCTCGAACCCGTGTCCCCTGCGTTGGCAGGCGGATTCTTAACCACTGCGCCACCAGGGAAGCCCCTATCCATTCTCCTGTTGATGAACATTTGGGTTGTTTCCAGTTTGGGACTATTATGAGTAAATCTGCTGTGAACATTTGTGTACAAGTCTTTATGTTTCATTTCTCTTGGAAAGTAACTAGGAGTAGAACTGCTGGATCACAGAGTAAGTATAGGTTTAACTTCTTGAGAAACTGCAGAACAGTTATACAAAACCATTGTACCATTTTACCTTCTCTCCAGAGGCTTAAGAGAGTTCCAGTTGCTCCTGACAGTTTCCTTGCTTGACCAACATTTAGTCAGGCTCCTGAACCTTCTCCTAGGACCATCTGTGCACTTGTAAAATCTAGTTTTAACAAGAACCGCCCACCCTTGATATCTGATCGCCCTCAATATCTGGTCAGGTTCTTCATCCTCCACCATCTCCCAGGTGTTGTCTGATCATCCTGGCCTGTCTTCAGCAAGAATACTGTTACATCGGTTTAACAAAAACTCTCCTTACCCCTGTTTCCTCTTAGTAATTTTCCATCCACTCCCCTGCTCCTTGGCTATAAATTCCCACTTGCCCATGCTGTATTTGGAATTGAGCCCCATTTTTCTCCTCTGGTGCAAAATCCCATTGCAGTCATCCCTATACTTATGGCAATGGTCCTAAGTAGAGTTTCCGTTATCATCTTTAGCAAGTGTCTTTGATTTTTTTTTTTCTTTAACATTCCACAACCTTATCAACACATGGTGGGTCAATCTTTAATTTTAGCCATTCTAACCAGTGTGCAGTGGTATCTCATTGTGACTTTGATTTGCATTTCCTTAATAACTAATAATTTTTAATGAGCTCTTTTTCTTGTGCTTACTGACCATTTATCCTTTTGTTTTTTTAAATATTTACTTATTTATTTTAGCTGCACCATGTTTTAGTTGTGGCACGTGGGATCTTTATTGCAGCATGCGGGAAATTTTTTTTTTTTTTTTTTTTTTTAGTTGCGGCATGCGTGTGGGATCTAGTGCCCCGACCACCCAACCATGGATCAAACCCTGGCCCCCTGCATTGGGAGCTCGGAGTCTTAGCCACTGGACCAGCAGGGAAGTCATATATTCATACATTTTGACATAGATGTTGCAATGATTAGAAATGTGTCCTAGAGTAACATATTTTGAACTAAAATCTTCATTAGTCTATTCAGCCATACATTAAAAAATATTAATTGGGTGTCTACCATGTGCCATGCACTTTTCTAGGTTCTTTAATCTACTGTGATTAAGACAGATAAGATCTTTGCTCTTGTCTGAAGAGTTAATATTTTAGTGGGGAGAGACAAAATGTAAACTGGAAGCAAACAAGTAAGATGATTTTTGATAGTGTGGAAATGCTCACTGAAGTGTTAGCAATTAATAATAAAACATGGAAACAACCTATATCCCTAAGGGGGGGGAGAAAGGGGACTTAGGTAATTTACATGATATGAGACTGACGGACTATAATGACATTAAACCGATAATTGACTTTAAAAAATACTTAGCCGTATAAAAAAGCAAATTTAAAATTGTATGTGTACTTTGTTTAGGACTATGTAAAACACCTGTGCTACGATGCATATGTACAGAAATTAGAAGGACCCAGAAGGTAAAGAAAACGCTGGGGTTTTTTTTGTTTTTGTTTTTGTTTTTTGTGGTGGAATTATGGGGGTTTAAGGCGTTTGGTTTCGCTTTCTTTGTTGCTGTCTTACACGTTATCTCGTTCGCTAACAGTAGAAACTGTCATCATAGAGTTTTCTCCTAGGACTTTCCTTTGCGCAAGGCTTTACAGCTCAGAAACTTACACATTTATTATGAGACGTGGCAGACCTAAAAATAAAATTTAGGTTACTTCAGAGTGACGTAAGGCAAAGAAGTGAGATCTACGAGTTTCACCCCATAGAACTTACGCATTCCAGGCACGATGAGGTTGCTCCCGGGAAAGTCCGCGGAAAAAGCAGGTTTGCGCACGAGGAGGGGAATCGAAGCCCGATGTTAGGCCCTGCGTGGCGCCGCGCGGATGGTGACGTCTCGCGCCGGGCGGGAACTGACGTCATCTTCGCGCATCGCCGCTTCCGGTCCGCGTGAGTGTGGTTCTTGCGCCGGCAGAGAGCTCAGGGCTGGTGTTGCCGTGCGTGCGGTTGTGTTTTTCGCCAGTCGGCCTTCTTCCTCCGGGACCATGGCCACCGATTCGTGGGCCCTGGCAGTGGACGAGCAGGAAGCGGCTGTCAAGTCGGTCAGTGGCTTCAGCTCCAGGCGGGGCGAGCGTAGTAGGAGGGCCCAAGCCGACCCTGCTTGGAGTCCAGGGAGCTCTCTGGGTTGGGCAGGCCCGTGGCCCACACACCCGTAAAGGTTTGCTGGGAGGAATCTCTTAGCTTTGTTTTGCGGCTAAGGCAGAAGAGACCAGTATGGAGCCTTTTCCTTTGATCTGGGCCAGTTAAAGACTTTTATCCTGTGGCAAATCTGGCCCTGCTATGTATGCTGTCTTTTCTGCACTGCACCTCCTTCTCAGTGGGGATTGTAAGAAAAGGCGCAATGCTGATTCTCTTTTTTCATCTGGTTTCTGAGTGATTCTCTGCTACTCTTATTTTACCATTTTTTAGATGCGTGCTTAACATGGTTGGCAGTTTGTAGCACTTTGCAGAATAACAGATTCAGGTTTATATTTAGTGTTTCAGTCTACTGCAAACGGGGGGAGGCACTACAAATTGTTTCATCTGTGTTTAAAGAGACATTTAATTTCATACACTGGTTCTTTGATTAATGAAGATCCATTCAGTGGGAAGTTAACTATAGTGTAAACTGTGACTCTCCGTTCTTATCTCTAAGTTACCTTTGTTTGGTGGTAATAGACCATTGATTTTAAGAATATAGGGGTTTTTTGTAGTCAGAAGTCTTTCCCCCCACCCCCACCCCACCTCGGTGCGGCATGAGGGATCTTAGTTCCCAGGGATCGAACCTGCGCCCTCTACAGTGGAAGCGTGGAGTCTTAACCACTGGACCTCTAGGGAAGTCCCATGTAGTCTGAAGTCTTATGTAACCTTTTAATGCCTAAATTACATTTCTTTTCCAGTCACCCTTTATTGCTTTGGGAGGATTGTCAGTTTCTCAGCAGATAGTTGAAATGGGCTAAATCCAGGAAAGTTTAGGAAGAAGCTTTACAAACTAGTTAGGAAGCCTAGAATGTGGGAGGTGCTGTGAAAAGGGTAAGAATAATGTGAGAAATGAACTTTGAATAGGGAGAGGATGTTTATGAGTAGGAAAGTCAGGGAAATTCCTCATGAAGAAGTTTATATTTGTGCTGGATATTAGAAAATAATCATTTAAGATAGAGATGAAGGTGAACGGCATTTTAGAATAGAATGCACAGAAGTGCTGGACTTGCCTAGAGAACAGGAATCAGAACTCATTTTTGCTGCAGCTTAAGCTTATCGGGTTGTAGTAGGAGCAGTACTGAAAATATCGTAGGAGTGTACTTTGGACCTTAACAAAGAACTTAAAAATGAAAGGCTTTATTTGGCTGGTTTGGGGGTTTTTAAGAAGGATATTGACAAGATTAGATCTGAGAGCTAGCAAGATTTATTGGACTGCAGAGAACAGTATATATTAGGAGTGATGTCTAAAGGAAAGGAGATCAATGTGGAAGTTACTCTTATAGCCCAGAGATAGAGGGCCTATGTTGAATGATGAAAGTGAAGATGAGGGGATGGATTCAAGAGATAATTGTGGAGGTATGAAGATTTAAAAAAAAGAAGAGAAGGGAGATAAAGGCAAAGATTACTGTTTTCAACCTGGATCCCACAAGGTGGTATTAATATAGTGCTAATAACAGGATTAGGGGAGTGGGAGGAACAGCAGATTTGATATGTAGGATGATGAGTTCATGTTTGGCTGTTCTGAATTTGAGGTAAGGAGGACAACTTGGTAAGTACCTGTGTTGGGAATCACCAAGAGGTGTACAGGTTCAATGATTTCCCGGGAGAACTCATAGGACTCAGCATATGATTGTACTCACAGCTGTGATTTATTACAATGAAAAGCAAAATTAGCAAAAGGAAAAGGCCCGTGTTGCAAAGTCCAGAGGAAACCAGGCACAAGCTTCCAAGAATCTTCTCCCAGAGGAGTCACAAGCTCCACTTAATTCCTGCTTAATTCCTCTAGCCACAGATTGTAATAACACATATGAAGTGTTGTCAGAGAAGCTCATTGGAGACTCAGTGCTCAGTGTTTTTATTAGGGGTCCATCACATCGTCATTCTTTGCCTAGCAGTACCAAAATTCCAGACCCCTAGAAGGAAACCAGGTGTTATCATAAACCGCATGTTTTTAGAAAGATAGTTAGTGAACCCCTCAGCGGTTCTGGGAATGGTGGGAACCCTCTCCAAATCCAAGTTTCCAGATGCCAGCCAGGGGCCAACTTTGCAAGCTGGCTTTCCTAAGGATAGCAGTCAGTCCTGCTGTGTTAACTCTTTTCTATACAGTGCCCATCAAGCATTTGGAAATGTGGCACTGGAGTTCAGGAGGAATCAGGTCAGAAGTATAAAACTGACAGCCACAAATAAATCAAAAAGTATTATAAAGGATACGATTCTGTACTCTAGAATTTAAATCTAGTATTTAGCATCAGATATTCCCTAAAAGACAGTTACTGAGAATTGATTTCAAATCTTTTTTAACCTACAACCCTAATCTAGCTGTGTTATTATGAATAACACAAATATAGACCTAAACATACTTGGTATCTGGTTTCAACCACTCTGCTTATTGGGTGGCTGGTATAAGTAAATGTTTTAAAATGTTGCTTCCTGGGAATTCCCTGGCGGTCCAGTGGTTGGGACTCCGCACTTCAACTGCAGGGGGCACAGGTTTCATCTCTGGTCGGGGAACTAAGATCCCACATGCCATGCGGCGCGGCCAAAAAAATAAAATAAAAATTAAAAATAAGTAAATAAACATAGCTTCCTAACAGTTGGGTAAGACCCTCCCCCCTTTTTTGTTTTACCATTTAGACTTGTGTACATTAGCTTAATAAATGTAGTTAACCATTGAACAACTTGGGGGTTATGAGCCCCCAACCCTCCCTGCAGTTGAAAATCGCCAAATAATTAACATTGTCCTTCCGTATATGTGGTTCCACATCTTTGGATTCAACCAACCATGGGTTGAGTAATACTGTAGCATTTATCCTTGAATAAGTGAACCCTTGAAGTTCAAACCTTGTGTTTAACGGTCAATTGTGTAATTCATGGTATTTGGTTATCAGGTGTCTCTACTCTTGTTTCCTTTTATTCCCATTCAGATGAGTAATTTGCAGATCAAGGAAGAGAAAGTCAAACCAGATACCAATGGTGAGTCACTAGTAACTAGAAGCTACATGTGCACTTCTGCTTTGCACTCATAGCTGCAGTGTGGAAAGGAGCTTTCATTTAGCATGTTTGGCAAATGTCAGCACTGGATTTGAGAACCAGTAAATTCAGTTTCATTAATGATGGAGATAGATTAGTTTTCCAGATTTTATCTAGCTTCTGACTCCTTAAAATCAAGAATCACTATTGGATTGTACAGTCACTGTTCACTTGATAATGTTTCCGTAAGTTTTTTTTAATTTAATTTTTTAAAAGGTTAATCTGGGTTCAAAATTCAGAAAGTATAAGTAAGTGAAAGGCCTCCTTCCCATCCTGAACCACCATTTACCCAGATCCCACGCCCCACCTATATTACTTTGCTAGGGCTCCCACAACAAAGTATTACAAACTAGGTGGTTTAACAACAGAAATTTATTGTCTCAGATCTGGAGGCCAGAAGTGTGAGATCAAGGTGTCATCTGGTTTAGTTCCTCCTAAAGGCTGTGAGGAAGAATCTATTCCCTGTCTCTTCCTAGCTTCTGATGGTTTGCTGGCTATCTTTGGCATTCCTTGGCTTATAGGCATTTCTGCCATCATCACCCCAGTCTCTGCCTTCATGGTGTTGTGCATGTCTACATCCAGAATTTCCCTTTTTAATAAGAACATTGGTCATACTGGATTAGGGCCCATCCTAACAACCTCATCTTAACTAATTACATCTGCAGTGAACCTATCTCAAAAGGAGATCACATTCTGAGATACTGGGGGGTTAGGACTTGATCATATGAATTTTGGGGGGGACACAGTTCAACCCATATACCACCCTATGCTATAAGTAACCACTGTTATTGGATTTTTAATATTCTTCCAAAGTTTCTTTTTTTTTTAAATTGAAGTATAGTTGATTTACAATGTTGTGTTCATTTCTGCTGTACAGCAAAGTGATTCAGTTATACATACATACACATTCTTTTTTCATATATTCTTTTCCATTGTGGTTTATCATAGGATATTGAATATAGTTCTCTGTGCTATACAGTAGGACCTTGTTGTTTATCCATTCTACGTATAATAGCTTACATCTGCTAACCTCAACCTCCCACTCCATCCTTCCCCCAACCCCCTCCCCATCCTTCCCCCAACCCCCTCCCCCTTGGCAACCACCAGTCTGTTCTCTATGTCTGTGACTGTTTCTGTTTCATAGATAGGTTCATTTGTGTCATATTTTAGATTCCACATATAAGTGATCTCATATGGTATTTGTCTTTCTCTTTCTGACTTACTTCACTTAGTATGATAATCTCAGTTGCACTTCCAATGTTTCTTTATGCAAATCAAATACAGATTTTTCTCCCTCTCTCCCTCTCTCTCACCAAAAGGTGGCAGAGTATACACAGTGCACTTACTTTTTTTCATTCAACAACATACCTTGGCAAGCTTTCCTTACCAGTAAATGGAGTTTCCTCACTCAGTTTTGTAACTGCATAGTATTACATTGTGTTGATAGACCATAATTTATTTAACCAGTCATCTTTTGATAGATACTTGGGTTGGTCACATTCTTTCACTGTTATAAAGTGTTTCATGTAATAACCATGAACTTAATTCTTTTTACACGTATGCAAATACATTTGTAGGATAAATTCCCCCAAAATGGATATCCATGGTCAAAGGCATATGCACTTGCACTTTTTATCAGTATTTTTCAAGGTACCCTCCATAAATATTATACCAATTTATATTTCTATCAGTAAAGCATGAAAGTGTTTTCCTATAGCCCCACCACAGAATTTTTAGTCAAAAACTTGAAATTTTGCTAATCTGACAGGTAAAACATGGTGGATCAGTGTAATACATTTTGTATTTCATTAATAAGGTTGAATATTTTCATAAGTATAAAGGAATTTGTGTTTCCTTTTCTACTGAGCTTTTTGTCTTTTTTCTAAATATGAACTTCATATTTTAAGATTGTGATAGAAGTTGCTAATACTTCAGTCAGTTTTGTCTTTTGACTTTTTTCTTGTGTATTCTTGCTCTGCAAACTTTTTTTTTTTTAATTATTTATTTATTTATTTGGCTGCACCGGGTCTTAGTTTCGGCATGCAGGATCTTCGTTGCAGCATGCGGGATCTTTAGTTGCTGCATTCAGGATCTAGTTTCCTGACCAGGGATGGAACCTGGGCCCCCTGCATTGGGAGCATGGAGTCTTAACCACTGGACCACCAGGGAAGTCCCTCTGCAAACATTTTTATATAGTCAAACGTATCAGTCTTTTACATTATTATTTCTGGAATTTGAGTCAGTTTTCATACTTCAGTCTTTGATCCTTTTGGAATTTTTCCTGGTGTGAATTGTGAGGTATGGATCCAAAGTGTTTTCTCTAGTGTGTTTCACCTTTTTAATTTCAAGATGGCTACAGATTTGTTTCAGTGCCACTTTTGTAATAGTCCATTCTTCCTCTCTAGTTTGAGATCCACCTGTATTATATACCAAATTCTGCATTTTCTCATCTATCCTATCAAGTTTATTTTGCATATTCATGTACCAGGTTCATATTCCTGATTGCTGGAGCATTATGACATGCTTTAATATCTGTGAGTGCTGGTCCCCATTCATTGATCTTTTGTTTTTTTGGCTGTGCCGCACAGCATGCGGGATCTTAGGTCCCCGACCAGGGATCGAACCCACACCCCCTGCAGTGGAAGCACAGAGTCTTAACCACTGGACCGCCAGGGAAGTCCCCATTGATCTTTTTTTAGAGTGTTCCTGGCTATTCTTATTTTCCATATGTATTCTGTTATAGTCAACTTGACTAGTTCTAAGAAGACAAAGAATCTTTTAGTATTTCTCCTAGGACCATGTTACATTTATAACTTAACATCTATATGCTATTGAGTCTTTCTATAAAACCTATGATTAAGTCTTTCCTTTTTTTTCAAATCCCTTTTTGTGTCCTTTAGGAATGTTTTAATGACTGTAGCATATGTGATGTCCCCTCTTTCATTTCTATTACTGGCGGTATGTGTTTGTTCTCTTTTTTTTGATGAGTCTACCTAGAGACTTATCAGTTTTTTTTATCTTTTCAAAGAGCTAGGCTTCGGCAATGTTAATTTTCTTGAATATTTGTCTTTTATTTCATCGATTTCTACTCTGTATTTTTTTCCTTCTACTTACTTGGGGTTTACTTTCCTCTTCTTTTTTATCATATACTTAAAATAGTTTCAGTTTCCCTTTTGATTTCTTCATTGGCCCATGGATAATTTAGAACTGTGTTGTTTGATTTCCAGATATTTGGGGGTTTCTAGATATCTTATTAATTTCTAATTTAACTCCATTTTGATCAGAAGCCATTAAATATGATTCTGCAGTTATTGGGTATAGTGTCCTCTAAATGTCAATTAGGCCACTGTTGTTGATAGTGTTACTCAGATCTTCTATGTCTTGACTGTTTTTTGTTTGTTTGCTTTTTGGTCTAGTTCTTCCAGTTGTTGAAAGAGAAGTGTTAAAATTTCCAACGACAATTGTGGAATAGTCTTATTTCTCCCTTTAATTTTGTCAGTTTTGGCCTCCTGTGTTTTGTAGATCTGTTGCCAGGTACATTCACATTTATGTCTTCCTGATGAATGGACCTCTTATTAGAAATATCCTCCTTTATCTCTGGTGGTGATTTTGGTCTTAAAATCTGCATTACCTGAGCCACTCCAGCCTTCATATGCTTACTGGTTGCGCGATGTATCTCTTTCCATCCACTGACTTTCAACTTGTTTGTGTCTTTGTATTTAAAGTGTGTCTCTTGTAGGAGTATAATCTATAAAAATTTTGAATCACTATGTTGGACACCTGAAACTAATACAGTATTGTAAATTAACTATACCTCAATTTAAAAAAATTAAAAAATAAAGTGTGCCTCTTGTAGACAGCTGACAGTTGGATCTTGCTTTTTTATCCATTCTACTAATCTCTGTCTTTTAATTGGAGTATTTTATCCGTTTGCATTTAATGTAATTATTGATGTGGTTGGGTTTAGGTTAGCAATTTTACTGTTTGTTTGTCCCCTTATATTTTGTTTCTCTGCCTCTTTTCCTGCTTTCTTTTGGGTTAATTGAATATCTTAGAGTTCCATTTTAATTTATTTATGAGCTTTTTAGCTTTATCTCTTTGCGTTAGTTTATGAGTGTTTTAAAGTTTTCTTCATATAAGTCTCACATATTTTTTGTTAATTTTATTTCTAGGTGCAATATTTTATCTTCTAAGTTGCTATTATAAAGAGAATCTTTTCAATAATATCTCTATTTATAAAAGCTACTGATTTCTATTTATTTATTTTGGACCTAGCTCTTTTATCTTTTCCTGAGATATCTTATTTTGTAGTCATTTTTAAGTTGATACTCTTAGTCCTGCAAGTTTACAATCATGTAATCTAAAAAAGTGATCATTGGGCTTCCCTGGTGGTGCAGTGGTTGAGAATCTGCTTGCCAATGCAGGGGACACGGGTTCGAGCCCTGGTCTGGGAAGATCCCACATGCTGCAGAGCAACTGGGCCTGTGAGCCACAACTACTGAGCCTGCGCTCTGCAACAAGAGAGGCCGCAATAGTGAGAGGCCCGCGCACCGTGATGAAGAGTGGCCCCCGCTTGCCGCAACTAGAGAAAGCCCTTGCACAGAAACGAAGACCCAACACAGCCAAAAATAAATTAATTAATTAATTTAAAAAAAAATGATCATTTTACCTCTTCCTTTTAATTTTGAATACATTTATTTTCTTTCTCATGTCTCATTGTGTCTGCTAACATAATGCTATATTTTAAATATAGTTATAATAATGCTATATTTTATTTTATTTTTTAAAATTTTATTTATTTATTTATTTATTTTTGGCTGCATTTGGGTCTTCGTTGT
This sequence comes from Balaenoptera ricei, assembly GCF_028023285.1. Classification (NCBI taxonomy): domain Eukaryota; kingdom Metazoa; phylum Chordata; class Mammalia; order Artiodactyla; family Balaenopteridae; genus Balaenoptera; species Balaenoptera ricei. Next base: position 50,682,748 of record NC_082657.1, on the reverse strand, counting down.
TGCGCATGGGCTTTCTCTACTTGCCGCGAGCGGGGGCTATTCTTCGTTGCAGCACGCAGGCTTCTCATTGTGGTGGCTTCTCTTGTTGCGGAGCACAGGCTCTAGGTGCGCGGGCTTCAGTAGTTGTGGCACGTGGGCTCAGTAGTTGTGGCTCGCAGGCCCTAGAGCGCAGGCTCAGTAGTTGTGGCGCACAAGCTTAGTCGCTCCACGGCATGTGGGATCTTCCCGGACCAGGGCTCGAACCTGTGTCCTCTGCACTGGCAGGCGGATTCGTAACCACTGTGCCACCAGGGAAGCCCTAATGCTATATTTTAAATAAGTAAGTCAGAGGTGACATATCTGATCACTCTGAAGTCAGCCAGCATTTCTAGAAATTTGAAATTTTCTTATGCACTAAACTTCCTAGGAATAAAAATCCATTAAATGTATAGAAACGCCAACTATTTAAATTTTGATCACTTAAATAAGGTTTGATATTTATATTGTCCCACCTTTTGAGTGGATTTTATTTTAAAATAAATGTATTTATTTATATTTATTTTTGGCTGTGTTGGGTCTTCGTTGCTGTGCACGGCCTTTCTCTAGTTGCGGCGAGTGGGGGCTACTCTTTGTTGCATTGTGCGTGCTTCTCATTGTGGTGGCTTCTCTTGTTGTGCAGCACAGGCTCTAGGCGCGTGGGCTTCAATAGTTGTGACTCACAGGCTCTAGAGCATAGGCTCAGTAGTTGTGGCGCACCGCTTTAATTGCTTCGCCACATGTGGGATCTTCCTGGACCAGGGCTTGAACCCGTGTCCCCTGCATTGGCAGGCAGATTCTTAACCACTGCACCACTAGGGAGGTCCCCTTTTGAGTGGATTTGATACTTGCCTTTCTGATTATGATAACTGTTTTCTTGTGCAGGTGTTATCAAAACCGATGCCACTCCAGAGAAAACAGAAGAAGAAGAGAAAGGTAACTAATCTTTGAAACCCTGTAGCAAGAGACATAGTATCACCTAGGACGTGCCTCTCTGGAGCCAGAGGCATTCTGAGTTATAAGATCAAGGAGATGAGGGGAATCAGCCAAGGAAATTGAAAACAGTGAGATAGAAGGAGAACCAAAAGAGAGTGGTATCCCAGAAACCAAAAGAAGGAAGTGTTTCAAAAGTAGGGAGTCATATATAGGTAATAAGTTGGTTAAGAGAACTAAAAATTGTTCAGTTGATTTAGAGTGTAGAGTCATTGGTGAGCTTGACAAGGGCTGTTGAGGTCAGGTGGGGAGGTTAAATTAAAAAAACCTCTTCAGTGTACATTCTGCAGAGAAGGGGAGAAGAGAAAGTGAAGACATGAGTACAGACAGCCCTGTCAGGGAATGTCCCGTGAAGGGGAGCAGAGAACTGGGACAGTAACTGGATGGGGATGTGGGATAAAGGCGGAAGCACATTTATGATGAGACGTGTTACAACGTGTATACGTGTATACGTGTTACAACGTGTATACATGTTACAACGTGTATACATGTTACAACGTGTATACGTGCTGGGGGGAATGATCCATTAGAGGGAGAAACTGATCATGCAAGAGAGAAGGTCACTGCTGGGAGAAATATCCTTGTCTGCAAGACGGAATGGGACCCATTGTATGAGTAGAGGGGCTAGCCTCAGGAGCACGGCGGTCCATCCATAGTCACAGCAGGGAAGGTGGAAAGGACGCACACAAACGCAAGTGGGTGTGTGGGTTGTCACGGCAGCGCGTGGGGGTGCTTCTGATTACGTTCACTTCTCAGGGAAGTGAGTAGCAGGGTCATTAGATGAGTGAGACTGTGGAGAGGTTAGAAGTTGAAGAGAGAAGAAATAAGTGGCATATAGAAACATAAAGTCTTGCTGGGCAGCTCAGCCCACTTGAGTCTAGCAGTCAGGAGTTTAAAGTTAGACCTTTTGGTGTGATTATGTTTTTCTCCCACCTTGCTGGGCCATTCAGGTGTGGGTGCAGACATGGGGAGAGAGGTTTCACAAGGGTGGGGTTTGCCCAGTGACTATGAGGAAGATCTACTGGTTTTTTCCTACAGAGGACAGAGCCGCCCAGTCCTTACTCAACAAGCTGATCAGAAGCAACCTTGTCGATAACACCAACCAAGTGGAAGTCCTGCAGCGGGATCCAAACTCCCCACTCTACTCGGTGAAGTCCTTCGAGGAGCTTCGGCTGTGAGTATCTGTTCCTTTGAACAACTGTTCCTTGCTAGTCCCTCCTTTATAAGACTTAGCATATCAGAGATCTTGTGGGAATTTTACTTTCTCCTTTTATTTTTAAAAAATCTTAGTATATTTACTTTCTTTGACTAGTTAATAATTCACATGTTTCAAAAGTTTAAAAGTGTGAAAAAGTGATGGTCTCCTTCCACCCTTGTCTCTTGGCTACCCAGTTCTTCTCCTTAGGGATTTTTTAATGCCACAAATTTATTCATCATAGCTGAAAGTCTTTTTTCTTTTATGCTCTTAGAACTTTCAATAAAATATTGGCTGACAGGTGATTTCTGGATGTCAGGAACATTTCTTATTAGGTAAGCCCTTTTGTTAGACTATAGGGTTTACAGTGTTAAGAACAGTTTATCTGCTTTTATAAAATCTGTCCAAGAAGCCTGTGCAGGATTCCCAGTAACTGCAGTGGAAATCAGCCTTCAGTGTTCCAGAATTTTTTGAAAAATCCAGAACCCAGAATTAAGCCCTAAGTGTGCACATTTATGCACTGTGGTGAGAATGACTTCTAACATGTCCTTGTTTTAAAGGCAGAGAATTATGTAATGTTATGCCAAGTTTTTTGTTTCCTTCAGTAAGTTAGTAAAGAGGTATTTAGGGTTGTTGGTTTATGTACATGACACTGTGCTGGGTGTTATGAGTAACACAAGACATAGCTACCATTCTTGCTGCCTGCCAGGACTCAAATCATAGAAAATAGCTAGTGAATAAGAAAGTGGTGGAATGAATGGATTCTTTGCCTTTGTTCAGCAAAATCTATCATATGCCCCCTGTAGGCAAATAGGGGCCACGTTTCTGCCAACTATTTCCACCACTTTAGAGTAAGAGACACTTAAAATAAGAGAGCTAACTAGAACCAAATCAAGTTGTTAATGCAGCAATAGCTAAGAGCAAGGTTTTTAAAGTGAGGCCTCTTTTTTTGAATATTTTCAGGACATTATACTTTTCTATGTGTATTTTCTTTGTCAAAGGCTTTTTTCAGCAAACCTGTCATCTCTGCTTCCATTCATAAATTCTGTCCGAGCAGCTAGATGTGCTCTGACAGCTTGCTTTTCCAAGTATCAGTGGTCTTTTTAAGTTCCTTTCATTTAAAGGACTGGAGTTCTCAGGTCAACCAGTGATGAACTGTCCTCTTTGAAAAGGCAAGTTCTTTCTGATTTAATTGTTAGTAGCCAAAGGAAACAAAGAATAAAACCTAGGTTACCGAATATACTTTGTCTATTTTTTACTGAAAAGATCTGCAAAATAAAAGAAAAATAATGAGCCACTGAAAGTTCTTGGATCACTTGAGTCCTCTTTCAGTAGTGACTTTGTTTCCTTGGCAACCAAATCAGAATCTGCTAAGCTTCACAACCTTTTCTTCCAAATGGATGTTACTTTTCAAAGTTCTTTGTATCGGAGAACCACCATATGCCAGAAGAATTGCCTTTTAGAGAGCCTGTTAAACTTTAAGGAAGGCTTAGAGAACACTCCTGACTTGGTTTGACTTTTCTTTAAAAACAGTGTGGTGGGATTTTTGTTAAACACCCTGTCAATTTAGAGGTAGCAGAGAGCTTATTATAAATGTACTACAAAAGCAGCTTTATTTTATATTTGTTGTGTGGCTACTTATGGAAGAAGTTGGTGCTTTTCTAGTTTTGATTTTGCCTAGACATAATAAGTAAATCTCATCACTCGTAAAGTTCAGTATGATAACTGAACTCCCTTTACCTATTTACTAGAAACTGGCTGAATCAATTTTCTTACCTCTCAATTGTCCCGAGTTCTTGCACAGCTGGCTTTGGAAGGCCCATGGAACACAAAATGACTGTGGTTCAGTGGAACATCTGCACTAAGAAATGAAAACTGAAATCTCATTCCCTAAAGGGACTTCTGTATCTTAGTGGCATAGTAAGCAGTGTTTATTTTTAGATATGTCTTTTATAATTTATTTTATACTATGAATTAATAAGTACCATTCTTCCAGTATCCTGGGAATGTTTGTCATCCAAGGCCAACCAAATCTGTGGGTCTCCTGAAAGATGAATTTCTCCAAGAAAGGAAACTAGCCCGGATTGTATAAATTGCATAATAGTTTCAGACTAAGATTTAGTAGGGAAAGATTTTGGTTTTGTTTTGTTTTAGTTAGTATTTTTTAAGGCACAGGAAAATATGTCTGACAGGAAGTATCATTTTTTGCTAGATATAGGGAAAAATAAAATTCTAGGCCTTTAAAACAATTTCAACAACTAGGAATCCATCTTTCTCTCCCCGGCCTCCTAGGAAACCACAGCTTCTGCAGGGAGTCTATGCCATGGGGTTCAATCGACCATCCAAGATACAAGAGAATGCGTTACCCATGATGCTTGCTGAGCCGTAAGTATATGGACCCTGGCACACCTCTTCAGAACTGGGTTCAGCATCTTCCACCAAGAGCTGTAGTGTTCCTGAGCACAAGATGGGCCGTTGGGAGCAACGTGCTTCTTCAGGGGAACAGCTTAGACAGGTGCAGAGAGAGTCTGATGCAATTCAATACAGTTTCTGCCTTTTCCACTTAATAAAAACTGATAGAAAAAGTTAGTGCTGTTATTCTATGCAGCTTTAAAAACTGTTTTTTTGTTGTTGTTGTTGCTATTGTTTTTTAATAATTTTGAAAATTTTGGGACCTGCAAAAAATATCAGGAGCAATACCAGGAACATCTCCGTAACCCCATGCTGCCAAGAAATAAAGCTGCCATTAATCTAGTTGGCAGTTGTAGCCCCCACGTAACTCCCTCCATTCACAGCCCCCTCCCCCTCCCCCTCCCAAGTGAGCATCACTGATGTGGGTCATTATTCTCTCATGTTTCTTTATCCTTTTACTACGTAGTTTGCTTTCATTGTTTGTTTTTTTTTGGCCACGCTGTGTGGCTTGTGGCATCTTAGTTCCCTGACCAGGGATTGAACCCGGGCCCTGGCCCTCGGCAGTGAAAGCGCTGAGTCCTAACCACTGGACTGCCAGGGAATTCCAAGTTTGCATATTTTTAAACCTTACATAAATGGTATCATACTTAGGTAGCAACTTTTTTCATTCAACTATATTATTTATTTGTTTGTTTGTTTATATTTTGGCTGCACCACACAGCATGTGGGATTTTAGTTCCCCGACCAGGGATCGAACCTGTGCCCCTTGCAGTGGAAGCTTGGAGTCTTAACTACTGGACCACCAGAGAAGTCCCTCTTTTTTAATGATAAAAATGCCACCTAGGACTTCCCTGGTGGCTTAGTGGTTAAGAATCCGCCTGCCAATGCAGGGGACATGGGTTCGAGCCCTGGTCTGGGAAGATCCCACATGCCGTGGAGCAACTAAGTCCGTGCGCCACAACTACTGAGCCTGCGAGCCACAACTACTGAGTCCACGTGCCACAACTACTGAAGCCCACACGCCTAGAGCCCATTCTCTGCAACAAGAGAAGCCACCGCAATGAGAAGCCCACGCACCACAACAAAGAGTAGCCCCTGCTCACCGCAACTAGAGAAAGCCCACAGGCAGCAACAAAGACCCAACGCAACCAAAAATAAATTAAAAAAAAAAAAAAAAGCCACCTATTCCCATGACATTGGGTTACCTGAAGTGAAATGTGAAAGTTCCCTCTAAAGCATGTGACTTGTTCTCTTAAATTTTCCATAAAGATGAGAAAAGGGAGCACATAGTAGGAGCCAAGTCCTGAAGACACATTATGGCTCAGGGATTTGCCTGGGCACAGATGTTACTCTGCAGTCTTAATTTCCATAGGCCCCTTGGGGTATAAAACTAGGGCACTCTAGCTGTGCTAGAGTCTAGAATGAGGATTTCTTAGTGTGAGCCCATCTAAAATAATCATCATTTCACTTAATATATAAGCAGTTTTTTTTAACAACATATAAAATTTTATCGTTGTACTCAGTGCAGAAAACCTGGATAATAGAAGCATGAAGGGGGAAAATCCCTATTCCTACCACCCAGAAAGAACGTTTGGACACTTGATTGTTTTTTGTTTTGTTTTTAATAAATTTGTTTATTTATTTTTGGCTGTATTGGGTCTTCGTTGCTGTGTACAGGCTTTCTCTAGTTGTGGCGAGCGGGGGCTACTCTTTATTGTGGTGCACCGGCTTCTCATTGCCGTGGCTTCTCTTGTTGCGGAGCATGGGCTCTAGAACGCAGGCTTCAGTAGTTGTGGCTCGCGGGCTCTAGAGCGCAGGCTCAGTAGTTGTGGCGCACTGGCTTAGTTGCTCCACAGCACGTGGGATCTTCCCAGACCAGGGCTCGAACCTGTGTCCCCTGCATTGGCAGGCGGATTCTTAACTACTACGCTACCAGGGAAGTCCCGACACTTGATTGTTATTAACCAATATTATTTTCATCTCTGTTCTTCCTTCATCCAGCCCACAGAACCTGATTGCCCAGTCTCAGTCTGGTACTGGTAAAACAGCTGCCTTCGTCCTGGCCATGCTCAGCCGAGTGGAACCAGCAGAGAGATACCCGCAGGTGAGGGGGTGGAATCCTGGGGGCCCTGGCTTGCTCATCCTGGGAATGGCTGTGCCATCTGGGGGGGTTGTCTAACGAGGGTGCCCCGGTACAGTCTGAATGTATCTTGATGCCTCAGACTGTTGCTCAGGCAAAGCCCAATGGTGCACCAGGCCCTTACCTGGGTAGAACTGATTCGGAAGCAGCAGCCTTAAACAGTGGCTTCTGAAGGCATCTGCCAAGCCAGGGCTCCCTATTGAAGGCTTCTGTCTACAGCTGAAATGTGGGCCTGGTTGACGAGGATGTGGTTTCCTACACTGTTCAAGTGGTAATGACATCAGTGTACTGGTTGCTTTAGAGCCTGTTGTCTGTTACTACAAGGCTCTCCTAAACTCATCTTCTATGATCTGCCTGTTAGTGTCTGTGCCTCTCCCCAACATATGAGCTGGCGCTTCAGACAGGAAAAGTGATTGAGCAGATGGGCAGATTTCATCCAGAACTAAAGCTTGCTTATGCTGTTCGAGGCAATAAATGTGAGTATAAAGGGGCAAGACCTAGGCCATGAGTTGGGACGGGTGGTTGGGTATTTGAATTTTGAAGATGAGGTGATGATATTCAACTTTCTAGTTCAGTCTGACCTTGCAGCCCAGTGTTGCCTTTAGCAAATCTATTTAAATACTTGCTGATTTGTTAATAATTCTCTCCACTCCTAAAATAAGATTTTAAGTTGTTAAAAAAAAAAATCCCTGCATGAGTCATGGGGTTCTTAAAGTGTGGAGTATTTCACTGAGGAGCCAGGGTTTCAATTCAGCATCCAGAGTTCTGGAAGCTGCTTAAGAGGGAGGGATGAGCACTGAAGATGGTAGGTTGGGTCAGTTCCCTTTCTTTAAAAGTAAAGCACAGCTTTAGTAAGAGTAATCTAAGAGCACGTACAGTTCACTTGCTCTTACCAAATCAGAAATCCTTCCACCAATTCCTTTTTCATGTGTTCTGCAGAATGTAGAAAATATGGGTTAAAATGGGAGGAGGGGCAGGTAGAAAATGGGTAATGGAGAAGTTATCAGAATATATGAAACTACAAATCAATTAGAAAAAAGTAAGCATTCCAACAGGAAAATGGACGAGAGAGGCCCAGTTGAACAGACGCTTCACAAAAGAAGGAATTCAGATGGCCAGTAAACATGAAAAGATGATGAGCTTCATTAGTCATCAGGGAAACGTCAGGTGAAACCACTGTATGCCTCTCAGATGGTAGAAATGAGGAAGTCTGACAAACCAAGTGTTGACCAAGATGTAGAAGAACTGGAAGCCGCATGTACTCCAGTGGGGAGTAAACATCGGCACACTGACCTCCAGAAGCAGTTGGCATTACCTAGAAAAATGGAAGAGAGACATCCCTTCAACCCAGCAGTTTATAATCGCCTAGAGCAGCGGTTCTTAAACTTTTTGCTCTCTTACACTCTTAAACATTATTGAGGACCCCAAGTACTTACTTGGGAAGAATATGAAGAAAATCTAGCCTTTCTTATAATTTTAGATATTGTTTTTTTGGATGCCATAACAAAACTTAACAAATGGTAATTACTTAAAAGTTAGTTGCCATGTGATATCTGAAATCATATTAATGAACTCTTCGTACTGTCACATTAAAATTCCTTGGTCTCCCTTGCACTTTGAATGCATCTTTTGCCCAACTGTGATTTTCTAACATCATACCTTGGTCATTTGGAAAATACTGTCTTAATGAGTTATGCTGATCTTCCAAATGTTGACATATTTCATAATACAAAATTTTAAATAGCATTTAAAATGCATTAGTATCACCACCAACCAACTCAGAGGAGTTTATACACGGAGAAACTCTCAAACCTACAGCAGCACATAGAAGTGTTCCAAAATTCTAATTTTCCCTTAAGCTGAAACGTTATCATGACAACAAATAACTGTCAGTTGTTTTCATTTAAGAGATAGGCTCTCTTTGTTCATTTTTAAGAAAGTGTATATCAAATTCCCTACTTGATTTTCTTTCTTCTTCTTTTTTTTTTTTGGCCTCACTGTGCGGCTTGTGGGACTTTAGTTCCCCGACCAGGGGTCGAATTTGGGCCCTCGGCAGTGAGAGCGTGGAGTCCTAACCGCTGGACCACCAGAGAATTCCCCCTGTTTGATTTTCTGAGGTTGTCAGTCAACAAACAAAAACGGCTAGTACAGTTACCACACAAATAATCACACAAGGGCTTTTCCTGGAGGAAACCATCATGTTTCAGCATGCAGAAAGAGTACTTTAACCAGAAATTATTAGTATTTTTGTGTGTGTTTGATGTCTTACACTGATAGGTGCAGCTAAGTGTAGTGTACCAGAATCTTGTGACAACATGGATCTTCTCTAGATTGTTTTATAACAACAGGGGACTTCACTGTGTCTGAAGGATTAGTATATTAACTATTTAAGGTATCATTTTTTTAAAAGTTCAGTTTAGACTGATGGGCAGGGGACAGTGAGAACCACAATGTATTGAAGAGTTCATTTAAAACTTTTCCAGTGGAGTTAATGAATTCCTGACCAAAGTCCCTTTCTCCTCGAACTTTAAATTTTGTTTTGAAAATAATTGACATTCACATGTTTCAAAATTGAAAAGGATATATGGTAGAAACTTTTCTTTTCCCATACCCTTCAACCACCTGGTTCTGCCTGCCTAAAGGTACCCAGTACTAACCTGTTCCTCACATGTCCTACCAGAGATAGTCTGTGTGGCTACAGGCAAGTGATAATGTGATAACATGTAGGGACTTCCCTGACAGTCCAGTGGTTAAGACTCTGTGCTTCCATTGCAGGGGGCACGGGTTTGATCCCTGGTCAGAGAACTAAGATCCTGCATCCCTCATGGCACGGCAATAGAGATAGATGTGATAGATAGATAGAACACTCACACACGCATGTACATATATTACATGTATTCTTTTTTGCCCCTATTGGTATACAAATTGCTCTGCAACCTCTTTTTCACATTTAATAATGTATTTTGGAGATTGTTCCACATCAGTTCCTAAACAGTTCTATACTTTGATTGGTGTCATCCATTTGGTGTGTCATATTTTGCTTAGTTATGTTTTAATGCATGCATATATGTTATTTCACACATACTCATGTGCATACAGGATTGATTCGTAATAGTGGAAGCACTGGTCAAAGGCTACATGCATTAGTAATTTTGATAGATGGTTATATCAGTTTCAACTCCCACCAGCTATAGTTTGAGAGTAATGTGTTTCTTTCAGTCAAAGAGAATTTGTACTTAGGAAAACTGTCTACACAATTAGAATGTCTAACAAAGCAAAAAATCATTGGGCCAGGATCCTAGGACTCAAAACTACCAATTTATAAGGAAATCAATGAACCATGAGTGAAGGGATGGTATAAAAAGAATAAGTGTTATGCTAAAGAAAAAGAATTGGGTGATGGGGAATTACAGGAGAAAGTAGGAAAAGGGAAACTAACACTCATGGAGGGTTGACTGTAGGATTTAATCCTGACCACAGTGCAGTGAGATAGGTGTCATTATGCCCATTTCATAGTAGAAGAACACAAAACTTTTGGGTAACACCCTGTGTTTTGAAATCTGGAATTAACTTGTTCTAGCTCTGGAAGGATGGGCAAGGCTTTCATTTTGAAAGCGGGTTTAGCCATGGAAATACCCACAGAATACATCTTGTCTCCACAGTGGAAAGAGGTCAGAAGATCAGTGAGCACATTGTCATTGGCACCCCTGGGACCGTTCTGGACTGGTGCTCCAAGCTCAAGTTCATTGACCCCAAGAAGATCAAGGTGTTTGTTCTGGATGAGGCTGACGTGATGATAGCTACTCAGGGCCACCAAGATCAGAGCGTCCGCATCCAGAGGTAGGACCTCTTGAGCCAGGAGGAACTTCTCGGCCTCCTGATCTGCAGCATCATGTCCTTTTACTTCACCCTCCTCTTCTTGCCCCTGCCAGGTTCTTTACTCTGCAGCTTTCAGAGGCATTTGTTTGGTGGGCCATTTCCATGTCAGCACTGACCATACCCCCAGCCTGGGTTGAGGAAGGAGACTTAGGGACTCTACCGCCACCCGTCCCCGCCCCACGTCTGCTCCTCCCTCCTCGCTGCGGTGCTCCTCCCTGCTTTGCCACCTCCCTGGGGACGCAGGTCATCCAAGCCTAGGGAGGCTGTGCTTCTGTTCCTTCCAGTGAAACACTCGGTCGGGGTCATGTCGAACACCTGGGCCTTCCCTTGCAGGATGCTTCCCAGGAACTGCCAGATGCTGCTTTTCTCTGCCACCTTCGAAGACTCCGTCTGGAAATTTGCCCAGAAGGTGGTCCCAGACCCAAACATCATCAAACTGAAGCGCGAGGAGGAGACATTGGACACCATCAAGCAGTATTACGTCCTGTGCAGTAGCAGAGATGAGAAGTTCCAGGCCTTGTGTAATATCTACGGGGCCATCACCATTGCTCAAGCCATGATCTTCTGCCACGTGAGTAGCAGCAGCAGCAGCAGCAGCAGCAGCAGCAGCAGCAGCAGCAGGAGGCGTGCGGGGGCGGAGCTCCACGGGAGGGTGTGGCCCTGCGCCCTCCCTCTCAGCCAGCTCCACCTGGTGCTGGGGGACCAGGTTCCCTCCCTGTGGCTGGAAAGGAAGTGGTTTGTGAAGATGTAAGAAACAATTTCTTCTTAGTATCCTGAGGCATATACATAGTCTAAGCATAGAGTCTCCTGAACTTTATATCATTTGTAGGTGATACATTAGAAAACCCAAGTAAATCAACTGATATTTGTAGGAAAAATAAGAAACTAAACAGGACGGTTGGTTAGAAAGTTACTAGAAAATAAGTAGTTTTCCAGTGTCAAACACAAACACTTAGAAAATGGAAGGACAGACCCCATTTATAATAGCCAAAATAATTTTTCAGGAATAGTTAAGATCGCTGAAGAAAACATCAAAATTCTGTCAAGCGATGTAAGAATAAGAGAGCTCTTACTCTATTATTGGAATACTTGTAGATTAAAAAAAATTTTTTTTTAGAGTGGCATTGTTTTCCCAAACTCAAATTGAAACTTTCAAACCTACAGAAAAGATGAAAAAAATACAAAATGAGCACTTTTATGCCCTTCACCTATTGTCAACATTTGCTTTATCCATAAGCTTTTGTGTGGGGGATATCTGTACTTTTTCCTGAATCTTTTTTTTTTTTTTTTTGGCTGCGTTGGGTCTTCGTTGCTATGCGCAGGCTTTCTCTAGTTGTGGCGAGCAGGGACTACTCTTCGTTGCGGTGCGCGGGCTTCTCATTGCAGTGGCTTCTCTTGTTGCGGAGCACAGGCTCTTGGTGCTTGGGCTCAGTAGTTGCGGCACGTGGCCTCAGTAGTTGTGGCACGTAGGCTGTAGAGTGCAGGCTCAGTAGTTGTGGCACACGGGCTTAGTTGCTCTGCAGCATGTGGGATCTTCCCGGACCAGGGCTCGAACCCATGTCCCCTGCGTTGGCAGGTGGATTCTTTTTTTTTTATTTAATAAAATACTTTCAGTTATTTTGCTTTGGGATATATATCTAATGCCATGTATGGTAGAAAACTGCAGTATAGATCCTTTTGATTCACTGTTTTATTCCAGACATAATGTAACTCAGTATATTTAGAAAGTATGTGTGTATATAAATACTTATTGTAAAAAAAACCTTTTGTAAGCATGTTATTCCTCTACTGAAATGTAACTTGATAGGAGCCATGCCTTACATTATTAAATTATCAGGTGATTTGCACCATATAGCACTAATGATTTTCCATCAAAGAAATTACTCATTTCTCATTTTGTGAAAGTATCAATTAATAAAGCACCTGACAGTTTTAAACAGTAAGAATTAGAAATTCAATATAAACAAATCGTGCCTAATGTAATTATTTTAAATTTGTTGTGTCCCTTTCTAGAGTAAGGGTTTTATGCACATTTTATTATTATTATTTTTTTAACATCTTTATTGGAGTATAATTGCTTTACAATGGTGTGTTCGTTTCTGGCAGGTGGATTCTTAACCACTGAGCCACCAGGGAAGTCCCTTGCTGAATCATTTTAAAGTCAGTTGTAGATATCAGGACACTTCCCACCTAAATGCTTCCTAAGAATGAGACGTGCTCCTGCATGAGCACAGTACCATTGCCACACCTTTCACAATGATGCAGCGATAGTGTCCTCTCTGTCGTCCATCATATGCCACTTTCCCCATGTGTACCAAAATGGCCTTTATTGCTTTTGGCTGCTGCTGTTAAACCTAAGAGCCAATCAGAGATTGTCTGTTGCATTTAGTCTCTCTTGAGACTCCCTTAATCTATAACAGTTTCTCCACCTTTCATGACATGGACATCTTGAAGAGTCCAGGCTAGGGACTTCCCTGGCAGTCCAGTGGTTGAGACTTTGCCTTCCAGTGTAGGGGGTGCTGGTTCGATCCCTGGTCAGGGAGCTGGGATCCGACATGCCTCGGGGCCAAGGGGCCAGGGCATGGAACAGAAGCAATGTTGTAACGGGTTCAATAGAGACTTTGGAAATGGTCCACATCAAAAAACCTTAAAAAAAAAAAAAAAAAGAGTTCAGACTAGTAAGTAGTCTTTAGAATGTCCCTGATTTTCCCCCCCTTGTGATTATATTAAGGTTAAATATTTTTCTAAGATTAGCACCCAAGTGACATGGTTACTTCTTTATACCACATCATGTTAACAATTTTAAGACATTTAATGCTTAACTGCTAAGTTTTAGTAGTCTTCCAGATCAAAAATATTCTCTTAAGGTACTTTCATTTCTGAAATGTTTTCTTCCTTCCAGACCCGCAAAACAGCTAGTTGGCTGGCAGCAGAGCTGTCGAAAGAAGGCCACCAGGTGGCTCTGCTGAGTGGTGAAATGGTGGTGGAGCAGAGGGCTGCAGTGATTGAGCGCTTCCGAGAGGGCAAAGAGAAGGTTCTGGTCACCACCAACGTGTGTGCCCGCGGTGAGCAGAGATTGTGTCCTGGTCTGCAGGCTCGGGGTAGCGGGAGAGACCCTCGTCTGCGGGACACTCCGGTGGTTTGTGGGAGATCCTGTTTTCTAGGAGAGCCTGTTTGGATTCCCTCGGCAGAGGAGAACTTTCACAGAAGCCAGGAGTCCTGACTTGGTGGCTCAGAACGGCGCCTGCTCTTCTTGGGGCCCCCAGTGAGGCTTTAGCTGCTTCTCCAGATACTGGTATCCAGCAGAGGCTCTCTGGAGCCTGATGGCTGATTTCATAATTTGGTCAGCACCTGCCACAGTTCTGTTTTCTCCCTCTGGGTTCTGCTACCTGCCCCTTTGTCTGAATCCCAGAGCTGGCCCATCCCAGACTGTTCCTTCCACCTGAGGTTGGTGTATGTAGGCCTGACTGTGGACGACAGGGATTTCTGTCTCCCATCCTTACTCCTGTCCAACTCTCCTTCATGCAGGTATCGATGTGGAACAGGTGTCTGTCGTCATCAACTTTGACCTTCCCGTGGACAAGGACGGGAACCCGGACAACGAGACCTACCTGCACCGGATCGGGCGCACCGGCCGCTTTGGCAAGAGGGGCCTGGCCGTGAACATGGTGGACAGCAAGCACAGCATGAACATCCTGAACAGGATCCAGGAGCATTTCAGTGAGTCCCTGGGAATGTCCCCTGCCGGGCCCTTACCTTACAGGGGCGAGTCCGGGGGCGAGGGGAGGGTGAAGGGTAGGTTTTCCTGTGGCCCCGAGAGAGGCCTGTGTCCCTGTCCCATTCCCCTCCTTCCCTACAACGTGGAAGTTCTCAAAGAGCACACCTGGAGAGGGCGGGGCTCAGGGACTTGAATGACAGTCCCCCCTGGCCAGGCTGAGGGGCCTGGGGCTCTGGCTGTTGCTGTCCGTGTCCCTTGCTCAGTCACTGGAAGCCTTTGGGGTTCAGTGAAGGATCTCTGTGGCCAGAGGCACAGCACGTTCCTAGGCGGCAGAGACCTGTGTTTCCTCCCTCCCTGCTGTGCTGTCCCTTCCCTGAGTGTGTGTCTCTGTAACGCCATGTTGGTCTCTCTTTGAATTCTCTTTTCTTTCCCCCAGATAAGAAAATAGAAAGACTGGACACAGATGACTTGGACGAGATTGAGAAAATAGCCAACTGAGAAGCTCCTGCAGTCACTGGTGCCGCCCTTGGTGCTCCCCCTGCACGGGACACTAGTGCTTTCACGGCACAGGCCTCAACAGTCAACACAAAGATGAAGGCACGAGGAGAGAGAAACTACCTACCTCATTTTAAATTACATTTGGACTTGACAAAAATTGCGCAAATGATGGGGGAAGGTAGAAGAAAAAATTTGCGTTTTGGAAAATTTAGTCCTTTTCCTCCCATCCCTTTTCAAAGCCACGGTCTCCTCCGTCTTTATAATAACGTGCTCACTATTGGTAATCGCTGGCCCCAGGATCCCCTGCTTGTTTTCTGGCTAGGGGTATTGAGACCAGCCTCTAGCCCCTGAAGAAATGATAGAGGTGTAGGCAGAGGGCAGGAAAGGCCCGGGCAACTCAGCCGTGTGAGCTCCTGTGCGTGGGTGGAGCATGGGGGGCGGCGGCAGAGAGGCCTGTGAGCAGCAGCCCCCATCCCTGACTGAGACTTGTCATGAATGTCTCTTGCCCTTGGCCGCCTTCCTTCTCCTCAAATCCAGAGATGTTCCAGCTGATCCCTTTTACCTCTGTTCTCTGTGCACAGTATATCCTTCTCTCTCCCTGTGTGAGCATCTTGGCTACTTTGTAAACCTCAGATTTGGGGAGAACCACAGAAGTCAGTGAATCTTCAGAGGGACTGCTCTGGCAAGAGTGGATGATCTAGGGCTGCCTTCTCCTCCCGCAGTTGTTCTGTCTGCTCAGGTACCTGGTGTTACAGCAGCCAAGGGACACCTGGTGGTTTTCTGACACACGCCTGGCCGAGTGAGTTGATTCTCACCCATGGATGTCACACTGTGCCTGGAGTCGAGCAGCAGAGTTTGGAAAGGAAGTTATGACCAAGTGAAAACTCTGATTATGCTGTTCATCCGTAACAGTAGATGAACTTTAATTCATACATTGTCTGTATGAATAAGGATGGATAAATTAGAGCTATACCCATCATTCATTATGTTAAGAAATTTAAAAATAATTATGAAATGCTTTACTAATCATTTGTTTTTACTTGTATTTTTCTGCTTATTAGACTAATATATGCTCATTAAAAAATGTGTGTGTGTCTATATATATAAAGTGTAAGTGCTCATCCGCACCTCTTTGGGATCACCATTGCTAGCAGCTTGGTGAACTTGCAGTATACTGCCATCTGTTTGCATATATCAACCCACTTTTCTTTTACAAAAATGTGAACATTCTACTCACGCTCTTGCGCGACCTGCCTTTTCACTTACCCGTGTGTCTTGGACATGTGACATGGATGTGCCTCACTCTCAACAAGCATCATTCCAGCGTGTAGCTGCCCCAGCATTACATCATGGCTCCTAGCGATAGGCACATGGGGGCTTCCACTGTGTTGTTGCCCACGGTGAAAATACCAGTCCCGCTCCTCTCTGAGCCGAGCTGAGACTCACTCAGGATGTATACCTGGAAGTAGAGTTGTTGGGTCAGAGTGGGGACCCTTAACATTTGAACACGTTGTTAATATAGCCTGCCGAAAAGTTTTTACCAATTTATGTTATTACAGTGATAACAAAGATACTTATTACGTGCTTACCAACCCCCTCTGTTATCAATTTTTAAAACTGCCAGTCTGGGTAGCAAAAATAGATTATATAACTGTCTTTTTTTTTTTAAATGTAGTGATGTTCGGCAAATTTTCAGTTTATTGGTATTTGTCTTTTCTGTTTTGGTGTGCTGCCCATTCGTATCTCACCATTTTGCTACTGGCTTGTTAGTCCTCATTGAATTTTAGCCACCTTTCTATTTTAGGGAAATTAGACTGTCTTGAGTGGTGGACGTTTTCCTAGTTTGTCTTTACAAAATCATTTTTTCTTAATACTGCACTAAAGTTTAATATTGGTCAGAATGGCCATCATTAAAAAGTCTACAAACAATAAATGCTCGAGAGGGTGTGGAGAAAAGGGAACCCTCTTGCACTGTTGGTGGTAATGTAAACTGATACAGCCACTATGGAGAACAGTATGGAGGTTCCTTAAAAAAACTAAAAAAAAGAACTACCATACGACCCAGCAATCGCATTACTGGGCATATGCCCGGAGAAAACCATAATTCAAAGAGTCATGTACCACAATGTTCACTGCAGCACTATTTACAATAGGCAGGACACGGAAGCAACCTAAGTGTCCATCGACAGATGAATGAATAAAGAAGATGTGGCACATATATACAATGGAATATTACTCAGCCATAAAAAGAAACAAAATTGAGTTATTTGTAGTGAGGTGGATGGACCTAGAGTCTGTCATACTGAGTGAAGTAAGTCAGAAAGAGAAAAATACTGTATGCTAACATATATATGGAATCTAAACAAAAAAAAATTGATTCTGAAGAACCTAGGGGCAGGACAGGAATAAAGACGCAGACGTAGAGAATGGACTTGAGGACACGGGGAGGGAGAAGGGTAAGCTGGGATGAAATGAGAGAGTGGCATGGACATATGTACACTACCAAATGTAAAACAGCTAGTGGGAAGCAGCAGCATAGCACAGGGAGATCAGCTCGGTGCTGTGTGACCACCTAGAGGAGTGGGATAGGGAGGGTGGGAGGGAGGCAAGAGGGAGGAGATATGGGGATATATGCGTATGTATAGCTGATTCACTTTGTTATACAGCAGAAACTAGCACACCACTGTAAAGCAATTATACTCCAATAAAGATGTTAAACAAACAAACAAAAAAAGTTTAATATTGCTCAGACTTCATTATTAAGAAATCTGGATTTCATGTCATGGCTAGAAAACCTTTCCTCATCTCAGTATTATAAATTATTTACTCATGTTTTTGTATGTTTTGAAGTGTTGTTTTGCCCGCCTGATTTGCTGTGAGCAATTACGGTTACCTCCGGGTGAGTGGGTGTGTGGGCTGGAGCCGAGACTGAGCGACAGGGTCCAGCTGGGATCGGATGTGAGAGAAAGTGAGACTGAGTGTCCTGGGGGTGCAGCAGGTACGGTGACTGCAGGTGTGTCAGGGGCGCATGCAAGCCACTGGTGCGGGAAGGGGTTCTGAGAAGAAAAGTGGGAGCGAGAAGTGGAGCAAGTTTCCAGAAAGGCCGGGGACAAGGCGAGGGCGGGTAGAGAGGAAGCAGTGCGAGGGGTGCTCAGAAGGGAGACAGGCAAAGAGGGAGAGGAGGTCGTGTGCAGTGCCAGCATTCCAGATAAGTGACACCCACTTTGACCCCAAAACACAACAGTGATATAGAAAACGTAAAACTAGAAAACAAAACATACCGCCCGACCTGAAAAACGAGATGAATACTTCTGTGGACCAGTAACGGGGAAAAATGCAAAGCTGTGAGCAGGGCTGAAGCCAAAGCTTGCTGGACTCCCGTCCGGGGACCGAGCAGCTGCAGGCTGTTAGGTCCCGCTCAGCAGAGGCGCCGGGAAGCGAAGCGCTGCACACAAGACCAGAACTCCAGGCAGCCTCGCCGCTTGGAGGGCACTGGATTGGCGCTTCGCCTGCACGCCAGCTGGACAGAAACTTTCATCGAGATGCAGGCCCAGAAAGGAGACAGGAGGATGCGGATCCCCACTGCAACCGGTAACCCACACCATCTCTGCCTGCCTGGTCTGATATCCTCTGATCTCACTAAATCAGCACACCTGGCTCTAGAATAAGGGCGAGAGGGGCGGGGAGCTGGATGGAGCCAATTCCTAAATCCACTGGTGGGGTTTCCCTGGTGGCGCAGTGGTTAAGAATCCGCCTGTCAATGCAGGGTACATGGGTTCAAGCCCTGGTCCGGGAAGATCCCACATACCGCGGAGCAGCTAAGCCCCTGAGCCACAACTACCGAGCCTGTGGTCTAGAGCCCGCGAGCTACAACTACTGAGCCTGCGCGCCTAGAGCCCATGCTCTGCAACAAGAGAAGCCACCGCAATGAGAAGCCTGCGCACCGCAACGAAGACTAGCCCCCGCTCACTGCAACTAGAGAAAGCCCACACGCAGCAACGAAGACCCAATGCAGCCAAAAATAAATAAATAAATAAATTTTAAAAAGCAAACCCATCTGTGGATTGTGGGGAGAGAAGAAACTGAATGCAAAGCAAGACGCAAACAATAGAAGGAAGGTGGGGAGGGGCAAGATAGGGGTATGGGATTAAGAGATACAAACTACTAGGTATAACATAAATAAGCAGCCAGGATATACTGTACAGCACAGGGAAATACAGCCCTTATTTTTTAATAACTTTAAATGGAGTTCGATTTATAAAAACATTGAATCACTGTGTTGTACACCTGAAACTAATATTGTAAATCAACTATACTTCAAAACAAAAAGGTATCAAATTCACCCCAAATAAAATTTATTTTATGGAATGGCCTCATAAAACGCTTAAAGTATGTTTGGATGCTCAAAGAGAAAGCGAAATGATTACATTTCACTGAAAAGAGCAAGAAACTATGAAGTAAATTTGGACAAGAGCAGTGGTGTGCTGAAACTCACACAAGCTGGCTGGTAAATCACTGGCAGATTGAAACTGGCTGTGCTGGGAATATTTATACCACAGAAATCAGCAACACTATAAATCAGGGGTTTTAGTTTGTTTTCAGAGACAGTTTACCAGCATACCACTGGGCAGAAATAAAACAAGATTAGAAATTTTAGAAATGAGAAAGTCAGTCATTGAAATAAACTCAATAAATGGGAATCTCAGATTTTAAATCCTAATTATACTCTCATTTTAAGGACAAGAATAAGAGCACAACCAAATTTCAGCAGATTCACACAATAAAACTATTTCTTGCTCCCATAAACTCTAAACTGGATGTTCCTGATTGGTTGGCTCTTCTGGACACTTTCCGCTCTTTCCATTGAAAAGAGTGGGTTTTTTTTTTTAATAGAATTGATTTTTTTAGAACAGTTTTAAGTTTATAGAAAGAAAAGCCAAAGTTACCTCATAGCAAAAGAAGGATTGAACTCAGATCCTTCTGAATGCAGACACCATATGTTCTTTCTACTTCACCAAGCCTTCTCCCTGCAGAGAAGCCATGTTGCCAGAAAGAGCCTGTATTATTCTCAGGAGCAGAAACAGTTGTTAGATGAAAGGTGTTGTTTCTATATTCTCGGGGAGCAGGCTGGTCCTGATACCCACAGTTCAGCAAGTGTAAGGGGAGGGACCATCTTGCATTTTTGTGCATTAGTTGTCACACAGACAAACTTACCGCAGAAGCTGTGATTTTTCTGGAAGGGTAGTGAGAAGGAGCTTTGGTTCCTAATTCACTCAGAAAGGAATAATTTGATTTTTTGAAGTGTTTTAGGATTTCACCCTTCCCCTCACCAAGCCAGGAATGATGTTTTCCTACTTTGCCAAATATGTCACAGGCAGCAGTTCCTTGCCTGCTGAATGGCAGCCCTCAGCCGTTCATTCCTCTGATGGGTAAAATATTTAATCGCTTCCTGCCCTTCCTCTAGCATCCAGCCAGAGTGCCAGCCAAGTGTGTATCCACCACCCCTGCTCAGGCCATAAACCTAAGTGTTTTTCTCCAAAGAGCCCTCTGTGTTCAGACTGTATTACTGCTCACTCAAACATGGTGCCTCTCCCAGAGGAACACACATCCCTGCTAGACTGAGGCATGGACATGGGACTTCTTTGACATCAAGGAAATGTGAACTTCTTGACAGAAGCATTCAGAGCCAGCCTGTGGCTCACCACTCTTTTCCTGGCCCTGAAGCAACAGATCCACCACAGACGGCACTCCTTTCTGTCTGGGTCCCTGAGTGACCATGAAGAGCACAGCCCATGATGGGAAAGTGGCTTGAGTGAGAAACAAACTTTGTTGTTTTAAGCCACTGCGAGTTTGAAGGGTGTTTGTTACTGTAGCACAACCTAGCTTATCCTGACCACCCTCCCTGCCTTGGAACGGCTGGTTCCCTGTCCAGTCACCCTAAGGTCAACCCATATCATAGATATGCTCCATCTAGGTACACAAAATTCCCAAGCAGCTTCTGGATCCACTATTTCAGAGGACAGAACAATTTCCAATTCCCAATTATTTTAAAAGCCTCCATCATAACAGAGAGGGGTTAAATAAACAACCACAAAGAATCAGCTCTGTGGAGACAGAGGAAAACACAGGAAGAAAAAGGTGTCTGCTAGTATGCGATTAAACACCACACTTACCTAACTTTCCTTTCCAAGAGCTCACTGAATTTATAGGGAAGGAAGGAAAAAGGTATAAACTCACATGGACAAATAAAATGGAAGCAGTTACATTGGAAGAGGGAATTTAACAAAATGTTTGGAATACACAGAAAAATGAATGAAAAAGCTCCAATTTTTAGTAATACAGGGAACTATATAGAGCATGAAAAAAATTCCAATCCAAAAACCAGCTACAAAGCTGATAATATTCTGTTTGAATATATCAAAGAACTACTACTTTTAGGGTTTTATTTTTAACATTTAGCTCTGATTCACTTGGCATTTTGGTGAATGGTTTAGGCTATGGATCTAATTTTGTCTTTTTCCAGATGGTTATCTAGTTATCCCAATAAAATTTATTTAAATATCCATCTTTTCCTCAGTGATTTGAGAGGCCATCTCTATTATAAACCAAATTTCCATGCGGACTTGGGTCTAGGTAATCAGACTAATGAAAGAGAATTGAGTATCCAGAAATACTCAAGTGAATATGGAAGGTCAGGGCGGTGGTCACCTTCAGGGGAAGGAAGGGGGCTGTGCTTGGCAAGGAAGATGGAACAGGGAGGCCTCTGGGGTGCTTGCACAACCTGAGTGGTGGCTACATGAGTGTTCATCTTAAAATAATTCATTAAGGAACCGCCATACTGTTTTTCATAGTGGCTGCATCAATTTCAGTTTCCCCCAACGGGGCACAAGGGTTCCCTTTGTTCCACATCCTCACCAGCACTTGTTATCTCTTGTCTTTCTGATAACAGCTGTTCTAACAGAAGTGTGGTGATATCTCATTATGGCTTTGATTTGCATTTCCCTGATGATTAAAGATGTTGCATATCTTTTCATGTACCTGGTAACCATCTGTATGTCTTCACTGGAGAAATGTCTATTCATATCTGCCCATTTTTTAATCAGATTGGTTTTTTTTTGCTATTGAGTTATATGAGTTCTTTATATATTTTGGTTTCAGGTTTTACATTTAAGTCTAATCCATTTGGAGTTAATTTTTTTGAGTGGTGTGAGATAGGGGTCCAGTTTCATTCTTTTGCATGTGCATATAGAACTACCATATGATCCAACAATTCCACTTCTGGGTACACATCCAAAAGAATAAAATCACTGTCTTGAAGAGACATCTGCACCCCCATGTTCACTGCAGCATTATTTACAATAGCCAAGACGTGGAAATAACCTAAATGTCCATCAACAGATGAATGAATAAAGAAAATGTCGTGCATATATACACAATGGAATATTATTCAGCCATAAAAAAGGAAATCCTGCCTTTTGCAACAACATGGATGGACATTGAGGGCATTATGCTAACTGAAATAAGTCAGATGGAGAAAGACAAATACTGTATGATCTCACTTTTATATGGAACCTAGAAAAACTAAATTCACAGCAACAGAGAGCAGATTGGTGCTTGCCAGGGTGGGGGAATGGGTGAAGGTGGTCAAAAGGTATAAACTTCTAGTTACAAGATAAATAAGCTCTGGGGATGTAATGTACAGCGTGGTGATTATAGTTAACAATATTGTACTGTATGTTTGAAAGTTGCTAAGAGAGTAGATTTTGAAAGTTCTCATCACACACACAAATATTTTAACTATATAATGTGATGTGTTAACTAATCTTATTGTGGTAATCATTTTGCAATATACACACACATAAAATCACTATGTGTATACCTTACATACATATATAACTTTCTATGTCAATTGTATCTCAATAAAGCTGGAAAAATAAAATTCTAGCTTTTCCAGTTCTTCCATATAACATGTTCAATCACCTCTTTTTTCTTCAGTCCATTTTGATATCCAAATGGCACTGGAAATTGCTTTTCCTTTACCACAGGAATTATATAATTCTATCTATTTATAATCTATAATCTATATGCATTATATAATATGCCATCTTTGCTTTACGAAATAAATGTCCATTATGGAGCTTTTAAAAAATAATAATTCATGAAGCTATATATTTTTGTACATTTATTCTTATGCTCTTTTCTGTTTATGCATTATATCCCACAACAAAAATAGTTTTAAAAAATTAATTTAAAAATGTATTAGTCGGGGGGCTTCCCTGGTGGCGCAGTGGTTGAGAATCCACCTGCCAATGCAGGGGACACAGGTTCGATACCTGGTCCGGGAAGATCACACATGCCGCTGAGCAACTAAGCCCATGTGCCACAACTACTGAGCCCGCATGCTACAACTACTGAAGCCCGCATGCCTAGAGCCCATGCTCCGCAATGAGAAGCCACCGCAATGAGAAGCCCGCGCACTGCAATGAAGAGTTGCCCCCGCTCGCAGCAACTAGAGAAAGCCCGCACGCAGCAGTGAAGACCCAACACAGCCAAAAATAAATAAATAAAATAAATAAATTTATAGCTACTTTATTTATTTATTTTATTTATTTATTTATTTATTTTTGGCTGTGTTGGGTCTTCGGTTCGTGCGAGGGCTTTCTCCAGTTACGGCAAGTGGGGGCCACTCTTCATCGCGTTGCGCGGGCCTTTCACCATCGCGGCCGCTCCCGTTGCGGGGCACAGGCTCCAGACGCGCAGGCTCAGCAGTTGTGGCTCACGGGTCCAGCCGCTCCGCGGCATGTGGGATCCTCCCAGACCAGGGCTCGAACCCGTGTCCCCTGCATTAGCAGGCAGATTCTCAACCACTGCGCCACCAGGGAAGCCCTAAATAAATTTATATTAAAAAAATTTATTAGTCGGGACTTCCCTGGTGGCTCAGTGGTTAAGAATCCAACTGCCAATGCAGGGTACACGGGTTCGATCCCTGGTCCAGGAAGATCCCACATGTGGTGGAGAAACTAAGCCCGTGCACCACAACTACTGAGCCTGCGCTCTAGAGCCCGCATGCTGCAACTACTGAGCCCACATGCCACATCTACTGAAGCCCATGTGCTCTAGAGCCCATGCTCTGCAACAAGAGAAGCCACTGCAATGAGAAGGCTATGCATTGCAACGAAGAGTAGTGCCCACTTGCTGCAACTAGAGAAAGCGTGCACGCAGCAACGAAGACCCAATGCAGCCAAAAAACAAAAATTAAAAAAAACCCATCATTTCAAAACAATGTCTTTAAAAAAAAAATGTATTAGTCATGCACCCCTATGCTTCAGAGCAGCACTATTTACAATAGCCAAGACCTGGAAACAACCTAAATGTCCATCGACAGATGAATGGATAAAGAAAATGTGGTACATATATACAGTGGAATATTACTCAGCCATGAAAAAGAATGAAATAATGCCATTTGCAGCAACATGGATGCAACCAGAGATTATCATACTAAGTAAATCAGAAAGAGCAAGACAAATACCGTATGATATCACTTATATGTGGAATCTACAATGTGACACAAATGAACATATCTACGAAACAGAAACAGACTCACAGACGCAGAGAACAGACTTGTGGTTGCCAAGGGGGAGGTGGGGTGGGAAGAAGGAAGGATTGGGAGTTTGGGATTAGCAGATACAAACTATTATATATATAGAATGGATAAACAGCAAGGTCCTACTGTATAGTACAGGGAACTATATTCAATATCCTGTGATAAATCATAATGGAAAAGAATATGAACAGGAATATATATGTAGGGCTTCCCTGGTGGTGCAGTGGTTGAGAATCCGCCTGCCAATGCAGGGGACACAGGTTCGAGCCCTGGTCTGGGAAGATCCCACATGCTGCGGAGCAACTAAGCCCGTGTGCCACAACTACTGAGCCCACGTGCCTAGAGCCCGTGCTCCGCAACGAGAAGCCCGCGCACTGCAATGAAGAGTAGCCCCCGCTCACTGCAACTAGAGAAAGCCCACGCACAGCAACAAAGACCCAAAAGCAGCCAAAAAAAACATAAAAATAAAAATAAAAAAGAATATATATGTACAACTGAATCACTTTGCTGTATAGCAGAAATTAACACAATATTGTAAATCAACTATACTTCAATAAAATTTTTTTAAAATGTAGTAGCGATTGAGGCACCATCTTTAAAGAATTCTGGTGGCTGTTATGTGAGGGTCAGAAAAGAATGGATCTCAGCCTGACAAAGACGAGAAAGCCGTGCCTCCCTACCTGACCCAGGGAGGCATTTACCACAACAATCCAGTTTGGCAATTAGAGTTCTGACCTATAAGCATTTGGGGCAAGTTAATCGACCATTAAGGTCCCCAGAAGTAAAACAGATGCTGGGCAGCCTACTAAGGTACTGCTTGATGTGTATGGGAGGGAACATTCTAGGAGTGCCGAGAAGAAACCTGAGTCACAGTGATGGGAATTTTTGGCTTCTTACCCAGTTCCCAGACCTAATCAGGTCACACACCTGGAGCCTTTTTCAAGGCAATCTCAGGGTCCTTTGAGGAACTATTCTCTGATGTAGCAGGTATGTAGTGTGGCTCTTCCCCTAAGCTTTTCCAGAGGAACCTATTTCCTGGAGTGACAGGGCACTGGGGAAAGGGAAATACCCAGACCATCAGGAGTTATCAGACACTGGCTCTGAGACCCAAATGCCAATGCAGTCCACCTTATTATGAGAGTTGGAGCTTACTATGGCTAATGATAGATGGAGCTCTGGTCCAAGTCCATTTAATGGTGGGTCCAATGAGACCACAGACCTATTTTAAGGTAATTTCCTTAGTTCCAAAAGGAAAGAGAGATATTTACTACCTGGCAAAATCACCATATTGGCAACCAGACCTGTGGAGGGAAGGTGATTATGATGGGATGGGCCTAATAGAAGTCCCTGGAACTATCTCCAACATGGTAAGTCAAACTCAATACCACATTCCAGCAGGATTTGCAGAGATTGGTGCTGCCATCCAAATTGAGTTATGGAAGGGTGGGTGACTTCTTCCTCGTTTCATTCACTCACCATCTGAATCATGGAGAATGACAGTAGTTTACTGCAAAGGTAAACAAGTGGCAATGTTAACGTAACCTGTGGTTCCAGATGTGATATCTTTGCTGAATCAAAGCAACACAGTCCTTGGCCAACATTAAAAAAAAAAGACACATGATTTGGTGAGACTCTTGATTCTGGAGGTAACAGGTACAACATCTGGAGTGCTGCTCCCACAAAGTGTGGTGACCCACAACCCATAAGACTGGGGCCCAGATAAGAAACAGTTCTCGGAAGCCCAGGCTATGTGCACGTCATCCGGACGCTGGACCTTATCACTCAGCCAACCAAATGCTATTGGAGAGTGTCTGTGGCAAAGAGAGATGTCATATGGAGCCTATGTCACCTCCAAATAAGAGAATTACAGCCCAGAGTCCTAGGGTTTTAGAAAAAGACCTATACCCTCCTCCACCAAAAAGTATTCTCCATTTGAAAAGCAACTCTGGCTCGCTCTTGAGCACTGACAGAAACTGGATTGCAGGACACCATGTGACTACACACTCTAAGAGAGATCCATCGTGAGGCCCACATTATCTAATCCACCAGACTATAAAACTGTACATTCAGTGCCATTCTGTTGCATGATGGAAGTAGGCTCGAGTGGGTCCAGACAGCCCAGTTAACAGCACAGGCAGTTACCGCAGACCACTGTGGCACCAGCTCCTACCATTCTGCCAAATCCCTGCCAACCCACACCTATGGCATCATGGGAAGTTCCACAGAACCTGGAAAAGGAAGGGGGAAAAGCCCCTTCCTGGTGCCTGCTGGATCTGCATGCTGTGCTGGCGCCTTGCAGTGGACAGTGTCTGCCCTGCTGATCGACTCCGGGGCCCTGAAGGACAGTGGTGAAGGCCACCCTCCCAGAAGGTATAGCTGGCAGTTGGGGGTTGGGAAGCCTCACGTATAAGGAAAGGGTGGGAGTCGTGCCCTCCCCTCTTCACATCCACCCACAACAGTCTTAGTCATCACGTGGTCACAACTTCCCACTGACAGATACACCTTCTTTTCACCAGCAAACACGTTTCAGAACAAACAAACAACTATATAGTTTCTTTGCTCTTTTTAATTCAGAAAGAGAAAGGGAAGAAAATAAAACAACATTTGTTTAAATAACTGTTGTAGAAAAGAAGATCTGGGCCAGATGCTGGGACCTACCTCTTCCAGAATGGGGATTTATTAATATTTTAAACAAAACAAAATCCAAACAAAAGAAGAAAAAGGAACAGAAAAGAAATAAATTATTCTGCTCAATACTGTTTGGCATATTGCATTGTTTTGTCATCTTTTAAACACTCAAAAGAGCCTCTTCAGGAAGCACTGAGATGAGACTGGCAAGAATAACTGGTACCTCGACTCTCTAAAATGACAGTGGGAGGTGGTGAGAGAGGCATTCCACTAAAGGCCCCCCTAACCCACCCACATTCTTTACTCCTACTTCTGGAATTGGGAAAGGACAGACTCAAGCTAAGTTCTCAATATATTAACTTTTAGGGGTGCCCACTGCCCTGCCCTAACCCTCTAATACACTCCCCTGCTGGCTACTGTTCCCCCAGCCAGCTGCAGGAACTACACCAATGGCCAGGAGGCTGCCGGGTGGTATCAACTCACCAAGAAAAAAAGGGTGGTTTTTGTGTCCGTCACTGTTGGGAAGGGGGATCCTTTTAGTGGTTTGGAAGCTTCACAGAAGCCCTTTCACCCCTCCTATACTTCCCCAACCTTGAAAGGTGAGAACACCTTCAGCAGCTTCCTCTAGGGACTTAAGCTGGGTTCAGTCATGCAAGTAGCTTCCAGCTGCAACCTCTGGTTGTTAGCTTCGCAGCCCTTCTAGAGCTGGAAATGGAAAGTGGGTTAGAGGGAAAAGGCAGGAGGTGAGCAAGGGGGAAGGGATGTGTGGGCAGGGGAGGAGGCATGCAGGGGGCAAGTCTACTCCTCCCCAGCTATTTGCATGGCCAGCTTACTATTTGCAAAGAATCTGTTGGTCAGCCACCCCTAGTAACTTCAGGTTAGCTAAATCATGAGCCCAAAGCATCTCCAGCCTTCTTTCCTACGTGTTGCTCCCTCTCCCTAGAGCCAGACAAAGGGGGAAGGGCGGGGAGCAGCAGTGCCCCAATCAGGGCAAGTTTTGATTTTTTTTTTTCCCAGAGCAACAAGTAGGCTGGTGAGGAGGCCCAGGGCCTAGGGAGAGACACTTAAAAAAGGTTGTGGGCGAACAGGGGCCGAGGGTACACGTGGGTGTACCTTACATTTGATGTGACGGGGCTTCCTTGTCTCCTGCCCTATTCTTACACCTGTGTTCCAGAGTTAAGCCCTAGGCGAATCCCGCCCCCAGCAAGACGTGAAAACAATTCTAGTTTTCTGGTGAGACACTAAATGCCATGGTCAGAAAGGCCATTCCATAGGGTGGCCAAAGGCGGGAGGGGAGGAGGCAGGAGGAGGGGACCCACGTGCCCTCTGGATTCTCACTGCATTTCTTTGGTGGGTTTGCACTCACCCATCTGCGCCTGACCGATAAAGGAAATGTGGGGTCTAGTTCTCTCGGAGGTCCAGAGCGGTTTGGGAGGGCTCTAACTTTTCCCCTGGGGAAAAACGGGCTCCTTGGAAACCACCTGACCACCCGCCGACCACCCGCAAGCCTCCGCGAACGCCCCTCCGCCCGCCCCGAGGCCATGAGGGACCCCCGGGAAGGGGAGACCGGGCCGCTACTGTCCCGCACCTTCCCCACCGTTTCCTCCTCCGCGCCCCCTGCGGGGTCAGGCCGGCCGGCGACTGAGACGCCTCCTGCCGAGCCTGAAGAAAGTACTTCTCGAGGCCGGAACTTCTGCTCCTTTGAAAGCGTGAAATCTCGATAATTCCTACCCAAAAGCATACGGGAGTGGGGATTGATCGGCCGCCGGCCCGCCTCCGAAGGCCATTGATTGGAGGAGACGGGCCCCAGCGCCGGAAGTTCTCCTTGAGTCGCATGATTGGCTGGGAGAAACAGAGGCTCCGGCCGGCGGCAGCGCTGATTAATGCCAGGCCCAGCCAGCGCCCAGAGTCTCGTGATTGGCGGAGGATAGCCGGCGCTCGCTAGACTGCAGCATGATTGGTCCAGACTGCGGCGGCGTCGCTCCCGATTGCCTGCTGACGCCCAATAGGGCGCCGCGCCCGCGCTTAGGCCACCACCCCGGGCTGACCCTGAGTCCCGGCTGGAGCGCTTGCCGGCGCCTCGCGGTAGGGCCGTAAGAGTCACGGCTGGGTCGGGCTCAGTTCCCTCGGTAGACCTCGATCTTGCTGGCCTTGGCCAGCATGTCGATGATGTGGGCCTCGAAGTCGGCGTCATGCACGCCCGTCTTCCGGAACTCGCCCGCGTACCGGTTATTCTCCCAGTAGTGGTGCCAGTTGCCCCGGCTGTCGGCCCCGAACCCGTACACGTTCACCTGCGGGGGAGGGCGGCGCGGGTCACCCCAAGTGGGGGACCAGGGAGCAGAGGGCGCGGGAGAGCCTCGGGTCGTGGTGCGGTGCGGGAGGAGAGGGGAGCCGCGACGAGCCGACCACAGCCAGAGGCCGGCAGCTCATCAATTTACAGCGCGCCGGTTAGACCGGGGACACCCAGCCCTGACGCTAAGGACACTGTCCCAGAGAGAGACTGCTGCTCCCTTCCGGTTCTCCTTCCAACCACCCTCTGATTACATCAAGAACACCTCAGTTTGGGGCTAGTCTGTGACAGCTCTCCAACCCTTGCTAACTTTTTTTTTTTTTTTTTAATGGAGTACTTTTATTGCAAGCTGGTCAAGTACCCAGTACCATACACTGAAGAGTTTACTGGCAAAAGTGGGTGTGCTGGGCATGAGCACTACCGTGTATGGCACAGTAGCTCCCCCTGCTAGAGAGATGGGCTCCTTGAATGACTAACCTCCATTTTTAACACAGAGTAGGCCTGGGGCCCACAGCTGTGGGAGACACCATCCCGCTGAAACTTAACTACGTCGTTTCCATTCCATTTACGTTTATGCTTATTGTTTATGGCAAGTAGTATCAATTACAGTAGTATTCAATTTCCTTTTTAAATAAATTTAGCGTTTCAATGAAGTGATTTCAGATTTGGTAAAATCATGAAAGTAGTTAAGTTTGGGAAATGCAGATCTATACCTTACAACCTAGAAATTGGGGGAATGAAAGCCACTTTGTTTCTTCCTGCAAAATCACATTCCTCTTGAAGCACTGCTAAGCCCCGACAAGGGCTGACTCCCTCTTGTCTATGGGTCCCACTATTTTATCAACTACCCACCTCATCACACACATGCAGAGCAAAGAAGAGTACCAGCATCCCAGTGGAAGGGTACCGCCCATGATGCTCTGTCCACCTGTCGTGGATGTACTTGAAGAAGGCTGGGTTGTAGATCTGGACCTGGGAGGAGAAGATGTAATGAGCACATGAGGGCTTCTGGGGCCTGGAGGCTCAGGCCAGGCTCTGAACAGCTTCTGCCAGGTCCTCCATGCTTGCCAGTGGACCTGTTCATCAGGGTTCTCTGGTTCCTGCAGCCTCTGTGTGGGGTCAGGCATACCAGCAGATGGGGACTCTGAAGGTTCTAGAAGGGTTTTGGGGGGTATCTGAACCACAAGACCAGGCACAGCACAAGTCAGGTCTGCACTGTTTCCTCTGGGGTGGGGATGAAGAAGGGGGAGGAGGAAACTTACCTTTTCTTTGTCCACTCGAAGGAAGGACTTCACTGGGGCATAGGTGCTGAAAGCAGAAAGAAAAAAAACACTGAGATGGCTCCGTGGACCCAGGGATGCCTTTTCTCCCACTGAGGCCCGAGTGATGACAGCCTCACGACAGGCTCCCCTGCTTCCAGACTGCTGTCCCATAGCACATCACTGCAGTTCCTTGCTCAGAAACCTTCAGTGGCTCTCTATGTCCTTCAAGATGAAATAAGGATGTTTTAGACAAGCACTGGGGCCTTCCATAACCCAGCCCCAACTTTTCTTCCCACAACACTCTGCTGTGATCATCTCACACCCACCATGTTTGTGCTCTTACCTCTGTCCACAATAGCCCTCTTGCTACTCTCCTCCCATGTGGCACAAATCCCTCCTTCCCTATTAGTCAGCCATGGTGCCTGTAACCTACACTCCCATTTCTGAGTATCCATGGGACTTAAACTCTATAGCACTTACTTTAGCCCTTATGACTCCCAAACATAAGATAAAGTCAGAAAACTGTAACTTATACTTCCGTGTTTAAAAAATACGTGGTGGGGCTTCCCTGGTGGCACAGTGGTTGAGAATCTGCCTGCCAATGCAGGGGACACGGGTTCGAGCCCTGGTCTGGGAAGATCCCACATGCCGCGGAGCAACTAGGTCCGTGAGCCACAACTACTGAGCCTGCGCGTCTGGAGCCTGTGCTCCGCAGCAAGAGAGGCCACGATAGTGAGAGGCCCGCGCACCGTGATGAAGAGTGGCCCCCGCTTGCCACAACTAGAGAAAGCCCTTGCACAGAAACGAAGACCCAACACCGCCAAAAATAAATTAATAAAAAAAAAAATATGTGGTGACAACAGGCAAAAGGTGGCAACAATCCAATTGTCCATTGACAGATGAATGGATAAACAAATCTGGTATATCCATACACTAGAATACTATGCAGCCTTTAAAAGGGATGAAATCCTGACACAGGCTATAACATGCATGAACTCTGAAAACATTATGCTACTGAAATAAGCCAGACTCAAAAGGACAAACACTATATGATTCCACTTGTATGAAGTACCTAGAATAGTCAAATCATAGAAACAGAAAGAATAGTGGTTATCAGGGGCTGGAGGGAGGGGGGGAATGGGGAGTTACTGTTTAGTGGGTACAGAGTTTTCATTTGAGATGATGAAAAAGTTCTGGAGATGGGCTGTGGTGAGGTTTGCACAGCCATGTGAATGTACTTAATGCTAATGAACTGTGTGGTTAAAATGGTATATTTTGTTACACGCATACATTTTTACACACACACACACACACACAAACCATGGTGAGACAGAGAGTAGATCAGTGGTTGCCTAGGGCTGGGGGGGAGGAGAGGGTGGAGGGAGTGGGGGAGATGGCTGAGGGGTACAGGAGTATCTTTAGATTATCTTCATCTTTAGAACATGCATGTATTCTAAAATTAATTGTGGTGATGGTTACACAACTCTGTAGACATACTAAAAGTCCCTGAACTGTACATTTTCAATGTGTGAATTGTATGGTATGTGAATTATATCTCAATAAAGCTGTTAAAAAAAAACTACTTGGTGAATTGAATTTCCTGAGGTTCCCAGCTGTGACTGGGCAACTGCCTCCAAAGAAAGTTCTCAGAAGACAGAGCTCCCACAGTAGGAGCTACCTCCTAGAAAGGAGACCTGGAAAAGTGTCCTTCTCCACCTTTCTACCGCCAGTATGCTGGCTGCCACCACGCAGGGAGTGACCCAAAACAAGCTGTGGCCTCAGCTAACCACCGTTTTGGGCCCTCCCTACCACTGCTTCTCTCCTCACCTGCCCCTCTTGGCCAAAATATTCAATTAAAGGAATTCTAAGATCCATTGCCTGGACAACTCCTCCCAAGGTGGGCCTGTCACCCATATCCCACTTCCAGCCAGCAGAGGAACTCACAATCGGATCTGCCCCGTGGACAGGGCGCTGGCGATCCACAGTAGGTCCAGGGCTTTGAAGGGCACCAGCACGAAGCTGACATTGGCGGGCAGGTTCTTGGCACTCTCGGGGTACATGAAATGGTGGGTGGTTCGGCTGCCGACATCCTGCTCAAAGCCCACGGTTGGCGCCTGATTCATCCTGCAGGGACAAGAGGGTGGCGTGAGAAGACACCACCGTGGAAACTGGTACAAGAGTTTTAGAGGACAGTTTGTTGCTGGCCATCAAACACGTAAATAGGTGTGCACTTACCCAGCAATTCCATTCTTAAAATTTATCCTATAAAAATGGTTGCATAAGTGTGCAAAGGATAGTCACTGCAGTATTATTTACAATAGTGAAAAGGAAAACCAATCAAACAATAGAGAACTGGTTAATACATTTTGGTACATTCATGTAACAGAATAGCATGTAGTCATCAGAATGAACAAAGTAGATTTACATGTGCTGGTAAGAAATACGTCCAAGAGCTACTGAGTGAAAAAAACCAAGTGGCGTGAGGAATCTCACTTCTTTCCTTTTAACACATATCTTTTGAATACCTGTGCAGTCAGAGGAAATTATAACACAGAAAAGGAAAACTGAAAATTAGATAGTGTGATTCCATTTTTTGTGAAAGAAAACAAAAAAAGAAAGGATAGAAGGAGAGGGAGAGAGAGAGAGAGAGAGAGAAAGGAAGGAAGGAAGAAAGGAAGGAATGAAGGAAGGAGGGAAGGGAGGAAGAATAAAAACTAACTTTTGTATATGAATAGAAAAAAAATCTGGAAGAGTATTAAAATTTTAACAATGGTTACTCTTAGGGAATGGGATAATTCACTTTTTAAAAAAATATATGTTTTAGGGCTTCCTTGGTGGCACAGTGGTTGAGAATCTGCCTGTCAATGCAGGGGACACAGGTTCAGGCCCTGGTCTGGGAAGATTCCACATGCCACGGAGCAACTAGGCCCGTGAGCCACAACTACTGAGCCTGCATGTCTGGAGCCTGTGCTCTGCGCTCTGCAACAAGAGGGGCTGCGATAGTGAGAGGCCGGCGCACCGTGATGAAGAGTGGCTCCCGCTTGCCGCAGCTAGAGGAAGCCCTCACACAGAAACGAAGACCCAACACAGCCAAAAATAAATAAATAATTAATTAAAAACTTTAAATATATATATATATATATGTTTTATTTTTAGCTGCGTTGGGTCTTTGTTGATGCGTGCAGGCTTTCTCTAGTTGCGGTGAGCGGGGGCTACTCTTTGCTGCAGTGCGCTGGCTTCTCACTGCGGTGGCTTCTCGTTTTGGAGCACAGGCTCTAGGTGCGTGGGCTTCAGTAGTTGTGGCACGTGGGCTCAGTAGTTGTGGCTCGTGGGCTCTAGAGCACAGGCTCAGTAGTTGTGGCGCATGGGCTTAGTTGCTCCGTGGCATGAGGGATCTTCCCGGACCAGGGCTCAAACCCGTGTCCCCTGCATGGGCAGGCAGATTCTTAACCACTGCGCCACCAGGGAAGTCCTGGATAATTCACTTTTTAGTGCGTACATTTCTGGGTTTTTTTTCCCCAAAAACAAGCACATATTACGTTTATAATTTTTTTTTTTTTTTTAAAAAGACAAGACAGCCTTTCACAGCTTACAGCTCACCTGGCTGTTCTGTCCTCTTTCATAGAAGACATGGAAGCAAGACAAGAAGCTGAAGCACCCCCTCGGCCCCTGGGCGGATGGCTCAATTCTGCCCGTCCCAGCCACCCTGTCCCTGCACTTTAAGTTCTTGTCTCCCTTTTCCACTCCAAGGCCAAGAGGGATGCCCGCGTTCTGACAGAGCCCACCCTCAGCTGTCCCGGGCAGATGTGCAGTGTGGGGCTGTCTCTCCTCTGCTGTCTTAGAAGAACCTGGAACCCCAGAGCAATCTCCCCCCTGCCCATCCCCCAGGCTGTGACACACCAAGAAGGCTTCTAACTCAAGTGGTGCAAAACACAGGATCAAAACTCCCTTTTTTTGGTGAGCATCTTAAAAACAAGTGATCCAGCTTTAAACACAAACCTGTTCGCCTTTTCTGTTGTGACGTATCATGAGAACATTCCTATCTTGTGTGGATCACAATTCAGAATCATACACCTAGGAGGGTGACTGTAACCTGGGCCTCCACTGGGGACACAGGGATCTGGGAGAGAGGGAGCAAAGTCTCCTCCACGTGGTCTCCCAGCTTTTTACGCCCGTTCGAACGTTCCCTGTCCATAAAGTGGCCAGCACCCCCTGGCTGGGCCCTGCGTCACAGGGGTTCCCCTACTGCCTCCCTCCTGCCCGTCTCCCATTGATGGCATGATGTGGTGACAGTGTGTCCAGGATGCCTGCCCCTGCCCCCTCTCCCCCCACTGGTCGCTGTGCTGTACCTCATGCCTCTCTGGTTCCCTTCCCTTGAGGGACTGGAGGGTACTTTGGGCTGGGAAACCAGGAGTGGCCTGATTTGGAACTAGAGAGTGAGTCCTTGTTCTTAGCCACTTCAGTTCCAGTCTGCTTCAAGCAGAAGCCTAGAATCTTTCCTGCAGCTCCAACTGTGCTCTGGCCCCCAAACAGGGATTAAGATCCTGCCTCTCTTCTCCCAAATCCATTTCTTTAGAACTACCAGTCTGCCTCCCGTCTGGGTACCCCTCTGATGTCTTGGTATTTAGGGTTCAGAGATACTGTCTCCTAGAGGGGATGAGAAGTATTTTTCCCATTCATTAATAACAGTTTGCTGGGACTGCTACAGCTCCACACACAGCATTGGTCCTATTGTCACCAAAGCCACAGTCTGGATCTGCCTCTGCCATGACAGCCCTGGGGTCTGTGAGGAACAGAGCAGTTGGAGAGGAAGCCTTAATGGGGATGGTGTTTCTCAGCTGGTGGCTGTGGATGCCTGGATTTGGCCTAGCATCCCCCTCTCCCCCCCTCCCCCGCCAACCATTCTCAACATGAGAAAGGTTCTGCAAGGAATGCTGAAAGCCTCAGAGACATATTGCTGCCTTGGTGTTGCTATGGAGACAGCAACAGTTTCTAAGACAAAGCCCTTCGCTCTGCCTCCTGGGAAACCTGGTCTTTCTGCAGTGCTCATCCTAAGAGATGCTTAGTGAAAACTGGGCATTTTCAGTATCTTTACTCTTAGGGCTCTTCCTCCACCAAGGAGTGGGATGGAAGGATCCCCACTGTGGCATTTCCTGCCCCAAGTCTAGGGAGATAAGTCAGAAAACATGGCAGTTCAGGAGCAGAATAAGCAGCCCATGTCCGGGTCACAAATCCACCTCTAGTCCCTGCTCACACTCGGGTTCCCTGCTCCTGTCTTCGTCTGGAATGAGTGCCTCCCCAGCCCTTCTCTTTTCCTCAAGTCTGGGCACAGACGTCTGTAGAATGAATGAGCCCCTGCACAATCGAAATGCTATGAGGTAAAGGTAAGGGATGGGAGCCCAAAGCAGGCACCGACAGCTCCTTTTTCTGCCCAGGACGCCACTCCTCTGCGAGTCTGCCAGAGGCATCATCTGTGGCTATTAAGCAAGACACTAGTTTGGGGCCCACACTCCTGGCCCAACTGCTAAAGGGGACCAGGCAGGTGAAAGGGCCTCTGGGGGTAGTTTTCACAGGACATCAGCCAGGAGTCTAGTTTCAGCTCTTTGCAGAGGCATTCAGAGTTGGAAGCTGAGCGCGGGCCTCAAGCAAAGTTCAGAATGACAGTTCTGCCTCCTCATCCACCCCGACAAACACAAGCGAGAGACTTGAGCCTCTGTCACAGCACCCCCAGCAGCTGGCCGCTCCTACGCGGCCGGACAAGGCCAAGGAGGCCAGGGCCCCCTCCTGGAGGCCGGTCCTGGGTCCAGCCTTGAGCTCCCTGGGACTAACCTCATGATGAAGTTGTGCCCGTCCACATCCGGCCCGTAGCCAGAGCCCCGCAGGTTGCCCGAGTTCCCCACCACAGCACAGCGCCGGCACCGGCGAGGGTCCCGGAAACGGTAGGGGTTCTCGCCTGGTACTATCTGGAACAGCTTCTCCAGCACCTCGTTGGTGTTGTGTGACTTGAACTGGGGCTGCAACATCTGGGGGGGGGAGGGGAGAAGAAAGAAGGAGGGGTGTGATCGGGAGGGGACTCCCGCCTGCTCCCCCTCCCTGCCCTCACCCTCCAGTGTCCAAGCGGCGCAGGCCTCCTACCCAGGCTGTCAGGGGGCGGAAATCCTCCCTGAGCAGTAAGGACCCTCCCCTTGTTCAACAACAGCGCAGTCTCCCTACCGAGACCAGACCAGGGAGGGCCCTGCTTTCGGGAGTAGCCCTGCGGTACTGGTTGGGCTTGGGGGTCAAGGCGCTATTCAACACCTTCTCCAGGGGTCTGCAGGCCTGTGCCGCGAAGCACAGAGGTCCCTGCTCTGCTGTCCTCTCGGGGCAGCTCTGAGTCTCATGGTCATTTTGAGGTGCAGTTAATGTGGAAAGCCCCGGGGAGCTTCAGGGGCTTATTCCCAAGTAGCCTGCAGGGGGCGCCCCTGGGACTCAGCCTGAAACTCCAGGCAAGATCCACAGGATATCCAGAGCCCTGAGCCCTGGGGAAAAGGCAAAGAGGCACAGATATTCTTTCAAAGTCAGAACAGCTGGAATGAAACCGGTCCCCTGCACCTCCCACCACCAGTGATGCAAGAGACCATGAAATGAGGCCAGGGCAGCACTTAAACGCCTATAATGCCAGGCAGGTAACATGCAGGAGTGAAGAGGCAGGTGGGGCCTACAGCCAACAGGAGCTCCCATCAAAAAGAGGTGACTGGGGCTTCCCTGGTGGCGCGGTGGTTGGGAGTCCGCCTGCCAGGGCAGGGGTCGCAGGTTCGAGCCCTGGTCTGGGAGAATCCCACATGCTGCGGAGCGGCTGGGCCCGTGCGACAGAATTCCTGAGCCCATGTACCACAACTACTGAAGCCCACGCACCGCAAAGAAGAGTGGCCCCCGCTCACACAACTAGGGAAAGGCCTGCGCACAGCAATGAAGACCCAAGGCAGCCCAAAATAAATAAATTAATTAAAAAAAAAAAAGGGGTGACTTCAACCAATTTTTGCCTTGTGGGATTGTCAGCCCAGAAGGACCAGATTTTCTGGTTTTTCAAGAGAAGCTGAAAAAACAGATGTCATGTGAAATATCCTGATTCCTAAATGATGGTAACTCATGCAAATAGTTTAAAAACATTGAGTGAGCTGGATTCAGCCCCTGGGCCACCATCTGTAAGGGCTTTAAAATGCTCTGTGGTCCGAGCGGTAACGCTGCGGGTTTGCGGCTAAGCAGGAGCTGCTCAGGGGACAGAATGCACGGAGGGGATGGGTGGGCCTGCTTCTCTGCCTCTTTTCTGAGCACAGGAAGGGCCCCTGAGCACAAGAACATGAACTCAGTGTGGAGAAGCAACTTAGCCCTGAGACAAGAATTTCTAAGTTCATAGCAAAAGAGGGTGACTGTGGGGAGCAGCAGAGAGGTGGCTTCTGGGGCTTCAACAGCCCTGAGCTCCACCCGTGAGCAGGGGGCCTGGCCTGCCTCTCAGTCCATCCCTGCCCAGAGGCCTGTGCTGGCCCTTCGTGGCCACCACTGAGACCTATGACCAGGGCAAGCCCAGGGCACTCTCTGAACCTTGATCTTCCCCGTAAAATGAAGGGTATGACTATGAGCAACAGGCAGGACCCTGCAAGGGCTCCAGGCTGTCATGGGAAGGACGTGTGTGGCTCCTGGTGACTCCTGCTCTGTAGACGCCCCATCCTTAGGGACTCTGACAGTCCGGGCTGGGAAGCAGGATCTCTGAGATGCTCTGATAAGCCTGACTGCAAGAGCGCATCCTCACAGTTGTCCTAACTGTGAGAAAAAGGGAGAGTCATCACCCTCCCCATTTGCCAGCTGGGGAAGCCAGGGACCACGAGCTGCCTCCCAAGTCCCCCAGCAGGAAATGCCTGCAGCCTGCAGGCCCCCCTGGGTCAAGTACTGACACTGCTCCACCTCTGACATGTGTGGCAACCAGATGGCCCTGGCAAAGCCTAGGGAGTGACGCTCCAGAGATGACAGGGACAAGGTGAAGGGAGCTAAAGCAGCAGCAAGGTGACAGGATCCGGAAGAGCGGGGAGGCTTGGGCACACCTGTCCCCCCATCCCCTCCCCTTCACCTCCCTTAGCCCCCAGAGGAGTTGCTGATGCTTTCCTATCCCAACCCAGAAGAAAGGCTTTTCCAGCAATTGGAAGAAACCAAGTGAGTGGCATGGTGTTTCAAATTATTTTGAGCAAACATTTACAAATTAGGATACTGCCTGCATAGCAACAATCACTGGAGCTGAGCCGCTGCCTCCTTTATAATGGGCAGGCCTTCTTCCTGTTGCCATGCTCACTTCTCACCATCTTCTCCCTGGGGAACCTGTTTCTCCTGTCTATTTCACCTCCCTGGCCCAGCAAGGCATTTCTGGTCTCTGTTTGGCCTCTACAGGCACTAGAAAATATTAGTTCTCTTTCCTTCCAGGCCAAAGCTCGCTCTCCCCTTCACAATCTGTGATCCTAGTAGCTGGCTCTGGTCCAGTGAACCTCACACTTTGTCAAGGCTCTGGGGGCCAGAAGACAGACAGCCCCAATCCAAGAGGGGGCTCTAAGGGTGACTCCCAAACGGGGGGACAGACCCCCGGAGAGGAGGCAGGAAAGGCCACGGCTTTCTCACCATCCACCACCTCTGGACCTCTGGGGGCAGGTCCATGTTCTCTCGGGTCCAGACCGGGGAAATGTTGCTGTTGAAGTGGCTATCAAACCACTCAGAGGCGCCAGCGTCGCCCATGCAGCGGCGACAGGCACAGCTCTTGCCGGCGGGCCCCTCCTTGCTGAGGCGCTGAAGGCCAGTGTAGCCGGGCACCAGCTTCACCCGGTGGGTCCCGTCCAGGGCGCCCGAGTCCAGGTAGGGCAGGGTGGCCATGCTGTGGTGGGAGTAGGTGAACAGCAGTGACATGATGAACACCAGCAGGAAGGCCACGGAGAGGAACCACACCCGCAGGGAGCACTTCATGGTTCGGCGCCCCGGGGATCTGGGGCCTCAGCCCGGCAGTCAGGCGGGTGTCACTGTGGCCACTCCTTTCCCAGCCCGCTGATGGGCCAGCCACAGTGTAGCCTGCTTGTTCTGGCACCACGTGCAAAGGGCATATGGGCACGTGCCAAGGAAGGGACAGGGGCAGGAGTCCCACGCCACGCCCTCCCTCAGCGTCAGGAGAAAGCACGTCGGCAGCAGTGGCTCCCCTGTCCCTGAGCCGCCTGGCCCTGCTTATGGCTTCATTGGGTCTCTCCGTCACTAGCTGGGCCACAGAGGCTCTGCTTCTCCCGGAGCCCTGGCAAGGGGGAGGTCAGTCCATCCCAGCCCTCTAGTCCCTTGGGGTTGCTGGCTGCCAGCTCTGGGGGTCCCCCTCTTTGGCGGCTTGAAACGATCCAGTCTGGAGCATTCGGGGTCCTTGTGGCTCATGAGCAGATGCCGAGGCGGCCCCTCGTCCCCTGCAGCAGGGAAGCCCTTGAACCCCAATCACAGCAGAGAGCACGTGGGCTTCAAGCAGCCTGAATCTCATGTAAGAGTCTTCCCTCTCTCAGTTGGCCCTCAGGGCCCAACCCCTTTGCCAGGGGAGGAAAGGGAACCAAGCCCCAATCTAGAGAGAAGAAACCCAGGAAGCTCTGTGGGTTCCAGAAAACTCTTCAGAGACCAAGATCCTCCTGGCGTTAGGTTCTGCCCTTCTACTTCCCATCCGAGGCGCCAGCCCCTTCCCCCGACGGTCGCAGCCCCAACTGCAGTTGTGTAGGGGTGGTCAAACTCCGGCTGCTGCTCTGAGGTCCTCTGGGGCCTGGGAACAGCCGCTTCTCAGCAGGGTGTTGCTTCAAATGCCATCAGGGTCAGCCGAGCGAGTGTGTGCCAAGCTCCAGGCCAGGGCTCAGGCCTCCGTCTTGGTGCTGCTGGCCCAGGCTTGGAGGCTGCTCTGCCCATCTCCGCTCCCCGGAGGCCTCTGTCCTGCCTTGAGCTAGCAGTAATCCCCTGGCAGGTTCCCCTCACTCGTCAGGCGCCAGGCTGCCGCAGCATGACTCTGAAATTGCAGAAAGGAAAAATAATGTGCAGACAGATCGCACATGCACACGTGCTCTCCCCCAGCCCTGCCCCCAAGTCCCAGAGGGGACAGAGCTGGCAGTAGAGGAGATGCCCACTTAACTGAAGGGTGGACAAGAGAAAGGGCTCTTCCCTCTAACTGCAGATAGCATCACTCTGCTCTCCTTAACTCAGGCCTCTAAAGACCAGATTAGCCCGCCACCCTCACTCATTAGCCAGAAGGTAAACAAGGACGGAAAGTGATTTCCCTAGAGCCACAGGGCAAGTCACTGGAAAAGCCAGGTTTAGGAAGTTCCTATTCCAGCTATATGACGTTAATTTCAGGAAACTTAAGAGAAAATGGCCCAGAGAAAAGATTGTAGGGGACTGCAGATATGACCCCCTGCCCGGGCCTTCTCTACCCCTGAGAAGAGGTAGAGAAGCCCCCACAAAGTGAGTGGCGGCGGTTGACCTGAGCCCTGGGATTTGCCCTCTCCCCTCTGCAGTGTGGGCTACAGATGAGGCATTCCTGGGTTAGCTGGGTGATTCATTAACAATCCTTCCAGCTCTGGTGTCAGGGAGAGAACCTGACCGTGTCAGGACGCTGAGCACCACCACCACTCAGCCCTCTGGACAGTTGCCTTCCTCTGCAGGTTACCAAATAAATGCCAGGGGCTACTGACAGCCTGAGGCCCTGTGCTGCCCGGGGCAAGAGCAGGGAGAAGAGGCAGCAGGGTGCTTTGGGGATCCACCCTAAGGAAAGGAGCCTGAATCCATGCCACGTGCTAGGGACCCAGCGTAAGAGTCAGGGACAAGGCTGAGAGTGGAGCCTCCGGGCCCTGGCTCCATGCCACGGGGAGCACTTAATCCTAGAGGCCTGCCTGTCCCCACCAGCTCCTCTCCAAGTCCAGCCAGCCCTGGTTCTGACCCGGCCCCTGGGCCTCACAGCTGCTCTCGGAAAAGCTCCAGCTCCAGCCAGCTCCTCCGGGTCCTCTGGCTGTGCCACCAGCTGCACAGAAGGCACCTCAGGCTCTATGTTCAAGAACCTCTGCCGCCCCCTCCATTCACGGCAGATCAAATTTCTGGGGCCAAGCCAAACCACAAAGCCATCAGGGAACAGAACTAACACGTTCCAATAAGGAAACATTATTCTGGGTGGAGAAACAATGCTCACAGACGTGAAGGAACTTGCCTAGTCACAACCTCCTGAGTGTAGCTGAGATTTGAGTCCAGGTCTATCCAGTTCCAAAGCCTGCAACTGGCCAGGGCGTAGAAAGAAACCCATGGGTTCCTTCAACTACCCAGAGGCTCCAGGGTAAGAGACAAAGAGACACAGAAGCCGGCTTCCCAGGGTCAAGAGTGAAGCTTCGCCCACAGGCCTCACCGGGGCTCCCAGCTCTAACCCACAGACCCAGTGGCACTGGCCCAGTGTGCTCCTTCCAAATGTTCTACTGCACCCTTTGGCATGCCGGACTCCATGCACAGCCTTTGGAGGCGCTGTCTGTAAATAGAAGCCAGGTCACTGTCTCTTCTAGGCCTCCCTTTGCTCATATCCATGCCCAACATCTAAGGAAAAGAACTCCGTTTTGCAGGGTCTTGCTCCCAGCATCTTGTGACCTGAGGAGAGCCAGCCATGAGGCATGCGGCCCAGGAGGTGGTGACTTTCCAGGCTGAGCAAGGGATGGAGGGAGGGGCCTGGCTGGGGAGACCTGGTTTCTGGTGCGTGGCCCACTGTGGCCCCCGAAGGCGGACTTGGGCAGAAGTTTCCTTCAGGAAACATCTCTCACGTTGAGGAAGACGGTAACTCCTTGTAGTCTTAACTCAACAAAGGGGGCATCTGACGTAACCGGCTGCCTGGTCAGGGGGAGGAAAAGCCCCAGTTTCGTCACTGTGTTTGGGAAGAGCAGAGAGGGTCTTCCCAAACAAGGGTCACCGGCAAAAGCCCTTGCTCTGGGAATCCCAAGGCTGGGCTGTTTCTGGGAACGTGTGCTGAGGGCAACTGAGGGCACAGGGCAGAACGGAGCAAGAACAGTCAGAGGTCCCAGACATGCACCCCGAATCCCAGAAGTCACCTGGTTAAGAGCTTTTATGCATGTCATTTGCTCTGGGGTACTCCCCGTGCCCTCCAGTTGCCAATGCCTAATTCTCATTTCTCCCTTTCACAGCTGCTCTGATCTTTCACTTTAAGCCCATGCAAACCCCAATGTAAAAAAGTCAGGGGAAGGGCACACACTTGGGCCTCAGCTCCCACCTCTGATGCCCACAGAGGGAAGCAGGCCAGTCTTCCAGGGCCACCTGGCTGGTGCTGGCTTATTTATTCATTCGACAGATACTTAATGGGCTGGCGCAGGGCTTGGGGGGCTAGTGTGGGACAGTACACACGCATCCTGTCCTAATGGAGCTTCTGGTCTAGC
This sequence comes from Balaenoptera ricei, assembly GCF_028023285.1. Classification (NCBI taxonomy): domain Eukaryota; kingdom Metazoa; phylum Chordata; class Mammalia; order Artiodactyla; family Balaenopteridae; genus Balaenoptera; species Balaenoptera ricei. Next base: position 50,639,665 of record NC_082657.1, on the reverse strand, counting down.
GGCAAATACAAAGGCAAGACACAGGGGATTACAAAGTGCTATGACAGGGAAGTTACAGGGTGCTGTGAGAGGGAACAGAGTACACAAGGAGGAAACAGCCTGACCTGTGAAAAACATGGCAAGAGGGGCTTCCCTGGTAGCGCAGTGGTTAAGAATCTGCCTGCCAATGCAGGGGACACGGGTTCGAGCCCTGGTCCGGGAAGATCCCACATGCCACGGAGCAACTAAGCCCGTGCGCCGCAACTACTGAGCCTGTGCTCTAGAGCCCGCGAGCCACAACTACTGAAGCCTGCGCACTTAGAGCCCGTGCTCCGCAACAAGAGAAGCCACTGCAGTGAGAAGCCCGCGTACCGCAACGAAGAGTAGCTCCCGCTCGCTGCAACTAGAGAAAGCCCGCATGCAGCAACGAAGACCCAACGCAGCCAAAAAATAAATTAATTAAAAAAAAAAAAAAAACAAAGCATGGCAAGAAGGCCAGCAAAACTGGGGAGGGTGTCGGAGAGGTAGGCACGAGGGGCCCGGCCACAGAGGCCTTTGAAGGGATTAGGATTTATTATTAATCTGATGCGGGGGTTTTGGGGAGGGATGTGTCATGACCTGATTTATATTTTAAAATGGACCCTTGGAGCAAATTTTTTAAAACTAACAGTACTAAGAGTTTAGAGAGGATGCAGAGTATCAAGCACACTCACTCACCATTGGTGGGAAAATAAATTGGTACAATGCTTGGGAGGCTAATTTGGCATTACTTAAAAAACACGGACATAAGTATATCCCAGTAGTATTTCTTTTTAAAGAAAAATTAAAAAACATCTTTCTCACAGAAAAAGATGGAACACTGGGGACACAATGAGAGATTAGAAAGTTCCCCCATTTGTCCTGAGCTAATCTATTTTGTGATGCCCCATGTGAGAAGACATCCTCAGAAAACGTAGTCCTCCTCCAGTTTGGGTGGGAATGAATGGTTTCTCACCCAAAGGTTGAATATTTAGAATCAATGAATTATAAAGCTGGTGAGCTCAGCCTGCTTGTCCTATTAAGCAGATTTAAAGCTTAAGTTGAACCCTGACAACTAGTTGAATAGACTGTTTCATTTTCCCCCAAAATCGTGACCCTACTTGGGACAATCTATTTTTCTCATTGAGGTTTAATTCACATATAATAGGATGCAGACGTCTTTCAATGTAGAGCTTGATGCATGTTTATCCATGTGTGCATGTGTGTAAGCACCCAGTATAAAATACAGAGCATTTCCACCACCACCCCCCAACCCCGGAAGTTCCCTTGTGCTCCTTCCTGGTCATTGTTCACTGTTACACTATTTTGCTGAGTCTGGTCACCATAGATTAGGTTTACTTGTTCTTGAACTTCATATAAACACTCCTGCCTGGCTGGCTTCTTTTGCTTAGCACAATGTTTTGGAGATTCGTCCATGTTGTGTGTATCAGTAGTTTATTCTTTTCCATGTTTGGACAGTTGAGTTGTTTTCAGTTTTTGGTCGTTATGAGTAACACTGCCCTGACCTTTCTGTACAAGTCATCTTGTGGACACATACTCTCATTTCTCTGGGGTAAATACCTGGGAGTGGAATTACAGGGTCATGGGGTACATACACCAGTATGTTTAACGTTACCAGAAATTATGAAATAGTTGTCCAAAGTGGCTGTAGCATTTTATGTTTCCACCAGTAACACAGGAGAGTGCCATTTGTTTTCCATGTCCTGGATATCTGCTATCTTTTTAATTTTAGGCATCCTGGTGGGTATGTAGTAAACTCTAGTATTTCTACAACCAGATACACATGAAAACATGTACCAAGAGACATACGAGAATGCTCAAGGCAGCACTGGGTAATAGCTGAAAACTGCAAACAACTCAAATGTCCATCAGAATAGGATGGATAAATTGTGGTCCATTCATGTCATACAGTAAAAATGAATGAACTCCAGTTTCAGACATAAACAGGAATGAATATGACCAAAAAACTATTATGTTGAGCAAAAAGAATAAGTCAGGGATGAATACTTACAGTATGAGTTCATGAAAAGTTCAGAAGTATGCAAAGCTAACAAGCAAGAAATTGTTTTAAGGCCTCTATACACATAGACAATAAAACAACAGATAAAATCAGGGAAACACTGTAAAATGCAGGAAATTCCCCTGGACGGGAAGAAGGCAGATGAGACAAGAAGAAGGGTCTATAGGGGCTTCAGAAGTACTGGGGAATGTATTACTCCTTAATCCAGACAGCAGAAACAGAGTATTTAAAATTTTTAATCTTTAAGGAATTTATATGATATATACTATTCTGAATGTGTGATGCATTTCATTATAAAATCTAATTTTTTTTTTCTTAGGTTAAAACATTTTTTGCTAAGGGACTACTTTGGCTGCTGTGTAACACTAGCAGGGGACCAGAGAGAAGCTACTTCAATATCCCAGGCAGTGGAGGTGGTGAGAAGCAGCTGCATGCATTCTGAAGGGTTTAACTGATGGGTGAGATGGAGGGTGGTGGGTGGGAGAGGAAGACTGAACCAGGGGCACAGGACCTTGTGGCCCAAGCAACCTTGTGGGGGGGGTGGTGCCATTCTTTCATACAGAAAAGTTAGGAAAGAAATGGGTTTGGATAAGAAAAAAAAAAAAAAAAGAGTTCTGTTTACAACAGGTTAAATTTGAGATGCCCTTTAAATGTCCAGGTGGAAATGGCAATAGGCAGCAGGACACAGATGTCTGAGGCTCATGGATGAGGTCACAGCTGGAGGGATACATCTGAGAGTCATCAGAGCACAGTTCATTTTTAAAACTACAGGACCAGAAGAAATTATTGACAGAAGGCCTGGCATAGATAAGAGAAGGCTGTCAGCAGTAACCTTCACAATGGCTGATCCAGAGGTTTGGAGGGGGTGAACACCTGACTGGATGAGAAGTGGCCAACAGGCAGGTGAAAAGGTGCTCAGCATCATTAGTCATCAGGGAAATACATATCAAAACCACAATCAGACACCACATCCCACTCACTAGGATGGCTATAATCAAAAAGACAGATAATAACAAGTATTAGTGAAGATATGGAAAAATTGTAACTCTCATACATTGCTGGTGAGAATGTGAAATGGTGCAGCTACTTTGGAAAACAGTCTGGCAGTTAAAAGGTTAAACAAAGAGTTACCGTATGACTCAGCAAATCTAATCCTGGGTCTATACCCAAGAGAAATGAAAATATATATCCACACAAAAAGACATACACAAATGATTATAGGAGCATTATTCATATCAGCTCCAAAGTGGAAAGAACTCAAAGTTCCATCAACTGATGAATAAACAAAATGTCAAATATCCATACAATGGAATCTTACTCAGCCATAAAAAGGAAGCACTGGTACATGCCTCATGGATGAACCTTGAAAACATGGTGCTAAGTGAAAGAAGCCTGACACAAAAGACTACATATGATGTGATTCCATTTATATGAAATATCCAGAATAGGCAAATCCATAGAGTAGATTAGTGACTGCCTAGGGCTGGGGGTTGGAGGAGATGGGGAGCGACTGAGAATGGGTATGGCGTTTCCTTCTGGGATGATGAAATGTTCTAAAATTGTTTGTGGTCTAATTGCATAACCATGTGACTAGACTAAAACCAACTCACTTGTACATTGAAATGGCTGAACTGTATGGTATGTGAGTTATATCTCAATAAAAGTGTTACTAAATAAAGGGAATGAGATAAAACAGAATGGGAGATATTACAGAATGTTTGTAAACTGGTGGGGATGGTTCAGTAGAGGGAGAAGTTAAAGCTGCAGGAAAAAGAGGATAATTAAGAAGCAGAGTCCTTGGGACTTCCCTGGTGGCGCAGTGGTTAAGAATCCGCCTGCCAATGCAGGAGACACGGGTTTGAGCCATGGTCCAGGAGGATCCCACATGCTGTGGAGCAGCTAAGCCCGTGTGCCACAACTGCTGAGCCTGAGCTCTAGAGCCCACAAGCCACAACTACTGAGCCCGTGTGCCACAACTACCGAAGCCCACGAGCCTAGAGCCCGTGCTCTGCAACGAGAAGCCACCGCAACGAGAAGCCTGCGCATCGCAAGGAAGAGTAGCCCCCGCTCGCCGCAACTAGAGAAAGCCCGTGCACAGCAACAAAGACCCAACGCAGCCAAAATAAATAAATAGATAAATAAAAAAGAAGCAGCAGCAGAGTTCTTGAGCAGCAAGAACGGGGCAGAGGGTGGTGGGAGCCAGTGCCCGCATGGAGAGGGTTGACCTGCCTAGCAGGAGGTGAAGCAGAGCATGGGCATGGGCACAGGCACAGGGAGGGATGCATCTTTATTGCTGGGGTTGGAGATTTACAGAGATCAGATGTGAAACAGTCCTCTAAAAGAGAAGGAGAGTAACGAGGGAAATTTAGTGGGAGGCAAGGCAATACTAGGGTCTTCTGAGAGGTCTGTGGTCACAAATTCAGCAAATTTGGTGAGACCACTTAACGATAAATACCCCCTGAATGGCTGGCTGAGCTCAAAATGCTGAGGCTGAACAGTGGAACTGGAGACCAGAATCCAGAAGGTCAGGGGCAGCCTTGAAGAACGGATGGTCTTCCCTAGAGCCTTCTACCAATCAGGGGATGCATGCTTGAACAACTACGCTAATACAAGGAAACAAGGGAAACCAAAGGAGGCCCTGGCCAGCTTGCAGGTGGAAGAAAGGAAAAGCAGGCATATGGGATTGAGCAGCAAAGCAAAGGAGAACGGATGGAACTGGGTTTTGGAGGCTAGTGTGTTTTTAGAACCAGTCTCTGGTCAGTTCCCAGGAGACAACCCATCAAATTAACCTAATGAAGCACAGGATATAGCACAGCCTCAGACCAGCGCAGCTGAACACAATCTTCTTGGCAGGCAGAGAAAAGAAATGTCAAAATAAGGAGCAGAGGATGGGGGGAGGGAGACTGCTTGAATATGGAGGGGGTGGAGAGAAAGAAAAAATCCCAGCCCAAGATGCTGATAAAGCACCCTCTTTCCACCCACTGACACACAGCCTAAGGATGTGTCCCAGAGCCTCAATGTAAAGGCATCAAACCACAGATTAGTACTCACATTGCATGGTGTTTTATGAGTTTCTGAGCATGTGCAGGCATAGCCTCTCATTCGGTATTCACAAAAGTCCCAAGACGAGCTGAACCAGGTCAGCCAGGCAATAAGTGACAGAGCTTTAATATCATTCCAGGTCTGATGGCTCCAAGGCCAGTGCTCCTTCCAAAAGCTCCCATTGCCTTCCAGAGAGGCTTTTCCCACTAACTGGGGTACAACCATCAAAGGGTTCCCTGTGTCCCAGAACCTTGCCAACCTAGCAACCCAGCAAACTCCCTGCTTGCTGGGTGTGGCAACAGCCGAACCCAGCAGAAGATGCCCTGGGGTGTCAGTCATTATCTGGAAGAAGAGACCTGACAGCCCCTCCCTCACACTCAACTGAAGCCCAGAGGCACATCCTTGATGTGTCTGAGAACTGGTTGCTTCACCTCTGCATGCTTGGCTGACTGAAGTCATCACATTGCAACATGCTGGCACCACCCTCTGGCACACACCCCTCAGTTATCCTAGTGACGCAGGCCTCCTCGCTCCCCAGTTACAACCCCTCTGGCAGTGTCTGCCTCAGGAGCCCCTGTCTTCCGGCAGGACACCTCACTTTGTCTTGATGTCGAGTCTGAGATCTCAGCTCCAGTACTTCTGATGCTGTCCTGAGTTGGCAGCCAGGAAACCAGAAAGCAAGAGCTAACATTTCTTCCGGCCTATGATCATCACTCTGGCTAACTTTCAAATAAGTCCCAGCGAAATAAACCATCAGTCTTCATCGCAAGCAGATCGATGTTGCACCCTAAGAAACAGGCTCTAAGGGGAGGAATGCTGGGCTCTAAGGCACGGGGAGAGGGTGGGGCAGGGGGACAGCTGGGATGTGGGGTCCCGGCTCTGCACCACACCTGCCCCTTAAAGGAGTCCCAGTGTGATTTGTTGGTGTTGGGCGTGGGGTAGGAGTCCAGGAATTTGTTATACATATCTACAGTAGGCAGGGAGAGATCTAGAAAAACAATACCATCTCAGTAGCAAGGCAAAGCCAGACAGAAACTGTTGAGGAGAGGCAGGAAGATGGGGTGAGGAATAAATAGAAAGTTATTTAAAGAACAGAACCACCTGTATGATGAAGGCCAGGGCGGTTCCTGTTAAGCCCCTGTGTCCACTGACCAGTCTCTCCAGGATCCAGACCACTTCTTATTTGCATTTTATCCAGTCTGATAGCTTTTTTCTTTTTAACACATGAGTATAACCCTTTACGCTTATGTATTTGGACTCATGTTACTATCTTTGTTTTCTCTTCACTAGTTTTCCTTTAGTTCTTTTTTCTTTTCCTCACTTGTTGGACTGACACACTATCCCTACTCCCACCACTTTTTTTCCTCCTGGCTTGGAAATTATATTCCTCTTCTTTTAGTGGTTATCTTAAATTGTTAGCATATATACATTGTCCTAATGAGGTCTACAGTTTTCAGCAGTACTATTCTGTTTAACTAGGCAGAAACTTGATGTGATTTAACAAGGAAATTCCCTTCCTTACTTTACCTTATTCTTCCTTGATAATGTGGTCAACAATTTTAGTTTTCCTTTTGTAAAATTAAAAAACAAACTAGACACTGGATTTCTGTTTGTGTGTTTTGCTATCTGTGGCAGACACTGTTGGTTGCCTACCAGCAGCCACTCCCCCTTCTTTCCTGCCAACAGAATCCTGATTTTGCTCAGGCAGCAAAGAACCCAGTCCCAGGAGATGAGGCAAGCCTGGTCAAAGCCAACCACAGTAAGCCTGTTCCCTTTTACCAGGAATTGGTGTAAGAATGAACCAGCTTGGGCCAATGAGACATAAGGAGATGTCTGCTGGGGCCTTCTTGGACAGATTCTCCTTCCCAAAAAAGGGGCACATTAGAAAGCTCCCTTTCGGGGCTTCCCTGGTGGCGCAGTGGTTGAGAATCTGCCTGCCAATGCAGGGGACACGGGTTCGAGCCCTGGTCTGGGAAGATCCCACATGCCGTGGAGCAACTGGGCCCGTGAGCCACAACTACTGAGCCTGCGCGTCTGGAGCCTGTGCTCTGCAACAAGAGAGGCCACGATAGTGAGAGGCCCGTGCACCGCGATGAAGAGTGGCCCCCACTTGCCGCAACTAGAGAAAGCCCTCGCACAGAAACGAAGACCCAACACAGCCATAAGTAAATAAATAAATAATATTAATTAATATTAATAAATAAATAAATAAATTTAAAAAATTAAAACAAAAAACAAAAATAAATTAATTAATTAAAAAAAAAAAGATCATGGTCCTTAAAATGATGTATTTTAAAAAAAAAGAAAGAAAGCTTCCTTTCTCTTAGCATCTCCCTGCCTTCCTGCTTGGGAAGCTATAGGGTGATGATATGTTACCTAGAGCAGCAGCAGCCATCTCACAACCATGAGAAGAAAGATCTTATACCCTTAAGATGGCACAGCAGAACGATGGAATGATCCAGGGTTCTTCATGTCAATATTAGACCACTGCCCCAACCCTGGAACTCCCTACCTCCACACTTCTCATTATAAGCTAATTAAATATTTTCTAGAGTTTAAGTCACTGTGAGTGACTTAAGCATCCAGATATACTGTCTATAGTTAAATGTACCAACGTACTATTTCAATTTCTGCGCTCAATGCTGGTGCTAGCAACCCCCTCCTTCCCCCGAGTTTTCTTCTTACTGAAGTATACCTTTAGTAGTTCTTTTAGCCAGGATCTATAGATAAAACTGTCTTAGCATGTCCAAAAATATCTTTATTTCACCTCATTCTTGAATGATAACTGGATATAGAATTTTAGTTTCCCTAAGATAGTCCTCTATCATCTCTGGCATCTAATGTTGATGAAATGTTGTCTGTCGGTCTCATTGCTGTTTCTTTGAATTCTTTTATTTCTCTGGTAGTTTTAAATATTTTCCCTTTAATTATTTTATTTTATTTTGGCTGTGCCACGCGGCTTGTGGGATCTTAGTTCCCTGACCAGGGACCAAACCCGTGCCCCCTGCAGTGGAAGCACGGAGTCCTAACCACTGGACCGCCAGGGAATTCCCATATTTTCCCTTTATTCTTATCTGCAGTTTCACTATATCTAGGTATTTATTTTGTTTGGTATTCGTGCTGTTTCTTCAATTCTGGAATTCTCAGCCATTATCACTTCAAATATTTTTTTGCCATTTCCTTGACTCATATCTGGAATTCCTACTAGATTTGTGCTAAAGCCTGTAACATGTCCTCCATGTCTGTGCTGCATTCTAGATTAATTCCTCAGCATTAGCTTCCAATTCTTGAGTTCTATGTGTCCAGGCTACAGCTATCCATTGTTTCAAATTCTAATTACACTATTTTTCGCTGCTAGAATTTTTAATTTAAAATTTTCATAATCACATATTCTCCTTTCTTTTACAATTTCCCTTTCTTTTCTTTAATGAATATCCTGTTTCCCTAATCTCTTTGAGGATCCTTAACCTATTTCTATTAAAGACATTTTCTGATTACTCTGTTATTTTCATTTCTTCTGGGGTAACTTTTTCTTTTTTCATATTAGTTTTCCTCACATGTTTCTGAATATATAAGCTCATCCCTCCCCAATCTGGGGGTTTTCACCTTTGCCTCCCCAGGTCCTTTGGGTCTCCTGGTCTAGAATCATATCTTATAGTACCAGCTCAGCTTAGGTCCAGGCTCTGATGGTCTGTCCCCCTAGGTAAGCATCTTCATGGTAAGCCATAGCCCCAGGGAATGGGTGACAGCAACTGTTTTCCCAGCCCCTGGGTTCCAGCAGTGTACCAGCTCTAATTCCATGCTTTGTGTTGAGCACTTCATAGCTCTGTTACCCCAGATTTCTAGCCACTTCTGCCTGCATCCAGTCTCAGAGACCAGCAGGCCTGCAGCTTCTGCCCTGCTCTCCCATATGCATTCTTGCTCCATTTCTCATCACAGGGATGTTTATCATTTTGTGTGGGGAGGGAGGGGGAGTACATGACTATGTTTTCAGCATTTTTTCTCTTTATGTATTACTGCTATGTGTTTAGAGTATAAATTTACAGTGCCATCTTCACTGGATGAGTTGGATTAAACTATTTATACCAAGGAACTGGGAATCCCTGCCAATACCAGTCTCCTGAGAAGGTATATCAAACCAGCTCTAACGAGATTCACAGAACTCCAGCCAGTACACTGAGGGAAGCCGACTGAGACAGCCTGGGGTAAGCTGATCAAAAGTTCCAATTAAAACTGCTCTCATCCCCACCCCATCTTCATTCCAGTCCACCATGGGATGGGGACAGGGGTGGGCAGACATGCAAATAGCATCTTTCAGATGTGGTCTGACCAGGTCTTCACTGAGGAAGGCCAGCCCTGCCTTCAGCCCCTCTTCCACACCACTTGAGCATTTCCCAGTGTTTCACCTGGCCGGGGAAACATGCATACTGGCTACATGGACACTCTTGATGAAAGGTCCATCTGACTCTCTTCAAGTCCCCAGCCCACCTGCAGCAGGCCCAGCCTTTAGTTTCAATTACATCAGAACAGCAGTGAACTCAGGAGCCATATTCGAGTCCAGGCTATCACCAGGCAGCTAGCCACTTTTTCTTTCCAGGCCAAGGTTCTTGAACCATCAGAGGAAGGCTATCCCACCTCCAGCCTCTTCCTCTCTGATTATCTCCTGCTTGTTCCTGCTGACCATCACTTTGACTTCCAAGCCATCACAATCAGCTTTCTTGACTCAGACCCCTCCTTGCTTGTTTCTTTCAGCTGCTAATGGATTGTGAAGGTTCAGCCCCCAGCCCTTTTTCTCCTTTGCCTCTCTACGGTGCCCCATCCCCCTCCAAATCAAGAGCCTGCCCTTCTACCCTAGATTCTAGATTGTATTCTCAACTGCCTCTTTAGCCATGTGGCATTTCAGACTTAACAAACTCATCACCTTCCTGCGTTCAAAAGCACATAAGATGGAGATGCAGCTCTCTCAATCATGGGGCCAAGGTCAGGCTCTTTCACATAGCATCCAGAGATCCCCAAACCAGGCCACCCTCCTAAGCCTCATCTCTCACCGTGTCCTACCCTCCAGGGGTTATGAGTTAATTTGGACCACAGGCCAAATCTGGCCCATATTTATTAAGATCATACACGAAACCTAAAAAGACACAGACATGTTTATCTCCTTCACTTAAGCTCTAAGTGTACAGACACCATGTTATTTAATTCACTATCTAGCATTGGCCTTCATATAGTAGGCATCAAAAAATATTTGTCCATGGCGGGGAGGGATAATTTAGGAGGTTGGGATTAACATATATACACTACTATATATAAAATAGATAATCGGGGCTTCCCTGGTGGTGCAGTGGTTGGGAGTCCGCCTGCCAACACAGGGGACACGTGTTCGAGCCCTGGTCCAGGAAGATCCCACATGCCGCGGAGCAACTAAGCCCGTGCGCCACAACTGCTGAGCCTGTGCTCTAGAGCCCGTGAGCCACAGCAGCTGAGCCCGTGTGTCGCAAGAAGAGAAGCCACCGCAATGAGGAGCCCGTGCACCACAACAAAGGGTAGCCCCCGCTCGCTGCAACTAGAGAAAACCCTCGTGCAACAACGAAAACCCAACACAGCCAAAAATAAAAATAAATAAATTTATAAAAAAAAAAAAAAGATAATCAACAAGGACCTACTGTATAGCACAGGGAACGCTACTCAATACTAAATACTATGTAATAATATGGGAAAAGAATCTGAAAAAGAATAGATACATGTATATGTATAACTGAATCACTTTGCTCTATACCTGAAACACAGCACTGTAAATCAACTACACTCCAATATAAAATAAAAATTAAAAAAAATTTTGTCCAACTGAATATCACCTCTCTACATAACCCCAGGGTTATAAGAAGCAGAAGAGGGGGGTTCCCTGGTAGTCCACTGGTTAGGATTCGGAGCTCTCACTGCCATGGCCCGGGCTCAATCCCTTGTTGGGGAACTGAGATCCCTCAAGCCGCACGGCATGGCCAAAATAAAAAATACATATGGGGCTTCCCTGGTGGCGCAGTGGTTGAGAGTCTGCCTGCCGATGCAGGGGACACGGGTTCGAGCCCTGGTCTGGGAAGATCCCACATGCCGCGGAGCAACTAGGCCCGTGAGCCACAACTACTGAGTCTGCGCGTCTGGAGCCTGTGCTCCGCAACAAGAGAGGCCGCGATAGTGAGAGGCCCGCGCACCGCGATGAAGAGTGGCCCCGGCTCGCCTCAACTGGAGAAAGCCCTCGCACACAAACGAAGACCCAACACAGCCAAAAATAAATAAATAAATAAATAAATAATTAAAAATGAATATCTGCTTAAAAAAAAACAAAACATATGAATTTTAAAAAGTAAAAAATAATAAAAAATAAGAAGTAGAAGAAATAAATGGTAATGAAAAAATGTTTTGAAGCCACTTCTATAAACCACTGTATAAATATGCAGATGGAAGTGATCATTATAATCAGCCCCCACTCTTCCAGCTTTGACATTCTAGAAGTGAAAGCTTTCTCTAACTTCTCATGGACCACCAAGAAACACGAGGCCTCAGGTACAAACCAGATTTCACAAATCGGAGGCAATGAGAAGGGTGAGTGTGTAAAAGCTAGAGAAGCTGCCGGGACGGTGGGAACAGTTGAAGTGGACTGCTCTTGAGCTTCTGTCAGCAGAGACACACCAGGGCTGCCAGGGACAGTACTCTCTCTGGTGGCTCCCCTAAGCACCGCAGGCTGCTGGCTAAGTCCTCCCTAGCTAGGACTCATCAGATCTCACAACCATCCACCGCAGCTCAAAGTCCCTTTCCAGTCAAGCCTCCCAAAATGAAGAAGGCACCTAGAAAAACCTGGCTTCACTTTCTGGTTTTGCCGCTTGCCAGCTATTAACCATTTAGCCCCTCGGATCCATGCCCTGATCTGTAAAATGGGAGTACCATCTATTTTGGAGGGTTTCTGGAAGGGCAAGAGCCAGAAAGCTCCCAGCCTCAGTGCCTGTGCTCCTGGGGTGGGCAGGTGGAGGGCCACGGTTTGGTTAGTCCCAGACCCAGCCTGGCCAGCTCTCTGGGCTGCAGGCCCGTGACCCTGGATAGGCACCACAGGTTCCTCAGCACCCTCAGCCCCACTCCAGCCCCGGCTTCCCCAGGCCAGCACCGCCAGGGTCTCCAGAGATTCCTTCCCTGCCTAACCACAGGTACTGCCCGCCCACCCCATCGACCTCCCACAGTGGCAGCTTCCAGGGAGGTGGAGTGGGCAGCGTAGACCTGAGGTCTCCGAGCCAGCTCTGCCCCAATGACCCCCACCCCCAGGCTGCACAGCGAACAATGCTGTGTCCATCCTGTGGCAGAGCTTGTGGGTCACGGAGCCTGTCACCTGTTCCCTGGCTTCATCACACTACACAGAACAGAGGCCTGCCCTGAGCTGCTTCTAAACAGCTCACTGAGGTCCATCCCATACTTGGCCACCTCTGTGGCTCTCTAGACACAAGCTGGCAGCAAGATTCTAGAAGAGACACACAGCACCTCACACGCGTTTCATTCTACAGACGACGCACCCGGGAGAACTTTTCAACCGAGATTTTTAAAAGCCTTAGTCTTTGGTGTCTTTTTTTTAAGTTTTCAAACTGTAAGTATTGGGCTTTGTATTTTGATGAAAATTCAGAATAGTGGCATTTGGGGCTGTGACTAGTAATCAGACCAAACTTGTAACCGACCATGGATCTGAATAAACCTATTCTTGGTCCTGAAAAAAAAAAAAGATTCTAAAAGAGACAAAGTTTATAAGGGGGTTCCTCTACAGGGCTGAAAGCCTCTGACATTAAGAGAAGCAGGAGATGGACCTCCCTGGCAGTCCAGGGCTTAAGATTCCACGCTCGCCCCAAAAAAAAAAAAAAAAAAAAAAAAAAAGAAAGAGAAAGAGGCAGGAGAGAGGCAGAAGACCCTGAAGGTAGGAGATTGGGAAAGTAATCTAAGTTTCTTTGAGGACTTTTGGAGGAAGCAGGGAGCAGGATGAATTAAATGGTGGCCTAGGGCAAGTCAGAGAGGAGTCTGGAGAAGCTGAGGTCTAGACCTTATTGCCCAACTCTCCCTTCCAAGGGCAGTTAAACTTGACTACCCCACCCACACCCAGGGTCAGGGGACCATGGTGCTTACAGTCTGCTCTGATTTCCTCTAAAGATAAGGTTCAAAGCGTGGGAGGCTTGGCTATTCTTCACTGTTTAAGATTCAGATCTCAGTCACACCAAAGATGTAATGAAGAGCCACAGAAAAGCTGCCGGGCCCTCCTTTTCCTTCTGCACCTTGTCAGGATGCCTAGGGGATGTTCTGAATCTCAAGAGAAAAGCAAATATTTTTATTCAGCAAATATTATCACAGTGGGGAGTGGCAGACAGCATGGGAAGAGCCCCAGGCCTCTCCCTCCTTGTACAGTCGCATCACTGACCCCTTAGCAAAGCTCTTCTCTCTCCAGCCTCGCAGCTCCTGCTCTGTCGAGGAGCAGAGCAATGGGACTCCTCTGTTTTGAGGACACCCCACCAGCCCCTCTAGTCTGCCCGCCACTCAGGGCTCCTTGGTTTTGCCAGCCAGGCTCCCCCTAGGAGAGCTGCCCTTCCAAGGGTATGCCAAGGGCAGCTGACCCCAGAGACCAGCAACCCAGGTCCCAGCTGTCAGCCTCTCCCTCTAAAGAGGAGGGAGCTGGTAACAGCATATCCCAGAGGCCTTCAGAGGGGCATAACCAGAGCAATACCCACCAGCTAGAACATGGGTGGAGGGCAGAGCCGAGGGCTTCAAGAAGGAAGAGGTGAGTCAATCTTCAACTTACAGACCCCTTGGGGAGAAGGATCATGCTTCCCGTCCAACTCATGCTTATCAATGGGAGTCCTCCTTGCTCAGAAACATGGGTTACTCCAATCCTCCTCAACGCTGGCTCCCCCAAACGCACACACCCTCTACCCTGGGATGGGAGGACTAGTGTAAGTTTGATAGATAGAAGGTTTAAAAGAGAGTCTCATTGCATTCCATTGCTCCCGCCAGAACTGGGTGAAAAGAAAGGAGTAAATGGTTTCTCCAGGTAACCTTCAACCCCCTTCTCCCCAACCCATACACCCACGTGGCAGGGGACGAGCCTGTGAAAACCTGGTCCATACACCCAGACAGCTTCCTGGAATGCTCCCAGGCAAGGGCATGCAGACTGAGAAGGAAGCTCCAGGGGCTGGGGGCAAAGGGCGAATGTTCTCCTGAAACAGCAGATTCGTACACATGGCAGAGAGAGGCAGGGCGTTGCCTTTCTAACTCCCAACCAGCCCCCTCAAGAAATCCTGCATCTGATCACTCTCGCCCTCACCACTGGGGAAGGGACAGGACTGGTGCTTCTGTGTGCCACCACTGCCCTGGCTCGCCCCCTCCCCAGCCTGCACTGTGGCACGGGGCTCTGGACAGGGTCCTCCTCCCTGTACTGTAAGCACCGGAAGGTTGGCCACCTGAAGAAAGCTGATGGGGAAGGGCTGAGCTAGGGTCTGTACAAGTCCTGCCAGTACACACCTAGGGAAGGGAGAAGCTGTGCTTCTAGAATCTTCCAGGCCACAGTCTCTGTGGCTCACAACTCCAGCCAGGCCTTGGCCCAGGCCCAGAGTTGAAGGATTCAACTTAAAACTCCAGCATCTATCCCCACATCCTCTGTGGGATGGGGGGATGGGGGAGAGAATGCCGGGAAAGAGGTCTTAACCTAACTGGCCTGCACTGTGACCCTGCGGGAGAGGGGCCCGGGAAGCAGGGTGACTGATGCTTCGCTGGAAAGGAGGGCTGCAGGACCGCTGTCTGTGTAGTCATTGTACGCGCACGACCCAGCAGGACTCCAGGCCCTCAGCAACCAGGGGGCAGACACCAGCCCTTCCTGGGGGGCATACTGGGATGGACCTGGCCCAAAGCTCTGATACACAGGGCAAGCTCCCGCCCCTGACAAGGCTGGCAGAGCTCCTGGGATGCGAAGGTCCAGAAACAGTGCTTCTGGGAGCATAGCAGCCCCCGTTCTGGGGGTCTTCCGTCCCCCAACCCAGGGCGGAAGTCAGGGGCGCACACTCACTCCACTAGGGCCAGCGTCACACTTGAAGGTGCAAGTGAGAACAGGGCTCTGTGTCCTCAGTGCCAGGACTGTGTAAACCTCTTCCCCTGAGCTGGTATAACCTATGGCTGGAACTCTTCAATACGCATGGCCCAGCCAAGCCACCCAGGTGGGAAGTCTGCCAGAGCCTCTAGGACCAGGCAATATCATGAAGGTGACAGTCCAGGCTGCAGGCACGGCGGCCTGCTTTGTCTGGGGCAAGTTTCTCTAAAGGGCTCCAAGCTCAGCAGGGCAGCAACAGTGGGCTGTAACCGTCGGCAGACAACCTCCCTTACTCTATCCGCCCTGCCCCCACATTTCCTTATCAGGAGGCGGTTCTTTTGATTTTTTTTGCGGCTTCATCTGAACACTGGTTATGAAATGGGAGCACCTTGCGTGCTGGCAGGCAGCCATTTGGGGCGTGGACACCGTCTGGCTCCTGGGCACCACCTACATGCCAGGCAGGATGCAGAAGTGGGGCTGCAGGCTGGAAACTCCGCTTTGTGGTCAGGCGCTTATCTCCTTCCTTCATCAAGACTAGATGACTTCAAAGTGTTCTTTTTGCTTTTTTTTTTTTAAACCAGAACACTCTTTCCCCCCAACCCCACCCGAAAACTTCCATCAACCAGGCCAACTTATCAGTTTCTATTCTTGTGGCCCAGTGGGAAGAGGGAGGCTGGTGGTGAGACTTGTATAATTCCTGCCAAGATCAGATGCTGGAGAACCACCAACCCTTTACGGCAGCTTGTGGGCTAAGCTGGGGCCTGAGTGCTGTGTCAAGAGATGGGGCCCTGTTACAAGGCTTACTTAGAATAAATAAGGTGACACTGTTATAGGTACAGTCATGTAGGTGCCAATTCCCTGGGGGACCTCGGGAAGGAGCTATATTCCCTCACAGCCAATCAGCCCTGAGTAGAGAGGAGGTGGCCCACCTGCCCTGAAGAGGACTCATGGCAGGATGGGTCCCAGGGATCCGTAGACAGGGAGACAGGTCAGCGCTAGGAGACCAGAGACTGGCAGAAAGGTGTACAGAGGTGCGCTGGTCCTAGGGGTGGGTATCTCCAGTGGGGAGAGTACCCCGAAAACCCTGGAAACAAACCAGTAACCTGTCCTTTGTGAGCCAGACTGTTTTTACTCTTCATACACCCTATCTTTAGCTTTCCTTTGTTCTCCTTTTATACTTAGTAACGTCTTTCAGAAAGGTCAGCCTGTGGCAGCTATGCTAATGAAAACCCAAAGGAGGTGTTTGCATCCATGCCTGGACCAGGAGATTAAAGGGAGCAATGTCCCCTCTCTCCCTCGGGAGTGGAGGTGCAGAGGTGGGCCCTTTGCTCAGCCTGTGTCCTCTGGAGTCATCTTTCCCACAGAAACCTTGGGAATTGCAGTTAGAGGCCCTGAGCTAGTGCCCAGCCTGGCGCCACAGGGCAACTGCCAGCACCAATCCCGCAGGAAGCACCCCTGCCCTGCGCCCCCGCTAATCCCCGTGTCACTAATATTCAGCTCCAGGAGGCAGAGAGCAGGTGGCTGGGAAACTGTAGAGGCCAGTGCACACCTGCTTTCATTCCCCCCTTGCTCTGGCTAAGCCGTCTTCCTCGTCACTGAGGAGCTGATAATATGCTGTGACTGACTCAGGCAGGACCCCTGGGAGGAAAGAACATCCCCAAGGTTGCTAGGCAGGTAATCCGCTTTCCCTTCAGGGAAGTGGCAATATCAGCTGCTATGAGTAGAGCAAAGGCAGCCTTCCCCTTGCCCGGCCTCTGCCCCTCGCCCCTGGGTGAGGGGAGCCAGGGTGGGGGAGCAAGGAGCCCTCCCCAGTCCCATCCTCAAAGAGCGATTCATCCTCCTGGACCTGGCCTACATTATATGTTCCCTGCTAAGATAGTATCTGTCATCACATCTATTACTGTTGTCAACCTCGGGGGAACATGGAGGGGAGGAATACACCAACTGGGGGTCCATCACGATGGTCCCCAGGGAGCGGTATCTTTTGGCTAACTTTATTATGTATCCTGGGGTTACAAGGGGATGGCCAACATGATGGTGCTTATTTGGGGCTTGAGCTGTACAGGGTGACCTGGGGGCCACCAAGAGGTGGGGCCCAGGGCCTCCTTTCAAGCCCCTTGGGTGGTGAGACTGGGGCAGCCCCACCTCAACATGTGTCTATGAGTTAACATTTTACAGTGAACTCTGGACTAAACCCAGATGACCTCAATTCCAGGACTGGCTTTGCTATTCGACAGTTGCATGTCTGGGCAAATCTTACCTCTCTGGGCCTCAGGTCCTCCATCTGTAAAATGGGCATCATGATGCCTGCTGCCCTGCTGACCTCACAGTCCCCGTCAAGATGAAATAAGCGATGACTATAAGCTGCAAGGCACTATGTACCTGAGGTACCAGCGAATTTCAGCCTCACCGAGAAGAGGGAGTCAGGGACAAGAGTAGGCACTGTGGCTAAGCCTGAGGGAACAGGAGGCCGGACCCAGGCTGGCCAATCTCTGAGAACATGAACCTAGACAGAAACAGGTGGACCAGGGAGCCTGCGGGAGCCAATCATGCAGGGCAGACACAGCGCTCTGGTCAGTCTGGGTTGGCAGACAGTTCAGGAGAGAAGACTGGCTGTCAGCAAGTATATGAAGGGCAGGAGGAAAGATGCATGAGGAGATGGTCAGAATGAAAAAGGAATTCAGTCCCAAACTCAGAAGAGCCCCGCCTTGCTCACTGAGCACCCTGGAGCTGGGGAGAAGCACCCCCAAGCTCCCAGGACCTCCAGCATCTTATTAACATACATGTCACACTCAGGGGACAGCCTTCCCTTTCTGACCAGGGGCCCCAGGGGAGTGACCCACTCTGGGCAAGACACTTGTGTCAGACTGAACTTGAGGTCTCCTCCTGCTAAGGTGAGGCTCGAAGCCCCAAGCACTTCTTTTTTTCTTTTTGCTGCACCACCAAGCTTGCAGGATCTTAGTTCCCCAGCCAGGGACTGAACCCAGGCCCTCGGCAGTGAAAGCGCAGAGTCCTAACCACTGGACCGCCAGGAAATTCCCTCAGAGCTCTTTCTACAACACCCCATTCTTGGCTCTGCCAAGCTGGGTCAAACATCTGTACCCTTTACAAATTGGGGGTGACGGGCGAACTGAGGCCAAAATTGTGCTATTCATCTCTCTGTACCTGAAACTGGCACCACCATCCTGGGCATTCTCTTCCAAGGGAGAAGACACAGGGGCACAACCCTCCCCAGCAGGAAATACAACATAATCCAGAAAGCACAGCAGCCCTAGAGCTACATCCTTATCTAGGCCCCAGCAGGAAACAGCACAGAGGAGGGTGAGCATCTAGGAAGCTGAGATGACAGGGGAGACGGGGAGGGGATGGAGGCAGCACCAGGGCAGAAGCGGGCAGACTTGGGCCAAGGCCTCCTCTGTTTACTGGGACCTGGTTGAACGCACACTGAGTGAATGTCTCCCTCATCTCAGACAGATGGCCCCGGGCCACCACGAGGAAGGGACCATTTGCCATAACCTGCCTGTGTCTACTCTTTGTCTTGCAGCCCAGGGGATGAATGACTTTGTGGATGGGCAACCGGGGCACGGGGGCTCCTCCCTAAAAGACACCACTTACTACTGGAAAGAGCCTCAGCCTGCAAGTCAGATGACCTGGGTTCTGGACTCAGTTCTTCTACCTACTGGTTTGAGGAGATCCGGCATATTTCTCAACCTCCACTTCCTGATCTGTAAATGGAATGACTCAATGATTCTAAGTCCCGTTCTACATGCTAGCATTCAGTTTTTAACAAGGTGAATGAATACATGGCAATAAATCCTTATAAGTTTGTCTACAGTGGTGATTCTGACATGCACACCTAGCTCTGCCTATTGCCTCAATACACGAAGCCTTTAGAATGGATGACAACCCCATTTTCTTTTGGGGAGTCATCTCTCCCCAAATTTCCATCCCTGTGCTTGGCCAATCAGAGCACCAAACGCAGCCAGCCACAGTACTTGATCCAAGGTTGGGCAAGGACCCTGATTCCAAGTGAACCCAGGACTCCTGTGGCCGTCCTGGGATGGGATGCTGAGAAGACGGAGGCCTGCACTGCTGACAGCACCTTCCACCACGTGGGAACTGAGAATGGTGTCACCATGGAGAAGGGCGGGGTGAGATGGCGCTGTTTGAGTCCCTCATCTTCCCTGTACATGGCCAGCCATTCTCTCAGGTATGAGTCAACGGATTCCCTTTTATCAAAGCATTCTGAGTTGGATTCTTGGCTGTTGTAATTGAAGAAGTCCAACTGATACAATCTTGCACACATGTACAACCATTTTGCATTTCATTTAAAGGAATTTTAAAAAGCCACTACAGTATCGCTTGCCATCTGGTGCAGAAGGGTTGCCCTGAACCTGGCCCTAAAACCCTGTCCTTGATAGGTCAACCCAGCTCAGAGGCCCATGGGCCCACAGGAACAGAAGTGATTCTGGGATTCCCATCAGTGACTCATTCCTGGCCAGGACCCACACCCTTCTCCAGCCGGGGACACTGCCCAGATGTACAGATGGTGAGAGAGCCACTGACGTGCATGGACTTTCTGGGTGGCCTGGGGTCAGGACTGACCACAGCCAGAGTTCCCCCATCACAAGCAAGACTCTGGAGGGGAGGGTGCTGCCCAGCTGGGCCCTGAACTGGCTGAAGTGGTCAGGGAAAGAAAAGATGACCCTGGACATAGAACGCAACAGGAAGTCATGACCCTAGGTTCCATTCCTTGTCTGGCAATGGATTTTGGGAGGAATCCTTTCCAAACCTGTTTCTCAACCTGTTAAGAGTCATGTCTGGCTTTTCAAATGATGCCAGACACTCCCCTGAACTCCAGACACATCTATCCCACTCATTTCTGGAAGCCGCCCCTTTGATGACATATCTTAGAGGCACCCAAAAGTACCTCAAACTCACCCTGCTCCAAATCAAACTCACGCATGCTCTAAGCCCCTCAAACTGGACTCCCTTCTGTATTCCCAGTGTCTGGAAAGGGACATCATCCAGCCAACCCTGAAACCTGGGAGTCATCTATGTCCCTTCCTTCCTTCAACCTCCTGCAGCCAACCTCTTATAAAGTCCACCTGTTTACCACCCAAATCTCTCAGCTTTCTACCTTCCTCCACGTCTGCCACCATCACTCTATCCAAGGAACTGTCACCCTCCACCAATAGTAGCCCCTTAACTGCTAAAGTCCCAGATCTACTCAAGGGACACCCCCTCCAATTCATTCTCCAGAGAAAGGCCAAAGTTATCTTTCCAAATGCAAGTTCCATCAGATCCCCATTTCCACTCCTCCCAGCAAAACACCCAGCCCTCCCAAAGCTCTGGGGCAAAGGTGGGACTCCCTTAAGACCCCATGGTCCCATGTCTGGCTGGCTGAGTGGCAGGTTAACCCTGAGACCAAAATGCACCAGGCAGGTCTGGGAGTCACTGCTCAGCCCAGAGCCCTGGCTGCACCCTGGAGTACGTCCCACTCCCAGGTCAGGCTCAGAACAGCTCAGTCTTGCCAGGACTGACCCTCCCCCAGTACAGACTTCATCTAACCACAGATGGGAACGGGAACTGGAGGCCAGGCAGGGGAAGCCCAGCTGGGCTGAAGCCAGGGGCTGTGTATATCAGAAAGGAGAGAAGATAGAGCAGGGCCACAATAGCCTGTCAGTATCTGTGGCGCAGGCTGAGAGAAGGCAGCTGTCGGGAGGATAAAACTCAAGAAGCCTATCTCTTCCCTCTTATCAGATTGACCCTTGGCAGCCTCACAGCCTGTGGAGAACAAACAGTCATTAACAACCCTTCCCATACTTCCAGCACAATCGTGTGCAACCAGCCCAGCCCTGGGAAAGCCCAGGCCTTCCCCCCGTGCCAGGGTGGTTCTTGGGGCCCATCTCTTGGCCAGACCTCTCCATCCTGCTTCTCCTTCTTGAGCAATGAAATGTTATGCTCTGCTCAAACTGGTCTCCTCGGGGCCAGTGGTCCCTGCCCATTCAGTTCAGGCCTTTGCCTCACCATCTTCCTTCTCTCCTCTACTAAGAAACTCTATCCAGCCCCCTTCCAGGCGTGTTCTCAACTCCTTGCAGACCCGCCAGGAGTCTGTGCTGCCGATCTGGCGTCTCCCATGATCAGCCTGTCATCCAACCTCCCATGCTGGCTTTGGGGAAAAAATCTTGCTAGAGCAGAGTGAGGGCATAAGGAGGTGAGGAGACTGGGAGCAGAAAGAAACAGGAAGCCTATAAACAGTCACCCCAAGGCCTAATCAGTTTAGGCCAGTAGAGGAAGGGAAGAATGCAATGAGAGACCAGTTGGGTTTTTCTGCCTGAACCCAGGACAGAGGCAGAGCGAGGGTTGGGAGGTGGGGATGAGGACAACGGGAGGCACGGGGACAGCTCCCTTGGCTGCAGGAGCCCAAGTTCTCCAGAGAGATGCCGGAGCAGGCTGGCTGCTGTTCAGTACATCCAAGCGGGTTAGCAGAAAGGTCAAACCGATTCCCATGGACATCTGGACTGCATGGTGGCATCCTGGGCCCCAGCACTACCTCCTCACTCAGGATACGGCATTCCTCTGTCAGGTCTACCAGACGATTTGAGAGCAAATTCCTGAACAGGTCTTTAAATTCTTTATTTACAGATGAGGACTCTGGGGCCCAGAGAGGGGCAGCGACTTGCCCTGGGTCACACAGCACCAAACCCCCTGCGGGTAAGTAAGACAGTGAGAATCCTGTATACACCCAGCCAGACTGGGCCCTGGACTATGAAAATCATCGGGGCCCCCTGACCAAACAAACTGCTTCCTCTTTGGAAGAGCCAAATAGCCCTGCCCTGAGGCTCTCATTCAGGCCAGGCCCCCACCCTGGCCACAGTGGCAGACAACAGAGGGTCTGCTGGCTCCTCTTCCTGTTTTGCACAGGATGAATGGCAGGGTAGGCCCACAGATCCAGGATGGGCAGGAATTGCTGGCATGGCGGGTGGGCAGCATGGGTGGAAGAAGACACCTTGTGAAATATCTCAACCAGGTGTAAAGAGGGGTGAGGTATCTTCTGTGTTAATCACAGGAAATGCCACTTGAGAGATCTGAACTCACATTTATCCACTGCTGCTTTAGGGTCAAGCGTGAATTGCTTTTCAGGCACTGAGGAAACCCCTTCATCCATCAGCTGCCACTGTGGCCTTGGGCTGGACCTCCCTGACATAAACTGCTTGCCCTGCTCCCATTTCACAGCATCTTCCTCTCTAAGGAAGTGCCAACGTTGGCTCCCCGATACTGGAAGAGCCTGAACAGGGTTCCCATGCCTCTCCAAACCCCCTTCGGGCTTTCCCATCTCCCTCTACCTGTGGTATCTGGGGTTTCCTCCTGAGCTATGCTGGAAACCCCAGGAATCAGCCAGAAGCTACACAGGTGTGGGTTCAGGGAAATACAAAGCCCTCTGGGACAGGACGGAACAGAGAGAAGGCCAACCCCTGGAAACTCCCTTGTGGCCGCCTCAGACTCAGATGGTTCCCTAGAAAACCCAAGAGACAGGAACTGGGAGCTCAGGGGCTCTCGCCCCTCCCCTGCCTTCCCGCACAGCCTCAGTCCCTCCGGCTGCTGTCTGTTCCACTTGCTCGGCCAGAGGACTCAGCACCGGGCCACAGAGACTTTTGTTTCCTCCTGACTCTGGTTCCAGTTTACCATCAGTATCAAAAGAGGTATTTTGTTTTCAACTGAACTTGGGTGAGAATGAGGGTTGGAGGGAACTCCACTGACAGGTCAGGGGAGAGTCCCTTGCAAACCCAAAGGGACCCTCCCCACCAGGAAGGAAGGAGGTGGTAACTATGCATGGTGACAGATGTTAACTCATTTGCAGACATTTCACAGTGTATACAAATATGGAATCATTATGTTGTACACCGGAAACTGACCTAAGGTTATATGTCAATTACATGTCAATAAAAAAAAAAAAGGAAGGAAGGAGTGGGAGTGAAGGAGCAGGGTGGAGCTGTGGGAGGTGACATGAGTGGGGAGGGGGAATCCCCACTCCCGCCCTCAGTTCCCTCACTTGTGCCTCCTCCTACAATCCACCTCAACTTCCCCTCTCACTACCCACTCCAGCCTCTCTGAATTCCCTTCAGCCACACTAACAACTTGTTGATTCTTCCTCACCAGAACGGTTCCCTCTAGACCAATTAGCTGTTCGCATTTGTTGCTGATTTTCTTCCTCAGAAGGCTGCAGACCTGCTCAAGCTGGGAGACTGTTGCCTGCCTGCTGTGCTAGGACTTTACAGCAGAAGGATTCAGAGAGAAAGGGTGAGGGCTGCCCTCTGGGGTCCCTGGGTCATGCCCCAACACCTCAGGGTCTTCTGCCCTCCCTCAAGCCCCCTTTCAGGAGCAGGACGGGCCTCATGCCTCAACTGCACAGAAGCAGGGCTGCTTTCTGTGTCCCTCTGGTATGTTTCCCTCCCTGATCCTAGAGAGGAAGAGAAGGAGAAAAAAGGAAAAAGGATGCTAATGGGCAAAGGTGATAAACTAGCAAGAGGTGAGAAACAGAGGACTGCAGGACAGAGAACGACGCCCCTCCAGGCAGGAGATGCGTGTGCTGCCGGCTCCCCTCCCACGTCAGCAGCCAGTGGGGTGATGTCAGTCAACCTCTTTCCCTCTCTGGACTTCCTCATTTGCAGAGACACATCCCCTTGAAGGAAGAAGCCATTTGAGGATGTTTTTCAACAACTGAGAGCAGAACTGTTTGTTTTGTTTTAATGTTATTATTTCACAAATACAAATTTACCACTGACATCAAAATAAAGAAAAGTTACATTTTTCTCTTGATTTCTCTTGTCCCTGGTTCACCTTACTGTACATGGTGGAATGCACTGCATTCATAGGTGACCAAATATCACTTATATTTGAATGCTAACAGCTCTGACTGAGGGGAACAGTCCTCTTCACCCCAGAAGATGACCTTCTCTCTGAGAATCTGTGGAGATAAGTACTCTTCAGCACTGCCCCTCCTGCCCCACCCCAGGGAGGACCCTGTCCCCTCCCTCCCGTTCCTGTAGGAGGAAACTTCCCCAGTTCTCAGCTACAAAGTTCGGGTGGCCCAAAGCCCAGCCTACGCCCTGGGGCCTTAGGAGAGATCTGCAATGGCAACATGAAAGCGTGATTGACAACATGCTGTATAATGATTTATAAATAAGCACCAAGAAGTGCTCTAGAATGGCTGCTTAGGGAAACACACAGGCGTCCCTGGTGAGCCCCACCTAACTGGAGGAAAAGCCTGCTGTCCCCAGATAGCAGGCAAAGTTCAGACCCTCTCCTTGCAAAATGTCATTTGGAGATGTTTGCCCTAATAGTTAGTGAGGACTTATTAACAACCATTCTGAGCAGAAAGGGAGGAAAATCTAAAGTCCCCAGAGAGCTGGGCCAGGTCCTTTAGTTGGTAAGGGCTCAGGTATTGGGAACACGTGGTGGGGGAATTTGGGGCATGGGAACTGAGTGGGGAAGGGGAAGGAGGAGGAAGAAGGCCACCCAGGTGGAAGTGTGGAGACAGAAGAGATGTAGCATGTTGAGCGTGGACAAGAAAGCCCCAGCTGCTTTCAGGATGTACTGGGCCCCTGAAGCTTTGGGGCCCCAACTCCTCAGGGCTGAGGCCCCAAACCTCAGGCAGCATGGAGTCAGGAGTAACGAGCTCACCAGGGTTCCATGTGTGCTGTGAGCACCCTGCATGCAGCCCTCCAAAGCAAAGACACATCATCTCCTGCAAACTCTTTCTCCTCCTGACTGCCCCATTTCAGCTAAAGGAACCAACCTCATCACCCAAGCAATTAAGTGTCAAACCCTAGCCAATCAAGTGTCTGTTCCAGAAAATATCTACTTTCACAATTCTCTAGAATCAGTCCCTTCTTTTCCATTTCTACTGCCAAGTTCCAGCCTTCATTACGTCTCACCTGGACCCTACCTAGTTTTCCGCTTCCTCCCTCCCTTCTTTTCTTGTCCCCTTATGACCCAGCCATACCTTGCTGCCAGCCTGCCCTCTGCCTGCTCAGAAACCTTTCAGAACCAAGCCCTCCCTTTGCTGTCTGCCGATTCGAGTCCTCGTTGAGCACCTTGCTGGACTGATCTCTTGCAGTGCCCACTGCCACTTCTTCTGGGGACTTCAGCTTTTGGATACAGTCTGGGGGGACTGCCTACCATGCCACCAGCCCTTCCCTGGTCAGGGAAGGAGCATGGCCCAGCCTGGGCCAAAGAGACATATCCTCCCTGGGATATGACTCCCAAGCTGTGGTGACAAAATTACAGAGCACAGCTGGAACAGATTTATCCTGGCGACAGAAGTACCCTGAAGAGGCTGGCCTTTGGCTCCTGCCTTACCCACTCCAAGACCCTGGAGGGGACTTGGGTCCTGAGTCATCCCTCAGATTCTAGGAGTTCCCATAGCCCTCCAATGAAGTCCTTTCCTGCCAAAATCAGCCAAGCTGTTGCTTGTAACCAAACAGGATCTTCTCACTGCTTTTTGAAATACCTCTCCTATGCTCCAACCAAAAGGGAAAACTCCCTAAAAGTGCCATGATGGCCTCTCTCTGCACCTGTTGGCCTGCACACTCTCCAGCCTGTAGGCACTGCTGGAACTCTACCTGCCCCTTCAGGGCCCAACCCAAAGGCCTCTTCTGAACCCTCTACGCGGATGACTTCCGCCTCCTTTAAACCCACAAGCCGCTGGCTGCCCCTTCTGCCTTCCACTGTGGACACTAGTGTACCTGTCTTATCCCCCTCCCAGCGGACAGTGACTTGGTCATTCTCTCCTCCACAACACCCGGCATAGTTCCAGGCTCAGTAAAATTCACCAGGCTCTGGGGGCAGACAACCCAGAGGACAATTACAGGTTTTCTGGGCAAGACAGACAGTGAGTGACACAGAGCACAGGGTGTGCTGTGGGTAAGGCCTGAGTCTGACTTCCGTATCCTCCACTTACCAGCTGTCTGAGCTTGGGCAAGTCTCATAAGTTCTGTAAGGCTCAGTGCTTCTTCTATGAAAGAGTGACAACAATGCCGACTCCACAACACTGCTGTGAGTATCTGACGAGCTGACGTGTGAAAGCATCTAGCCCGGCGACTGGTGAGGAATACGCGCTCAGGGAACTGCAGCCGTTATTCCAACTGTTCATAGCGACTGGTTTAGTAGATGCTCCATCAGAGGGTTGGAATCAGGAGCCCTGGGCCTGCTGTGTGACCCACAGTGCATCTCTCTGTTTCTCAGTAACCCCGCCTATGTCTACATCTGCCTTATCAACCTCCTAAAGAACAATAGGTGGAAAATGCTTGGCAACGTAAAAGCACAATGTAAGGGGTTCCTCCTGTTTTTCTAAATTTCAGAGGTTCCCAGCCATCCCGTCCAGTGTGCAGCATGGCCAGCACCCCAGCCTGCTCGTTCTGAGGGACAGGGCAGATGAGTGCCTAGTTTGGCGTCTGCTTCTCCATGGCCACGCAGCCACCTCTTTTCCAAAGCCCTGGGGGCTAAATGTCCTGCTTTTGTGGGGCCTTCTTTCAAATAGCCATAGGGCAGTGTCTGCTATGTGGTTACAGGGGGACTGGGAGCTCAGGCCCCACAAGTCACCCCTACCATCAACCTAGCCAACACTGGGCAGCATGAGAATGGAAGGAAAAGGCTAATCCAGGGCAGCTGCCAGAACAAGCCTGGGTGGGGAAGCACGGTAGGAGGAAATCTCTCTTAAGACTTTACATCTGGGGACTCCCCTGGTGGCACAGTGGTTAAGAACCCGCCTGTCAGTGCAGGGGACACGGGTGCGAGCCCTGGTCTGGGAAGATCCCACATGCCACAGAACTAAGCCCGTGCGCCACAACTACTGAGCCTGCTCTCTAGAGCCTGCAAGCCACAACTACTGAAGCCCGCGCGCCTAGAGCCCGTGCTCTGCAACGAGAAGCCACCACAATGAGAAGCCCGCGCACCGCAACGAAGAGTTGCCCCGCTCGCCGCAACTAGAGAAAGCCCACGTGCAGCAACGAAGACCCCACGCAGCCAAGTAAATAAATAAATTTATTTAAAAAAAAAAAAAAGACTTTACAATCTGCCTGGATTAATCACCCAAGCAACTGTCATGGACCCAAACCAGTGGTTCTCAAGTGTTATGGCCAAGAAACTGGGCAGAAATCAAATCAAATCCTAGGCCCCACCCAGACTGCCTGAACCAGAAAACTCTGGGAGTGGGACCCAGCCAGCTGTGCTTTAAACAGCTCTCCAGGGGGATTCTGATGTCTGATCAAGTATGAGAAATCCTGCCCTTTAACTGCAAGACTCTCCACTTTAACTCAAATTACTGAACACCTACTATGCGCCAAGGACCAAGCCGGGTGGTGATATTTCATAAATGAGGACACGTCTGAAGAACTTCCATAGTTTAATGGCGGTCAAAATCAAGTACACAAATACACAAGGCAGGATGGGGTATAGAACAAAGCAACGGAATCAGCTTCCCATCCCTCTCGCCAGACTCCACCCCTCAGATCTTCTCTTGCCATGACTGTGGAAAAAGAGAACTCCAGTTCTGGGAAACCGGTCCCCCCATGCTTCTATTCTGGGCTCCTCATAATTGCAGGTAGTTTTTTGAAGAAGAGTGATCCTCACCCTGAGGCATGTTTCAGGTCCAGAGATTTGGCTCATGGGGAAATAGCCCATGAGGCCATACCAAGTGGTTCTTAGCAACTTGGAAATTGGCACTATCTAGGGTTTGGGCTCAGAAAGTTCCTAGAGAGCTGTGAGCATGCCACAGCACATCACAACACCGCATTCCCGTGCAGGGTCACTCCCTCAGGTCCCTGGCAAGCTGGCACGTGACTGCAGATGCAGACATAAACATGCACACAGACAGTTGGCCCCCTGGCCTCCCTTCCTCCATTCTCAAGTTACAAGGTTAAAGGCGTCCTATTCACAGCCAAGGGGGAGGGATGAGAGAGGGGTACTGAAGCAGAGAACCATCTGGTTCAGATCAAGATTGCTCATTCAGGACCCCAGTGGAACTCCCAGAGCCTGCCTTCCTGATGGCTCATAGATTTCCCTCCCTCCCCCAACTTCCCACTGGGAAACTGAAGACTGGGCTAAGAAGGGGTGACCCATAGGCAAATCTACCGAAGGAAGACAAAAAACTGAAAACAAAAAACTGAATTATACACGCAAGTCTGTGCCACCTCTCTGAGCCCTGGCTCTCTCTTTCCTTCAAATCCTGAACACCACGACTAAACTTGAGATCACCACCTACAGTCACTGCATCTTCCTCCACAAAGAGCTCAAGGCACCTAGCAGCCATCCTTCTCTGAACCGGCAAGCCCCTCCAAAGTTAGCAGCAGAAGCAAGATGAGGCTTAGGGGTGTGGTCTCCCAGACTCCTCTTACACCGCCATCTCCACCAATGTAGGAGGTTCCCTCCATCTCAGGGGGACGCTGGAGTCCATCAGACATAATAAGAGGAAGGGATGACCAACCAGCTTCCAGACAACTGTTCCAAAGACAAGATGGGAGTGTGCGTTACTGGCTAGGATTGACTCACCCAGGGACCCCAGAGTGCCCTGATCCCCCCTCAGCAGCTTTGGTTGAAAGAGGCTGCCACTCCCTTTCCACCACCAGCCCCTCTCTCTCCCCTTTCCCCCCAACACCACCTTAGACTCTGTTCTACAGTGCTTTATAAAGCACTGTAGAGTAAGATGCGGGATGGGAGATGGATGCAGTTGGCAAGAAATAAAAATTAAAAGGCTAACTTGACTAAACGAGCAATAGGTGGGTGACCCTACAGGCAGAGTAGGCCAGAAGTGAAATAAAGGAAGGAGGAGGGGGAAACAGAAGTGGGAGAAAGCCCAAGGGGAGACTAAAGTGAGCTCAGCCCAGAGCTGCAGCAGGGAGCTGGAAAGTTTGGTCCCGTCACCTAGGAATGACTGGAGGAAAGAAATGACTCTTCCATGCCAAGACATGGGCTCAGACCAGCCCCACAGGACTGGGGCATGGACTTGGCCAAGTTCCTGGTTTGTGCCAAGCCTCAGTTTCTCCAAAGTGGGAAGGAGGTCAAGCTGTTAGTTCTCATCAGAGAGAACTGGGCCATTGTGGGTGGCTAGGGGGCAGTGCCAGGTAGGGGAAAGAGGAGAGAGGTGCTGATGGTGCAGAGACATCCTTCGGCCAACAGGAGCGGGGCAGGGGTCTCTCAGTAGTGCACAGGCCAGGAGCGCGCGCGGGGGTTGGCGGTGCGAACTAGGCAGTGGACTGAAGTCGGGACTGGGGCACGGAGCGCTTCCCAGGGCTGGGGCTGGCGCTGCGGGCTGCCGCCAAGGAGCGGAACAGCCACGCGTGGGAGCGGCTGGAGGTGCAGAAGCAGAAGGCGGGGAAAGGGGATTGAGGCCAATGTAAGTGGACCCCCGCCCCCACGGGGGAGCCCAGCGCCCCGACCCAGGGGAAGTTGCCGGGGTGGACCGGGCGGGTGTGGGCCGCTGGCCGAGCCAGCTGCCCGCGCAGAGGGGATTCGGGGCAGAGAGGGGCCCGGGGCGCCCCACATCCCGCCCGCCCTCATCCCGCCCGCGCACCTCAGTCAGCGTCGAGCGCCGCGCGGGCCATACTCGCCGCTCCTGCTGCCGCCTCCGCCCGTGCAGAGAAAGCCGCCGCCGCCGCCAGCGTCTGGACCCGTTATCTCCGCGGCTCCCCAGTCCGCCCGCAGCGGGCCAGTCCCGCCCTTGCCGGCCGTGCCCTCCCCAAGCGAGCAGCCGAGCCGCCGCCGCCGCCTCAGCCCGGCCCCTCCCCCCACCCCAGCCCGGCTGGAAGGGAAGGGTGGGGGCAGGGGGGCAACTGCCCCCTCCCCATTCACATCCTCCTGGTCTGTCCCCTCCCACCTCCTCCTTCACACCCCTGGGCATGCTGGGATATGGAGTCCAGCCTGCGCCGGGCCGCTAGGAGTGTCCGGCATCCAGAACTACTACTTCCAGAAGATAGCGCGTGAGCCTTAGGGCTTGTGGGCTTTGTAGTTTCGCCAAGGCTCAGGAATTCTACCGCGCAAGAGAGGAGAGGGGGATGGGAGATCTCGATTCCCAGAAGGCCGGGCTCGCGATGGTGGAAATAGGATTTGGGGTCTGCGATGCCCCGGACCCGGGTTGAATACCTGGATCTCAAGGGAGATGCAAAGTAGCCGAGGATGCCTCTCAGACACGGCTGTGGTCAGCTGCAGCCGAGCGGGACTAGAGGGGAAGCCTGCGGCCCGAGAACCGCGCCCCGGATACCATTCCCATTTGCGCTTGCAAAGAGCCTTGACCTGAGGCTAGCTTGGCTTCGTGCCCGGGCTCCGCAAGCTGGAGCTGCGGTGGGGCCGCTGCGCACAGGCGGGAGAAGAGAGAACACCAGGAGCCACGTGGGCGTGTGGTTTTCCCGACTTGGGAAAAAGGGGCTGAGTGTCTGGGTTTCCTGGAGCGCTCACCCCCTGGGGCACCTTCTCATTCCAGTCTCCCTCTCTGGTTGGTGCCCTTATCTCCCAACTGTTTAGGGCAAAGTGCACACATTTTAAATATTTTTCCATGTCTTCTCTTAGCACATGCTTCCCCCAATTTCCAAACCTACCTCAATCTTAATGAAGCTCCAGGTTGCCCTCCAAGTTTCATCCCCTCTGGCAGAGGGGAGACCTGTAAGCCAGTGGTTCTCTAACTGGCGTCTATCAGATTCTCCTGGAGAGTTTGTTCAAACACAGCTGACCCATACCCCCAGTTGCTGTTTCTGTAACTCCAGGGTGGACCTGAGAGTTTGCGTTTCTAACAAGTTCCCAGGTGATGCTGGTTTGGGGAACCACTTTGAGAAGTGCTGCTATTGGCGTTTGTTGGCTAGAGTTCTGGCATTGTCCTTCAAGGATGGGCCGGCTGTGGAATAATATTAGCCTCTGAAGAACCAGGCTATAGAAAGCGGGGTCTCAGGCTAGTTTACCACAGAAATGCTCTTTTTAATTTAAATAAATAAATCAGTTCATGCAGTAAAAGGAAAATACTACATGGGCCTGAAAGGTGTTCCAGACCTTAGCCCTTAGCATTCTCTCCAAAGCTGGGAAAGTTTTCTGTTTCAAAGAGGGGCAGGTGGGGTATACCTAGTGCTACTCCCCAAGCTCTGGGTGCAAGCCAGGGGTTGAAATCTCAAATCTATAGGATAGGGTCAGCTCAGTGGTATCCTCTGCTTCTGGGTGTATGATGATCTATAACAGGCCGGAGGATTGAGAGGTGGGGAGGTGGATTCCTGACTTGTCTGTTAGCAGAGAGTGACTCTCACACCTACCCAGGTAGACCCTACTTACCACATGATGTTCTGGGAGCTACAAACCTCAGAAGGGGAAACTTGGTGACCTTCACCCTCAGGCACGATCTCAGACTCTTTCAGCTGTGAGATGACAAATGTTCTCTGCTCCACCAAACTCTAGCCAGGCTCCTCTGGGCCCTCTTCTCCAACAGGCCTCAACCTTGGCCTATAAAAACTACACTCTTGGGACTTCCCTGGTGGTCCAGTGGTTAAGACTCCGAGCTTCTACTGCAGGGGGCATGGGTTAAATCCCTGTCGGGGAATTAAGATCCTGCATGCCGCGAGGGGGGGCCAAAAAAAAAAACCCACAAACAAACAAAACCTACACTCTCAACACAAATAATTTTATCCACCCTCCTCCGCCCACATTAAAAGACTTAAACCGAATAACATAGTTTCTAACACCTCAAGGCCACATCCCTAGGATGACCCTAACCCCCTTTAAACTGCCTGCCCGAGAAAGCTCCAGAATTTACTGTTTGTTCTAGACAATACCTGTAATAAGCTCTCCACCACCACCCCTTTCTCAGAGCATATACTAAAAAGGGCTTACAACTGTGACTTCTTCCTGCCCCTTTGAGGTGTATATCAGATGTATATGTATTATGTGTCTTTCTCAAGGACCTGAAAGCCATTCCCTTGAAATGTAATCATTGGAATGGATAGGGCCTCTGTCTCCCAGTCTCTGTGGGTGGGTGGAGTCCTAACTTCAATAATTGCCAGCTCACAAATACAGCTGGCCTAATCAGCATTTACACTGACCAACCCTTTGTAATTTTTCACTTTGACTCTACGGAGCCCCTGCTCACCTCCCTCCATACTCCCTCGTTCTCCCTTAAAAAGGCCCAGTCACCTCTGTGCAAATTGAAGTTGCAATATACTATTGCGATAGTATATTGGTTAAAATCTGTCCTTACTACTTTAACTAGTGCCCGGCTTTGTTTATCTTTGCTATGAGTTCTCGGGCCCCAGGCTCTAGCCTTCCTCCCATCCACCAAGGGCCAAAGGGAAAGTTATTGCTAGGTCCTTGGGCAAGTAGCCAAGAGGCCACCAGAGGCATTTGGTCCTAACTAATGTTGACCCTTGAACGCTTTTGTTTTTTTTTTTTTGGTGTGTGTGTGTGTATCCCCGTCACAGACCATAGAGGGGCTAAGTAATCCACATGCAACCCCATGCTCTGCCCCTAAAACCAGCTGCCAGGCCCTTCCTGTAAGGGCTTTGCCTCTGTACCCGAGTCACATGCAATGGCAACATTCCCTCACAGGCAGAAGGTAATTAGCCTTTTTGAATGTACATCCATCTCCCAAAGCTCTGTTAGCAGATTA
Organism: Balaenoptera ricei; assembly: GCF_028023285.1. NCBI lineage: Eukaryota > Metazoa > Chordata > Mammalia > Artiodactyla > Balaenopteridae > Balaenoptera > Balaenoptera ricei. Next base: position 50,606,842 of record NC_082657.1, on the reverse strand, counting down.
CCCAGGCAGAATTAAGATGTCCTTTCATGAGCAAGACAGACAGACCCTCTCTATCCCTCAACTCCAACAGGAAGCCCCATCATCACCCTGACTACCTCCCAATTAGATGTCAAATCGGTTTTTACCCATTTCCCCTTGCCGGTTGTGTTTTCCTATCCTCTCCACCCATCCAAATTCTGCCTGACTCTCCAAAGTCTACCTTGAGTTTTCCTTCTTCCACAAGGTTCTCCCCAACTGCCTCAGCCGCACAGCCATTGGTGAACATCACCCCTCGGGAAGCACTTGAATTTGCCTCATTCTCTTAAAAGCCTACCTTTGTTGGTGAGCATCCAGAGCAAGGAAAGCAGTGGAACAGGAAGTGAACATGGTGAATGTGAGCAGGGGCTTTGGAGGCAGACAGCTATTAAGTAGCAAGGTGCAAAGTGGAGCTGGCTCCCTCCCTCCCTGGCTTTCTGTTTGACCCATTTGGCAGCTCCCACCCTAATGGCTTGTGTGACCCAGAGCAAGGTACACAGTTCTGTGTTGTGTTAGTTTCAAGTGTACAGCAAAGTGATTCCGTTATGGATATATATGTATTCTTTTTCAGATTCTTTTCCATTATAGGTTATTACAAGATATTGAGTATAGTTCCCTGTGTTACATAGTAGGTCCTTGTTGTTTACCTATTTTATATACAGTAGTGTGTATATGTTAATCCCAAACTCCTAATTTATAATTTATAAAACGGTTTTTAAAAGTTCAGTCAGATCTCTACCTCATACCTAGCTAAAAACCAAAACCACAACAAGGGCTTCCCTGGTGGCGCAGTGGTTAAGAATCTGCTTGCCAATTCAGGGGACATGGGTTCGAGCCCTTGTCCAGGAAGATCCCACATGCCGCGGAGCAACTAAGCCCATGCGCCACAACTACAGCCCATGAGCCACAACTACTGAGGCCCGTGTGCCTAGAGCCCATGCTCCACAACAAGAGAAGCCTCGCAATGAGAAGCCCGCACACGGCAACGAAGAGTAGCCCCTGCTCACCACAACTAGAGGAAGCCTGCGTGCAGCAACGAAGACCCAACACAGCCAAAAATAAATAAATAAATAAGTTTATTAAAAAAAAAAAAACACACAACAAAAACCAAGTCAATAGGAAAATGGAAGAAAATTTTGCAATTTATATCAGGGTAAAAGGCTAGTACAAAGTGCTCTGTAAATCAGTAAGAAGATGACCAAGGAACAACAGGAAATGTGAAAAGAATATAAACGGACAGGTCACAGAGAAGCAAACACAAATGGCTGTGACATGAAAAGATGCAAAGCTTCACTCTTTATGTTTTGTTGTTGTTGTTGTTGTTGTTTTTGGCCACACCTCGTGGCATGCGAGACCTTAGTTTCCCTGGTACCTGTGCCCCCTACAGTGGAAGTGCATAGTCTTGACCACTGGACCACCAGGGAAGTCTGCTTCACTCTTTTTTAAAAAATTGTGCTAAAATACACGTAAAACTTACCATCTTAACCATTTTTAAGTGTACAGTTCCGTGACATTAAGTACATTCACGTTGTTGTACAACAAACACTACCATTTATCTTCAGAACTTTTTGGTTTTCCCAAACTGAAACTATGTACCCATTAAAGGATAACTACCCACATTTTCCTCTCCTCCCAGCCTCTGACAACCAGCAGTCTAGTTTCTGTCTCTACGAATTTGACTATCAAGGCATGTAAGTATGAAGACAATATTTGTCCTTTCGTATCTGGCTTATTTCACTTAGCATAATGTTCTCAGTGTTCATCCATGTTGTGGCATGCGTCAGGATTTCCTTCTTTTTTTTAGGCTGAATAATATTCTATTGTATGTATATACCACATTTTATCCATTCGTCCATTGACGGACACTTGGGTTGCTTCCATCTTTCGGCTATCGTGAACAATGATGCTATGAACATGGGTTTACAAATATCTCTTTGAGTTCCTGTTTTCAATTCTTTTGGATATATTCCAAAAGTGAAATTCCTGGATCATATGATAATTCTGTCTTTAATTTTTTGAGGAACCACCATAATGTTTTCCACAGCGGCTGTACCATTTTACATTCCCACCAACAGTACACAAGTGTTCCAATTTCTCCACATTCTAACCAACATTTATTTTCTCAGAGCTTCACTCTTAATAAAAGAAATGCAAATTAAAACCACACTGAGATATCATTTTTCACCTATCAGATTGGCAAAGATCAAAAAGCTTGATAGCTATCTTGGCAAGAGTGTGGAGAACAAGGATTCTCCAGCCACTGCCAACGGGGCTGGAAATCCATACAACCTCTATGAGAAGAGACTTGGTAACATCTTCAAATTGCACATGCACACACAATTTGACCTAGTAAGTTCTAGGAAGATATCCTATCTGCACATGTTCTTAGTTACATATAGAGATGGATATCTGTCATAGCATTGTAAGAGCAAAGATTTAAAATGATCTAAATGTTGATGATCCAGATTAAAGATTAAATGAATGCAACTGAGGAAGCTTCAACTGACGGTGTCTTTTGTTATCATTACTTCACTAGATAACAGACTATTGGAGAGCAGAAGACCGGCTTTTGTAGGTCCACACAGACCTTCCAGAAATGTTGATTAAATTAATTATTTCTTAGCCTCTGGCAGAACTAAATTGGCAGATAGCTCAGGGAGGTAAAGTGGTTGGTCCAAGGTCTTCCATAGAATGTGTACTACCTATTCCTTATGTGGAAAGCACACCGGCCGGCACTGTGAAAATGACTGATAAAGAAGACTTAGACCCTATCTTCTTGGAGCTTGAAACCTAGTAAAGCACTCTGACAGACATTAAAAGTGTTAAACTTTTTTTACTGTCCTTTCAATTATATCAATGGAGACCATTGGTCTGGTGTATAAAGTAAGTCCCAGCTCAGAGAAACAGTTTCTCAAAAGTTATACAAAAAGGCAGAAGAAGAGTGCTGATTAAAACGGGAGTCATAGGACTTCCCTAGTGGTCCAGTGGTTAAGATTCCGCACTTCCACTGCAGGGGGCTCGGGTTCGTTCCCTGGTTGGGGAGCTAAGATCCCGCATGCCCCGCGGCGTGGCCAAAACCAAAAGTCATCCCCCCAAAACAAACGAACAAAAACCCCAAACAAACAAAAACAGGAGTTTGTCCTTCCATTTGTGCCCCATCCTTAGTGTCCCCAGGGACTCATTTTAAGGGACCCACTTTCCACCAATGTTCCATGCGCTGGGTCAGCCTTCTACATTATAGGTCCTGTGAGATGCTCTCAAAAAAGGATTCCCTGGGGCTTCCCTGGTGGCACAGTGGTTGAGAGTCTGCCTGCCAATGCAGGGGACACGGGTTCGAGCCCTGGTCTGGGAAGATCCCACATGCCGAGGAGCAACAGGGCCCGTGAGCCACAACTACTGAGCCTGCGCATCTGGAGCCTGTGCTCCGCAACAAGAGAGGCTGCGATAGTGAGAGGCCCGCGCACCGCGATGAAGAGTGGCCCCCGCTTGCCGCAGCTAGAGAAAGCCCTCGCACAGAAACGAAGACCCAACACAGCCATAAATAAATAAATTAAAAAGAAAGAAAGAAAAAAAAGGATTCCCTAACCTGTTTGTGAAATGCTTTATAGGTTAGCCTAGAGGTTCCCCATACATATAGGTATTTTTTTCCTTAGCTCTGTCCACTGAGAAGGCCTGGGAACAGTGACACCCCATTAGCAACAAGCACACTGAGCTTGTCGTGGTTGTTTTTTTAAATTGAGGTGAAATTCACATAACATAAAATTAACCATTTTAAAGCATACAAATCAGTGTATTTAGTACATTCACAATGTTTTGTAACCAGTACCTCTATCTAGTTCCAAAACATTTTCATCATCCCAAGAGAAAACTCTGTACCCATTAAGCAATCACCCCCCATTCTTCCCACCAGTCCCTGGCAACCATTAATCTGTTTTCTGTCTCTATGGATTTAACTATTCCAGACATTTCATATAAATGGAATCATACAGTATGTAGTTATTTGTGTTTGAGTTCTTTCATTTTGCATAATGTTTTCAAAACTCATCCATGTTGCAGTATGTGTATTTCATTCTTTTTATGGATGAATAATATTCCATTGTCTTTGTTTATCCAGTATATTGGTTTAAAAGTTGTGGGAAGAAAATAAACCTGTCTACCTTTGTTTAATGGATCTGTACCTCCTCTGCAGCAACACTTGTTAACATCCTATAGCAGCACTTTTTGAAAAATACTGCATAAGATATTTGGCAAAGGCAAATCAGGCATTGGGGAAGATGGGCCACTTAATGATAAAGTACACTTATTAGCTCTCCAGAAAGGGTTAACTATTTGGTTATCCTATCAGGTCTGGGTTTTGATTATTTAAAACCATACCAGGGACTTCCCTGGCGGTCCAGTGGTTAGGACTCTGCACTTCCACTGCAGGGGGCACGGGTTCGATCCCTGGTTGGGGAACTAAGATCCTGCAAGCTGTGTGGTACGGCAAAAAATAAAAGCAAACAAACAAAAACATATCAGCTGCTTCAATTTCTCCTTGGAAGACCCAGTAGGAAGAATTAATATCCTCTCCCCATTTTCTTCATCCAGTTCCCATCTCTTTGCCAGTCCCCTGGCAGTAAATACTCTTGGTTATATACCTTTACAGGGATGGTGCACCCATTCCCCTGCTGTTGTGAGTGCTGGCTGCTAATGTCTCATAGATTCACCCTTCTCTGAAGAATTGGTATCAGTCCCTGTGAGCTGCTTTGCCTGGAGATGCCCTCCTTTCCCTACGTCCCCTTGGCCCGCCCACAGCCCATGAATGACTGATGTGGGGTAAAAAGTCCAGCTCCCTTGCTTCTAAGAGGGGTAAACCTTGTGATGTATTTTATGCTCCAGAGCTCCCCAGAGGATCAGACTGAGACTAGACTTAGCTGAACTGACATCTTTGCTTGGCTTCTTCCCCTGCCCTATCCTGCCTCCCTCACTGCCCTAAGAGATCATTTGCACAAGAATCCCTTTCTCAGGCTCTGAGAACTCAACCTAAGGCATCTAGGGAACTCAACCTAAGATACCCCTGTGGGTAGTCCTGGCTCCCAGAGGGATTTCCTGCTACCAGCAGCCTCATATCTCATGCAGGGCCCTGCAGATTGTACCTCCTCCAAGAAGCCTTCCAGACTTGCACCCTTACATTTTGGCAGAATGAGCACCCTTACATTTTGGCAGAATGATTGTTTAATAAGGAAGTTGGATGCCTACTCTGTGCCAGACCCTTTATATGCATTGGCTCATTGAATCCTCCCAACCTGGTTAGGCAAATACTATTGTATTCTTACTGAGGAAGAAAGCTGAGCTCAAAGAATTTGAGTGGCTTGCTCACATTGTCAGAAAGTGATGAGAACTGGGGAGGATTTGTCTGATTCCAAACCCTGTATTTAACCACTAGAATCTACCCTACGTTATAGCATCAGAATGTTTTTTCATGGCTCTGTCTACCCCAGACCGTGGGGTGGAGAGCTACATGTTTTTGTGTCTGCTGCTGAGGGCTTTATCTTATTAAAAAGCCTTCTGTGAGTATCTTTGCTAGTGGCCTTGGAGCCACTCCCTACCGGGCCAGCATGCCCGCCCTAGGAGGTGGGGTGAAGCCCTTGGCCTCTGAGCTCCTCGGAGCTGTTTTCCTTGAACCCCCGCCACGCTGCAGCTGCAGGCATCCCTGCCTTCCACTCCACTGCAGAGCTGGGATCTGCGTTGCTGAGAACAGCAGCAGTGGGAGGCAGCTCATCTCTTCCCTGGAGGCCTGCTGGGTTCACAGTAGAAGAGAGCAGGTGCTGAAGTGGGGGAAGGAGGATGAGACCTGGGCCAAGTGAAGAGGGGGGCTGACTCTAGTGGGAGAAGACTGAGAGAAGGAGAGAGATTTGGGGGAGGAGGCAGGGTAGCAGGAGCTGAGCAGGGGACTGCTCTTTATTCATTCCTTCATTCAACAAATTGTTGGGAATTCCCTGGCAGGCGAGTGGTTAGGACTCCACGCTTTCACTGCCGAGGACCCGAGGACCGGGGTTGATCCCTGTCTGGGGAACTAAGATCCGGCAAGCCATGTGGTGCGGCCAAAAAAACCCAAAAAACAAAAAAAACAAACAGTACAAACCCAAATTGCTTTAACCACCTACAATGTCCTAGGCACGTTCTAGTGACTGAGGATACAATAGTGAACAAACCATTGATCCAGCTTTAAGGAGTCCGCATGGGAATAACAACAATCAGCATAATAATGGTTAATATTTTTGAAGCATTTACTATGGAGTCAAGAATTTATTTATCTCATCCTCATAAGAATCTTAGGCATTTGACACTATTATTACCCCATTTTACAGATAAAGACAAGGAGGCAGAATAGCCAAGTGACTGGTCAAGGTTACACAGAGTTAGAGCAGAATCCCTCATCTTCTCTGAGACTGACCACTTGGGCCTCGCAGGCTCCCTATTAAGGACACTAGATTTGGAAAGTATATTCTCATAAGAAAAATTCAAACAATACAAATAAAGCTCACGTTCTCCCTGCCTATCCCCATCCCTGGCAGTCTCCACCTCAGAGTGTGCTCCCTCCGGTCCGGTTCCTATCCACATGTACTATACGTCCGCATACATTATTTTTGACACGAGTAGATTCCCATACATAATGTTCTTTAACAAAGTGTCTTGAACACTTTTCCCTATTGTACATGTAGATCTAGCTCATTATTTCTAACTGCTGCAGAGTATTCCATTGCATGGATGTGCCTAGTTTATTTTCCCAGTACCCTGGAAAGAGAGAGAGTGTTTCCAGTTTTCCGCTATTACGAACAAGGCAGCCATTCATCACTTTTCCAAAAAAGCCACAGATCTTTTTCCCACTACAGAGTTGAAAAGTTTCTACCGGAAGGACCCACGTAATGAACCCGCGAAAGCATGGCCAATTGCCAATCCAACGGTAGTCGCTTACGCTCGAACGACACCTGTGGGGTTTTTCCTCCCGGTTTGATTTCTGTCTCTTCGGGGAAACGCGGCGGCACCACGCCCCCGGCCAGGGGGTTAAACAAACGAACAAAACACAAACCTGGAACCACGAGTCTCAGAAAACGAGTTTTGTCTTTACAACCCACTGGTTCCTCTGGGAGTTGTAGTTTTGCTGCCCAGCGGAGCCGCCTTCTCCCCTCACCTCCCTTCTCGAGGGGAAGAATCACTGCCCTTTAGGAAAGCGCTGCCCTGACCATCTCCGCGGGCCCAGGCGATAGCTCCGAGCTGGGCTTTTGAGGAGGACAAGCCAGGGCGGGCGGAGGGCTGAAACTACATTTCCCAGGGTGCGCCGCGAAGGCACGCACAGCCCCGCGTTAAAGATCCCGCTGTGCCGAGAACCGGCGGAGGCACGTATGTCAGACCGCGCGGATACCGGTACCGCACACCCAGTGTCCCGCGCCGTTTTTCCGCCTCCCGCCCACACTCTTGGACCCGCAAGACTGAGCCGGGCCACTGGCTGTCTGGTTCCTGATAGGGAAGAGCGTCGGGGAACTCTGCAGCCGCCCCCGGGCGCCCACTTCCTCCAAGGGGCGTTTGCGGGTCCTTCTACCCGTTGGCCTGGGTCTTTCTACAGGAGCTCCGGGACCTGGGGACGCCCGGGACAGGGACTACAGGCAGGTGGGCCTCTGGATGCTGGCGCTGGTGATTTTTCCTTTGAGGTCGCTTTTCCTGCCTCCGTTTACCCCATCGGGGCTCGTCATTATCCACAAATCTCAATTATATGACGTTTGTGTAATTTGCAATGTAATTTTACTCCCAATCACCTTTCTTCTGCCTTTTTTCGCTTCCCAGAAGACAAATCACATTCCTCCCTGGGGCTGCTTTTTCCCTTTAAAATGCAAAATCCCTGCCCCACTTCTCTTCAAAAAGCAAATATGAAGAGGCCTTACTATTTTATTCTGTCCCTGGCTCCCCTTCCCTATCCTAATATTAGGCAGCGTGTGGCTGAGGACATTAAGAACTATTTCAACTTGGCCTCAGTAGATAAAGTTCTGTTGGAAGTGTGCAGAATATTGGATAGAGGCCTGTATTATCTAAGATTTCTGTACAAATGTCAGGTATGACAGAGGGCAAAGACTCCAGGAGAGATGTCTTGTTTCTACAGGGTGGGTAAGAACAGGAATCTTGGAGTTGGATACACCTGACCTGCCTGTAAAAGCTGTATATGTCCTTGGGCAGGCTATTTCATCTCTTTACGCTACAATTTCCTTACAAATTACGTGGGTGTGGTAAAATTCAATTCATAGGGCTGTTGAGTGGGTCACATGAGCTGATACTTCAACGTGTCTTTGGCGTGGTGCCTGAAAAAGACTCTCCCTATGCTACCAGTACTGTTCCACCTTTTCTGTTCTCATAATACCCTTTAGTCTGATCGGGCAAGGCATGCCACTTAGCCTTGGTTGATTTTCCCAGGCCTTCCCTGATTTTTTTTTTCTACAGGAGCATCTTTTTTTTTTTTTTTTTTTTTTTATTTTTAATACAGTTTTATAGCTACTTTATTTATTTATTTATTTATTCTTCGCTGTGTTGGGTCTTCGGTTCGTGCGAGGGCTTTCTCTAGTTACGGCAAGTGGGGGCCACTCTTCATCGCGGTGCGGGGACCGCTCCTCATCGCGGTGCGCGGGCCTTTCACTATCGCGGCCCCTCCCGTTGCGGGGCACAGGCTCCAGACGCGCAGGCTCGGCAGTTGTGGCTCACGGGCCCAGCCGCTCCGCGGCATGTGGGATCTTCCCAGACCAGGGCTCGAACCCGTGTCCCCTGCATTAGCAGGCAGATTCTCAACCACTGCGCCACCAGGAAAGCCCTACAGGAGCATCTTTGACCCAGAGAATATATCAGAGCCTTCACTCCAACTTGCTTCAGGGTCAAGTCGAATTCTTCTGTTGCTTTTCCTCACTGGAGAGAACTACCATTCATTGAGCTCCTGCTGTGTGCCACATATTTTTATGTTTTATTTAATGCAACCATCCTAGGAGGTTGGTATCTTTGGCCCCAGTTTTCAATTGGGGAACTGAGGCTCAGAGAGGTTAAGTAACCTGCTCAAGATCACACAGGAAGAGGGAGAGATGGGGACAGCCTCTGGGGGGTTGATTCCCAGCCCAGGACTATTCCTCTGCTCCAGTTTCTAGTAGAGTACAGTCCAGATTATGCCATCCTCCCTCCTCTGCCTGTGACCTGTCATCTGCTCATGACTCTCAGTCACTATGCCAAGACCAAGACTGGCCTCAGACCTTTGGACTCTCCTTGGGGCATTTCTTCCTTGCTCTCTTTTAACACCTTTGCTTGGGATCAAACATCATTGTCACCATCACCTGAGAGACCCAGGTCCCAGTCATGGATGCAGCATCAACTAGCATTTGTAAAGTGGACAGAATACTTACCTGGCAGTGGTGTTGTGAAGATGAAAAATCATAGTGTCTTAACTCTGGGTCTTAACTTCTAGTGGCTGTTACCATTAATGCCATCCCCATTTCATTGTCACCTTGTATTGGGCACTTCACATATATTTAGTACGTTGGTTCTTTTTTCTATCCTACAAAGTAGGTTCAGTGTAGGGGTTAAGAGAATGGACTCTGGAAAAAAGGTGTCTGGGTTCAAATTTGGCTCTACCACTTGCTAGCTGTGTGACCTTGGTCAAGTCACTTAATCTCTCTGTGCCTCAGTTTCTTCATCTTTAAGTATAAAGAAAGTACTTCCCAGACATTAATTTAGAGGTTCTTACAGTAATTTTTCCTTTGGCAGTCCCAAGAGGAAGATGATATACTCCCATGTTGGTTTAGGTCCTCAGAGAAGTAGAGAACAAGATGGGATTAGACTTGCAAGAGATTTATTGGGGGAGGGAAGAAGGGGAGGGAGCTGGAGGAAGCAGGGAGAGCTGTCAGTTTTCAGTTCTGCTTCCTGTAACAGCACCAGAAGGAAGAAGGGAGGTATGGGTAGAAGGCTCTCAGACTGCAGTGCAGTTCTAAGACAGTTTCTGTTGGGTTGATGGGGAGTTCTGGAGCCAAGGGTGCCTGTCAGAGGATCCCCATCTTGTAGGAGTGGGTCTGTCTTCTTCATGTCATTGGTTGGTGGGAAGCATGGCCTCCATGTGAACAAGATGGGGGCATCTATCCGTTACACTCCCTACCACAGGAGGCCAGAGAGGGTTAGGGGTGCCGAAGATCACACAGGGAGTTGGTGGCCCATCTGGAATCCCCAGCCACCCCCTTTACTGGGAAGGCCAGATGGGTAACCTGGGGAACGCCTTTGACCTCAGATGCCTGGCCAAGATCTCTAGCTCAGGTTTCCCCTCTGGATTTCCCTCCTGAGCTGAACAGGGAACAGAGCAATTTTTGTTAGTGGTGGAAGCTTTACCTGAAAGCTCATGGGAGTGTGGGTGTTGCTAAGTGGCAGTGTCTGTCAGCCTTAACCATAGGCTTGGTGGCAGCAGAGTCTGGCATAAGAAGAAACCATTACTGAGGTTCAGGTTTCCTGTTGGCTCCGGCTGGGGTGAGGGTTGACTGCAGATGGACGTGTGGTCAGGGCACCTCTGGGGTGGCATGCAGCTCACTCTACCGACCCTCCCCACACTGAGCTTTGGGGGCTGGAGGGAAGAGGTGGGGGTGGGCTGCTGCATGGGACAGCAACTGGGACCCTGCCAGAGGTAGACGCCAGCGCACGCCTAGAGACTCGTCCACAGAGGTCTTGGGGAGGCCAGGGCCTCTGCAGTCAGATAGGCTTCTTATCTGGTAGGAAAGGAGTGTTGGGGGGATAGGAGTGGGTGAAGCCATAGCTTTGGCTTCACCTTCCCCTCACTTGCTCAGAGTGCCCTGGAGGAAGATGGCTGACAGGTGGGGTTGCAGCCCCCTTCTGGCTTGGAGCCTCTGGGAGGGGAGTTCCCCTCTGAGGTCCCTGTAGTGGGTGCTGTTGGCATGCTGCTCTTGAACAAACTGGTGCCCCTCTCCCAGAGCTTCCCTCTTTTCCAGGGAATTGCCCTCAGCCTCAGGAGCCTAGAAGTTAGAGCCTCCCTCCCTGCAGCTCAGTGCCAATGATTGGATGATGAGGGGCCTGCGGTACCGAAAGGGCAGCCCCTTGTTTTAAGGTGGGACCCCCTGTCAACCCCACCCCACTCCCCTTACTTCCTCTCCTGAGGAAATGTCATGCACCCAGATTGATGAAGTCAAAGATAGACTCATCACATGACCCAGCAATCCCACACCTAGGTGTCCGCCTGGAGAGACGAAGTCTTATGTTCACGCTAAATCTGCATGAATGTTTATAGCAGCTCTATTCATGATTACCAAAACCTGGAAGCAGCCCAGATGTCCTTTAGTGGGTGGGTGGAGAAACAGACTGTGCGATGTCTATGCGACGGAATACTGCTTGGCAAAAAAAGAGAAAGAACTATGGATATGCATAGCCAACTTGGATGAATCTGAGAGGCATTATGTTGAGTGAAAGAAGCCAATCTCAAAAGATTACATTCCAACTATAGCTTTGGAGAACAGATGGCTGGTTGTCAGGGGTGAGGGATGGAGGAGGGTGTGACTGTAAAGGGTTAGCATGTGGGAGCTTTTTTAGATGCAGATGGTGGTAGTAACCACAAGAATCTATACATGTATTAAAATTCATAAAGCTACTTACAACCAAAAAAATCAATTTTAGGGTATGACAATTTTAAAAAATTCACATATACCCTTATCTCTGCCCTGGAAGCCCCTCAACTTTGGCCAGAATGGAGCAGCCGAAGGGGGTTGATTGGACGGTCATCATCCTGACATGCCAGTACAAGGACAGCGTCGAGGTCTTCCAGAGAGGTAGTTGACCCTCCCTCTCCACTCTGCCCCTAATGTGGAACCCTCTCCCCTTTCTTTGCCACATACGCCTACAGCCCCAGGAGCCGGGCAGACCCGGGTTCAAACCCAGATTCTGCTTCTTCCTAGCCACGTGACCTCAGACATAGGTCACTTCACTGAGGCTCGGTTTTCTCATCTGTGCAATGGGAGTAATTGTACTTACCTCACTGAGTTGGGAAAAGATCTAATGAGCTACTAGATGAAAAGCTGCTAAGTCAAAGAAGATTAAATAATGGCTGTCAGGAGGTTTGCTTGAGGTGCTTGGGACCAGGGTGGAGAGGCTGGGGCGCAGGCCCCAGTCATGTTCTGACCACAGAGCTGGAGATACGGCAGAAGCGAGAGCAGATCCCCACCAGGACGATGCTACTGGCCGTGGAAGACCCTGAGGTTCATGTGGGCAGTGGAGGAGCCACCCTCAACGCCCTGCTGGTGGCTGCTGAGCACCTGAGTGCCCGTGCAGGCTTCACTGTGAGTGCTCCTCAAGTGCCCCCCTGGGCACAGCAGGAATGGGGGCTTCAAACAGAGCCTTTCCAAGGTCCCCAGCTCTTCGGGCTCCACTTTCCTGCCCAGTTCAGGTTTGGCATCAGTTTTTGCATCTGTAGATTGAGCAGACTCATCCAGCTGAGGGCAGAAGGCAGGGGCAGCCTTTGTAGTGGTTTTAGAAAGTCAGAGCCAGTATCTCGGAGTTAGGCTTTCTGGCTTCCCTTGAGAAATCTCATCTTGCTACCCTGGACTCTCCTTCCCACATAGCAATGGTTTGCTGGAACTGAGGTGCAGTGGCCCCCAGCGCGTAGAGCGTGGGCCCACGTCCCACACACACCCAGCCACTTCACGAGGTCACCTTGCCTGCATGGCACCCTGGCACAGGCAGTGAGGGTGGTCACAGGCATGGACACGCTCTGGCAGTGGGGGTGGCACCCGCAAGGGAGGGGACCACTGTGTGGTTGCCATGAAGCTGACTTACTGTGAGTCACCCGCCAGCCAGCCCCACGTTCTTGCCTGCAGCCTTCCCTAAAAACAGGGGACAGGGGAGTGGCCCAACTGGAAGGCTGCTGTGCTTCCTCATCCAGGAGTGGCCAGGGCTGCCTTGTGCCTGCCTGTGGCCATTGGTCTTGATCTTGCTGGTTGCTCCTTTGGTTCCTTTTTTTTTTTTTTTTTTTTTAATTTATTTTATTTATTTATTTTTGGCTGCGTTGGGTCTTCGTAGCTGCGCGCGGCCTTTCTCTAGTTGCAGCAGGCGGGGGCTACTCTTCGTTGGGCTGCGCGTGCTTCTCATTGCGGTGGCTTCTCTTGTTGCAGAGCACGGGCTCTAGGTGCATGGGCTTGTTGTGACGCACGGGCTCAGTAGTTGTGGCTCGCGGGCTCTAGAGCGCGGGCCCAGTAGTTGTGGCGCACGGGCTTAGTTGCTCTGCGGCATGTGGGATCTTCCCAGACCAGGGATCGAACCCGTGTCCCCCTTCATTGGCAGGCAGATTCTTAACCACTGTGCCACCAGGGAAGTCCCTCCTTTGGTTCTTGTGTGGACTTGTGCTGGGGGTCTCTCCCTGCACAAGAGGGTGCCATCCTCGGGTGCCATCTGCCCAGACCTCTGTGAACAGTGCTCTTCCACTTTTGATAGGTGGTCACATCGGATGTTCTGCACTCGGCCTGGATCCTCATCCTGCACATGGTCAGTAGAATGCTGGGCAGGGGCCATGCAGAAGGATGGTCAATCCTCGGGGTTGGATGGGACTTTAGGGGTCTTCCACCTTTGTGTGCAGGTGTGCAGTGTGCAAATCCTGAAGAATCAGAAACAGAATTAATCCAGGTGTCCAAAATAGGGAACCGGTTAAATATAAACAGCATATCCTCCTGGTGGAATATTAGACAATGATTAAAAGGTCCATTTAACTCTCTGCACTGACCTGTGCATTGACCAGCTCTGTGACTTGGGGCAAGTCACTTGACTGTTTCGAGGCCTCAGTTTCCTCATCAGTAACATGAGGATGGCAGCAGTTCCTACTTCATGTGGATGTGCTGAGATGACCCATCAAATGCTTAAATTGGGGTCTGGCCTGGCTCACTGTGAGCATCGGTGAATATATTTTCATTGTTCAGTGAAAAAGGCCAGCTGCACAAGTTTGTACAGAATGATCTCAGCCTTTTTAATTGAAAGTTTGATTGAGATCATTGTAGATCCACATTTAAGAAATATTCCAGAGGGAAGCCTCTGTAAACTTTGCCCAGATCTCGCCAATGGTCATATTTTCCAAAACTATAATATAATTACAGCCAGGATATTGACATTGATATGGTTCCCAGTCTTTCTCCAGTTTGACTTGTACTCTTGTGTGTGTGTGAAGTTCTGCTGTCTCCGTCTTTTTCATTTTTGTAAAAAAAAAAAAAAAAAAATAGTCTGCATGTGAGGTATATACAAAAGGGCGTAACATCAAAATGAGGGCAATGGTTATTATCCCTGAGGGGTTGTTTTTCTTTTTGTGTATCTGCATTTGCTCATTTTTTACCATAATCATGTAATTTAAAAAATCACATGAGAACACACTTTGTAAAAGTCCTCTGGCTTGATGGCTTTCTGCCCAGGCTCTCTGCCTCAAGCTCTTCTGCCTGTCCCTGCTCCCGCCCCAGGGCCGAGACTTCCCCTTCGATGACTGTGGCCGGGCCTTCACCTGCCTCCCTGTGGAGAACCCCCAGGCCCCTGTGGAGGCCGTGGTCTGCAACTTGGACTGCTTGCTGGACATCATGAGCCATCGGGTGAGACAGGCAGCTGCCATGGGGCCTTGTCCTGCCGCTTTCCTGCTGAGCCACCAGCCATAGTCTGTGCTGGCTCAGACGGGGGATGCCAGGAACAATGGCTTTGGGTGCCTGGAGTTAGTTAGAGCTTCAGGATGTTAGTGTTGGCCACACTGGGGGGAGGTGCGGCCTCAGGAAGCAGGCGGGAGGGCTGGCATCGGCACCATGGATATAGGGAGGCCCCTGTTACCTCAGTAGCCCGAGTCCCCCTGGAACAGGCTGAGGCTGTGCTGGGTGGGAGCAGAGGAAGGGCTGGGCCTGGCCATCAGCTTCGTCCTCTTTCCCCACAGCTGGGCCCAGGCTCCCCGCCAGGCGTGTGGGTTTGCAGCACCGACATGCTGCTGTCTGTTCCTCCAAACCCAGGTGAGCCTGAGAAGGCTTGGGACTGCCCTCCCTAGCCACAGCCAGCGTGGCTCTGCCTCTCCTCACCCACCCCGTCTCTGGGCCTGGCCGGCTGCCCTGTTCACGAGGGAAGCTCTAAGGTTTGAAGGATGGAGCTTAGACAGCCCACGGACTGTCTACGGACAGGCAGACAGGCCCAGCAGGGGAAGCCCTGGAGGCAGGGCTTCCCCTGCTGGGCCTGTCTGCCTGTCCGTAGAGTGGAGATACCCAGCCCTGCCCGCTTTGTCCCAAAGGGCTCTGTGGCCACACTTTGGGGGTGAGGTGTTGTCATTCTCCCAGGGGAATGTCCATTTGGCTTTGGAAACCGTATTTTCTTCAGAGGCGCCTGGAAGCCCCTGCCCTCTTCCTGGAAGGGACGCCCCCATTCCTTGGGCCGGGGTCCCTGGAGAGCCTCCTGACTCCCCCGCCTGCAGGGATCAGCTGGGACGGCTTCCGGGGAGCCAGAGCGATCGCCCTTCCGGGGAGCACGGCCTATGCCCGGAACCATGGTGTTTACCTCACTGACTCCCAGGTAGTGCCCCTGGGGCAGCAGCGTGGGCAGCTGAGCCATCCTGGGATGGCCTCCTGGTCCTGTGCTCTGGGCAGCCTCGCCCTGGACTTTCTGGCATGGTCTGGATCTGGAGGAGTTTCCCCCCATGGCAGCAGCCCTTGTGCTTAGTCTTTTGCCAAACATGAATTGCCCCTGATCCTGTGCCAGGCTCTGTGCCCAGGCTTGGGGCTGTGGAGACATTTGAAGCCTGCCCTCTGCTGTCAGGGTGGGGGAGGTCTCAGGCACTTGCATCCCCAGGAGTATGCTGGGGCCTGTCAGACTTGCGTCCTAGGTTTACATCTGGAGAACACCCTTGCGTGCCCTCTTTCATAATCCTCTCTTGCTCCCTTCCCTAACTCTGTTTTCTGCTCCCATGTAGGGCTTCGTTTTGGACATTTATTACCAAGGCACCGAGGCAGAGATACAACGATGTGCCAGGCCTGACGGGCGGGTGCCACTGGTATGGCTGCCAGGGCAGAGCCCCACTCCTTCTGGGGAAGGCTAGAACCAGAATCTGAGGAAGATCTGGAACTGGTATTCAGGGGAGCGGGTGAAGCCAAAATCTGAGGAGGGGGTAGCCTTGGAATTCAGGGTCTTGTCCCAAATGAGAAAGGCTGGAACCAGACTCAGGGGATCCTTCTAGAATGAAGGACAAAGGTACGAGTGGTGGATAAGAGCCTGGGACTAGACTATAGGGAAGATGGAGAACTGGGATTGGGAGGAGACCTGAAAATTGAGGGGGTCCTAGAAGTTGCCTGCTGAGGGGCCCTTGGTGGAGCTGCCTCCATTAAGCCTGGAGTCTGGGCGCTGGAGTGGCCCAGAAGATGAATGATCCTGTCCGGTGTGGCAGTCAGCCTTGCTTGGCACATCTGCACATGCCCTCCCCAATTCAGGCACAAGGCTGGCCCCAGGGTCTCCCACCTGACCCTTGTGGGGGCCCCTCCAGGTTTCTGGGCTTGTCTTCTTCTCTGTGGAAACTGCTGAGCACCTCCTGGCCACCCATGTGAGCCCGCCTCTGGACGCCTGCACCTACATGGGCTTGGACTCCGGAGCCCGGCCTGTCCAGGTGACTGGGAGTGGGGACTGGCAGGTCCTGGCCTGGGCAAGAGGCACTGACACTGGCACCTGGCTGTGTGACCTCAGGCCAGTCCTTTCCCCTCTCTATGTCAGCGTCTCGTGAGATGGAACCGCCCCAGCTCAGCCTAGGTACCCACTAATAGCAGTGCTTCCCACCCTTGTCCCAGCTGTCTCTATTTTTTGACATCCTGCTCTGCATGGCCCGGAATGTGAGAAGGGAGGACTTCCTGGTGGGGCGGCCCCCAGAGATGGGGCAAGGTGATGTGGACATCGCAGGTTATCTGCATGGAGCCCGGGCTGAGCTGTGGAGGGAGCTTCGCGATCAGCCCCTCACAGTGGGTGGGTACTGCCTCTTGGCTCTCCGGGGTAGGGAGGCCATGGGAGTGAAGGCCCCCAGAATGAGGCTCCCACCCCACCTGCCTGGCCCCCAGGCTCCTGGACCAGGCAGGCCTAGTGAGTGCATGGACTGGACGATTACCCTCTCCCAGTTCAAAGTCCCCTGCTGAGGTGACTCTCCTCTTCTTCCTTTGTCCCTTTCCTGGGCTCCAGTCCTGGTCTTTCTACTTTCTAGCTGTGTGACTTTGGGCAGGTTGCTGAGCCTCTCTGAATCTCAGCTTCCCCATTGGCACAGCGGGCTCATTTCCATGCTTGCCCTCCCAGGCCCTGATGAAGATGTGTCTTCTGGTGGGAGGCCCAGCCTGGTGTCAGAGCTGCAACATGCAGGGTGTTGGGGTCAGTACTTGTATCTTTACAGCATATGTCCCTGACGGCAGCTACAACTACATGACCAACTCAGCCAGTGAGTTCCTGCACAGTCTCACATTCCCGGGGGCTCCTGGGGCCCAGGTCGTGCACTCCCAGGTGGAGGTAAGACCTGCCTGGAGGTAAGGCCAGCAGAGGGGCCTACGGGGTACCTGGAGACAGGTAGGAATGGGGGCTGCAGGGAGGGGAGCGAATAGCTCACGCTTGGGA
Source organism: Balaenoptera ricei (assembly GCF_028023285.1). NCBI lineage: Eukaryota > Metazoa > Chordata > Mammalia > Artiodactyla > Balaenopteridae > Balaenoptera > Balaenoptera ricei. Next base: position 50,589,190 of record NC_082657.1, on the reverse strand, counting down.
CAGATTATCTACGCGTGTAGGTGTTATTATCCCCATTTTGCACGTGAGTCACTGGAGGCTCAGAGAGGTTAAGTTACTTGCTTAAGACCACAGAGCCAGTAAGTGGCCAAGTCAGGATTCTACATCCAAGTCTGAGCGAGCAGCTAGAGAAGATTCCCCCCCCCACCCTTTCTGAAGGGTCTGCTTGGGGATTCAGGCAAATTCATGGTGATGGGGCAGGTAGAGTTCAGAGGTGGCCCTCAGGGTGGTGGGGGTAGGGATAGCTGGACAGGTGGGAGAGGTTTTCTGGGGGAGCTGTCATGTGGTGGGACTTCCACTACTGGGTGCAGATTTGCTTTGGAGGAGAAGGCAGGGAGAGCGTGCCCCTGGGGGAGCAGCAGAAATCAAGATGGGATGGGAGTCAGCCTGAGGCTGGGGCCAGGGAGGTATCGAGAGGGATCTGGCTGGCCGACAGGCGCGGGGAGCAGCAGGAATTCTGGCCCTGGCTGTGGAGGAGAATTGGGGCAGCACCCGCCCTGGGCCCTCACAGCTTTCTCCCTGGCTTCACAGGAGCGGCAACTACTGGGGGCCGGGAGCTCTGTGGTCAGCTGCCTGCTGGAGGGCCCCGTCCAGCTGGATCCTGGGAGTGTCCTGCAGCACTGCCACCTGCGGGTGAGGCCTGAGAGGGCAGGCAGAGGGAGGGCAAGGGTACGGGAGCCAGGGTCCTGTGTGTTTTGTGGGCGTGCTTGGGGTTCCCCTGCCCACGCAGGACGCCTGCCCGCTCCCCTGCCAGGGCCCCATTCACATCGGCACCGGCTGCTTCGTGAGCGGCCTGGACGTGGCCCAGTCCGAGGCACTGCACGGCTTGGAGCTGCACGACCTCGTCCTGCAGGGACACCATGTGCAGCTGCACGGCGCCCGCAGCCGGGCCTTCACCCTCGTTGGCCGTCTGGACAGCTGGGAAGTAGGTGCTCACCTACCTCCCCTCGCCCCCATTCTTTAGGCTTTGGGGAGCACCGGGGGTCCTAGCCCAGCTTCACTGCAGGGCTCTCTGAGCGCTCACCTGAGAGATAGGCAGTGAGGAGAGTGTAGCCAGTAGAGTCTCAACAGGCCTTTACCTCCCTCCTCAGCTGCTCTGACGCGGGCTGGGTGGGGATTCTTATCCCCATTTTTCAGGCCGGAGACTGAGGTTCAGAGAGGGAGGTGACCCGCCTTGGGCTGCAGAGCCAGTTATGGAGGGTCAGGCCTACAGCCAGGATCCTGCTCCAGGTTCCAGGCACCCGGGCTGGAATGTGGAAGCTCCAGGACTTGACGCTGTTTCAGAACTTGCTTGCCTAAGTGCCCCTGTCTCTTTTCCTGTCCCCTCTTGAGCAGATCCTGGCCTTATTGCCCTTAACCCCTTCCTGTGGCCCCTGCAGCCCTGACTGCTTCCTTCTCTTCCCCCAGAGACAGGGGACAGGAACGTATCTCAACATGTCTTGGAGTCAGTTCTTCCAGAAGACAGGCATTCGGTAGGGTTGGTGGCCCCACGGGCCTCTGTGGGCCTCGGCAGCCAGGGTGGTAGCTGCTTGGAGGCTCATCCTGCTCCTGCCCCACCCCCCACCATCCCTGCAGTCTGGGGTATTTTTTTTTTTTTTATTTCATTTATATTTGGCTGCGTTAAGTCTTCATTGCTGCGGGCGGGCTTTCTCTAGTTGTGGCAAGCAGGTGCTACTCTCCGTTGCGTTGCACGGGCTTCTCATTGCAGTGGCTTCTCTTGTTGCAGAGCACGGGCTCTAGGTGTGCGGGCTTCAGTAGTTGCAGCACGCAGGCTCAGTAGTTGTGGCTCGCGGGCTTAGTTGCTCCACGGCATGTGGGATCTTCCTGGACCAGGGCTCGAACCCGTGTGCCCTGTACTGGCAGGCGGATTCCTAACCACTGCGCCACCAGGGTAGTCCCCTGGGGTAGTTTTGAGCAGCCTGATTTGCCCTAGCATCTTCTCCCTGGGCAACTCCAAATTCCTGGCCGTGCTCAGGCTTTGGGATTTTGTTCAATGGCCTGGGAAAGGAGGCAGGGCAGCTGGGCCTCCCTCCCTGAATTGCCTGCTTGTGCTGCCTCTGGAGTTCGTCCTGTCCCCATGAATGAGCCAACCCCCAGCTGACAGGTGGTCAGGGCTTGGTGACCAGGCAGGAGCACTTGCTTCCCTCCTGCTCATGTGTCTTCTCCCCACATCAGGGACTGGGACCTGTGGGACCCAGACATGCCCCCCATTGAGCGCTGCCTTCTCAGTGCCCGTCTCTTTCCCGTGCTCCACCCCTCGAGGGCTCTGGGGCCCCAGGACATGCTGTGGATGCTGGACCCCCAGGAGGATGGGGGCAAGGCCCTGCGGGCTTGGCGAGCGTCCTGGCGTCTGTCCTGGGAGCAGCTGCAGCCGCGCCTGGACCGGGCTGCCACACTGGCCTCCCGCCGGCACCTGTTCTTCCGCCAGGCCCTGCATAAGGCGCGGCACGTGCTGGAGGCCCGGCAGGACCTCAGCCTGCGCCCGCTGATCCGGGCTGCTGTGCACGAGGGCTGTCCTGGGCCCCTGATGGCCACCCTGGACCAGGGTGAGTGTGCTGGGCACCTATGCTGGGAAGCCAGACCCAGCATCACCTGCCCTGTCTGCCCTCTAGGTCCTCAACCTGAGGGTACTAGGGAGTCTTGAGACTTTAAAGCAGGGGAAAGACGCAAATGGACTTAACTTTTAGGTTTCTGGGAAGTCCATCCCTGTTAGTGGGGAGTTTGGTGAGCGGCGGAGGCCTGGGGGTGAGGTTCTGGGTCCTGTGAGCATCGGCAAAGCCTGCACGTTCTGTGCGGGGGGCTGGATGTGGGTGAAGAGCTCCAGCACAGCCCCAGGGGGATGTGGCCCGCCCTGCGTGGGACCCAGGCATTCTGGCTGGGGACTCAGCCTTAGCCTCACAGGGACTGCCTCATTCTCCATTTCAGTTATTCACTCATGGCCACACAGCTGGTTGGTGGGGGGCTGAGACTGAACCTAGGTGGTTTGCCCCCCAAGCCTGAGCTCTTACTCATTAAGGGCATCCTGGGTGGGGGCTGCAGAGGCATATCTGGGCTGGGGCTGGTGGGATGAGAACTTTGCCAGGCAGAAGAGGGGAGCATTCCCAGGCAAGGATACATCTTGGGCAAAAGTGAAGAGGTGTGAGGAGTCTGGGGTGCCTGAGGGCAGGGGGCATTGAGGGCGGGCCTCCTCCCCAGCTGCTCCTGACTCCTGGTCCCTCAGTGGCAGCTGGTGGGGGAGACCCTGGCGTGGCAGCCCGGGCACTGGCCTGTGTGGCGGATGTCCTGGGCTGCATGGCAGAGGGCCAAGGAGGCTTACGGAGTGGGCCAGCTGCCAACCCTGAGTGGGTGCGGCCCTTCTCGTACCTGGAGTGTGGAGACCTGGCGCGGGGCGTGGAGGCGCTCGCCGAGGAGCGGGACAAGTGGCTGAGCAGGTGGGTGCTAATGATGTCAGAACCCTTGGAGAAGCCTCCTGCCGTCCTTGGAGGTGGAAACCCAGAGAGAGGCGGAGTGTCCTCAGGTCACCTAGGGCAGTCGGTCCCCAAACCCAAGCAGCCCGCCCCCAGCTTGGGGCTCCATGCCACCATCTCTCCCTTCCCTCCTGGCAGACCAGCCTTACTAGTACGAGCTGCCCGCCACTACGAGGGGGCTGGGCAGATCCTGATCCGCCAGGCTGTGATGTCAGCCCAGCACTTTGTCTCCTCGGTGCCGGTAGAGCTGCCAGCACCCGGGCAGTGGGTGGTGGCTGAGTGCCCGGCTCGAGTGGACTTCTCTGGTGAGCCCCTGGGGGGGGGGTAGGGGCGAGGGGAGCCACCCCAGAACTGAGCTGGCAGCCCCTGTGACCAGCTTGGTCTCGTTCAATTGCCACAGGGGGCTGGAGTGACACGCCACCCCTTGCCTATGAGCTTGGTGGGGCAGTGCTGGGCCTGGCTGTGCGACTGAATGGCCGCCGGCCCATTGGGGCCAGGGCTCGCCGCATCCCAGAGCCCGAGCTGTGGCTGGCGGTGGGACCTCGGCAGGACAAGATGGCCACGAAGATAGTATGCGGGAGCCTGGATGACCTGCAGGATTACTGCCAGCCCCATGCCCCAGGTCAGGGCACCTGTGATTTGTGCAGGTGGGGATGGCACACCTAGCCAGCTGGGGGATGAGGGCAGAACCCGAGAGACCCTGCAGGCCATGGGTGCCTGGCCTGAGGGTGAGCCAGTCTGGTGGAGGAGCCTTCATGTTACCCTGCCCAGGCACAGGAGGTAGAGCTGGCACATTTGCTGGTGTTATGGAGCCCAGAGGAACTTTTGTGGCTTGGGGATGGGGTCTGCGCCGAGCCCCAGGCCAGGCTGAGATGGGTGGGGTTTCTGTTTCCACCCCTGAAGACCAAACTCCTTGCCGGATGCTGCTCACTCCACAGGGGCGCTGTTGAAGGCGGCCTTCATCTGTGCGGGCATCGTGAGCGTCCACTCCAAGCTCTCGCTGAGTGAGCAGCTGCTGTGTGCCTTTGGGGGCGGCTTTGAGCTGCATACCTGGTCTGAGCTGCCCCATGGCTCTGGCCTTGGTGAGCAGGCCCTGTCTCCCTGCTGCTCACTGACTCCGTTCCCCCTTTCAGCTTTGCCTCCAGTCCTCTCCCCAGCCTCTGCCCAGTGGAGAGGGAGGGGGCGGGGCAGGATTGGGCTGGGCAGAGCCGTGTCATGGCTGGTGCTCTCCTCCGTGCCCTGCAGGCACCAGCAGCATCCTGGCGGGGGCTGCCCTGGCCGCCTTGCAGCGGGCCGCAGGCCGGGCGGTGGGCACGGAGGCCCTGATCCATGCGGTGCTGCATCTGGAGCAGCTGCTTACCACAGGTACGGACTGCCCCAGGGCAGAAGGGAGGTCGTGGGAACTTTTTCAGGGCCCCCAGGGGCTTCCCTGGACGTGCAGACAGCCACGGAACTGTGCTGCTCCTTACAAGGGTTAGAGCTTCCCTCTCACCACTCTGACACTCTCTCTCTGGTGCTTTTCAAAATGAAATATTTCTACCTCAAAGGGCTTGATGTAGGAGCACCTACTAAGTGTTAGAGTCTGTGCTGCACCTTTCATGTGTGTTAGGTATTCCTCATGTCTCTGTTCCTACCCAGGGCTGTCCCTCAGGGCAGGGCTGGGTTTGGATTAGGGGACAGGACCTTCAGCCTGTTCTTCAGCCCCGTGCCTCTCCCTTGGGCGAGGGCCACTTGTGCCTCGCTTCCCCCACCACATGATGGGGTACCCAGTGCCTGGCTGTGATCATACGGAATGTCACTAGCACCACGCTTCTCCTACTCATCACTGTGGCCCCTTAGCATCCATGCACAATGGAGAGCAGCCAGAGGTTTGTCTGGCTCTAGGGTGCTCTGGTCACCTCAGGATGCCAGGCCTCATCTTCAGCATGACTGTGGGAGGGAAACTGCCACAAAGATGTATAGATGCCTGATTATGGTATCTTCTCTGGCCACTTTGTAGCCTAGCTCCCTCCTTTCATTGTAATGACTCACATCCCATAATAGGTAGTCATTAGCAAAAGGGGCAGATGGGGAAGCTTTTTTAGTTTTCTTTTGAGGTACACTGTTCATATCTCTCATTTGGTCAAATGACAACTATTTATCGAACACCCGCTCTGTATTGGGCCCTGGGGATAAAGTGAGCAAAAACAGCATCCCTGCCATCAGAAGTCTTACGGTCTATTGGAGACAAACATGGATCAATAACCACTCCAGTAAATGTATAATTACAAGCTACGCTACGTGCTCTGAAGGAGAGGGGTGCGATTAAGGAGTTCTTGACATTCCAGGCCTGACACTAACCACATTTTGGCTGTAAAGTTCCAGATGCCTCCTGCCATTTGCATTTTATACTCGAAATCCTTGCAGGCCCTTCTCCAAATATCAAAGGCCTATCCCAGAATCATCTCAAGTTTTGACATTTTTATATAGCTGCAAGAAGAAAAGAGATCCATACCTTTCATTAGTAAAGCAAAATGTGAACAAGCTATTTTAAGTTTGATAAGAGATGCTGAGGAGCTTATTTCCACCATCAACACCCTTTATCAGGCAAGCCAGGGTGCAGGGACTGTTAGGCTGTAGGGAAAGTCCTATGTCATCCCTCCTCAGGGGGAAAGGTTAGCGTAAGGTCTTAATCCTTTGATGTGGTTTACCCCAATTCCAAGTACACATTAGGTCTGCAACAAAACTCGGGCCTTGTGCATTCTAAGCTTGGCTCCAGAATGAAGCCCCTTCCATTGCTGGGCTCAGCTTGCTCCCAGGGCGGGGGCAGAAGCTGCACAGCTCACCTGGCCCAGCTGAAATTGCGGGGGGGACGCTGTCTTCCCACGCTCGTCCCTGCCAGGGATGCAAGGCCAGGAGCCTGTACTGGGAGAGGGAAGCTGGGCCAGATAGGCTCCAACAGTGACGGGGCCCGGGCTCTCGCAGGAGGTGGCTGGCAGGACCAAGTGGGTGGCCTAATGCCTGGCATCAAGGTGGGGCGCTCCCGGGCTCAGCTGCCACTGAAGGTGGAGGTGGAAGAGATCACTGTGCCTGTGGGCTTTGTCCAGAAGCTCAATGACCACCTGCTCCTGGTGTACACTGGCAAGACCCGCCTGGCCCGGAATCTGCTGCAGGTGAGCCCTGGCCCCAGAAGAAGGGAGGGACGCGAGACTGGCTCAGCTAGGCTGAGCCTCACCGCACCCCTCCTGCCCCATCTGTAGGACGTGCTGAGGAGCTGGTATGCCCGGCTGCCTGCCGTTGTACAGAATGCCCACAACCTGGTGCGGCACACCGAGGAGTGCGCTGAAGCCTTCCGCCAAGGTAAGGCGCTTCTTCCCCGGAGCTCAGGCACCAGGAGTGAGTGCCTGTTGCCTGTGGGTCTGAGGCCGGGGGCCTTTGCAGACTTGGCACCGTCCCTAGGTACGAAGCCTCTGTCCTCTGCAGGGTCCCACACTTAGGTGGGCGTCACATCTCAGGACAACACCTGCATCCTGGGGAAGGCCTCCAGCCGCCCCTGCCAGGAAGCGGATGGGGGAAGAGGCTTGGCTGCATAGCCGAGTTCCGGGGAGTCAGGGCTGATGAGGGGCTGATGAGGGCTACACGGTTCAGCGAACACCGTGCCGGGTACCACGCCAGCTGCCCTGTGCTCGTTAGTCCTCAGACAACCCCGTGAGGTGGGCTTCGTCACTCCTGTTTCCAGCCAGTACCGAACCCAGGTTCTTAACTATGACACTGGTTAAGCAGTGCCTCTTGGCACCCCATCCAGTCTACAGATGGGCACTGAGTGAATATCCTGGCTCAGGCACACAACTCCCCTCTCTGCCCCCACCCCAGGGAGCCTGCCTCTGCTGGGCCACTGCCTGACATCATACTGGGAGCAGAAGAAGCTCATGGCCCCAGGCTGTGAGCCCTTGGCTGTGCGGCGTATGATGGCTGTCCTGGCCCCCCACGTGCATGGCCAGAGCCTGGCAGGGGCAGGTGGCGGGGGCTTTCTCTATCTATTGACCAAGGAGCCACGGCAAAAGGAAGCTCTGGAGGCTGTGCTGGCCAAGACTGAGGTATGGTGTGGTCGGGGTATGGTATCTGGCGTGGGACAGGAGCCCTCCCTGTGGCCCACCAGCTAACCAGCGGCTACAGCTGTAAGCCCCCTTGGCCCTGCAGCCACAGTCCAGCCTCCCAAAAGCCTAAAACCCACCCAGAACCCTCTAAGCACCTCTGTCCTTTGCTCCTAGGGCCTCGGTAACTACAGCATCCACCTGGTAGAAGTGGACACTCAGGGCCTGAGCCTGCAGCTGCTGGGGACTGAGACCTCAGCCTGAGGCCCCTTCTCATGAGGCTTGTCCCTCTGCAAGAGGAGAAAGCCTGGAGCTATAGCAGGCCCTCCCTTCCTTCCCCCTTGGGAGCACTCAGTCTTCTACTCTCCACCCACTTCGTGAATCTGCTTCCAAAGGAAGCCAACCTGAGCTCAGGCCCAGCCCTTTCTAAAAGTTGGTGAAGCACAGACGGTGCTTGGGAACAGGACTGTGACCTCCTGGTTGACAGTGGCCTAGGCTTGGTGTCTGGACATAGGAAGGTCCTAAGTTCAGTGTCCCCTGTGACCTTTACAAATCTGATGGCCCAGCTTGGGCCTTGGCCTTCTCACTCTCCATGAGGGCCTGGAAGAAGGGGATGACAACTAGACTTGGCAGATGGCTGGGGTCCCTTGGTAAGGCCGACCCTGAAGAGGCCCTTTGAGGCATTTCCTGTGGCCTTCCTTAGAGGTCAGGCTTTTGCCTGAGTAGAGACTTGCTGTTCCACACTCACTCCCAAGCTGACTTAATGGGGGAGTGGGAACAGGGATGAGGGTGCACACTCGTGTCTGTGGCGGAGAGCCAGTGCAGTCCTGCAGCAAGTCACTGCTAATCGTGGCCTTAACCAGCAACTCTGCCATGTGCCTGTGGGCCGTGAGTTCTCAGGACTGCAGTCTTCTTGGAATAAACTCACTCTGCTCTTCAAGGTTGTCCTCATAAAGATCTTTTTTGTTCCTGCTGGGGGAATTTCCACTTCCCCCGGCACTGTGGGAAACTGCCCCTGGGATGATCCAACGTCTGGTGCTGAGGGCCCAAGAGATGGGATGAGGGTCTGGGATTGGATGAGGCACCTGTTATCATGTGGGTCCTGGTGGTGGCCATGTGCCTCTCTGGGTGTGGGAGGAGGCTGAGGATTTAGGCTTTTGCCTTCACATTTCAGTGCAACTGATGGACCTGTCGCTCTGTAGCATCCAGCCCTTCCTGGAAACAGCCACTGGCATCTCTTCAAGGAGTATCTTTATTTAGGGTGATCATAAACATCATAGCCTCTCCTCGGAATAAACCTAATTCCTTAGGTCCCTAGATAAACCCAAGTCCTTTAAGACTGGCAGGGAGGCAGCCCATTTGCTGCAGTGTCCAAGGACGAGAGAGTGACTACCCATGCAGGAGACTGGCCTGCCCTGGCTTCCCCACCTAATTAGGAGCCAAGGGGGACCCACCTCACTTGGTGGGGAGAGACTGTCCCCCAAAGCACCCTGACAGGTCTGAGAACAGACAGTGGACTGCGTCAGGGCCTTGTTTCCCTGCTGCCAGCAGTGGAACAGTCTGGGCTGTGGCCACTTAAGGAATGGGCCCCAAAGCGTGATGGGCCAGGTGGGGTCACCCTGGCAGCTACAGGCGCAGCCTCTTTATGTCCTCGCTGCGGAAGTCTATGCGCAGAGCCAGCACCTGGCGTACTTCAGCAGGAGTGAGGCGCCATGTCAATGGGCCAGAGTTGGCGCCCCAGTAATCTAGGATCTCGGTCACCTACGGGGAAGAACAGAGACGAGTCAGCAAGGAGGGGCTATCTTGAGAGAACGCCTTGGGATCCACCAGAGGCAGAGCAGGGGTGCCCAGGAAGACGGTGGCCTGCAGGGCTGGGTTGCTGGTGGAGACTTGGTTTTGAGGGAGTGGCAGGGATTCAGATTTTGTCTCTGCCTCTCTTCCCAGTCACCTTTACCTGGCTAGGCCAAGGGAGCCCTACATACCCGCTCCAGATTGAGGATTGTGGCCATCTGGGAGAGCCGGGCAAACTTGTCTCGGATGGTCCAGGTGGTCACTGTGGTGAGGTACGCAATGAGTGACCTCAGTTCCTTGTCAAACTGCAGACCGCCCAGCTGCAAGGGAACATGAGCCCAGTCACTGTTTAAGGCCTGGCCCTCTGGCCAAGCAGAACTGGCCCCCAATTTCGCTCAGTGCTGGGCTGCAAGGCCAGCTGGGCCTCAGATGGTGCCTCAGCTGGCCCCACTGCCTCAGGGCAGGACTGAGCCTAGATATGCAGGGCCTGGGGGTAGCAGAGAGAGGGGACGGACTTGTCTTCCTTAGAGGGAAAGCAACAGAGCGGGAGGCCTGTGCTCCCTTGACATTACCCGGTTGAAGGTGGACTTCAGCACCACTTTCTCCAACTCGACTGCGACAAGGCTAGTCATGAGGCTGGTCAGGCTGTCGTAGATGACTGGAGACAGGCTGGCCTGCAAACAGGTTAGGCATCAGCGGGAGTCCCATCTCACCCCTCTGCCTCCCAGGAGTCTTTCTCCTGTGGGAGTATCTCTATGGCCTGGGGCTCGGAAGAGCTTCTTGGGTTCCCAGCAGGAGTGTGATGAGAAGCCTCAGGCTGCTGACTGGGGCAGAGGTGGGTAATTCTATAGGCTGGTCCCGAGAGCCCCTGCTCACCTTGAACTCTGCCATTTGCTGCTCCAGATTAAGGATGAACTGTTGTACCCAAGGGTCGTTGGCCTCATAGTCATTGAATTCTTCCTATTATCAGGAAGCAAGGTGGGTCACCAGGGGCGTCTCCAAGAAGGACCATTCACCCCCACCCTTGTAGCTTATGACTCATCCAGCCTAAAATCAGCTTAAAATCAGGCTGGCAGAAACTGCTGCTGTTTCTGCATCACACTTCTGACCAGCAAACGGCCCTGGGCTGCAGCAGTGGCCCACGCAATATGGTAAAGCTCTTGGCAGTTTATTCCCTCTTGTATCTCATGTTATACAGGAATGAAAAGATTAGGCTAGAGGGGCTTCCCTGGTGGTGCAGTGGTTAAGAATCCACCTGCCAATGCAGGAGACATGGGTTGGAGCCCTGGTCTGGGAAGATCCCACATGCTGCAGAGCAACTAAGCCCGTGCGCCACAACTGCTGAGCCTGCGCTCTAGAGCCCGCGAGCCACAACTACTGAGCCCGCGTGCCACAGCTACTGAAGCCTGTGCGCCTAGAGCCCATGCACCGCAACGAAGAGTAGCCCCTGCTCACTGCAACTAGAGAAAGCGTGCGCGCAGCAATGAAGACCCAACGCAGAGAGGGAGAGAGGGAGAGAGGGAGGGAGGGAGGGAGGCGGAGGGGAAGGGAGGGAGGGGGAGGGGGGAGAGAGAGAGGGAGGGGGAGAGAGAGAGGGAGGGGGGAGAGGGAGGGGGGCAGAGAGGGAGGGAGGGAGAGAGGGAGGGAGGGAGAGAGGGAGGGAGGGAGGGAGAGAGGGAGGGAGGGAGGTAGGAAGGTCCCAAGTCTATAAGATGCGGGGCAAAAAGAGCCTCAATAAATGAGAATGCGTCAGGTCAAGGCAAACTCCCTTTAGATGTCTTTCAGAGCCCTCTGACTGCAGGAACCTGTTTCTGGGAGGAACCACCTGTTTCTGGGAGGAACCTAGCCTTTGAGCATGAGGGAAGTGGGCCTGAGAAATATGTAAGGTCTAGTCTGTTCAGACAGCTCCACTGCGCTCCAGCTGTGGGCTGGGGAATGAGGGGTAATCCTGGGCTTGGTGGCCGTCCGTGGTCAGGCTGACCTCCTCGATGTTGTGGGAAACAGAGAGAAAGGTGTTGATCCAAGGCTGCACCTGTGGCTTGATGGCTGTGCTGTTTAGCTCCATCAGCCCTTCCTGTAGGACAAGGCAGAGACGCATCAGACACAGAAGGCACGTGCCTCCATCCCTTCCCTTTCTCCTGCTCCACCCATCCTTTGACTATCAGGGCATCCTTCCAGCCATGAGGCTTTTCTGCAGGCCCTGTCTGAAGTCTCACAGAAATAATGCTAATCAAAGACGCCAGGAACAACCTGTTCCTTTCCAGATATATTCTGATTCAGGTCCAGGCCAGAGATGAGACCATGGGGTTGGTCTGTTAAACTCTAGAAAGAAGAGATTTCTGAGTGCCTGGTACTAAGCAGCACCTTCGGCTAAGGCCAAGCAGATCTCAGTACCCACATGGTTCAATTTCCTCTGAGGACCCTTCTGAGGGCTCCTGGCACTGTGGAGATTCTAGAGGACCAGAATGCCAGCTTGTCAACGTGACAGCTGCACTGCTGAAAACCCTTTCGTCTTCAAGGGACTCGCACAAGTTCAGTGGCTTGCACTCTGCCCCCTCATGCCTCCTCTTCCCCCCCATCCCGTTTCCTTATATGCACGAAGCCCATGATAAGCCAGTGGCAATATTCTCAGAGCGAGACACAGGCCCAGGATTCAGGCAGCGGTTGAACCTGGGGCTTACCTGCAAGAGGTCTCGGAATTTGTTGGACACGGCAACCAAGTCAGAAAGGCAGCTGTCAAACTTGGCCTGGGCCTGCTCCCCTCCAATGCCTTGGTTGAACAGCTTGGTGCAGTCACTCTAGGGGAGAACACCCAGCCATCAGGCTTCTGAGCATGCCTGGGCCATGGGCGTGTGAGGAGGGCGAAGAGGCCAACATGAAACCAGCCATTTCTCCTATTCTAGCCTTCTCTGGGAGCAGCTCTGGTCAATCCGAGGCAAGAACCCTGGCTGGGTCTCAGGAAAGCTGGATTTGATCCTGTGGCTAGTCATTTGGCTCCCACTTCCCTCTTTGTAATATGAGGGTATTGGGGTCAGGGGGTGTGAGTAAGAAACACAAATATCAGAAGTTTTTCACACCTTTAGAGTCAGGCATTCCTGGCTTCAAATCCTGGCTCAGCCATGTATTAGTTGAGCGACCTTGGTCAAGTGATTTAAAGCTTCTGAGCTTTAATTTCCTTGGCCATAAAGTGGGAACACATTCCTGCTCCCATGGTGGTTGTGAGAGTTGGATGAGATGATGCACAAAGTGCTTAGCCCAGTGCTTGGAATGTAGTAGGCACTAAGGAGACACTAGCTACTGTAATAGGATCTGCTTTGTAAATAATTTGGTCTGGCTGCCCAGGGGATATTGTTATGACCATAGGTAAGATTTAAGTGCCTACTGTGTGCCAGGCCCAGTTTTAAGCATTTTACTTTTATTAATTAAAGTACCTTTCTTAAGGAGTAGGTACTATTATTATCCCTACTGTATAGATGAGGAAACTAAGGCACAGAGAAATTAATAACTTGCCTAAAGCCACAGAGCAGTAAGTCGTAAAGCTGGGATTCAAGCTGGGAATTATGGCTCCAGAGCACCTGTTCCTAATCCCACACTAAGGTCTAGCTGTAGAGAATGCCACAGGGGGAGCTGCTTTGGATTGGCAGGAGCTGCCTGCATTTCCTATAGCCTCCTAACAGTTGGTGCCATTTTGGCTACAGTAGGAGCAGCTGTGAGGAAGAGCTGCAAAGGGACTGATCCAGCAGGGAGAGGTCCTTGGTCCCCGTGGCAGCTCCAATACTTACTATCTTTAACTAGCCTTTTAACCTCATCTGTTAAATGGACGTCACACCACCTGACCTGCCTATCTCAAAGGACTGCTGACGGGGTTGAGAAAGAATTCATGTGAAATGCAAATCTAAGGGGGGGGCGCGATTTATGGGAATTGTTTTTTCAGCTCTTCATTATCCTTCTTTTCATTCACTTGGCTAATTCTGCTGGCTCAGTTCTGAATTCCTAAGATTTCCCAAAAATTTACTTCAAAATCCAACAGACTAATTAACGTTAAGGAAAAAGTCTGGAATACAATCTAACGTGCCATGACTTAAAAACAATGACGACAACGACCTTGTTGAACACTTGTAACGTGACAGACACTACGCTGCTGGTAGTCTGTGAATATTGCTCTTATTTTATTCCATTTTAAGGCCTTTTTGGGGGTGAATTCCTAATCTGGTCCAGTTTACACTGTAAACTCCCACCTGACTGCTCTCTCCGGGCCTCCTTCAGGAACCCCGTCAGCAATTAGGCCCTCTTCTCATGTGCTGGCTCCCGGCCTCCTCAGCCTGCCCAACCCTAAAGCCAACACTCAGCACCAGCCTCGGCACTGAGCCCCACGCTTCTGTAGCCAAGCTCTAGGGGAGCTGTTATGAGTGCCCTGGTATGAGTGCCCACTGGGGAGGCAGGACTCTGGCTTCCCTCTTCTCCCAGAGGCAGAGCTGGGGAGTGGTGGTGAGCTGGGCTCTTCGTTCTCTAATACTTAACAACGTGATTGCTCCATGATGTTACGTATAACTACTAATACAATCATTAACTACCACTGCATGCCGCTCATGTACCAGGTGCTTTATATCCTCGTTCAGTTCTCACAACAAACCTGTGGGGCAGAGAGCATTACCCCTGTATACAAAAGAGGAAACTGAGGCTCAGGGAGGTTAGAGAACTTGCTTCAGGCCACACAACTGGTCAGTGGTCAAGTGGGGACTTGAACTCAGGGGTATGTGACTTCCAAGCCCAAGCAACTTCCACTGTTATATGGCCTTCCTTTAAAAAATGACAACAGCAACTGGCTCTATACAGGGTTAAGTGAACCCTGTATCATCATTTTTTTTTTTTTTGGTCACGCCACGCAGCTCGCGGGATCTTAGTTCCTCGACCAGGGATTGAACCTGTGCCCTCAGCAGTGACAGCATGGAGCCCTAACCACCGGACCGCCAGGGAATTCCCCTCATATCATCTTAATCTCAAAATTTATAGAGAGCTTTATCACTTTTATAAAGTGCTTTCAATCCTGTTTTTTTATCGGGCCACCCAACAAACCCAAAGCAGGGCACCATGGAGATCTGTATCTTGTTTCATAGATGAGAGAACTGAAGCTCAGGGAGTTAAGGGGTTTGTCCAAGGTCACATGCCAAGTATGTGCTGGAAGAGCTAATTTGAATTCTGATCTCCTAACTCATGGGTCAGAGCTCTTCCCATAGTTCAGAGATGTCCTGCTACCACGTCATTCACTAATGAATCCCCTCAAATGCTCTGAAGAAGAGCTGGCTCAATGCCAGGGAATGCCATAGCCCCCATTAGGAGGAGTGCACAGGGCTCACTCTCAAAAGGAGGCCTGGGGAGGCTACAGCCACTGAAAGCTGATAGGCAATTTCCCCTGTACCTCCAGTGTCTTCTTCAAAGTGGAGATGTTTTCACTGCAGACTTCCACGTTGTTCAGGGTCACCTGGGAGACAAGGACAGAAGAATGTAACTTCCTGCTCACTATTATTTGTACCCACTCCAAGGCCAGACTGGCTGACAGCTGCACTCCTGAGCCTCGCGGGGGGGCGCTAAGGACCACCCACACCAGTGTCATCAGGCAGGGGGCTCAGGTCTCAGTGGGCAGGATGGTGAACCAGGCTCGCCCTTTCTCCTGGGCTTGACACAAAGGCAGCAAAGACATCTGACCTCAGAGGTAGTGACCCAAGGTTTCAAGTCTTTTTGTTCCATGTTTAGGCATGCAAGTCTCGGAGAAGTCCTTGGGCTCCAAACCTCCAAGCCCACGTCAGTGATGCAACGGCTGACATTGATTAAAGAAATGCTTCCTGAGAGCCTGCCACCTATGAGGCATTTTCTCATCATTAGTTCTTTGGCTCTGTTGAATACCTTCTGCAAAACAAGTATAGTTGACCCTTGAACAACGCAGGAGTTAGGAATGCAGTCGAAAATCAGCATGTAACTTAGAGCTGGCCCTCCGTATCTGCATCTGTAGATTCAACCAACTGTGAATTGTGTAGTACTGTAGTATTTACCATTGAAAAAAATCCACGTGTAAGTGGACCTGTGCAGTTCAAACCTGTGTTGTTCAAGAGTCAACTGTATTATCAAGCCAGCTCACAGGTGGAAACATGACTCCTAAGAAGGTGAAATAATTCACCAAGGTCAGTCAACTTTTGATTCAGCAAATATTTAAGGTGCCCACTATGTGCCAGGCACTGTTCTAGGTACTGGGAAGAAAGCAGTTAACAGACAAAATCCATCCCCTCGCAGAGTTTACATTCCAGAAGGGAAGTCAATAAATAAGTGTCAGGTAGTGATAAATGCCATGAGGAAAAATAAAGCAGGGTAGGAGGACAGCAATTCAAAGAGTGACAGGATTAGAGCCAGGATTAGAATGTAGGTCTCCCCACTCTAGGCCAAGGGCTCCTTCCTTCATAACTCAACAGCCTTATGAGCTTGGTGCAGAAACACCAATCATAAAAAGCATGTGACAAAAGTGACAATTAAGGTAAAAACTGCTATGGTCATTTAGAGGAAAGACACAATGTTTTGGTCTGAAGCATTCTAGGAAACTCCATGGTAGAGTAGGTAACTGAGTGGAACTTAAAAGGCTGGAACATAATTCTGAGAGGAGAGGAGGGTGAGTACATTTCTCCACCCCCATCGGCCTCCTCTAGTCCAGTGTCCTGTTTGATAATTACCTTAATGGTACTTAGGATTATCTGATATTGTCTTGTTTGTTTCTTGTTTCCCTTTCCCACTAGAATGAGAGCTCCAGGAGGCAGGGATCTAGTCTGTCTTCTCTACAGCTGTATCTCTAGCATAGCAACGTCCAAGAGAACTTTCTTGATGACGGCAGTATTCTAAATCTGAACTGTCCAGTACGGTAGCAATAGCCATGTGTTGCTACCGAGCACTTGAAATGTGGCTGGTGCAACTCAGGAGCTGGATTTTTAGTTTAAAGTTAAATTTAAATAGCCACACCATACTGGGCAGTGCAGCTCAAAAACCTAGAACAGTGCCTGATATATAGAAGTTTCTCAATAAATATTTGTTGAATGAATGAATGAGTGAATGACTGTCTTCTGGAGAAAGGATAACATAAGCAAATGCAGAGTGGCATAAAATCCAAAAAGGTATTTGGGGACCAGGAGAGTCAGTGCACAGACATGTGCAGGGAAATGGCAAGAGGTGGAGCTGCAGAGATGGGTGAAGTCCGACTGGGAATTGGGTGCTACGGTGTCCTGTGGACAATGGAGTGGCACTGACGATTATTTAAAGCGGGTGAATGCCACACGAGCACAGCTCTGGTTTGGGAATACTAATTTAGAGGCCTTGTGTGGGAGAAATTAGAGTCTGAGAAGATCACATTGCCTTTGAACTGGTGTGCTGGTGCCATGACCAGGAAGGCCGAGGTGAGGTAGAGAGGGGCTAGTATTTCAAGAGATGAGTCAGAAACTTCAGGATTTCAGGGTGAAAGAAGAATCCCAGAAGCCCAGGGATTGAGATTAGGATGTCCCTCCTGTCTTCCACAAAAATACTGCCCTTGTCAGTGTCCTGCAGCTAATACTGCAAGATTACGCTGCTGACAATGGTGCTAAGACCACTTGCATGGTGGATGGATGAGACTTGAGGTCTTTCATTAGCATGCCACAGCACAAGGCTGCTAACATCACAAGCTTCCAGAAAAATAACTGCACTGTCATGACAGCTCAAGGATGAAGGCCACAACATAAATGTTTCCAAGGCATTTGAGGGCATAAGTAAAATCTGTCATGAGGGAAAAATGGATTTGAGTTCAAATGGTATTGATTTCAAACACCAAAAACTTTGATGTCAAAGTTTCCTTGTACTGACAGTCCTTGTAAGCATGGATTCACTGGGCTTATCCCTAGCTCATGGTGAATGATACATCAGCACTGTTGGGGAATTCATCTTGACAGCCAAATGAATCAAGGTGACATAAGAAATAGGTCCTCCAGTGGGAGTGATGACATTTTAAGTACTTGGTATCAGGAAAACCAGAAAACTGTCACCAAGCATTTAGCATCACCTTTTCTTGTTGGCCTTATTTTCTGGGCCCTCAAACAATGAACCTGTCTGAATGGGAGCAGCGAATGTGTGAACACACAGCAGCCAGCCTACTGGGGACTCGTGGAGCCAAGGGATGGAAAATAGGACTAGAGTGACAGGATGGATCAGATTCTGGAGGCCTTCAGCAAACTGTTAGGCAAAGATGTCTAGTTTTGATGTGGTAGGTAGCAAGGAGTCATTTCTGAGCAGAGAAATCAAAGAATGAAAATAAGTTCTATAAAAAATGAAACACAATGCAAACAAAACGAAAAATTTAAGTCAGTTCATGATCATATGAAGCTGGTTGCCAGAAATTTTGGCAAAGTTTTCCAAAGGTACCATATTTCAGAGACAATAGTTTCTTGGAGTTCATCCTCTTTTTTGGCAACAACTATGACACCCTAAAAAGACAGAACCCATGCTCAGGGAAGATATTTTCAATGAGAAGGAGAAAGTAAGGTTTCCTAAATAGACTTCATTGGATCTGTCTGAGGACTAGTTACTGTGGGCTCCCCTGCATAGGGGCAAGGTAGATATTAGCATGTTTAGGCTTCTGTCTCTGAAAGCAACATCTTAACTCTTTTGGTGTTATAGGCCCCTTTAAGAATGATAAAAGCTGGGCTTCCTTGGTGGCGCAGTGGTTGAGAGTCTGCCTGCTAATGCAGGGGACACGGGTTTGCGCCCTGGCCTGGGAAGATCCCACATGCCACGGAGCAACTAGGCCCGTGAGCCACAACTACTGAGCCTGCGCGTCTGGAGCCTGTGCTCTGCAACAAGAGAGGCCACAACAGTGAGAGGCCCGCGCACCGCGATGAAGAGTAGCCCCCGCTTGCCACAACTACAGGAAGCCCTAGCACAGAAACGAAGACCCAACATAGTAATCAATCAATCAATCAATCAATAAATCTTTAAAAAAAAAAAAAAAAAAAAGAATGATAAAAGCTAAGGACCTTGCTTCCAGAAAAAAAACGTGTATACATTTTTGCATCCTACCCCCAGGTGTTCAGAGACCCCATCTGTGGACTGTTGAATGAGAGCTCTGCTATTGGATGCTTCCGTCAGGTCTCTGAACCCCAGGAGCCAAGCAGACTCAGAGCCTGGCCAGTGTGGGGGTGGAGCAGAATGACCTCTGACGGCGCTGTACCCACACGTGAAAAGACACCATGTGCCAGAAACGCCTGATCACAGGCCCAGGGCTCATCTGCATTCTTTCTGGCTCATCACAAATTGGTTGTTACCCTGTATAAATCCCTTCATCCTTCCACGCTTCTCCTTCCCCAGCTGTCACACAATGGTAAGACTGCCGTTCTGTGTAACAGGACTTTAAGAAGGTCACCTTTCTGAGGAAGCTGAGAGCCTGAGAAGTGCGCTAGAAAAGCAGTTTGGTAGGCCTAACGGGTCAGCCCCAACCCATGTTGTGGGATGTCCTCAGGGAAGTAGCCTGGGGGCCTGGCACAGATGTAATCCAAGCTTGAAACTCAGTGGAGCCCCTCAACAGCTGGGTAGTGCTCTTGGGAATAAGCGCTGGGGAGAGCTGAGGCGCCTAGCCTTCCAGGCAGGGAACAGTGCATGTCCTGGTTCGGGCTGCTCTGAAATAGGTCCCTGGGTAAGAAATGGTTTCACAACCTTCTAGGACGAGCTTTCCTTAAAGGAGGAGTTTTCCTTGTATATAGACACTGGAGGAAAAGCCTCCAGTTGAAGGCTTGTTATACTGTGGCTTAGAGGTCACAGTTCAACCCCTTGAGATAAATTGAGCAGCTCCCAACCTGTGGGGCTACCTACCAGGAAGGACAGCTTGGCCTCGTCAGTGCTCTCGATGCCTTTAGTGTCAAATTTGCCCTGCTGGAGGCTGCTGTGCATGATGTTCACGGCACTTGTCACCCCACGCTGGATGTCCTGAAAGGTGGTGGCTGGGAAGCCCATCCGCAGCTTGTTACACAGAACGTCCCTGGGGGGCAGATTGGCATATGAGGATTGACAGCATTCAACCTGGCCTCCAGTTCAGCAGCACCAAAGGGCTCACTATCCTGACCCAGAAGCATAAGTTGCTCTTTCCAGGGAATAACCAATCCTTGAGATCACCACAGGAGACGCTGAGCAGCCAGGGTATGAGAGGCCAACACCCTCTCAAAGGCACTGATATGAAAGAATACAGAGGAGACTGGCCAACTCTTTACTCCCTATGAGGCTTTCACTTAACACCACTGAGCTCCAGAAAACTCAAGAGAAGGCAGTACAGCTTAGTGAAAGGCAGTACCGTGTCAGAGTTGAGAGAATAGGTTTTGAATGTCACACTCTACTCCATATTCTACCATTTATGAGATGTGTGATCTCCTTGAGCCTTTTCCTCATTTACAAAAGACAGCTAATGGTTCCTACCTCATAGGGTCGCTATTAGGACCGAACAGGAGCAGGAAGTTAGCACAGTGCCTGGTCTGTAGCAGTGGTAACTATCATTGTTAATATTACAACTACTGCCCTCATCTGAGCTGCCTGGTCTCTTTCCTGGGTCTGAGGGCCAATAACTCCTCCAATCCAGTCCAGGGAACACAGATTTGGCCTATAACATATCTGGTTGCTGTACAACTGCCTGGAGTCAAGGATGTTGTGCTACGGATGGGAGCTTATATCCTGTATAGAACTGAACTACAATCATATGGAAAAAAAGGAAGAAACAAAATGGGCCTCAGGAAGCAACCACGACTAGGACCTTTTTGCCTCCTAGAAAGCAGAAAGAGTGTTAACTGTACCTGAAGTCAGACTCCAGCTCTGTGGTGGCGAGGTTGATCATGGCACAGAGACAGTCGATGCTGGAGCTAGACAGAGCCCGCCCAATGCACTTCTTAACAATGTAGAAGACATCATCCACCATGCTGGATGTCAGCTGGCCCTTCTCATAGGTGTCCAGAGCCACAGCCTACACAAAAGGCAAAGCACCCAATGAGGGCCCCAGTTCTGTATGTCACGGTTCTAGATGTTCTAGAACAGGCCCTGGCTCTGCTCCCTTTTCTGTACCTTGTCCATGTTTTTCCCAACATAGCTTATTCTGGTCACAGCTTGGTGTGGTTCTTCCTTGCCAAAATAGCTCACTTCCCTACTGATCACCACGTTAGGAAATTAAGTATTTCGGGCGTTTGCCTTGGGAACATCTGTTACGTAGGTTGTAAGACACCAGGCAAGGCCCTTCTTTCCCAAGGCTCCTCACCCACATACCTCCAGGGAGGCAGGGAACAGGTAGGTTCCCTGAGGAGCTGAGGTGTTCTTTTGTGATCCTTGGGAAAGAAGTCCCAGTTGGGTCCACAAAGAGCCTGATCACTCCAAAGATGCCCTCTAACTATTCAAAGCAGTACACTCAGTCTGCATGCAAGGGTATTCTCAAAGCAGGACCAAGAACTATGACATGCCTCGGCCATTCCCTTCAGCCTGGCTTCTTGGACAGGAAGCCCCAATTCCCAGGGATGTGTCCTCTCTCCTACCTTGTTGACAGTCTCCCTCATGAAGTATTCCTCCATGGTAATATATAGACCAATTAGCTCCTGCATGGTGCAGCTCAGCAGGCAGTTATTGAGGAGTTTGTCCAGGGACTTCTGGTGCTCTAGGAGACAGCCAAGAAAGGAATACTCACTCTTCTTCCCCAAGGGAAATAGATCATTTTTTTCAGGTCCCTTTCTAGTCTCTGTTCCAAATCTGTACATGATTTACATGGTTATAATCACAGTACCAATAAAATTTTGTATTCTGCTTAAAAATTATATCACAAATATTTCAATGTTTCTACATAGCTTAGTTTTTCTTCTTTTTAGCTTATTTTTTAATGGCTGTGTGATATCTTATCATGTAGATGGTCTGTTTTTAGACACCTGGGTTATTTCCAAACATTTTGCCATTATTAGAGATCATTGGAAATCATAGTAATTGGAGATTTTAGTTAATGTTATTGTACAAAGAAGTTTTTACTTCTTTTCCATTATTTCCTTAGAATTAACTGGTAAGACTCAAAAGATGTAAGCTTCCAAAGCCAAAGACCAAAATATATTGGGTACAGACCATTTCATTCTCTAACCAGTGCTATCCAACAGAATTTTCTGTGATGACGGAAATGTTCTATATCTGTTGTCTAATACAGTACCACTATTAAGTACTTGAAATGTGCTTAATATGATTGAGGAACTGAATTTTTAATTTTATTTAATTTTAATTAAATGGCTTGTGGCTTCTGTAATAAACAGTGCAACTCTGAACACACATGGTTATTATTATAACAGCAATAAGCACCAAACTCTAAATGAGCATGTATCCTCCTTTAAACACCAATTCAGGGAATTCCCTGGTGATCCAGTGGTTAGGACTCCGTGCCTCCACTTCAGGGGGCATGGGTTCGATCCCTGGTCGAGGAACTAAGATCCCTCAAGCCACGCAGCGTGGCAAAAAAAAAAAAAAGAAAAAACCACCTGTGTCATATAAATAATTCCCTTGCCATGTATTATTGATACAAGCCATGCAGAATGCCACAGATGTTGGGTCAGTTTCAGGTCTCCAGTTCAGGGAATCCTGCCTATACTCAACCAGCAGGAATTAAATGGTCTTCTTCAAAACGTGGAGAGTCAATTTGTCCATGAAATAGGACTATGACACACCTTTTTATTCAACATATTTATCCCTTCAAAAATTGCGACTGGAGGAACTGGGAGACTGAGGGAGGGAGTGAAAGGCTTTCTTTATACCATGTACTCTTTTTGTATACTCTTTATACTACATATTCTTTTCTCAATATTATACCTCAATACTACATTGAGGTATAATTTATATACCATAAAATTCACCCACTGTACATGTACAATTCAATGATTTTTTTTTTTAGTAATTCTATAGAGTTTTGTAACAATAGCCACAATCCAGTTTTAGAATATTTCTATCACTCCTTAAAGTTCCCTCATGAAATTATGTATATTTTTTTGTTCTATCTATCTACCTATCTATCTTGTGCACATATCACCTACTTAAACACCAATCCCTAAATCTGAGCTGTTGAGGAAGCATAGTGTGGGGAAAAGAGCAGAGGAAAATCATTGAATCACTCTTGCCTTTAGCTTTCCTCATCTGTAAAACGATTAGATGGCCTCAAAGAGCCAGTCCAATTCTAAAACCTGGTAAGTCTAGATTTCCTCCTGGGAGTCAATTTGTCCACAGACCTCCCACAGACTAATAAGCCCCAATTATTTCCTTATTAAAAGATCTGTGACTTAAGTATTACAAAACAGAGCCAACTATACCCCAACCCATCCCAGAGAACATGGGAAATGCCTTTACCTTGTTTTACTTCTTCTGAGGCCATGGAGTCCCCCACCTCAAAATCTGAGCTGATTCTTTTCCTGAGGAAGCGTAAGTACAGCTCACTGCGGGCATTCATCAGGGTGACCTCAGTCAGGATAGGATCCAGTTCCCTGAGACACATGGAGCAGAAAAAATAAGCAGGGCACTGGATTCCTTCAGATATAAGAGCTACAGGGCAAACATAGTCCCAAACTCCCCTTCCCCCTGGGCCCAGAAGGGTCAGCTCTACCCGATGGACCTCCTGGCTCTGCTGGTCCAATTATAGTCAGAGACAGCTGTCAACCACATATCCCATTTACACGTTTCACCTGAACTCTTCACCCACTAAAATCCTGCCAGGGCTAAATAAGAGATTGGGAGATGTATTTTTGTTAGTGGTTTAAAATTATCTATTAGTAAAAATTATCTATGGTTCATGTGAAAGAAATCACACCTCCCTAAGCCCTCATGTAGCTGTGCTGGGATTTTTTAGGGTACACCCTTAAACTGTGTCTCACACCCATTCATCTATCCAGATGAATAGCCAAAACAATCTTGGAAAAGTAAGGACTTGGAGGACTCACACTTTCCAATTTTAAAACTTACTACAAAGCTACAGCAAAGAAGACAGTGTGGTTTTACTGGCATTAAGAACAGACATACAGATTAACTAACAGTCCAGAAATCTTGACGTTTTTGGTCAACAGATTTCCAACCAGAATGCTAAGACAATTCAATGAAGAAAGAGTAGTCTTTTCAACAATTGTGCTGGGATAACAAATATCCACATTACCAGGAATGAAGTTGATCCCCTACCTCACATTATAGAAAAAATTTACTCATTTTCCACACTGAAGTCCAAGAGATCTTTTCAAAACATAAATCTGGTCATACCGTAATCACATGATTTCCATAGCTCTTAGGATACAAGACACTGAATGGCCTGACTCTAACAACCTCACCAGGTTCATCTCATAGCAGGCTCTTGCCAACTCTCTGCACTTCAGCTATACTGGCCTTCTTTGGCTTTTTCAAATACACAGGGTCTCTGCACATGCTTTCCCTGCTCTACGTGTTACACATTTCACCTCTTATTTCTATTTACTCTTTCCATGCCGCGCGGCATGTGTTACACATTTCACCTCTTATTCCTATTTACTCTTTCCGTGCCGCACGGCATGGGGGATCTTAGTTCCCCAACCAGGGATGGAACCCCTGCCCTCTGCATTGGGAGCACGGAGTCTTAACCACTGCGCCACCAGGGGGTCCCCCTATTTACTCTTAAAGTCTCAGATCTAAGGTCATTTCCTCAGGATTTTTTTCCTTGAACTTCATCAGCTTAGGTTACATCCCTTTATTACATGCTTCCCTGTACGCTATGCTCAGTATGTTGTAATGGTTAACAGCACCAACTCTAGACTCAGACTACTTGGATTCTATTCCTGGCTCTGCCACTCTCTAGTTGAACGACCTTGGGCAAGTCACTTAACCTCTCCAGGCTTCAGTTTCCTCATCTGTAAAAAGTGTTTATGGATTAAATCAGTGATCTTAACTGGGGGTGACTTTACCTCCTGGGGTACAGTCGGCAGTGTCTGGTGATATCACGCTACCAGCGTCTAGTGGGTTGAGGCCAGGGATGCTGCTAAACATTTTATAATGCACAGCTAGTTCTCCACAACAAAGAAATTACCCAGCCAAAATGCCAATAGTATGGAAGCTGAGAAACCCTAGATTAAATGATTTAATATTGGTTAAGTGTTTAGAACAATGTCTGGCAGATAGTACACACTATATGCATGTTAGCTATTATTGTCTACTTTATAGACCATAAATGCCACAAAGAAAGAATTATGTCTGTTTTGCTCACTTTGCTTTCTGACATATCCCCAGTACCAAGGACCAGTGCCTGGCACGTAATATGTATAGAGTAAAAATTTACTGATTGAATGAATACACTTTTATGTTTAGCATTTCTTTTAATAAGCATATGTTACTTTCATTAGAAAAAAGTAAAAGTTAAAAATTTTAGGATAGTAGTTACCTTTGGGGGAGGAGAGTCACTTTGGGGAGTTCAAAAGTATTGGTAATGATCTAGTATTCTTTACAAAACACAAATATGTTATACATATGCTTTTGTTTGTATGCTATATTCCATTTAAAAAAAGAGTCATAGATAAAGTATTTTTAAAGCATAAACCACATTGTAAGAGAGCAGTCTCTGAACGATACTTGATTACCAATTCAAACTCCTATGGGCTGAAGAAAAGAGCATTATTACCTTGGTTCTATTTTTTCTGATGTAGAGTTTCTCATCAAGTTGTTCTGGACATGCCGGAACTGCAATATACCACAGAAATGAGAATGCTCTTCCCCTCCCTCCTTCTATCTGCCCCTCGCTGGTCACTCCTAACTTCTGGCATAAGTATGTTTAGGTTTAGTTTGTTTAACAGACAAGCCAAAAGTAGGCTCTCAGGATGAGGAGCCAAAGATTTACTTTTGATTTATAATGCTAACATTCACCTCTGTTATCGCACTTAAAAGTGATGCTACAGGGAGATCAGCTCGGTGCTTTGTGACCACCTAGAGGGGTGGGATGGGGAGGGTGGGAGGGAAGGAGATGCAAGAGGGAAGAGATATGGGAACATATGTACATGTATAACTGATTCACTTTGTTATAAAGCAGAAACTAACACACCATTGTAAAGCAATTATACTTCAATAAAGATGTTTAAAAAAAAAAAAAAAGTGATGCTAGTGGTGTTCCAATGGACTAGTGTCTAGAGTCTCCCAGAGTTCTAGAAATAAAATTGTATGGGGCTACTCCTATTTCTAAGTCCTACTCTTACTTTATCTGCTCAAAGGAATGGAGAAACAAAGTTCTAAAAAAGCAAATGCTACCTTTAGCACTTAAGGAATGAAGGAGAAATTTGAGACAAATTACTTAACACTGAATAGGACCTTAAGAAGTAAAATTCCATTAAATCACTAGAAGGCACTGTTGTACATTCTGTGATAGAGAAGTGGTCTAACGTTTCTGTTGTGTTCCTTTTAGGAAGCCCTTTCTATTTCCTTCTTAGTCGTGTACTGAGGCCATCATTAACTTGACAACACCTCAAGTCCAAAGTAAGCTGGTGAGGGGCACGATGCAGGCCAGTCTGCATTTGCCATTTTTCTCCTAGCTGCACCTTTTTTCACTCCCCTCCCTAATTGACTCTATTCAGTGTTGCACGCTAATGCTGCTACTAAACCACCTATAAGCCTCCCCTGCTCACCTGCTGGTGGTAGTCCCTCTGCTTGATGAACTTGTCTACCACCTTCTCCACCTGTCCGTCACATTCCACCTGCAGATATTTTATCAGGGTATAAAGTCTCCCTGGGCCATAATAGGTTTCCACTATTGGTTGATGGGTCTCTACAATTCGGGCAATCCCTAGAAGGGAAAAAGTGAGAGAGTTGTATTCCAAATATTCTTCCCACAAGATAAACTCCTTTCTTCCATCCAGGACTGACCTGGGGTCTAACTCAACCCTTTTTGGCTGTTTAACTTCCCGAAATGAACACAAATTGTACTCGTCAGTGCCAGGAGTTGCTAAGCAAATCTGTCTGTTAAATATGCACAGTGCTTAGTAAACCAGCAGGCATTTGATAAATTATACTAATAGTTTCTACAGGAGCATCTTTGGAAATAAGCATCACTCTTCCCAGTCATTTATTTTGGGGTTAAATTCACTCTTAGAATTTGGGTCTCGAGGACTAGGGAGAATCAAAACATCTGAGAGACGCTAACTAATCTTTGCTAATCAGGTACTGAATTGGGAAGTTAATTCTCCAATAAGTCAACACATAGCAAACCATAGGATTAAATTAAAGGCATCAGGCTAGCAAGAAGAAAAGCTAGTGATGCAGGTGTTGTAAGTGTCTCCAGTCTCCCGAGAGTGGAAAAAGGGGCTTGCCTTCAAACAGAAGAGTGAGTGTATCTGCAAAGATGACAGCAGCTCTTCGATCACTCATGTCTGTCCCTAGAACCAACAGTAGATTCTCCTCAGCTTTACTGGCCACCTGAAAAAGTAGAAAATCCACACATTTCTTTTTTTTTTAAAAGGTTAACTGCTCATATTTCTGTTTTGAACATATATACGTACATATACGCACAAGAAGAGAATGTTAAAGTTATTTTTTCAACTTTTTTTCTTTAAATTTTATTTTTGGCTGCGTTGGGTCTTTGCTGCTATGTGCAGGCTTTTTCTAGTTGCGGCGAGTGGGGGCTACTCTTTGTTGCGTTGTGCGGGCTTCTCATTGCGGTGGCTTCTCTTGTGGAGCATGGGCTCTAGGTGCATGGGCTTCAGTAGTTGCAGCACGCAGGCTCAGTAGTTGTGGTGCACAGGTTTTAGAGCACGTGGGCTTCAGTAGTTGTGGCTCGTGGGCTCTAGAGCGCAGGCTCAGTAGTTGTGGCACAAGGGCTTAGTTGCTCCGCGGCGTGTGGGATCTTCCCAGACCAGGGATGGAACCCGTGTTCCCTGCATTGGCAGGCGGATACTTAACCACTGCGCCACCCGGGGAAGTCCCCACATATATGTCTTAGACCAAAGGCTAGTTTCAGTTTTCCAAAAAGACCTCCCATTGGCTTTCTTTTTCCCTTGATGCTTGAAAGCCTAGACAGCACTCAGGAACATCCCTTGGGGGCTCTGGGTTGTCCAGGCCTCAGGGAAGACAAAGAACTTAACACAGTTGTTAACTCTTCTTCCATTCAGAGGTATAAATAAAGCTTTCCTTTTCTTTGATAACATCTACAGTCATTAAACTGGGGAGAGAGTCCCAAGTTTCAATAATTGTTTCAAAGTATAACTCAAAGTTATCATTATTATTAACGGTGCTTCGTTGATCAGGGGAAGGAATCTGGGTACTTGGAAGGGATTTTTAAGGGATTAACAGTAGAAACCATTTCCAGGTTTCAGATGGCAAAGTACTGATTTAAAAAAAAAAAAAAAAACTGATAAAAGAGTACCATAGGGACTTCCCTGGTGGTGCAGTGGTTAAGAATCCACCTGCCAGTGCAGGGGACACAGGTTCGATCCCTGGTCCGGGAAGATCCCACATGCCGCAGAGCAACTAGGCCCTTGTGCCACAACTACTGAGCCTGTGCTCTAGAGCCCATGAGCCACAACTACTGAGACCACGTGTCACAACTACTGAAGCCTGCGTGCCTAGAGCCCATGCTCTGCAGCAAAAGAAGCCACCACAATGAGAAGCCCGCGCAGCGCAATGAAGAGTAGCTCCCACTCGCCACAACTAGATAAAGCCCGTGTGCAGCAATGAAGACCCAATGTAGCCAAAAATAAATAAATTTAAAAAGAAAAAGTCCCATAAAGCAGTTATATTTTATTTTTAGTTAATTAATTTTTAGAATGGGTAAAACATACTTAAACATTCAAAAGAAACAAAGGAGTGTCTGGTGAAAAGTAGTTCTTCATCTTACTTATGTCTCTTGGTCTCCTAAGTCTCCTCTTGAGAGGCGACCACTGTTAACCATTCCAAAAATATCCTATGTTTATATAAGCATACATTTTTACTGCCACTCCCTTCATTTTAAACATGAATGATAGCATACTGTTATTTAACTTAACCAACCACATGTTAGAGAGTAAAATGTGTCAGCACATATGGAACTGTCTCATTTTTCTTAATGGCAAAATAATGTTCCATTATACAGAATTGAGGGGGTGGGGACAGGATGCACTGTGACATATAGTTAAAAAATAACAACAACCCTGTGCACATATGCCTACTGATGTTTGCTTCTCTCCCTCTAAGGTTGGGCTGGGCGGAGGCGAGCTGAGACTAACTGAAGCCTGTTTCTTTTTCAGTTTTAATCTTAAGTGACCTCACCTGCTTCATCTCAATTTTTGAGACGTAAGCCTGGGTTCCCCCCTCACCACCAAGTCTTATTTTGAGACTCAAGCCTGGTTATGAAGTCTTAAAACCACTGACCAACTTCTCTGAATGTTCTTAAAAGAAGCCAGTCCCTGGTTGACAGCTTGGAAAGGGTGATTCAACTTGTCAGAGAATCTGCATTTTAATTTTCCTATACTTTCACTTGGTCTGTTGGAAAATGTACAGCAGCAGATGTCCAGGCCATGCCTGGTACACAGTAGACTGGTAATAGGTAAGTGTTGAATGAATGTATGCATCCAGTCCTGCCAGGATACAGCAGAAAAGGGGAGTCAAATCCAGAGGTAAGAAAGTATCCACAGAAAATGTATCCATCCAGTGCCCCAATCTACAGGTGGAGAACTGTACATTATCCTGCCAAGCAATCAGGAGCCATACCTGCTTGCAAAGGTATTCTGAGAACTTGCTTAGTCCCTCCTCATGCAAACCCAGCAGTGGGAAGATCTTGAAGAAGCGCTCCACCTGGGGCAGATCCCCTTCCTTAGTGGCAATGGCAAACTTCTCTGTGACAATGGCTTTGAGACGCTGCTCAGCTTCCTGCAGCAATTTCAGGTTGGCATCAATCATGCTGCCTGCACAATGGGGAGAAAATGAGAATTAAGGTAAAGAATGGTACTATGTCAGGTATATGCCACCTGGTCTGCACATTCCAAAAATATGTATTGAGCACTTAGTGTAAGATGCTGTACTAACAATATGGATGATTAAGAGATGAATCAGCCATGATCCTATCGTCAGAGAAGTTACAATCAACTGAAAGAAATAAGATTTGTGTGCAAATAACTGTAATAAAATCCAGTGTATGATAAGTGTCATAAGAAAGGTGCCCAGTCACATTTCTGGTTGAAGTAATCAGAAAAGGCTTCCTAGAGATGATATTCCATCTCTCAAAGACGGGCAGGATTTTGATACCTGAGCAGGGGAACATACATTCCAGGCAAGGGGAATGAAATGAGCAAAGGATTAGAAACAGAAAGATGCAGAGTATTTGCTGAGTATTGCAGATAGTACATATCCTGGTATACAGAGGAGCTCAATAAGTGTGTGCACAATGGATGGATGCATGAGTGAATGGCATGAAATAAGGCTAGAAAGACAGAGTGGGTTGAGATCATGGAAGGCCCAGAATACCAAGCTAAAAATTTAATTTTAAATTAAAAAATATATATATTTATTTATTTGGCTGCACTGGGTCTTAGTTGCGGCATGTGGGATCTTTGTTGTGGCACGCAGGATCTTTTAGTTGTGGCATGCGGGATCTAGTTCCCTGACCAGGGATCAACCCCGGGCCCCCTGTATTGGGAGCATGCAGTCTTATCCACTGGACCACCAGGGAAGTCCCTAATTTTAATTTTATAAGCAGGCAACATGGTCAAGTGTAAAGAACCCACGGGTCAGAGGAACAGTAGATCTGGATTCAGTTTTCTTTTCCGTAAAGTAGGAATAACAGCCTCTGCCTTGTGATGGTCTAGGACCTACACAGGGTCTAGTACCAGACAAGGAAATTTCCTAACAGATGTCCTTTTGCTGGTTGAGACTGCCTAGTTCAGATTACAGATGCTTGTACCTAAACTAGAAATTACAGATGTTTAAACTAGATTACAGATGCTTGTAACTAAACTACAAATCAACAGTTTGGGATGCCAACCTTCTTTGCCCTGTCGGCTGAGCTCGATGACTGACTTGTCCAAGCACAAGTAGCGATGAATGTGGGCTGCAGCCTGCTCATAATCTTCATTTCTCAAAGCAGTCTGAACTCCATCCATGCAGAACTTCAGGTCCAAGATGTCATCAGCTCTCTGAATGGCCTGATAGAGGCGATTCTGCAAAAAGACCTGGTGGTTAGAAACAATGTCCTATTCTTTCAAAAATCTCTCTCCAGAAGGTAGAGTTTCAGGAGCTGAATGTGATTAACCAGAGGTCCTTTTCAGTTTTCACTGGTAAACTAAAAAGCACCACCACTACCACTCACAAAACTTGTTGACGATGGTCAATACTACTGATGGGTATCACACAATTTTATTTATTTGATTGACCAGATCATTTATTTTAATGGAAGCAGGAACGGGGATAATCCATATTTATATTTGGCTTATACTGTTAAATTTATAACATAATCAAAATGTATTTGACATTTTGGGGACATGATATTGTAAACCAAGTAGTAAAATATGCAAAATACATGGAAAGTATTTTTGCTTTATTTATTTACTTTTTATATATTGTCTTTATCAGTATCTCATTCTTTTTTTAAAATTTTTATTGGAGTATAGTTGATTTACAATGTTGTTACAGTGTTTCTTTTTTTTTTTTTTTTGGCTGCGTTGGGTCTTTGTTGCTGCATGCAGGCTTCCTCTAGTTGCACCGAGCGGGGGGTGGGGGGTGGCTCTAGGGCTCACAGGGTCTAGAGCGCGGGCTCAGTAGTTGTGGCACATGGGCTCAGTAGCTGTGGCTCACGGGCTCTAGAGCGTAGGCTCAGTAGTTGTGGCACACGGGCTTAGTTGCTCTGCGGCATGTGGGATCTTCCCAGACCAGTGGTTGAACCCGTGTCCCCTGCATTGGCAGGTGGATTCCTTTTTTTTTAAATTTAATTTTATTTAATTTTATTTATCTTTGGCTTCGTTGGGTCTTTGTTGCTGTGTGTGGGCTTTCTCTGGTTGCGGCGAGCAGAGGCTACTCTTCGTTGCGGTGCTCAGGCTTCTCATTGTGGTGGCTTCTCTTGTTGCAGAGCACGGGCTCTAGGCGCGCAGGCTTCAGTAGTTGTGGCTCGCGGGCTCTAGAGCGCAGGTTCAGTAGTTGTGGTGCACAGGCTTAAGTTGCTCTGCGACATGTGGGATCTTCCCGGACCAGGGCTTGAACCCGTGTCCCCTGCATTGCCAGGCGGATTCTTAACCACTGCACCACAAGGGAAGTCCAGTATTTTTGTTTTAAAGAAGAACATTTAAGAAAACTTTAATATGTGAGTTGGTAGCTGCGTGGCTATAATGTTTCATGGTAAATTATTTTGGCAGAATCTGAACAAATAGATAGGGAAGAGTTATGCTATTTCACAGGGGCAACCTGAGGCTGGGACTGACTTGTTCAAGAACCCAGATCCTGTGCTTGTGTTCAATACAGCAGCTACGAACCACCGGCGGCTAATGAGTGCTTGAAATGTGACTAGTCCATGGGGAATTTCCTGGTGGTCTAGTGGTTAGGATTTGGCGCTTTCACTGCCGTGGCCCAGGTTTAGTTCCTGGTTGGGAACTAAGATCCCACAAGCCGTGCAGCACGGCCAAAAAAAATAAAATTAAAATAAAAACTTAAAAAATAAAGAGGTATAAACGTGGCAATAAACTGTATCTTAAAAAAAAAAAAAGACAAGAAATGTGACCAGTCCAAATGAAGATGTATATGAGTAAAATACACATTGGATTTCAAAGACTTAGCACAAAATAAGGTAAACTATCTCACTGATACCTTTTCATAGTAATTTCCCATATAATGGGTTAAACAAATGCTATTTTTAAATTGTTAAAATTATATTCACCCATTTCTGCTTTGCTTTTTAAAAACGGTCACTGGGAAATTTTAAATCACATGTGGGGTTCATATAAGATTTCTTTTCCAATCTGAATGACTTTTATTTCATTTTCTTACCTAACTGCCCTGGCTAGAACCTCCAGTACAATATTGAAGAGAAGCAGCAAGAGCTAACATCCTTGCTTTGTTCCTGAACTTGGGGGAAAGCACCTAGTCTTTCACCAGTAAGTATATTAGCTGTGGGATTTTCATAGATGCCCTTTATCAGGTTGAGGAAGTCTCTTCTATTCCAAGTCTGTTGAGTATTTTTATCAAAAGGGGTGCTGGATTTTGTCAAATACTTTTTTTGAGTCTATGAGATGATCATGTGTTTTTTTTTTTTTTAATTTTACCTATTTTTATTTTTGGCTGCACTGGGTGTTTGTTGCTGCACACGGGCTTTTCTCTTCTTGAGGTGAGCAGGGGTTACTCTTCCTTGTGGTGCACGGGCTTCTTATTGCAGTGGCTTCTCTTGTTACGGGGCATGGGCTCTAGGCACGCGGGCTCAGTAGTTGTGGCGCGTGGGCTTAGTTGCTCCGCGGCATGTGGGATCTTCCTGGACTAGGGCTCGAACCTGTGTCCCCTGCATTGGCAGGCGGATTCTTAACCTCTGTGCCACCAGGGAAGCCTGACCATATGGTTTTTGTCCTTTATTCTATTGATATGGTATGTTACATTCATTCATTTTCAGAGGCTAAACCAACCTTGCACGCCTGTGATAAATCCCACTTGGTCACAGTATAGTCTTTTTTTTTATATACGTTGCTGGATTTGATTTGCTAGTGTTTTTGAGAATTTGTATGCCTATATTCATAACAGCTATTGGTCTGGAGTTTTTTTGTGAGACCTTTGTCTGGTTTTGGTATCTTGCGTTAGGTTTCTATTGGATGGTGCTACTCTAATTTCTAACGTGGTAGCTTCTCTACTGCCCTCTACTAACTCAAATATCAAAAGCTCAACAGGATTACCTTGGCCAGGTCAAGCTGACGGACTTTGCTGGACACATTCTCAGCTAGGTTGCAGGTAAAGGTGATCATTCCAGCTAGCTGTTTTGCATCTCCTTCAATCAACTGCAGGTTGGGACTGAAGACACACATTGTCAGCACACATATCCATAGGGGTAGACAGTAGAAGAGATGGAAAAATTTTTTTGCAGATGGAGACTACATCTTCTACCTCTTTTGTACCTCCCTACAACTATTAGCTCTGTTCATTCTATTCACAGCTTTTTCTCAAGAGTTTTTTAGTGAAAACTCAGACCTATACTTAATAATAAATTAATTTCAATAACTACTAAAGACACCCCTAAATAGGTACTGCCAAAGAACCTATTTAGATTCTCCCAATTGTTAAGTCAGCATAAAATGCACTAACCAACAATCTAAGAGGATGATGAAATCAAAAAGCAATTTTTATGACTAGAAAATATACAAAATCTGTAAAAACAGGGGTTCTCAAACTTGAGCCATATGTCAGAACTACTTGGTATGCACATTAAGCTAGAGATTCTAGGGCCCCACCCCCAGAGTTTCTGGTATAATAGGTTCGGGGTGAGGTCCCAAAATTTGCACTTCTAACCAGTTTCCAAATGTTGATATTTGCTGGTCCAAGGACACTTTGAGAACAGCTTAACTATACCCTTAGGTAAACACTTTACCTGGAGGTAATGCTCCTTTTCAATTCAAACTCAACTTGCATTGTATAACAGAAAGTTAGGAAAAATAATAACTTATCCAGTGGACCCTAATGGAATTAATAATAGGTCTTGCTGAGATGAAGACTCACCCCATCCGGTGGAGAGTGACCATTTTACTTTCAATGGTGTTTTGCTGCTCTAAAAGAGCATCCAGCTCTCTCTCCACCACTTTCTGAAACACAGAGAAACAACCTGTCATTAGGATGATCAGAAGGAACCTTAAGAGTTATCTAATCCAACCACTTAGCTGAAGGGTAAATCCCATTTCAAACGTCTTCTTTCCTCTCACTAAGCTCCCCTAGGACTTTAACAAACAATACTTCATTTTTGCACTTACCATATTACATAATAATTGTTACCTTATGTGTATCTTATTCCATCTAGGAGATGAACACAACGAAGGGAGAACATAAACTTTTATTCAATTTCATTAGCATAGTGCCTAACACAGGAAGGCATTTAAAATATAAAGGCTCAAATAAACAAATGAAACTTCTAAAGTGGCAGTTATAAAAAGTCTCTTCTAGTGTATAGTCAGTAGCCAGAAGCGATAAATATAATTCTCTCTCAACCAAGTCATTTACTGCACTACCTTAACTAATGTAACCTTATGCTTGAGTTTCTTCATCTGTAAAATAGGGACAGTAATATATACCCCATACGACTGTTGTGTGAGCCAAACAAGATAACACATATAAAGTGCTTAACATAGCATGTTGCGTAGGGCTCAACAAAAGCCATTAGTATTAGCTATATGTTTCTATTAAAATAGTCCAGTAGGATCCAGAGGAAAACATGCCCTTGACAGTCATCAAATACAAATACAAAACTAATATTGTTTGTTCTGTTTGTAAGATTGACTTAATTTTTCCCCCCACTCATTGAATGCAAGCTTAGTACTGAACTTTATAAAGCACATCTTGCTGAAAAACGTATTAGAAACTGCTAGAGTTGGTATAAGTTAATATTATATTTGAAAATTCTCAAGATATCAATGACCACCTCTGCTCCAGTCTGAAATTGCTTTTTGTACTCAACCTTAATAAAAGTTTGGTTTAGGGAACAGCTACTAAACTTTTAGATTAGAGTTTAGATCTTTCTTCTGACTGGCAAGGAACCCAACTGGCATTCAAAATTGTATTGACATCATCAAGTCGCACGGAAAAGTGAAGCAGGCTGCAAGGAATGAATCTTCGACAGAATATAGCCCACACCCCTCATTTGACACCATGCAGGGGTACAAGAGATTAAGTGACTTGTCCAAGATTAGACAGTTGTGCCTGAGTCTTAAAATCTCAAGCTTCTATAAAGCCCTGTATTTAACTGAAACACTAAAATTACACCCCCAAATTCATTCCCCACAGGAGGAAATCTTAAAACGCTTCAAGGTTATTTGCAATGATTTCTCGCTTAAATGAGATAATGGGGTAAAAGCATTTCATAATTTTTAAAATTGCTAAGCCGTTGCAAGAGAGCCTTTCCTCTTATTTTGAAAAGCAAGCGAGCCGCCGTATACCCTCAAGCCTAACTTGACTCTGGCG
This sequence comes from Balaenoptera ricei, assembly GCF_028023285.1. NCBI lineage: Eukaryota > Metazoa > Chordata > Mammalia > Artiodactyla > Balaenopteridae > Balaenoptera > Balaenoptera ricei. Next base: position 50,553,690 of record NC_082657.1, on the reverse strand, counting down.
GAGAAACCTAGAGATTAAGGGCCAGGGAAATCAACGGGGGAGTGGGGGCAGATCGCCTAGATGACAGGAAAACATGCTTGGGGGCATCAGACCGAGTAAACAGAGAAGTCAGGTCGCCCCAACTACACTCAACTACACGCTTGCTTCTCGAGTAGGTGCTTTTTTGTTTCCTTGGCAAGAAGAGACCTTCCCACAGCCTGAATTTCCCAAGACTGACGGCTCCTAAGGCCACTGCCCCTGCATCCTCCTGGAAAAAGAAGCGCAGCCCCCAACCTCCTCGCCGCAGAGCCGTTGATACACAGCTTCCAGCTCCTGCAGCTCGGTCAGGGAGCGAATGAGCTCAGTGGAGATACCCGAACAGCTGCCTCCTCCCACGCCGTCAGTCGGCGGAGGCACCCCTAACAGCTTCTGACCGGAATCGAGGTCTGCCATCTTGGTCCCCATTCCTCGCTTCCGGCCCCGCGAGGCCCCCCTCGTTGGCGCGCCATGTCTTTGGGGCTGCCCACGGCAGTGCCCAATGAATTTGTAGTTTTTTGTTTTTTTTTAAAAGTCTACTTTAAAAGGTCAATTCATTTCCTATTCTCCTGGAAAAAGTGACGGTCATAAAGTATATTTAAATAATTTTCAATGCTGTGTGGAAGCAAGACAGAAGCAGTAAAAAAAAAAAATTATATATACATTCTTCAGGCGCCGGTTGGGGACCTTTTTCCGTCGCGCGCCAACCGGAAGGTCCCTGGCTTAGGAGCTAATGGAGGACGCCGGCGGCTTGGCGTTGGCGGTTGTTTAGGGCTTGAAGGAAACTGAGGATCTGTCGGATATCTACGCCATCCTCCTGGCTGCAGGGTAAAGAGACAGCTCCCCGACCTCCCCGAGACCGGGGAGGCGGATAGCGGCCATGTAGGAGGGTGGGCCGAGCCTGTGGCAGGGGTTTCTGAGGCATCTTAGGCCCGAGAGGTACGGGAAAGGGAATGCTTGGGGCGGCTTTAGGGAATCGTCTCCCGTTTCCGTTCACAGTGTGGGAACCAGGCCTGGCTCAAAATAAGCTTTCTAGAAACTGCCTACCTTTTAGGCGCTGGGGGAGATGTGAGAAGGAGCAGGAGGGACGTCTTCTTCTGGAGAAAGTAAACGACACACGGGAGGGTGGGAAGATCGAGGGTGTTAAAAGTGTAAATAATGGAAACAGCCTTTGAAATCAAGACTTTTGTATTTGTATTTTGGCATTTGGGCGATTTGTTTCCTTCTCTGATCCTCATGCGGTGATGTTCTTTTGGCACATGGAGAGGGGTGGAGGGGGCAATCACAGGCTCATTTCCTAGTATTCACAGGCAGGAGATAGAAGTGGGGGAAATCAAAATTTACCAAGTTTGGGCCGTTACTGGTTCCTGGTATATTGTTCTTGGCTGGTCTGCTTCCAGATTGCAACTTCCTCCATTTCCCAAGATAACAATACTTGGGGAACCTGGATCCAACTAGGTTTGGGGAAAATGAATTCCAAAGATAGTAATGGATAGCATAGGCTGTAAAGCTTTTCCAGGTTTCAGAAGTGGCCTGTGGTTTCCTCTGTTGTTTTCTAAAAAATTCTTTATTTTTAACGTAATCAGTCCTGCAACACGGATCACATTAACAACATGGTAGGGCTTTCATTGTAAATTGTGTTGTTGATAACTGGAGATTTGAAATTATGTTTGCAATTTTATAGTAAGAGCAAGATGCAACAATAAATTATGTCTGAGAATCACATTCACTACTTTTCAATTAAGAGCAACTGCAACACATTCTCTGCCTATTTTTTACCCAGACTTTAAGCTGGGCACAACTTTCCCTGGAAATTTCCCAATGTCTAAGCCCTACTGGGTGTGTGTGTATCTGTGTCTCTGTGTCTGTATGTTTTTTCTATTTTTCTTCTTGTAGGTCATTTCTCACTCCCTTCTTGTTCCATCTCAAGGCTTTTTCCTTCTTTCCCTGTGATCCTAGAAGAACATTCCTTGGTTTCCTTGATGTTCCTTGGTTTCAAGTAGGAGAATGTATATCTCTCAGGACCTGTTTCCAGACTGAAGGATCTTTTCCTCTCTTAGGCACCCTGCTCTTGCCCAGCCCCAAAATGATTATTATTTATAAGGACATTTGCTCATAATTTTCTTTTCTCATTTAACAAAAGCAAACTCATACATTAATTACACAGTGATCACTTTGAATTTCTCAAGATCCCTTCCTTTTGGAATTGAAGAAAAATAGCTCAGTTTATTTTCCAGCAGTAACTGTGTATAGGTGTAGTTTTGGTAATTCTTTTATGGTAGAAGTGCATCAGTTTGCAGTCTTCAGTTCTGTCTGATGAGAAGAATCCTTTTCTGTGACCTTATACTCCTTTGGGGAGGCTTGCTCCTGAAGTGACAGTTCAGTTTAGAGATACAGTCATGCACATATGAATGGCCTATATATGAAAGATTTTCTTTGCAGCAGTGTTCATAATAGCAAGAGATTGGGAAGAAACTGAATGTTCATCAATAGGGTGTTGGCTAAATGAATTGTGATATACCCGTTCAATGGAATATTATGTAGTTGTAAAATAAAAATGAGAAAGCCTTTTGTTTGTTGCTATCTCAAAAGATAGGTAAAGTGATAAAAAATCAGTTGCACTATGATGTGAGTGTATGATATACAGTACCCAGCTTTTAGTTAAAAAGAGATAATAGACAGTATTAATATATATTTTTCTTTGTACATACAGAAAATATCTGGAAGGACACAATATAACTTGGTGAAATTGATTCCTCCAGGGAGGAAAAGTGGGTGGCTAGGGAATGGATGGAGTCAGCTTTTTGCTGTGCTTCTGAATTCTGAACCATGTGAAAGTAGAGCCTATTCAAATACAAGTAAATGTAGACCTACTTAGTTTCTATCACAATAGAGTCAAATAGACAGTGTTGGTTTAATGGTACAGATCCCAGCTCCCAGCGATTTTACTACTTGTTATGTGACCTCAGGCAGACAATTTAATTCCTTAGCTCAATTTTCTTATCTGTAAAATTAGTGTAATATTGAGTACTTCATAGGATTCTTGTGAGATTGAAACAGGGTGTATAGTAGCATAGTGCCTGGTATGTAGAAGGCACTCTTAATTATAAGTATGTTGTTCCTCAATAGGCCTTACTTTCCTGGTTCTGCTGTCTTCAGCCAGAAGTTCCCATACAGAAATGTCTGTTAAAATAACAGTTGCACAGCTGATATTCTTCTGCTTTTATGTGCCCTTAGCTTGCTTTGACTTGGTATAACCAAGGCCTGGATTGTGGAGTTCTGGGTGGCTCAGTGTTACTGCTACCATGTTCCTGTACAACTTGACCTTGCAGCGAGCCACTGGCATCAGCTTTGCCATTCATGGCAACTTCTCTGGTAAGTTTTTCTATTATTACCTTTCTGAGCTTAACATTTAAAAAAAATTTTTTTTGCCCGCATGACGCGGCTTGTGGGATCTTAGTTCCCTGACCAGGGATTGAACCTGTGCCACCAGTAGGGGAAGTGCGGAGTCCTAACCAATGGACTGCCAGGGAATTCCTAACGTTTTTAATATTACTAGTTTTATGCTTCAAATTGCTTTTTCAATATCAAACCTTTTTTCTAAAACAAATTATGAAAAAAATCTTTTAATCATTAGAGAATATTGTAATTTATGTGATGCTTTACAGTTTCTAAAGCACTTTGGAGTACTTGATCTTCCAAAGGACCTTTGGAAAATAAGGTGGCCTGATAAATGATGGCATTGAGCAAATGAGAATGGATTGAGGTGGGTAGGAGTGGCATATCAGATAGGATAGGAAGCCATTTAGGCATTAGATAGTGAGGATCTGTATTAGGGCAGTGAGGATAGAAAGAAAGAGAAAATATGAGTTTGCAACCTGGGTGGCAGAGAAAATGACAGTAACATTGATAGCAGGTTACTTGAGACCAGAGAGTGTGTTTGGGGAAGGAGGAACTTGGATATTTTAAACATTTAGTTTAAAGGTGATGACAACTCATCTGGGTGGAATTACATAGCAGGGAGAGATGGGGACAAGTTGACTGTTACGTATTTGGAGGTGTTGATTGCAGTTATGAAAGCAAGTGAGCTTTTTAGGAGTCAGTTTAGAAATAAACAGCATATATTAGATGGTAGCTTTGAAAGGTCTTTGAGATATTATAGCTAACAGCCCCAAAAGTTAATATGATTTCTTAGAACAATAGACTTAAAGATGGGCTAGAAAGAGCCTTTGATAATTTTTAATTTTACGAAGCAAAACATTATATGTTTTTTTTTGTTTTGTTTTTAAATTATTTATATTTGGCTGCGTTGGGTCTTCATTGCTGCACGTGGGCTTTCTCTAGTTGCGGCGAGCAGGGGCTACTTTTCGTTGAGGTGTGCGGGCTTCTCATTGCGGTGGCTTCTCTTATTGTGGAGCACGGGCTCTAGGTGTGCGGGCTTCAGTAGTTGTGGCACGCAGGCTTAGTTGCTCCGCGGCATGTGGGATCTTCTGGGACCAGGGCTTGAACCTGTGTCCCCTGCATTGGCAGGCAGATGCTTGACCACTGCGCCACCAGGGAAGTCCCCAAAACATTATATGTTAATGTCGTTTGTAGACGACTCCGAATTACGCAGATTGATGGCAAATCTCAGAAAAATAAAAAGGAAGTTTAAAAATAACTTGTGTGACCATTTTTGAAAAGTTCTTCTTTGATACTACTTTTGTTAGATGCTTTAAATTCTGGGAAAAGTACCTTTTTTTTTTGCCTTTAAATTTATTTAATTTATTTATTTATTTTTGGCTGCATTGGGTCTTTGTTGCTGCGTGCGGGCTTTCTCTAGTTGCGGTGAGCGGGGGCTACTCTTAGTTGTGGTGCGCGGGCTTCGCATTGTGGTGGCTTTTCTTGTTGCGAAGCATGGGCTCTAGGCGTGTAGGCTTCAGTAGTTGTGGCTCACGGGCTCAGTACTTGTGGCTTGTGGGCTCTAGAGCACAGGGTCAGTAGTTGTGGTGCACGGGCTTAGTTGCTCTGCGGCCTGTGGGATCTTCCCAGACAAGGGCTCGAACCTGTCCCCTGCACTGCATTGGCGGGCAGATTCTTAACCACTGTGTTACCAGGGAGGCCCAGGAAAAGTACCTTTTAAAGTAGAATAAATTAACTTAAAATACTAAGCCCCCAGCTCAGTTATATTTATCTTTTGTGGCTTTTTTTCTTTTTTTAAATTAATTTATTTTTTTGGCTGTGGCAGGTCTTAGTTGCGGCAGGCGGGATCTTTCGTTGCGGCCCGTGGGCTTCTCTCTGGTTGTGGTGTGTGGGCTTCAGAGCGCGTAGGCTCTGTAGTTGTGGCGTGTGGGCTCTGTAGCTTGCGGCACACAGGCTCTCTAGTTGAGGCACGCAAGCCCACTAGTTGTGGCGTGCGGGCTTAGTTGCCCTACAGCATGTGGGATCTTAGTTCCCTGACCGGGGATTGAACTCGTGTCCCCTGCATTGTAAGGGGGATTGTAAAGATTCTTTACCACTGGACCACCAGGGAAGTCCCTTTAGTGGAATTTTGATCCATTCAGGTTACTAGTTCTGATTGTTCATGATCTTTATTTTTCGTGTTTTTCAGGAACCAAACAACAGGAAATTGTTGTTTCCCGGGGAAAGATTTTGGAGCTGCTTCGCCCTGACCCCAACACCGGCAAAGTACACACTCTACTAACTGTGGAAGTATTTGGTGTCATCCGGTCACTCATGGCCTTTAGGTTGACAGGTGGCACAAAAGACTACATTGTGGTTGGCAGTGACTCAGGTCGGATTGTTATCCTGGAATACCAGCCATCTAAGAATATGTTTGAGAAAATTCACCAAGAAACCTTTGGCAAGAGTGGATGCCGCCGCATTGTTCCTGGCCAGTTCTTAGCTGTGGATCCCAAAGGGCGAGCTGTTATGATTAGTGAGTGACTTACTCTGTTGACTTTTTGACTCTTAAAGAAGCCCAGTTCAGGATAACAATGCTGTGATCTTGGTAGTGTGCCAGGAAATCACTCAGCTGGGTAAAGTTTGGATCATTTTGGATGTTTAAAGTTTAAAGTTGCTTTTCCTTTTAAAACAATGGGAGAAGTTTTAACACACCTTTTCTACTTCTTATCTAGTTGGAAATGGGTGTTTTTCCATTTCTTTAAGTGTAGCAAAAAGGCTGCACTGTAAGATTTTACATTATTAGACAATGAATATGGTTGCTTTCATCAGCCTGAAGTGATGATTCACATTCATGTCTCTTCTCTGATAAATATCTTGAAGAAAATTCTGTGTATCTGATCAGGCTTCCAGAGGGCAACCTTCTTTGACCAGTCACAAAATCATTAGATCTAATTCAGAGAATAAAGCTGGCAATTCTATGAATTATTGTTTAGTTTGTCATAAAAATTTTTGAAGAGTTAGTGGGATATTAAGATCCCTATTAGGAAGGAGGGGGTAAAATTATGCTCTTGTCTATTTTAATGATAGAGAGCAAAATCCTAAAGCATGCATACACTTGTAGAGTTAGTGCTGGCTATTAACGATCTTTCAGAAAATAATTGTGATGTGAATCTAGCTGTTCTGTAGCCTCTCGTTTCATTATCTGGAGTTTTCTATGTTTTGTCTCCTTCAACAGGTGCCATTGAGAAACAGAAATTGGTGTATATCTTGAACAGAGATGCTGCAGCCCGGCTTACCATTTCATCTCCACTGGAGGCCCACAAAGCGAACACTTTAGTATATCATGTGGTCGGAGTAGATGTGGGATTTGAAAATCCAATGTTTGCTTGTCTGGAAATGGATTATGAGGTAATGGCGGGGGGGTCTCAATCTCTCTACCCACCTTTTCCTTCCCCTCCCTTCTCCCCTTCTCCCTCCTTTGGGTTTCTTCCACTCACCTTGGTGCTTTCCTGAGATTGTTTTCTTCATTGTGCATTTCTTATATCTTACTTGCTCACAATTTTTTTTTTTCTATTCCAAATACCTTTCTGAAATACTTTGGAGTGTTTCAGATTTTACCTGATTTGAATAGTCTCCCTGTGGAAACGGTATTTATTGGGAAAAGCTCCCTGAAAAAGGAGGTGAAAGTGTATTTGGGATATTTTTTCACTGGGAGATAGTGAAAGATGGGGCATGCCATTCTTTTGCTTGAGAGGAAGGCAGTATTTTCTAGTAGAGCTAACCCTGGTCTCAGAAATAGAAAACCTGGGTTCTTGCTTCCACTCTGCCATTACTTAGTGTGAACTTTGGCAAACCATTTGGCATCTGTGGACCTTTGCTTCCTTGTTTGTGAAATGGAGGAATCCTGATGCCCTTTTCAGCTATGTTTGTTTGTTTGTTTAAATAATTTTTATTGGAGTACAGTTGATTTACAATGTTGTGTTAGTTTCAGGTGTACAGCAAAGTGAGTCAGTTATACATATACATATATCCACTCTTTTTTTTTTAAATTAATTAATTAATTTATTTATTTTTGGCTGTGTTGGGTCTTCGTTTCTGTGCGAGGGCTTTCTCCAGTTGCGGCGAGCGGGGGCCACTCTTCATCGCGGTGCGCGGGCCTCTCACTGCTGCTGCCTCTCCCGTTGCGGAGCACAGGCTCCAGACGCGCAGGCTCAGTAATTGTGGCTCACGGGCCCAGTTGCTCCGCGGCATGTGGGATCCCCCCAGACCAGGGCCCAAACCCGCGTCCCCTGCATTGGCAGGCAGACTCCCAACCACTGCGCCACCAGGGAAGCCCTATCCACTCTTTTTTACTTTCCAGTTTTAAAAGTTTGATTTTATGGTACTGATTAGTCTCTGTGCCACTGTTATTCTGTAGGAAGCAGACAATGATCCAACTGGGGAAGCAGCGGCTAATACCCAGCAGACACTTACTTTCTATGAGTTAGACCTTGGTTTAAATCATGTGGTCCGAAAATACAGTGAACCTTTGGAGGAACATGGAAACTTCCTTATTACAGGTACTTTTCTCTTAGAGCTGCTCTGTACCATTTTGCTTGGTCCATTTTATGTTCAAACTTAGCAGTGTTTGCTTAATATGATTTGGAAACTATAATCCATTTGTAGTAAACCTGAGTGCCTTGTCTATGTTTTGGCAAGGTTAGAAATTCATGTGGTGGTTAACTCTTATTCTCTAATGGGGGCAGGGAAGAAAAGAGAGCAGTCAGCTTGGAATATTGATTACTATTGGTTGCTCTGGTGTCTTGACTGTAGTCAATCTTTCACTCATTACAGAAATCAAAACATGGCTCTGTGAAAAGACAAATGTAACTGTTACCAAAATTGATCCAGGAAGAAATTAAGAACCTGAATAGACCAGCATTTGTTAAAGAAATTGGAGCAATAATCCAAAGTTTCTTTCTCTCAGAAGATTTAAGGTCGAGAATTTTCAGGGACCTTAAATTTCTCCAGAGATTAGAAAAAAGAATAAAAACTGTTGTACCACTTTATGAGCCTAATATAACATCAGTACCAAAACTAGAGAAGGATAGTAATAAGAAAAATTTGCAGGCTGGTTATACTTGTGACTATACGTGCAAAAATCTTAAATTTTAGCAAATCAGATCAACAGTGTTTTAGATGCACCAGAGCAAAGTATGATTTTTGTAGGAGCTCAAAGATGTTCACCATGAAGAATCAGTATTAGTTTAATTCATATTAAAAGACTAAAGGAGGGCAACTGTATTTGTGGTAATCTAAATTTCATCAGGCTTGAGTAAGACAATGATCCAGTCCTTTCTGTTTCAAGTCATTTGCACTTGAATTGATGTCTAAAGTGAAATATGTCAGTTGTTGGGGGAGGATTTTAGAGAAGAAAAGTACAAAACAGCACTTGTCTTTGAGCATTAAATCTTAGGAAGAGACTTCTTATATATTAAGCAGAAGAATTTTAGAAAATAGATTGTATTTAATTACTTGCTGTAATGTATTATTGTACTTCTCATTTATGAGGGTTTCATTCATTAAAACAAATTTTTACTGAGCCTCTACAATCAATATGTGCAAAATCAGTCTACTGGGCCCTGGGACTGCAGTGATGAAAAATTAGATGTGGTGTTTCCTTTTATGCAAGATTGAGCGTAGTGGTGAATATGTGATAGTAACAAAAAAATTGCCAGTGTGCCAGATGGTATGACAGCATGGAGGAAGGGTCCCTAACCTAGGGAAGGAAGGCAATGCGTCAGAGAAAGGTTTCAGAAGAAGTGCTCTCAGCTGAGAACTGAGTACTAGTTAGGAGTTAGCTAAGTGTAACGGGGGTGGAGGAGGAGTTTCTGTTATGGCCAAATGGAACAGAATGCACAAAAGCCCAAATGCAGGAAAAAACATGGTTCATTGAAAGAACTGAAAGCTCATTGTGATTGGATCATTGGCGGTAAAGGGATGGGGTAGAGGTGGGAGGTAGCTACTGAGGGATTTTTAAGCAGGAAAATAATGACATGTTAAAGGTGAACGTTTTTAAAAGATCACATGCTTACATTTTGGTAATGGAATGGAAGATAATAAACCAGGAGATTGGTCAGGAAGCTGTTTCACTAAACCAAGAGAGATTCGCAGCATGAGGACTGCTAAGGAGGTAGAATCAATAGGGCTGTGGGAGAGGGGAGAATTGAAGGATGACATCCTTGTTTCTGGTTTGGTCTGTTGGTCGATGGCAGTGTTCTCTAAGGTGGAGAACCCAGGAGGTGGTTTGGGAAGGAACTCTGCACTTGTTTATGAATACGTTCATTTTTAAGCTGCTATGGAATATCCACGTGAGAGTGTCCAGTAGGCAGTTGGATTATAGGTCTGAACCTAAGAACTGAGTTCTGGTCTTGGAGCTAAACATTTAGATGCATTATCAGAGATCTGGAGATTCCCCAAATGGTGCCCTATCCTTGTCTAGCATAACTATCAGGGAAAAGAAACATTGAATGTTTATCACCTTTAGGCACACTGTACCTTCAAGTTGTGCTGAAGGAGGGAAGGAATTGAAGGCTAAATTGTAATTCATGGTTATGTCAAATCATTGCTGAGTTTCATTTTCTCTTGACAGTTCCAGGGGGGTCAGATGGTCCAAGTGGAGTGCTGATTTGCTCTGAAAACTACATCACCTATAAGAACTTTGGTGACCAACCAGATATCCGCTGTCCAATTCCCAGGAGACGGGTAAGGTCTTTGTTTTCCATAAGAGAAAATATATTTGTGTTTGTGAAATGAACTTAATTTTTGTAATTACAGTGTGGTCTCTTAATTTATATGTTAATCAAGTTTTAGTTTCTTTGTAAATGTTGTTTTTAATAAAGCCAGTAAAATACCTTAGCAAAAGCAAAACAAAATCTTTGAGAAAGGGAGTTAAAAGTCAACACAATTCTATGTTGTACACCTGAAACTAGCGTAATACTGTAAGTCAATTGTACTTCAATTAAAAAAAAAAAAACAACACAGTTTTCATTCTCGAAGAACCTATGGAGATTATCAATTTGAAATTTCTGAAAGTTTCTAGTTTGAAGAATCCAGGTGTATTCATTGGAGATAAATTGTGTTTCATTCTCTCCCACCCCACCCCATTCCAACATACAGAAAAATCTAAAAGGAGAGAATGGTGAATTCCTGTATACCTTTCACTTAGATTCAACAATTAATACTGCTTTGCTACATTTGCCTTTTCTTTCTTATGTATCTACAAATTTTTTTAGGCAAAACCATTTGAAGATAGCTTGTATGACACTGCAAGAATTTCCTAAGATGTAGCTCCTAAGAAGGAGGAAATTTTCCTACACTATCAATATTGTGCCCAAGAAATTTACCATTTTGAGTAATACAGTTATCTTATGTACAGTTCTCTCATTGTCTCCCAAAGTTCACTTATATCTACCTTTAGTCTCCTTTAATTTACAATATTTTCTCTCACCTTTGCTTTTGTTTTTTTATGATACTGACATTTTTTTTTAAGAGTCTGGGTTAATTTTCTTGTAGTTTGTCCCCTAATCTTTTTCCTCATGATAGCATCCATGTTATATTTTTGATAGAATTATTACTTAGGTGCTGATATATATTTCTCATTACATTACATTAGGGGCACATGATGCTGATTTGGTTCATTATTGGTAATGCTAAATTGATCACCTACTACTTCTCTTTGTTGTAAAGGTACCTTTTCCTTTTTGTAATTGGTGTGGAAACTAGTGAACTCTGAGACTGTGTAAATACTCTCTTCCCCCAAATCTTTTCACACAGTGGTTTTCCTCTCAGTCAGTTACTACACTGGTGGTTGAAAATATTGCTTTATTGCTTTTAATTTTAAGTTTACTGTGGAAATCATTAAGCATACAATTGGGCCTCCATATCTGCAGGGTTCTCATGCATGGATATGGAGGGCTGACTATTCCTTGTACTACCCCATTTTATATAAGGGATTTGAGCATCTGTGGATTTTGGTATCTGTGGCGGCTCCTTGAACCAATCCCCTGCAGATATCAAGGGATGATTGTGTATATAATGAACTTCTGTGTACCCAGCTTCAGCAGTTATCAATAGCACATGGGTAATCTTATTTCATCTCTGCTTCCTCAATCTCTCCTCTCACCGCCTATTGTTTATCTTTTTAATATTAATTTATAGGTGCTGAGGTTAAATCTTTTAAGACTTAGTTTATCTAGTACATGGTATCTGAGTAAGATTCCATCAATTTTAGAATATCTGGTAAGATTAGCAAGTTAAATTCTTGGTAAGGAGTGATAAGTGATTCAGTTTAGTTGATCAGAAATTTATTAAGCACCTGACTGCCAGGTGCTGTACTTGGCTTTGGGGCTGCAAAGAAGTATAAAACATGTTTTGCCCTTGAACTTACTCTGAGAGAAATACAAAATGTTGGAAACATTAAAAAAGAAAACCAAAGTCCAGCCAAGGGGGAATGCCCTTTGGAAATCAGGGCTGATGATGATGCTTTGGATGGTATTGTCGTGAACATGTAACAGTCTTTTATTCACAGCCTGAAATGATGATTCTTTAAATTTCATGTCTCTTCTCTGACATTTTTCTCTGGAGGTAGTTCTTGCCTTATTGATCTGATTAGGCTGTAGAGTGGAATTGTGGCTTTTTTTTTTTTTTTAAACGTAAGCTTTATTATGTATTTATAGTAGACTAGAATTTTTGATTATTGCGTTTTAGTCTTGTGACTGGCAGGCTGCTCTGAGTCAGAGCTTGCATGGAGAGGCTCCAGATGCCTCTAGGCCTTGGATGGCCTGTATGATCCTTGTCGGTAAAGTGTTGAATTCCAGAAAAGGAGTACTCATTTCCAAGATGTTGGTTGTGTATTTGACTTTGCTAGAATGACCTGGATGACCCTGAAAGAGGAATGATTTTTGTCTGCTCTGCCACCCATAAGACCAAGTCAATGTTCTTCTTTTTGGCCCAAACTGAGCAGGGAGATATCTTTAAGATCACTTTGGAGACAGATGAAGATATGGTAAGTAGACCATGGAGGGAGGGAAAAAAATGAAAAAACCTATTTGTTGTGGTTAGTCTAGTTAATGAAACTTTCTACAGTTTCATCCTAATTTTAATATAATTAAGTAACCTTATTTTAAAAACTGATACGTGTGTGCATTTAAGGTTTACAGAGTGGTTTTATAAACCATTTGTTCATTACAACTACTCTCCGAGATAGAAAGGATAATTTACAAGTTAAAAAAATGGAAACAGAATGCCTTAAAAAGTGGTTGCCTAAGGTGTTAAAGCTTTTAAAGTTTGGAACTGGTACATGAATGTAGGTTTTCTCCCTCTGGTTAACAGATTTTTGGTCTGATCCCATATAATGTGAGAATGGGTAATGCCGTTTCTAGTGAATAACAAGAGAAAGCTCTCCATGTCTCCTGAAAACTGGTAATATACATGATCTGTTACTTTTTTCATCCCATGGAAGAGTGCTGAACACTGGGTGATTTCTTAGATACCTGTTTAGCTCAGGAGGTGGCAAGTTTTTTTTTGTAAAGGCCAGGTAGTGAACATTTCGGCTTTTGTGGGCCATGTGGTCCCTGTCTCAACTACTTAGCTCTGCCATTGTGGCACAAAAGCAGCCGTAAGCACCGTGTAAACTGCGTGGCTAGCCTGAGGGTTGTAGTTTGCTGACCGCTGGTTTGGATATGAAGGACAGTATTTTATTTGCTACTTTGTTTACTACACTATCTTATAATACTGGGCTATTTTCCATGGCGTGGCTTCACTTGCCTATACACTAGAATCTTTTTCTCTTTCCACTCCAGGTTACCGAGATCCGGCTCAAGTATTTTGATACTGTGCCTGTTGCTGCTGCCATGTGTGTGCTTAAAACAGGCTTCCTTTTCGTAGCATCAGAATTTGGAAACCAGTGAGTAATCCTTTTATTACCCCATTTCACCCTGGTTACTATAAAAGTTGGCAGGAGGGAGATGTAGTTTCAAGGCTGTGGAGCTTTTCCCAAGAATGTTTTAGTTTCTTCAGAACAAGTTTTGCTCTCTTTCCCCTTTTATATCTTTCTCTTGGTGACTTCCTCTACTTTAGTGGCTTCAATCAATACCTGTGGGTAGCTGCAAAAAAACAGTTTTAAAAGTGATCTCTCCTAAGCTTTTTGCTGGACATTTCATTGAATAAATATCTATTGAACTACTTAGTATTAAGTATATGTTCCACAGACACTTCACTTGTATAAATCTGAAGTTGAACCTCATCAGAACCCATAGCTTCCCAGCCACATCACCAACCCTTCCAACCTCACTTTTTTTTTTACATTCTTTTTTTTAATATTCTTTTCCATTATGGTTTATCATAGGATGTTGAATATAGTTCTGTGTGCTATGCAGTAAGACCTTGTTTATCCATTCTATATATAAAAGCCTACATCTGCTAACCCCAACCTCCTAATCCATCCCTCCCCCAACCCCTCCCCCTTGGCAACCACCAGTCTGTTCTCTATGTCTGTGATTCTGCTTCTGTTTCATAGATAGGTCCATTTGTGTAATATTTTAGCTTCCACATATAAGTGATGTCGTATGGTATTTGTCTTTCTCCTTCTCACTGACTTCACTTAGTATGATAATCTCTAGTTGCATCCATGTTGCTGCAAATGGCATTATTTTGTTCTTTTTTTTTTTTAAGTTTTTATTGGAGTATAGTTGCTTTACAATGTTGTGTTAGTTTCTGCTATACAGCAAACTGAATTAGCTATACATATACATCTATCCCCTCTTTTTTGGATTTCCTTCCCATTTAGGTCACCACAGAGCACTGAGTAGAGTTCCCTGTGCTCTACAGGTTCTCATTAATTATCTATTTTATACATAGTAGTGTATATATGTCAATCCCAATCTCCCAGTTCATCCTACCTCCCTTCCCCCCCAGTATCCATATGTCCGTTCTCTACATTTGTGTCTATTTCTGCTGTACAAATAAGTTCATCTGTTTCATTTTTCTAGATTCCACATGTAAGTGATATTATGCGATATTTTTCTCTTTCTGACTTCACTCTGCATGACAGTTTCTAGGTCTATCCACATCTCTGCAAATTGCAGAGTTTCGTTCCTTTTAATGGCTGAGTAATATTCCATTGTATATATGTACTGTATCTTCTTTAACCATTTTTCTGTCAATGGACATTTAGTTGGTTTCCATGTCTTGGCTATTGCCATTCTCAGTATTTCTGTTAATGTCTGATGGGGCAGTTCCAGCATCTTGAGTGTAAAGTCTCGATTTTGCTGTCCTCTACAACTTTCAGTTGAATGCCAAGTTGTTTTTACTTCTGTATCCCTTTTTTTTGGTGTTAGTCTGAACTAGTTCCCTAGTTTGCTTATTGCAGTTCATTGTCTTTCCTGTAAAACTTGGCCTTTATAGAGTCATCTCATTAAGCAGACAAGACACAACCCTGATGAAATCATTTCCCCATCCCGTGTTATAGTCTCTGATGGCTTTTCATTGACAAATGGCTTAAGTCTGAACTCTAGCCTTGAATTTAAGACCAGTATTGAAGACTCCAAATTGCTTATGAGATAAGCCGCCATGGTCTTGCTTTCTAGTTCAAGTTTTGCCAGTATCTGCTAAAGTGTGTGCAGATCACTTACCTAATGCTAT
Source organism: Balaenoptera ricei (assembly GCF_028023285.1). Lineage (NCBI taxonomy): Eukaryota > Metazoa > Chordata > Mammalia > Artiodactyla > Balaenopteridae > Balaenoptera > Balaenoptera ricei. Next base: position 50,538,609 of record NC_082657.1, on the reverse strand, counting down.
TTCTTCGTAATGATAATGAAGGTGTTGTCTAGAATTCTGCAATTCTATTCCAATTTTGCCTTGTCTCCAGTTGTTCTCCCTTTCTTTAACATGCCTTTTACTCTTCCTCATTGACTATTCCAACGTCATTACTCCTTTTCCCAGTTTATATACCTCTTTTGATGCATTTTTCACATTTAGCCTGTCATTATGACTATTTTCATTCATTTCTAATTTTTTAGTTTTTTAACAAGGAATTTTCATTGTAGAAAAGTTAGGAAAGTTCATGTAAGCAAGTATGTCTCCTGTAATCCTTCCACCCAAAGATAACATTTTTTTTTGTGTAGCCTTCCTGTGTGTGTATATATTTAAATGTTTCTACGGAATTGCAACTATGCACTATATATTGTTTTGTAACCTGCTTTTTTTTTACAGTAGTAAATAATAAATATTTTTCTTTACCAATATGTACAGATCTTTAACATTCGTTTTTTGTTAGCACCTTTTCTCTCCCCCACTTTTTTGTGGTAAAATACATATAACAAAATTTCCCATTTTAACCATTTTTAAATGTTCAATTTGGTGGCATTAATTACATTTACAGTGTTGTATAACCATTACTGCCATTTTTCCAAACTTTTTTATCACTCCAGACAGAAACTCTGTACCCATTACGGAATAACTCCCCATTCCCCTTTCCTCCAGCGTCTGGTAACCTAGGTGGAATCATATAACATTTGTGCTTTTCTGTCTGGCTCATTTTACTTAGCATAATATTTTCAGAGTTCATATGTAGTAGCATGTATCAGCACTTTATTCTTTTTATCTCTGAATAATAATGCATTGTATGTATGTATGTACCACATTTTGTTTATTTACCTGTTAATGGACACTTGGGTTCTTTCCACCTTTTTGGTATTGTGAATAATGCAGCATTGGACATTGATGTGCAAATACCTGTTTTAGTCTGTGTTTTAAATTATTTCGGGTATGTACCCAAGAGTGGAATTTCTGGGTCATACCGTAATTCTCTTTAACTTCTTGTGGAACTGCTAAACTTTTTTATAGCTGCTGCACCATTTTCCATTTCTAATGTATGAGGGTTTTTGTGGGTGTTTCATACAAATGCCAAACACTAATAAGTACTTTTTGTTGTAAGCATCTAGTAAATGTTGACTACTCCCATTCTTGTTATTTTACTCTGATAATGTAGAAAGTTTTGGAAAATGAATAAAAGAGCAAATAAATAATGAAAATCACCCATAATCCTAGTATTCCAGAATAGTTACTTTTTAACATTGTATCTGCTTACAGTGTTTTTACTTTCTTGTATTTATATGTAGTTTTATTTTAGAGAACTGCATCAGTCTATAAAAAACTATTAGTCTACTATTTCAAATACGCAGTATATCCTAAAAATCTTTCCATGTCAATAAGTCTGTATTTTTCACTTAAAATTATTTTGTTTTTTTATTATGGAAATTTTCTATCGGGCACGTAACAAGAGAGAATAGTATAATTAATGAACTTACGTGTGCCCATCACTCAGCTTCAACAAAGGCCAACCCATGGCCAGTCTTGTTTTATTTATACCTCCCCCAAATAATAATAATTTCTTTTTTAAAAATTAATTAATTAATTAATTTTTGGCTGCATTGGGTCTTCGTTGCTGCGCACGGGATTTCTCTAGTTGCGGCTAGCGGGGGCTACTCTTCATTGTGGTGCACAGGCTTCTCATCACAGTGGCTTCTCTTGTTGTGGAGCACAGGCTCTAGGCGTGCAGGCTTCAGTGGTCGTGGCACGCTGCCTCAGTAGTTGTGGCTCATGGGCTCCAGAGTGCAGGCTCAGTAGTTGTGGCACACGGGCTTAGTTGGTCCGCAGCATGTGGGATCTTCCTGGACCAGGTCTCGAACCCGTGTCCCCTGCATTGGCAGGCAGATTCTTAACCACTGCGCCACCAGGGAAGCTCAGTAATTTCTTAATATAATAAAATAACCAGTCAGTATTCAAATGTCGATATTGTCTCAATATTTCATAAGTTGATTTGTTTGCATCAGGATCCCAGTAAGACTCATACATTGCATTTGGTGTAGAGAAGACATTTTTAATGGCTACATAATATTTTATGGCTCTACCCCCTCTTGATGGATATTTAGGTTATTTGTACTTCTGCTATTATAACAGTGCTATAGGTTCTCTCGCCTTCTGAGATGGCCCACACTCTGTCTGTGGAGTGCGTTTCTGTCTAAATAAATCCACTTCTTACCTATCAAAAAAAAAAAACCCAACAGTGTTATAGTGAACGTTGTAGGTGTATCTTTCTTTGCATGTTAGCTGAATAAGGCCATAGTTTAAATTTCTATATGCGGGATGAAATTTTGATAGGGAATGCCAAATTGTACTTCAAAAGATGACATCAGTTTACATTCCCACCAATGGTGTGTGAAATCTTTTTTCTTTTCACTACATGAAAAAGGGAGAGTTAATAAGCTCTTAAAGATCATTGAGTAAAAATGGGCAGTTCAGTCAATAGAAAAATGGGTGCAGGATTTGAGCATGCCTTTCATAGTAAAAGAAATACTAGTGGTTTAGAAGTGTAATATGTAAAAAGATTTTCAAGCTAATTCATAATTGAAGGAATGCCAATCAAAACGAGGTGTTGGGCTTCCCTGCTGGTCCACTGGTTAAGACTCTGTCTTCCACTGCAGGGGGCTCGGGTTTGATCCCTGGTCCAGTAAGTTCCGCGTGCCTCAAGGTGTGGCCAAAAAAAAAGAAAAAAAAAACCCACGAGGTGTTGTTTTTTCACCTAGCCGATTGGCAGACATTAAAACTTAGATAATAACCTGTCTTGATAAGGCTGTGGGTGGAATCAGTAGCTGCAGACATATAAGGTATTCTGTTCTTGCTTACCTTGTGCAGATAGTGTATTTGCCTGGGATTTACACATTCTAATTGTCTGTTAAGTCTTCTAAAAGTCTTTTTAGAAATAATACAGACAATGATTCCTTTTGTTCTAAAGAATCATAGTGTACATTTGTTGAGCACTTGTCTGTATGTAACAGGCACTGTTCTAAACGTTTTTGTTATATTGTTTTAGTTTGGGCTCCCCTGTAAGCAGAGCCCGAGACAAGGCTAGATTTTTGGGAGGTAATTGCAGGAAGCAAGAGTGAGGGATCAGTGGGGAGAGATAGGGAAAAGAGGAAAAGCCAATATTAAGGGCACGTTACTGAGGTTCCTGCTGTGGACATTGGAAACCGGCTTCTGTCAAGACCTGCTGAGAAGCATGCAGAATGCCTCTGAAAATTGCCCACCTGAGGGTTAACAACACCAGTTCCTCTCCCTCTTGGGTTGAAGGTTACCCCTGGGGGCATGAAGTCCCCTGTACATCCTGTTGCTCAGGCAGCCCCCAACGGGATAGATGTTCTGAGGGCAGAGAATAGAAAGACTGCAGTGCACAGGTGGGATGCTTGTTAGAGTGAGACGGGTTTGAACTTGTGAGAAATTATCCATTACTGTTGCACCTGAAATCTGGAAGACTTAAGAGTGGAGATTTGGGGCATCAGAAATATGTGCTATGGGTGTTAACTCATAAAGCAAACTTATTTATCAATCAGATACTTAATATAGCATTTACTGTGTTCTAAGTACTTTACAAATATTGATGCATAACATTCCCTGTAAGACAGTGCTGTTAACCCATTTATAGTAAGGGCCCTGGGGTCACAGGGAATTTAAGAAATTTGATCACACAACTAAATTTAACTCAAAGCCAGACCACCTGGTTCCAAAGTTCCTGCTCTGAAGCACATTATAATCACAGAAACTGTTTTATCGAGATTCAGCCGTAGCAACCTTTCCTGTGATGGAGATAGTGAACCCAGCATCCTCTTGGTTATCTGTGAAAGTGTCTTTGACGGGTGATCTTTTTCATCTGTATATGGACATCTTGCCTGAATAAGAAGTTTGTATTATTTAACTTTTTATTTTCTTTCTTTTGAATGTGTTTGTAAATCATTCAAGGATAATAACCCTATTTACTTTTTCGTAATTTAGCATAGAATCTGATGAGTTTACCAGAAGGGTTATATGCTGGGGTTTATTTGGCTAACATTTATTGAGTGTCTTATGTATTTCAGACCCCGATTTAATCATTTTATCTTGCTCCTAAAAAGCTACACTGGATTGTTCAAAGTGCTTTGTATTGAAGGTTTGGTATATGACTTAATAAATATGACCAGCAGTGTGATATTATTTTAATTGAGCTGCTTCCCAAAAGTGTGCTCATTGCACACTTAGTTTATGATGGTATATTGTTACAGATTATCTACTCCCAAATTGCTTTCCCTTTTTTATTTTTTTTTGTGGTTTGCCTTTGAATCAGTTTACAGACCCCCAGAGGACAGACAGGAGAAGGGCAAGATGATTTTGTTGCTTATTATCTCTAGATATGTTTATGTTTTGTTTCAGGAATAATACTACAGTATCTGCATACTTTTGTGAAATCACCTATTCTTGTTTTTTGTTAGATTTGGCCTGGTGACTGGTTAAAATAAGAAGTGGTTATAGATTTTCTTTGGGTTTCATTTATCCATATTTCATTTTATTTGACAAAAACTATGCTTACTAGGTGCGATGCAATGTTCTAAGTACTCAATGAATTCTTGAGGAAGGTACTATTCAATTTTATAAATGAGGCAACTGAGGCAAAGAGAGATTAAGTAATAATATGCAGCTAGTTAAGCGGCAGAGCTAGGATTCAGACCCAGGTACTCTAGTGGAAGTCCAGTACTCTTAACCACTGTGATGCTAAGGTCCTGCCACTGTACCAGTTTGAATTCAGTAGTCTTAATTTCTTTATCCCTCTTCTTAAAGAAATAGAAAACCCCAGTCAGATAAGCAGAGATCTCAAACTATAGATGCTGACTCAATATTAAAGTGATTTATGAGCATTATGTTGATGGCAAACATCTTCAGACAAAATATTTTTTAAATGCTATTTGCTTTTTTCCTTCCAGTTTTATTGAGATATAATTGACACATAGCACTGTATAAGTTTAAGGTGTTGCAGCATAATGATTTGGCTTACATACATTATGAAATGATTATCACAGTTCATCTCATTTGGTACAACATTAAAGAAATAGGAAAAAAATTTTTTCCCTTGTGTTGAGTACTCTTAGGATTTACTCTCGACAACTTTTCATGTATAACATATAGCATGTTAATTATATTTATCATGTTGTACATCAGACAGAAAATATTTTAACTAAAGTCTTTGCTTCTCCCTAGTTACTTATATCAAATTGCACATCTTGGCGATGATGATGAAGAACCTGAGTTTTCATCTGCCATGCCTCTGGAAGAAGGAGATACATTCTTTTTTCAGCCAAGACCACTCAAAAACCTTGTGCTGGTTGATGAGTTGGACAGCCTCTCTCCCATTTTGTTTTGCCAGGTGAGGGTCTTTCCAGTCACTCCATAATGAACGGTGCTAGCCAACTGTTTCTGAATCTGAATGAGTTTAAAGTTTTAACTCCAGTTAAATTAAGGTCTAGTTTAAGAGGTTCATCAGCGTATCTGTGGTATTGCCAGAGTATAAGGGTGAAGCAACTAAAGGTAGTTGGGTAATTAAAAACCATTACATAAATCCTTGGGCTTAAAAAAATTTTTTTTTAATGATAAAAATCATGTTTTATAAAAATTCAGACTGTACAAAAGATAAAAAGTAAAAGTCCAACCCCCAATCTTTTCAACCCGCTATTCCACCGAGGCTGTGCCATTAATACCTTCCTGTGATTGCTTCCAGGCATTTTCTCTGCATCTATAAGCATTTGTGTGTTACACTTTTCTTTTTAATGTAAATATGCTCATATCCTTTACAGTATTCTGAAGTAGATCTTTTATCACTTAACAGTCTGTGAATATCTATATCTCATTTTAACACTCATTTCCTCCATAAAGTACTCCACAGACACTGGGATCAGTCAGTAACAGAACCTTTTTGGGAACCCAGGGTGGCCCAAGATGGGAATTGTGTCACTCACTACTGGCACTCAAGTGTAGCAGAAATTTTACCATGCTGTTGCATCCTGGATTCCTGGGGTTCCAGTGATCATTAGGCACCACCCTACCCTGTCTAGATGATTACACTTTTAGTGCAAGAGTTTTGCTCACTGTGTGCCAAGGACACACAGTCAGTATTCAGGCACTCTTCCTGGTAAAATTAGCAGTTCTGAAGTTAACTGCTTTTGTTCTTTTTGAGAAAGGGTTAGTCCTGAGGGCAATAGAAAATAAGTATGAATAATTCCTAATTGGATTTTTACTGATTTTTTTTTTTCTGCTTTCATTGGAATTTGAGGAGATAATTGTGTAAATAGTTTGTAGGTCAAGAATAACAGGAAGTTCAGGTATCTGTAGCAGGGCTATAAGCATTTTTTGCCATGTATCTCTTTACTAGCCTAGTGAGGCTTCTGGATCCCCTCTGTGAATAATGTTTTTAAATGCGTATAGTAATAAACATGATAGCCAAGAGAGCAAATTATTTTTTAAATTGTGAAAAATTAGTATATGTGCTTCTGTAATGGGCTTAAAATAACAAGATAGTGCATTTAAAATAGGTGAGTTAATTTTTTAAAGAACTCAGTGTGAAGGTTGTATATGCTCACAACCCACATGCTTATCCATGTTACAGTAGGCTGCACTGCCTTACAGTCAAGAATTTTCATTTGAATTGTACAGTTTGACAAAACTACAATATAAAGAACTTGTTTCCACATGTTGATCAACAAATATTTGTACTGGAAAGCAGCTAGATGTCTGGGGTGACTAGTACAAGAACACATGGCTTCCCCATTTGGTGGCAAACAGCCAGGTGCAGAGTTACCCTGTAATTGGTCAGATACATCATAGGAACATCTGTAGTAGATAGGGCAGCTGTGATCATGTGCGTTCTAACAGCAGATCTAGTAAATGTAATTTTGAAATCGTGATGAGGGAAATGATATTTGGAGGTATCTATAAACTTTAATATTGGTGACAAAGTCACGGATAACGATAATATAATTTATTGTCTATATTTTTAGTTGGAAGGAAATGCTGAGATTTCAGTTTGAGGTTATATAACAATTTCACTAATTGTAAGAAATACTTTGTTAACTCAAGAACTGATACAGGTGGGACTTCCCTGGTGGTCCAGTGGTTAAGACTCCGTGCTTCCACTACAAGGGGCACAGGTTGGATCCCTGGTCAAGGAACTTAAGATCCCACATGCCACGCAGCATGGCCACAAAAAAAAAAAGGACAAGCTTTTTTTGTTGGTAAAACTTGCTGCTTCAAACTGTTTGCTTTTTGGAACATTGGGTCTATCCACTCCATGCCCCCAGGGCCAGTAGCAATATTTAAGCCTAATAAACTAAAAAGTGGTTTGTCGCCCTGAGAACAATCAGGGTTGGGTATGGAAAAGTAGCAGAAGTAGACAGTTTTTCCCCTTTCTCTGTGCAGATAGCTGACCTGGCCAATGAAGACACTCCACAGCTATATGTGGCCTGTGGTAGGGGACCGAGGTCATCTCTGAGAGTCTTAAGGCATGGACTTGAGGTAAGATTGGAATTTCTAGATCATATGCAGGGTTTGGAGGAAAGCATTGACAAAGCAGCCTAAGGCTTTATTCTGATGAGATCAAAGATGTATTTAATGTTTCTGTGAAAGAAAAATGTTTTCTGCCTCCCCATTTCCATAAAGTTTAGAGTTTAAATTTCCTGTCCTTTAACATGTTAGCACAGTAGGCACATTTTAAAAATCTGGCAAATAGGGATCAAAGGGGAGAAATACGTCTGTTAGTTCCAGGTTCAGTTGCCATTACGTGGAGGTTAGGAAATCTGCATGACACATTTTACTCAGTTTCCTTTTAGTGTTGGTCTTTTTTCGTAGCTTTTAGATACTTATATTATTAACTATGTTAATATTGTGTATATATTTTTGTATCTTATTACGTTTCTGATTACTGTGTGCTCTTATGTCATGTCATTTTTAATGTTTTTGCAATATATCTCCACAGTGGGTGGATTAGAATTTATTTAATGAATCCTTTATTTTTTTAAATTTAATTTTTTTTTTATATGGCAGGTTCTTATTATGTATCTGTTTTATACATATTAGTGTATATAGGTCAATCCCAATCTCCCAATTCATCCCTTCACCCTCCCACCCCCCGCAATGAATCCTTTATTGTTGGACTTTTTAGGTGATAATGGATACTCAAAATTACCTTCTCAAATCCCACACCCTCTTCTCATCATGGTTCTAGTGTTGATGGCTTTTAGCAAGTGCCCTGGACTTGATTTTGTTAGGAGTAAAATAAAGCTTTCTCTGACAGTTTGCTCTTAGAGGTTGAGGTTGAGCAGACTCCAGGCTCTTAGAGGCCCACTGCCTGTTTTTGGAAATTTTTATTGGAACACAGGGAAGATGACCTTGGTTTTGAATTCTGACTCTACTACTTAATAGCTATTACTAAGCTTTATAGGACCTGCCTTAAAGGATTGTTGTGTGAATTAAATGAGAATGCGTATGAAGCACTTAGCTCAAGTTCTGGCTTATAGTAACTGTTCAATAAATGTTAGCTATTAATAGTATAGTTTCAGAGAATTCAAAAAATTTTGACTGCCAAAATATTCATCAGGTCACCAAATTTTCGATGACTTGAACCCAATTTAGACCAGTAGTTCTTGATTAGTTACTTACTGCTAATTGGATCCTGTCGAGCATCTGATTAAAGCAAGCACTCAACACAAAAAATACATATATGCATTAACAGAAAATTTTGTATACCGTGTAAGAGATAAAGGACCCAATTAAGAATCATTGTTTGTGAGTCCTCTGCTCCCTCCTAATTTTTTCCAATTCTATTAAAAAAAATCTGTGTTATATAAAACTATTTTAAAATTGTTGGACGTTGTTGTCTAGCTAGGTTATGGTCTCAGTTGAACAAGGTCACTGTCAGATATTACATTTGGTGTATAGAGTGTGGTATACCTGACATTTACGTTTTATTGATGGTGAAGTTTTCGAAGATTCTCCTGTACCACGATCAGGTATTCCTGCTATTATTACGTCAGTAAACCAACAAAAGGGTAATGTCTTTCATGTATATACTTGCGTTCTTCCTATAAGATGTAGTTCCACTGTACAGTATAATAGGCTGCCTAATTTTTTATTTCTAGGTCATTTAAAAAATACTTAGGGCTTCCCTGGTGGCGCAGTGGTTGAGAATCTGCCTGCCAATGCAGGGGACACGGGTTCGAGCCCTGGTCTGGGAAGATCGCACATGCTGCGGAGCAACTGGGCCCGTGAGCCACAGCTACTGAGCCTGCGTGTCTGGAGCCTGTGCTCCACAACAAGAGAGGCCGCGACAGTGAGAGGCCCGCGCACCGCGATGAAGAGTGGCCCCCACTCGCCGCAACTAGAGAAAGCCCTCGCACAGAAACGAAGACCCAACACAGCCAAAAATAAAATATATTAAAAAAAAAAAAATTCTTAATAAAATTTTTATTTTAGAATGGTTTTAGATTTACAGAAAAATTGCAAGGATATTACAGTTAATGTATAACCCACACCTAGTTTTCTCCTCTAGATCATTTTGAGTTCATCTTACATATTGCATTTACTCTCATTTGAGAGCCTATAGGACATTCAGAGGATTCTTGACTCTGACCTTAAGGAGCATAAAAATCTAGTAGGAAGAACAAAACAATTCCTCAGATCACTTTTTAGGTAAGTGTCCTAAGAGGTGATGATTGTGATTCCTGTGAGAACTTACAAGGAAGAGATGACTGCCAGCCAAGAGAATAAGGGAAGATTTTTCCTAAAGAATGTGGCATTTGAATTGTTCTGTGAAGGGAGATGGAATTTGGCCTTGAGGGAACAAAGAACAGAAATGGGAGGCTTCCCTGGTGGTGCAGTGGTTAAAAATCCACCTGCCAATGCAGGGGACACGGGTTCGAGCCCTGGTCCGGGAAGATCCCACATGCCGCAGAACAACTAAGCCCGTGCTCCACAACTACTGAGCCTGAGCTCCAGAGCCCGCGAGCCACAACTACTGAAGCCCAGGCGCCTAGAGCCCGTGCTCCGCGACAAGAGAAGCCATCGCAATGAGAAGACCAAGCATGCAATGAAGAGTAGCTCCCGCTCGCCACAACTAGAAAAAGCCCGCGCGCAGCAATGAAGACCCAACGCAGCCAAAAATAAAACGAATACAATAAAATAAATAAATTTTTTTAAAAAAGAAAGAAATGGGATGCTAACTTAGATGGACTGTTTCATTCCCACGTGCTCACTTTGAGGAGGATGCAGGCATGTTATACCCAAAGGAAGCATTTGGCCTTGGCTGCAACAACTGTCCTAGATGTTCCATCACTTCTTGCTGAAGTCTGTTATGGGAATTGCCAATACCTCTAGCGTTTTGGTTCTTATGTTCTTTTTGACTAGATTGTTCCAATGTTTTAATCAAGTACACAGTGTGAGCCCTGCTATGTTGGGACTGTATTATCTAGTGTAGTTGTAAGTAAGGATCTGAGTTTCATGCTGACTGGATCTGTGGTTTGTCTCCTCTCCCTGTCAGGTATCAGAAATGGCTGTCTCAGAGCTACCCGGTAACCCCAATGCTGTCTGGACAGTGCGTCGGCACATTGAAGGTAAGCAGCCCTTTCCCAACAGTCAAAATGAGGGTCTGGGTGCCATTGACAATAGAAGGCTTAAGAAACTGCATTCATAATGCTTCTATATCACATCATCTAGCACCATATACTAGAAACTTCTTCTGACTCAACACCATGTTTTTGAGGCTGTCCCAATCAGGGTGCCTTCACTTACTACTTTTTGTACACATGGGTAAGGGGAGCATAGGGTGGCTGTTCAGCACATATACACTTGAGTATCATAGATAGAGCTGTCGTATGTTGTGTTCTTTGACTGTATTCATCTTTAAGATACTCTTTCCATTTGTGTGAGGAATATGGTGTAAGGGAAAGTTTTTGCTCCTTTTTTCTTCAACGATGTTTTCTCTCATTGTGCTGAAATCACAGTGAAATTAAAGGTATTATTCTGGGTATTAAGAGATTGGTAAAGCTTGTTAATGTCCTACTCAATAGGTATAGTAGTTGTGTTTAAGGAAAGCGGAGGTTGATTGAATGGAATCAGAATTTTAGAGTGAGTGGAAAAGAAAGGATGGAGGAAAGAGGAAGTCTGAGCTCCTGAATAAAAATGGTCACCTCATCCTAAAAAATTGAAAGTTATGCGAAAATTCTTTTTAGTGCAATAGCAGGAAAGTCTTGTGACAACTGAATTTCAGTTCCTTAGAGATGAAACTCAATTCTCATTTTCCCTTTGATTCTTTGGGATCGTAGGTCATTTCTATTCCTAGACCTCATTTTCCTCTTGTTCCCTCAGGAATGTGGGACTGGCCAATATACAAAGCTTTTTCAAGAAATCAGCTGGAAATCTTCCTGCTATTTAGATGTTTTGGTTGTATGGAACAAATTTAAGGGAGCTGGGAAATGTGGAGGAGGGAAATCTCATTTCTATTAATAGAGTACACATTTTAGTGGATTTTGTCTTCGTGTAAGCATTGGAATCCAATCTGAGTTGAGTAGAAAGAAAAAGTGAATAGGAAATTAGTAGGTTCATTTTAGCTGAGAAGGTAATTATTGGATGATTGGTTTTGAAAGATTTCCCCATTTTGTATAATGTCTTCATAAAGAAGCTGGTCACTGTTGACGTTCACCTTTAGCTTGGTGGCAGATTGGCTGGTTGATATTTAGGCTCTTAAAAACATTTCCCAGACTGTTTGAATTAGAAAGAGCCTTTGAGATAAAACCTAGTTTGTTCCTTTTTTTTTTGTTTGTTTTTGTTTTCACTTATTAAACTTTACTGTAAAATCAATTTAGATTTGCAGGAAAGTTAACCCCTCATTTTTATGAAGAAGACCGAAAATCACAGGCGTTGACTGTCCCAAGATAGGGCACCTAGGTAATAGAGACTGAAAGCGGTGTCTCCCGAATCTCAATCCAGTGTTCATTTGACTAACCCTATAGTGAGTCTGGGTCATGCTGGTTTTCTAGGATAAGTTCAGTATTCTCATTCTGCTACCTTGTAATTAAGATAAGACTCTACTCTCAGGGCATGTGCCATCTAAAAAAGAAGATAAGGGCTTCCCTGGTGGCGCAGTGGTTGAGAATCCGCCTGCCAATGCAGGGGACACGGGTTCGAGCCCTGGTCTGGGAAGATCCCACATGCCGCGGAGCAACTAGGCCCGTGAGCCACAATTACTGAGCCTGCGCGTCTGGAGCCTGTGCTCCGCAACAAGAGAGGCCGCGATAGTGAGAGGCCCGCGTACCGCGATGAAGAGTGGCCCCCGCTCGCCGCAACTAGAGAAAGCCCTCGCACAGAAACGAAGACCCAACACAGCCATAAATAAATAAATAAATAAATAAATAAATAAATTTAAAAAAAAGAAGAAGATAAGTATAAAAAACTGTTGTGTGTTCTGATGTGATGAAAGGCACAAGCAAGCATGTTGCCAGGAGGGGTTAGAGGAGAGGGAACAGGCATGTGTTTGAGAATCAGGAAAGGCTTTGGGGGTAAGTTAGATAAGTTCGTGATAAGTGGTATGTTGCATGATGGAACTTGTAGCTGAAAAGTTTTGTCCTCTAGATACCAAAATCTAGGAAATGAATACATCTTGATAAATTTTACTCTTTAGAAACTATAATTTGGGTTATCACCCACAAAACAGGTCAAGTTCTCTCTGTTCATTCTCTTTCCAGATACCCTAAGTTACTATTCCACATGTCCACACATGCTGCAGTCTTCCAGGCAACTACTAACCTTGGCTGGTACTTGGTGATGCACACTACCAATACCAAGCCTTTTTTTCTCTTCCACAGGTGGCTGGTGAAGGTGCTGATCACCACAGGTGTGTACCTTGTACCTATTGCTAGGGTCTACTATGGGGTCTTAGAGATTACCCAGGGAGAGGGACCTGCACAAAATATTGAGGCTGCCCTGGTAGCATCTTTCAGAGGGTAACTTTGCAGTTGGCTCTCCATGTGCAGTGTTAGTGGTGCACACCCATCTGCCTGTATGTTAAATAGTCTGAGGCAGGAATCACTTTCTCCCACAGAATATGGAACATGTGGTTAATTTGCCTCTCATTAAGCTGAAAGAGGCTGTAGCTAGAAAATCTTAACTTCATACTCTCCCTTGATGTTTTGGTATGTTCCACGTGTACTGACTGAAAGATTAGGTCCTGGAGAAAGCCCCCCTTTTTTCTCTTTCTTTTGAGTATAATCAAGACTGTGCTGAGGCAAGACAAGCACTGAGTAGTCTGAGTATAGAGTGAGAATGAGACATTGGAGGCTTAAATCATCTGGATGGTCACTCACTTTTCCCTTTGGAGTAGTGAGCTGTTTTTTGAGCCTGAGATACTAAGGCGGGGGAAAGAAGAAAGCATTCCCTCTTCTGTGGGCTGCTTCCCTATTGCTCAGACAGATAGAAGTCCTGTTTAACTGAGACAAAGATGCGTCCTCATATCCTAATAGATTCTTCACTGAGGTATGAACTAATGGTCTTTCATATGAAATTTGAAACCTCTGGAAGAAGGCAACATAGATTTCATAGTTCATAGTCATTTATCTTGACTGAAGCTTGATTTTGTTCTAAAGTCCACCATTTAACCTATAACCTGCCTAGGACACAAGAGCAGCTTATCTGTTTCTGGTCCTCCTGGCCGTAGAATGGAAAGGGTAGAAGTTACAGTGTGCTTAGTATTTACAGGGTAGTGGATATTTTGAGGAAATCCGTGATGTAAAGCAGTTTTCAGACATCAGTCATTGCTTTACTCCTTGTTGAACTGCCCAGCAAACGTAAGACCCTATTTAAGTCCACCGAGCATCTCTTTATTTTTATACCTGAGCAGTCTGGGGCCTTGGGTCAGAGGAAGGATAAGGGCCCAGGCAGCCCTTTTTCCTCACTCCCCTCATTCTCTGCATGTAAGTTATAAATGTGTGGTTTCTTTTCTGGAAGCCCACCTTTTCCCTTGACTGAAGGAAGAGGCCGAAATCCTGACCAGTTTGAGCCCATTTCTGTTTGGCTTTAATTTGCTCTGGCACAGCATTTAAGATACAAGGTTTCAGTGTTGAGAACATGGGAAAGGACACAATATTTATGTAATGTTAAAATTAAGCAATTCCTATTACTTTTACACACCAGAGATTTCCAGTTCAAAAACTGAGAGCTGGAGCAAAGCTTCCAAGCTTGGTGTTGTGTGGAGAGCGATGATGGTTTTGTTGTGCGCTATTAAGGTGTCCATTTCAGAGACAACCACATCCGCACTCCATGTTTTATGATGTGAACAGTGCGGTCTTACAAAGCCATTTTATAAGGTGTCCCCAGGCATGCGATACATGTTGACAGTTATAATAAAGTAATCTAAAACCAATTATCTGCTTGTTCAGTGTTACTCCTTATGATGGAACCCTTACTCTGGATTCCTGGTGTAGCCATTAGATTATACCCATTGGGAAAGATCTTTGATCCTTGCCTTTCAGCCACTCATTCAGTGCACACGTATTGTTAACTGAAGCAACAGTTTTGCAGAATAGTACTTACCCTTACTATGAGGCATCCTCATAAATTATATTTATTTCTATATATTTGTATTTTAAAATGCTGATTGCAATCCACCAAATTGATTTTATATCCTGCTAATAGGTCAGAACGCTACTATAGGTTATGCCAATAATACATTTTAATCTGGCCCCTTTTTCTGTAAAGAGCACTGATTCTGCTGAACTCATTGAGTAATCTTAGTTCAGCTGAATGACCCTTGGAGCAATCAAAATCCAGACTGTGTCCTTGATGTGAGTGGGGTGGATCAGGCCTATGGTGTTGAGCTCTGACAAGGACTCAGGCAAGCAGGATCCTTCAGCTGCTTCTGCTAAGAGTGAGGTAGCCACTCCAATTTAGTACCTTGTCTACTTGTCATTCCATCCCTTGTTTGCCTGATTTCTGTGTGAAGGGGACAGGAAGAGGGGAATTGATATAGAAAATTCAAATGTAAAGTAGGAAAATCTCAATTCATCTCAAAAAAATGAACATACATTTATTCAGCATTTATCAAGCTTTATGCCAAACATTGTGCTGGATGTGGGAGATACATACAGAAGTTGTCTTATGTTGTAGGGTGGAATGTGTAGGAAGTAGACAGCTTTTAACTATGGGATCTGTGTGAGAAACTTTTGGGGTTGCCTGTATACCTCTGACCTCCTTGAAAAACTTGTTGGTGTTTGTTTATCCAAGTACATTTTATTAAATGAAAAGCAAGTTCTAATAGGATTGCTCATGACCATCGAATGGTTATATTTTTAAATGTGAAAAACTAGAGAGTTCAAGGGCTGACAATATAAACTACCACCCCACCACCACCACCCGCCCCGTCCCTGGTTATCCAGTGTTCTTACATCATTCCTTTTGGGACATCCTAGGATTCTCAGTTTCCAACCCTAGAATGACTTAGTCTCATGGAGGCTTAAGTAATCACTATTTTATTCATTAGGTCTTGTGTTCCCGCATAAGATACTTTTGGAAGAAGATGGGGACCTTTCTTGTTTATAGCGAGTATCTCTTAAGAATGGATTGTGATTGGCATCTGAAACTCTAGCTTCAGTACATATAAATATTGTATACAAAATTTCCTCTTGCTTTGTTCTCTTGCATTTTTCTAGCAAATGTCTCAAGAAAATATTAATTTTCAAAGGTATTAGATGTGGGCTTGTCTACTTTACGTGCTGTTTAGCCATTTAAGGAAGCAAAGTATATGTGTAGGCTGTTATGACCTTTAATTATCTTTTGGATCGTCCTGTGCTGTTTGCCACGTCACACTGTGTGTGATGACTACACATAGGAGAAGTGCCTTGGAAGATTTCTGAAGAGAATGCTTAGTGTGTCTCATTTGGCTTTGTAACTAATGAGTTCTTAGCTAACCCACTTCTTTCTTCTCTTTCCTTTTCAGATGAGTTTGATGCTTACATCATTGTGTCTTTCGTGAATGCCACACTTGTGTTGTCCATTGGAGAGACTGTAGAAGAAGTGACTGACTCTGGGTTTCTGGGCACTACCCCAACCTTGTCCTGCTCCTTGTTAGGAGATGATGCCTTAGTGCAGGTGAGGATTCTCAGAGAGCTACTTAACCTGCTCACCTTACTTTGTCCTTTCTTTGGCCTCATTATGGTGTAGATTGCTGGGTTCACATTTAAGGAGCTTTGAACTTCTTTGAAATGGATGCTGCAAAACATGAACTTTTTTGAAGTTAACCTTGCCTGGGACCTCTTAACTCTTTTTTGTCATTGACCCAACTGGTGCCTCAAATACAGTGCCTCTAGATCTGACAGATCTAATAGGTGTGAGGGTCATGCTTGAGTGATGAGTCAAATTGCTAAAGTTGGGTTTCTTTCTGTTACTGCTTCTAGGTGTATCCTGATGGCATTCGGCACATACGAGCAGACAAGAGAGTCAATGAGTGGAAGACTCCTGGAAAGAAAACAATTGTGAAGTGTGCAGTGAACCAACGACAAGTGGTGATCGCCCTGACAGGAGGAGAACTGGTCTATTTTGAAATGGATCCCGTATGTTATTTTACCATTCACTGTGGGACTTAATGTAGGGTTCAGAGGTGAAGATGGGAGTTGCAGTCCAGGTATCTAGATTATATATTCATAAGAAAGGGAAATGAACACTACCAAACGTAAAACAGTTGGCTGGTGGGAAGCAGCAACATAGCACAGGGAGATCGGCTTGGTGCTTTGCGATGACCTAGGGGGTGGGAAAAGGAGGGTGGGAGGGAGGGGATATGGGGACATGTGTATGCATATGGCTAATTCGATTTGTTGTGCACACAAAAAACTAACACAGTATTGTGAAGCAGTTATACTCCAATAAAGACCTATTAAAAACATAAAAAATAAAATAAAATTTTAAAAATGAAAGGGAAATGAGAAGGGAAAGTGTCCAAAAGCCCTTTACAAGGGGGTTGGAGGTGGATATGTTTTCATGTCTTTAATTCTAATTGGAGTTATGAAATGCCATCTTAGCAATGAAACACTTTTTCTGCCCTTCACACTCTAGTTTTCCACCAGATACTTGCCATATGTTTAGTTTCTGCAATCTGAATCAATTTCAGAAATTTTATTTTACTTTTATATATGGAAGGATGTTAGGTGTGTTTAATTATGTTCTTAAGAAGTCTCTGGATGTGGCCAACTTGTATAGTCCAACTGTACCTATGATTGAGGGTTTTTGTCCTTAACTGCCATATTTGAATTCTCTTTCACCCAGAGTATTTTCATGAACAAATAAACAGTTTTATGTATTTTCATTTCCTGAGAGCTAGGTTGGCTTAGAAAATTTGTGGTGCATTATACTGGTCAAGGGTCTCTTGATTCTCCTGTCAGTAATTTTGCTTTCCATTAGCCTGTAGAGTTTAGTCTTGGAACCTCAGGTAGAGATATTCTTGGTCATTGATTATAGTAAGAAGAGTGCGAGGAAGCAAAAAGGAACTTAACAAGCCCGCTTTGTTCTCCAGGCCCAGGGTTTGGGGGCAAGTTGGAGTGGTTTGTGACCTCTCTCTGTCTTCATTCCTGTAGTCAGGACAGCTGAATGAATACACAGAGCGGAAGGAGATGTCAGCAGATGTGGTGTGCATGAGTCTGGCCAATGTGCCCCCTGGAGAGCAGCGGTCTCGCTTCCTGGCTGTGGGGCTTGTGGACAATACTGTCAGAATCATCTCCCTGGATCCCTCAGTGAGTGTCACTCTCAACTTTAAGGATCTTCCACTTGGAACCTGAGCACCTGACCCTTTTTTTTTTTTTTTTTTACCTGACCCATTTTTGATGTCCCTCTCTGAGATCAGGTGGGCTGGACCCTGAAATCTCCACCTGCTGCTTCTCCTGATTATTGTATCAGCACACCTCAGGAGTCTTCTGCAGTGCTTGCTTCTTTGGCTTATGTCTTGATTCCCTTTTTTAGTTTAAACAGAAACAAAAAAAAAATCCAAGATTGTGTTTGCAGAAAAGGGCCTTGGATGACTTTAAAGAGGCGCCCTTTGCATATTTACTTTTACTGTTATCCACTTTTGCAAAAAAAAAGGAAAGCACAATCCTCTCCAGAGATTGTTCTAAGGTTCAGTCTAAATAGAACTTCTTCAGGTTTTCCCTGTCCATGAGAAAGAGTTGTTCTTCACTTCTAGAATTAGATTTCTCTGGGTAAGTTTTTTCCAAAATTGGTCACTTCCCATGTTTTATTCTTTTCTCTTTCCCCCTTAGGACTGTTTGCAACCTCTGAGCATGCAGGCTCTCCCAGCCCAGCCTGAGTCCTTGTGTATTGTGGAAATGGGTGGGACTGAGAAGCAGGATGAGCTGGGTGAGAGGGGCTCTATTGGCTTCTTATACCTGAATATTGGGCTACAGGTAAGAGATCTAGAAGCTCACATTGTTGGTGTCAGGGCTTCTTTTACTTTCATGACTCCTTTGTTCAATACTGTGCCTGTGGTTTCAGTTACCCACCTTATGAGAAGTGAGCAGTGCTGCTCTGTGTTCCACTTATTTCAGCTCTAATTAGAACACATCAGGCCTAGAAAAAAGTATTTTTATGAAGAGTTTTTGATAAAAATGCTTAGCAATCACTGTTCTGTGGCAGAACTAGATGGGGTCCTTAAGAGTTGCCTATAGTTCTCACAGTATGCAGCTTTTGAAACTAATACGGTTGTCCTTTGGTATCGTTGGGAGATTGGTTCCAGGATCTCCCTTGGATACAAAAGTCTGAGGATACTCAAGTCTCTTATATAAAATGGCATAGTAATTGCATATTCTCATATACTTTAAATCATCTCTAGATTACTTAATTACCTAATACAAGGTGAATGCTATATAAATAGTTGCTGCAAATTCAAGTTTCGGTTTTTGGAATTTTCTGGAATTTTTTTTTTTCCCTCAAATATTTTTGATCTATGGTTGGTTGAATCCGTGGGTTCAGAACCCCTGGATACGGAGGGTCTCACAGTTCATAATGGGCTCCATTAGCAATAAAGGGCCCCTAGATGTTCCCTGTTGTCAAAGCACCTGAGCTCTTCATGGCCCGAAAGGCAGGAACCTAAGGATCAGAGATTGTCAGGGGTTTTGACCATGTATTGATACTTTTCGTTTTCATCTAGGCCAGGTCCTTTTTGCTTTTTAATTTTACTTCCTAATTTAGAAATTCTCAAACATGCCCAGGAGTTAGACTAATGTAATGCACCTCCATGTACCTGTTACCAGTTATCAGCACTTTGTCTTTTCCCCTTCTTTTCTTTTTCCTGGAGTATTTTAATGCAGATCCAATATGGTATATAGTTTCATCTTTAAGTACTTGAGAATGTAGCTGTACTTGAGGGGGGGGTGTGAGTGTGTGTGTGTGTGTGTGTGTGTGTGTGTGTGTGTGTGTGTTGAGGCCTTAATATGATCATGCTCAACAAAATTTAACAATTTCTTTGTTTGTTTGTTTATGGCTGGCTGCGTTGGATCTTTGTTGCTGCGCGCGGGCTTTTTCTCTAGTTGTGGCGAGCAGGGGCTACTCTTCGTTGCAGTGCGCGGGCTTCTCATTGCAGTGGCTTCTCTTATTGTGGAGCACGGCCTCTAGGCGCATGGGCTTCCGTAGTTGTGGCTCGAGGGCTCTAGAGTGCAGGCTCAGTAGTTGTGGTGCATGGGCTTAGTTGCTCTGCGGCATGTGGGATCTTCCCGGACCCGTGCTCAAACCCGTGTCCCCTGCATTGGCAGGCGGATTCTCAAACCACTGCACCACCAGGGAAGCCCTAACAATTCCTTAATATCATCTGATACCCCCATATTCTAGTTTTCTCCTTTTTTTTTCTTTTCCCAAAAATGTTTTTACATTTGGTTCTACTCAGGATCTACATAAAGCTGTCCACAGTTTTCATCTGCTTGATTTATCTTTTTATGTTTCTTTTAATAACTGTCCCAACCTGTTAAAAAATTTTTTTTTAAAGAAACCAGATCATTTTTCTTGTGGAATTTCTCACCTTCTGGATTTGACAGAGTCATTCCTTGTGTGTTTGTTGTTCCTTTATCCTTTGTATTTCCTGCAAACTGGTGGGTAGATTAGACCATGCTATCCATTAAAAATATAATGCAAGCCACAGGTGTAACTTAAGTTTTTCAGTAGCCACAAAAAAGGAACAGATGGAGTTAAATTTTAATGTTTTATTTAACCTAGTATATCCAAAATATTTCAATTTGTAGTCAGTAGAAAATTAAGATATCTTACGTTTTCTCCCTTTTATTTTTTTGGGAATGGGGAGAACTAGGTCTCTGAAATCTGCTATTTGGTACTTTGCACGTAACAGCACTTTTTTTAAAAAATTTATTTTTGGCTGCATTGGGCCTTCGTTGCTGCGTGCAGGCTTTCTCTAGTTTCTCTACTCTTAATTGCGGTGCGCAGGCTTCTCATTGCAGTGGCTTCTCTTGTTGCGGAGCATGGCCTCTAGGCATGCAGGCTTCAGTAGTTTTGGCTCGAGGGCTCTAGAGTGCAGGCTCAGTAGTTGTGGCGCATGGACTTAGTTGCTCCGCGGCATGTGGGATCCTGGACCAGGGCTCGAACCCATGTCCCCTGCATTGGCAGGCGGATTCTTAACCACTGCGCCACCAGGGAAGTCCTAACAGTACACTTCTAATTCTGACTAACCACATGTGGCTTGATTGATGGCTATAGTATTAGATAGCACAGACCAAGAGGTTGATCAGATTCAGGGTTTTTTTGTTTTTTTTGTTTTTTTGTTTTTGGTGAGGGACAAGAATATTTTTATAGGTGCCATTTGTTTTCCTATTACATCAGGTGGCATATGAAGTCTGGTTGTCCCACTTTAATTTAGTGATGTTAGAATGTTAGTATCTATTTTAAATGACCTGTTTTAAAGCTCTCTGTCCATCTTTTACTTAATAACAGCCAGTGATACACATTGCCTAGATTCATTAGGGGTTGGGAAGTGATGGTTTTCTATTTCATTCTTTAATTAGCTGGAACTTTTCTCTAGAGACAAAATTTGCTTTATATCTTTGCTTACCCTGAAGTACAGTTCATATAGGGAAAGGATAAATGTTTCATTTTTTCCCCTTTGTTCACTTATTTTCAGAGTAAGGAGTTGGTGCCGTAGCATACTCCAATGAAGACTGATGAAGTGTTTGTTTCTGTTTTTTTTTTAAATAACGTGATGCACTTGCAGATTTTATGATATTTGTGCATCAAACTGTTGTAGTCTTTGTTTTGGATGCTAAATTGCCACATTTTAGATGAGTGGGAGTTCCCCTTTCAAGTTGGCTCCTTTGTCCTTTTAACATGACCCCACTATATTTGGGGGCTTCCTTCTGGCACAATGAAGTGCCCCACACACATTTGGAATATTCTTGCTTCAGACCTGAAGAAGCCATTTCTCTTAGGATTCTTATTCTTTTTAAGGGAAATGGTATTTATAGACCACAGTAGGCATGGATATTAAACTGTGCATATATCTTAAAACTTAAAATTATGAAGAAGAGTTTAACATACTTGGTAAAAATATTTTTAAGGATATACAGTGAAAAGTAACTGTGCTTTTCACTTAGTAAATACTCAATAGCCATCTGAGTGAGTGAGTGATTTAGGAGAGAGTGAATGAATGGCTGGCTGATTACTATATATTTAAACCACCTAGTCATTTCCTTCCATCTGCTCTGAAATTAAATAAAGTAGCTAAAGAAGCTTCCATTATGTATAGGCTTTAACCACTCCTCTCCTTTTTATTAGAATGGTGTGTTGCTGAGAACTGTCCTGGACCCTGTCACTGGGGATCTGTCTGACACCCGCACTAGGTACCTGGGGTCCCGTCCTGTGAAACTCTTTCGTGTCCGGATGCAAGGCCAGGAGGCAGTAAGTAATGAAAGGGGGCAGATAGTGTTTTTGGATGTTAGTGACATCAGCTGAGAAAAATCCCCTTGGTATAAATTTTGCTGTCATTAATTCACCAGTATTGTAGTTAGTTGACATTAGCTTTATCTTGATTAGTTTCCTTCATGTGGGAAGTCTTGGGTCTCTTAATCTAGAGCTTCTTAACTGGATTTGCATGGCACTGTGCCATGATTTGGTTATAGGTGAGTTAGAGTATTGATCCCTTCAGTCCTGAGGCTGAGCAAATGGAGTACACTGACAGCTGGAAACCTCCCATGTAGGATACCAGTACCCAGGAGCAACCTGGTATCAGTGTCATGGCTTACTGTGTAATGTGAAAGAGGCTGGTAAACATTGTGTCCTTTGTAGCTAAGAATATCAGTGTTGCTGGGTGCTCTGCTAGTTCTTTACTTGTTACTGCATTTAATACTTGCAACTATCCAGCCTTGTGATAGTATTCCCATTTTACACATGTGGAAACTGGGGCTCAGAGATTGATTAGTAGGTCATCTGGCTAATAGCCAATGCTTTTAGCAAATAGTAAGCCATACTGCCTCTTCTCTAGGCCTGTTTTTCTTAAGGTAGCCCTATAGGTTTCTAAAATTCCTTGGGATATTCTGCACACTGAAATTTGGGGATAGGATAATTTGGTTAGCATACCATGTTTGGGCTTTTCCCAAGCTTATTGGAGATGTTTTTCTTTCCTCAGGTGTTGGCCATGTCAAGCCGCTCATGGTTGAGCTATTCTTACCAATCTCGTTTCCATCTCACCCCCCTGTCTTACGAGACCCTGGAATTTGCATCTGGCTTCGCCTCTGAACAGTGCCCTGAGGGCATTGTGGCCATCTCCACCAATACCCTGAGGTGAGAGAGTCCCACAGTTGAAGCCCCGCAAGAGGCTGCAGAGAGCTGACTCTGCCATGGCACTACTGTGTTGTAGTTGAAACCTTCATTTGGCTCAGGATTTAAGTACCTGGTAGCCAAGTCTTGGTGTTTGGGAGTTTTAGCTTCTGTTTAGACCTTCAGGGCCAAGTTTTTATACTCAGCAGTGTAGTTCAGTCTCTGAGATTTAAGATTCTTGTTTTCAAGGGCCATGCCATTGGATTGGTTTTAGAGCAGGCGTTGTTGGCTCACTGATAATCTTTTCTCACTCTGTCTTGCATTTGCAGTGTTATATCTTAAATATTAACCAATATAAATTATTTAGGCCTTTTGCAGGTTGACAGATTATTTACACTGATCACATTGGAGTGAACACTGTCTGTATTGCAAGATGGAAAATAACCTATTCAGTTTGACTGTCTCAAGTTTTGGCGGTTGGTTGTGTTTGTTTTCTTTTTTAACCCTTTAATGCCACCAGTGTCATACATGTCCTGGTTATAACTGTTGGCTGTTTACAGTGGAACTCTGACTTCTAGATATATGAATCACTTTCTGCTTAATCAAGTGAACTGCCAGATTTGTTTGCGAAAACTTTTGAAAGTTTTCAGTCATTGTCGCTCTCTTTCTAAGCGTCAGCACCTTTGTATACCTTATGCTCCAGCAGAATTACTCTCCCTGCATACCTCCATATATTCCTTCCTGGTGTTTTATCTCTGCACCTGTCCTTGGAATGCTTCCCACACACATCTCTGCCTTTCAAGGCCTAGCCTCATCCATGTATCCTCTAATTGTTTTATCGACGTGTGCTCTCTATCTCCTTGATTCCTTATTAATTTTGACAATTCCACAGGTTTTCAAACTTTTTTTTTAGCAGCAGAACATTTTTCCCCCAGAACAATATCAGGGAAGGCTGCTGTGTGAAACTTAAAAGAAGAATTCTTGGGAACATAGTTTAAACACCACTGTCCATAGTACTTACTGTCAGAACCATTCACTTTTACTTTTGGTTATTATGAATAACGCTGCTGTGAACACTCATGTACAAGTTTTTATGTGGGTGTATATTTTTATTTTTCTTGGGTATGTACCTGTAAGAGTGGAATTGCTGGTAACTGTTTAACTTTTTGAGGAGCTGCCAGGCTGCTTTCCAAAGTGGCTAGACCATTTTACATTTTCACCAATGGGGTTTGAGGATTCCAATTTCTGCACATCTTTACCAACACTTGTTATTATCTGACTTCTTGATTCTAGCCATCCTAGAGAGTGTGAAGTGATGTCTCATTGTGGTTTAGATGTGCATTTCTTTGATGGTTAATGATGTTAAGCATCTTTTCATGTGCTTATTGGCTCTTTGTTCTTCTTTGGAGTAATGTCTATTCAGATCCTTTGCCCATTTTTTAATTGGGTTATTGTCTTTTTATCATTGAATTGTAAGAGTTCTTTTTATGTTTTAGATACAACTGCCTTATCAGATAATATGATTTGCAGATATTTTCTCCTGTGGATTGTCTTTTCACTTTCTTTTTTTCTTTTTTCGGTATTTATTTATTTATTTATTTATTTATGGCTGCATTGGGTCTTCGTTACTGCGCATGGGCTTTCCCTAGTTGTGGCGAGTGGGGGCTACTCTTAGTTGTGGTGCGCAGGCTTCTCATTGCGGTGGCTTCTCTTTGTTGCGGAACACAGACTCTAGGCATGTGTGCTTCACTAGTTGGGGCTCGCGGGTTCTTGAGCGCAGGCTTAGTAGTTGTGGCGCACGGGCTTAGTTGCTCCACGGCATGTGGGATCTTCCTGGACCAGGGCTTGAACCCATGTCCCCTGCATTGGTAGGCGGACTCTTAACCACTGTGCCACCAGGGAAGTCTTCTCTTTTCACTTTCTTGGTGGTATCCTTTGGCACACAAAAGGTTAATTATTTTTTAAAGAATTATATTTTAAAAACTCCATCTGAGAACTGCCTGAAGTCACCTTGGGTATCAGCAGTGGTATATGCCCCACTTTGACAAACGCTGGCTAGATTCATGTTTTTCAAGGAAGAATACAACATGGGAGCATCTGTGTCCCTTCCCATGTTATGTTTCTCCCTTAGGACAGGTGCTCCCTCTGTCTGGAGTCTGCCTTTTGGCATGGTAGAGTGCCTTTATGAAAGCAGGCCAGTGTGTGGGTTGGACTAGAAGAGTCAAAACTCAGGGGTTGTGGTTTTTGTTTATGCCGTACTTTTTTTTTTCCTTGCAGAATGACAGTTTTTGATGTTTAGCAGTTGATTTTTTTTTTTACTCACATGTTGGTAAAGTATTTGATTTAATGTCTGCAAGTAAAGGGACCTTGCTAATTATCCCCTCAGAATATTTGGATATTTATGGGACTGGAATGTTGTTAATCATAGTCTATTAGAAGATGTTCTGGTTTTTATATTGTACTCTTTTTTAATGATTCTTAATTAGCTGTTTTTTTCTTTCAGCACTTTGAAATGGTTTTTCCTATCTTCCATTGTTTTTTAGGTCTGCTGTCAGATTGTATATGATCTGTAGAGAATATTTAAATTAAAAATAAAACTCCATTGTTAGAGACCAAGTGTCTATATTTTTAAGAGCATCTGGGTTCTGCTCATTTTGCTCATAATTTGACTTAATGCACATCTCTGTCCCTTTTGACAAAGGTTGTAGAACTCATACTTGCCATCTCTTTGTGCATCGTTGTGGATTTCCTAAAGCTTAGGTGATTTTCGTTCAGGATGGCATCCACTTTATTTTATGAAACACTATCACACAAGTACCACATATGTTCAGATAATTGCAGTGCTTCTCAACAAATTTGGAATTGGTACTCTTTTTTTTTTTTTTTTTAAATAAATAAAATTTATTTATTTATTTATTTATTTATTTATTTATTTATTTATATTTGGCTGTGTTGGGTCTTCGTTTCTGTGCGAGGGCTTTCTCCAGTTGCGGAGAGCGGGGGCCTCTCTTCATTGCGGTGCGCGGGCCTCTCACTGTCGCGGCCTCTCCCGTTGCGGAGCACAAGCTCCAGACGCGCAAGCTCAGTAGTTGTGGCTCACGGGCTTAGTTGCTCCGCGGCATGTGGGATCTTCCCAGACCAGGACTCGAACCCGTGTCCCCTGCATTGGCAGGCAGATTCTTAACCACTGCGCCACCAGGGAAGCCCGGTACTCTTTTTTTAAAAAATTAATTAATTAATAATTTTGGCTGTATTGGGTCTTCATTGCTGTGTGCGGGCTTTCTCTAGTTGCTGTGAGCGGGGGCTTCTCTTCGTTGCGGTGCGCAGGCTTCTCATCGCCGTGGCTTCTCTTGTTGCGGAGCACAGGCTCTAGGTGCACGGGCTTCAGTAGTTGTGGCACGTGGGCTCAGTAGTTGTGGCTTGCAGGCTCTAGAGCGCAGGCTCAGTAGTTGTGGCGCACGGGCTTAGTTGCTCCGCAGCATGTGGGATCTTCCTGTACCAGGGCTCGAACCAGTGTCCCCTGCATTGGCAGGCGGATTCTTAACCACTGCGCCACCAGGGAAGCCCTGGAATTCATACTCCTTATATCAGGGTTTGTCGATAATAATCAAGAGGAAATTTTAACTTGTCACTATCACGTTATCATTGGAGGGATAAAAAATCCTCTGAGGGTTCTAATGTAGGTTTCACTGGTGGAAACTGGAATCACCATGAACAGTGCTGGGCTGTTGCTAAAGTAAAGGCCCTGCCCTGATCTCTTTGTCTCTTGTGTGTAATCTTCTAGATAAGACTATTGTTTCTTGTTGTCTAATGCCAACATTAGAGCTTTAGGGATTGATGTGTTTGCTGTGACTGCTTATTGACCATTTCAACACCAGTTTCTTGGTCCTGAGTGGGTGACCTGTTAACTCCTTGCCTTTTGCCATAGGATTTTGGCATTGGAGAAGCTGGGTGCTGTCTTCAATCAAGTAGCCTTTCCACTGCAGTACACACCCAGGAAATTTGTCATCCACCCTGAAAGTAACAACCTTATCATCATTGAGACTGACCACAATGCCTACACTGAGGCCACAAAAGCTCAGCGGAAGCAGCAGATGGCAGAGGTAATGCATTTAACCTTCAGGGTTCAATAAAAAGGCATTCCTGTGAAATTGTGTTGAAAAGTTTAAACCTCGGTGTAATTGATGGCTGTAGTCTTTGTTATATTTGAAGATCCAGGCTCTTTTCAGGTCTTTCAAGCAGAGCCCTTTGCCACAGTCCTTGGTTTTAGAGGCTTTCTTGTGACTTAGGACTAAAACGCTGAGCTGGGTTTATTCAGTATTCAGCTACTTCTCTGGAACGGTTCTTCAGTCCTGGAACTTCCAAAACAGTCTGTTTCCTGAATTTGGGCCCAGAGGAGACTGCTTTTGTATTCCCCACAACACCAGCTCCTTCCAGAAATCATTTCCCAGCAAAAAACAAATGGTCCCAACTATGTAAAACTGTATCTGGCCTAGAAAAGAGGAAACAAGTAGTCTTAGCAAGAGAAATCAGATGGGTTAGATAGAAAAAAGGTGTTTTCATCTCATGTTTCTCAGACCACCAGGCAAGTGTTCGCCACAGCTGATGTTAGTTCTTTAGTTTCCCCTTAATGATCTTTCCTCTTCCCCTTGTCTGTGTGCCTCTCCCTTTGATCCTGATTTTGGTGGACAGACTTGGCTACTTTGTGTACTATGAACACTCCCTGGAGGTGTTCTTGCTACTTGTCCACTTCTCACCGAGCACCCACCTCTGAACACACCAACTCTCCCTTGGTTCTTTGGATTTAGGAAATGGTAGAAGCAGCAGGGGAGGATGAGCGAGAGCTGGCTGCGGAGATGGCAGCAGCATTCCTCAATGAAAACCTCCCTGAGTCCATTTTTGGAGCTCCTAAGGCTGGCAATGGACAGTGGGCCTCTGTGATCCGAGTGATGAATCCTATTCAGGGGAACACACTGGACCTTGTCCAGCTGGAACAGAATGAAGCTGCTTTCAGGTAAGGAGCCCAGTACATACAGAGTTTTGAAGACTGGAATGGGAATTCTCTGGGCTGTGACTAATACCTGACTCCTGATTCTTTCTCTGTAAATGCAGTGTGGCTGTGTGCAGGTTCTCCAACACTGGCGATGATTGGTATGTGCTGGTGGGCGTGGCCAAAGACCTGATACTGAACCCCCGATCTGTAGCAGGGGGCTTTGTCTATACCTACAAGCTCGTGAACAATGGGGAAAAACTGGAGTTTTTGCACAAGGTAGGAACCAGCTAGTGGTTTTCCTGGTTCTTAGGTCCTACTAAACTTTCCTACTTTTGTGTAAGTTGTGGATCAGGTCTTTCTGATCCATCTCTTGGTGGCACATGGAAAATGCTCCAGTGAAGCTCCGCTGCTTGTTGGTCCCACATCTATTTCTATGGGGAATAGATCCATACTGAAGTAGCCCCTTGTTTTCTAGTTTTACTAAGTAGGTAGCAGTTTGTGACCAAAATTCAGTAGTTCTAACGAATTAACATTCTTGGGGCAGGGGTGACGGTGTGGATTTCTGTTTAATGGTTACATAGTTTCCCTTTGGAAAGATAATAAAGTTATGGGGATGGATAGTGGTGATGGTTGTACAACACTGTGAATATGCTTAATGTTACTGAACTATATACTTGAAAATGGTTTAAATATTAAGTCATGTGTATTTTACCATAATTTTTACTTTTTTTTTTTTTTTAATTTATTTATTTATGTTTGTGTTCGGTCTTCGTTTCTGTGCGAGGGCTCTCTCTAGTTGCGGCAAGCGGGGGCCACTCTTCATCGCAGTGCACGGGCCTCTCACTATCGCGGCCTCTCTTGCTGCGGAGCACAGGCTCCAGACGCGCAGGCTCAGTAATTGTGGCTCACGGGCCCAGTTGCTCCGCGGTATGTGGGATCTTCCCAGACCAGGGCTCGAACCCGTGTCCCCTGCATTGGCAGGCAGACTCTCAACCACTGCGCCACCAGGGAAGCCCTACCATAATTTTTAAAATAGAAGAAATTCCTGTTCTCTTTTCCACACTGACAGCACATGAATGTGATTTCTCCAGGCGTCCCACAAGGGGAGTGTTCTCTAGGAAATAGTTACTTCACAGAGGCTTCTTTGTGCTATACTCATTGTGTCTCCCTTACAACTAAGATGTCCCTTAAACTAGCATTTCTTTCCCCTCCCTCCATGTCCCACAGTCACTTTTCTGATATTGAGGCTTCACTTTTAGTTAATGGTGCCAGTTGAATTCACATGGGTTCTGAAGTGTTCATCAGGCACCAGGACTTCTTTTCACTTGTGGCATTGATCCACTTGCGGAAGTGGAGTGTTTACCCAAACACCCTGTTTATATTATAGAGACTGTTGTATGTATGGTTTATTTTCTCTGAGCAAAAGGTGATCACTTGCTGTCTGTCTTCCTGACAGATGCCTGTAGAAGGCATTTTGGGTTGAGGGGGTATGGCTCTATGTTTTAATAGCTGCATAACCTGTTTTTCCTCTCACAGACTCCAGTGGAAGAGGTCCCTGCTGCCATTGCCCCATTCCAGGGGAGGGTGTTGATTGGTGTGGGGAAGCTTCTGCGAGTCTATGACCTGGGAAAGAAGAAGTTACTCCGAAAGTGTGAGAACAAGGTAAACACGTTGGTAGAGGGCCCAAATGTAGCTAGTGAGGAAGGAGGAGACCCTGGTGGGGTGGTGGACAGCAACTGTTAGAATCATCTGTCTTTATCAGGACCTTCTTTGTCTTCCAGTGCCAGGTGAAGAACTAGGCCCTTGAGACTTGAGAAGGGGAGGAGTAGGTGGGTTTCTTGACTTCTTTACACTAAGAGCCAGATTTCTCTCCTTGCTTCTGCAAGGAATTTAACTGTGGCAGGCATATATTTCCACTGTATTAAAACCAGTTAGCTCTTTTTCCCACCTTCTAGGAATTTATTGCTGACTCCTCTTCTTTGGTGTGTGCCATTCTTCAGACCATATATATGCTGCAGTCATGGTAACCTGGACTTTCTGTTGATTCTGCACCCCAAGGTTACACCCATTGCTGTCCTTGTTTTTCCCAGCATATCGCCAATTACATCTCTGGGATCCAGACAATTGGACATAGGGTAATTGTATCTGATGTCCAGGAAAGTTTCATCTGGGTCCGCTACAAGCGTAACGAGAACCAGCTTATCATCTTTGCTGATGATACCTACCCCCGATGGGTCACAACAGCTAGCCTCCTGGACTACGATACTGTGGCTGGGGCAGACAAGTTTGGCAACATTTGTGTCGTAAGTTGATGTTTACTTGGGTTACAGTGATGTATAGGAAAGCTGACCCAGTTTGTGGTAAAGCCAAGGACCCAAGACTGATCTCCAACATGGAAAGTAAAAATGGGTATAAAATTCTTTTAAGATTCCCCTACCCACACCCCATTCACCTCCCTCCTCCCCATGCAACATGATTTAATAATGATAGATTTAGTTTGAGCTAAGGACTAATATTTATTTTTACTTTTTGCCAAAATTTTGGCTTATCTTTTAAAGCCCAGTCTGGCTTTTCTTGTTCATGTTCTGTGGTCTCCGTTTTTGCTCTTTAGTTTTTTGTTTTTTGGGTTTTTTTGCTTTTGAGTTTGTCACTCCTCGGACATCAGAACAGGTGCAGGAGACTTGGGCTCAGGCCTCTGCCAAATTCGGGGCCCCAAGGTTTGCGTGCAAGGACCTGGGGCAAACGTTGCTTGGTGACTGAGGTAAGTAGGTTCAGGACCCAGCCCTGTGATTTGTGTCACTTCATTGTAGGTGAGGCTCCCACCTAACACCAATGATGAAGTGGATGAGGATCCCACTGGAAACAAAGCCCTGTGGGACCGGGGTTTGCTCAATGGGGCCTCTCAGAAGGTAAGATTGCAGAAGGGACCGCAAAGGAGGGGCACAAGCCTGTGTAGTACATTCTTTATGACCCTCACCGAGGAAACATTTCTTTAGTGAATTATCCACAGTGCATGTGACTATGTTGAGTGTTCTCCCATGCATGGTGGGTTTGACACAAGGTGACCAAGTTACTATCCCATTTTTATGACAATAGAATAGAAATTTTTCTGAGACATTTTAGCAGTGTAAATCTCTGCATAGTGGGTTCCTCAGAAAGGATGGTTGCACAGGTTCATTCCAGATACTAACCAGCTCTTCTCTGAAGTATGCCCTGGGCTTTACTGTTCTCCTGTAGACATATACTTCTGTATCTCTGGACTTTTAAAAATAGATCCATTTTAGAGGGCAAGCCTAGAGATTGCTGTTTTTTATACTTTTCTGTGGTTACCTTCTTTTTGCAAACTTGATAATTTAACAAAAAGGTTTTTTAGTTATAAATCAAAAATTATCTAACTTCAGCATGTTTGTGAGGGCATTAAGCTCTAAGTAAATGCTAAGGACATTTCAAAGTATTTTTAAATGTTAGTAATTTTTGAATTTCCAAAGGTGGTGAAATCTGGCCTTTGGAGGCACTGTTTGCTCTTGGGAATCTAGAACAGGCTCCTGAGGGCACATATAGTCACTATTCTGGTTTCAACTTGCAGGCAGAAGTGATCATGAACTATCACGTGGGCGAGACAGTACTTTCGTTACAGAAGACCACGCTGATTCCTGGAGGCTCAGAATCGCTTGTCTATACTACCTTGTCAGGAGGAATTGGCATCCTTGTCCCGTTCACATCCCATGAGGTGACATCTTCCACACTGGTCTGGCTTTTGCCTTCCCAAGGTTGTTTCTTGGTGCTAAATCTGCCTAAGAGGGCAATCCATTTTGTCTCCATCTGCAACTAGGAGTGTTGTGCAGTTTTTATAAGGTGACAGGAGTGCCTGGGGAGATAGGAATCTTGATTTTTTTTTTTTTTCCCCCTGTGGAAAGCCATCTGGTTTTATACTGTACCAGGGTTTCGTTAGTCAGAGGCTGAAGCCCCAGAACCAAACCCCACAGACCAGGAATGATGGGATGGTGTGGACTGGGCATGTAATGCCTCCTAGAGTCAGCTCTTGGATTGACGAGATTTGGTTTATGTAATTGCAACCGAGGAAGCTGTGGTTAGGAATCTGACTTTACAAACCATTCTTTGCATATGGTGTTTTCTCTCATGTTTTGCAAATACAAAGGGGTTTTCCTTCAGGTTTTAGCTACCTTGTAGCAGGAGAACCTGTGGTCATGAGGAACAATTAGATACTTAACATCTCCTTGCGTGGTAAAAATCAATAGCTTCTCTGTTCATTGTGCTTTGGAAACTGTAGACTAGCAGTTGAAATCACTTTTTTCTTTTAGTGACAGATTATTTGTTTCTTTGCCAGGACCATGACTTCTTCCAGCATGTGGAAATGCACCTCCGGTCCGAGCATCCCCCTCTCTGTGGGCGAGACCACCTCAGTTTTCGTTCCTATTACTTCCCTGTTAAGGTAGGTCTTTCTTGGAAACTCGAGTTGAAAAGGGGGATCCTCAGCACATTTAACCAGTCTTTTTCTCTGGGCCTCCCTCCTTAAAAATCGGAACAGTCTTGAATGAAGGAGCATTGAGGTTGTGGATTGATGGAGGCAGTAATGTGGGAGAGGAGTAGTTAGTGATATTCAGAGACCTCTTCCCTCAGGGCAGACCATAGCCAGAGGAAAGTTTTCACCCAGTTTTGCTAATCTGAACTCTGGCTACTAAGGGTCAACTTAGAGTAGTATTCCTGGCTCTGTAAATGTAGTTCAGGTATCTGAGGGAGAATAAAATGCTTTCCTTGCAGTTGCTGCTTTAGCATGTGTCATTTTCTTTGGGCATCTAACCTTTTTCTTACTCTCATTTTTCCGTGCCTTAGAATGTGATTGATGGAGATCTCTGTGAGCAGTTCAACTCCATGGAGCCCAACAAACAAAAGAATGTCTCTGAAGAACTGGACCGAACCCCACCTGAGGTGTCCAAGAAGCTTGAGGACATCCGGACTCGCTATGCCTTCTGATCCCTTCCTTTTCCTGTGGGGCTTGTCAGAGACTTTATTTCCCTCACCACCTGGCTCTGAATCCATGTGACAGAAGAAGGGTGGCTGTATAATTAAGACTTTGTAATATTAAAGCGAGTAGCTCTTCCCCTGGAGTGACTGGTTTCCCCTAAAATTGGCACTGAGATTTGCTACACTTCTCCTTGCCTGGTACATAATACATTGCCCCCAGGTTCCGGTGTGGAATACAGTGTCCCTTTTCCCAAAGCTTTCTTGCATTGATATTTTTGGCTATCCTCTCTACTTTTGTACACACTCTTAATTTTTAACTGGTTTATCTGTAAATATAGTTTTGTATGATGTTATCTTTGTGGGAGGCGGGAGACAAGCTGAGGTGGAGACCAGGTTGGATATAGTACAACTCCGGAGTTCTGCCACCCTGGAACCTAACCAGAAATACAAACCTAGCTTTTAAGGTGGCTGGTGTCCATGTGTCTTTTCTGAGAATCTAGGTGGGAGATGGGAGCCCAAGTTGGAGCAGGAAGAACTGAGTATCCTTCTTCCAGTTACCAACCTGGACCCTGTGGCCTCATGCTCCCAGCTCTGTGATGGTTTTTGGCTTTCTCTAGTCTTTTCTACTATGCAGATGAAACTTGGGCTCGATGATAATTATATAGTCATCCATACCTCTTCCCATTGGATAGTGAGGAAGGGTGGCTGGTTTCTTCTTCCCTGTTTTAGCTCCCTTCTACTTCGAAGCCTTAGAGTGAAGGATTTGTCATGAATTCCAGCTGCCTAGTCTCTTAATAGATGCTCCTTTTACTTCCACAGCTCCTGAAATGATCATTTGCCATCTGTCTACTAGGAAGGATCAGTAAGTACAGAAGAACCTGCCCTTGGGAATAAAGTCAGTACATGTTGTCCCTTTTTAAAGGCACATGGGTAATGGGGTCGGGGGTGGGGGGGCCTGTCTTCAACAGACATCTTAGGCGGGCTCTGGAGGGCCTTTGGAGTATGTGGAGGCAGCAGCTGGAAGTGACCCAGTCTCAAATGTTCCAATTCACACTTGAGAATTCAGCCTTCCCCTGTCAAACTGTGTGGGAAGCCTTAATGTTCCAGGCAATCCGTCAGCTTCATTGAACATGGAGAGGCCTGAGTCATTTCTTTTCTGAGTACTTCACAGAGTAAAACGCTTTTTTGTTTGTGTGCTCAGCACTTCCATTGAACAGATTCTCTGGCAGGCACTGGGTTAGAGTCAGGAATGGAGGTGGTTAGATACAATCTTTGACCTCTAACAGCCCACATTCCAAGTGCAGAGAGGGTTCCTGATGCTATCCCTGGAACTGTGTATCTCTTTAATCACAGCTTGGTTTTGGATCAGTCAGTAGAGACCTAAATTTTGCCAGGAATTGAATCCCTAAATTACACTTCATTTTCTCAGTTCATGGGTATACATAGTAGACAGTACTTTTGAATTACATTTGCATAGTCTAATTCCAGGGCTCATTTTTGCTGTGGCCCACCCCCAACTTAACTTGTTCCATTTAGCCTGTCAGATTGTATGATGTTGATGTGCAGTGGTATGAGAAACTCAGCATAGATATTTGAGCAGTGGCTCCTTGTTCCTAGCCTCTCCCCTGAAATACTTCTTCCTACAGTAGTAGGGGGGTTATGTAAGAACGGAAAACTTGATCTCTGTATAGAATCAGGAGTTGCCACCCTTTTTTTGTTTTTAATTATGTAGACAGCAGTTTATTGTCCAACCCAGGGGAGGAAGACACCACATGTCACTCAGGGATACTGCATGCCATCCATGCTAGACAACATGGGGGTTGCGTTCAGAAACCCAGTAAACAACTAGGGGCTTTGGGAGGCAGGCTTTGTAATATCAAGAGGGTGGAACTCCTCCTGTTCTTGTGGGAAGTTGTGATTGGCTTGTTTGAATAAACCCACAGACTGGCAAGGAGCTGAAACCTCCCCAGAGGTGGGCAGGAACTGTGCCTGGTCCTTTGATACAGAGGATTGTTTAGCTAGGGAACCTCATTCATGAGAACAGAGTGGGGAGGGAAGCTTGGCGATTAGGCCACTTGAAGCCCTTCTGATTTTATAGCATGAGATACTGGACCTTAATTTTAGATCTTATACCGTAACTGGGAATGTGTGGTCATCCGATTATTGCTCCACTGGAGAGCTACCAGTAGGCCAGGCAAGGGTGAATTTCACATTGGATCATCTTCTTGTGCTTCCAGTGTATTACAAGATTCTCTTCCATTCCCGGGGAAAATGATACAAACTCAGTGGAATTGTCAGAGAAATATGGGTGTGTATTGGAAAATGTTATCTGATAGATGACAGCAAATCATGAGCTAATATTCTGAGCATCGTGCTAAGCACAGTGAGAAATTCTCAAGGCTCGCTCAGCTGAACTTGACATTCTAGTAGGGGAGAGGAGGCTTATACATGTGAAATAATCAGCTGAATGTGTTTATAGTAGAAAGAGAATTAGAATCAGGCAACACGTCTGATCTGGTTGGGCCAAATAACAGCTGAGTGAATTTGGGCAAGCCATTGAAACTTCTGAGCCTTGGCTCCCACAGCTGTAGAAAGTGAAAGGAGAGATGTAATATATGCTGCACAGAAGTCTCTAAGTATGTATCCCAGCCTGACTTAAAACAACATCTTAGTTCCTCAGAATCCCAGCATTCATCAACAAGTCAGTGACCCTGTATCTCTTGGGAGTACAAACTGCATTTGTATGTTTGTTTTATTTTTTTCCCCAAATTTTCCTAATCATGAAAATCATCCCTTAGGCCACTCAATAAAAAATATAGATTCCTAGGAGTCTCCCCCTTAAGTCTGGAATGGAATTTGTAAATAAGTCTAGACATGAACTCACAGGCCTGAGTTCAGTCAAGTCTCTGCCTCTGATTAGATCCACGATTTTGGTCAGGCCAGTTGGCTTCTCGTGCATAATATGGAGATAAACAGGGTTGATGTCACAATAAAATGAGAGCATATACCTAAAACACCCAGCAGTCAGCCCAGCATGTTGTAGGTTCTTATTGATCCAAACCCCAGCCCTTAATACGTGGGGCTTGGATCAGCACAGCGAAGTCTTCCATTTTCCTTTAGGAGTCACCATGGATGTGGATCTCCTTCCCTTCCCACCCCTCACACATCACAGTGATGTTCTCTTTTCCCCTTACATTGCTTTACTTTTGATGTATCTGTTGACTTTGTCATGTTCTCCGTTGTGGCCAAATGGGTGCTGGATGAGATACGAGTTTTGAAGGATATACAGACAGCATTTCAGCTCCATTACTGAGGGGCCTTCTCTGGACTTGATTTCTCTGAATTCTCACAGCTGGAAAGGTTTTCTTTTCTCCAGTTTTATTGAGATATAATTGACATACATCATTGTATCTATTTAAGGTATACGTCATAATGGTTTGACATATATAGTTTAATTAAATCCATCATCTCTTAAATACAATAAAAAGAAAAAGCAAAAAAAGAAAGAAAAACTTTTCTTGTGAAGAGAACTCTTAGGATATACTCTTACCAACTTTCATATGTATCATGCAGCAGTGTTAACTCTAGTCATCACGTACATTACATTCCTAGTACTTATTTATCTTACAACTAGTTTATATCTTGACCACTGCTCTGATGTCCTGTCCTCCCATTCTGCCCCCCACCCCTTCCCTCACAAATCTGATCTCTTTTTCTGTGGGTTTCGTTTTTTGGTTTTGTTTTTTTAGATTCTGTATATAAGTGATGTTATACAATAATTTGTCTTCTTCTGTCTGGCTTATTTCACTTAGCATAATGCTCTCAAGATTTATCCAGTCCTGCAAATGGCAGGATTTCCTTCTTTATGGGTGAATAATATTACACACACACACACACACACACACATTTTCTTTATCCATTCATCTGTTGATGAACACTTAGGTTGTTTCCATAACTTACCTATTGTAAATAAGGCTGCTATGAACATGGGGGTACAGACGTTTCTTTGAGTTAGTGTTTTCGTTTCCTTTGGCTACATTCTCAGAAGTGGAATTGCTCTGTCATAAGGTAGTTCTGTTTTTAAGTTTTTGAGGGTTGTCCGTATTCTTTTCTGTAGTGGCTGTACCAGTTTACAATCCCACCAACACTGCACAAGGGTTCCCTTTTCCCCACATCCTCACCAGCATTTATCTCTCGTTTTCTTGATGATGCCCATTCTAACAGGGGTGAGGTGATTTAGCTCACTGTGGTTTGATTTGCATTTCCCTAATGACTAGTTTTGTTGAGCATCTTTTCGTGTACCTGTTGGCCATTTGTATATCTTCTTTGGAAAAGTGCCTGTTCAGGTCCTTTGCCCCATTTTTTAATTGGGTGTTTTGCTGTTGAGTTGTCTGAGTTCTTTATATTTTTGGATATTAACCCTTTATCAGATATATGGTTTGCAAATAATTTTTTCCATTCCATAGGTTGTCTTTTTTACTTTGTTTCTTTTGCTGTGTGACTTTAGTCTAATGTAGTCCCACTTGTTTATTTTTTATTTTATTGCTTGTGTTTTGTGTTTTAGGTGTATCCAGGAATTGTCACCATTGAGCTTTCTCTGCATATCAGTGGGTTTGCTTGTTCTCTGCAAAACAGGGCTCTGACAAGTGGAATTTTAGGAGCACAGGCACAAGGAATTAGGCTTGAATATGTTGAGACCAGTTTTGTCTAGTTCGTAGTTGTTGCTGTAGGACCTACAGAAAGTGTTTAGTAAGATTTAGTGATTGGATACGCTAAATTACAAATCCCATCTGTGTAAGTGTTAAGGGGACCACGTCAACTCCTTTGGTTTAGTTGTGCAACCAGGTAAATGGAGAACTCTGTCCTGTTTTGCAAAACACATTAGAGGATGCCTTAGAACTGAGAAGGAAGGCCACCCCACCAAGGCATTTGCTCTTGGTTATTAGGATTGCTCCCATTCTGCTGCTGTTAAATCTCTGCAATTTGGGTCTAAAAAAGGACTGAAAAGTTTTTAGCTGCCTCAACTTTTCCCTGACCTCAGGAGTGGAGGTTCCACAGATGTTGTTTCATTTGGAAGATCTTTTGCTATGAATAGCATTCCTTTGGGGGAGGGGGGTTCAAGTTGGACTGTGGATGGAATGTTGGCTTTTGTTTTTTTTAATGCTAGCAAGACAGCTGCTGGGGCTGGGAAATACTCTTGGGGTTCACTTACCTCATGGGGAGAGCTCTGGTCTCCAGAATCTGTGCTGCTCCCATGACTGCAGCCTCTCTTGAGGTTATTAGTGGGAAGCCAGAAATGTTGGGAGAATTCTTCAAATGAATCAATGTGGCTTTCAGTTTTTTTTTTTTAATTCCTAAATTCTGTTTCTATTCAAAATAGAAATGACATGTGTTTGTGTGAATCATCCACTTGCTCATTTGCATATGGAATATTGTATGTGAATATTTTTAAGTTTATTGCACCCTTAAAATATATTCAAGGGCTGTATCCAGAGCTCTGGTGCTGAAGTCAAACCTTGTCCAAAAAAATAACAATGTAGGGATACAGATGACTGGGGTACATGGGTGACGCTGTCTGGGGTATATGGGTAGGGAAGAAACACCTCTGTGGTCAGTGGCTGATTTATATTTGGGGATCTGATAACCCACTATGTGGGCCTTGTATGAAGTTTGAGTGAACTGAAATCAGTAGATACGGACTACACGGCACTCAAGAGAATCCCCTTCACCACTCTGCATTAGCGTCACCAAGAGCTTTTCTGTAGAAGCTTTGAAAGTCAACATCAAGAGATACGCCTAATACACTAGAAGATGGTGCTACATTCATTTATTCCACCAATATTTACTGAGCACCTACTGTGTGTTACCTCCTTGAATATCTGCTCTACACCCAGGAGTTTTTATAACTTAGCATGCTGTTTCTGTCCCTCTGAGTCTGGTGGTGAGGTTGAGTCTGCCAGAGAGCCTGGTGACAAATTTCACAGGAGCCTAAGGCCGATGTCTCTAGTTTTCTCAGATAAAACAGGCACAGCCTTGGGATTTCTGGGGAAAATCAGAAGGTCCCAAGTATGAAAAATGAGGAGGTGGAGAGTAGACAGCCAAAGATTTTAGGTCAGGAAGCTAGGAAATCTGTTGCAGTGGCTTTTCTGTTCTGCCCCAGATTACTCTGCTGGGGGTGTCTGGGCATCTGTATATTTCACAATCTGGTAATAATAATCAGACCTGGAAATCACTAGGTGGTTTCCATGAGAATGAGGGAACATTGCTTCTTGTTTAAAATGAAGCAAAAGAAAACACCAAGTTTGGAGGGGACACAAGGATGGGAGACTCAACTGGACGTAGCTAAAGGCCCCTGTCAGCACCAGCTCACCCTCTAAATCCAGCAGCTCTGTCAGCACCCAGTCAAGCTTGGCTGTAATCCCAGAGGCAAACCCACCCCAGTTCCCCACCTTTGTCTTTTAGAGTCTGGTCCTCAGATTTTTATCCCACAGGCCCACCCAGCAGAATTTACCCTTTTCTAACTGCAAGCAAAATCTCAGGGAATGAGAGTTGCTTTTGATTAGGCCATTTCTGGAGAGTTTTTACAAGTTAATAATTTGGGGTCATGAGTAAATGTGTATAAGCTACACATTTACTCATGACCCCAAATTATTAACTTGTAAAAACTCTCCAGAAATGGCCTAATCAAAAGCAACTCTCATTCCCTGGTGAAAAGTATTAGCATTTACTGTGAGTCATTAGGGGGTCTACTGCTGTTAACAAGGCACACTGAGGAATCTCTTGCCTTTAAGGAGCTGATGCTGCAACTGGAGAAAGGTGACTTAACATAAAGCAATCAGAAACAAGATCCCATCTGCCAAATGCCAAGTAGGAGTGAAGTCCATAGAAAGAACACTGGATATGAAGTCACATGACCTGTGTTCACCAGTCTCTAAGCTTGGTCTCAGCTTCCTTTCTGTAAAATGGGAGAATAAGACCAACCTCTTGTTACTAGGGGTCATAGTAACAGCAAAGTGCTTTCCACTGAGCTTCCAGGGTGTCTGAGGAGGTATGGCCACAGAACTTGGATCCAAAAGTGCTGGGAGAACTGCAGCCACTTCCATCTTGAATTGCAGCCCTATATGCGATGCTTTGAAAGAAAGGGGCATCATTCTAAGCCAAGAGGTCCTGGAGAGGGCACAGTGGAGTTTGTTCAGACTTCTGTGAGACCCCAGTGATATGCTGTGGCTGTACCCCCATCACCTCCACCCCACTTGCCCTCCCATGGGCTGCTTGACTACTATGAATCAGCTTGGTAGAAATACAGCAAGGCCTTGCTGACGGTGTGGCCAGTGTAGTCACAGCCTTGGGCACAGGGGTGGGAAATTAGCCATAGCACATTCCAGTGTGGGCGTTATTGTCCTGCTGGAAGTTCCAGTGTGGGCATTATTGTCCTGCTGGCCAAACCAGGAATCTGGTTTTGTCAGTCCAACTGAGAAACCATTTCTTGGGAAACTTTTCTTGAACAACTACTTTTGCCAGGCATTGACATTCAGAATAATATATGCTAACATCTTCTAGGCCAGCATTTCCCAAACCAGGTGCTGTGGAATCCTAGATGTTCATAAGGGACTCCTTAGTAAAGGATTCTGTGCTTGCTTTCAGGGAAACATGCAAACTATCTTGGGTAGTTTGATGCCTTGAGCATAGCCCTTCCCCTGTCCCTTGCTCTCTACTTGTCTGCTGGTGGGGGAACTAAAGGATTCCTTGAGGGAATTGCCTGGTTGTCCAGTGGTTAGGACTCGGCGCTTTCACTGTCGTGACCCGGGTTCAATCCCTGGTCAGGGAACTAAGATCCTGCAAGCCGCACAGTGCGGCTGAAAAAAAAAAAAAAAGGATCCCTTGGGGAATTGGCCCACCCCTAAATATTCCAAATATAGTCTAAGTACATTAGGGAGCTTGTTAGAGATGGAGCTCCCCCTTAAGTTCCCACAGAACTGTGCTAGCAGAACCATTCTCAGCTTTCTGATGCAGGCAAAGTGAGAGTGACCCTTGTCCTTGGAGATCGGGTTGAGCAAAGGACCTCTCTTTCATGTCATCAGGAACTCCCACAAGTGCTGTGCCAGATCGCGTATTACACCAGGACAGGCCAAGTCACGTAAGGAAGGAAGCCCTCTGGCTGTGTGATCTTGGGTTAGATACTTCATCTCTCTGGGCTTATGTCTCCATCTGTAGACTGGGTAATTGACTGGTCCTCGACACTGATGATATTTATCAAAGGCCTTTTCTCCATCTAATGTTTGTCCCCCTATGTACACATGCACTCCAGTCACTACCACATCACCCAGTTTTAGTAAGTTTTGTAGAAGGGTTTTTGTCAGAATAAACGTGTTCTGGAGAGGCACTGGGGTAGCCCCTTAAAATGACCTAGCCTGTCTGGGAGCCAAGACTTGGTTCTGCAGACTCCCACCATTAACTTGCCACCGTTAACTTGCCAGGCGCACTTGGTCAGAAGAGTTCCGGTCTGATCGTCTGGGTTTGTGGCCCCCTCCTACTCCACTCTCCAAGGCTGGCTGGGGCCACGTGGCCCTGCCCCGCCCTTGCTGGCTCCAGTTTCTGAGTCAGTTGCAGTGGCCTGCTTTCCCCGCCCTTCCCATCAGTCGGGAAGCCTGGATTGTGGGCTGGGGGAAGCCACAGCTTTTCCCACCTGGCACCCACTGCCCCCAGCTCCTAGGTACCTGTTCCAAGCCCTAGAAAACTTCATCCTGGTATGTGAACAGGTAAGAAAGCGGTTGATTTTCTCTCACATGGTTTTCTTTGCCTGACTTGACCACCCCAATTTAGCTGCTTCCTTCCTTCACAGATCACAGCAAGAGGGATTTGAGCTAGACTTGAAAAACACAGTCCCAGAAAGAAGCTCTGAATTATGTCTCAGAAAAAGGGTGTGAATTCTCTGCTCTGGGTTTCTTTTTTAAACCTTTGCTTTCATCAGCCTTGTAGGAAAAAAAACATTCAAATAACCATAAAGCAAGTTGCTTCTCTCTGCGTTCCCTTCTGAGTTTTGTAAATCAACAAACCCACATTCTTAAATGGTTGTCATGGGTTACTGGGGGCTGTTCCACTGGATATTGCTTTAGTTCTTTAGACCTTAATGTACTATGTGCATGAATTATGTACATGAATTACCTATCAAAAATTTATTTAAAATTCTTTAATGGAAAGGAAAAAAATAAAATGGCATACGTGAGCCTTCCTCATTCAGTTGGTATTCTGAAATTAAAATGAAGTGTTCTGCTTTTACACTTTGCATTTATTCTAATAAATGCACATAAACCAACTAACTGTGATTTTTAAAGTCCATGTGGTATCTGCCACGTTAACAGCCCATTCCAGGATATGCAGCCTTTGTCCCTCAATTGTGAAATTAGATTGCTTCCAGGTGTTTTGCAATTAATAATTTGATTTTTATGGACAACTCTGGAAATAACTTTCTTTGTCTTTTAGATTTTTTTTTTTAATCTCTCCTTGGATTTTATTCTCCATCCAGAATAAATACTTGAGGTAAACCCAAGAACATTTTTGTATCTCAGCTCATGTTACACATGGGGTCAGCTCACTCATAATACTTTTCAGGACCATGATGGCATGAGGGAGTGGGTGGGTAACTTGTTTTCTCTGGATTTTTCAGGAAGTGGGATGGAGGCAGTCTAGAGCAGTGGTTAAGACTTGGCCTTTGAAGGCAGGCTAGCCTGGGTTTGTATGCGTAGCTGCCTGACCTTGAACTCTCACCTAATGACTTAAATTAGTTCACATGTAAAATACAGATTATAAAACTCCTTAGGGGTGTAGGAAAGGCAGAGATAGTATTTGTAAAGCAACATTGGTGCTTAAAAAGCACCCCTGGAAGGCTCTTTCAAACCTGGGGCTTTCTCTGGGCCATTTTGGAAGCTGGGTAGAGTTGAGAGTCATCTCAAGTGCATCTTTTTGACCCCTTCCCCTCTTCTAATTCAGCCACCTGTTAGAGGCTACTTGTTTGTTCTTTTTTTTTTTTTTTTTTAACTTGGGCCCCTGTCTCTGCTAAGGCTGGAGAACTGGGCATCGGGGAACTTGCGGTTCCGATCAGCCTCTTTCCAAAGGTCCCCCAGACTCGGCCACCTGCCATCAGATCTGGATGCCACCAGTCCCATCTCTTAGC
This sequence comes from Balaenoptera ricei, assembly GCF_028023285.1. NCBI lineage: Eukaryota > Metazoa > Chordata > Mammalia > Artiodactyla > Balaenopteridae > Balaenoptera > Balaenoptera ricei. The sequence continues at coordinate 50,495,614 of NC_082657.1, read as the reverse complement.
CACCTTCCTCAAAGGGCAGGTTTAAGGGATCACTGGACAGTGGAGAATTCCTTGGAAGTCTGTGGACACACCTTTTGTTCCCCACTCTGGTAGTTTGCTGGGAGGCCACATGGAGGCACAATGGAATACGCATAGGCTGGCTTCTAACCTGGCTGCACAAATTCCCAGCAGTAAAATGGGAATGTTAATACCTGTGCCATAGAATTACATGAGATAGTATAGGTAAATCAGCTGGCACTTAGGGGCCCATTACTGTGGAAGGTCAAGGCCATGTTCCAGAGCCTTTGAGAAAGTACTAGAATTAGCCATAAAAGGCAGGCAGAAAACTCATGTTCATTGCCTCAGTCAATAAACATTTATCGGGCTGGCTGGTCATGGTGCTGGAAACTAGGGAGAGATATTGGGTTGGCCAAAAAGTTTGTTCGGGTTTTTCCACAAGAACTTTTTAGCCAACCCGATATATAACACAGGCTCCCTGCTCTTGGTACAGGTGTACAGCCCATCCCAAGGGACAGAGGAGACTGACTGCAGCTGCCTGGGCACTTCAGGACAGCCCCTTGCTTAAGAAGGAAGCACAATCTGTTAGGCAGAGATGGGGAGGAAGCAAGAGTAGCAAGTGCTAAAGCCCAATGGCGTTTGGGAAAGGGTGGGAAGTTCAGGAGGGCTGCAAAAGGGAGCTGAGAGGAAGTGGTGGGGACCAAATTCTGAAGAACCCTGAAAGTCAGGTGAGAATTTGGACTTCCTCTCAAGTATATGGGGATTTAAGTGGCTTTGGGGATGCCTGTTCTGGCAGCTTTGGGGGTAGAGGATGATGTTGGAGGCCTGGAATACCCCCAGCCTTCCACCCCATTTCAGGGGCTTCGATGGTACCCAAGATAAATCATTGCAGAGAGTGGGATTCTCAAGACAGACTCGGCCTGGGGCAGCCTGGCCTGCAAGTTGGGGCCCAGGGTTCTGGGGGTTCTGGTCCCAGATTTTCTATGACCAGACCCAGGGTCTCCTCTCCTGCCTCAGCTGAGAGTTCAGGGCAGTCAGGTTTCTTACAGCTCTTGCCATTTGGAGGGCTGCAAAATGTCTCTGGAGACTGCATTCACCCTATCCCCCCACCCCTGCAACACTGTCCATGGTGGCTGTCCATGACCCAGCCTTGGCCTTGGGAGGAAGAGGCATCTGGTCTGAAGTGGACAGTCTGACCCCTTGACCCTGAGAGGCTCCATGGAAGTCTGAGAACTGTGGCCTCTAGCCCTGTGACAATCCCAGGGGGCTTCTGGGCTCCGACTCTCCTGCACGCTTGCCTGAGGGCACTGTTCCGCAACTGGGGGATGGTGTGCCCTGGAACAGGGCTGTGGACATCCTGGGAAAGTACCTCCCAAGCTTCCCAGGGGCTGCTGGGAGAGTTCTGTCTGTGCATCTCAGCCAGGAAGGGCTCAATAGCCAACGCCTGGAGAACCAGCCAGAACTTCCCCCTTGGGTCGATCTCAGGTGATGAAGAGGTGGATGAGTGGGGATGTGGCTACAGTTAGCAACGTTGAGGTCAAGGTGAAGAATTTGAAAGGCCAAAGAGATGTGGACTTGCCATTGTGGACAGCTATTCAGAAAGGTCAGGCCCTGCTCTTCAAGCTTTCTTGGTGCCTGTTATCTGTCGTAGCCTGAGAATGTCCACATTCTGGCCCAGGACTCTTAACCACATCCAAGCCCCCATTTCTGACTTTATCTAGCACCCACAGGTCTCCTCAATCTTCCCTTGCCTACTGCCACATCTGCCTTTCCCTCTTTCCCAAGAGCTAGAACTTCCCTGCTTCTTTGTCTTCCTACTTTCTCAAATCATTAACATCTCTTCATAAGCACTCTTTAACCATCTTAATCATTTTTTAGTGTATAGTTCAAAGGTATTAAAGTACATTTACATGGTTACAAAACAGATCTCTATGACTTTTTCATATTGTAACACTGAAACTGTACCCATTAAACAATAACTCCCCCTTTCTCCCTCCAGACAGTCCCTGGCAACCACCGTTCTACTTTGTTTCTACGAATTTGACTACTCTTAGGTACCTCACATAAATGGAATCATACAGTATTTGTCTTTCTGTATCTGGCTTATTTCACTTAGCATAATGTCCTCAAGGCTTATCTGTGTTGTAGCATGCATCAGAATTCCCTTTTTAAGGCTGAATAATATTCCCTTGTATATATACCACATTTTGTTTATCCATTTATCTGCCAATGGACACTAGGGTTGTTCATGTTTTAGCTGTTGTTACTAGTGCTGCTATGAACATGGGTATACAAATATCTCTTTAAGACCCTGCGTTCAATTCTTTGAGGTATATACCTGGAAATGGAATTGTTGTATCGTATGGTAATTCTGTTTTTAACTTTTAGGAACCTCCATACTATTTTTCATGGCAGTTGCAGCATTTTACAATCCTACCACAAGTGCACAAGTGTTCCAGTGTCTCCATATCATCGCCAACACTTGTTATTATCTGGGTTTTTGGTAGTGGTCATCTTAATGGGTGTGAGGTGATATCTCACTGTGGTTTTGATTTGTGTTTTTCTGGAGATTAGTGATGGTGAGCATCTTTTCATTTAGCTGTTGACCATTTGTATGTCTTCTTTGAAAAAATATCTACTCAAGTCCTTTGCCATTTTTTAATCAGCTTATTTGATTTTTTTGTTGTTGAGTTGTAGGAGTTCTTTATATATTCTGGATATTAACTCCATATCGTATTTGCAAACACTTTCTTCCATTCCATAGGTTGCCTTTTCACTGTGTTGCTGTGTCCTCTGATGCACAAAAGTTTTCAGTTTTGATGTAGTTCCATTTGTCTATTTATGCTTTTGTTGCCTGTGCTTTTGATATCATATCTATGCAGTCATTGCAAATACAATGTCATGAAGCTTTTTACCTTTGTTTTCTTCTAGGAGTTTTATAGTTTTGGATCTTAAGCCTGTGTAAGCATTTAATAGCTTTATTGCTTTTATGATATGTGCTTATTATAAAAAATACCAACAATTCAGAAAAGCACAAGAAGAAGAGAAAATCTCAATCCCACTCCCCAAAGGTAACCACCCCCAATAATATTTTACTGGGCAACTCTTCAGACAGTGCCTTACTTCATCACTCCTCAAACTGTAACCTGCACATGAATCACCTGGAGATTTTGTTAAATTCTCATTACAAAGGCCTGGGGTGGGCCCAAGACTCCACAAGCTCTTAAGTGATTCTACTGCTATTGATCAGGAAACCATACTTGGAGGAGCAAGGGTCTGTAAGTATGCACGCACACAGCTCTATGTCCTATGGGATCATCTATACTTGACTTTCTTTTTTTTTTTTTTAATTTATTTTATTTTTTTGGCTGTGTTGGGTCTTCGTTGCTGCACGTGGGCTTTCTCTAGTTGTGGTGAGCAGGGGCTACTCTTCACTGCGGTGCGCGGGCTTCTCATTGCGGTGGCTTCTCTTTGTTGTGGAGCATGGGCTCTAGGCGCATGGGCTTCAGTAGTTGTGGCACGTGGGCTCAGTAGTTGTGGCTTGCAGGCTCTAGAGTGCAGGCTCAGTAGTTGTGGTGCACGGGCTTAGTTGCTCCGCGGCATGTGGGATCTTCCCAGACCAGGGCTTGAACCCGTGTCTCCTGCATTGGCAGGCGGATTCTTAACCATTGCGCCACCAGGGAAGCCCTCCATCATTCTTTAGAGTGGCCACGTACTATCCCATTGCGTGGTCGGATGGTATTCAGCTAGTTCCTATGGAAGAAGTTCAGGTGCTACCAAGTTATCACTGTTATAAATAATGCATTCGCAAACATCGTTGTCACCATGTCTTTGTTTACCTGAAGGAATTACTGTTATGGTGTTTATTTGTCTTTCTAGGAATCAGACCAGAACTAACACATTCAAATGTATTAGTCCTCAGAGTCACCTGGGGGACTGGACACTTAATCTCAAGTCTCTGCCAGCCCACCAATGGTGAGGGGCGGAGCAGTGTGGGATAGAGGTGGGACAAGTGTGGGGTAAGTGGAAGAACACATGGGCCTGGGAGGAGGCAGGGGTGGCCAGCACTGTCGGTGCCCACTCTTCAGCCAGGCAGTGTGTGTCTGGTGCTCATTTAATGTCCACAGCTCCCTGCTAGGTTTGACTTAGTCTCCCCCGTTTTACAGATGAAGAAACTGAGGTGCAGGGAGGACTCCTAGCTTCCCACGGTCACTCAGGCGTGATGAGGCAGTGCAGAGGACACACCCGACCCTGCATAGGTTGCTGTCACCTCGTGTGCCCCGCCTCGTCTCCCGAGAGGCCCTACCCTGCGCTCCAGCCTCTGCCGAGCCCCCGTCCCACCGGATTCAAGAGTCTGCGGGCTGCCCTGCGCTGCCAGGGCTGTCCCTGCTCTCGTGCAAGATAATCCAAGCAGCCACCAGCCCATCAGGCAGCTGTGGAGCGAGCCCCCGGCCCCTTCCCCGCTCCTGCCCTGAGAGCAGGGACCAACTAGAGGACACCTCCAGGCTGTCATCTCTGTGGGCCATGCAGGGTAAGGCCTTTGCTGAAACGATCCAGGGGCTGGGGTTAGTTTAGCACTCTGGGGCAGGGTGGGGGTATGTCCAAGGTCACCACCTCCTCCCTGGCCAGGGCTCCCTGGATGGAGCTCAGAGGATGTTGGAGGCTCCAGGGTGGTCACTGATCAGTTGGACTGCAGGGATTTGCCGGGATGGGAGCTGTTGAGAGCACTGGACAGGCTTAGACAGCCTGAGCTTGAATCCAAGCTCTGCCACGTGCTGCCTGTGAGACCTTGGGCAAGTCAGGGCACCTCTCCAGTCTCACTTTCCTCAGCTGTAAAATAGGAGTAAGCATAGGCTCTCCCTGTACCCTCTCACACCTATTAGGATGGCTACTACGTAGAAACAAAACAAAATAACAAGCATTGGCTGGGATATTGAGAAATTGGAACTCTTGTGCACTGTTGGTGGGATTGTAAAATGGTACAATCCATTTCCATGATACCGTGGAAAACAGTTTGGCAATTCCTAAAATAATTAAAACTAGAACTACCATATGACCCAGCGGTCCCACTTCTGGGTGTACACCCAAAAGAATTAAAAGTGGGGTCTCAAAGAGATATTAGTACACCCATGTTTGTAGCAGCATTATTTGCAATAGACAGAAGGGTAGAAGCAACTAAAGTGTCCAGTGACAGATGAATGGATAAACAATATGTATATGTGTATGTATACACACACACACACACACACTCTGGAATATTATCCAGACTTAAACAGGAAGGAAATTCGATGCATGCTACGACATGGATGAATCTTGAGGACTTTATGCTAGGCGAAATAAGCCAGACACAGAAAGACAAATTCTGTATGATCCCACTTATGTACGGTACCTAAGAGTAGTCAGATTGTAGAAATGGAAAGTAGAATGGTGGTTGCCAGGAGCCGGGGGGAGGAGGGAATGGGGGAGTTATTGTTCAATGGATTTAGAGTTTCAATTTCACAAGATGAAAATATTTCTGGAGATAGATGGTGGTGATGGTTGCACAACAATGTAAATGTACTTAATACCACTGACATGTACACTTAGAAATGGTTAAGATTTTATGTTATATGTATATCACTACAATTTTAAAACTTGGAGGAAAAAGTAGTATATGCCTCACAGGGGTTTTGTAAGAGTTGAGTGAGGCAAGTGAATGTGAACTATTATTAATGTCAGATCTGGGAACATCCAAGACTTTTTTTGCCTCATGGACCCAGGCATTGGAGGAGATTTGTGTATCCCTGTGGGGAACAGTTGTGCCATTCTGCATGAGATGCTCAGGATGGGGTTCAGGGGAGACTTCTGGAGGAATGACAGGCCCTGCTCAGAGGGTTCCTAGCATTTGTGGGATGGGTAGATTCCAGACATCGGAAAGTCCCTGGCAAAAAATCACTTCCACTAAGGGGCAGTTTGCAGGGAGGAGATTTTAGCTCCGCCTAGAGGACTTGTGACCAGAGCTGTCCGAATGTGGAACAGGCTGCCTCATGGAGTGGTGAGCTCCCCGTTAGAGGAGGCATGTGAGGAGAGGCTGGGCAAGCTGTAGAGGAGACTCCTGCATGGAATAGGGGTGGAGTCAGAGGGTTTCCTAGGCTCTGCGCCTCTCTAATGTGATCCAGTCCAGGCAAAGTTATATGTAACAGGCCTGTGTAAAGGTGGGACCCAAGTAAGAGGGAGGGGGCAGGCAGGTGAGAAGGCTTGCTGCCAGCCTTCCCCTAAACAACAGTAATAATAGTTGCTGCCATTTATTCTGGGTACACACTGTTAAATGCTAAACCGGCTTGATCTCAGATCCTCACCACAACCCTGTATGGTGGTTGCTACAGTCATCCCCATTTTACTCCTGGGAACTGAGGCCCAGGGGTTAAATCTCCTGCCCAAGGTCAGCCAATAGGCAGTGAGCTGGAATTTGAAACTAGGAGGTCTGGTGCTAGCCCTCGCTGTTGTGTGGAAGTCTCCAAATCTGCCTCCGCAAGCTGACTACTCCCTGCCACCCTGCCCCTGGCCGATAGTTCCTGGGTCCTGACACTCTCACAGGTAGGGATTTAGCAGCTGCCACCTCCCCCTGTGCGTCCTTGCTGCCCCCCTCACTCTGGCTGGTTCCTCTGCGGAGCCAGACCCCACCTGCTTGGGTCTCCAGGGTTCAAGGATAACACTGTGCAGACAACACTGGCCTTATTGGGAGCCAGGCTCCTTGTCACTCAATGTCCCCCTTCTCCTTCTGTTAAACAGGACCCTCCTTGACAACTCTCTTCAGGGCTCCAAGTCTTTCCCATAGCTGTTGAGTTCATTCTGCCTTTTTTGCAACTGTGTTTTTTCCAGCCCAGCTCTCTGAGTGCCAAGACCTTGTCCACAGGATTCAATTTGTCCAAGTTCCCAGGCTAGCACCCGCAAGTCAATAAATGCTATCCCTAATGGTGGCAATACGGTGGCCTCCTCTGTCTTTGGAATTACAGAGGAAGCCCTGGCAGGGACGGCGATTGAGCCAGAATGACCCAGTTAGTGGGGATGCCATTCACACCTTATGAAGATGCAGGGAGCTACCGTTTAAAGACATCTCCATGCCAGGTAGGGTGCTAAGCTCTGTGCGGGCACTATCTCACCAAATTCACACAGAGCCCAGGAGGTGAAGAACTGCAATTTTCCCATATTACAGATGAGGCAACTGAGGCTTGGAGAGGTTAAGTCACGTGTTCAGAAGCTCGGATCTTTCTCTCTCCCCATTGCTGCCTTGGAGGCTTTGCATTGGTAGCTGATCCGATAGCAGTAATATTAGTGCCACTTGCTGCTTGGTGGAGAAGTCGTACATTTAAGATTGCTCTCCTCCTCCCTCCTGGTACCCTCACTGCCACCCTAGGAGTGGGCCTGGGTAGTGGTATTTTGTGGATGAAGAAGGTGATTAGGGGCTTCCCATGGTCCCATAGTGGAAGGGGTACACCAGAGCAGGGTGGTGATCCTTCTGGCCCCCCTTGCTCTGCAGGCCCCTTCCCACCTCCACTGCACTGGGTCTCAGGCTATGTAGCCCTCCTGCTTGTCTCTTTGGAGGGTCTGTCCCAGGCCCCAGTGAAGCGGTTCTGCACAGAGCCAGCAGACCAGCTGGCCCAGCAGAGGCTGGGCTGGGGCCAGGTGCTTTCCAGCATCTTCCTGCAGCTGGGAAACCTTTCTTGGATGACATCTCTGCAGAGGGTGCCTCCTGGTCCTACTTGCCCTGGTTCCCCTCCCAGTCAAGAGAAGACCACTCTTCTCCCTGTCCGTGGAAATCACATAGGCAACATAATTTTTGACTGTCAGGCTGCAGCAACGGAGTTCTGGAACCTGTAAGCCTATAAGGCGTGACTGTTAACCCCAGAGGAGGAAGCTGAGGCTGGTTCAGAATCTGGGACTTAAACCCTGGGCTGTCTGCTGGCAAAGCCCATAACATTGACTGAATAATTTTTATTTTATAATTTTTAAGCTTTTAAAAAGTAATTAGTGGGGTTTTTTTTAGGACAGTTTATCAATAGATTTACAGAAAGATTGAGGAGAAAGTATAAAGAGCTCCATATGGCCACCCTACCCCAGTCACACAGTGCCCCTTGTTATTAACATGTGTTATTAGTGTGGTTTGTTACAATTGATGAATCAATATTAATACATTATTATTAGTATATTAAAACATTATTAAAGTTCATAGTCTACATTAGGGTTCACTCTTGGTGTTGTACATTTATGGATTTTGACAAATATATAATGAAATTGTGACAATGTCAGAATAGTTTCACTGCCCTACAAATCCTCTGTGCTACACCTATTCATCCCTCTCTCCCTGCATCCTCTGACAACCACCAATCTTTCTGCCATCTCTGTAGTTTAGCCTTTTCCAAAATGTCATACAGTTGGAATCACACAGTATGTAGCCTTTCCAGATTGGTTTCTTATACTTAGAAATATGCATTTCCAGTTCCTTCATATCTTTTTGTGGCTCGATAGCTCATTTCTTTTCAGTGCCTAATAATGTCCCATTGTATGGATGTACTATAGTTTATTCACTTATTAAGGGATATTTTGGTTGCTTCCAGCTTTTGGTGCTTATTGGTAAAGCTGCTATAAACATATGTGTGCAGGTTTTTATGTGGACATAACTCTTCAACTCAGTTGGGTAAAAAGAGCATTACTACTGGATCATATGGTAAGGCTATGTTTAACTTGTAAGAAACCACCAAACTGTCTTCCAAAGTGGCTGTACCATTTTGCATTTCCACCAACAATCAATGAGTGTTCCTGTTGCTCTACTTCTTGTCAGCATTTAGTAGTGTAAGTTTCTTGGATTTTAGCCACAAAGTAATAGGTGTATAGTGCTATCTCATTGTTGTTTTAAATGTAATTCCCTAGTGACATATGTTGTTGAGCATCTTTTCATATGCTTATTTGCCAACCATATATCTTTTTGGTGAGGTGTCTGTTCAGATTTGTTGTCCACTTTTTAATTGGGTTCTTTTATTTTTTCTTGTTGAGTTTGAAGAGTTTTTTGTATATTTTGGATACAAGTCTTTTATCAGGTCTTTCGTAAATATTTTCTCTTCATTTTCTTAGCTGTGTCTTTTGTAGAGCAGAAGTTTTAAATTTTAATAAAGTCTAACTTATTAATGTTTCCTTTTATGGATCGTGCTTTTAATGTACATAATAACTCATTACCAAACCCAAGGTCACCTGGATTTTCTCCTATGTTATATTCTAGAAGTTTTATTCTTTTGCATTTTACATTTAGGTCTAATATCCATTTTGAATTAATTTTTGTAAAAGGTATAAGGTCTGTGCCTAGGTTCTCTTTTTTTTTTTGGTATGTGGATGTCCACTCGTTCCAGTACCATTTGTTGAAAGGACTATCCTTTCTCCATTGAATTGTCTTTGCTCCTTTGTCAAAGATTAGTTACTTATATTTATGTGGGTCTACTTCTGGGCTCTCTATTCTGTTCCATGGATCTATTTGTCTATTCTTTTGCCAGTACCACACTGTCTTGTTTACTGTAGCTTTATATAAGTCTTGAAGTCAGGTTGTGTGTGTCCTCCAAATTTGTTCTTCAATATTGTGTTGGCCATTCTGGGTCTTTTACCTCTCCATATAAACTTTAGAATCAGTTTGTAGATATCCACAAAATAACTCGCTGGGATTTTGATTGAGATGACATTGAATCTATAGCTCAAGTTGGGGAGGACAAACATCTTAACAGTATTGAGTCTTCCTATCCATGAACATGGACTATCTCTTGATTTATTTAGGTCTTCCTTGATTTCTTTCATCACAGCTTTATAGTTTTGATCATGTAGATCTTCAGCATATTTTGTTAGGTTTATATCAAAGTATTTCATTTTGGGGGTGCTAATGTAAACGGTGTTGTGTTTTTATTTATTTATTTTATTTAATTTTTTGGCTGTGTTGGGTCTTCATTGCTGCACGCGGGCTTTCTCTAGTTGTGGCAAGCAGGGGCTACTCTTCGTTGCGGTGCATGGGATTCTCATTGCGGCAGCTTCTATTGTTGTGGAGCATGGGCTCTAGGCACGTGGACTTCAGTAGTTGCAGCACGTGGGCTCAGTAGTTGTGGCTTGCGGGCTCTAGAGCGCAGGCTCAGTAGTTGTAGCGCACGGGCTTAGTTGCTCTGCGGCATGTGGGATCCTCCCTGACCAGGGCACGAACCCGTGTCCTCTGCATTGGCAGGCAGATTCCCAACCACTGCGCCACCGGGGAAGCCCGGTGGTGTGTTTTTAATTTCAAGTAGATAATGTATGTGCACAGTAAAAAAAAAAAAAATCAGGGACTTCTCTGGAGGTCCAGTGGTTAAGATTCCATGCTTCCACTGCAGGGGGCATGGATTTGATCCCTGGTCAGGGAACTAAGATCCCACGTGACGCACGATGCAGCTGGAAAAAAAAGAAAAAATCAAAAGATACGATTGGTTTACAGTGAAAAGTAGCTTCCTCTCCGTATCCCATTCCTTAGGACTCTGTTTTCATCTGTCCAAATACAATCACTGATACTAGGTTCTGTGGGTCCTTCTAGAGATTGACATACATACTCAAGCTCGTATTTATATTTATTATTCATTTGACAAACATCCATGAGCATTTACGATGGGCCAGGCGCAGGAGATGGGGCAGAGAACAAAAGGAAGTCCTGCTCTCATGGAGCTTACATTTGTTGCAGTTGGCATCACCAACTAGATCTCCAGTCCTCACAAGAACTCTGCCCGGCAGGTATTATCCCTGTGGGAAGGGCTCAGGATTGAAGGAGGACTCTCTGGGGCCAACCAAATTCTCCAAGAGCTCAAGCAGAGAGGCTGGTCCTGCCAAGAGCTAGGGGCAAGGCTGCTCAAGGCCAGAAGAAGCAGGTTCTTGAAGGGAGGGCTTCTTGCTAAGGCAAATGGGTGGAGATGAGGAAGAGGTGAGGAGGCAGCTAAAGGAGGCTGCCAGCCCGGTCTGGAGCCAGATTCATATCAGAGTAATGACTTGGAAGCCCTCCTATTCCCAGATGGCTGCATTTTAATTCCTTAGTTTTGTTTCCTCTCGGTTTCTTCTTAGACACATTCTTCTGGGGTCGAGTCTAACCTTGTCTGGCTGACCTCAGGAGGAAAGGGATTTATCTATACTGTGAGTAACCCTGCCGGGGGAGTGATCAGGGTGTCCCCAGAGGTGTAGAGGGAACTGTGGTCATGAGAGGTTATGATTAAGAGCCGGGGAGAGGCAGTCAGCTGCTGGGATCAAGATGTCTGAGTGGCAGATGTGGGCCAAGTTGGCTTTCCCGCCTGGGTCTCCCTCCCAGGCTGGAGGTGACACTCTTAGACATGGCACTGGGCTCTCTGGCATCCTATTTCCCACGTCTGCCTCAGACACTGGAGCCAAGCCCTGCAGCCACATATATGGCACCCTCTACCCATCCCCCAGCCCAGCTAAAATTATTTGTGTCCATTTGCAATGAGGGTGGAGCTGTTCTTATCTGTATGTGTCATACATGTAGTAATAATAGTTCACCACTGACCAGGCTGAGGGCCAGTAACTGCAAATTTCATTTCCATTTTATAGATGAGGAAGCCGGAGCTCTGAAGCCAGATTACACTGCATTGCCTCCAGAGGGTCCCAGCACCCAGGGTGGCAGCACACACAGTTGGGGTACTTCTCCCCAGCTTGACACGTTTGTAAGTGCCTCACTCAGGCAGCTCAGGTGGTGCCTGATGTTGACCCTCCTGGCTGAGCTGAGCCTTTTCCTCTCTCTTAGATTCTTGGGTGGTTCTCTGGCTCCCACCTTCCCAAGTGGCACTGCTTTGGGCCATTTCTGATTATTTCCTAGGCGTCTACCTCTTAAAGTGGAGTTACCCCCTCACAGGGTTTAACTAGTTTTATGGTTCTTGTTACAAATCGCCGGGTAGGACCAATGCAGAAAGATTGGAGTATTTTATCAATGAGCATGTCTCAGACATATGTGTCTCTTACCAAATACATCTCTTTAATTCCTAGAGGCAGAATGGATTTACTTATATGGTGATTTACACTCTGTACAAATGTAAGCAATGTGCTCTTGAGCCCCTGCATCTGTTAGGTGTTACCAATTTTACTGAGTAGAGAATGATTCTTCATATAGCTGTACCTCCTGGGAATATACCAGGCAAATGCCTGGGTGGCTCCGGCCCTGAAGGGACAATTCTGTAAAGGGTCTAGGACTCCTTTCCATCTAGGCATGGCTCAAACCGCCTGGAAGGACTGTCCCCCAGGCCCTGCCAGGCACATGAACATCCAGTAGAGACTCTTTAGAGGTCACCTTCCTTCACTGCAGGGCTTGGAGGAATGGTTGTTGTCCTGGCCTCCAGCTCCGGCCTCCAGCTCATCTTGCCCATCAGTGTTCCCTGAGTGAGTGTGTTCACCAGGTCATTCCCCTGGTCACAACCTGTACTGGCTCCCTGCTGCCTGACACTCAAGAGCTGCTTGGTTTTCAAGGCCTTCTGTAGTCCTGTGTTGGCCTGCCTGACCAAAGTAGACTCCCATGACACCCTGATGCTGCTTCTCGGCTCCAAGACAAAGGACCTTCTCTGCTGTCCCGAGCATTTGCCATGTGGGCCTCATCTCCACGCTTTGTTCACTTTCTCCCCACTTCTCCCTCCTCAGTGTCTTCTCTTGTCCCCATTTTCCATCCTTCATCCTCTAGTTTAAGTCTCCTTCTCCTTGCCATGAAGCCTACTTTGATCACTTTGGCCAACTTTGATCCATCCCTGCTTCAAACACTTATTAAATTTATCGTCCATAAAGACTAGCCTTGAACCATTCTGTATATGTTCTCTCAGCCTGCCTCCAAGACCGCCAACTAGCCTGTGATTTCCATAAGGGCAGAAAACTGAATGCCTGAGAGTCTAAGATGGTTCTGGGCATACTGCCTGCTTACTAGCCATTAATAGCGAGACACTGTATATGGAAACATTCTGTAACTCTCAGACAAGGCACCAAGTGCACAATAGGGCTCTTAGTGTTACCATATTCCACTGATTCACACCTTTCCCCCACTCCCCACATTTTAACATCTCTGAAATCAGGATCAATGGCAAATCACAATTTAACTGATAGGTTTTTCCTCCTCTTTCTCAGTGTCATGTAAAATATTCGTGCATTTTACAATCCATTGTGCATTAGACTTGATGAAATAAGGCGTTACTGGTTGATGAGAGAATCTGCTGATAGCTGTTTCTGGATTGGACCTGGGAAAAAGCATTTGGGAGAAATGAGGGAATTCTGGGAAAGATGAAGGGACACAGGGTGAGGAGAGGATGCTGGGAAAAGTGGAGGATGCTGGGGGAGATGAGGGATGCTGGGAGAAGTGGGGAATGCTAGAAAAGGACGGGAGGGTACCCTATTGGGCCCAGAAGCTTCCTGAATCATTCTGAATTGATTCAGCTATTCCTTCCATATTCCTGTCCTCTGTGCATATGCTACTTCAGAGGCTGATTCACAGAGGCAACCTCTGGGTCCTGTCTCTGAAGTTGCAGGGTGCTCAGGTTACCCCTCCAGCTCCATATTCTTTTGGGCTTCATCCCATATGCTGGGCCTTCCTGGGCCTCACAGTCAGGCTCTTCCAGCTGCATAAAGCTGCTGGGTGGGGGAATGTGGTCTCCTTTTGCCTTCAGACTGCCCTCTAATGTAGAGCTATCAGCAAGGGCTTTGGGGTCAGACATATTTAGATTTAATGCTTGCTGTCCCATTTGCTAGCTGTGTGATTTTTGGCAACTTGTAGACCTTTCTGAGCTTTGCTTTCCTCATCTTTAAAATGAGGGTGAGGGAATTCCCTGGTGGTCCAGTGGTTAGGACTCCGTGCTTTCACTGCCGAGGGGGCAGGTCAGGGAACTAAGATCCTGCAAGCCACGTGGCACGGCCAAAAAAAATTAAAATTAAAATTAAAAATGAATAAATAAAATGAGGGCTAGAATTTCTAATTCTGGTACTGATGTGTGTGTTGTGGGGGGGGGGATTAAATGACGTAAAGTGATTAACATTAGCTATTATTATGATGATGATGACGATCGTCATTGTTCCTTTAGTCCTTTTATTCAAGCTTAGGTAGCCCCAGCTTCTCATGGACACTGCCTACATTGTCAACCCAGATTTTATGGGCCCCAAACATCCCTGAAGCAGAGGCAGCACCACCTCCGTGGCCATCCCCAGCCGTGACTGGGAGCTCTGGCTCTTTTTCCGTCACTCTACTAGTTTTCACTGAGCACCTCCTGTGTGTCCACTGGGGGCTGTGCCGGCTGAACACCAGAGCTCTAGTTTCATTGGAAAAATAAGGCAAAATTCCGGTTATGGCTAAAAACCAGTACAAAGAAAAAGAAATGTAAGTGAGGTTCCTTTTCAACAGAATGGAAGGTTTGATAGTTTTTCGGGGAAACTCTACAAAAACACCCAGAAACTTAGGATATAAAACAATCAGCATTTTTTTATGCATAGCTGAGCTGCATGGGAATAAGGATAGCCCTGGGCAAGACAGTAAAGGAAGTTGGGAGGGAGTGAGGCTGCTTTGCCTTCCCTGAGGGCCCTTCACTGGTCTGGATATCCAGGGAAGTAGATTTGAATAGCCATAGGGACTAGAGCCAAAGTTTTGAGCCCACATGAAGCAGGGAGGTAGAAATGAGACCCCCACATACAGCTGAGACCCTTAAGGGTTTAAGCTTCTTTTAAGTGAAGTTAGGCCAGAAAAAATTCAACCTCTGGAAGAGGCAGAGAAGGAAGATTTTCTAACCTGGCCTGGGTCTGGTTTGAGAAGGGGAAGACCTCCTCTGAGAAATGTATAATCACACATCTGCCCTCTTTTGGATTTGGGATCAAATTTACACTGCTCATGTGATCCTAGAGTCTCCAGGCCAGGAAGTGATCATAAAAGCTACTCCTGGCTGGAAAATTCATAGAGAAAGAAAGTAGAATGGTTGCCAGGACCTGAGGGGAGGGGGATATAGGGAGTTGTTTAATGAATATAGAGTTTCCATTTTGCAACATGAAGAGTCCTGGAGACTGACTGTACAACAACATGAAAATATTTAGCACTCCTGAACTGTATACTTAAAAATGGCTGAGACAGTAAATTTTATGTTATGTATATTTTACCACAATTTAAAAAACACACACACAAAAAACAAAAACAAAAAAACCCAAAAAACTACTCCTACCTGGTACTCCTTGGAACACCTGGAAGAAGCAAAAGCAAAACCTTCAACCCAGCCTGGTCAGGCTGCCCACAGGATGCCTGTCAAACTTGAACAAACAGTCCAAATTAGAAATGCACGAGGAAGCCAGCCACCATGAGGGAGTCAGCAGCAAGATCAGGAAAGAAAGCAAGAGAATCAAATTTATGGTTACCCAAGGGGAAATGTGGGGGGAAGTGATAAATTAGGAGATTGGGATTAACATATACACACTACTATATATAAAATAGATAACTAATAAGAACCTACTGCATAGCACAGGGAACTCTACTCAATACTCTGTAATAGCCTATATGGAAAAAGAATCTGAAAAAGAATGGATATATATATGTATAACTGATTCACTTTTCTGTACATCTGAAACTAACACAACATTGTAAGTCAACTACACTCCAATAAAAATTAAAAAACAGCAAAAACAAACAAAATCAAGGTATTGGCAGGGTTGGCATCTTCTAAGGGCTGGGTCTGTTCCAGGCCTCTCTCCTTGGCTTGTAGTTGTTCTTCTTTTTCCCATTTCTCTTCATAAAGTCTTTCCTCTGCATCTGCCTCTGTGTCCAATTTCTCCTTTTCAGAAAGATATTAGTCATACTGGGTTAGGGCTCACCCTTACCACCTCATTTTAACTTACCTCTGTAAAGACCCTGAAACCATGGTTAAATCCACTTCACCTGCCTTCACTAATCAAGGTTATTTTAAGATTTGCAGGTCCTCCAAGAGGCATGTAGCCTAAACAATAAGATGTTTGCCCGAGTTGTTTTCTAGGAACTTGGAGTCAGCTGCATCTAGATCAAGCTGAGTTGGTTAAGGACTGGCTAGGACCACCCACCCTCCAGCTGGGCATGTGCAGTGTCCCCTCAGTGACCTCTTGAACATGCAGAGCTTAGGCCTGCGCAGAACCATGCACCTTTCTCCAATCACCTTTCCCCACGCTCTCCTGTGCCTCAAACTGTCCTGCTTTGTTATTTGTTATCCCATCAATACCCCAAGCCCCTTGCCTTCGTGGACTTGAGGTTTGTTCTCCTGATTCCTCGCTGGGCTGCCTTGCAAATAAACCCTCTCTTTGCTGCAAAGAAAAATAAATAAATAAATAAATGTCCCTGGATGTTTACTGTCAGACAAACAAACACCACACCACCACCACCACCAGAACTGGAAACAAAGTAGAAGTCCCTCAGTCAGGGGATATTATGCAGCCATTAAAAGGTTTGGAGGGGGAATTCCCTGGTGATCCAGTGGTTAGGACTCAGTGTTTTCACTGCCAGGGGCCCAGGTCGGGGAACTAAGATCCTGAAAGAGACACGTGGCACAGCCAAAAAAACAAAAAAAGCAAAAAAAAAAAAAAAGATTTGGAGGGATTTTCCTGAAGAATTTTACTATTGAGTGAGAAAAGTAAGAAATAGAGACAGGTACTATTATGATCCCCTTTTTGCAAAGAAACTCCAAATAAAGCCAAACTTGACCCCAAACCCCACGCTTGTATTCGGTGTATTTCTGTATAGATACATGAGCATGAAGAAGGTGGTGAAGGCTTCCCATCAGGGCTGCAGGTGAAGGAAGAGAAGAAGGAAAAAAAGAGAGATTTTGGTGCAACTGAAAATATCTACAATACTCAACCTTCAGCCTCTCTGCTCTGATCCTGTTTATGGAGTAGGATAACTGATTGTGTGTTTGTATCCGCAGGATAAAAAAATTAGAATACTGACTTGCAGATATGCCCACTGTGAAGTGGGGGAGAAAACAAGTTATATGGATCTGGCGATTCCATTTTATTCATACAAACAAGCATACCTCTTCCCTATGTATATATGCGCTCATGTGTTGGTGTGAGCAAGGAGAAAGGTGTGGAAGGACAGGTGTTGGCAACTGATGTAAAGCCGGACACGTGAGGTAAAGTTGGGGCATGTTACGTGCACCTGACATTTTATCTCCTACAGTTTTGGACGCTAGCAGTCTGAAATCAAGGGCCATGCTCGCTCTGAAGGCTGGATTCCTCCTTGTCTCTTCTAGGTTCACTCCTGTGTTTGGGTTTGAGGCCCACTGTGGGAACGGTGGGGGGAGGGTAGGAGGAGAATGGAGGGCTGCTGGTAGAACCTGAGGCTGCCCACCGCGTGCTCCCTGTTGAGGAGAGATGGACCCGACTCCCAGTCTATGGGCCACCGACTCTGGTAACAGACATTTCCAGAAGTTCTTGAGGAACCCTCCTTACTCAGGCTGGGTCCCCTTGTGAGGGACCTTGAGTGGCTTCTCATCATGTGTTAGAAAGGTTTTGAAGGCCCGCCCCTTCCCAGCCTCCCGTCCTCTCTGTGCCTCCCTCTCTCTCACCCACCTGCTCTGTGACCAGGCCTCCCCATCAGTGTCAGCTGCTCCAGGCTAGGCTTGTAGCTTTTTGTCTTTGTGTGCCAACCCCTGGCACACGGGAGAGGCTCGGGTCACAAGCGCATGTAGAACAGACTTTAACTCTGACTCATTTAACGAGTTTCACGTTCTCATACAGGTGGCATGGGCAAGAGTAGGGGTCGTGGTGGAACCAGGGAGGGTCCTGGGTCAGACTGGTGTGTGTGATGAGAGGGGAGGCTGGCGACTCTACCCTGGCCCCAGACCTCCCCGTTCCAAGTGGCTTGGGGACAGGGGGCTGCGTCTGATTCCCCTTTAGCTGCAATATATGCATGTTAGAAAAGACAGACCAGGCCCCCACTGCGGGCCTCCCTGCATTAATTAGTTAACACGGTGATTGAATTCGCCTCATGATAGGCACTAAGCTAGGGATTCAGTGGGGCTTATGTTCTGGTGGGGATGGGGGGGGGATGGATGCGAAACTACTAATGCATGTTTAATTACAATTGCAGTAGCTGTTATAAAACACAGGCCCCATTGCTCTTGGAAGGTGTAACAGAGCAAGTTTGATGATGAGCCAGAACAGAGCCCGTGTGCCAGGGCCTGTGTCCCTGCCAGCAGCCTTGTTAGAGCAGGGCTTGAACCCAACCTCAACAAGTGTGAGGCCAAACATTTGCGGGAAGTTGGGCCTTGTG
Source organism: Balaenoptera ricei (assembly GCF_028023285.1). Lineage (NCBI taxonomy): Eukaryota > Metazoa > Chordata > Mammalia > Artiodactyla > Balaenopteridae > Balaenoptera > Balaenoptera ricei. Next base: position 50,477,334 of record NC_082657.1, on the reverse strand, counting down.
TGACCAAGACGCTCCCCACAGTGGGGACCTCTGCAAACATCCCCATTTCCCCTCCACCACTCCTCCCTCTCAACTCAGCTCGAAAAGGAGTTTCTCAAGCTCCATTTTTCAGGTGGGTAAAGTGAGGCCTAGAGAAACGAGCCGATTTGCTCTACTAGGTCCCAAATCAGTAAGGAGAAGCCAAAGCCAGGCTTCTCGGCACCGTGCTGAGCCTGCCCAAGTCCCCACAGTCCATCCTCTGTGAGCCAAAAAATGAGAAACAAAGCTGCTCTGTTCACCGAGATTTCTATTTTCTCCATTGTTCTCCACTAGGGACATTCCTGAATTGGTAAAGAAGGGACTGGCGCAGCCCGAGTCCTGGCAGTTGATCGGCTATGCTGTCCCTAAACCAGAATTGAAAAGTCAGGAGACAGAATTAGGAGAAGTCCGAGACTCTGAGGACCTCCCAGCCAGAGCTGGGACAGTGAATAGATGCTCAGGACACTGTGATCAGGTCAAAGGAAGAGGGTGGGGAGGGGGCAGGGGGGGAAGAGGGACAGTCCCCTTGGAGAGGGGGCAGCTGGAGCAATCAGGGGACTGGCCACCTTATGTGGGTCAGGGGCAGCATGTGAGAGAGTCTGGGAGGGTATGGGTGTGGGGGAGGGGAAGTGGGGAGGAGGGAGAATTAGGCTGGCAGGGGAAGGGGGGGAGGGCATTCTGCTCAGGGAACAGCAGGAGCAAAGGGATTGAGGCCGGTCAGTTATTGGGTGGCGGAAGGGGTGGGCTGCAGGGGTGAGAGCCTGACCCCCTGGTGATCCTGGCTCCATGGAGCAAAGGATCATGAGAGTCTTGTCCTGTGAGAGGGGAAGGCTGTCGGTCCTATGGGAGGAGGGCTGTTCCAGACACCCCTTAGGCTGAGAAAAGCAGAGAACCCTCCTCTTTTTTTTTACTGTGGTAAAATATACATAACATACCATTTTAAACATTTTTAAGTGTACAATTCAGTGATGTTAAGCACATTTACAATGTTGTGTAACCATTATCCCTATTTCCAGAACTTTTTTTTCTTAAAGAACATTTATTTATTTATTTATTTATGGCTACGTTGGGTCTTCGTTGCTGCACGTGGGCTTTCTCTAGTTGCGGGGAGCTGGGGCTACTGATCCTTGCAGTGCGCCGGCTTCCATTGCGGTGGCTTCTCCTGTTGCGGAACATGGGCTCTAGGTGCGCGGGCTTCCGGGCTTCCGTAGCTGTGGCTCGTGGGCTCTAGAGCGCAGACTCAGTAGTTGTGGCTCGTGGGCTCTAGAGCGCAGACTCAGTCGTTGTGGCGCACCGGCTTATTTGCTCCGCGGCATGTGGGGTCTTCCCGGACCAGGTCTCGAACCCGCGTCCCCTGCATTGGTAGGCGGATTCTTAACCACGGTGCCACCAGGGAAGCCCGAGAAATTCAGTAGATTTTTATATGTTGATCTTGTGTCCTGCAACCTTGCTGAGCTCGTTTATTAGCTCATCTTGTTCCTAATTTTAGGGGGAGAACATTCAGTCGTTCACCATGTAAGTTTCTCATAGATGCCCTTTTTCAGGTTGAGGAAATTCCCTTCTATTCATAATTTGCTGAGAGTTTCCTTGACAGTGGATGTTGGATTTTGTCAAAGGGACAAAATCTACTACATCTGCTGAGGTGATCATAGGTTTTTCTTTTTTAGTTTGCTAACATGGGGAATTCACAATGCTCGACTTTCAAACGTGAAACCCTTCATTCTTGGTACTGCATGTGAAATTAGAGTAGGACGTGGGCATCCAGGTCCCTCCAGAGCATCCCGGGCACTGTCCTCCGAGGAAACTGGGTTTGTTGCCTAGTCATCCAGGAAGAAGGAGGGAGGGGACAGAGGGCAAGGGCGGGGACAGCACGTACCGCCAGACACAGCTGCCTGCGTCTGCCGCCTCAGGTGAGCCGCTCCAGCTGAGCCAGGGGCCAACCTGGGACCCAGCGGCAGCTCGCCACAGCCTGTGTGCTTGCGGGGTGAGGCGGTCCCTGCTCTCAGGCTCTCTTGCAGGGTCTCAACGCTCAGCCCTTGCATCTCCTGGAGCCTCGTCCTCTGCATCTGCTAAACGGAGCTGGTGGTGGCTGGGCAGCCAGAGTACACGCACTGACCCAGGAGGCCGCAAGCTGCGGCCAGTCTGCACGCCCCACGAAGGGTTCCTGAGTGCAGCGGAGACTGCCCACCAGGCCACACGCGCGCCGGCAGTTTCCTTCTCTGTGCAATGAAGGTAATGATCCTTCCTTCCAGGACTGCTCTCTTCAGTGAACCCATGGTGCCAAACCACTTAAATAAACCAGATAAAAGTGGCCGATGCCCCCCACTTGCTAGCCGTGTCTTTCTGCCAGTGGCTGAATCTCTCAGCCTTAGTCTCCTTACTTGTAAAATGGAGATAATGGTACCAAGAGGTGTGGGTACCGATGATAATTCGGTGTCACCGGACAGATGAGCGAGCGCCTGGCACAGTGCCTGGCATGTGGGAGATGCTGGGTAACATGTGGGGCATCTCAGGTGCCCAGAGCTGGTGCGGCTGCGGTGGAGACTCTTCTGGAGCTGGAGGAGCCACAGAAGCAGCCAGGGGCAGGAATGCACCCTGCCCTGGTTTAAGTGTGCAGTGATGTGCGTTTGCGGCGCCGCCGTGCCACGGGCCGGTGCTCTCAGCAACCCTGCCAGGCTGGCATGATCCTTGCGCCCCACCCAGGTACCAGCGGGGAAGGGGAGGCTCAGAGCTAGAGCTAGAACTGGAATCCAGATGCCCTTGGTCGTTTTGAGGGGTTTGTGCCTTTCTAAAAGGTGAAGGATCTCCCCAGGGTTGGTGCTAACTCTGGTCCTACGTTGAAGGGTAGTTGAGAGAGGGAGCTGAGAGAGAAGGGAATCAAGTAGCCAAGGAAGCTCTTGGTGTATTCTGTCCTTCCCCATCCTGGCCTTGGGCGGGGTTTTTCCTCCAGCTTCTTGGGCTGAGTGTTTAGCTGACCTAGTTCTCCTTCTCTATTGGCATTTCAGCATCCGGCCCAAATGTCCTACTCATTCACTCAGATATTGTTCATCAGATGTTATTGTCTTCTGTGTGCATAGGCTCTGGGGACACAGTGATGAGGTCAGAACAAGGCTCTGGAGGCCATTCTTACAAGATAACATACAAGTGAACACAGCCAAGGTAAATGCAGAAGTGCCCCAGGGAATGACCTGGGCAGGTCAGAGAAGCCGCTCTATGCAGGTGATGTTTGAGTTGACAAGGAAGCAGCTGGGCAGAAATCTGGGGTGGGACGTTCTGGGCAGAGAGAACAGACATAGTCCTTAAGGAGGAGTCGGTTTGATGTGTAGCTGGAGGTCAGTGTCTGCTTGGACAGTGGGTGGAGTTGGGGGAGGGGTCACCTTGCAGTGTGTGGGGAAGTCAGGGGAAACAGTGAGGACTTATTCTAAGTGCAGATTCCAGGATGCTTCTGAAAATGAAAAATATGCTTGTATTCTTTTCTCACCTTCTGTCTTTTGTGATTTGGGGGGCCTCTTGTTTGGAAACATATTTGAGGGACTCTCAGAACTGGAAGGAAGTATTGGTGCCCACCAGATCCCCTTTAGCCACTGTTGTACCTATTTCCGGGCTGTCACGAACAGCAGACCCCATGTCATTCTCTAAGCCACCTTGCCAGAGTTACTTGGTGGGGTCACACCCCCTGGGGCAGGGGAGGCCACTGACTAGTCAGGGGTATGAAAACCCAGCCGCCTTGCCCTAGGGTGGGAGGACTCTGGTGTTATTTATTTAGTTATTTATTTTTAATAAATTTATTTATTTATTTTTGGTTGCGTTGGGTCTTCGTTGCTGTGCGCGGGCCTTCTCTAGCTGCGGTGAGCGGGGGCTACTCTTCGTTGTGGTGCACAGGCTTCTCATTGTGGTGGCTTCTCTTGTTGCGGAACATGGGCTCTAGGCATGTGGGCTTCAATAGTTGTGGTGCGTGGGCTTTCAGTAGTTGTGGCTTGTGGGCTCTAGAGCGCAGGCTCACTAGTTGTGGCACACAGGCTTAGTTGTTCCGCGGCATGTGAGATCTTCCACGACCAGGGCTCAAACCTGTGTCCCCTGCATTGGCAGGCGGATTCTTAACCACTGCGCCACCAGGGAAGTCCTCTGGTGTTATTTAAAAATGCTTTAGCACCCCCAAGACCTGCCCTTCCCTATCCTCTCCCCTCACTCCTTCACCTGAAAGTTTTCTCCGGCGAGCTCTCCCTCAATAACTCATATAAAAGCGAACCCCGTCTCAGGCTCTGCTTGTGGGGAAACCAAGCTTAGACAGGCCATTAGAGACCATGTGTTTTTTGGATTAGAAACTGAGGTTCTAGGTTTAGAAACTTCCAGCTCTGAAAGTCCCTAAAACTGTGTGATTTACTCAGTCATGCAACAGGTTAGTGGCAGGGCCAGGCCCAGGAACTACTCAACAGCCAGAAGGCATCAGGGGTATGGGGTGAGGCCTGCTGGTGAATGTGGTGCAGAGCCAATGTCGCAGCTGTGGTTTACCAGCAGCTGTGCTCCCAGATGAAGCTTCATCTCAGGTAAGACCCCCTCTGCATGAATTGCTCCAGAGACTTTATGTTCAGAATTCCACCCCCTTCCTCCTGTATTAGAGTAGTTCACACTAAAGTGTGAAAGATTGGCAGCTCAGAGACAATGCATCCTGAAAAGAAGATGCTTGTTAACCCCAATAAATCTGTAATTCGATGGACTTTTTGTCAGGGTGGTAAAGTGAGTTGGAAGAATGCGTACAGTGCAATTCTGTAGGGTTTTGAGGGCGTGAGGGAGCCATATATCAGGAAATTCCTCAGCTTTCCCAAGGATCAGCTTCCCCACTCCCATTTCTGCTTCTCCTCACCCTCTTCTCCCCACAATCAGATACGTTGAGAAGTGCTGGTGTCTTCCTCACGTTTTAACAGCTGTGCCTGTCAAAGGTGCGAGTCACTGGAGGGGAAAGTGACTCAGCTAAAGAAATAATTTGGCCAAAAGTGCATTTTTGTAAAGAACAGACTGGTGATTTGAGCTAAGCTCCCCGGTAAGTGACTGATCTCTCAGAAGCACAGAGGACTGTGTATGATTTAGTAAATTTCCACACCATTTTCTAAAGGGCTGGCATCACTTGCTGGCTCAGGCAGGTTTGTGATATAGGTCTGGGCACGGCAGGGAAGGCACTCCTGAGGAGTGGCCGCCTCCCTGGATGGGGTTTCACCTGGACAGTGTTTCACCTTACTGTCCAAGTGGCCTTGGGCAAGTCATTTACTTTTTCCCTGGCACAGCTTCCTCATCTAAACAAATGGAGCTGGATATTCCAGAACCTTGGTCCTCAAAGTGTAGTCTGCAGACCAGGAGCATCTACAACACCTGGGAGCTTGTTAGAAATTCAGAGTCCTGTGTCCCACCCCAGACCTTATGAACCTGTATTTTAACAAGATTCCCAAGCCATTTGTATACATATCACAGTTTGAGGAGCCCTGCTCTGGACAAGACCACTCAAATGTAGTCCTTAAACCAGCTGCATCAGTATCACCCAAGCTTGTTAGAAATGTAAGTTCCTGAGCTCCAGACCTACTGAATCACATCTCTGAGGGTCGGCCCTAAAAGCCTGTGTTTTAACAGCCTCTCCAGGTGATTCTTAAGCACGCTGACCTTTGAGAAGCACCCTCAGTCAAGTAACATTTATTCTAGCAGAGGGTTGGCTGTAGAGCAGCTGTTGTATACAGAACTTGTTCAGTGCTGCTTTGCAGTTCTGGAAACGCTCACATTGCACTCCACAGCAATTCTGGGATGTTCTTTTGTCTTTATCTTGCTTTGCCAAAGAGAAAACTGAAGTTTAAGGGAGGTTAAGTGAGTTGCCCAAGATCTTTCTATCTCACAATGTCTTGTATAGCATTATTGACATAAGATGTTTCTGGCAAAGTCAGCTGTTACAGGGTAATAAAACTCCTCGTAAATATTTAAGATTACCTGTTGATAAATGACAGAGGCTCTTGGAACATGAGCTGGGATAGATTTTGTGGGTCTTGATCAAGGCTTAGGAGCTCATGAACTGCAGCTCTTCTTTTACAGTCTCTTGTTGTGATTAGATAATATGTTCACATGGTTTAAACATCATATAATAAAGGACTATAGTCAAAGTTTTTCTTTCACTCTTGTTCCATAACCACCTCATACCTTCCTCCCTCAGGTAACTGTTTTTGTTTTTTTTAATTAATTAATTTAATTTATTTATTTTGGCTGCGCCGGGTCTTAGTTGCGGCACACAGGATCTTCATCGCGCCACATGGGCTCTTCATTGCACCACGAGGGATCTTTTGTTGTAGCATGCAGCCTTCTTAGTTGCGGCACACATACAGGATCTAGGTCCCCGACCAGGGATCGAACCCAGGCCCCCTGCATAGGGAGCGCAGAGTCTTACCCACTGGACCACCAGGGAAGTCCCCCCCAGGTAACTGTTTTTAGTTTATTGGATTTAACCTAATTAAAGCTGATCCTTGGCAAAGCTGTGGAATCTCCTGATATATGGCTACCCTCATGACCCCCAAAATCTCTGAACTTGCAGTATATGCATTTTTCCAATTCACTTTATCATCCTGACAAAAAGTCCATCAAATTACACATTTATTTTGGTTAACAAGCATCTTCTTTTACGGATGCACCATCTCTAAGAGGTTCTGAGCTGCCACTCTCTCACACTTTAGTGTGAATTATTCTAATACAGCATCTCTTTATACAAATACAAGCATATACAAATATGTATATATATATGTGTTCTATATAACATATATTAACTATATATAATAGCATATATCACATATATTTAATGCTTTGTCACTTCTGCCGACACAAGTTACAAACTAGAATACACGGTGCTGTTCTGTGCCTTGCTTGTTTCACTGAATATATTACGCAGTTCTATTGTGTGATAGCAGTTGTTTCCATTCTGTTATCACAGACATTGCTTGTATAGGTGGCATTTTGCCAGTGCTTATTATATGTGCAGGATAAATTCCCAGAAATGAGATTGCTAGGTATCTGCATTTGTAATTTCAAGAGATATTGCCAACTTGCCCTCCTTAAGTTAGTACCAATTTGCACCTCCACCAGCTTTGGTTGAGAAGTTACTGTTTTCTCACCTCTTTGTCAGCTCGTTAAATTGTCACATCATTGGATTTTTACCAATCTGATAGGTGAAAAACAGTGACTCAATTGAGTCTTTTTTTTTTTTAATATTTATCTATTTATTTTATTTTTGGCTGTGTTGGGTCTTCGTTGCTGCACGCAGGCTTTCTCTTGTTGTGAAGAGCGGGGGCTACTCTTTGTTGCAGTGCGCGGGCTTCTCATTGCGGTGGCTTCTCTCGTTGTGGAGCACGGGCTCTAGGCGCGTGGGCTTCAGTAGTTGTGGCGCATGAGCTTAGTTGCTCCGCGGCATGTGGGATCTTCCCGGACCAGGGATTGAACCCGTGTGCCCTGCATTGGCAGGCGGATTCTTAACCACTGCTCCACAAGGGAAGTCCTCCTCAATTGAGTCTTCATTTAAATTTGTAATGAAAGTTTTAAACTTAGAATATGTGTTTACGGGCCATTTCTATCTCTTTTTCTATGACTCTCTTACTATTAGTATTCTGCTTATTTTAAAAATTGGATTGTAGGGACTTCCCTGGCAATCCAGTGGTTAAGACTTCGCCTTCCAATGCAGGGGGTGCGGGTTCTATCCCTGGTCCGGGAGCTAAGATCCCACATGCCTGGAGGCCAAAGAACCAAAACATAAAACAGAGGCAATATTGTAACAAATTCAATAAAGACTTTGGAAATGGTCCACATCAAAAAAAAATCTTAAAAAAAAAATTGTATGGTTGCCTTTTTCTTTATTTCTAGGAACTGATTATCTACTAGGGAAGGTTGGCATTTTGCCTTTGATAAAAGTCATGTCTAACTTAGTTGTTTCTCTTTTATTTTGTTGATGGTTGGTTGGTTTTGTTTGCATGTGTTTTTATTTTTTGCTGTCAAATTTATCAGTCATTTCTTTTATGGCTTCTGAATGTTGAATCATAGGTACAAAGGTCTGCCCCACTTCAAGATAACATGTTATTTATTTTCTTCTGTTATTTTACATCCAAATTTTGATCCATTTGGAATTTATCCTGAGGTATGCTGTAAGGTATAGATCCAACTTTTTTTTTTTTTTCAGATGGCTATCTTTTCTCTGCTGAATTGAAAAGCTACTTTTATTGTAAGCTGTTTGTCATAAGCTTTTTTTCTCATACATATGTGGGTCTGTTTCAGAACTTGCTACTCTTTTCCATTGGTTTCTCTGTCTATTCATGTTCATTCATGTTCACGGTTTTGCTTGCTACGGTTTACAATATTTAAAAATATCTTTTGGTGTATTGAAGGGCTGCCCCTTATTTTTAGATCTCTTTCAGGCTACTCTTGCTTATTTGTTTTTCTATTTGAACTTTGAAATCTGGTATATAATTACACACACACGTGTTGGTGTTTTTACTGGAATTGTTTTAATAAAAACTGAAGTATAACACACATACAGGAAAGGGAACAAATTGTAAGTATACGGCTTGATGAATCATCATATAGTAAAGTGAACTATTACCCAGCTCTGGAACTGGAGCAGTACCAGCATGGAGAAGCCCCTCTCCGGTCCCCAAGCAGTTATTACTACATCGCCCTCTTCCAAAAGGTAATTATCATCCTCATTTCTTATGTCATAGATTAGTTTTGATTTTTTTAAAAACTTTATATAAATGGATTCTTTTGTATTTGGTTTCTTTTGCTCAACATTATATTTGTGAGGTTTTTTAAGTCTGTCCTCCTGCTGATGGACAATTAAGTTGTTCCCAGTTTTTGGCTATCATGAATAATGCTGCCAAGAACATTGTAACACATGGCTTTTGGTGCCCCTATATATACATTTCTGTTGGATATTTACTTACGAGAGAACTTATACATGGGATATGCATATGTTCAACTTCAGAAAATACCGCCAAACTGTGTTCCAAATAGATATGTAACCATTTACCCTCCTTCCAGTGGTATCTGAGAATTCCAGTTATTCCTAGTTCCTGCAACAATTGGTTTTGTTGGTCATTTGGATTTTACTTACTCTGGTGTGTGTGTAGTGGTAATTAATTGTGGTTTTAATTTTCACTTCTGTAGTGACTAATGAGGTTAAGCACTTTAAAATATGTATTTGTTGGCTATTTAAATATTCTTTCATGAAATGTATTGGGATTGCTTCAAATTTATACATTAACTTCAGAGAATGGACATATTGATGATGTTGGATGTTCCTATCCAGGAACATGGTATGTCTTTCCATTTGTTTAAATCTTCTGTGTCCTTTAGTATTGTTTACAGTGTTTTGGTATGGATCTTGCACATTTTTTGATAGGTTTATTCCTAGATATTTTATGTTTTTTATGGAGTCTTTTCTAACTGGCTATTGTTTGTAGTAGTTTCTTTTATTTTTTTTTAATTTTTAATTTTTATTTTTGGCTGTGTTGGGTCTTCGTTTCTGTGCGAGGGCTTTCTCCAGTTGTGGCAAGCGGGGGCCACTCTTCATCACGGTGCGCGGGCCTCTCACTGTCGCGGCCTCTCTTGTTGCGGAGCACAGGCTCCAGACGCGCAGGCTCAGTAGTTGTGGCTCGTGGGCCCAGTTGCTCCGCGGCATGTGGGATCCTCCCAGACCAGGGTTCGAACCCACGTCTCCCGCACCGGCAGGCAGACTCTCAACCACTGCGCCACCAGGGAAACCCCTGTAGTAGTTTCTTAATTGATTCTTTTAGCTGTTCTAAGCTTATAATCATTTCATCTATAAATAGAACTATGTTTCCAATTCCAATTCCTCCTATGCAATTCTTTACTTTTTGTTTTTTTAATTGAGATATAATTGACATATAACATTGTATTAGTTTTGGGTGTACAAAATAATGATTCCATGTATGTATATGTGTGAAATGATTACCACAATAAGTTTGGTTAACATTCGTCACCACAAGTAGTTATAATTTTTTTCTTATAATGAGAACTTTTAAGATTTGCTCCTTTAGTAACTTTCAAATATACAATGCAGTATTGTTAACTATAGTCACCGTGCTGTACATTATATTCCTTCATCCAATTATTTTATCTCTCATTTCTTTAACTTATCTAATTGCACTGGCTAGTACCTCCTGTACAGTGATAGTGTGCACATGTGTGTTATATCTGACTTTAGTGGGAATGCGTCTGGTGTTTGGTGTTTTCTAGTTAAGCAAAATGCTGGCTTTTGACTGAGATTTATATATTTTATCTTATTAAGGAATTATCCATTGATTCCTACTTTGGGATTTTTTATCAGGAAAGTGTGTTTTTTGTCAAATTTTGTCAAATGCTTATTCAACATTTATGGATTTCCTGGGATCTATCATTATGTTATACTATATTAAGAAGTTTCTGCGAGTTCCCTGGTGGACTAGTGGTTAAGATTCTGGGCTTTCATGGCCGTGGCCTGGGTTCAGTCCCTGGTCAGGGAACTAAGATCCTGTGAGCTGTGCAGTACAGCCAAATAAAAAAAAAGAAGTTTCTTAATATTGAACCATCCCTGTACTCCTGGAGTAAATTCCCCTTGGTCTTTTCTTTCTTTTTTGGCCACGCCACGTGGCTTGCAGGTTATTGCTTCCCTGACTAGGGATTGACTCGGGCCACCGAAGTGAAAGTACCAAGTCCTAACCACTGGACCGCCAGGGAATTCCCTCCCTTTGGTTTTTTAATGTGCTGTGCCACCCTACTGGAGACGGTTCTTTGACTGAGCCAACAGCTACTGTGGACTCCTCTGGAGAGGGTCTAGGGACATGTACAGAGTCAGTACATATGGACTGAAGTGTCTTTTCCTAAAGTAAGGAACCATTGGTTTGATTCTTTTTTAGCAAACCCAGCTCCAAACTCCTTCCTGGTGTAATGGACAACAGAAACTGGGGTTTTGGGAATCCCCTGGTGGTCTAGTGGTTAGGACTCTGTGCTTTCACTGCCGTGGGTCCGGGTTCAATCCCTGGCCAGGAAACTAGGATCCCACAAGCCATGTGATGCAGCAAAAACAACAACAAAAAAACCCTGACAACTGGGGTTTTCCATCCAGTTGGGAAAAAATGCATGTTTCTGATCTTAGCCTTTTTTTCAGTTTAGCTCTGTTGTCGTTTGGTTAACTTTCATCTCAAAACAAAACATTCCAAAACCCAAAAGACAAAATTAAACAACCTTAATCCTGTTACACTCAGTTTTTGTTTATATAATGCTTTGGAGGATGTCCCAGTAGACTTTGGGACTCACTGCTCTATTGTTTCTCAAGAAGGGAAAAAAGTTGAAGGAGTCTGGATATTTAACAAACCTTCGGGTTCTCAGTCACTGGGGAATCCAGTGCCCAATCCAAAGAAGAGGCATCCACTTGGCAGTGCAGCCAGTGGTTAAGACTTCCAGGCCAATTTGTCTGGGCTCAAATCCCTCCTCTGTGTACTGCTGTGTGACCTCAGACAAGTTATATCACCTCTCTGGTCCTCAGTGCCCTCATCGAAAATTAAAGATAATAATGGTCCTACCTCTAGCCTTGTTGTGAGGATTCGGTGAGTTCATGCCTGGCAAGTTCCTTGGCCATAAATGTGGGGGATCCGGAATGGGGATCAGAGCATCCAGTGCGGATTGGGCCAGGTGGTCTTTGCATTCAGTGACCTTCCTGACCTTTGCTGATGCCAATCCTCATGCAGATATCTGCCGGTGTGCTTAGACAAGTGACTGGCAAGTTCTCAGGGTCATGGGCTTCTAAGATGAAGCAAAATAATGAAATAAAAATTCCCCTTTTGTAAGTGTCTGGGCTGCAGAAAGCAAAGGAATGGAAGATTCCTTAAGGTTGATATTTCAGATAATAAATTTGTGAGTTACTGAAGAGCTGGGTTAAGGCTCTTGGCCCCTAATCAGGCTTTTCTGCAGCCTTTAATTCTAAGGCTTGGACCTCCCTCGGAAGTGGGTTGGCTCATTTTTGAATGGGGCATCTGCAGGGTGGCTTTCTTGGGTAGTGCTGCCTGTAGTCCCCATAGTATTTGTGTCTGAGAGGGTAAAAGAGGCATTTTGCTGTGGGCAGAGGGAACAGATGCGGAGGGTGGTTGAGTGTGAAGGGAGAGCCATTGGGAGGGAGGGGCTCCCTGGGCAGTGCCCCGGTTCTCCCGCTAAATGTGGATTCTGAACAGCATTGCCTGGCTCTCCTTCAGGTGTTCTGTCTAATTTGGTGAAGCAGAAGCCAAAGGAAGCCTCATCACCAGCTTGCTGTTTCCAATGAGCTATTTGCAACTTAAAAAATTGTAGTATAATTACTTAAAATAAAAGGCACAGACCTTAAACATTCTGTTTGATGGTTTGTTAGTTTCCTAGGGCTACCGTAACAAAGTACCACAAATTTGGTGGCTTAAAAGAACAGAAGTGTGTTCTCTCACAGGCCTGGAGGCTAGAAATCCAAAATAAAGGTGTCAACAGGGCCATGATTTCTTTGACCTTTCATTGCCTCTTCCTGGCTTCTGGTGGTTGCTCACAATTCCTTGGCTTGTGGACATGTCATTCTGATCTCTGTCTTGATCGTCACGTTGTATCCTCCCTGTGTGTCTCTATTTTCTCTTCTTATAAGGACGCCAATCATTGGATTAGGGCCTTCTGTCATCTGGTATGACCTCACTCTAATTTAACGAATTAAATCTGCAAAGCCCCTATTTCCAAATAAGGTCACATTCTAAGATTCCAGTGGACATGAATTTTGGGGGGACACTATTCATCCCAGTACAGATGGCTTTTGACAATTGTGTATACCCAGGTGACCACCACCCCAGTCAAGAACCAGGATATTTCCATCACTATGGATTTGCTCATGCCCCTTTCTAGTCAGTTCCTACCACTACCACCTACCCTAGACAATCACTGTTTGATTTCTGTTACTGTAGATTAGTTTTTTGCCTGTCCTTGCATTCGAGTAAATGGAATGATGTAGCATGTGCTCTTTCATGTCTGGCCTCTTTTGCTCAAAATGTTTTTGAGATTCATCCATGTTGTTGCATGGATCACCAGTTTGTTCCTTTTTCTTGCTGAGTAGTCTTCCGCTGTGTGATTATACCACAGTTTGTATATCCATTCTTCTATTGATTGTTTTCAGCTTTTGGAACTGCATATTATTCATAGCATGAATATAGTAGCAATGCACATTCTTGTTTGTTCTTTTTGTGGACATAGATCTTGAGTTTTCTAGGTTAATACTAGGAGTAGGATTGCTGCTTCATAGGGCAGGTGTATATTTCACTTTATTAGAATTGGCAAACAGTCTTCCAAAATGATTGTATGCTCCCAAGGGCGATGTGTAAGAGTTCCAGTTGCTTCGTATCCTCATGAACTCGGTTACTTTCTTGGTGGTAGTTATTTTCTTTGATGCATAGAGAGGGTAACTCTCTGCAGAGGTTTCCATCCACAGAGCTGTCGAGCTAAAGGCCCTCCAGCTACTGACTTCTGCTTCTCTCCTTTTTGTTTTGTTTTGTTTTCTTTTTTATCGTGTTGCTCCAAGGAAGCTTTCAGGCAAAAAGGTCTGCTGGAGTCCCTTTGTCCACTGTCCCTTTTTTCTGAGAAGAGCAGAAGTATGGACTCTCCACACTCTGTTCTTCTACTCTTGAGTCTCCTTGCTTGTTGGAGGTCAGAAGTTGAAGGTCAGAGGTTGGAGATCAGAGGTTGGAGTCCTTCAGAAGGACATCAGCAACTTTCTTGAAGCAGGAGCTGTTCAGAGTGTTCAGGGGTCCCACGTGACTAGTTCCACACTGTGTTTGTTTCTTTCTTTCACAGTCAAGTATTTTGTTCACAGATCTCTATTGATGGTACAAAAGCAACAGCAATAAAGGAAATCATTCAAAAATAAAAGAGAGAAGTTTACTGGTCTTGGAATATATTTGGGGAGTGGGGGTGGATAAGTTGCCTTTAAAGTTAAAACTGTAAAATTACCACATAATAAAAGCCTTTGCTTTGAAAAAATAAAAAAGAGAAAGCTTAAGTTTTCCAAAACCCATCTTTACTGCTATTTATAATAGTGAATAATAATAATAGTAAATACTGAGCTACCGCATACCATCCCATGTTCTAAGTTTTCCATATATAGAAACTCGGTAAATACTCCCATAACGCTTTGAGGTCAGAATTTTGTATCAAGGCCATTTTACAGATGAGGAACCTGAGGCGAGAAGAGAATGCTGACCTCTCCCAAGGCAAGGTGGAGCCAGAATTTGCACTCAAGTGTTCTAGCTTCAGAGTCTGTACATATCTTACCTGCACATTTTTTCCTTAGGGTCATTCACGTTTTGGAAACCTAGTCACATTTATTTAAAAAGGAAACATTATATCACTACCATAAATGGGAGATCCATATCACTTGCCAAAGATAGATGATAACTATAAAAACAAATACTCTGATAACAACATTATTCTAACTTATTCCTATTGTTTCTCCCCCCAACACCATTTTTTTTTTATGGTTTGTGCTTTTGGTGTCAAATATAAGAAAATTTTGCCCAACTCAAAGCCACAAATATTTTCTCCTAGAATTTTTATAGTTTTAGGTTTTGCAGTTATGTCTATGATCCATTTCAAGTTATTTTTATGCGTGGTGTGAGGTAAGGGTTATGCTTAATTTTTTTTTTTAAGTAAGGATTTCTAGTAGTTTCTGCAGCATTGGTTGAAAAGACTCCCTTTCCATGTCTTCTCTGAGTCTGACTTTTCCCTGGGAATGGGAGGATTAATTCTCGCAGTCGCTACAAGGAGAAAAAGGTATAATCATTGTGCTACACTGGATATATACCCATTGGCACACGGTCAGGACTCAATAAACAGCAATTAGTTCTCAGATTATGGTAACTGCTTTCCTGTGGTTTGGCATTTAAGTTGTTTCCAGTTTTCTTTCTTCAAGTGTAAACAGCAATGCAATGGATATTCCAAGCGTACTGCTTTTTTTTTCTTTAAAGTTATTTTAGAGTATATTTACACATCTTAATCCATACTACAATTAGTGTTAGAAGTGTTTGGATTCATGCACTCTGCCAGAAGCCAGAAGCCATGCATTGCTTTTGAATTAGCTCTGCTTCTAACTAGAGGGAGCTCCTTGGGAGTGCTAAGAACTGGAATCATCACCTTCCCTGGCAACCCCCTGCCACCATCCCCAGTGGGTATTTTCTCATCTTCCCTTTAGCTGCACACACTTTCCCATGATACTGTTTTCTACTCATTTATTTACCTCCTTGCCTCCCCCACTGGCCTGTATACCTCTTACTGGAATCACACCTTACCAGTTCCCAGCACAGTGGCTGCACATAGTAGGTGCTTAATAAATGTTGACTGTAAGAACAGCATGCAGCACAGCATGAACTAGTACTGCCGCTGGGTCTGTGGACTTCTCTGAGATGAGCTTTCTGATAACATTGTTCTTTTAGCACTGGTGCTTTCGTTCCAAGACATCTCATCATTTAAACAGCGTTTTCTAAGTGTGGATTATGTGCCATTAGTTAATGTTGGATGGTGTAACATGGTACTTGGATCCTGCATTAAATAACATTGAATCCCAGAGTGAGGAAATTTCTTTTCAGTTCTTTTTCAATCCTTCTTACTTCTCTAGGACAGGGTTTCTCAGCCTCAGCTGAGAAACAAACAATTCTTTGCTGTGGGGCGGCTGCCCTGTGCAGGGTAGAATGTTTACAGCATCCTGACCTCCACCCACTAGATGCCAGTAGCGCCGCCACCCCCAGTTCTGACAACCAAAGATATTTCTAGGCATTGCCAAATGTCACCTGGGGGACAAAATCCACCTCCCAGCTGAGAATGACTGCTCTAGGAGAAAGACTCAGTCTGGTGCTAATATATTTCAAACACCTCTCTAACCCTTGCTAGTCTCCCTTTTCCAAAAAGAGAGAACAGATCCCTAGTTCAGCAGGCAATGCTTTCTCACTCGAATTTACATTATTTTGCTCTCCTTGATGTTACCTTCTCATTTTGGCAAGTTAGAATTGTTTTCCTCTCAAAGTAAGTGTTATGAAGTTTTCTTTACAAATAAATTTCAGTAAAAAGGTGAGTGACTATAGAGAAATATACCTCAAACATGTAGGTATGGCCCAAATAGCTCTGTGTTAGACACCTGGTTCTAAGGAAACGTTGAGTAATGCATCTTCCTGTTTCAGTGCTTCTGTCGTTTGCAGCACTGGGCAGGCTTTTATGTTTTTCTTTTTTAAAATTAATTAATTAATTAATTTTTTGGCGTGTTGGGTCTTCATTGCTGCGTGCGGGCTTTCTCTAGTTGCGGTAAACGGGGGCTACTCTTCGTTTTGGTGTGCAAGCTTCTCATTGTGGTGGTTCCTCTTGTTGTGAAGCATGGGTTCTAGGCACATGGGCTCTAGTTGTGGCTCGTAGGCTTTAGAGCGCAGGCTCAATAGTTGCGGCGCACGGGCTTAGTTGCTCCATGTGGGATCTTCCCCGACCAAGGATCGAACCCGTGTCTCCTGCATTGGCAGGAGGATTCTTTTTTTTTTTAAACATCTTTATTGGAGTATAATTGCTTTACAATGGTGTGGCAGGTGGATTCTTAACCACTGCGCCACCAGGGAAGTCCAGGTTTTTATGTTTTGCTTCATCTAAGTCAATACTCCAGCTTGGTAGATGCCCTAGGGATCTGGTGTAGGTGCCAAGCCTCCCAGACGTGCTAACACTGATCACATACATGCAGCACCTGTCAGACGTGTACTGCCTGCTACAGGCATTTGGTCTGTGGACCCAGGAGTGAGTCTTAGTTGATAAAATCATTCAGGTAGCTTTGGATTACAAGGGTAAAGGCAGTGCATGTCTGGATGCCAGCCAATCTTCTTCTGAGAAGCAGGCATTTGAAAACAAATCACACAGGCCTGGAGACTTTCTGATTTCATAGAGAGGTCAGACGTGGGAGGAAAGTACACTATGTCATTCATATCAGATATCTTGGCAAAGCTGCTGACCTGCTACTGACTCTGCTTGCCTCATGGGAAAAGGCTTGATCAGATAGCCATGTGAGTGAGAATATCACACTTGGCACCCTTGATGAATTAATGGGCCTAGGCATTAAGCATTGGTAGCTATCAACATCAGAAAAGAGTGAAAACCAGACATTACCTCCTGTTGGGAGAACCCAGCACCACGTGTAGTCGTGACAAAGGATTTAAGCTTGAGTCTGATCCAACCCCCAATGTGCAAAAGCAGAGAACAGAGGAACGTGTTGAATTGCACAACACGTTGTGCAGATGAGTGTGCAGACTGGGAGCACTCTCTGGTACGCATATCCTGGGTTCTTTAACAGATGAATTGTAAAAGAATGGGATGGAGGAGAAATCCTGTAGATTGTAGATTTAAAGAGGCTTAAAAGATATGAAATTTTAAAAATGGGCAAGGCTGAAAACTAAACTATACTGTCTAGGGAGGCACACTTGGTTGATAAAACCAGAAAGAAAGCCAGCAAGGTGATTGCTGTAATAATTAGGATGCTGGTTACTTTTTTGGCAAGCTGTAGTTGAGATGGGGCTCATGGAGGACCTTTTAGGGTGGCTGACTGTGTTCCATTCCTTGATTTCACGGTAGATATAAAGTTTGTTTATCTTATAATAATTCATTAAACTATACATTTGTTTTCTGTTACCTCTATGTTTTATTTTAAAATAGCTTTTAAAAAGCAAGGTGCAAAAGAATATGTGTAAAATGCCACCTTTTGTAGGCAAAAAGAGGAAATATGAAAAATATGCTTGTATTTTAAAATGTAAACAATGTAAGAATAAACCAAAAACTAGTAAAAATATTTATCAGGGAGGGGGAAATAAGGGGGGGAGAAAGACCTTTCTGAACATGGCTTTTATAGTTTTTACTTTGGAATGTTGTGTTTTATATAATTAAAACACAGAATTTAAAACAAATCTCTAAAAATAAGAAACAAATGGAAATACATGATCTTTTGGTTTTTTTTAATATTTATTTTATTTATTTGGCTTTGTGGGATATTCATTGCGGCATGCAGGCTCTTTAGTTGCAGCATGCAGGAGCTTTAGTTGTGGCATGTGGGCTCTTTAGTTGCGGCACGTGGGATCTAGTTCCCTGACGAGGGATAGAACCTGGGTCCCCTGCATTGGGAGCGCAGAGTCTTAACCACTGGGCCACTAGGGAAGTCCCGGAAATACATGCTCTTTTGACTATACATTCCCATTGGGAATATGACCTAAGATGAAAGAACCACAAAGAAATCTTAAACTGCACAGACTTGTTTTATTGTTATCAGTGTTACTATTGAAATATTTTGAAACTTCTATATATATGAAAGGATAAAGAAAATAATTATCTTAAGTGTCATTAAGAAACAAGATTTTCAGCACAAAAGAGATGCAAATAACAATCTAAAGAAGTTTAAAAACCTTATAATTCTGGGACTTCCCTGGTGGTGAGGTGGTTAAGAATCCACCTGCCGATGCAGGGGACACGGGTTCGAGCCCTGGTCTGGGAAGATTCCACATGCCGTGGAGCAACTAAGCCCGTGTGCCACAACTACTGAGCCTGCGTTCTAGAGCCCGCGCACCACAACTACTGAGCCCGCGTGCCACAACTACTGAAGCCCGTGTGCCTAGGGCCCATGCTCCGCAACAAGAGAAGCCACCGCAATGAGAAGACCCCGCACCGCACCGAAGAGTAATTCCTGCTCACCGCGAGTACAGAAAGCCCGCGCACAGCCACAAAGACCCAATGCAGCCGAAAATTAATTAATTAATTAATTAATTTAAAAAAACCCGAATTTCCTAGGTCTATTCACATAAACACTGAAAACCCAGTAGTAATGAGCGCCTGTAGTATTCAGGCTGTGGTTTCTAAGTACCAGTTCCCACTAAAAGAATTCCTTGGAAAAGTAGCTGATTTCTATCTAGTCTGAGGCAGAAAATGTACAAGATGAGCCTGGAACCCCCAGTCATGGCTGAAATCAAGGAAGCTATTGAAGACTACTGGAGTCTGTCAATAGGACAGGAACCCACTGGAAGGAGCTCCCACTAGCCAAATGATGAAATAATTCAAATGTTAAAAAGAATAACAAACAACCACTTTGGAAAATAGGCTGGCAATTTCTTACTGTTTAAATCTCCAACTATCACCCAGCCACTCACTCTTAGGTATTTACCTAAGAAAAATAACATATGTCCACAGAAAGACCTGTATGCAAATGTATGTGACAGCTTTATTCATATTTGCAAAAACCTGGTACAATGGAAAACTACTCAGTAATAAAAGGAAGAGCAGACTTCCCTGGTGGTCCAGCGGTTAAGACTCCCTGCTCCCAATGCAGGGAGCCCAGGTTCGATCCCTGGTCAGGAAACTAGATAGATCCCACATGTCACAACTAAAGATCCCACACGCTGCAACTAAGACCCGGTGCAGCCAAATAAATAAATAAATATTTTTTAAAAAGTAAAAGGAAGAGACCACTGACAGACTTTAGCAACATGGAAGGATCCCCAACACATTTGCTAAGTGAAAGAAGACAGGACAGAAATAGCAACATATTATATGATACCATTTATATAATATTCTGGAAAAAATAAAACTCCAGGAACAGAAATGAAGTGATTGCCAGAGGTGTGGGGTGGGGAAGAGGATTGACCGCTAAAGGATACAGGGGACCTTTCTGGGGTGATAGTAATGTTCTACATCTTGAATAATGTGTTGGTGTATATAGTTGTGGAAACTCATCAAAGAGGCTGAACTTTAGTGTACATCGATTATACCTCAGTGAACCTGACTTTAAAGTAACTTCAATGGATTGAAATCTAAAAATTAAAAAATTAATGAATTCAAAGTGATACTGAAAAATCATCATTAATTACCTTTGGAAGATGTTAGGGAACAACTCATTCTGAAAGCTGGTAAATAAGGGGAAAGAATCAAGCTTTTATCCTGCTTTTTCTACCCAGACCAAATTTTAAGATAAGAAAATAGATGAGGAAGGAAAGTTCTACTTCATAAAAGAATCACAGTAATAAATATAGAAGAGAAGATAGAATAAGAAAGTCACCACCTAAGGAAATTACTGGATCAAGGCTATAATCATGAATACCTGATGAAAGGTAAAATGTTGATGGAGAACTTTATAATGGATGGATCATGGAGCAAGAACATGACATTAGCTCATTAAAGTGGGACAAACAGAACTTCTGTGCCTCCTGATGTAATGCAGCACCTCCTATGGAAATTATACCTGAGCCCAATGAAGCTTCCTGATCTAAATATTATAAATACAGAGATAAATATGTTAAATGACATTCCAGGGGTACAATTATCCAAATCCAGAATGTGGGACGTCTACAGGACAAGTGACCCAGTTTCTTCAACAAAAACAAAAAGGGAAAAATAAATTATTATAGATTAAAATGTCTTAAGAGTTCAAAACTTACAGAAAGCTACAGAAGTCAAGACAGTGTGGTATTGGCATAAAGATATACATATAGGGACTTCCCTGGCGGTCCAGTGGTTAGGACTTAGTGCTTTCACTGCCAGGGCCCAGGTTCAATCCCTGGTTGGGGAACTAAGATCTGGCAAGCTGTGTGGCGAGGCCAAAAAAAATAAATAAATAAAATAAATAAATAAATATATACATATAGATCAATGGAATAGAATTGAGAGTCCAGAAATAAATCCATATCTATTTATGCATTTGTGGTCAACTGATTTTCAGTAAAGATGCTAAGGCCATTCATTGGGGGAAAGAATAATCTTTTTAAAAACTAGTGCTGAGGACTTCCCTGGTGGCTCAGTGGTTAAGAATCTGCCTGCCAACGCAGGGGACACGGGTTCGAGCCCTGGTCCGGGAAGATTCCCACATGCCACAGAGCAACTAAGCCCATGTGCCACAACCGCTGAGCCTGCACTCTAGAGCCCTCGAGCCACAACTGCTGAAGCCTGCACGCCTAGAGCCTGTGCTCCGCAACAAGAGAAGCCACCACAATGAGAAGCCTGTGCACTGCAACAAAGAGTAGCCCCTGCTCGCCACAACTAGAGAAAGCCTGCGTGCAGCAACGAAGACCCAATGCAGCCAAAAATAAATAAATAAGTAAATTTATTTTAAAAAAACCAAAAAAACAAAACTAGTGCTGGGACAACTGGATAGCCACATGCAAAAGAATGAAGTTGGGCTCTTGCCTCACACCATATACAAAAATTAACTCCAAATGGATCAAAGACCTAAATACAAGAGCTAAAACTATAAAATTCTTAGAATAAAACACATGTATATCTTTGTGCCCTTGGATTAGACACTAGTTTCTTAGATATGACACCAAAAAGCATAAGTAA
Source organism: Balaenoptera ricei (assembly GCF_028023285.1). NCBI lineage: Eukaryota > Metazoa > Chordata > Mammalia > Artiodactyla > Balaenopteridae > Balaenoptera > Balaenoptera ricei. The sequence goes on along the minus strand of NC_082657.1, from coordinate 50,455,914 downwards.
CCAAAAAATAGGAAAATAAATAAAAAATAAATTGGACTTCATCGAACTTAAAAAGTTTTGTGCGTCGGGAACACTATCAGGAAAGGGAAAAGACAACTCACAGACCAGGAGAAAATATTTACAAATCATACATCTGATAAGAGTCTAGTACCCAGAATACATAAAGAACTCTTGTAACTCAAAAATAAAAAGATAAACCAGTTTAAAAAAATAGGCAAAGGCTTTGAATAAACATTTCTCCAAAGAAGATATACAAATGGCCTATAAGCAGGTGAAAAGATGCTCAACATCATTAGTCATCAGGAAAATGCAAATCAATACCACAATGAGATACCACTTCATACCCACTAGGATGGTTGTAATGAAAAAGATAGATAATAACAAGTGTTGGTGAGTATGTAGAGAAATCAAAACCCTCGTACATTGCTGATGGGAATATAAAACGGTGTAGCTGCCTTGGAAAGCAGACTGGCAGTTCCTCAAAAAGTTAAATGTAGAGTAGCCATATGACCCAGCAACCACATTCCTAGGAATATACCCAAAGAGAACTGAAAGCATATACCAACACAAAAACTTGTACACGAATCTTCATAGCAATATAATTCATAATAGCCCAAAAATGAAAACAACCCAAATGTCCATCAATTGATGAATGGATAAAGAAAATGTGGTATATCCATACATTAGAATATTATATTACAATAAAAGGAATGAAGTACTGGTCCCGGTGGTAAGATGGTGGCCGCTGCAGAGTGTGATGTGGTAATGGCAGCAACTGAGCCAGAGCTGCTCAACCACAAAGAAATAAAGAAGGAAACAGTCTTTCAAGGAGCAAGAAGGTGCATACTATGTCAAGAAAGAGTACAATGACGCTTATTATATATAGATATCTATATACAGCTATTATATGTAGATATACTCTTTCTATATATATATATATACAGTAGCCATGTGACGTGTGTGTGTGTGTGTGTGTGTGTGTAATGGAATACTACTCAGCCATAAAAAAGAATGAAATAATGCCATTTGCAGCATCATGGAAGGACCTAGAGATTATCATACTAAGTGAAGTAAGTCAGGAAGAGAAAGACAAATACCATATATCACTTATATGTGGAATCTAAAATATGATACAAATGAACTTATTTACAAAACAGAAACAGACAGACATAGGAAACAAACTTACGGTTACCAAAGGGGAAAGGGGGTGGGGGAGGGATAAATTAGGAGTTTGAGAGCTCAAGGCATTCTTTGGCAGTCCTGGGAGTTTTGAAGCATCTGGTCCAGGGATTTTTTTTTTTTCAATTTGACAAATGAAAGGAAACTATTTAGAACCCAGAAAATGCAGACTTGTGCAGTTTAACCTGGAATGTGGACGCAGGTCACCTCCTCCCTTCATCATGTCTCCATGTACTTAGAGCGGTTTTGTTTTCTTAGTTGGATACCCTGTGCCAGTGTGAGTGGGGTGAAGGAAAGGGAGCCAGACTAAAGACTACAGGTAGGGGAGGGAGGCAGAGAGTGAACAGGGAGACAGCTTGTGAATTTTTGTTTTACTGTTTAAATTTATTAAAAAAAGAAAGAAAATTGAGAATAAAATGTTTCACCCTTATTTTTAAAAAAAAAGGAATGAAGTGCTGATAGATGCTATGTCTTAGCCTGCTCAGGTTGCCATAATAATATACCATAGATTTCCGGGCGGCGGGGACGGAGGTGGGCCTGACGGGTCCGCGCGGCCTCCGGGCTGGAGCCCGGGTCCCCGCCCACCCCAGCGCCCGCCGCCGGCCGAGCCCCGCGCCGCCGTCCTGGGTCCCGGTGGCCGGAGGTGCGCCTGGGTCCATGGGACAGGCGGGCGCAGAGGTCGCCTGTGTTGGGGGGTGGGGCGCGGCGAGGTTCTGGCGCATCCATGGAGCCCGGTCCAGGGCTGGGGCGCCGCGGCTTGCTGTGCTCTCCGCACTCTCCCGGCTCTGAAGCCTCGAGAGCACGGCTAGGCAGCAATAGTTTAATGGGGCGTTTGCTTGCTGGGAACTAGGGGCCTGCGGGGGTCTCAGTTCTTGGCTGGCCCCGGCACACGAGGTTGCCAGGCGTGTGATGGCAGCAGGTAGGAGTGAGCTGCTGGTGCAGTGATGAGCAGGAAAGGAAGGACAGCGGCCGTTGGCCTGTGAACCTAGGCAAGAATGACCACCCAACACAATCCAGACCAAGGTCCGTGGGCCCAGCTCAGTCCTGTGCGGCTAGTCAGTGGAATAGACCTGCAGGTGTGGCTCTTGTCACTCTAGGACTGGATTCAGGACAGATCCTGCTGATGAGCCCAGGGCACCGTCCTCAGTGCTCCAGGAGAGTGTGCAGTAGTGGAGCAAGGGTGGTGTGCCCGACTCAGCACTGCGGCCACGCATGTCCAGTCTGCTGGCAAGGGCAGTGGGCAGCCGGAGGAAGTCATGGGCTTGGGAATGTCCTCTGATGAAAAAGAACCTGCAGGCTTATAAAGTAACTTTTGTGTGGAACGTTGGTGTGCTGAAAAGCAGTTCTGTGTGCTGTTCCCCCTTGGTGTGGATCAGCAGTGCTGAGGCAGCAGGCGTGATGCAGAAGTGTGAGCAGAGACCATCTGGAGTCCCCAACCTCCAGGGAAACTAGAGGTGACAGCCAGCCTAGTGAAGAGGACAGGAGTTGGGGGCGGTGGTGGCAGAAAGGCGCCCGAAGGCAGCGTGTCCCATCTGCGGTGGCGGTAACCCACCAGGCGCCCCTCGTCTCAGGGCCCTAATCCTGGCTCCAGCTGGGTGATCAGGGGAGCTATGAGCTCTTCTGGGCGAGCAGAGCCCACAGTCCTGAGCTGTTCTTTGCTGTGTTTGGGTCATCTCCCCCCATCCAAGGGGAGAAATCTAGATGAGATTTAAGAATTAGTGCTTTAAGAATGTGGATCTCATAGTTGAAACCTTGGAACATGTGTTTTCAGCCCAAGGTGTTAAAGTGAATGGAAGGATTCAATGCCTTTTCAAGGAGGGTGTCTCCATGTGGGCAGAACTAGAGAATAAATGGGTCTTGAATATATACCATAGACTGGGTGGCTTAAACAACAGAAATTTATTTTCTCACAGTTCTGGGGGCTGAAGTCCAAGATGAGGGTACCAGCATGGTTGGTTTCTGGTGAGTGCTCTCCCCTTGGATTGCAGACAGCCACCTTCTGGATGTATGCTCACGTGACCTCCTTTTTGTGGGATCATGGAGAGAGAGAGAGAGAGAGAGAGAGAGAGAGAGAGAGAGAGAGAGAGAGAACAAGCTCTCTGGTGTCTCTTCTTATAAGGGCACTAATCCTGTCATGAGGGCCCCACCTTCAGGACCTCATCCAGCCCTAATTACCTCACAAAGACCCCATTTCCAAATACCATCATATTGGGGGTTAGAGCTTCAACACAGGAATTTGGCAGAGACACAAACATTCAGTTTACATGATGAATGAACCCTGAAAATATTATGCCAAGTGACAGAAGCTGGTCACAAAGGATCACATATTAAAGATTCTATTTACATGAAAGGTCCAGAATATGCAAATCCATAGAGATAGAAAGCAGATTAGTGGTTGCCAGGGGCTAGGGGGAAGAGGAAATAAACAGTGATTGCTGATGACTACAGAGTTTATTTTTAGGTTGGTGAGAATGTTCTGGAATTAGATTATGGTAATTGTTGCACAACTTTGTGAATATACTAAAAATCTCCACTGAATTGTGCCCTTCAGAATGGCAAACTTTATGACATGTGAATTATATCTTAATTAATTAATTGATTTTTTTAGGTTTTTTTTTTTTTTGATGTGGACCATTTTTAAAGTCTTTATTGAATTTATTACAATATTGCTTCTGTTTTACACTTTGGTTCTTTGGCCACAAGGCATGTGGGTTCTTAGCTCCCCGACCAAGGATCGAACCCCCATCCCCTGCGTTGGAAGGCGAAGTCTTAACCACTGGACCGCCAGGGAAGTCCCTTAAAATTTTTTTTAAAAAGAGGAAAAAAGGCATAGAGACCCATCAATCAGTGGACCAACTTACTGGGCTCTTAATTCAAACAAAACAACTTAAAAAAAGACATTTTTTAAACAACCAGGGAAAATTGAACGTGGATTCTTTTTTTTTTTTAAAGATTGATTGATTGATTGATTGATTGCTATGTTGGGTCTTCGTTTCTGTGCTAGGGCTTTCTCCAGCTGCGGCAAGCGGGGGCCACTCTTCATCGCGGTGCGCGGGCCTCTCACCATCGCGGCCTCTCCCGTTGCGGAGCACAGGCTCCAGACGCGCAGGCTCAGCAGTTGTGGTTCACGGGCCCAGTTGCTCCGCGGCATGTGGGATCCTCCCAGACCAGGGCTCGAACCCGTGTCCCCTGCATTAGCAGGCAGATTCTCAACCACTGCGCCACCAGGGAAGCCCCCAGGATTCTTTTTTTTAATTTATTTTTTATTGATGTAACATTGGTGTATAATATTACATTTCATGTATGCAGCATTATATTTCTACTTCTGTATACACTACAGCCTGCTGACCACCAAAAATTTAGTTTCCATCCATCACCATACAGTTGCCAACCATATAGTTACAACATATGTTACCCATTTTGCCCTTCTCACCCTTCCGCTCTGGTAGCCACTGCTCTGTTCTCTGTATCTACATGTTTGTTTTTGTTTGGTTTGGTTTGTTCGTTTGTTTTTTATATTCCACGTGAGCAAAATCATATGGTATTGTATTTCTCTGACTTATTTCACTTAGCATGATACCCTCAAGGTGCATCAGTGTTGTCACAGATGGCAAGATTTCGTCTTTTTAATGGCTGAGTAGTATTCCATTGTATATATAATATATGCCACATCTTCTTTATTTATTCATCCATTTATTGACACTTAGGTTGTTTCCATATCTTGGCTATTTAAAATAATGCTATGATGAGCATAGGGGTGCATATTTCTTTTCAAATTAGTATTTTCATATTCTTTGGATAAATACCTAGAAATGTTGGGGGGAGTTCCCTGGTGGCACAGGGGTTAAGAATCTGCCTGCCAATGCAGGGGACACAGGTTCAAGCCCTGGTCCGGGAAGATCCCACATGCCATGGAGCAACTAAGACCGTGCACCACAACTACTGAGCCTGTGCTGTAGAGACCACGGGCCACAACTACTGAGCCTGCGTGCCACAGCTACTGAAGCCCGCACGCCTAGAGCCCGTGCTCTGCAACAAGAGAAGCCACTGCAATGAGAAGCTCGTGCACTGCAACGAAGAGTAGCCCCCGCTCGCTGCAACTAGAGAAAGCCCGCAAGCCAGCAATTAAGACCCAACGCAGCCAAAAAAGAAACAAAGGAAGGAAGGAAGAAAGAAAAAAAAAAGTTATATTAAAAAAAGAACACCCAGAAGTGTTGGGAATTCCCCGGCGGTCCAGTGGTTAGGACTCTGTGCTTTCACTGCCGTGGGCCCAGGTTCAATCCCTGGTCGGGGAACTAAGATCCCACAGCCACATGGCGTGGTCAAAACAAACAGACAAACAAACAAAAAACCCCAGAAGTGAAATACTTAGGTCATATGGTAGTCCTATTCTTAATATTTTGAGAAAACTCTGTACTGGTAAAACTCTGGCTTTACCAGTTTATAGTTCCACTAACATTGAATGAGGGTTCCCTTTTCTCCACATACTCACCAACACTTGTTATTTCTTGCCTATTTGATGATAGCAGTTCTAACAGATGTGAGGTAGGATCTTACTGTGGTTTTGATTTGTATTTCCCTAATTATTAGTGATGTTGAACATCTTTCCATGTGCCTGTTGGCTATCCGTATGTCTTCTTTGGAAAAATGTCTATTCAGCCCCTCTGCCCATTTTTTAGTCAGGTTGTTTGTTTTTTGCTGTTGTTGAATTGTATGAGTTCTTTATCTGTTATGAATATTAACCCCTTATTGGACGTATGATTTACAAATATCTTTTCCCATTTGGTAGGTTGTCTTTGTTTTGTTGGTGGTTTCCCTTGCTGTGCAGAAGCTTTTTAGTTTGATACAGTCCCATTTGTTTATTTTTGCTTTTGTTTCCCTTGCCTGAGGAGACATATCTAGAAAGATATTGTTAATACTGATGCCCAAGAGTATACTGCCTATGTTTTCTTCTAGGAGTTTTATGGTTTCAGGTTTTACATTAAAGTCTCTGATCCATTTTGAGTTGATTTTTGTGTATGGTGTGGGGTAGTGGTGTAGTTTAATTTTTTTGCATGTGGATGTCCAGTTTTCCCAACTCTATTTATTGAAGAGACGATCCTTTCGCCATTGTATGTTCCTTGTACCTTTGTAGTGAATTAGTTGTGTGGGTTTATTTGAACATAGATTCTGTATTAGATGATATAAGGGATTATTGATTTGGAAATGTGCAATAGTAGTAATGCGATTATATTTTTTAAAGAATCCTTACATACTGGTAAAATGGCCTGTCTGGGATTTGCTTTAAAATACTCTAGGGAAAAAAACGGAGGATGGATGAAACAGGAGTGACAGAATATTGATAATTTTTGAAGCTGAATAATGGCTATATGAGGATCCATTTTACTATTCTACTTTATTTGGGTTTGTTTAACAATGCTATAATAAAGTTTCAAAACATAAATCAAATGTGGCAGAGGGGAAAAAAAGTCTTGATTAGTATTGAATTCCAGAAAGTTCATCTTCCAATAGAAGATGCTGAGCTGGGCCCTAGGGCAATGAAAGCACAGCTTTGCCCCCAAGTCTTCCTGAGCTTCATTCAGAGGAGAGAAGCCACCGGAACCACTCCCAGAAGATGCTTTGGGTTAGAACTGACCTGGCTTTTTACAGAGCATTTGCAGAGATGATGCACTTTCGGGCTATATCAATTAGTTTTTGTTGTGTAACAAACTACCCCCAAAGCTTAGTGGTTTAAAATAAACAAACACTGATTATTTCTCATGATTCTGTGGGGTGGCTGGGATTCTGGGCTGACTTGACAGAGGCCAGATGGACTAGTTTAGGATGTTCTCACTCAAATGCCTGAGGCCTCCTATAGGAAGCTAGCCCGGAATTGTGTACATGACATGAAGCCCTCCCAGCAGCAAGAGAGGACAAGCCAAAGGCATAGGCACATCCCACTGGTCAGAGCAAGTCACAGGGCCAAGCCCAGATTAAAGGGAGGTAGAAATAGAGCCTCCTTTGCAGATTGGACTTGCACTGAATGGGATATGGGAGCCGAGGGAGCCAGTCAGGGTCTGACTCAGCCCACCTCTCTGAATGAGACTTACTACTCAGATGTGGCCAAGAGTGGGTCCTGTGTTATTCATGTGCCCCAGGTCTAGAATCCTCTTTCCACTGAGCAGAGGTGGTGGATGAAATGTTATTCAGAAATATAGACCCTGGGCTAATGGAATTAACCAGAAAAAAATCATTCCTATTTATGCTTTTGTTTAGCTTCTTTTTTCTGTGGCCGCAACTCAGCCCTATTTTTCATCCACCTCCTCCTTAAATTGAGCGTCTGTGACTCACTCTACAGGGCTGCTAGTTGCTAGAATGTCCCTCCCCACATTCTCAAAGGGCAGAGGGGCTTGATTCACAGGAGGACGATGGGGTTGGGCATGAGGCCTTGGGACAGCTCCCTCCCCCCAGGCCTGTTTCCTCATCTCTGGATGTGGAGGTGGCATGGAATGTCTCTGAGACCCTCGTGGCCCTGCCGTGCTTACAGGGAAGCTGTCAAGCTGGAGCAGGTGGTCCGGTGCTCTGTCCCCTGGGCCTCAGGTCAGGCCTGGCCACTTTGGGGAGAAGAATGCTCTGTGTAGGTGTAATAGATTGGTTGCAAAAGTGGCCCTAATTCTTCACACGCACCCACTTCCATAACTTTTTTAAAAATTTTTTAATTGAAGTATAGTTGATTTACAATGTTGTGTTACTTTCAGGTGTACAGCAAATTGATTCAGTTATATATACGCTCATGTTGCTCATTCATTTGAGGCACTATCTGTTGACTTCCCACCAAGGAACGTGTAGCTCCTCGTCACCCGCTTCCCTCACCACTCATGTGCACCCTCCCCAGGCCCTTGTCCTTCCAGGATCCTTAAGTCATGCTTCTGTTAAATTAACTTTCACTTTTTACTTGCTACTGTGACTTTGAAAATGCTATTTGCAATTGAATTATGTAGAATAATATTCCAACTTTTACTTGTCTAACTTTTCTCTGCATGAGCTTCCAAAGGGCTGTTCCAAACCCCTGGGTAAAGTGGGGGTGGGGTGGGAGAGGCAATTCTCAAACTCCTCCCCCTCCCTCTTCCCCACCAGAGAGAGACAGACAGACAGACATCCCCATTCTTTTAGGTGATTTCCTCTGTGCCCCTCCCCCTGAGAGAAGGCTCTGGCTTCTGTGCCATTAGGTAGCTCCCACTTTGTGCCTTCCTGGCTTCCGCACATCTCCCCCATTTCAGTGGATGGGTGGGACCACAGATGGCACCCAGGATTAGGGCTCTGTGGTGTGGCATGAAGGTGACCATGACCCCAGTTCTCACTTTCTCAGCTTCTCCGTACCGGTCTGGTGGTCTAGGGTGCATGGTGGGAGGCTTTCTGGGAGATTTCTGAGTGAGGAGGTGGCTAGGAGAGTGTTCTCTGGGGCATGGAGGGGTGCAGAGCCCGATTCTGGGCTTTTTTTAACCTCCCCACAGTCCAAGCCGTTCTTGTACTTTACCTGTGATCTGCCGCCTTCAGGAAGCTCCCTCGATTTAACCCACACAGCTCATTCATTCCGTGGTCCTGCTTTTGTTTTGGCCCCAGGCTGTCAGCTGGTGTCATTTTAACTTACTCCTGGGCTGGGGCTGCCCTTCGGTGGTTCTGTCGTTTCTGTGTCCCCGAGGAGCCAGCAGCCAGGGCAGGGCTGTGCGCCTCTGGCCTTCCCTGGTGGTCCCGGCCAGCGGAGGGTGCAACCTGCACAGTAGGCTCTGCGCGCCTGTGGCTGATGGCTGAGTGGCAGCACCACTCTTACATAATCAGTTTCTCTCCTCCTTTCTCTTTCCAGAGCCAGATTTCACACTGAGCAGCTGCAGACAGAGAAATCAGAGAAAGCACAACCCAGCCTCAGATTCCGAGGGGCCTGCTGGGGACTCTCTCCTCCTGCTTGGAAGGAAGACCCCGAGGCAGCCGTTTCAGGCCAGGTCTTGGCTGCCATGGGACTCACAGCCACTGCCCCCCGGCTGCCCTCTGCACTGCCAGGCAGATAAGGGTGAGCCCTGCCCAGGAGCACCTGCCGCCTCCTGCTGGGCCACTCCTCCGTGGCTAGCCCTTCCTCGACTTTGGGACACCTTTGCTGACCCGAGGCCATGTAGGCCCCACTCAGGCCTCTGTGGATAGACACATTGCTGGGGACACCACCTCTGCTCTCTGGGAGACCCAGCGCACCACCATGCCCCGGGGATTCGCCTGGCTGCGCTGTGAGTACTGGGGGGGTTCTGTGGGGACTGCCCAGGGAGAGCTTGGCCCAGAGCCAGGCTTCGTAACCATGGCAACCAGGGCATTCTTCCTGGTGAGAAGTTGAGATGCTTCCCAGCTTAATGGCAGGCACCCTTGGGGACTCCCACGCCGTCTGCCCTGTCTCCAGCTGACTGCAGCTCAGATGGGCATGGTGGGTATGAGCCTTAGGCTGGGTGGGCACAGTCAGTGGGTCACAGAGACAGAGGACAGGCACTGGGGGTAGGAGGCAGCGTCTCACTTGCTCAGACTCATTGGTGCTGGGGAGTACAGTGGGGATGCAGGTGGCAGAGAGATGATTTCTGGCCTCCCTGGGCATGACCAGCCAGGGGTGGGGGCTTGTGAAATTGCCTGGGCCCCGAGACTCATGGGAGTAGTGCAGCCTGTTACCTCTACCTTTCCCTCCATAAAGAGCTAAATCAAAAGGCAGAAAGAGAACAGTGTCTTTGGGGAAAAGAAAAATAGTTGAAATGAGGACAGAAAAGAAAAAGAATTGACAAGTCTCTCAGGCCTGCCTGCTGGTGGGAGGCCAGACCAAGCTCCCTTCAGACTCCAAGATTCAGTTTAATTGACTTAAATTCAACATATTTTTTTCTGGTGCCCCCCACATGCCCACTGGAGAGACACTGCCATGGTGACAAGGACCTGGGCTGTCTCGTGCGTCTCTCTCTAACACCTGGCATGGAGTTAGGTGCTAGGAACTGTGTGCCACTTGCATGAGGTCCGGGGTCTGATCCTGTGAGGTATTCACAGAGGAGATGGGTCCACCCTTGCCCTTGTGGAGGGTACTGCAAAGGGTCCGGATGTTCAGAACAGGTGGAAGGACCCAGACCCAGTGTTCTGGAATCTTCCAAGTCATGAGGAGCAGGGGGAGCAGGAGAAACAGCACGGCGAGGTGCTGCTTGAAATCTCAGAGGTGGGTGGGGTTCACACACGTAGACGTGGGGATGTGAGGACGGTGTTCCTTCCAGGGAGAGGGGGCAGCGTGAGCAAAGGCTCAGCAGTGAGAGCGTGAGAGGCCAGGCTGGAAAGCTGGTTTGGGCTCAGGTGGCTGAGGCCTTGAAAGCCAGAGTGAAGAGTGGCTAATTCATGAGATAACAGGGAGCCCTGGAAGGTCCGTGACCTGGGCGTGGGAGCTGAGATTGAGAGGTACTCTGCTTTCGGGAGATCAATTTGGCCGTGCTTTTGGGAGTTGCTGTCACAGCCTCCTGGGCAGGATGTGATAGGTGATGAGGGTTCCTTCTGGAGATGGAAGTGAGAATGAAGAGGCCTGGCAGAGGGGACAGAGCTCATGAAGGCAGAGCGCAGGATTGGCAAGGACTGGCTATGGGGTGAGGGGGAGGGAGGGATGAGGATCAGGGGCTCAGAGAGGGGCTGGGGTGCTGGAAAAGGAGTGGCTGCCGTAACAAATTGCCACAGTCTTGGCTTAAAACAGCAGAACTGTATTCTGTCACAGCTTTGGAGGTCAGAAGTCTGAAATCAAGTTGTCAAGGTTATGCTCCCTCTGAAGGCTCTCGGGGAGGATCCTTCTTGCCTCTTCCAGCTTCTGGTGGCTTCTGGCATTCCTTGGCTTGTGGCTGCATCACTCCAATCTGCCTTCATCTGTGAAGCCCATGTGAATGGTCTTTCCTTACATGTGTCTCTGTGTCCTTTCCTCTTCGTATAAGGGCACCAGTCATTGAATTTAGGGCCCACCCTAAATTCAAGAGGATTTCATCTGGAGATTCTTAATAACATTTGCAAAGACCCTATTTCCAAATAAGGTTGCATCTGAGGTTCTTGGTGAATGTAAATTTGGGGGTATCTACACACACAGGCACAGATGTGGAGGTGGTGGACAAGCCCCATTTGTCACTGCGCACAGGACATTACTCTTTCTTCAGTCTCCTCTTCTGTCTTGCAGGCCTCTTAACTGTGGAGATAGGGGGGCACGGCGGGCCTCCCGACCAGGGTTGCACTAGCTGTGGGGCTTTCAGAATGCAGAGGTACGTGAGGCTACAGCTGTGCTGGCCCTGCCTAGTTACCTGTTTGCTGGCCTGTTTTTCAGAGTGGAGGCAACAGGAAGGGAGCTTAAAATTGGGAATGGTAGTTGGGCTGCAGACTTGGAGGAGGTCTAAGTTTGGGAGAAGGCAGATCATCTGTGGACAGAGTTTCTGGGGCAACCCATGTGTGCCAGGCTGGGAAGCACGGAGGCTCTGTGAGTCTCTGCTACGAGGCTAGTGGCCAGGCCCCCGAAGGCTCCAGACTGGGACTCAGATGAGGGCAGGTGGGGTAGGACTTGGGGGTGGAGTGGGCAGCCACAGGGTGACTGCCACACTGGAAAGAAGGCTCAGTGTGGACAGGGATACTGATTTTTAAAGAAAAGATGGAAATTTGGATTTTTATGTGAAATCTCTGTGAACCAGAATGTGGCCCTAAGGACACCAATTTGTAAACTGTCACTTTCTGTCAAGTGCGGTCCCCAGACCAGCAGCATCAGTTTTACTTCAGGACTTGTTAGAAATGCAGATTCTCTGCCCCCCCCACTCCACTACCTCATACCTGCTCAATCAGATACCCTGGGTGGGCCTTTACCAGCTTCTACAGGAGACCCAGATGCCTGCTCCCGGTTCCCTGCTCGACGTGAACCCCAAAGTGCTGAGTAACACGTCCTCGCTGTGGTTCACAGCGCTGTGCATTCACACACTGGGAGCTGCGTTGTCTGGTCAAGACAGTGAGTGAGGGGCTTCCCTGGTGGCGCAGTGGTTAAGAATCCACCTGCCAATTCAGGGGACACAGGTTCGAGCCCTGGTCCCGGAAGATCCCACATGCCGCGGAGCAACTAAGCCCGTTCGCCACAACTGCTGAGCCTGCGCTCTAGAGTCCACGAGCCACAACTACTGAGCCCACGTGCCACAACTACTGAAACCTGCACGCTCTAGGGCCTGCGTGCCGCAACTACTGAGCCTGTGTGCTGCAGCTACTGAAGCCCACATGCCTAGAGCCCATGCTCCGCAACAAGAGAAGCCACTGCAATGAGAAGCCCGCGCACCACAATGAAGAGTAGCCCCCACTTGCGGCAACTAGAGAAAGCCCGCACACAGCAATGAAGACCCAAAGCAGCCAAAAAAAAAAAAAAGACAATGAGTGAATTGGACAGATGGTGCTAGAGACAGGGGTTGGTTCTAGAGATAGGGGTTGGTGCTAGAGACGGGTTGGTGGCTGGCGTAGGCAGGGGAGCCTCTGGGGAGGGAAGGAGTCTTGGTGAGACCTTGGAAGGGGTCTGCCATGTGAGAGGATACCCAGGGCAGGGGCAATGTGTGAGCCTAAACCCTGAGGCAGGAATGATCCTGACCAGCAGGGGTGCCAAGCTGAGAGTGTTAATGACGTAGAGACAAGGGAGAAAGCAAGCAGAAACACTGATTTATCTGTTCCCTTGTCCAAATATTGGGTTGAGAACATGGGAAGAGAGAGACAGAGGAAGTGCAAAATGGATTGCAAATTTGCAAGTTTGCAAAAAATGTGGTATCAGACTTCTATGAGGGGAAGGGCTGGTGGGCTGCAGGCCATAAGGGGCATAGGCTTGAGTAAGCCTGAGCTTCTGGCCCAGCAGGGGCACAGGCATGGCAGCAGCACTGAGAAGGGGGTGGGAAAGTGAGTGTCAGCAGGCCCAGGCCGGTGAGGGTTTAAGAACAAAAGTCTCCCTAAGTGCCAGGGAAGTGAGTGCAGAAAGTCTGGTCAGTAATTGCTGCTCACAACCAGGGGCGAATCAAAGAGGTGACTCAGCCTGCCTGGCTATTTTGGGGGAAAAAAGGAAGAAAGAGAGAAAGAGAGAGAAGAAGGAGGACGGAAGGGAGGAAGGAAGGAAGAGGGAGAAAAGGAAAAAAAATTACTGCTTTTGACTATTAACAATAATACATACTAATTATAGAATGTAAAATATATCCTAAAAAATATAAAGAAGAACATAAAAATCTCCCATAGAGATTTGGTGCATTTCTTTCCATTGCATTTTCTATACACACACATACACATAATTAACAAAATTCAAGTCATGCTTTATACCCAGATACGGTGTGTTGAATCATGCTTTTTAAAACTTTGCTAAGCATATCAAAAGTATTTTTCTTATCATATAAGCATATCATAAGTATTCTTTGGCAATGTGATTTTTATTGGCTACATTCGTTATTATTGAACATCTAGGCCACTTACAGATGTTCACTATTACAAAATAATACTGCAAAGGAAAGTCTTTGTCACAAATCTTTCGGTTATGTCTCTCTTTTGTTTTCCTTCACGTTTATTCCTAGAAATGAGTTTAATGGGTCAAAGAGTGTGGACAATTTTAAAGCTTAGTGGGTTGAAGTGTGTGGGCATTATTAAGTCCACTAATAACAAAAATTGCCAAATTGCTTTCCAGGATGAGAGCATCTGCCTCACTATTTTGCCAGCAGCAAGTGTCATTAAAATAAAATAAAACAACAGTAACAACAACAAAAAAGTCTTTCCATTTGGTAGGTGAAACATGTATCGATTGTTTTGACGTGAATTTATTAGCGAGGTTGAGTTTCAGATACGTCTCTTGCCCATCTATATTTTGTTCTTTCTGCTCCCATCAACTTAACCCTTGTTCATGTTTGTTGCAAATTCTCTCAGATAATTTTTGTAAGTCTGTTCAGTTACACAGAAATCACACTGTTTTTAAAGTCACAGTGACCTGCAGTGGTGAAGGCTGGTAATGTTTGGATCGTTTGTTAGCGGGGAAGAGAAACAGCCTGAGGTTCGCTCAGCATCCCGGAAAGACCAAACTGGAAGGGCCGCTACAAACCTGCTGGTACCTCTAATTAAGAGGCATGTCAAGGTCAGATAGAGCAGGGAGGACAATGGAGTGGGTCGCCCAAGAGTCATTTGTAGAGCTGGACCTAGAATCCACAGCTCCAGAGTCTCTGGATGGAAAATGCAGCGAAAGGCTTTGAAAACTCAGAGGCTCTAGATAGGGGCAGGGGTTACCATGGAAAGGAGGCTGTGCCTGCCCCCTGGGGCAGGAGTGGGAAGGAGACTGGAGACCAATCCCAGGACGTGGCTCCTGGGGGGCTTTGCCAGCCTTGGGTGGGAGGTGGCTGGGCTGGACGGTTCATGCTTGTCTGCATTGCTGTCCTGGAGCCCGGACCGCAGGGAGAGTATTCCTGGCTCTGGGAAGGCCTCCTTGGGACGCTGCGCCCCCCACCCCGGCCCTTCCGAGAGGACTTGTGACTGGGAAAAGGGAGGTCGTGAGCACAGCTCTGCATACCCGGGCGGTGTGGGAGCCACGCAGGTGGCTCACGTGTTCTTGTTGTGTGCGGTCCACAGATCTCGGGATCTTCCTGGGCATGGCCTTGGGGAACGAGGGTTTGGAGGTGTGGCCCTTAACCCGGAGCGAGGAGTGTGCCATCACTGGCTTTCTGCGGGACAAGCTGCAGTACCGGAACCGCCTTCAGTACATGGTAACCACGTCGGCACTCGTTGTGTCCCTCTTCCAAAGCCCTGTGTCTCATGCGACATAAGGACCTGGAAATTCAGTCCCTCTCCTTGGACTTGTGTCAGGCCTGTGCCTGCCATGGCTCCCTTCTCCCTCACACACACCCATGTGCCTGGTCTGCACGTCCTGTCCCCGCTCCTGCCATCCTTCCCGGGGCCTCCAACCCTCCTATCTCATCTGACCTTTGATCCCACCTCCACGTGGCACTCACCCAGTGACTCAGGAATGGATTTCAGGAAACCATGGGGGAACCCCAGACACTATTTAGCAGGGGAGATAAGGACCTAGAAATTAGAATGTTTGATTCTTTTTATAGGGTGGACCACGTGGCATGTGGCTCTGTAGGTCTTTTTTTTTTTTTAACAGCTTTTTTGAGATATAATTCACATACCACACACCTCACTTGTTCAGGTGTACATTTCTGTGGCTTTTAGTGTATTCGCAAAGTCATGAAACCATCACCATGGTAAGTTTTAGAGCAATCTTTTAAAGTCATTTTCCTCACCCCTCCTAAAGGATATGATTCTCTAGGAGTAGTAAGCCTCTCATCCTACATTTTGGCTCGAGACTTATGCCTTAACACGTTTTGTTTTGTTTCACCTTCCCTGTGTCCCAGAGGAAAGAGCTGTCTTTATCCCAACTGGGAGCCAAGCACATGTTTTCTGTAGAGGACCACCGCTGCCATCAAGGGCCGGTCCTGGGTCCTCTTCTGCTGCATCAATTTCTTCTCGGAAGTTGGGGGAGTCTGAGCCATTTCTGACTCTGATCTCATCCTTTGTTCTTGTATCTCCCCAGAAACACTACTTCCCCATCAACTACAGGGTCAGTGTGCCTTACGAGGGGGTACTCCGAATGGCCAACGTCACCAGGCTGGTGAGAATCCCCCCTCTGGAATGGGGAGGCCCCTGCCTCCTGGGACATCCTGTGGACCCTGCCTGGAGGCACATTGGTCTGGGCAGATCCTGTTGCCAGGGGTCTTTCCTGGCCCCTCAAGCAAGCCTGCCCTTGGCTCAGGCCCCAGGTGCCCCTCCCACCCCATCCACAGTGGATGCCCGTGGTCTGCCCCCTGTGCAGGGCAAATCTGGGGGGCGGTCAGAGCTGTGGGGGGCAGGCCCAGAGGCTCCTGTCTGGGGTTTCAATAATTTCTCCTGTCCCTGCAGCAGAGGGCCCGGGTGAGCCAACAGGAGCTGCGGTATCTGTGGGTCTTGGTGAGTCTCAGTGCTACTGAGTGGGTGCAGGAGGTGCTGCTCGAGGGCCATCCATCCTGGAAGTACCTGGAGGAGGTACATACGCTGCTGCTGGATGTCAAACAAGGCCTCCCGGTGAGCTGTGCAGAGGTGCAGGTGGCCAGGGCGGGTGCGTGTGTGTGTGTGTGTGTGTGTGTGTGTGTGTGTGGCCAAAAACTATCAAGGGAGAAGATAAAGGCATGGAAAGTTCTGGCATGTCCTGGAGAGTGTGGGAGAAATGGGGGGGGGGGCAGGGTGGTGGCCTGGGCTTGGGGGGCAAGAGATGCACCTGAGACCCTGTTCTTATGCTCTGCAACCCTGGGCGAGTCATTGATCCCTCTCACTTTATTTCCACATCTAAGAAAAGAGGGAAAGGGGGAGGGATAAATGGGTGGAGCACAGGAGGGTTGAGGGCAATGAAACTCTTCTGTATGATGCTGTAACGGTGGGTATAATTGCATTTGTCAAAGCCCATTGAAAGTACAACAGAAAGAGTGAACCCTAACATAAACGTACCTTAATTAATAATAATAATAGAGGTTCCCGATCGCTGCCTGTTGAGCAGTGTTGATCGGAGGCCTGGGGGATACGTCTTCCAAAAAGCCTAGAGAGTAAGGTGACAGGGTCGGTGTGTGTCCTTGCAGGCCATGTGCCATGGGACCCCTCCCCACACCCCCGCCTTGCCCTACTGCCCCCCCCCCACCAGCCCTCCTTAGGACCCTGGTACACAACTGCCCCGGGGCCCCACCTGCTGCCCAGCAAGAACAGCCAACAGGAAGCCAACTGTGAGCTTCTGCTGACACCAGGGCTCGGGGCCAGCACCTGCTTTTGCAGCTGCCGAGAACTTTGTGGAGGCTCTCCATTCTGGCGGGGACCGGGAGACCCAGCCATTTCCTTGGTGGCTTTCTTGTGCCTGTGGGCAGGGGGGGTTGGAGCTGACCTGGGGAACGGACTGTGTTCCATCCTCAATTTTCCTTGGGAGTGTCTCTGGCTCTGTGAGCTCTGGGGAGCTGGTTTGGGGGCTGGGAAGGAGATTGTGGGTAGGCTGAGGCCCTGCCCACCTGGGCTCTTCAGATTGAACCAGCTTTTTTTTTTAAAGATTTTTTTTTTGACGTGGACCATTTTCAAAGTCTTTATTGAATTTGTTACAATATTGCTTCTGTTTTATGTTTTTGTTTTTGACCATGAGGCATGTGGGATCTTAGCTCCCCAACCAGGGATCGAACCCGCACCCACTGCATTGGAAGGCGAAGTCTTAACCACTGGACCACCAGGGAAGTCCCTGAACCAACTTTTAACCTCTTCTTTCTCACAGTGTTAATGGTTGATGGCCCGTTCCATATGTGTCCAACATCTATGGGGCAGTGGGTCCTCCCTCTAGGGAGAGGGCCATGGGAAGGGGCCCTTTGCCCTCCTACCACCCTCACTTCTCTCTCTAAGCCTTTGTATATTAGTTTTTTTGGGGACTGCCGTCACAAATTACTACCAACTGGTGGCTTAAAACAACAGAAATTATTCTATCGCAGTTCTGGAGACCAGAAGTCTGAAATCAAGGTGTCAGCAGGGCCATGCTCCCTCCAAAGGCTCCAGAGGAGGATCTTTCCCACCTCTTCCAGCTTCTGGTGGCTGATGGTGTTCTTGGCTTGTGCAGCGTCACTCCACCTTCCGCCTCTGTCTTCACATGGCCTTTCCCTCTGTGTCCCAGAGAAGGACCTGTGTCCTTTCTCTTACAAGGGCAACAGTCATTGGATTTAGGGCCCACCATAAATCCAGACTGATCTCATCTGGAGATCCCTGACTTAATTACATCTGCATAGACCCCATTTCCAAACAGGTCACATTTGCAGGTACTAAGGATTAGGCCTTGGACAGAGCTTTTTTAGGGGGTTGTGGGGCAGGGGGACACACAGTTCAACCTAGAACACTTTACTTTTAGGAAGGTCCTTCCCCAGCTCAGGTCCCATATTTCCTCCTGCTCCATGTCTTTTTTTTTTTTTAATATTATTATTTGTTTATTTATACATACATTTATTTATTTATTTATTTTTATGTTTGGCTGCCTTGGGTCTTCGTTGCTGCACGCGGGCTTTCTCTAGTTGCGGCGAGCAGGGGCCACTCTTCGTTGCGGTGTGCGGGCTTCTCAGCGGTGGCTTCTCTTTGTTGCGGAGCACGGGCTCTAGGCACGTAGGCTTCAGTAGTTGTGGCGTGCGGGGGCTCAGTAGTTGTGGCTCGTGGGCTCTAGAGCGCAGGCTCAGTAGTTGTGGCGCACGGGCTTAGTTGCTCCACAGCATGTGGGATCTTCCCGGACCAGGGCTTGAACCCGCATCCCCTGCACTAGCAGGCGGATTCTTAACCACTGCGCCACCAGGGAAGTCCCGTGCTCCGTGTCTTCTATGACGGTTCTGGCCCCTGCTCTGTTCCTCCCATGGTGCCTGGTGCTCCCCACACCAGGTTCCTTTTGTTAAGTGTTGTGGAGAGGAGACCCCGAGCTTGGAGCTGGAGACCCAGACCTGTCAGTGCGCCTCACGATATGACTGACCCTCCTGAGGGTCCTGTCTCTTCTTCACTGGAGTCGGTGTGGGTCTTTGCATCCTGAAGGACAGTGTCCCTGGGATAGGGACTCCTCATGTGGTGGTGGCCGGGCCTGGGCTAGAACAGCAGGGATGCCCCCAGCTCCTCCCTGTCTGGCCTGCCCCTAGGAGAGGAAAAGAGAAGCTTCTGTGTGTTGTGCTTGAGTGAGGGACATCGAGGGAGCCCCTCCCAGGAAAAATGGCACCTGCAGGAAGGAGAGAAATTGCTCTCAGGCGTCCTGGTCACAGGGATCTCTTGTCCTCCTTCCAGGCAGGACAGCCACCACCACCCCCCCCCCCCCGCCCCCCAGAGCTCTCCTGGGATCTCTTCACAGGCTGGGGGTGGCACCTGTGGTCCTAAAGGTTTCCTCCCTTCCAGGGTGTGGAGGTCAGCCCCCAGGTGGAAGCAGTGTTGTCCCTCCTGAGTGCCCCAGGAAGCCTGAAGCCGGTGCGGCCCAAAGCTCTGCTGGACAACTGCTTGCGGGTCATGGAGCTGTTGTACTGCTCTTGCTGTAAGGAGCTCTGAGGGGCTGGGGGCGGGACACTGGGTGTCTGAGCCCAGGTCACTGAGCAGAGCTGGGACCCTCCTCGGCATGCCCTCTGCTTCCCAGGGCTACAGGCCATTTCTGGAAGCTGAGACGGGCCCTGGGTACAGGGAGGACAATGTGGCTTGGTCTGGGGATGAGGCGGGTGTTGACCACTCCTGCAATCTTATTTGTGTCTGCGTGTGGTGTGTCGCCTGCAGGTAAACAAAGCCCTGTCCTGAACTGGCAGGACTGTGAGGTGCCAAGGCCTCAGCCTCACAGCCTGGAGCCCTCGTCACAGTGTGTGGCCGCCCAGCTGTACCCCCTGCGCCAGCAGCCCCCCGCCTCCCTGCCCCACTCCCCGGCACCCACGGCTGGGGCCCCGGCGCAGTGACGCTGCTGAGGGCACAGGGCGAAGGCCTCCTGCCCTGAGTGGCCTGCATGGTAACTGGGTGGGGCAGCTGGAGGAGCTCCTGCAGGAGATGGACTGGGCCTGAGGCTTCTCTGGGTGGTGGTGGGAGCTCCTCTTGAGAGAGGAGACCCTAGAGGGGTATTTCTCCTTTGAGGGGGACTCAGTGCCTGAGAAGGGTTCAGCTTCCCGCCTTCCATACCTCCCGTGGTCTCACCTGGCGCGGTAGGCGCTGGGGGGCACCTGAAGGTCAATGAAGACAGAGCCTACGGCCCCTCCTGGCACTGCCCGGGCTGCCCCCTTCCCTGAGGGCAGGGCTGACCGTCTCCTAAGCCCAAAGAGGTGAGAGCTGTACCAGGTGGGCATGGTGGGGGGGGGACACGACTCAGCAAGGCCAGGGAGAGGGCAGCAAAGCTGGGGAGAGGGCGTAGCCAAATGCCACATCTTGCCACAGTTCCCTTTATTTTTTCTATTAAACACCTGCTTTGTTTTGGTTTGTTTTGGTTTGCTTTGCATCTGCAAGGGTGAACCTGGAGAAGGCCCACCTGGAGAAGGCCGCTTTCCCCTCCTGCCAGGTGCAGGAGGCAGGAGGAGGGGGTGGGCTGGTCTGGCCCTGGGGCCTCGGTCTGAGGATTCAGATTTGGAATGGTCAGGGCCTTAGCCAGGGCCCTGGAATGGTAGATATTTGCGGGACGGAGTTCCTTCCAGCCCTGCCCCAGCCCCTGAAGCCTTAGCCAGCCTGACTGCGGGTTGGGGGGGGGGAGCGGGGGGGGGCTTATGTCACACAGTGCGTCCTGGCCACTGCCCTCTCCCCCTCCATCTGGCAGCCCCAAGACCGCCCCCAGCAGGGACAGAGCTGAGGCATTCAAAGGCACGGGTTCTGGCATGAGACCTGGTGACTCCTGCACGCCCCCCACCCCCCCATCACAGAGCCCCGCCCCCAGCGGGGATCTGGGATGGGCAAGGGCTGGGGTGCTGCCCGGTGAGCAGCGGTGGAGGAAGCCAGGCGGAGGCAGGGGTGTTAATTACAGTACAACTTTATTAATACTGGAATCTTCACAGTGCATTTGTTACTTGTAGCAGTGACTATTTAAATCAAGGAGAGGGTGGGTTGCAGGGGGGTGGGGGGGGGGGGAAGGAGAGGATCATTTATCCAAAAACGGACAGAAAGAAAAGAAACAAAATGGTTCAGATGGGATGGGGGCGGTGAGGGGGTGGTGGAGGGAAGAAAAAGTGAGTAGGAACCAGGAGGGGGGGCCTGGGGTGGGGAAATAAATTAAAAAAAGGAACAAGTTAACAACAGCACCAGAAAAGTTACTTCAGTCAAAAGACACTTTTTGAAAAGAATATTTCTCTGTACAAAAAGAAAAATTAAACAAACGTAAAGAAGTCCCCCAAACCAAAGTTTGTGATGCGGGATGGCTGGCTCGGATCCCAAAGGGATGGGCCTACAAGGTGGTCACTAAATGGAGGAGAGGCGATCAAGGGGATGGAGGAGTTATGTACAGCCCTGGGGGTGGCTTGGAGGGGAAGGGCGCCACCGGAGTATGGGTTGGGGTGGGGGGTGGGGCAGCTGTGCCACACCCACCCCCTCCCTGGGTCTCCGAAGCCATCCCCCTCCCCAGGGGCAAGCTCTTCCTCATGGGGACTCAGCTACCCCACACCCCACTGCCCCTTACCCTGCTCACATCACATAACCTGCATCTTAAATCAGCCCACCTGGGCAAACCCTGTGGTGAGGGGCAGTGTAAGCCCCGCCCCAAACCTTCAAATACAGGCCACCTGCTCTGCCGGCTCCTTCCTCGCCCGGCCCTCCTCCAGGTGTGGTGTGCTCAGCAAGTCTCCTTTCTCCGACCTAGCGACTTACAGGTACCGTTCTCCACCCGCTTTCGGGGACCCCGCGTGGCTCCATCCACTCAGGGGCATCCTTGGTTCCCCACACCCGCCTGGCTGCTGTGCCTAGACCCCCGTTTCCGGCACAAGAACTACCAGGAGCCCGGGCTCCATCCAGACCAGGAAAAGCCAGCTCTCCTGACCCCGGGAGGGGACCCTGCCCCGTGACCGTGACCCTGCCGCCCTGGCCGCCCTCAGCTGCCTTGCGGGGCTGCAGGAAGTCCGCCGCTCGCCCTTGGCACACGTGCTTTTACCTGCTTGGAGCTGGCATGCAACATGGTGCGGGGGCACTCGCCACCTCGCTCCCCGCTGCCTGGACCATCCTGGGAGGGCGTCTCCTCTGACAACAGAGTCAAAGCTAATCTCCCCCGACTGCCCCCCCACCCCCACCCCCACCCCTTGGTCCGCAGCAGACCGGCAGGAGGCCCAGCCCCCAGCCCTTTCCAACCTCACTGCGGCTTTGCTCCGGACCGGACGCTGGAGAGGAGTTGCTCTCTGGCCTCTGGAGCCCTTAGGCCCTCCTCCTGCCACAGGCCCAACGGCCAGTGTGGGCACCCCCGTCCCTCAGGCACTCTTGGACACACCCTGTACTGTCTACCCTGTCCCCACAAGCAGTCCTTGTCCGGTCAGCTCATTTTATTATGTGTTCATAAAAGAACCCCCTCCCGTCCCCCCTGCCCCCGCCCCCAGCTCCAGCCCCCATCCCCAGAGGTGGCTGAAACCGTCACCAGGGTCCACAGGGTTGGTTGCCATGTGCCCGGATGGCGACGGCATCTGAAAGCAGCTCCTGGGGGACTGGCCAGGTGACCCCTAGCCTCTGGACTTCTTCCCCACTGCCCAGCCCCGCCCTGCCTCCAACCCCAGCCGCCCCTGGGAGGAGGGGATGCTGCTTCAGGGTCCCCAGCCTCCTCCAAGCAGGTCCCCTGCATGTCTTCCCCAAGAGGCTTGACTTGGGCCCAGACCCCCTTCCCCGACGACGACGACGGCAGCGGCAGCGACGGCGGCTGGGCTCCCAGCTGCAACCTCCCCACCAACCCCGCAACAGCCAGCCATCCCGTAGAGCTTTCTCAGCAAACCAGATACCTTAGCCGGTTGGGCCCCTGGCCCTTGCACAGCTGCTCTCTGTCGGCCCTGCTCCCCTACGGAGAGGAGCCTGGAGAGGCAGAGAGATGAGACGACGGAGGAGGGAGGCGGAGGGAGCTCAGTCAGGGCGGGATGGGCTAGCATTCCGGAAGAGCCCAAGGCCACCGTCCCTGGGGAGATGGCGAGAAGCCGGGCTAGGCTAGCTAAGCGGTGGCACTGCGGGCCCAGCCAGGCTGGTGGGACGGGGAGAGGCTGGCCCGGCCCCGCTGCTGTGGGCGGGGAGCGTAGCTCTGGGGCTCACCCACACCAGGAAAAGGCAGGGCCCGAAAGGAGGAAGAGGAGGGACAGTTTGCAAGCAAAGGTTGAAACAGGCTCCAAATCCAAGTTCCAGGCCCGCAGGCTCCATCCTGGTGAGGTTTGTTAAGTCATTTCCTGTTTAAACCTTGAAATCCAAGATGGGTGTCTCTTTCCAATAAAGTGGCTTTGCCTCGTATGACTTTTTAAAAAAAAAAAAAAAAAAAAAAAAGCTTGCCTGGCTCCGCTCGCTCCTGACTGTGCCTT
This sequence comes from Balaenoptera ricei, assembly GCF_028023285.1. Taxonomy (NCBI): domain Eukaryota; kingdom Metazoa; phylum Chordata; class Mammalia; order Artiodactyla; family Balaenopteridae; genus Balaenoptera; species Balaenoptera ricei. Next base: position 50,432,677 of record NC_082657.1, on the reverse strand, counting down.
TGCTCTGAGTGGCCGCTGCCCACCGACCAGGCCACCTGCCTCACCCGGGCCAGAGGGTGGGATCACAAGATGCGGGGCGCCGACCTGTCATTGGTGACGGTCCTGCGGAGCCGCACCCCGCGCCGGATGGCCACCAGCATGTCTTCAGCCGGGGGGTCGCTGGTGGCAGCGGGGGGCGGGGTGGGAGTCTCCTCCACGGGGGTGGCCGACAGGGCAGTGGGGAAGGGGAACTGGCCCTCACCCAGGGCATGGGCGCCGGCCACCAGCTCCCCGAGCTTCTCCACCAGGCTGTGCCGGTTGGCGGCCAGCTGCTGCTGCTGCACCTCGTCGTCCTCGGCCGCCAGCCCGGCCCCCGGCCCCGGGTAGCTGGCGGCCTCGGGGGACGGGCTGCCCCAGGCTGTGTTGGGCAGGCTGAGCCTCTTCGGGGAGGCCCTGGCCAGGTCCGGGGCCAGGGGCGAGGCGGCCTCGTCGGTGTAGAAGACGCACTCCTCGCTGCCTGCCCGCGTGGGCCCCACGTAGCCGGGGGAGTCGGGCACCGTGGGCGTCTTCACGGGGACGATGGGCGGCCGGATGGGGATGGGGCCGGCGCTGGAGAGGGTGCGGCGCACGGCGGGCTTGGTGGAGGGCGTGCGGCGGATGGTGGCCACGCCAGGGGGTGCGCCCGAGGTGGTGGGCAGCCCGGCGGTGGGCAGCCCCGCAGTGGAGGCCGGGCGCTTGGTCTGGATCAGGCGGCGGTAGTTCTGGGCGATGTTGCTGTTGCGAGGGATGGTGGACGACTTGTCGAACTCGGGTGGGCCCTCCCCGTCTGCGTCCCCGTTCACTGAGTAGCAGTCGTAGTCGGAGCCTGGGGGGCACGGGATGCGGTGGGCCTGGGGCCCTGGGGGCCTGGGAAGGTCCAGCCGCCCGCCCCCGGCCCCTGGGGCCTACCTTGGGAGGGGATGGTGTCCTCGGAGCAGGAGGGCGTGGTGGTCTGCGTGCTGTAGCCGCTCGAGTACTGCAGGGAGTCCCGGCTGCTCTTCTGGTGCTCCAGGCTCAGGCCGCGGGTCAGCACCATGGCCAGGTCACTGGCCGCGGGCGACACCTCCTCACCGTGCTGGGGGTGGTAAGACTGCAGGCTGAAGCCTTGCTCCCCGCTTCCCCCATCAGCCCGGACCTCAGGCAGCCCCCAACAGGCTGAGCGGTCTCAGCTGGCCCTGCGACCACTTGCCTGGCCTCCTGGAGCTGACCTAGGAGTGAAGGTGGGGCCCTGGTTGGGCTGCCCAGGGAGTTGCCGCTTACCTTGGCTGCGATGGTGGCAGGGGACATGCGGGGTCGCGGGGCCTCCTCTCCACTGGGGCCCAGGGTGCCCCCGCTAGCCGGGCCTGGCTCTGTGTCTCGGAGGAGCTCCACTCGGTCCTTCCTCCGCTGCAGGGTGGCGCCTGAGGGCTGCTCGTGGGGGCCGGCCTTGGCCCAGTCCTGCGGGCATGGCAGGCAGGTCAGGAGGACCCTTGGTCCTGCTGCTCATGGCCAAGGGGGCCCTCACTGTTGTTGAGGTTCAGGGTTTCCAGACCCACATGGGGCCTCAGGCTCACAACCGTGGCCAAGGACAGAGCACGGAGGGTGCTGTGACACCCCAGTCCTGCCAGGCCCAGGGGCAGGGCCCAGAAGGGAAAGATGTGAGCGTGTGGGGAGTGGCTGCAGGTGGTGCCCAGGAGGCCTGTCTCGCGGGGAGCAAGTGCTTCGTGCACGCCCCCCTGGTTGAACCTGGGCCCTCCCTGTGTCCCGCTGCGGGTGGGAAGCACTGACCGTGGTAGGGGAGCTGCACTCGCTGACGGACTGGCAGGTTTCCGAGGCCTCGGAGGACGCTGAGCTGGAGGACTTCTGCCACGCAGAGGCGAGCAGGCAGGCGGATGGGCGGGGAGGCAGGACGAGAGGAGAGAACAGATCTGGTCACAGCGCTGGCATGCAGCGGGGCCTGCTGACTCAGCAATCCCCACCCCACGCCCTCCAGGGCCACGGCCACGGCCGTGAGCGTATGCAGTGGAAGCCAGCACCCAGAGTGCACGCCATGGGCAATGACCTGCCCCCCAGCCCAGCCCGATAACCACACACTTTGAGGATTAACAAGAGGACTGGCTGCTGATGGCCTGGATGTGGTGGGCAGGGAAAGAGCGATACTAAGGATGGCAGCGGGGTGCTGGCTTGAACTGCCGGGTTGATGTGCCACTGTTTTCTCAGAAGGGCAAGCCTGGGGGAGGAATGGAGTCCAGAGTTCCATCCTATACGTGTTAAGCTGAGCTGCCTGTTAGGTATCTATGCCCAGATGCAATGCAGGCAATTGTATTTACAGTCTGGAGTTCAGGGAGAAGTCAGGTTTGGAACCACAAATCCAGCAGCCGTCGGACAGAATAAGGTCACCAGGCAGTCAGGATGAGGGTGGTTAGAGAAAAGGTTCAAGGATGTCAGGCCGACACTCAGTGCTTTGGAGGAAGAGGATGGCCCAGCGAAGAAGAGTGACAGGAGCTGCTGGTGGTGTGGAGGAAGACCACGAGCAGGTGATGTCACAGAATCAGGGGAAGAACCTGACGTGCAAAGGAGGGAGGGTCAGTTGTGCTCGGCTGCTGGGGGTCCGTGCAGATGAGGCGGAGGGGTGTCTGTGCAGACCTCCAGAACTGTTTCACAGAATGGTGGGGCAGAAGCCCACTGAGGACAGGACCGAGGGTGCCCAGGAGGCTCCTGCTGTGGACAGTGGCAGGAACTAGGTGCCCCAGGAGGCCCCCCAACTCAAAACAACAAAGAGGGACTTCCCCGGTGATCCAGTGGTTAAGTCTCCGTGCTCCCAATGCAGGGGGCCTGGGTTCAATCCCTGGTCAGGGAACTAGATCCCACATGCATGCCGCAACTAAGACCCGGCGCAGCCAAATAAATAAATACATAAATAACAAAAGAACAACAACAACAAGGAATGAAGAAAAAAGAAGCAAGGGCAGAAACAGGACCATGAGGGTCCCCAGGGCAGAGGCTGGCTTCAGCACTGTCGTTGAGAGACTGGGCAAGTGGCAAGGTGGAGAGCTCACCCTGTTGATGACCCAAATTAAACCTGGAAGGGAACTAATCAGCAGCACCTCTCCAGATCCTGTACCAGCCAAGTAAGATTCTCTAAATCATCCTGGTTTAGACTCCCAGATCTTTTTAATAGTTTATGATGAGCCAAGATGACTAAAATAAAAGGAACTAAACTCTATAGGTAAGGATTCGGAGGAAATAATAAACACATTTAGAATTTTACCAATATAATTGTTAAGACAAAAATAAAAAATAAAAGGAAAAACGTATTTGGAAAACTCAACAGAAAAATTCAACACCCATTCATGGAAAACAAAACACTTAGACTAGCAATAGAAAGGAACTTCCTTAATCTGATAAAGAGTCATCTACAAAAATATCAATACTTTTCTTTCTGAGGTTGGAAAAAGATAAGGATGCCCACTATTACCATTTCTATTTAGCACTGGAAGTTCTAGCAGTGCAATAAAGCATGAAAAAGAAGTAAAAAGCAAAAGGATTGGAAAAGAAGAAAATGGTTGTTTGTAAAAGACATGACTGTGTATGTATTATAGAATATTCAAAGGAACTAATATGGGTTTTTAGCGAGGTTACTGGATACAAGATCAACATAGAAAAAAAATCAAATTTCTAAATATCAGCAGCTAAAAAACAAGTAAAAGACTCTGAAAAAGCCAAAATAATTTAAAATAGCATCAATAAACATCAAATACCCAGGGCAAAAAATCCAGTAGATGTGCAAGATCCTCACATGAAAACTGCAAAATATGATTGAGAGAAGGTAAAGCCATAATAAATGGAGAGACATATGTAATCCCAGTCAGAATCCCAGGGGTTGTTTTTGGGTTTTTTTTTGGAGTTTTTTAGTGGAAACTGACAAGCTGATATTAAAATTTATAAGGAAATGCAAAGGGCCAAAAATAGACAAGGTAATATTGAAGAATATCAAAGCTGGAGGACTTTTATTACCAGATATCAAGATTTTTTATAAAGCTATTAATAATTAAGATGGTGTGGTACTGGTGCAAGAACAGACAAATCAACCAGTGGAATAGAATACAAACTCCAGAAACAGCTATGCGTTCACAGACACCCGTTTTATGACAAAGGTAACACACTACAGTGCAGTGGAGGAAAAGATGGTATTTTCAAAAAATTGTCAATTAGATATTCATACGGAAAAAATGACCTCTACCTCACCACACACACACACACACACACACACACACACACACACACACACACACAATCAATTCCAGATGAGCTGCAGACCTAAATGAAGAAAAGGTAAAACAAAAAGGCTTTTTTTGGAGGAAAACATCTTTGTGACCTTGGAGTACACAAAAATACCTCAAACAGGACAGAAAAAGCAGTAACAATTGAAAAAAAATGGATAAATTGGACACACATTAAAATTAAGAACTTTAGGTCATTAAAAGACCCCGTTAAGGGAGTAGAACAGCAACCCACAGAATCAGAGAAGATTATCAGATGAAAAGACTTGTATCCACAATATATAAGAAGTTCTACAAATCAACAAGAAAAAGACAGACAACCTAGGAGAGAAAAACAAGCAAAAGATCTGAATAGGTCCTTCACAAAAAGAGGATATCCAAATGGCCTTTAAAAGTATGAAAAGGTGTTCAACCTCATTAGTCATCAGGGAAATACAAATTAAAAACACAGGGCACTATGATATAACACCTATCAGAATGGCTCAAATGAAAAGGATACCAAGGTCTGGTGAGGAGGTGGAATGGCAGTAAACCACTGCTGTGCTCTTCCTGCCCATTTAATTACAGGAAGACATCAGAGACACTCAAGATGAGGGATATTCTACAAAATACATGACCAGTATTCAAAAGTCATTTAAGAGGGACTGAGGAGCCATTATAGACTGGAGAAGCCTGAAGAGACACAATAATAAAATGCAAGGTAGGGTCCTGTGTTGGATCCTGGACTCCTGGACCAGGAAAAGGACGTTAGTGAGAAAGCTGGCAAAATGTGAAAAGAGTCTGTTGACTATTTAACAGTATTGTGCCTGTGTTAATTTCCTGGTTTTGAAAATTGTTTGGTAGTTACATGAGATGTTAACATCCAGGGAGACTGTGGGGATGGTGGGTGGGAACTCTGCACTCTTTTTACAGATTTTCTACAAGGCTAAAATTATTTCAAAATTAAAAAAAACCAAACCCTTAATGGATTAAGTTAAATAGCTATAAAATAGAGAAAAAGTACATTGGAAGATGGACCTGAAGAAATTATCCAGAGAAACAAAGAGATGGGAAATATGAGAATGAAGAAACACACAAATGAAAGTAAGAATAAAGAGATAATGGTTGACGGGCTTCCCTGGTGGCGCAGTAGTTAAGAACCTGCCTGCCAATGCAGGGGACATGGGTTTGAGCCCTGGTCCAGGAAGATCCCACATGCCGCGGAGCAACTAAGCCCGTGTGCCAGAACTTCTGAGCCTACGCTCTAGAGCCCGCAAGCCACAACTACAGAAGCCTGCACGTCTAGAGCCCGTGCTCTGCCACAAGAGAAGCCATTGCAATGAGAAGCCCACACACCACAATGAAGAGTAGCCCCCACTCGCCGCAACTAGAGAAAGCCCGCACGCAGCAACAAAGACCCAACTCAGACAAAAATAAATAAATAAATTTATAAAAAAAAAAAAAGATAATGGTTGAAAATTCCTAGAGCAAATGAAAAACATGAATACAGAGATAGATAGATAGATAGAGAAACACAAACACACCAAGTGAGGTTAAACAAAAACAAATCCACAATTAGATACATTGTAGAAAAACTAAAGTGGCCAGAGAGAGAAGTCAGATCATTCACAAAGGCACAACAGTGACTGACAGCAGACATTACAACCAGCCACAGAAGCCAGAACACAGGGGGAATATATCTTCAAAATGTGGAAACAGAGTAACTGTTACCCCAGAATTGCATCCCTGGCAAAACTAACTTTCAAGAAAGAGGAAAAATATAAAGCATGTTTACAGATAAACAAAAACAGAGTTTACTACTACAGACACATTCTAAAAGAACTTCTAAAGGACGTATTTTACTTCAGAAAGAAGGAAAGTGACCTTAGAAGGAAGATGGGATACAAGGAAAAAATGAACAAAAAAAGTGTAAACACATATGGGTAAATCTAAACAGATACTGTATGTATAAAATAATGATAAAATTAAGAAAAAAAATGTCAATCATGGGGACGATTAAAGAGATATATATAGCTTATAAGGGGAGGGAGTGGGTGACTGAAGTTAAAATATACGTTAAGGTCCTTGAATTATTCAGGAGGTGGGGCTGTGACTTTGCTACGGATGCATGGTAAAATTTCAAGGTAACCTGTAAAAGAAATGAAATAAGTATAACTTAAAATCCAGTAGAAGGAAAATAATGGGGAAAGGAAAAAACAAAAAGCAAGAGAAGAGACAAAAGCAGCACAGAAAAAGCAGAATGAATAGAAAGAAAAAAGTAAGACAGAAGTCTAAATATGCCAGTAATCATAATAAATATGAATGGACTAAAAATGTCAATTAAGAGATTGTCAGATTGGATAAGAAAAGAAAATCTAGGCATATGCTGTTTATAAGAGACTCATCTAAAACATAAGGACATAGCTTAAAAGCTAAGAGACAGAAAATGATACCATAAATATTGAGCAAAATAAAGCTGAAGGAGCTGTAGTTAATATCAAAACAGACTTTAAGCTAGAAAACATATAAGTAACAGAAGATCAACTACCTCACATTAGGAGATTCAATTCACTAAGAAGAGTTAACATTTTAAAGTTGTATGCACCTAATAGTCTCAAAATATATAAAGCAAACGGATAGAACTATATGGGAGAAATGAACAATTCCAGCTTTTCAATTACTGATAGGTAAAGCAGACAGGAGTGAATGGGGAATGAGGTAGGGGTGGTCAGTGTGGACAAGTCTTTTGAGAAGTTTTGCTGTGAAGGAGAGACTAGGTGGCTGGAGGAGAACATGGAGGAAGGGAGGGCTTTTAAGATGGATGATACTAGGGCGTGTGTTTGTGTACTGACAGAAACGAGCCAGCAGAGGAGGGGAGACTGGCAATGCAGTGGGGACATCCTTGGGCAAGAGAGCAGGAAAAGAGAGAATGCTGAGCTCAAATGGAGGCACTCGCCATGATGGGGAAGGACAGCACCCTGGGCATGTGGCCTGACCTCCCTCTGTCTTCTGCTGTAGTTCCTCTGTTTCCATCTCACTGAGGCTGCAGGATCTGAGCCTACATCTGAAGAGATTCTTGGGCCAGTCTCTGTGTTCAGAATGAGCTGGCCAAAGTGTGGAGAAGGGGGAGGATGTCTGCAGATCCTGGGGCTCCTGGGGGTGCCTGCTAGGGCCAGCCACTCCATCACAGCCAGGCTATGCAGGGGGAGGGTCACAAGGCGCCAGAGCTGGTAAGCTGCTCCAAGACCTTCCAACTCTCCTTAGCCTTGAGGCAGTGAGTTCAGGTTGGTCCTCAATGTGGTGGCCCTGGGGACCTCCAGGGCTAGTCTCAACAGCTACAGGTGGCCCCTGACGTGGATAGCCTGAGGCTGGCATGAGGCCACTGCACCCCACCCCGGGTGGTTCGGCAGATGCCCCCTCACCTGGCTGGTGATGTCTGAAGGCATGGGCGAGGGGGGCTTGGAGTAGGTGGCATCCTGGGAGATGAAGCCAGAGTCGTGGGAGGAGACGCTGGAGAGGCGGGCGCTGGTGGTGGCTGGCTGTGCCAGGCTGCGGTAGCGACAGGTGGAACCGGGTGAGTATGTTTGGGCACCCCCAGGCCACGGGGCTCCGCCACCCTTGGCACTGCTACTGCTGCTGGGGGCGCTGGGGGAGTGAAGGGGGTCGCACAGCAGCCAGACAGGGAGACACAGGGGTGTGTGTGGAAGGGCGACAGACGAGGGCGGGGGAGAGAGGTGAGGGGCAAAGGAAGGAAAAGACAATGTCAGACTACAAGGTCCTGAGACCAAAGTGCCACAGAGGAGCTGGGTTCCAGGACTGTGGGACAGGGTGGGGCCTGGGCAGGGGACCACACTGAAGAGCTGGCCCAGCGCCTGCCCCGGAGCACCCCAGTGCTACCTCCTACTCTGCCAGCAAGAACAGTAGACCTTAGGTTAAAACAAGGAGGAAACGGAGTCACCCAGCATCAAAGGGTTTCCCAGTTAGGCTACAACCAGACATAAGTCTGATCATGACTGTCTTCTCAAAGCCTGATATTTGCCATCAAATCCTAATTGAACGTCTAGTGCGTGGTGACGGTCTGTGTGGGTCTTGGACTCACCATTGCCCTCATCCTTTCCACCCACTGAAGGGTGTCCAGCCCTCTGTAGTTCATATCCTCTATGCAACCATTTCATCCCTGGGCAACGTTCCTGGCAATGAAGGTTGCCTTCCTCCTGAGCATGACCGGGAAGGTCCCCAGCCTCCACCCTTGGTCATGGGTGTCCCCTGCAATCAACCCTCCCCTCCTGTGCCAGTCACCCACCCGGGGTCTGAAGAGCTGCCAGTTGACGTGGACCCTCCTCTCCCTGCAGGAGCAGCTGACTGCTGTGCCTGGCTTACCGCCCATGCCCCGGTTGCCCAGCCAAGGTGGATCTGGGGAAAGGGTGCCTGGCACAGAGGGGTCTCCCCGCCAGTAACTCGCGCTATGCTCACTGCCCTCCCGCCGAGGAGCCTTGAATCTTAAATAGCTCTCCAAATCCCACCCAGGAAGTGCTCCTGATCCTGAGCCTGAGCGGTGATCGAGCAAGACCTTTGGCCTCTCCCTGGCTCTGCAAGACCTCGGGGCCCAGCTTAGGCTGAGGTTCGGGCCTGTGGCAGCTGCCCAGGCACCAGCTCTCAGGAACCAGCCAGGCTGCAGTGTCCATAAAGTAATAAGCCTGTAGCCTCAGCACATGTTCCCCAAAGCCTCCACAGCCCTCCCCATCTTAGATTCTTACTATTGCCCCAGCACTGTGTTGAGCCTGGCAGAGTCTAGTGGTTAAATGCCGGGATTCTGTACCTCAGCTTCCCCTTCTGTGAGATGGAGACAACACCATACCTGATACGGTGGTGTTAGGATTCAATGAAGAAAATGCATAAAGCATTTAGCACGGCACCTGGTACATTACTTATTGCTCCGTAAACGAAGCTGCTGCCCCTCCGCCCGCCCCCAACACACGCCTGCACTAGCGGCAGTCTTGCGACGAGAGTAGAGTTTCCCCTATGCCTGCAGATTCCTTGACGACCTAGGAGTTGTGTGAATTCTGGGGCCCTGAAGCTGTTATTGATGCAGTTTTGGTGGGACCTTCCCGATTCCTTGCTGCAGTACCCCTGCCCCTCCCTGCACCCCACTTCAGCCCCCCACTGACCTGCACATACTGGACTTCCGGGAGCTGGAGCTGCTGGGCGATGAGGGTGGGGTCTGGTAGGACCAGCTGTAGTCTGAGCCCTTCAAGTCTTTGATCACCTGGATGGGGACATGGATGGGGTCACTGGAAGCAGCCCTGCCCTGCAGAAAGCCTCATCGTTTTCCTGGGCCTCCCTTCCTAGGGCTAGTAGGGCCAGAGGCCCCCTGCTGTCTTCCCAATTGAGAACCGGGCCCCAAAGGCGATCCCTGGGAGTCTGAAGCCCCCTGCCCCCCAGCCTTTTCCTAACACAAGCTCCTCACTCAGGGGCAGGAAGCAGGGCTGCCAGAGGGCTGCGGGGGATGCCTGGGGAGATTCTGCCCGCTCTGCTTCTCAGGGAAGCTGCGCAGGCCAGGACATGGGAGAACCTGGTGCTCCTGAGGACTCACTGTCGCTGGCAGAGGAGCCAGGCCAGAGTGACCATGAAGGGCCCCACGGGGTTCAAATCCTGGCTCTGCTCTCTGCTCTGCTCTCGGGCAAGTTCCTGGGTCTCTCCTGGGTTTCTCCTGTGAAATGCAGCCAATCATTCCTATTTTAAAGGGCCACTGGGGTGAATGAATGAGGAGACCCATGGGAAGTGCTCCGCGTGGGCTGGGCACACAGTAAGCGCCTAGTGAGAGCAACGCCACGGCGCTGTCAGGTAGGGCTGACCCTAGTGCAATGGGAGCACGGTGGTGAGGTGAAGCGGGCAGGGCGGCACGTGGGGGCAGGAGCGTCTGGGTCTAGGGGAGCTGACGCGTGTGGGTGTGGATGGCAGGTGGGCATCATCAAGTCTTGCTGGCTCAGGGGGATCCTGCGGATCTGGGACTTCCACCCGTCTGCTCTCGACGTAAGGCCCCCATTGGGTCCTGGGCACACCACCCCTCACCTGGGCAGATGCTCCTAGATCCCCACAGAAGGTGGTCCTCTGTGTCCAGCTGCTTCCCCCAAATGCTGTCCCCTTTTCTCCTCTATCATCCCCAACCAAGGGCAAGCCCTCCCCTCCCCTGTCCTGTCCCCAGGGCTGGCCGCACCTGCTCGCTGGCGGGGGGCAGCTTGTGTGGCTCCGCGGTCAGCACCACCAGGTCATCAATGATGCCCTGCAGGTGGGTGATCTCTCCCAGCATGGTCAGCTCGCCGTTCTGATGGAGCAGTGAGTCAGCCTCTCGGCCCCGCCCCTGCCCACGCACCCTGGAGGAGCAGGCCACACCGGGTCTCCCCTCCCTCACCCCTTCCCACCAACCAACGCTGCTCGGGCTGACGGAGGCTCCCAAATCATGGTTCTTGGGAACCCCTCAACCAGCGCAACGGTGGAGACACTCAGAACGCCTCTCTGTGCCCGAGGAACCCACCACCACAGGCTGCAGGAAGGTGATGAAGGTGCAGAAGCGGCCACGCTCCTCAATCAGGGCCCGGCGCACCGCCTGCTTCTCCGTCTCCTCCAGCAGCAGGTACATGTCGTTCACGTCCTGCAGGGCACTGTCCAGCTGGGGCTGCAGGTCTCCTTTCCCTGGAGGGGTTGGGAGGAGAGGCCACGCTGGGGATGCCGGCCCGGCCCACTGCATCCACAGCTCAGACCCCGTGGTGGTGTCCCTGGCCGTGGGGCTGGGCACTGCCGTGGGGGCCAGGGGACTGGGGAGGGCAGTCGGGACGCTGGGGCTTGTGGAAGGGCTGGTCCCCAGAGCAGACAGAGAGGACAGACAAACAAACACACAGGAAAGACGCCAAAGCTGCGAAGCCACCCAGGTCCTGGGGTGAGCAGAGCCCTGGGCAGCCGCAGGGCCGCCCTTGGAGCAGCTGTGCTCAGGAGAGCTCAGTGGCAACCTCCACAAGAGATGAGACTTCCACCCCCCAGGATACCCTCACTGCCCGTGGGATGGTGGCCCCTCACGTCCCAGGGCACAGGGAGGAGGAAGGGAAGTAGGACCAAGTAGAGCATGGGGGCGCAGCTGTAGGCCAGGCCACGAGGGGGTGTAGGGGCCAAGAGGGCTAGGGGCTGGGCCCAGGGGACAGGGAACGGGGTGCCTCCGTGTGGGTCCCCACTCAGCTCAGGGAATGATGCACAAGGACACCAACAGCGACACCAAGAAGCGGCGAGAGAGACAGGGAGAGGCGAGAAGATGATGTAAAGGAGACAGCGAGACAGGAAGTGGGGAGGCAAGAGGTAAGGACTCTGGGAGGGCCTGGCGGGGGCGGGGCAGCCAGGGCCTGTGTCCCCACCCTGCCCGGTCCAACCCCTCTTGGCCTGGCAGACTGACCCAGCAGTGGCCCCGGACTCATCCCTGGCCAGGGGCCCCAGGGGCCCCAAGGGGACTGTGCCCCAGGCCCCTCCCTCGCTGGACCGACCGCCTTCCTCGCTCTTCCTTGGCCTGGAGAGGCTCCTTCCAATGGCCCTGAGCTGGGGGAGACAGACAAATGCGACAAGGACGACAAGGACGGGAGGAGCAGCTGGAGGAATGGACATCTGACTTACCAAGTAGCTCTACAGGAAGGATTGGGACGAGGAGAGGAGAGGAGAGACAGAGAAAGAAAGAATGTGTGAAAGACAGCCGGATGGACAGAGCCACTCCTGGGGCTGGGGGGGTGGGGTTTGGGGGTGCCTGGGCCTGTTGGGCCTCCTGCTGCCTCCCTAGGAGGGGAGGTCCTGGGTCCGGTCTGGGGTGCATGGTGCTCCCTCTGCCCCACCCAACAGGTTGGAGGGTCCTGTGTGCGGGATAGGGCCCCTCAGGCCAGGATGATGCCCTGGGGCGCCCCACAGGGCGGCAGGGGATACAGAGCGGGGCCCCCTGGGGCTGTGCCTCTGTGGGCCAGCTCTGGGCTCTACCTTTGCGTGCTTTCTTCTGCAGCTTCAGTGTGTCTGAAGATTTCTTCTTGATCTCATGCCTGGCTCGTTTGTACTCTGTGCAAGGGATGAGAAAGGAGCCCTGTGATGCGGGTTTCCGCCCAGTGGGGGGGCGGGAAGCACGGCCCAGCCCCAGCCCCACCTTTTGCGTGGTCCTTGTCCAGCTGGTTGGCCGACTTCTTCCAGTCCTCGATGCGCTCCTGCAGTGGGTTGATGAGGCTCTCCAGGAGCGCACTGTGGGCGGGGGCAAGAGGGTCAGGGCCACCATGGAGGTCTCCCCGTTACACTCCCCGTGACACCCCCCGCTCCCCGACCGCAGCGCCCACTCACTTGGTGAACTGCCGCAGCTTGGTCTCGATGCTGCGGTGGCGCATGCACATGCGCGTGAGCGCCGAGCCGATATCCCGCGTGGCCCCTGGCAAGGCAAGCGCGCAGCGTGTGAACGGGCCCGCCGGGGCTTCTGCAGTCCCGGCCTCGGGCCACGAGGGGGCGCACCGGCCCGCGAAGGCCGAGCCGGCACCCCGCGCCCCGCCCCCCCAGCTTTCCGCAATCCTGCCGGCCCCAGCAGGCGACTTGATCTCTTTTCAGTATTTACCAAGACCGTCCTCCGTACGGGACCAAGGTCCTGCCCATCCTGGCTATGCCAGCCTCCTGCAGCTGCGGCTGCTCTGCTGGTCGGGCCAGGAGCTGCCCTTCACCCCAGCTAGGAGAGGCTGGCACCAAAGACCATCCAAAGATCCAACCAAAATCCCCTCCTGCCCTACCGGGAACCCCCTCCAGGTGTGCCCAGATGCAGGTGTGAGAGTGCCAGCACGCGCCCACTGCCTTGGTTCTCACCACCCGAAGGAGCAGGGGACCCAGGTCCCTGCTACTCGGACCAGAATGCAGAGGAGATGCCAAGGCCAACAGGGAATGTTCACCTGCCCTCTGTGCTCTCAGAAGAGCAGAAGGGGGTGGAAAAGAAGAAGCCACAGTCAAACTCACCATAGGGAAGCATGAACAACTGTGGCTGAGGGGTCAAACCAGCCACCCAGAAGCGAGAAGGGAACGCCCCTTTGTAACATCCTGTCATCTTTCGCCCACTCCTGCTTGCATGCCTCTAATGACGAGAGGCTCACTCTCTCCACAAAAAGCCCATTCCACTAGGGAGCAGAACTCAAGGTCCCGACTCTGGGCCTGGTGTCCCCTTCCCGGTTCATATTCCACTCAGCCCTTCCAGCTTCCAAGCCCAACCTGGGGCATCCCCAACCTCCAGCCATGCCCCCTCCCTACCTCGGGTGTTGGTGGCCATGTCAGCCACTTTCTGGAAGGCATCCAGGAAGGCCACAGCAGCCAGCACAGTGGTCCTGGGGAGATGGACAGCGGGGTGGTCTGTGGGTGAGGTGTCTTTTCTACCCATTCCCTCCCCAGCTGGGGCACCCTCAGCAGCCTCACCTCAGCTGGGAATGCAGCTTTGTGGCCTTGGAGTTGAAGTCCTCCCAGATGGGGTAGGAGCTCTGCAGAGGAGATGGGAGAGGAAGGGAGACTCCATGAGGACTGCAGGGCTCTACCTGGGCTGGGCTCCCCACATGCCTGGGTCCAGACTCTGGGCAGTTTCTGAGACAGCAGCCCTGCCCCTGCGGAGAGGAAGGCTCTTGGGCTCTCTAGGGGGACAGGCGACCAAGGACAGAGACCTGGGGCATGAAGAAGGCCTGGCCCTGGGAACACGCACCTTTGCCCATTCCTCCCTTCCTGACAGTCAGGAACTCTGGCCCATTGTCTGCAATGGTGGCCCACATCCTCAACGGAGATGGAAACAGTGAATGGCAGGTCCTGTCTCCTCGGGGATGGGAGGGGCCTGGCAGGGGATCTGGGCTGAGCCACATGAGGGGCACTATGTTCCCCGGACACAGCCCAGGATGGTCCACATGGCATGGGGGCAGAGGCACAGTGCATAGGGCTCAAGGCATGCCAGGTCTAAACTGGGGCCTCTGGGGCCCCCACCCTGTGCCCTGGAAGCAACTGCCAGCCCGGCCATCCATCCATCCCGGGCCAGCAGAAGTGGCTCCCAGGCCCGGGGAGGCTATGGCTGCTTCAGAGCCTGGCCAGCCTGCCTGGGACAGTCAGGCCCCAGGCTGAATGGGGCCTTGTGCGGCCAACAGAGCCACCTTTCTCCACCCCCGGCTCCCCTCCCCTCCTGGGGACACAGTGTGGCCTTTATCCCAGCCTGGCCCAAAGTTCTGAGTTGGGAGGGGGTTTCCCAGTAGGGAAGCCAGGCTCTTGGTGATCAAGCTGTCCAGTGAGATCAAGGGGTTTTTCTGGCTAATGGGCCCTCTCATGGCTGTTGGGTCCTGGCCCAATGGCCCTGTGGAAGACTTGATCCTTGAAGGGGAGCCTCAGGCCGGCAAAGCCCCTAGCCCCAAAGTGCTGCCGACCTTCCCTTCCATGTGGGGTGGGACGCTGGGAGCTGGGGCTTTTCCAGTGGAAAGGGGGAAGGCAGAGACCCCAGTCCCCAGGGCCTCAGAGGGAGGCTTTGCCGGGCTGGAACCCCAGGGACAGGGCCAGCCTGCAAGGGTGGGGAGGACAGGGAAGCTTCTGGGAGCCTCAGAAACTCCCTCCCCTCCCAGCCCAGCCCAACCAGTGGCCAGGGAAAGCAAATATTTGAGAAGTTCACACAGGCTGGAGCGGGAAGGGGGAGGCTGTCCGTGGGCTGTCTCCGTGCGGCACGGCTCAGGGTAAAGGAGCCCGGGAGGCCACCCCTGACAGTCCTGAGGGCCTGGCGCCCTCCCTCACCTCAACACCCTCAGCCCCAAGCCTTGCCAAGACCTCCAGGGAGGAGGGATGATGCTGTGGGTCCAGGGGTCCAGAGGCACCGTCCTGGCCCCCAGAAAACCTAAGCACCCCCAGCAGCCTCTGGGAAGTCTCAGAGGGCAGCAGGCTGGGAGAAGCTGGGAAGACACAGGTCCCTACCCCATTAAAGTCCCTGGCTGGGGCCCACCCCGACGCTTCTGCCCAGCCAGAATCGCTCCATCCCAGACCCTCACAGCCTTGGCTTTCCAGGTGGAGAGGGGACAGGATGGGGCATGGGGGAGGCCAGGCCCGGTCCCTCCTCAGCAGATGGACAGGAGCACCTGGGTCTCTAAGGACCTGAGACTCCACCCCCCACTGGTAACTCATGAGGACTCCAGAGGTGAGGTTGAGGGGCCGAAGCAGCCAGGGCCCCAGGGGTGTCCTCAGTCTTCACCTGGACCTGTGCCCTCACATAGGCCGCACCCTGGCTGTCAGGTTCTAGGACTCTGGGTTGTTACCACTAGTGACAGGGACTGCTACTGTTGATCAAGAGCGTGCGGTGGGCCAGGCACTGTGTGATCCCATGGAATCCTTACAATGACCCTGTGAAATGAATACTGTTGTCACCCCCATTCTACAGATGAGGAAACTGAGGCTCAGAGAGGTTAACCGGCTTGCCCAAGGCCATCGAGTGCCAGGGTCAGGATCTGATCCCTTGTCTGACTGGTCACTACACGTCAGGGATTCCCCCCCCCCACTTCCGGGATGCGGGGAGATGAATATCTGGGCATCAAGGGTGGGTAGGGGGCAGGATCTACATGGATGGGAGAGACGCCCAGCTCTGCCCCCAGAGCAGTGGGCTGCTCTGGAGGGGAGAGGTTACATGCTCACTAGAGGTGCTCAAGTGGATGGGATGAGGCTGATATGGAGGCTGCTGGGCCCCAGGTCCCCGGCCCCCGGACACTGTCTCTGACCAGGCCCTGGGCTGTGCAGGGGAGAGACTCAGGCTGCAATCCCAGAGAGGGGGCTTTCTGGGTGGCCTTGGGCCAGGGTGTCCTCTCTGAGCCTGTCTGCTCACCTGTAAGGTCAGGATGGGAAGTGCACCGATGTCAGCGGGTCAGTATGGAGACTGCATCGAAAGCACTAGCACAGTGCCCGGCACACAGTAAATGCTAGGTTAATGCTGGCGGACAGAGCAGACACTTGACCCCTGCTTCTCTGCCAGGAGCCTCTCCCACCTGGCCAGGGCCTATGTGTCCAGGTGACACTCCCCACTCTCGAGGGCAGGCAGAGATTATGACCCTGTTTTCTGGATGGGCCAGTGCTGCTGAAGGTGAGGCCTGGGGCTGAGGCAGAGCCCTGGGTGCCACACCCAGCCCTGTCATCTTGGGCAAGTCCCTGCCCTTCTCTGGGATTCGATGGGCATCTGAGCTAAATGAGGCACAGCAGGCAGGGAAAGCTCCCGAGGGCCCCCTCCCGATCCCTGAGCTACTGTCCTCCTCCAGGCCCCCCAGGCTCCAGGTGTAGGTCCTCCTCCCCCTACTCTGCCTCTCCCACGCCAGGGTCTGGGCCTCCAGGAGGGCCAGGGTGTGCTGTTGTGGGTCCTGCGGCCGTGCGGTGGCCGTGCTTGCCCTGTGTAGAGGGGCCTCACAGGTAGGCTCAGTCTCCTCAACCTGGCCACGTTCCTCTACGGAAACCCTGCTGCTTCTGTGGCTCAGGCCACCGAAGGAAACAGCCAGAAGCTGTCCCTCAAATCCAGATGATCGACCTCCAGGTGGCCCGGTCCCCTGCTCTGTCCCTGGCCCAAACACATGCATGTGTCGTAGGTATATCGGGACTTGGCATCACCGCAGGTGAAACCTCTCCCAGTTTGCTTCCACATGTCAGAAAATCCTGCCTCAATCACTTGTTACAATCTAGGCCCATTTCTTTCTATCTCATCCCAAAGTTCCTTGCAAATTGCCTGGAGAGGGAGGGAGACAGTCCTGCCCCTCTGCTCTGTGCAAAAGCTGCTGCTCTCTGCAGTGTTTGTGGAGAGGATGCCAGAAGGAGGGTGTGGGAAGGTCCCCCCCTCTGCCAGCCCTGGGAATGGTTGGGGGAGGGTTGTCTGGGCTGCTTGGTCCCAGGAAGGAAACCCAGTGCCAGGGCTGTGATGTCCACAGGGCAGGAGGGGCTGCTGAGGGCAGAGAGAGGCCAGGACTTTTGGGGGCCGGTAGAAGAAGCTCGGAGTGGGGTTGCAGGGGATGGAGCTCTCAGGGGCGCACCCTATACGGGGGCAGGGAGTGGCACCTATGCATGCTGCTAACCCTGTAGTTCCCAGTGAGGGTGGCTCCAGTTCTCTTGGGGGTGGGGGTGGGGGCGCAGAGATCTGGCAGCTGCCCCTGGGGCTGTTCCCCTGGCAGCACCGGGAGCCCCCCGAAGGGCCTGCCCTGTGGTGTGCACTGTGGTGTGTCCTCCCGGGGCCTGCGACGTCACGGTAGGATTCTATGTTGTGTACTTGGGAGTGTGAGATAGGTTGTGAGGGCGGGGGTCTGACGAGTTCCCAGTTCTCTCCCCTGCTCTTCCCCTGCCCACAGGCCTGCCTCAGAGGGGAAGGGTAGAAACGCTGCTTCCTGGCCCCCGTCCTGTCATCGGAGCTGCCCTTCCTCTCTGCCTAGTCAGCCTGGGCCGGCCCTGCCAAACCCTAGCCTCTTTGGGGGAGAGGATCCCCCTCACTCCCTAGACCACCAGTGAGGGGTGAGGTCAGGGAGTGTCCAGCAGTCTCCTTAATGACCTTGAGCCATTCCCAGGCCTCAGTTTCCCCACCTGGTGAGCCAGCAGTGGGCCAGGAATTGGTGGCCCGCTGCAGCCTGACCTTGGGCAATCATGGGGAGGGGGTTGGAGCTGACAGCCTGGAGCAAGAGTAGCCCTTCCCTGGGGTTGCTCCATCAACCCAACCTTCTCCCTCTCCTCCCAAGGTGGGAACAGAAGCTTTGGGATGCAGGAACGCTCATCGTGGAGACCTTGGAGTCCTGGAGCTTGTTTTGAGGGACCCGGGCAGCGGGTGCGGAGGCCGAGGCCGGCAGGGAAGGAGTTAACGGTTCCCTGCTTTATTATTTTTCCCTGCTTTGGCGGTGACAGCATTGTCTGGGCTCCCGGGCCGTCGTGGG
Organism: Balaenoptera ricei; assembly: GCF_028023285.1. NCBI lineage: Eukaryota > Metazoa > Chordata > Mammalia > Artiodactyla > Balaenopteridae > Balaenoptera > Balaenoptera ricei. Next base: position 50,414,475 of record NC_082657.1, on the reverse strand, counting down.
CGGGGGAGTGGGGGGGATGGTGGTGGTAGGGGGCGGAGGCCAGAGAGACCCCGGGCCCGTTAAAGGGCCGTGGAGTCGCTCCCGGAGCCAAACCCCATTCATGGTTTGGGGGTCTGGGGCGCGGGGAGCCCGCGTGTGCGCAGGCTCGGGTCGGCTCCCCAAGGGGGCGCTGCGACGCGGGCGACCCGGGGCTTGGACCCCGGGCACCGCACGGACACTCCGACACACGAGCACCCACACCCCCCGACGGGCATCCAGAGACACGGGCGCACGGCAGTCGCAGGCCAGACGCGCTCAGACAAGGACAAACAGACACGGCGGCGCACGGACACAGCGGGGCACGGCTGCCCGTCGCCACGCGTCCCCAGAGGGGGCACGCACCCGCACAAGAACCCGCGCGCCCGCAGGGCGGCCAGCCCCGCCGCGCCCCGTTACCTTCATGTCGTTGACGATGGCCTGGAAGAGCCCTCCCAGGGCGCCGCACTCCTTCTCCGCCGTCTCCATGCTCGGGCCGGGCGGCAGCGGCGGCGGCGGCGGGGCGCAGGCTGGGCGCGGGGACCCGGGCCGCGGCGGCTTTCGCTCCGAGGCCGGGTCGGGCCTGCAGCCTCCGGGCTGCGCTCAGCGGCCGGCCGCGCCGCGCTCGGGGATCGCGGGCCGCCGCGGGGCGGCGCGGGCCATGTCGCGGCGGGGCTGGCGGGCGGCGCTGGGGGCGCGGCGCGGGCAGTTGGCGGCGCAGCCTCGGCGCGGGGACTGGAGCGGCGTCCGTAATCCGAGCCGCCGAGGCTTGGACGTCACGTGGACGCGCGGGGGGAGGGCCGCGGGGAGGGGCAGGGCCGTGGCGGGAGGGGTCTGTGGGAAAGACCGGGCGAGCTCCGGCCCATTCACCAGGAATGGAGCCCGGGCTTTGAAATCCGAGCCCCGGCGCGGCCAAACTGGTCGGGCTAGAGGGCCCGGCAGGCGCAGGCGCCACCGCGGTTCGGGGGCGGCGCTGGGGCGGGGCTGCCCGACTTGCCCGCGGGAGTGGGACCAGTGGTTGGGTGCCCGCTCCGGGAAGGTGCCCAACACCACCACCACCCTCCAGCCTTTGGTCTCTGGCGCGCGCGCGCGCGCGTGTGTGTGTGTGTGTCGGGGGTGGGTGTTCCCGCGCTTTAAGACGAGGGGGGCAGGCTGGGGTCCTCGGGGCGCATCCCGTGGGATGGATACACCACACTCAGCAGGGGCGCACGGTGCCCTGGAGGCCGCCCGCCTTGGAACGTTTTATCCCAGGCACAAAAGGGTTTGGACCCTCCTCCAGAAGTTCTCTGGCTCCTTTTCCAAGCAGTGCCAGTGCTGATGCCACCTGCATGGGGTGCCCCAGACCGGGCCTTTGGGGGTGGTGGTGTACTGGTCCTCAAGCAACCTCTTTCCTCAGGTTGGGGCCGTGTGGGACCAGCAGAACAGAGGTGGGCCACTGTCCCCAGTCGCTGATGCCAGGGTACCCATGTATGAGGGTGCATGTGTGTGTACATTGGCCATGGTGAGTTCAGTCTGTCAAACTGTTCTGGAGACTCCAGGCAGGGAAACCCACCCTCCCGGCCCTATGCTGGGGCTCTGGGGAAAAGCCCGCGCAAGATCCTTCTCTTCTATTCCAGGGACCCACAAGAGCCACTTGGGAGATCATTAGGCCAATCCGAGGCTTCCCAAAGCCTGGGGTCAGGTGGACTCTGGCTTATAGGTTTGGTGAGCTAAGGATCATTTACCCAAATCAAGGGGTGGGGATGTGGGAAGCCCACCCCTTGCCCCGCCCAACTCCCTGCGCTGGTCTGGGCCTTCCCCTCCATCCCCAGTGACCTGGAATGTTCTGCAGTGTGCCCCTTCATTCAGAAACTCCTGAGGCTCACTCAGTTCATCTGTCTAGTGGGGACATGTCCCATGCCCCCTGGGCGGGGGTTGTCAGGATGGAAAAGTCAGATTAGGTGCCTGAGAAGGCAGGGTTCGGGGGCCAAGCCAGTGCTTGGTGCTCTCCAGGAAGAAGGGGCTGGTTCTACAGAGGTGAGGGCTGGGCCCAAGGCCCACACCCCAGTCAGGTGAGCGTGCAGAGAGCGGCCAGCCTCTCCTGGCAGAGCCAACACTCCTGGGACCACCATGAGAACAAATTTCTAGGACAGGCAGCAAGGTCCTGGGGCAACTGCAGCACCAGGCGGGGGCAGGCATCAGTGGGAAGGAGCAGGCCAGGCACGGGTTGCGTTTCTTTATTGGGGCAGAGGGTGCACCATTCATATGGACCTCTGTGCTGGTCCCTGTGTGCACAGATGTGTATACACATATGTACACACACATCCGCACGAGGCCAGAGCTCTGGTGCGCTGGGGAGGTCAAGCTCTTTTACAAGAGGGCATTAGAAAGAACCCGATTCCAGAAAATGGGGGCGTCTGAGGCTGCGGCCTCACCCTGGCGGGAAGCCAGCTCCGTCTGAATGCCAGAGTGCAGCTGACCGCGCTGGAGGGCCTGTGAGAGGAGCTTGGGTGGACAGAGCTTCCAGCCCCCAACCCTGCCCTGCGCTGGTGGCCAGGCCCAGCCCTGCCCCTGAGGCAGGTCCTCGGGTCTGTGGGGAGGGGGCCTGAAGACCCCAAGTGCTCCATGGGACCACTGCTTGGGCCCTTCTCCAGGCCAGGCCTATCAGAGGACAACCCTCCGGTCCAGGTGATCCCCACGCCCACTCCGCTGGTGCCTCACTTCCAGGTGCTTCTTCTGGACCCTTTCAAAGTGCTGCAGCAGCTCGGCGTAGTCGATGCTCGGGGAGTCTGCTTTCTGTGACTTGGGGGCTGCCTTCAGACCGTCTCTGGGGAAAGGGAGCAGAAGGGCTCAGCGTCAGTGTCTCAGCACATGATGGGGCTGCTGGAGCGGGTAAGCATCAGCCACAGGAGGGCAGTGGGGTCGGGGCAGGGCCACAGGCTGGGGGAGCTCGACCTCGGGGAGTCTGCCCACCTCAGGCCCAACAACCCTTCCCCAGCAGTGAGCCCCAAAGAGCAGGGAGCCCTGTGAGCATCCCCTCCCCCACAGGTGGTGGGACCAGTCAACACTGCTGCTTGGTAGGGCCTTCAGCCTGTGGGCTGGCAACGGTGCCCAGAGCAGGCATCACATCGGGAAGCATTTCCTGTTTATGAGTGGCTCCCTTCGGGGTGGAAGCCAGGGCTAGGAGCCAGCCAGGAAGCCAGCTGGGGCCTGGAACAGGGTCCAGGGAGAAGGGGGAGGAGGCAGCCTGGCCCTTTCTTTGGGGAAGGGCTAGGGCCGGGGACCACAGGGAGGGCTGAAGTCTACTGGCCCTCAACTTGGCAGGACATCTGTTTTTGAGTGTTGGGGCCCAGAGGCCTGCAGTCACTCTCTGTCCCTGGGGAAGGAGAGCTGGTCTCACCACTGGGCAGCTGATGCCTCCGGGAACTCCGCTTGCTAGCACTCTCCCCAGGTGCTCTGTACCGCCTCACGGCTTGTGCACTGCACAACTGCCACGGGCCTGATGCTCTCTATAGTTGGGCAATGCATTAGCCCTGCTGTCCCCTTCAAGCCCAGTGTTTAGCTTGCCCTGGGGGACTAGATCCACTTGGGCCCCTGTCCCATTTCTAATCATCACCCCAGCAGAGAGTCCCAAGAAAAGACTCTGCTTCTCTCATTCTGGCCTCACTGGAAGCCGATCTCTGTGGGCTGGGAAGGATCTGCTTCCAGGTCCTAAGGCCTGGTGGCCCTGGTAAGGGATCTCATGAAGGCTGTGGGCTGATCAGCTAAGCAGAGAATCCTTGGGCCCTTTGAGTTCATGAAAAGACCCCAATATGGCGGGAGAGGTCCAGGCAGCAGCTGAGCACAGGAGCTCGACAGACCTGGACCCAACTGTAACACGACCACCCCCTAGCCACTTGACCTTGGGCAGGTAACTCAGTATCCTCCTCTGTAAGGGGGTGCTGCCACAGGAACCACCCCATGGGGTGGGTGAGGATTCCTCCATACTCGACATGAAGAACTTGGCCTGATGCCCAGCCCCAGCCTAGGTACCCAATGGGTGCCCACTGTGGCTACAACTCTGTCCCTTTGAGGTAAGGCCAGCCGGGGCCCAGCAGCTCATTCCATTTGGGTGAATCACAATGGTGCTGTGACCATCCCACCAATGGTCAGAGCCTGAAAGCCATCTCTGACAAGCCACCAGGCCCAGGGGCATTGGGAACTCTTCCCATGGTTGGGATGCCATCTGGAGCCTGGAAGTGGGCCCCTTGTACCCCTACTCAGCCTGTTCCCTTCCTGTTAAAGACACACCACCTGACAACACCTTGGATTGTGGCCGTGGCTGCTTCTTTCTTGGGCCTCAGGCCCTGCCTCCGGAGCTGGGACTCAGGCAAATTCAACAAAGATCAAAACGAGCTGGGTGGGGCTTGCTCTAGGGGGCCAGACTGCGGGCAGCATTCTGGGCTCTGGCTGCTGCTTTCAACTCCCCTGGGAATGGGGAAGAGACATCCCTGTCCTAGTAATCTGTGGCCCGGGCGCTACTGCCCCAAGAGAGCAACTCCTGCTCCTGAGGATGCTGAGGGACACCCTGGAACTTGGAGCCCTAACTCCAGGGGGTGGCCAGATGCTACCCCAGCCCATGTAGGCCAGAACAGGGGGAGAGATGTGCAGGCCAGAGATGATCCTGAAGCGTGTTGTCTGAGGCTGGGCACCCACGGATCTGTATGCTCCTCTCCGCAACACTCTTTGCATTAGATCCAGAGGAGGGAATCTGAGATTAGGGGTTGCCAGGGAGATGCCAGCAACGGATGGCAAATCCAGGGTGATGTGCACAGATGTGGCCAGGTGAGGGTAGGGGTGGGGAGGAGTGGGCCGCACCTTGCTCTCTGGGCCCTCACGGAGGCAAGAAGTCCTTCCCCCCCATGACTCAGCGTCCCTTTGGGCAGACCCTTCCTGGCCTGAAGTCTTGGTAGCAGGGAGGGGTATGTCCATGGGTACGGGGACTCCACTGAGCATTGAGGCTGGGCCTCTCCCTGCTAGTCACAGTGGGCACGGCCGCTGCTCAGGCCTTCACGTTCTCTGTATGTTTACAGCAACCCTCAGGCAGTGAGTGGCTAGGGGACACCCAGCCAGCAGCACAGAGCTGGGGTACCCAAAGCCAGCCCTCTCTCCTGCCACTGCACCCACGCACCTGTCACCAGCTTCTCCTTCAGAGGCTCCCTCTTGCCTCACTGAGGAGACGGTCCCTGGGGAGTGGCCCAGAAGCCCGAGCGGAGGGCCAGGGTTCCCTAGCCCTGCCGGCACCCTGAGTGCACACAAGGGGGGGCAGGAATGGGCAAGGAGCAGAGACTCCCCCAGCTGTTCCCGGCACACGGGCCTGTCGGGCAACCTGACGCTGTCTTCCAGCTGCCCGCCTCTCCCGGGGCTGAGACTGTCCTCAGCCCCCTCTCCAGGGTGGGAGCTGTCCCTCTGTGCCCAACCCTGCAACCTGACCCTGCCCCCAGCTGTTCCTGAGGCCCCTTCCTTGCCCAAGGCTCCGCTGCCTTTTTCTATGACAGCTCTTCCTAGGTCCTTGCAAAGAAAGGCTGGGAACCCAAAGCCTTGAAGACTGAGCGGAACCGCAAGGATCCATTCAGTCCAAATGCTCACTTACTGATGAAGAAACCAAGGGCCCAGAGAGGGCATGGGGCTTGCCTGAGGTCACAGAGCAAATCCGCAGCAGAGCTCGGACCACATCCTAGTCCAGGCCTGCGAACAATCCGCTGACCCAGAGGCCTCAGCCCTGTGGCTCAAGACTTCCTGAGCCTGACCATGGGAGGTCTGGGGGAAAGCCTCATCCTCCCCAGCTTTCCTCTGCGGACTCGCTCTACTCCGGCTTAGGGAGCGCAGGGAGGAGTCCGACCGCTCTGAGCCTGCCTTCCTTTTCCACAGGACGTTCCTACATGAGGAGGCGTAGCAGGCAGAGCTCTGAGAAGGGACGGGCCCTCAGCAGCACAGGGGCCGTGGCCTGGCCCAGAGGTCACAGGGAAGCAGCCGTTCCTGCCTCCTTCTCACTTTCAGCTGTACCTTCCCGCCTAAGTGGCTGCCAGGGCGACCCTAACACCCGTTGGGCACTGGAAAGGCCAGCAGAGGCCAAGCCAGCAAAGCAAGGTGTGGCGTCAGGGCCCTTCCGACTCCCAGGAGATAGAGGTGCTCCGGCCAAGGGAATAAAATGCACACCTGACTCTGTGGCTGCTCCCGCTCCCCTGGGACACTCAGTGCGCTGAATGCCTTCCCCTGAGGATTAGCCGGTGGCACCACGAACGGCTGGGACAGGGACTAGCCCTCCAGCCCTGAGCGCTGCTGTCTGGGGAAAGGGGCAGGGTGGGCAGGAGCTGGGCCTTGGCCTGGGGGCCACACGTGCTGGGGGCTCCCAGCCCCTCCAGCGGCCTGAGGCCGACAACCCATTAGGGGCCCCACGCCCAGCCCCTGGAGAGACCAGGTCAGGTGGGAGGGGTGGTGGTGGCCTAGACCCTGGGGGACGGAGGGCACAGGGGCTCGGGTCAGGGGCCCAGAGTGCCGGGCAGGCCCATCTCAAGGCTGCCTGCATCCATCGCAAAGGCAAAGGCCCGAGACCTTTGGCGGGGGGCGAGGCGCCAGGCCTGCTGAGGGGGGTCTAACAGCTTGGGAGGGAATTCTAGACACACAGGGCATCTGATGCAAGCTGGGTGCGCTCCATTCAGCGTAAATCTTCTCAGTGGCTCTGCTTGTTTCCATGGTGACCCGACAAGTGAAATTTTCCATCTCTGATGCCAAATGCCTGTGGATGAGGCAAAGCCTCCAAGGGTTACCAAATATAGACATGACCCAACAGGCTCTGGGGACTGGGCCAGCAGTGGGTTCAGGGTGGGAGCCTGGATGCCCTCGAGGGGCTGCAGCCCTCCTCCCCAGAGGCTGCCGTGCTGGGCCTCTCCGCGGTAGAGCGCCTGGGACCCGTGCTTCCCGCGGACAGGTCGCAAGCGGGGTAGCCACGGGCACACCCTTGCCTCCCACTCCACTCAGGAGGAGATTGGGAGGGTCCCAGCAGTGCCAGGGTCACTCAGTGGCCAAGGGTTGAGCCTCTGCTACAGATGGGAAGGGAGGGCTTTCTGAGGCCCGGGAGGGACCCTATGTAGCTCTCTTGCCCATGTACCACCTGGGACGCAGTGTCTGAGCTGGGGCACGAATTCCTCCCCTCTGGACTTTCTCTCCAGGGGCCTCTGTTTGGGTCACGCCAGCACGCTCTCGGGTTTTTTGATTTAACTCCACCCTGACTGCTGGGAGAAGGTATTCCGACTACCTACCACCTCATAAACGCTCCTAGAATCTCCCAGCCCGGTGCTCTGATATGGAAACCCAAGGGCAAGTGGCTGCGGGGCGGACAGTGTCCGCAGTGACAGGAGGTGTGATGCCGAGCTAAGGGAGGGCCCTGGTAGCCCCTTTAAAACTCCAAGCTCGCCAGGCCCTGCCAGCCCAGCCGGCCCTGGCCCTGCTCGCTGGCAGAGCCCCGCCCCCATGAGCTGGGCACTTACCCTGTCTGCAGCAGCTCGGGGTTGGGCACGCACTGGAGCCGGTGGGAGAGCAGCTGGAAGGCGCTGCCCTGGGGCAGCAGCATGAGCAGGCCGTACAGGGCCTTGATCAGGTACGGGTTGTTCTTCACATCCAGCAGCTGCAGGCGCAGATCTGCGGGAGGGCAGAGGGCAGGGGTCGGGCACTGCTCTGGGTGGCACCTCAGCCTGGCCAGGAAAGGGCCAGCCTGGTGGCCAGGGCTCCTCCCAGCCAGACATGCCTGCCTCTCCTCCTGCAGCGTCTTAGCCGTCCCCACGATCCCATTGTTCTTTCTTCTGACCTGCCCGCCTGCCTTCCGTCTGATCTTCCCAACAGTCACCTCAGCCTGGCGACCCCCAGCCTGCTGCCAGGCCCGGTCCCCTCCCCCAACACTCACTGCCTCCCTGGCGATGAGGGGGCTTGGGGCCTGTAGCGTAACAGATTCCCCGGTCTGCTCTGCACGTGCCAGCACGAGAGAGCTATAAATAGGGTGAGCTGGAGAGAAAGACTGGATTAGGGCAGCTTTAAGGGAGGGCAGGATGGAAAAACGCTTTGGTGTGTGACTAAACACACATCAAGCCCATGAGTGTCTGGTGGATGCTTTTGGAAATCCATCTCAGCTACCAGCCCTGCCTCCACCCGACCAGACGGCGGGGAGACGCTCCCGGGTCTTGCCTAGCATCCGTCCCAGATAAACAGGCCCACGTGGCTCTCCTCCGAGCCCTTCCAGGAGCATCACTTGTTTCTACCTTCTCTGAGGCCCAGTCTCAGGCATCCTTGGTGGAGGACAAACCACAAACTTCTGGAGAGACTATGTCACCCCAGCAGCTGTATGGGGGACTTGGGGCCAGGGTGAGCCAGGAAGCAGGGGCCTCTCACAGCAGCCCCTCCCCTCGCCCCAGGTGGCAGTCGTGCCCAGGCCCAGCGACTCCAGAAGAGGCGGGGACCTATTTTGAATCCAGTCCTGCGCCCTGGGTGAGCTGGGCTATGGGGCCAAGCCAGCTACCAGGGGGTCTAGGGTTGGAATGGGTGCTGGGCAGGACCAGGGGACGTCTGCTGTGGTCACCCCACCAAAGCCCTGGGCCTGGAGAGAAGGTGTTCGTGGCTTCTCTAGGGTCAGGTGGACCTGCCCCCAGGTGAGCGTGTGCCAGGCTGCCCTGGGAGGCCTTTGGGGAAGTGAAATGTCAGGCCAGGGGGCCATTTGGGACAGGCTTCGATGCACTGCCCTGGGAACAGGGTCTCCCTCCTGCTCTTGGGTCCCCCGGGCATCTGTTACTGTGATGGCTGGCTGTTTGGAGAAGCTGTCTTCTGTTTGGATGGGAGGGGGCCCCTCGGCCCCTGGGTTTGCCTTTGGGCTCCAGGGTGAAGGCCGATGGGCTCGGCCTGGGCAGATCGGGGCACCACCACAGCAGGAGGCCTGGGTGACCAGCCCGGCAGGAGGGTGGCCACCGGCAGGGCTGCCTCCCGGCTTCACTACCACGCCGTAAGCACACGAGCGTCATTCAGAGACTTGCCTGCTTTGGGGAGCGGGCACTGTATATGTGTTGAGGCGCCAGGAGCTGCACTCGCCCCAGCCAGCTGCCACTTTGCACATTCAGCCCGGGTGTTACAATCAGGCAGCTCCTGCCCATCAGCTCCCAGCAAACGCCAGCTCTGCTTTGCAGAGGGACGAGGGGGTGGCTCCTGGGCACAAGGGAGCAACCTGCGGGTGGGCCCAGGGTGCCCCCAGCTTCCAAAAGCCACGGCAGAGGGCAGCGTGCTCGGAGGGGTGGCCGGGGACAGCCCTGGGACGGCTGCTCCACCTGCCCCCCGGCGGCACTGCTCCAGGTCTCCCCGGCAGAGGTGACACTATTCTTCAGGTGGGTTTTGCCATCAGCGCTGGCCTGGGTCGAGCCCCGCCTTAAGGCACACGGGCAGGACCCACGCTCTGATGCCGCGTGTCCCAGCCCTGTGTACCTCCTCAGCCCTGTCATCCCCATCCTTACGTTCTTGACATTCTAGAAGCATCCCTGGGGTGACTGTTCTCGCTCCCTCCCCAGTGGCAGCCAAGAGCTGCTCTCTGAGCTTGGCTCCCTCCCACCTCCCTCCAGGCCTCGGAGGCCAGAGGCAGGGCGCTCACATGTGAAGATGGGGCACTCGATCAGCTGCACCAGCTTGTCTACCTCCGTGAGGAAATCCACAGTGACCTCCAGGTCCCCGCTGGGTGGGTGGTCAAGGGAAGTGGGACCACTGGCCAGGGCAGCCTGCCTCTCTGGGGGCGGGGGCAGCCGGGGAGCTGGGCCCTAGGGGCTCGACCCGGCGGCAAGAGCACACCTCCCACTGGGCCCTGGCTTCCAGGCACAGAGCGTGTTTCCACCTGAGCAGGATCAGGACACAAAGGACAGCAGCCTATTGTCCCTCTGCCTTTCTGTCCCTCTAAATGAAGAGCGGCACAGCTGTCCCCCTGCGCGGGCACTCCGGCTCTGCTCCGGCAGCTCTCTCCTCTGTGCCCTCCAGGCCCTGAAAGGCTCTCACCGCCCTGCAGCCTACGGGGGAGGGCTGGGCAGGAAAGGCCCCTGTTCCTGCCTGAGTGGATGCCTGTCAGCAGGGCCAAGGTCAGGGCTGCTGCGAGCCTGGGGCCTGCAGTCCTCGGGTCACGCCGGTGGCTGAGAGGAGCAAATCGTAGTTTGAAGGCGAGCGGGCACCCTGAGGGAGCCAGGCGAGGCCACAGCTGACCCTCAGTGGAGGCACCTCAGGGCCCCTCTTTCCTTACCCCCCAACTCCTGGCCCATCAGGGAAGGAGACCAATTTTGCATCCTAAATGTCTGTCCAATCCGGGTCACACGCCAGGCATTCACAGAGGAAGCTGGTTTGCTTCACGGTGTTTCAAACAAAAGCCGACCATGGATGCCCTTCTCGGAGGCAGGCCCTGAGGGGCGCTCCCTCTCCCTGAGGCCTCCCCTCCAGCCTGCTTCTCCCTGTCGGGTCCTCTGCCGGGCCCTGGCTCTGTGGCCCCCAAAGGTCCTGAGCTCCTCACCTACCGGCCTGCTGCAGCCCGGCAGCCCCCCTGCTCCCGGGCCTTCTCTCCCCACCCTGCCCCAGCACCGGGCGGAGGGCACCCTGCCTCTTTCTCGGGGCACCCTTACCTAGGTAAGCCCCCGTCCCTGATCCCCAGCTCACAAAGCTTCTCCAGGGCCAGCTCCCCTCTACGAGGCCCTAGATGACCCTGTTTCCTCAAATCCACCCCTCACGGTGCCCTCACGGGTCCTGATGTCCCAAGGGCCGGAGGCGGAGCGCAGGGTCAGGGCAGAAGGATGGCAGTCGGGCCACCACGTGGGTGGGAAGGGAGCACCCGGCCCCCACCTGTCCCTCAGAGGCTGGGCTGGAAGAACAGTGAGTGAAGGATACAACTTCTGGATGAGGTCGTAGGCATGCCGGTAGTTCTGGGTGAGGAAGCAGAGGGACACCGTGGTGACTGGGTTGTGGCACCAGGAGCGGTATAGGCAGCAGAACAGGTTCTGGCTCTCCTGAGGGGGGAGAGGTGTGAGCAGTTAATCGAGCCCCGGCTCCTTCCCCACGCGGGTCCGCGGCCCAGACTCAGGGCCCCGCTCGGAGCGCCAGGGACCCAGCTCGGCACCCGGGCCGTGTTTGGCAGCCCAGCTGGGAACGAGCTGTCACAAAGGAAACGCTCAGACCCTGTCATTTCTCTCTGTCCCACAGAGCCACGTGGTGATGGCTGTGAGGGCCTGCTCGGGAGTGAGCCTGTCCTTTGTGCTGGTGTTTCTGCCCTCGGCAAACAACAGTAATCGTCCTCTCCACAGCCCTGTGGTCCCGGAGCCTGTGGGGCTGGCAGGGGGTGTGACCGGAGGGGGGTGGGGAGGAAGCTTCCTCAGGGCCCAGGCTCTCCCTGGCAGTGCCCTCCTGCCGTCCTCAAATGCCATCTCTTCCCTCCTCTGCAGCCCACCTTGCACTCGGGAACCAGCCCAGGAGCTGAGCCCACACTTGAGAGCCCCTGCCCTGAGGAACATTCTTTAGGCCTCTGCGAATGTCTGGAAGGAACCACAGGAAGAAGGCAGGGGTGTGGCCTGGGTCATTCCCAGTGGCTCGGCCCCAGATGCCCTCAGGCGCAGGCTTGGATGTCTTGGAGACTCCCTGAGAGAGGGCCGAGGCAGTGTCTGAGCTGGGAAGGTGGTGACCACAGCCCAGATGAAACCCCTGGAGCTGCCAGCATGTCTGGGATGGCGGCTACCCCCGGGGGCCCCCTCCTTTTGGCCGAGCAAGGCCTTTGACCCGTGTCCCCCAGAGCAGTTCGGTAGAATGGTGAGCGCCTCCCTGCTCTCTCTGACCAGCCCTGGTGGGTCCTCACTGAAAGCCTGGGCCAGGCAGCACTGTGACACACCCTGGCTTACACAGGGCATCCTGTAAGTCAGATGTGTCCCTCTGTGGGAGAGAGGGGTCCTGGCCAAGCAGGAGGGTGAGGAGAGCAACGACCCCGGATCCCCAGCGGGGTTGCAATCCAGAGGCCTGACCCTGACTGGGTGACACGGCCCGGCAGGTCTGACCCTGCCGGGTCCTGCAAGGCGGGCTCGGAACCCAACCTACTCTGTGTGCGAGGAGACAGTGCTGGTGGGGTCGGGGTGTCAGGGAGGGCACGTGGACCTGGAGCAGGGTCTGGAGTCTTCTGTGGGCAGAGACCTCTAGAGCGGGTAGCTCCAAGGAAACCCGCTGTGACTCCCTCCCATGGCTGGCACTTACACGCAGCCAACCCAGGGGGACCCCTATTTGACAGTGGACCAGGGAGACCTCAGGTCACATTCTCGTCTCCTCCCCGCCAACCTCCGGGTAACGAGGGCTGGGCTGGCATGGCCGCGCCCGTGGGCACATAGATGACACCAGGCTGGAGCCTGTGGGCGAGGAGTACCGGGGTCTTCAGGTCCTTGAGCTGGTTTCGCAGCTGGAAGAGCTCAGTGGAGGTAAGCAGGATGGTGTTGAGGGTGTGGACCATGGTCGAGGCGAACTTGAGGTCCTCCTCCCGGAGCAGGATGTCCGCCATCGAGTGGAAGATGTTCTCCGCGTTCAGCAGGAGGCAGAGCTGCCTGGAAAACGGGCCGAGTGGAGGCTCTGGAGACCTCTGGGCCTCAGCCTCGGAGCCCTCTCCTTGGTCTTCCTCAGCAGCTCCTGAGGAAACCTGCTCTTTCCTGGGCCTGGTGCGGGACCCTGGCTCTGGGGCCTGCGGGGGGCCAAGGGGGTCGCTCACAGCGGACCTGGCTCCACGCCTCTCGGCAACTCCAGAGCCCCACGGGCTCCATCTATCCCCCCACCCACCCCAGGCCAGGAAGTGGAATCCCGAGAGAAGCAGCGGGGCCTCTGGCTACCAGGGTGGCCCCAGGAGCCCTGAGGTACCTTTCTGATCTCCCACATAGCATAGCAACGCCTCCCCATGTGCCAAGGCGCTCTGTGTCCCTTCCTGGCTTTACTTTTCTGGCTAGAGATTATCTTTACGTGACAAATACGCATTCTGGTCATCCGTGGATGGTGTCCCCCCACCCTCCCCCGTGAGAGCCCCTGGGTCAGGAGCTTGTTTGGGCTGTTCACGGTGCCACCCACGCCTGCACGTAGCAGGGGCTCGGTAGGTGCTCGTGGGATGAACAAACCCTAAGGCAACCCTGAGTTTTACCTTCGCTGTTCCAATAATGAAACTCTGGTGGGGAGGCCAAGTGACTCGGCCAAGGTCACGGGATTACTTAGGGCCAATTCTTCCCACTATCTCTCCTCTAATAAGAGTCTTGTGGGGGATAAGACGCGGGCTTTGTGAAAAGGAGTCTCCATTTTATAAAAGGGAAAACAGGGAACCCAGAGAATGGAGGAGGAAAGCAGTTTTCCCAGGGTCCCTGGGCCAAGGTGACGTCCACAGTGACAGGCAGGTATCAAGGACAAGGCTCAGGGAAGCCTGTTGACCTCCCTAGTTTGCTGCTTGCCCACAGAGGCCTGGCCTTGAGGGGATGAGCAGACCTTCCTGCTGGGAGTTTAAGGATCCCAAGGCTCCTGAAACTAAGAAGAGCAAACCAAGGAGCTGGCAAGTGGCTGGTAAGGAGGGTGGGGTGTGGCCCCCGCGCCCTGCCTGTTGGGCGCCGGTGTCAGCATGGCACCCCTTCCCCATCTCCTGGTCTCTGCTCCAGGGAAGCATCCACAGACCAGGCCTCAGGCTTGTGGGGACAATGGGTCTGAGGCCCCAAGGTCTCAGGTGCTGGACAAAATGAGTCCCATTTGGAGCCAACGAGCCTGAAATATGTCCACCCCAGGTCACCAAACTCACACTAAACTCGGCGTTATCAGGGTCTGGCTTCCTGTTTCCTTCCAAACGCCAGCCACGCCTTGGGGCCAGACTGGAGAAGATTCTTCCCCACACCCGGCTCCAAAAAATCCCAGAGCATTTGGTAACAGAGAGGCCAAACCACGAGGCGCAAGCAGCAGGCAGGCCGTCTCCAGCCTAGGCCCAGCTGGAACCGGCAGGCTTGGGCAAGAAACCACCAGAGAAATGGAAACAAAGCTGTTGGGGGGATGGGGCCGGCGGGTGGCGTGGGGAAAGCCGTGCCGTCGTTGTGGGAGGGTAGGGGGAGCCCCCCTGCTCACCTGGTGTGGGTGGAGGAGGGGCCCGGGCCCTGGAGCCTGGTGCCCCTGACCAGCTGTGTCATCCAGTGTGTCTGTGTGACAATTTCTCCACCTCCGAATTGGGGGTGACATCTACCTGCAGCATGGGGGCTACTCAGAGGGCATTCATCAAGACTAGTGGCAACTCGTGTGGGTGCATAGTATGTGGCAAATGGGACCCCTGGTTGGGTACCTTGTTGGTACCACGGGTGGGGGACGAGGGCCAGCTCCCAGGAGGACGCCTGGCCCTTCAGCAGAGCCTAGGCAGCACTTCCTGTCCCCTCGTGGTCCTCCCACCCCGAGACGACCCCATCTCCAGGGCTGTGGGATAGAAATGTTTCAGCAGGGCGGGCCGGGGAGGAAGGGGAGCATTCTGACAAATGGTCACAAATGCCCGTCGCCTGCAGCTGCTGCCGTCTCCATGACGGGGGCCAACAGCTGAGGCTGCTGCCAGGCAGCGCTCTCCAGGGACCACAGGCCTGATGGGACCCGCAGCAGCTGAAGGGCGGGGGTGGTGCTCTCACGTGAGGATGGCTGAGGAGGGTGCGGAGGGACAGGCAAGGGGGTGGCGATGAGCGGAGGCGGGCGCCAAGGCCTCCTGCTGTCCCTAATAACCTGGAAACACTGGGGAGCCACAGAAGGTCAGGGATGGCAGAGTATTCCGGAAATACTCTTGCCACCACGGCGCTCTCCTCCTCTGCTCTCTCCCTCGTCTGCACCTCTTGGTGGTCATGTCTGGTCCCATGGAAATCTTCAAAGCCATCTCTAGATCAGCGGCTCCCACACGTGCCTCTTGAGCCCCCACTGAGCTCTGGATGGACACCGCCTGCCTGGTGGACGCCCTGCTTGGCTGCCCAACAGGCATTTCAGACTCGGCGGGGCCAAAGCACATCTCTTGGTTTCCCCCTAGACTCTGGTCCCCCAGCCTTCAGGGGGGCATCGGCGCCCCGCGGCCTCAGGAAGTGGCATCACTGCCCACCCAGCTGCTCCAGCCCAAAACCAAGGAGTCCTCCTTGATCCTCTGGGCCCCTCTGTCCAGTGTACCAGCAAGCCCAGGGGCTCTGCCTTCAGGGCACACCTGGCTCCCGGCCCGTCTCAGCTGCCCTGCCCTGGGCCAAGGGTCAGCCCTCTCTTGCCTGGTCAATTCCAAGCCAGCTTCTAATTGGTCTCCCTGTGTCTTCTCTCACCCCACCATTCACCCTCCATGCACCAACTGGGGCGCTTCTTAAAAAGTCCTAATCAGGGCTTCCCTGGTGGCGCAGTGGTTGAGAATCTGCCTGCCAATGCAGGGGACACGGGTTCGAGCCCTGGTCTGGGAAGATCCCACATGCCGCGGAGCAGCTGGGCCCGTGAGCCACAATTACTGAGCCTGCGCGTCTGGAGCCTGTTCTCCGCAACAAGAGAGGCCGCGATAGTGAGAGGCCCGCGCACCGCGATAGTGAGAGGCCCGCGCACCGCGATGAAGAGTGGCCCCCGCTTGCCACAACTAGAGAAAGCCCTCGCACAGAAACGAAGACCCAACACAGCCATAAATAAATAAATAAACAAATACTTAAAAAAAAAAAAAAAAGTCCTCATCAGAGCATGGGCCTCCTCAGCGGCTTCCTGCTGGATCTAAATAAACCCAGCTCCTGACCACGGCCTCCAGGCCCCACACTTTCTGGTCGGCTCCTCACCAACCTCAGCTCTTATGAGTCCTCCTTTACCCACGATGTGCAGGCCTCTCCTGCGTTTCTTCTGTTCCTGACCTCTGCCCTGGCCTGGGCAGCTCTTGCCAGGGACCAGCGCACATCTGGCTCCCTCCAGCCAGGGAGATCTCAGCTCCAACCCCAGCCTCAGGGGAAGCCTCTGTCCCATGCACACCCCTCTGCCACCAGCCCTTTCTAAGGGAAGTCCTGTTTCTTTCCAAGCGTTTCTCATCACCTGAGTCATCTGGTTGATGGACTCGTTTACTGGGTCCCCTGCTGTCTCTCCCACCAGAACATGAGCTGCAAAGGGCAGGGCCTTGCCTGTGACCCTCAGGTCCCTCATACCAAGAATCACTTTTGCACATTACCGCATGGAGGAGCTGCGCTGATCTCCACCCAAGGTTTCATGAACAGACCCGGAGACGTTCCTCTGCCCCATTCCAGCACATCCCTTAGCTGCTCCTGGGCGTGCCCCGGCACGCTGTGCCAGCCTGGTCTGCAGAGAGCAGCTGCCCTGACGGTACATTTTCAGCCTATCACCCAGGGCCTGGCTGCCCGGTCCAGGGAGACCTCAGGAGACGCCCAAGCCGCCAGGACAGCCTGAAGGGTCAGCCACAGCACATCACACCAAGGGGTCTCCCCCTGAGCACCGCTGATTAAACCACCACGGGAGGGGAGGGAAAAGGAGGGGAGGGACGGGGAGGAGCCGGGAAGAGGGACCATGGAGGAGCGGCAGCGGGGGCACACGCGGCATCTAGCCTTCATGCCCTGCCCGCTGTGCTCTGGATGTTCGCAGCTACACCTGCTTCAGGGGGGTTGTCTCTTCCGCCCCAGGAGGCCGCTGGACAGAGCCTGGAGGGCTGCGGCAGCGGCTCACAGGGCTCCATCAAAGGGGGCTCCAGCCCTGCAGACCGGCAGGGGCAGGAAGTGGGGGGGAGTGGCGGTGGGGGTCACCTGTCACCTCACCCGGCCTTTGCTGTCTCATCCCAAGGTCACTGTAGTCTGGAGAAAAGGAAGACGCCTCCAGACTGCCGGGTCATGAAGCTTCCAGGAGGCAGGAATAATAAAGTGTTAGCTCCCGGGGAGCCCTGAGCACACGCCAGGCACCGTGCAGAGGGTGTTACATGAGTCCGCTTGGAGCAGTTCAGGGGTGATGGAAAGGACAGTGGCTCACGTCTGCACGTGCTCACCGGGCTCAGGGCACCGTCTGGGCCTTTTAGGGGAAGGCGAGTCTGGGTCGGTGGGCTGGGCTGTACCTTGCGAGCTCTGGACACCTGAGGAGGATTCTTCCTCCTGCATCAGGAAGGTAGGGGAGGAAGGAAAGGGGCCCACTTTTCACTCAGCCCTGAGTCTGTGGCATGACCCACACAGGCGGCCTCAGTCTCCCTGCACCCGGCCCCAGGCTCCTCCCGCGGCATCCTGAGTCCTCACACGAGCCTGCACCCCCAGGCAGAGGGGCCCAGTCACACAGCTGCCCAGGGGACGAGGAAGGGTGGATCCAGACCCAGAAGCCAAGTTCCCTTCCCCACTTTGCCTCCTAGGTGCCTGTCGTGAGCGGGCACGGGTGCTGTCCCCGCCCGGGGGGGCCTGGCAGATGGCTGCCTCGCAGGGCTGCTGCGTCATCACTTCTCTGTTGAGCCCCCGCCCGGCTTGAGCTGCCTGCTGGGCTCTCAAGCAGAGCATCAATAATGGAACACAGCTTGCAAGCATTAAACATTTGCCCATATTTTTTAATACCCATATTAAAGTGCTATTCATCATGAGACAATGGCTTGGAAAATACTTGGGGACAAGGCAGAGGTGGGGTGGGAGCGAACTTGGATGAGGTCTGGGGGGGCACAACCTGGAGGCCCACCTTAGGGCTGGGGTCCACATGCGTGGGCCCCAAGGTGGCCCGTGGTGTGTGGCCGTGAGGCCCCGCGGATGGGGCTCTGCCTCCCTCTCCTCCAGCCGCCCGCTGCTGCCTGGACAGCTGTTCCCATGCTCTGGGTCTGGGTTCATGCTGGGGAGGGAACAGCTCTCTTTGGTCCCTCTGTCACATACCAGGAGCTCTCAGAGGAGCAATCTCCCTTCGGTCAGCTCTGAAGCCCCCGGGACGCAAGAGAGGGACCGCCGCTTTCTCTAATGCACAGAGAGGCCTTCTTTGGGGCGGCCTCAAAAGGCCAAGACACTTGCTGGGGCCGAGGAAGGCACTCTGGGGCAGTGCCTGCCTGGAAGTGGCCACACCACACTTGCTGGGCTGGTGTGAGCTTCGCGTCACTGTCCCTTCAACCACAAACACTGGCCAAGCATCCACCAGACTCTGTCCCTGAAAGGCCACTGGCCTCGGTGGTGGCCACGGTGGGAGGTGCTCTCCTGTCCCCAGCCTGGTACCCACCCACGGCCCCTGCTTCAGATGACATGTGGGCCAGAGCGGGTGGGAGGAAGACATCAGCTGCCTTGCAGGAGGCTTGGAGAGGGCCGGTCGTGCCCCGAGGCCATGTGGCCCAGGCTGGGCGGGAGGAGGCTGCCTCACGGGGAAGGCACGGGCAGAGGCCAGCCCCACCGGGCCACCAGGGAGCCTGGTGCTGTCCTCTGCTCTGTCCTGGCGTGGGAAAGGGGCCACACGCCGCTTCTTTTCTAGGGACCTGGACCAGGTTGGGCAGGGTCAAGTCTCAGTGTGGAAGCCAAGAGCTGCCCAGTGGCTCTGAGCCCTGCCCTCCCCCCGCCTGGGCTGCGTGCACGGCAGGTGAGAAAAGGTGCATGCCACACTTCAGGCGCCTCTCGTGCAGGCATCCTGGACAGCAGGGCCGGATCATTTCCCCAGAGGCCCCACCTTCTCCCTCTAGCCTGAGTCTCCTTCCTTGGTCTCCATCCCCAGCCGCACGTGTCCTGACCAGGCCAACACTGTGCATGGAGGGCTAGGCCCTCACTTCCTCTCTCCTTTGGCCGCTAGCTGGTGTCCACGTCCCCTCAGTGGTCCAAGGCCAATGGGACACGGGCTTTCCTGGGAGACACCTGGAGCCTCACAGCCATAACTCTGAAGTGCAGCCTAATGTCAAGTACAGAGAACACAGGGGCCCAGAGCCATTCCCACCGGAAAGGGCCCTCCCTGCCTCGTCCCTGCCCAACAGCTGGGATCCTTTAGAAATTTAAAGAGAGAGCAGCTTTCGCATTCTATAACATGAGAATAGGGGAGGAGGGAGTGGCCTCCCCTCCGAAGTTCAGAAAGCCCCAGAGTTTCACTGTATCCTCCCCCCACAGCTCCCTTGCTTCTCTTCCTTTCCAGCTCTCTGCTTCCCAAGTATGAAAATTGTAAATCTGTTTTATTTATTTCAATCAGTCCTCGGCAGTGTGCCCCTCAGGGCAGAGGCAGCCATGGTAACCCTGCTAACTCATGCCTAAAAAATTCATCGTGTTTAATGCAGTCGATGTGTCTGATACACTTTTAAGTTTTTTTTTTGGCAGGGGGTGGTAGGGGTGGGAGGAGGGGGCATGAGGACTTGTTTTTCTGGGTCTTGCTGGGAACTGGTGCAAAGGGGATGGAGGGAGGGCCGCAGCATGATGGGGAAGAGGCAGAAGAGGAAGCAAAGGGTCTTCTGTCCACTTGGCTCTCCGTCTGATTGTTCAAGAGCGGCACAGCCACACTCTGGGGGGCCACAGACACCTGAGCTGGGCTCCTCCGGAGACCTTCAGGGGAGGCCTCCTTTGGGCAGGAGCGGCCTGGAAAACCAAATGGTCTCGTGGAGGCAGCTGGGGCCTTAGACCCCCCCGTGCGAGACAGCCCCTCTCTCCAGGCTTGGGGTTTGCTCTAGGGACCAAGGCTTCCTCCACTGCCCAGGGTGGTCTGGTGGCCCTTCCTGCCCGCTTCCCAGGACAGGAGCCAGCTTCTGCGCATGCCCGGCTGACCCACTGGGCCTCATTTCCCATGTGTTCTTAGCAACCTGGTCAAGCCTGGCCCCACTGTGCACTCACAGGTGCCTCTCCGGCCCCCTCCGGGCCTGTCCCACATGGAGCTTGCCCCAAGCATGGCTGGAGGCAGGTCAGATGGCAGGGGTGGGACCCCCTGCTGGAGGCTCCGGGAAGACCCCTGGGGGTCATCTCTCCAGGCCTCCGAGCCTCAAACCCTGGGTAGCGAAGCCCATGGCTTCAGAGCATTTCATCTCTCGAGCCCTCAGAGCAAATGAAAACAAAGGGGTGGGCCACCAAAGGATATCCTGTTGTCTCCATGACATCAACTCCAACAAGCCCTTGAGAGAGGCTGGTCTCTTGCCTCTCCCGTCACAGGGATTCCCTTCAAGCTGAATCACCATTTCCTCAGCCTTGGCCCACATAACTGACATCTGTGAGCGTTTTCTCCGTATTAGGCACGTCCCGTACCTTAAATCCCTTTGACACGGGACAGGTGTCATTTTAGCCGTCCTCTTTTCCAGAGGATGAGAGCAAAGCCCAGAGCCTTGCCAAGGTCCGCATCTGGTCCGCCCACCTGGGCACCCGAGCTCTTAGCTGCTGCCTCGCCATACACCCAGCTCGCGGGATCCAGGGCCCAGCTTGCACAGGGGTTTGGAAGTGCTTTTTCTGGAAGACGGATGGTTTTTTGGGGAGGAGGAGGGCACCTTGGCTACAGATATCACTAGGCCTTCTGATGGACCAGAGCCCAAGTTTCTCCAGGACCTTCCTGTGGCTCTGGGGCAGTTTATCTGCAATCCAGCTCCTTCTACCCCACCCTCACCCTGGGGCTACCTCTGGGGGTGGAAGGCACTGACCACACTTGGCCACACCTGGTCGGGACAGTGATGGGCTGCTCTGCTGCGGTGGTGGCCTGTCTCCAAGGGGTGAGACAGGAGGCACAGCCTGGGAGCCTGCGGGGAGCGAGGCACCCACGGGGATGACTCCATCAGCCGGTTCCCAGGCCTGCTGCTGCCTGAGCTCCAGGGCGAGGCGGGGGTTTTAGTACAGTGACTCCCGGCGCTCTGAATCCAGGCTGAGACGGCCAGGGAAAGAGCATCCTGAGCCCCGCACGCCTGGGAGTGCCCTGGGTTGACCGTTAGAGAACCGGATGGAACTTTTCTCCCCTTTGAAGTCTTCTGAGCTCCTGGCCTTCCAGGAGGGATTTCCTCCCCAGGACACACTCAGCCTCCCACTGAGGTGGCCCGGCCTGGGAGGAGGCTTCGAGCTGCCTCGACGCCAATGCACAGCCAGCCTGGTAAACTGTTTCCTGGCCCCAGACCTGCCTGCCACCTACGCCGCTGCCAGCTTCCAGCCAGGCGCACGGAGGCCCTCAGAGATCAAGCACTCGTGGGACAGAGGAAGAAACTGAAGCCAAGGGCTGGTCCAAGCCACACAGCCGGGGCCGTGGTGGAGTCAAGTCCCTGACCCAGAGTTCAAGTTTCATACTGCCAGACAGTCCCACATGGTATGTCACCTGCAGAAGGACAGACCTCTCCTCCCGAGTCAGCCCCCCTTTCCACTTGAGGGCTCCAACTCCCTGTGACGAATGCCCAGGGCACAGACACCTCTTTGCCCCATGACATGTGACCTTAATCAGGGTCCCTTGAGGTAGAGGGTCTGTCTTGGGACAGGTAAGGGAAAGGCACCCCTGAATCTCTGCCATTTCCCCCTTCAAACTAAGAGGGTGGCCTTCTGAGGAATGAGGCAGCCAAGTAACAGAAGTGCCAGGAGCCTGGGGAGCCCGGCTGGGGCTGCCCCATCAGCCCTGGGAAGGGCTCTGGGGATTGCCCCAACAGTCTTCCTGTTACCAAGCTGCTTTGTTCACATTTTCCTTTACGTCATCCCATTATTCCCAAACTAGTCCTTCGTTCCAGGCCAAGGGATCACTCCCTGCTGCTGCTTATACGACCACAAACGCTTACAGACGGTGAGCACTTCCTCCCTTCCACCTTAGTCAGCGTGGAGCCCAGACGCCGAGGCCTGAGCTCCCATAACTCTGCCCCTCTACCCTTAAAGCCAGGCACGCGACTTGGGCCCAGCAGCCCAGTGGTCACGTGGTCACTGCACCAAAGCCAGAATGTCCCCCTCCTCAAATTCTTCAACCAAATGGGCTGTCCTCGTGGTGTGGGTCCTGCCGGGTGATCACAGAGATCTACTTCTATCTCACATTCCTGTGGTGACTCCTCCAAGGGATTTACTGTGCCTTGAAGAGTTCCCACTAGGGGCTGCCATTTTGCTCTGGTGGCCGTCTCAGTGCCCATCTCTTGCTCCACCAGTGTACCTGCCCACCCAGAAGGTCTCACAGTGACCCTCCAGAACCAGGAGAGCCCTCCACGCCAGAAAGAGCCCCTTACTGAGAGACCCCTGAACCTGGCTTACACTGGAGTTACCCGAAGACCGTTTGGGATACTCCAGGAAGTGGGCGATTTGTATTCCTAACAGGCTTCACAGTCAGGACCGAGAACCACTGTCCCCAAACTGCCACTGCTGCAAGGCCGGCGATGCCACTCTCCGTGTGGAAATGGGGAGGCTTCACCAGCAGCCGCAAAGGGCTGCAGAGCCTGGGCTCTGCCTCGGAGCTCTGGTGAAGGGCCCGTTGCTTTCCTTCTCCCAACCACACCCTCGCCTCCCCAGAGCCAGGGTCCTGGTTTTCCCTGCATTTCTGCCTCGTCTCCACCTTAGGGTCCTAAGCCCTCTGTGCACAGCCCTGACTTGCGCTGTTCAAAGGGTGGAACAGATGAATTCTCCGGCCAGACTTCTGCCTGCCCAGGACTGCACAGCCATCTCCTCGGGCAGCGTCTCCTCTCCCAGCCTCAGAGGCCCTGGGGGAGGAAGCTCAGCTCTAGCCCCCTCTGCCCTCTGGCATGTGCCTCTCCCGCCTTCCTGGCTACATTTGGCTTCCACAGGAGATAACAGTCTCCGATTAAGGAGCTAGACTGATTAGTGCCTTTCTGGCCTTCACATCTTCAGTCTGGGAGTTTTATGGAATTTTATGAACTGAGATTGTTTTCTGTAGCTCTTTACAAGTGCCCACTTAAAGGGCACTGAGATAAACGTCAGAAAACAGAACGGCAAGTGAAACACTAATACCTACTGCTGGTAACAAAGAGCAAATATCACAGCGGCCTCACTGCTGAGTCTCTTGGACAATGTGAAGAGATCAGAGTGAAAGGGCTGGGAGGACGGAAGGGTCAACAGCAGAAAGGATGGACAAAAAGAGCGTGGAGGGGACTCCTTTAGTTCTTCGTGGCCAAATGGAAGGGGGGTTTCTCTTATTGGTACCCTCCTCCATCCTGTCAGGAGGCTGAAAAAACTCCTTTTGTGATCAGTCATTTTCAGGGAAATTTAAGATGCATGAAATAGGCTTTTCATCCGAACATCCCTTTCCAGCCCAGGAAATCTTTATCGGATTAAACGCACGAGAATGAAAAAGGGCTCCACACGTGACAGTGTCCTGCAGGTGCCTGAGGAATCCCAGGTCTTGGTTACAGAAGAGGCCGCCCTCTGACCCCCAGCAGAGCTGTGCCAGGCAAAGGGCTGCTGGGGATACACCAGCACCCCATCACCACACCACTCGCTGCCCGTCGAGCAGAGTCTGGATACTGCACACAGAAAACGGGCGATGGAGCTTATCGCTGATGTGGAGGCCTCGGTAAGGGAGAGTGACCCTGAGCCGGTCTGCTTTGGCCTAGAGATTAGAGGGGGCAGTGCCCCAGTGAGCTTGGGATCCTGACGGAGATTCGCTTGCCGAATGACGGGTGACGTGTGAGTGAGTAAAAACAGAGCAAGCTGCAGAACAATTCTGAGTCTGGAATCCTCTGCCGGAAAACCTCAACCTTAACCACAACCAAACAGAATTATACATCTATAAATGCAAAGACAAGGTTTGGAAGGAGATACATGAAACTGAAAGTAGAGGCTACGTCTTGGGGAGGAAGGGGTGGGGAGGGTCTTCTACATTTTGCAGCACATTCTTCTGCATTATTTAAATTTTTATATTACGTGGATTAAAATTTCTTTTTAAATAATACAGAAATCATTTAGAAACCTACACATCTGGGGATCATCTTGGACTCCCTCATGGAGATCTCAGAGACGGAGCAGGGGAGATCTGACAATGGAAACAAGCATCTTACAAATGAGAGGATCAACAGCCGGGAAATGATATTTTTAGCTACGGTGGCTCTTTGCTTCAAAGGCGTAGGTTTCATCTAAAACCAGGCAAACCTCCTACAAAGTCTGCCTGTTTGCAAGGAGTGATTAGCATAATACTCCTTTTGGGAGAAAAGGCCTGGCTCCACTCTGAGACAGGAGTGCCTACTACAGGGGAGGCTCCTCCTGAAATAGAATCCTGGCAGAACAGCGAAGTCTCGTCAGTGGAGGTGAAGCCCCCATCTTCCATCAGAGCCAGAAGGCCGCCTCGCACAGAGGGCCTGGGGATGACGCGTGCGACGCAGCCAGGCACGGTGAGATCTGAGAGGTCACAGCTTCGCACGGGGAGGCCTCCCTTCTGGGCTGCTACTTAAATCGCTTTTGTCTCATGCAACCACCTTCTTCCGCCTTTAAGTACAGAGGGTCTGGGGGCTGCCTTTAGAGATGCCCTTTCTGAGGGGAAGGTCAGAGCCAAGTCAAGGCTGAGGAACAGGGACGAACTGGGCAGACGGCAGGCGGGCACCATCGCTGCAGGACTCAGATGATGACATCTCAGGGAGGTGGCCGCCTCCGAGGCTGCTCGTGGCCCTCGAGAGGTGGCTCAGCTGGGGGTGAGCCAGCGCTGCGGCTCCGTGCCACCCTCCGCCCTCCCCAGCCCCGCGGGCGCTCACGCCTGTCCAGGTCTATCCGCCTCTCCTCTCCCAGCCCAGGCCCCCCACTCTCCGCTGCCATTATGCTTTGCCTGTGGGCACATCTCTGATGGCTGTCTTTTCTCTCCTAGAAAACCCCTAGCTGGCTCGGGAAGACTAAACATGTAAAGGGACGTTTGAACTTTTTTCCAAACACCACAAAAATGAAACGAAAGCTGTGACCTTCCAAGAGCTGTAATTACAGATACTCATCTCGGGAGCTGAGCTGGGGACAGATATCACCGGGCAGCTGCTGCTCCGTCACACCAGGCCCAGTACCCCATCCTGAGGGGAGTGTGACCTTGGGCTGTGCGGTGGGGCTGGGGGCAGAAAGTGGCGGTGCTGGTGCTATTTCAGGCCTCACTGGCAGGAGTGGGGCACAGGAACGGGAGGGGTGCAGAAAGGGAGGCGCAGTCCCTTCTCCACGGCCCCCTCCCCATGGGGTCTCCACAGCAGTAAGATCACAGGTCTTCCTGCGGAGGGTCAGGGGACCGGGAAATACTCACAGACGGGGTGCACAGCTGAAGATCTGAGAAACCAATTACCACTCTACTGGGGGTGCCGGGAGAAGCAGAAGGAATGGGACTGGGGCGGCTGCTCAGGCTTCAAGGGCAGGAAGGAAGTGAGGTAACTCCAGGAACCTGCCAACTGTTAGGGCCAGGGGCTACCGGCAGAGGTGGGCAGGGGTCCCGTTCAGGAGAGGGCTCAAAGGAGGCAGGCTTCATCTGTCAGGAAGTGGACCAGCTCACGTGGGAGGAAAGAAAAAGCTGACTGCTCTCTGGGAACAGCTGAGGCCAGTTGGCTGAATTCACAGGCACCTGGAATTAACTGGCTGAAGAGCCAAACGTGTCAGGGCAGGGATGTCTGGAGCCTCCAGAAGGTTTTAAACTTAGTCCAGATTATCTGCTCACACTGTGGGTCCCAGCACCACTGAACCTTCTGTGATGTAGCAGCCAGAGCCCTTGTCAGGCAAGCTTCCTGAGCCTCTCCTTAACCAGCCTTTGTTGTTTGAGGAGGCTAATGGCACAGCTGTAGACAGCGAGCAAGTGTCCCCGCCACCATGAGCCCTGGGCCCCACTTCCTTGCCATTCGCTGGAGCTCAGGGCATGGGGCTCTGGGACCAGCTGCCTCAGGTGTGGCCTCATGAGGCCCTGCAGTCCCCCTGGCTCAGTGCCATCCCAAGGACGCCAGGGTGGCCACGTGTTGGGGTGCCTCTCAGGACTTGTGCACGCCCACAGCAGGTGGAGGGAGTTTTCTGAACCTGCCCAGGCCCTTCAGTGGCTCGCTGGGAATACCTCAGGGCTGCTTGGGCCTGGTCCCAGCCACACTCCCAGCTCCCTGAGGTTGCCCGGGCCCTGGCGCCTGGGCTTCTGAGCAGACTCTTCCTACATCAGAAGCACCTTCTCCTCCCACCCTCACCCCCAGCACTTCCTTATCTTTCATGGCTCAGGTAGACAGCATCTCTTTCCAGAAGCTTCCCCAGACCCCTCCATCAGGGCTACACTCCCCGACCCCATCTGCTCCCACAGAGCATCATCGCTACTCGAGTTCGTGACCATCCCTGGGAGGGCAGGGGTGCGCTCTGCCCGCCGCGGTGGCCCAGCGGGCGGGCACCGGGACAGGTCTGCTCAACGACAAACAGCATTCCCTGGCCCTCCAAGGCCGGCAGGGCAGCAGCCCCTTCCCGGCGGAGGGCGGAGCTGGGGATTTTTATCCATCCTCACGGGGGAGGGGCCGAGCGCTTGCTACCGGCAGTTCCAATTCAGAGGCGAGGACTCTTGCCTGGCCTGACAGCTGTGGCCTAATTTCCAGGGCTATACCCAGGCTCCTTAATTTTACCCACTTGGTATTTTTCATTCCTGAAGCACAGGGGATGGAGAGGGATTGGGGATGGGGGAGGTGTGGACACACGGGAGGGATGAGTGCCGTGGGGCTGGAGGAGTCAGGCATCCCAGGAGGGGCTGTGCAGAGAGGGAAAGGGATGCGGGTGAGGACGGCCAAACTGATTCTTTTTTTTTTTTTTTTTAAAAGGAAAAAAAACCCAACCACCTAACTCCCAAATCCTAGCCCCACGCCCCGATTTTCCTCAGTAAGCATTTTCAACAAGGTCACAAATGCACTGGCTCTATAGATTTTTGGCTCCAAACCACAGCTCAGGCAGCCTTTAACGGCCAATTCTTGGCATAGCTTCAGCTGAGCCTGAGGAGAGGGAAAACTAGGGCACCTTTATGCTCTGAGAAAACATCGGATCCAGGTCACAGCTTCTTAGTTCTGCTGAAGCTACGGGCACCCCCCGGCCCACAGGCCCGAACCTGAGGACACCCCTGCCCCTGCAGTTCCTCCAGAGCAGGAATCACAACACTGGGGCACACATTTCTTAGTCACTCGTCATCTGTCTGCCTATGCCACTGGACTGCCACCTCGGTGAAGGCAGGAACCGGCTTTCGGTTCTGTGTGTGCCCAGGCCTGGCGCGGGGCCTGGCACACTGCGGGCGTACCAGGAACAGCCACGGAATGAACCAGGAGGAGTGAACCTTTGACCCCTGTCCCCCGTCTGGGTTAGCCTGAGCTCTTCCCTGCCCCCCCCCCCCCCCAGTGCTCCTGCTACACCTGAGTGTTCCCGCCTGTGGACTGTGGTGGCTGGTCCCGCGTCGGCCTAGCCCAGGCGGGGCACGGGGCAGCGCGAGGTAAATATTTACTGGGGAAAATCAGAGCCTCGGTTCCCTCCTGTGTGAAAGACCTCAGCTGACCCTTAAGGTCCCTTCTGGCCACTCTGAACTGAGCCTAAACTCCAGACTGAGACTCTCCTGGTCTCTCTTCGATCATAGCCTGGGGCCACCATTCTGGGAGCACACGCGTGGGGAGACGGCACGAGTGGCCGTGCTGGGAGGGGCTGGGTCTGAGTCTAACCCCCAGCTCCACACACAATGACACAGCAGACAACTTCTAGTCTCTGGCAAGGTGCAGTGTTGCAAAAGGAAGGAAGCCCTAGAGGAGGGATGAGCTGGAGGCCTAATTCCTCAGAGGCTGCCCCTGCTCCCCACCTGCCTGCGTGGTGGTCTCTGGGAAGGTCACTGGGGCGCACACACAGCTCCACCCTCCCCCTGCCCCGCTTTCTGCAGAATCTGGCTGCTGGGAGAGTGGAGAGAGAGTGTCTCTCCTTCCACTGCCGCCGTGGTGGGCCCTCAGTGGGGCCTGCTTCGCACCCCCTTTCGGGCAGCACTGAACCTGACCACA
This sequence comes from Balaenoptera ricei, assembly GCF_028023285.1. Classification (NCBI taxonomy): domain Eukaryota; kingdom Metazoa; phylum Chordata; class Mammalia; order Artiodactyla; family Balaenopteridae; genus Balaenoptera; species Balaenoptera ricei. The sequence goes on along the minus strand of NC_082657.1, from coordinate 50,386,610 downwards.
GGGTGGGCGCTGGTTGCGTCTGCCTCCCCGGTGTCCACAGCCTGGGATTCTGGTTCCAGACCCAGTTTCCCACGAACCACGGCTGCTCCTCCTGCGCGGGAGGGTGGGCACACAATCCCGTCCTGAACAATCAGGGCACAGGGACGGGTCCAGTGAGACTCAAGCCCAGCCCCGCGGCTGAAGGCTGGCTGCTGAGGGAGAGGAGTGAGCTGAGAGCTGGGGATGGCTGTCCTGTCACGGGACAGACGGCCTGCTGGGCACGGGGCTGACAGAGGAGGGAGAAGAGCCTGCTGTGGAGGCGAGCAGGTGAGACGGAGGCCTGCGGACACCAGGAGGGTGCTAGCTGCGGACGTGCCAATCCTGGTCCCTGACTACACAGCACCTTCATTTTTTTCAACATAAGCGTGAGAATTGGTTTTCTGTCACATGCGCTCAAGAGTCCTGACTGGGCAGCTCTGAACAGGGTGGGGTCTTGGCGGGGGGGGGTGGGGGGCGAAGGGCAGAGGAAGGGGGACGCCTGGGGGCAAGTCTTAGTTTGCTCAATGGCTTTCTCTCTTACTCTTCCCTAGAAAACAAGAGAAAGTGACAGTCAACCCCAGAGCATCTGCTTTCCAGGAGCTGAGGCTGAGGGAGCGGCAAGGGCCTGGGAAGGGGGTGAACGGGGGCCAGGCCAGCTCCAGGACCGCCAACCCACCCGCCCGCGGGCTTCCTGACTCTGACACGCACAGAGAGAGGGTGGATGCTTCTCATCACAATGACTGTCACAGTCGCTACCGGGACACCTCCTGCACAGCTACCAGGTGCAAGACACTCTTCTGAGTACTTTTGTGTAACATCATTTAACCTCCCGAGGATCAGCAGATCATGATGGTGACCGTCCCCATTTTTCATACGAGAAAACTGTGCTCAGGAAAGCTGCCACGTGGGAGCCCCTTTCCTCTGAAGAGCTGCTGCTCCCCACTCCACTTGGGGTTCTGTCAGGGCTGCTGCTTGCAGCGCCCTGCCACCGCCTCCCCTACCACAGGGGACACATGACCCCATGGGAACCAGCCAGAGCTCCCCCGGAGCACAAACAGCAGGGGCATGATGGCCACGTGATGTGGTGACCTCGTCTCCGCCCCCGGAAGAGACCAAAGCAGTGAGGCTGACCTCAAACAGAGGCCAAGAAGACAGGCGGCACCACAGGAAGATGCTGGGTTCCTGGGCCTTGCAGCCCTCTGCCTTGGTCTGGCTACACAGGCCAGTCAAGCCCCCTTGCTCGTACTGGTGCCTTTGACCTGGGTTCCCACCTCCTGCTGACCACCATAATTAGATAAGCGGTTCCCAACTCCAGGCTGCAGACCTCCACTGGCCTGGCTGCACCAGAAGCCCCTGGGATTTAGCTGGGTGGGGGGATGGAGAGGGAGTGGGAATCTTTGCGTAAGCAGGCTGGGCTAGGTGGTCTCCAAGACCCCGTCCAGAGTGAAGATATAATATCTTTTTAGGTGGATTGTACTCAGTGTCCAGCTCACTGGGAGTGCTTACCAGAAACAGGCAGCTTTATGGTTAGTTTCATGAGCTCCTAATCCCCTGAAAAAGCAGCACAAACCATAAAAATTGCTGAGAAGAAAAACTGGTCACCTGGACTACATTAAAAATAAAGAACTTCTGTTCAACAAGAGACACTTTTAAAAGGGTGATAAGGCATGCCACGGAGTAGGAGGAGATAATTATAGTACACACATTGGAGAAAGACTTGCATCCAGAATATGTAAAGAACTTCCACAAATCAATAAGAAAGGCACCAAAAACCGAATGGGGAAATGACTGGAACAGGCTCATTGCAAAAGGCAAAGAGTGATGAGAAGTTCTTTACCTTTGTTAGTCTTCAGGGAAATGCAAATGAAAACTACAGGTGATACCACCACACACCTACAGGAAAGGCTAAAATCAAAGACCGATGATATCAAGTGTTGGTGAGGATGTGAGCAACGGGAACTCTCACACCGTGGATGGGAGTGGAAATTGGTGCAGCTCAGACAATATCGATCAAAGCTAAACACATGTATGGTCCCTGATCCAGCAATCCCTAGGTATTATCTGAGAGAAACGTACACGTATATTCACCAGGAGACATGTGAAGGGATGCTCATGGCAGCACTATTCACAATAGCGCCAAACTGAAAATAACCCAAATGCCCATCACTAGCAGAATGTGTAAATGAGCCATGGCATCTTCACACAGTGGGGGACTTGACAGAAACGTGAACTACTGCTACATGGGACACAGGTGAACCTCACAAACACGAGGTGGGTCAAAAGAAAGTTTACAGTTTGTAAAAGAGCACAAACTACGTGATTCCATTTATATAAAGTTCAAAAAACCAGGTTAACAAAAAAAAACCCCCAAAACCCAAAACCCAAAACCAAAACAAAAAACCAGGTAAACGATTGTACAGCGTTAGAATTCAGGCCACTGGCTACTTTGGGGAGGAGGGTAGGGGTGGTAACTGGGAGGAGACATGAAAGGGACCTTTGGGTGCTGGAAATGCTCTACTTCTTGATCTGAGTGCTCGTTACATGGATGTAGACAATTAGCGAAAGCTAACCGAACTGTAGTACACTTACGATTTGTGTACTTTTATATAGTATGTTGTTAATACACAATTTAGATTCAAAAAAGGCGTTGTGGAAATTGAGGCATGGAGGGAGGAAAGGCTGCCATGGTGGCCTGATCAGGAGAAGGAAAAGATGGATCTGGGGCACTGAAGCAAAAAGTGTTAAGCTTACGTGGTCAAGAAAGAGAGAGGGTTTTGCCAAAGAGATGGCAAAACGGCGCAGAAAACAAGTCAGAACTTCTGGGGACACAGGAGGCCACGAGTTTACCGATGACAAGGCTGAGGGTGAAGTGGAGACACGAGCGCCATTATTAGGCTAAAGCAGCAGCGCTCTGGGGGAGCAAAACAAGGAGGCTCAGATGGCCCCATGTTCGGGAAACTGGTCACGTGTGAGAGCTGGCACTGCGGCGCGTGACCGTGACCGCAGCCCGGGCAGGGGGTGCGGCCGGTGGAAACGGAGAAAGAGATGCAAAACTTCACGCTTAGGAAAGCGGCTTCTGAAAGGGAAGAGGGAGAGGCAAGGCTCGAAACAGACAGCACGGGATGCTCGACAGAGGACTAGAGAAAAATGAGAGATGACTCAGGATTGCACTTGAAATCCATCTCAGCTCAGCTTCAGAGACAGAGAGAGGCCAATGTGGGTGATGTGAGCAACTGTGATAAACCAGAAGGAAAAACAAATGATCTGGGTGTGGGGGGGAGACTTGTCCTCTTGAGCAAGAGTCAAAACAGAGATTTAGACCAAGAAAGTCACTGTCCTAGTGCCAGGCAGTTCCAATGAGATTATGTAATCTAAATATAGACCAGAAATGGGACAGGATAATGGCCGGGCAGGAGTCTGGAGGGCCCGGGGCCTAGAAGGAAGACAGGGAAGGATCCGCAGATTTACTCGGTGTCTCACTTCTGAGAGGTGACAGGCAGCAGGATGAGAGCCCTGGGAGAGGACGACGAGGAGAAGGGCACATCAGGACGGGTCTTGGTGGGGATTTTCTGTGGGTCAGTGACTCTGGGCAAAAGGGAGGCGCCACGAGAGAACATAGCTTCTTTCCAATGAGGCTGAGGAAAAGCAAGTCCAGACTGGAAACTGGGCAGTTTTCCCAAATGGCCTCCAGCACCCAGTCTGGAAGACAACCAAGAACCTCAGCTCTGGGATCTCTAGATGGTACACAGCACCCCCATGGAGATGTCCTAAGACATGGGGTGAGGGAGCTGGGGACAAATGCTCTGGTGCTACAGAGACACAAAGATTTTAGGATGACAGCAACAGACGCAAAGCCCATGCTCTCCTGGGAGCTGAGGCTGCATACTTGTAAAGAGAGTTCCATTATCCACTTTAGATCCCAAGGGCCTCTTCCGTGGGCCCTCACAGCCCGGGTTACAAAGCACCCTTTCCCATGGACTGTACGCTACTTCTCGTGGGCTTGTGCTCACCGTCTGAGGCTGAATTCAGCGCCAAGGTCCCCCCAGGCCAGGGCCACTGCAAGGTGTCACCATCACACGCGCTCAGAGACGGGAACTCTCCTTCCATGTGGAAGGGGCAGCTGGTCTGACGGCCTTTCACAAACCGCATGTGATGGAAACCTTTCTGTGTTATTTTTCTGACGATGGGGGTGGGGGGGGGAAGTGGGTGCGCGTGTGCCTGTGATCTTTGTGGCCACCTGCTAAAAGAATACCCTTGTGGGGAGAGAGGGGGGAGGACCACACAGGGGCCTCCCAGGGCACCCACGGTGAAAAGGTTGGGTTAAAAGGATGAAGTAGCAAAAAAAAAAAAAAAAAAAGGATGAAGTAAAGAGCTTCCTGAGAACCACGTTCTACGACCGACAAACAGGACACATTTCTGTAACTGCTGTTCCAGGAGTTTAAAAGCACTTTTAAGCTAAGGACGCCCATTTATCTTTCCTAGCTCGGATGCAGCCCAACTCCAAGGAGGCAGGAGGATGGAAGTGACCTCTAGGGGCCAATTCCAAACCTGACGATATTTTAAGTTGCTACATTATGATACCCAGCAGCTACTTGCTAATTAACCCAGCTGTCTGACTTACCAAGGTCAAAGCTTTGCTAGTTTCCTGGCATCCTTAGGTAAAGTATAAACAGGTCCAGAGACAACTGCAGATTCCATAACCTCTAGAGCTTCAGAAAGAAATTCACTGTCAAGCTCTCAGCCCCTGGCAACAGGGCAAGGGAGCTGAGGCTTCTCGGGTGTATAGACTACAAAGAAAATGCTTTTAACTGGAGGCTGGAAAGGGCTCCGCAGGTGCCACCACCCATGTGATGAGTCTTTGGAGGCCTTTTAAGGCCTCCTATGCAGCAGGTGCGGGATGGCTCCTGAGTCCTCCCCCCACCACAGGTGCTCCTGGACGTGGGGGCAAACGGCTGGCTCTGTGGGTCACCTGGCCTCCCCGTGCCCAGTTCGCCTGTGACCCCTAACCTCCCACAAGCCCTGCTCGAAGCGAGTGGATCCCTGGCCTCCTTCCAGCCCCTGCTTCCATCAGCAGCCCTCCGCCCACAAGGGATCCAGGAGGACCCTTGAAACATGGGGCCACTTCCCTCTAAAGCTCCCCAGACTTCCAGAGCACGCTGCACGGGGGTCCCTCTGGCCAGCACTTCCTCTCCTCCCACCTCCCGCCTGGCTGCACCTAGTTAATCGCAGCCTGGCCTAGCAAGGCTTATCGCATGTGGTTTCCATATTCCAGGAGAAAATACCTCAGTTCTTGCAGGGAGCATCAGTGTGTATGACAGTAGGCTCTACAGGGACAGCAGGGGGACTGCCTGCAGGAGAGAGAGCAAAGCCACTGGCTGCCCCCAGCCCTCCCTGCCACCCCTGGGGTCACAGATGGTTCTATGAGGTGCTGGGATGCTGGCACTTTGCCATGCATTAGGGAACAATGGACATGGGCCGGGCTGGGCTCTCTGGGCTGCCTGCACTTTGCACCTCCCAGGGACATCTCTTCACGTTTGAGAGCAGGGCTTTCTTGCAGGCAATCTTCTCTGCCATGTCAGATCGGGCTGCCCTGCCATTCACAGGTACTCAGCGTTGTCCCAATTCGGAGATCAGAGCCAAGAGCTGGTTGTGCAAAGCAGCTTCTGCCACTCACTCCCTTTGCTGTCCTGCATCTCAACAAAAGCACCTTGGCCCCTGGAGAAGAATGACTGGGGAAGGCTCCAGAAGATTCACACAAGGAACTGGGCAGACTGACTTAAAGCTGACAGGAAGAGAAGCTTCTTCTGAGAGGGAAGTAAGAAATTCCTCGAAGCAACCCTCCAGCCCTGTTCAATGTTCTGTCTCCTTCCCTTCAGCTGGGGATCCCAATCAACACGGCTACAACTGATGAAAGTCCCAAATCCGCCTGCATTCTGAGGAGGGGGATCAGGGCCTGTTTCCACAGACAGACTTAGGTTGGTGCGTGTCTGTCACAGCAATTTGTTTTTATTCTGAGCAAATGAACGCAATCCATTAAAGGGGCGAGAGGAAGACAGCCGAGCGGGGCCTCTCAGCAGCTCTCTCCGCAGGCTGGGGGCCAGAAGCGAAGCTGCTTTTCTAAAATGCCATTTGAACAGGGATCTGGGTCTTGCCACTTTACTCGATTCATCTTTCATTAGCACCAGCACAATGGGCTTTTGGGGACCCAACCGATGCCCCCTGGCATGCAAGGTGGCACGCAGAAAGAGACAGGCGAAAGGGGGTGCCCCCGACGCAGATGAACTCCAGAGGCCGGGTGGATACAGAGACCGAGGGGGGCGGAGCTGGGGTCGGCAAGGATCTGTGGCGTTCGCTGCCCTAGCCACAGGGGCTGTTTGACCCCCCGCCAAGGAACAGACAAGAACAGCAAAGTGGAATTTCCCAATTAGGGCATGAAAGAGAGCTTCTTCTCTTGAGCCACCGTGCCCCACTCCCGCCCTGCAATTAAAAACAAGTCCAGGGGCTTCCTAGCCCCACCACCCACCTTAGCGGCCAATCAATTCCTCACTCGCCCGCCCCCAACACAGGGCTCTCACGCAAAGCCGGGGCACTGGGGGAGGGGAGGGCAGGCTTAGCAGGGGTACATATTAGGGACTCTGGGCCTTGGCTGAACTGGAGAGGCTGCCAGGCCTGTCTGTGTCAGAGGCAAGAGGAGGACCGGAAGGAACCAGAAACCTTATAGCGGGGCTCTCTGGGTCGGGTCTCGTGGAAGAAGCCTCGTGACGGCTCCCCCGTCTCTCACTTGGACCCCCACCTGCACCTCATCTTGGGGGCTTCCTTTTTCCGGGGAGGGTGCTCGGCCACCATGGACAGGGCTGGATGGGGATGGAGCCCTCGAGTTCACAGCACAGTCACTCGTTGAAAAGAAAGCATTCTCTGGCAAGTCCTCTTTGCAAGGCAGCAGGGAGGAAGGGGAGGGGGAAAGGCACAGCTGATTAAGCCGAAGGACGAAGGACGGCTGGTCAGAGGGCCGCACTGGCTGGCAGCGTGAGCGTCCTCAGCCTCGCTGCCTTCCCAGCACAGAAGCAGGCCTTTGTAAAGATCACAGCTGTTGGATTACGCTGGAGTTCATATCGCAGTCTATCAAAGAGGCTGCATTTTCTCCCTCCTCTCCTTTTCTACTGAGTATAGTGGAACGGTTCGTGGGAAAACAAGCTCTGTGTTTGTTCTGTCTGCACTGGCGGTGGGGGGGGGGCGGGGGGAGAGGCCAGAGGAGGGAAATGTACACGAACACCCACTTGGGGCCGAGTTGTTTTAGCGGTGCCAGGGCCAGGCCGCTGGTGGGCGCCCTGGGTGTCGGCGCAGCAGGGCTGGCGCTCAGGGGCCAGCTCTCGGCACAGAAGGTTCAATTCTTTCACCCTCTCCCGGGTCTGGTTTCCCCTCCCCACAGACCACTGTGGGAGGCCGAGGCCGCATCATGAGGCGGAACAGCAAGCTCCCCTGGACCAAGCCGTGCGGAGCGCTGTAACACGCAGGGTCTTATGTAACCCTCTCCGCAAAACGACAGGGCAGGCACAATTATCTTCGTCTTACAGTCAAAGCAAACCGGGCTTGGAAACAGGTCACAGACTTAAAAACTAGAGGAACTGGGATTCGAACCCAAGGCTGTTTGACTTGAGAAGCTCCCCTCTTAATCCAGCTCCTGAGTGCCTGTGGCATCTGCCGACTCCTGTGGAGCCTTGGGGAGGGGGCGTGGGTGTGGGCAGGGCTGGGGTGGCATCTGCCCGTGTCCCCCTCTTCCCTCCCTCAGTCCCTGCAGCCGGGAGAAGGGCCTGGGCCCGGAGTGGGTCACAGCAAGTCTGGCTTGGTTTTGGAGTCACTGGCTTCCCCAAACTCAACATGCCTCTGAGCTGTTACACCCACCAGAGAGTGAGGCCACATGGACACAGAGAGGATGTCCAACCCACGCAGGGGCCTGGCTGGAGTTGGGGGCCCTACTCCCACGCCCCACGGAGGTGCAGCCTGGGAAAGCCGAGTTGGGGGAAACACCCCGGGGCCTGAGGAGAGTCATGCATCTTCCTCAAGGCCAAGACCCCCCACCAGACGTTTGTCCTCAAGAACTCTGGATGCCTTTGTCCTTCTATAGACAGTAGCCGTTCCTGGACCCTGAGCTAAACACACTACTACAGAAACAATGGCTCTTCATTTGTTTGCCAGAAGAATCTCTTTCCTTTCTCTGCTCAATCTTGGGGGTTAAGAGGAGCAACTTATAGCTGGCTTAACACCAGAAGAAGGGGGTTAAGAATCATTTACTGTGTTTTTTTTCTCTTTTTAAAATTTTTTTGGCTGCGCCGCACGGCATGTGGGAGCTTAGTTCCCCCCGACCAGGGATTAAACCCATGACCCCTGCAGTGGAAGCATGGAGTCTTAACCACTGGACCACAAGGGGAGTCCCTGCTTCTCGCTCTCTTTTTTTTTTTTTTTTAAAGTTTTTCATTTACTGTGTTTCTTATCAGGCCTGTGGCTTCTTCTCAGCCTGCATGTATCACTATTATGCTCCTCTTTAAAGCCACCAGCAGAAAATAAGGAAATGAAACGAAAGGCAGGTGGGCAGGCTGACACTCCGAGGGCTGGGCCCCCAGTGAACCTCTGCTGAAGGGCCTCGGCCCGTCTGGCCACGGGAAGGAGGAAGGCACACGTCTTCAAGGCCTCCTCCACATCGGATGCTGGGCTGTGCTCACCCTGAGAACCCAGACTGGGTGGCGTGGCACGCTGGCTTAGCAGGTAGCCGCCCCACAGAGCTGGTGTGGCCCAGAGGAAGCTGTAGCTCGAAATGACAGGGGCTGGTGCTGCTTCAGGGGGAACGGCAGGCTGGACTAATGAAGCGAAGGACTAGGAGGGACAACAAATGTGAGGGGCCCAGTCACAGGTTCCTTCTGTCCAGCCCACTGGGTTCTTTGCCCAGGGCTAGGAGACCTCTGCGGCCCGTGCGGGGTGGGAGTGAGGCGTGCCCTGGAGGCCAGGCGCCATGCCCACTGAGGCCCCAGTGTGGTGCACGGGGAGTGTGAGCCCTGGAACAGAGAGCGACTGCCATGCTGGATACTGAGCCCCAGAAGGACGAGCAGGGAGGACCCTCTGAGGAGCTGGGTGCCAGGCGGTCCTGGTCTGCAGGCTGCGCAGGGCTCCTCAAGGCACCTGGCTCGGCACGCTCTCACAGAAGGGACAGAGGGGCAGCTGCAAAATTAGCAGAGTGCAGCGGTCTGCAGCCCAGCTCCAACCGAGCCAGGCAGGCACGCGGCTTCCTCTCACTTCCCTCCTGCAACATGAGGATTCTCATCAGCCTAGGATGCCTGGGAGACACTGCAAAGCAAGCGAAGCCTCACTGTCCTAGAGGCTGTGAATGGGAACGTGGCAGCAGCTCCACGGAGCCTCGGCCCTAGCGGGCGGAGCGAGCGCCCACGCACACGCTCACACACACCCATGCGCGCGCACGCTGCCCGCACTCCTGCCTGGTGCCATCTGGGGATAGTGCCGACTCCCCGAGCGCCCTCTCCCCAGGCCCCTGACAGGGCACGTGAGGCTGACAGAGGATGGAAAAACCCATTACAGCCCAGTTCTCCAGAGAGGAAACTAGCTACAAATTCCTTTTTCAAAGGCCTTTCTCTCCACTGGTTTCCTAAAAGTCTTCCAGGCAAGGAGGGCTCATCAAAAGAGCTGACACCTCTACAATTTGGAAAGCCGCAGGAAGCTAACCGTCACTCGTGTGGGAAGAGTCCGTCATTTTCCTGGTAGGGGGTCTCTTCAATCCCCAACCGTCCAACTTGATGTGAAAAAAAAACCATGGAAACCCTTCCTCTTTTGGCAAGTGACGATAAGAATCCATTTCTGTTGCTCTGTAACCGTGGTTGTCACCCGGGATGATTCTGCCCCCCAGGGGACCTTTGGCATTGTCTGGAGACGTTTTTGATTGTCCCAGTTGGGTGGGTGACGGTGCTACTGGCATCCAGCGGGTCGAGGCTGGAGACGCTGCTCCACACCCTACAGCGTGCAGGACAGCCGCTGTCACAAAGAATTGTCCGGCCCCAAATGCCAACAGTGCCGCCGCTGAGAAACCCTGCCCTGTGAGAGCTCAGGAAAGCAGAGGGTGGTGACACCACCCCACCACCACCGGGACGCCTTTGGGGGGTCTAGACCATCGGAAGCCCCTTCCTCCCGATGGGCAGGGACTTGTGGTCCTGCTGTTTGTCCTTCTGGCCAGGCAGGGCTGTCCCCTCCTGAGACTCTATCCTTCAGCCTGTTCCCCAGGTGGCCTCAACGCCACCCTCTGCCTGGAGCTGGGGCCCCGTGGCTCCTCCACCCGCCGGCGCCACACAGGCAAGCCCTGGGCCTGCTCCCCCCATTTCCTTGTCTCCCACTCCTTCAGCTCACCCCGTGCTCAGCAGGCTCCCCCACGCCCTCCAGCCGGCCCTCTTCCGGCCTCCTCTCCCCTTGCTGCCTCCTGCCATCCCCCTCTTTCCTCTGCTTCTTTCTACCTCTTGGGCCCTTCTTCTCAGCCTCCTCTCACAGCTTCTCCAGACCCAACCATTGCACACTGGAACTCTGAAGGGCCCGGCTTCGGGCGGCCTTCCTTCCCTCTGACCACTGACCATTCTTAGTCCCTAGGAATGAAATCCACAAGGTAGAATTATCTAGAATGGAACCTCGCACAGTGTTCAGTAAATATCTGTTGAATGAATGGATAAGAGAGTGAATGATTGAATGACTGCTATCAACCTCCAGATTTGTATCGTGGGTCTAGATCCCTCCTTTGAGAGGCAGACACAGCAATGTCTTCAATGTCTCTCCTCTGATGTTCCCAAAGCTATTTAAAACCCCTCCCTCCCTGTTCCTCTTCCGGGGCTCCCACCTCAGGGACAGCTCCCTGCTGCTCACACCACAGTCTTGGCAGTCCCCCCCAACTCCCTCTCTCCTCCCTCCCTCCCTCATGCAATTCATCACCAATCAACATACTTCTTACTGATTCTTGCATCGCACTGCACTGCTTCTTCCCATCCCCCTACCAAGCTGCCACCTTGGACAACAGTCTCCCACCTGGTCTCCCACACATCCACCCATTCTCTCCCAGCAGCACAGTAATCTGTAAAAACAGCAATCTGGGGCTTCCCTGGTGGCGGAGTGGTTGAGAATCCGCCTGCCAATGCAGGGTACACAGGTTCAAGCCCTGGTCCAGGAAGATCCCACATGCCGCGGAGCAACTAAGCCCGTGCACCACAACTACTGAGGCTGCACTCTAGAGCCTGCGAGCCACAACTACTGAAGCCCACGCGCCTAGAGCACGTGCTCTGCAGCAAGAGATGCCACTGCAATGAGAAGCCCGCGCACCGCAACGAAGACCCAACGCAGCCAAAAATAGAAATTAATAAATAAATAAATTTATATATAATAAAAAAAAAGCAGCAATCTGGTCACACCATCCCCCTGCTCAAGCCCATTCAGCGGCTTCCCGCTGACCTCTGGGTAAGGGCCCCAGTCCTTAGTCCAGCTCACACGGCTGAGCCCCTCCCCCCTCGCCTTCTGGTTTACAGCAAAATGAACTCTCCAACCTTCTTCCTGCCTTGAAGCCTCTGTGCAGGGTGGACCCTCCGCCTGGAATTCTCCTTCAACTCCCCGACCCCCAGATGGCCCTGATCAGGAGCCCCCCAACTCCTGGGACATGAGTCTAGTCTGCTCCCTGAGCACCCTGGATGGCTGTACTAACCTCCGTCGCCCCAGAGGTTCTGATTTCACTGGTCAGGGTGGAGCCCAGCCATCACCTTCTTTTTCAGGCCTCCTTGGTGACCTAACATGCAGTCAGGGCCAAGAACCACTGCTGTAGAGTATCTAGGGTCACTCAGACTATTCTGGGAAACTCCTCTGTCTGGCTTTGTGGGGAGCCTGAAGAAATCTGTGCCCCCTTTAGATTTCTGTTGGCCTGAAGGTCACTCTCCTGGTGACCCTGCTCCTTGGAGCCAAGCAAGAGGCAAAGGGCCAGACCTGGCCATACTGCTGGTGGTGACAGTTCTGGAGGCCTCCAGGGACTGGGGCTGGTGCCCTGGGACTGTCCGGGGCTGGGCTCACACAGCACAAGAAGCTGGCTCCGCCAGAGCCACTGCTGCCACCAGCTGTGGCCAAACGGTGTGCTGACAGCTGGGCACCCAGCGCAGCCCGGTTCACGCTCTGTCTGGCTCACCTCCTTTTCTCCCTGAAGACTCCCACAAGAGTGGTCAATGAGAGGATATTTAGCCTCAAGGAAAGCTGTCTCAACAAGTGAAAGACGAATTCATTTGTTCGAAAAATGGTGACATCGACCTAACCCATGTCAGTAGCACCAGCAACCTGGTGTGAAGGGGGAACCTTCTTTGTTTCTTTTAAGTGCTCAAAGGTCAGGGAAAGGAGGAGAGAGGAGTGGAAGAGAAAATGGTTGCCTTGACCCCTTGCATGGTATGAGAATGAAAAGCCGAGGCTGTGGGAGCACAGAAGGTACGCGGAGTCTAACCTGATGATGAAGCCGCCTCTGACCTCCAGAAGCTTCCGTTCACTGCTGAACCTCTTGAGAAGGTTGATCATGAACTTGTAAAAGTAGGAGTTCATGGTCGGAGTCGAAGGAGAACACTCCAAGCCTTTGGTACCTATAGAGAAAGGGACAGAGCCGGGATTTATTCTACGTGTCCACAGAATATAAACAATTATCAACGCCAAAACGGTGGGGGAAGAGTCTCTGTGTAACAGGATGAGGGAACACCTTCAATCAAGGGCCACGTTGGCAGCAAAAAAGCCAGGACCAAACAAGTGTGCACAAGCTGATACAACTCTGCTTACTGCAAAAAGCACCCACTTCCCTGTCCACCCCTCCAGCCGACCCCCCATCACTTAGTGAACACCTCCTACGTGTGAGACCTGCTGCTAGGTGCCAGAAATTTTTGGAAAAAAAATTTTTTTTTTTTACTCATTATCCTAATAGATAAAATACACTTGGGCTTTGTTTGACTGGTTAAGAGCAAATGGCAAGTCAAAGAGAAGAAAGAGAGAAGGCAGACACACAACCTCAATGGTCCATGAAGCCGATAGATCCTGCAAGGCAGAAGCCATACTTCCTTCCCGCCGCTGCTTAAGAATAAGTCAGTTATGCACACAGCCACCAGGGTGAAGACAGCACACACCGACAAAATGTGACCGAGCGTTTCCATCTGCACCCAATGTTTTGAAATCAGAGATTCTTCCTCATCTTCAGGCAAAGACGCTCTTTTAGAGTAGTACTTTGAAGACCCTGAGCTGGCTTTACAACCAGAAGCACACTCGAGGTCTCCCTCTTATGTGTACCAGCTGAAAATACACTGAAAGCCAGATACAGCCCTCACCCCACTGTCCCTGCAACCCCGTCCCAGCCCCAGCCCTGCACATGGTCCCCTCTGTAAGGCCTCCGGCGCGGAGGGGACGAGGGCGGGGCTGACACAGTGCCTGGATGATCCCAATGTAGTGTGTTCATACACCCCTTGGGATCTCCCCCCGTCCTTCCTTTCTGACACATGATGACCTCAACAGCACTGCTGGAAAGAGGTGTCAGTGATGTTAAGACTCCTCATTCCATCTGCCTGAGGCATTAACAGGACATCTGATTTAAAAAAAAAAAATAGCCGTTTAACTTAGATATAATTCATATACCATAAAGTTCACCCTTTTAAAGCGTACGATTTAGTGAAACAGGCAGCGTGGGGGGGGGGTCTCTGGGAATCAAGCTTGGCTGTGCAAGGAGTATCAGCTCCCAGCAGCATCAGCCTAAAGCACAAAACAGGAACGTGTGGAACCGTCGTCCAGAGCACTACAAGTGAGCCTTACAGAGCCCCTACAGGCTGACTTCATCAGATGCCAGGAAGCAGCAGTAAAACCTTCTCCCAGGAGTTCTGTCGTTTTGCTGAACTCAGTCTTCCTTACGTCCTCGCGTGGTCCTTACGGGGAAGTGGTTGGGAACTGGAAAAGGTGTTTCCTGTTTTGTTTTTCCTGGCTGTGAATTACTCTATGAGGATTCCTTACCAGGAACCACACCTTCAAAATATTGTCCTCTCTCCTGAGCCTCTTCTACAGCTCCTGTGAACCGTGCACGGGGTGAGAAGCCAGTTCAAGGACAGGCCTCGTTGAATTTCTTGTTGTTTGCAGTGTGTTGTTCTGGGTCCCTGTCCAGAAGAGCCTGGCCCAGGCAGTCCTGAGTGACTCTGGAATGGCAAACAGTCTCTGCTCCCTGCCCAGAGGGGCTGTTTGCAGAATCGAGTGTCACATTCTCATAGATCGAGTTACCCCAGGCCCAGCGGGGGCTGATCTCCAAAGAGGTGGCTGCAGATACAGCTGCTGAGGCAGTCTGGCTGCCTCTCAGCCCCTTGTCCCCATCCCCACACTTGAGGACGTGTATTCTGCCCCCCCCACGGTGGCCTGGCTGGAGGCAGAGGCTCCCCCCGCGCCCCCCAGTGGAGCTGTGTGTGGACTGGAGCCCAGCTCCCTGCAGCCTTCTCTTGGGTGCTCGTTCATGATGACTCCTTAGGTCCCTGTCCCCTTCTAGTTTCTGTATGTACACCTCTGTCCCACCCCATGTCCAGGCTTAGGTTCCAAAGGACAAAGGGACCAAAACGGGGACCGACCATAAAGAAATCCTCCCCACCTGGGGCCACAAGTCTCCAGTCTCCAGGGACTGGGTGTCTTGGGCAAGCACTGGGGAGAGGTTCTGTGTGGTTCTGTCCCTACAGGGGCAGTGGGAAGCATCAAACATGGTGTTTTAGAGCTTGGCTTGGGAGTCCATCAGACCTGGGTTCAGATCAGATCTCCACTCAACCGCTTACTAGCTGTGCAACTCCAGAATTCCAAGTCTCTTACCCTCTCTAAGCCTCAGTTTTCTCATCTGTAAAGTGGGGGCAATAAGAGCCCTCATTAAACGAGACAAACATGTAAGGTACCTGGCCTGGGGCTTCCTACATAGTCTGATCTCGATAAACTGGGGCTGCTATCCCTGGCAAACGTGCCGTAACGCAGAGCACTGCATGAGGCAAATGGTTCCCGTTCTCCGAGTCTCAGACTGGACGGCTGAGGGCTGGGGATAGTCTGGAATGTCAGATCTGGGACGAGCTCACAGTCCTCTGCTGGGGAGCAGGGAGGCTGTGAGGAGAGGGGATCGCCTGGGATCCCTCCCCCACCCCCCACATTCAGGGAGGGAGATCTGGCCACCCCTCAGCTGACAGACCCACAGAAGAGAAGGCCTGGGGCTGCTCTGCACATGTCGCCGCTCTCCTTAGCCACAGCCCCCTTTGGGCCTCACAATCGACTCTCCACGTCCAGGCCCGCATGGCGGCCCCTGGAGCTGAGGCCCTTAGGAGGTAGGAGGGGGCAGAGCCACATCTGGGAGAACCCATGTCGAGTGCCTCCCATTCTCACAGTGCGGTGGTTACTGAGAAAGCTTCCGCTGCTCGGTTTAAGGACTGCGAAGCGCAGGAGGCCGGGTGCAACCGAAGTGGGCGCCGGGTGCCTTCCTGAGGCTGAGACTAGGAGGATGGGGGCTTCGGGGGAGCTGCCCGAGGCCGGGGGCCCTTCAGGCTCCCGCCAGCCAGAATGGGCTCTGGTCAGGGCCACTGCCCTTGAGAGAAGCCACTGCAGAAGAGGGCGGGGAGCCTTGGGAAGCTCGCGGGGGTAGGGCAACACTGGCCAGGTGGGCCGGGCAAGGAGGGGGCACATCTCAGTGCTCACCACGGACAGGGTGAGGGCCTATTCGGTCCCTCCCAGACTCAGTTTCCCACTGGCCCCACCGGCCACTTTTCTGACTCACCAGCCCTTCTGGCCCAGCTGGCTTGAGGTAGAACCTGTGAGATGTTTCCAGGCAAGGCTGCAGGCACGGGAGGAGGAGATGGGGTGGAGAGAGAACAAACCCGCTCCAGGAGTGTTACTACAGGGAATGATGGGCCTCTCCCAACTGAACTAATCTCTGCCCAGCCGCAGTCTGCTCCTCCCCGTGGGGAGCTCACAGCGCCTCCACCGGCCGCCTCTGCCTCTCGCCCGTCTGCGTGCTTGACAAGCTCGGCTGGGAATCGGCCTCCTTTCTCAGCAGCCGATAAAAGCCTACTCAGCTCAGCTCCCCCTCGGGTGGGGCCCGGGGCCGGATGCTGCCGGCACATTAGGACAGGGAAGAGCCGGATAGGGGCCCGGCACCCGGAGTCAGGGCCCGCCCTCCAACGTGGGGATCTGCTGGGATGACAGGGCTGGCAGGCTTTGACCCAGGAGACACTGCTGATAGCACGGTCTTCCAGGCCCGTCGCGCACGGTCGGGGAGGTGTTCTGGCCGGGGGCCCAGGAGGTGGGGAAGTGAGGAGAGGGCTGGGAGCAACCTGGACACGGGTCTCAGGAGGCAGGCGCCCTTTGAGGGGCCGAGAAGAGCGGGATTTCCATTCCCTACTCCTGCCGAGGACCAGTCCAGTGCCGCCTGCCTGGCATTTCTGGTTTAGAGGAGGGGGCTCTGGCAGGACGTCCACGTGACCACCGGCTGGCCGAGGGGCCAACAGATACTGCTGGGAGCACCCCGTATACAAGACCAGGCCGGGGGGTGGGCGGCCAGGGAGCCAGCCCTGCAGATGCTACTAAGTGAAACCTGATGTGGCGACATGAGAATCTGCAGAACGTCTTACAAACAGCCTTCCCTGGGATGTTTTGGATTGAGCTTTGCGGCTATGACGTGAAGGAGCCTCACATGTCAGGATAAAAATAGCTCTGGCCTCAATACACAACGCGAGTTACAGTTCAACAAAACCAGATGCGAAAACATCAGGCGCCCAGCCCGGGCCCAGCAGGGTCCCCGCTCCGCTCCCAGCCCTCCCAGCTACCTCCCCCGAGGGTTGGGGCCGTGTGCCTGGCCAGCCCCTCCAGTGGGCATCTGGATCCGCTGCCCTGAGAGGAGGGGGGAGGGCCGGGGACCTGGCTCAGATGCAGGTCCTGTGGCCGACTGGCAGGGCACTCCTGAGGATGTGACACCTTCTCTGGGCCGGTTCCTATCTGTGAACCTCGCGGGGATGAGGAGCGCGACGCCGTGCCTGGCACAGGAAGTGCTGAGGAGTGGGCTGCGTGACTGGGAGGCTGGTGTGGACCCGAGGGGGAAGAGCAGGGAAGAGAGAGCCTACACACAGGGCAGAGGGGCCGGGAGACAGGGAGGCCTCGGCCACTCGGGAAGCAGGGTCTCAGGGGGTGTGGAGTCCCCCGAGTCAGAGGGCCCAAACCCTATGGCTGTGTGGACAAAAGGGTGGTTAAGATGCTGCAGCAACGGCACCCTCGGGACCCAATCCAAAAGGCAGAAACTTTCTTTTCTGCGGAAAAGCCAGGGAGTCCTCTGCCCCGGGCAGTCACCCAAATCCAGGAGGCTTTCCAGTTGCCTGGTTCGGAGCAAGAGATAAGCTAATGGGCCAGGGCAGGGCCTGGGAGGACCTTCCAGCTGACCGTGGCGGTGGAGAGGGGCCGTGCTGCTCCTGCTGGGAGAGCAGGGGCTGGGGCCAAGGGGGCGCTGGAGAGACCAGGAAGGGCCCTGGGTTGGAGGGGGCCAGGTTCTCCATCTGGGGACAAGTGAAGGCCTGGGCAGATGTGCTAGGGGAGCCTCAGACCCGACAATGGGGACTAGGTGATCGGTCCTGGTACCCGCTCCTTCTGTCAATTTAAGAAACTCTGAAGGAGGGGTGCTGACCCTTACTGGGCACCTGACGCTGGGGGGTCAGAGGTGAGTACAGCAGGCCCCTGCGGTATGAGCTGGTGCTTCTCAAACTGAGGCGCACACAAGTCACCCAGCAATCCTGATAAAATGCGATTCTGACTCCGGGGTGGGCCTCAGTGTCTGCATTTCTGATGAGCTCTAGGCGATGCTGAGGCTGCCATAACCTGCACTTTCAGGGGTCTAAGAGGTCACGGCCAGGAGGGAAACAGATGCAAACCCCGCAGTGTGACTGGTGGAAGGAACAAAGCGGGAGAGAGGAGTCTGGCCTGGGATAGCCTGGAAAGCTGCATGGAAGAGAAGCCATCTGAGCTGGCCTGGAGCACGCATAAGCTCTTGTAACATAGAAGGATGGGAGCAAAGGCAGCACTTTACACATACAGGGCATTTATCTTACCCCCTTCCATGCAAGCGCTCACAGAGCCCCCCAGGGGCCCATCACCCGATTTACAGAGGAGGGAGGGGTGGCACCGAGGCAGGACACTTGCACAAAGTCACAAGACAGGCAGGGCAGAGCTGGGTTGTGAACCTAGATCTTTTCGACCCCAGCACCTGTGTGCTTTTACGCTGCCTGAAAAGGGTGTGTGGGAAGAAGGGCGTTTAAAGCTCAGAGGGCAGCTGGCACGGCTTTCTGGGGGCTGGGAAATGGTCTGGTGTGGCCGGAGGAAGTAGAGGGCAGGCCAGGGGGGAGGCAGCAGAAGGGCAGGAAATGAGCTGCTGAGGTGGCTTAAGGCTGGAATGGGGTCCCTGAAGTCACTGTGAAGAGGAGGGATACCCCCCCAAAAAACTGCCAGGCTGAGGCCACAGCCCAGCACGCAGAGGAGGAAGCTGGACCACCACTGCTGGACAGGGTGGGGTTCACGTGTGCTGCCGTCTTCTGAGTGTGAAGGTGAAGAGAGCAGGCTCTCAGGCCAGGCTCCTGGGCCGGCACCACCGCTGCCATGATCCCCCAGCCCAGGTGGGAATGACAGCAGTGCTCTCCTCAGAGGTGGCATAAGGGTCAAGGGCTGATCCACGGGGAGGGTTCAGTGAGCTGACGTGAGAAGTGCTTAGAACTGTGCCCAGTCCTAAACAAGAGCTCAGCATATTACAGTCACCGCTATTACTGGCAAAACTACCAGGGATGGCTTCCTGGGTTTCTTCTAGAATTTATTTCTGCACTTGGTCACACCAGGCCGGGCTATAAGCAACGAAACTGAATCAGAACGTTCATTTTTGCCCATGTGTTTAGAGCTTGGGACCAGAGAGCTCTGCAGGGCACACTGACACGAGCTGCTTTATCCCAAGAATGGGCCCTGTGGCCGGAAGGGAAGGTCAGGAAGACTGGGTTTTGGGGGCAAACATCAGTCCCGGGGTGACCTGTGGTCCCAGATCGCCACACTGCTGCGGTGCGGGGCCCAGGGGCCTCCCTCTCGTGCAGCAGGATGTCCAGGCCCGTCTCCAATGACGGACTCATCCCAGAGCCCTCCTGCTCCTGCTGGGCCTCCCCACTGCAGGCCTGCTCCAGGAGGCTCACCATCCCCTCTCCCCAGAGCCTGGCAGGGCCCCAGCCATGTGGAGCCAGACAGAGAAGGCACAAAAGTTGCCAAGTCACAGGGGACCCAACCGGTCGTTTTCGTGTCGTTTCACCAAAACACAAGTTAGGGAGACAGGGAGCCCTCCACAGGCTTCCCTCGGGGCCGCCCACCCAGCCAGCTCCCCTCCTGACTGCCCCAGAGGTGGCCCTCTCCCCAGCCCCGGGGCTCTGCCAAGGTCAGGAGTGAAGGGGGGCAGGCCGGGGTGGTGGGGGTGGGGAGGGAGACCACCGCCTCTGCCCCTGCCGCTCTGTGCTGGAGCCAGAGATGTTCATGCTAGGCCAGGCGAGAGCAAAATCCCCTGTGGACAACTCTGCCTGTGGCCCTGGGGACCACTGCTGTGGCGCTTTTAGGCCAGCACAGCAACTATCCAGGCGTGTGATGGGCTGGCTTCCCCACCGCTCCTGCTGTGTTCAATCTGCACCATCCGAGTTTACAGACCTGACAGGAAGGCAGGGCCACTTAGCTCCCTACAAACACCACTGGTTTCGTCTTTGCTAGGCTCCCCACCTCCCTGGCTTTCCAAAGTGCCTTTACAGGGACGGGGAGGGTGGGGTGGTGGTAAGGTGGCAAACGACCTTAAAGGGACACAGCTCTGCACTCTGCAAGTTCTCAGAGCTGCGCCCTGGAGAGCAGAGGAAGGCAGCGTCCAAACAGGAAGAGGGGCTGGCCTCGCAACCTCTGTGCACAACCAGACGGAAACAGACAGAACGACCCCTTTGCACGCCTGCGAAGCGATGGGAGAAAGAGCAGCCGGGAGGAATGAGTGCACTTCCTGCGCGCTTTCTGACTCACACAGCCACCCCTACCACCCTAACAGATCTGGGGCCTTTAGGGCCTGGCGTGTGCCCTCCCCATGGTGGCTGAGGCGGGAGAGGGGACAGGGTACAGCTCTGGCTTCCCGTGCTCTTCTATTACCGCCTTGAGCTTGACCTTTTAAAACCGTGGACCCGTCTGACAGATCTGGGGTCAGCTGTGGACAGCACGCACGTGTGGTTCCCACACTCCCTGCAGGGCACACATGGGTCTCGGGCTAAGAGCTCGGGGCCCATGGCGCTGTGTATCCTTGAAGTAGGGAAGTATTACCAAGGAAGTGCTTCAGGCACTTGGCGCTGTGTATCCTTGAAGGAGGGAAGCATTACCAAGGAAGTGCTTCAGGCACTTCCTTGGTGCTCTTTCCAGGATGGAATTTCTTCCCATCTGGCATACTCGGCTGTTTTGTTTTCTATGAATTCGGGGTGAGGCCCTGGCTGATGTGAGCCGGTCTGACAGCCTTGTGAGCTGGTCTGACAGCCTTGTGAGCTGGGGCAAGTCTTCGCCACCTCGGGCTCCCTAGCGGCCCACCTGTCTTGACAGGGCCAGGAGCTGGGGTTCAACCTCTTAGCCCTCCAAGTCCCTTTCAGCCCCTGCTCCCAAGCAGCGGCGGGCTTGCTGCCGGAACTCCCTGGACCAGGCCCTCTCCAACACAGACCTGGCCCATCCCTCCACTAGCCAGTAAGCGGTTCACAGCCATCGGCTTCTCTGTGCCGGGGAGGAAGAGAGAAGATACCTTACAGATGGAGGGACAGATCACAGACAGTCCCGGGAGAACAACGTGTCCCCTGCCCAAGGCTATGCTGCCTCAGCTTCTCCCCGAGGATGAGTGATAACTGCTTCCCGGGCAGGGAGATCTGGGGGCCTGGCCGCACCGGCGGGAACCCCTCCCTCAGCTGCTGCTCTTCCCCCTCATCAAGGCTCCCACCCCTGCGGCGAGGCTTGGCCTCACACTCAACCTCTGGCACTCCTGCCACCCATCCAGAGACTTCAGGCTGACGCCCAAGTGCTGACTTGGGGACACAGGATGGAGAATGGGCTCCTGAGCTGTGGGACAAAGGGTAGGGATCTCCTCCCGAGGGGTCTCCTGGTCAGGACGTGGGAGCCTCCCAGCCATGGCCTCTGACTGCCCAGAGGAAACGGCTCACAGGCAGGGAAACCACCGTGTCCTGTGAAACGAGAGAAGGAAGCTGGGCTGCCGCTAGAGCCCCTTACTCCTTCCTTGCTTTGGTCAGAAACAGCTGGAAACTTGGGACCAGCTGCAGGCCCAAGAGTGTGCACAATGGCGGTAGCCTGAAGCCTGGGGTCCTATGCGACACCCCACTGCAGGGGCTTGAATTCAAGTGTCATCAGGCAGATGTCTTCAATGCATGGGCGTTCTGTGATTGAATGGCAGCCCTGAGGTCACCTCCAATTCCAACAAGCAGGTGTCCTCAGGGCCGAGTACCGGGACGCCTTCTGGGACCAGCGTGGTGGGGCTGCAGGAGGGAAGCTGCCACTGAAAGGCCCCAGATCTATTTGACTCTTGGCTTCTGCATCAAAGGAGGTCTAGGACCTTGTATCTAGATGTCAAGAGCTGCTCAGGGGACAAAGAGACACCCCAGGCAAATGCCCAAGATTCACTGGGTACTTTCCTTCCAAGTCGCATCCCTGGGCATTTTCCAGGATCGTGTCACTGGAGGGAAGAGGCGTCTGCCTGGGAGGGAGGACCTGGGAGTCACACAGGCGCAGGGAGAAGAGCCACCTGCTGTCTGGAAGGACCCTGAGGGGTGAGCACCAGGAGCGCCACGGCCACCTTCACGTTGAAGGACTGCCCGGAAACATCCTGTTTGAATTATCTGCTCTCCGGCCTGCGCTGCCTGCCATGTTATTTTTAGCTTCTCGACGAGGAAGGAAACGGCTGCCTAGTCTTCCACCTGTGAGACCCAAGACTCCGAAGCACCTTGATTCCTGACTGGGAGACGCCACCGCAGGGAAAGAGACAGTCAGCTGACCCGGATGGTTTTATGTTTAGCCAACAGCTCAAAAGCCCGAGACTTGCAGGGAGATGAGGAAAAAGGGCTGTGAAGGTCTCTTACAGGGGTGGAGGGCTGCTGTAGTGTGAGGCAGGAGGGTGCGGAAAGAGGGACAGCCCAAAGGCCAGCCGGTCCAGGACAAGACTGAGCACTGCCATTCCCAGGGTCCCCGAGGCTGCAACCCTCCGGGGAGGACTCACCAGGAGTCTTCAGTAGGCCAGCTCTGCCAGGGGTGGGCACCTGGAGCTCTGAGTGGCTGACCCGGAGGTCAGGGCCATCGAGGGGGCCTGGGTCATCCATCTGGCCTGCGGGGGAGGAAGCAATTTCTGCCAATACCTCCAGATCCTTCAGAATAACCTGGGGGAGAAAAGCAGAGGATGAGGGACAAGGACCTCCGTGCTGAGCTGTGGTTGGAGACAGAGAGCTGCCTCCAGGGGGTGGGGAGGGGTCTGCAGAGGGCGACGGGCTGGTGAGAGCTGCCAAGACTGTGGCTCTAACAGTACTAAGAGGGTTCTGCAAAGGACATGGGCCGATGAGAGCACAGACAGGCAGTGGGCGGGGGCAAGTGCAGGAAGGAAGCCGGAGTCAAGGCCCGGGAGTCAGCTCTCCCATGACCACTCCTCTCTGGTCCCCAGGGAGCAGTCTGTGCGGTGTGTGCCCCAGGGCTCCGGGGCTGGCCAGGCCTCGATGTCGACCTGTGCAAGGGTCCAACGGTGCCCTCCAGGCCACACTCCTGGGGGTGCCGGCCACGGCCCAGCCCACCACCAGGCCACAGGGCAGATCCTTCTGCAGAGGTGACCCCAGGCCACCCGCCACATTTGGGGTGTAATTCTGGTCTCCAGGACGGAGCAGTTTCCAACTTCTAGACACAAGGTTCAGTTCTCGGCTGCCTCTGCGACATTCATACAAAGATGTGAGAGGCCCCCACGGGAGACCCCACGATCTAAAAAGCCCTTGTACCTTTAGAGGCTGTCTCCCCTTGCACAGCACCCATCTCCTCCTGCTCCTCCCCTGGCATCAACGGCAAGCAGGGTGGTGCCTCACCAGGGTGGGGGTAGGGCACCCTGTTTGTGTGTGTGTGTGTGTGTGTGTGTGTGTGTGTGCGCGCGCGCGCGCGCAGCTCGGTAACTCACCTGTCCCAGCTCCTCCAGCAGAGCCCTTGCCACACTGCAGGTAGGGCTGCCCACCCTTTTCTGCTCCCCCCTCATCTCTGTGCTCTGAAGAGGGACTGTGCCTGTCCTAGCACAGGTGTACCCGCAAGACTATCTCTAGCACCCAGTGGATGCCCAACAGGCACCATCCAATAGATGGATGACTGTGCCTGAGCCCAGGCCAAGGACCTACCACGGCAACCAAGGGCTTCAGTCCTGAACCAGTGGAAGTGCCGCAGAGCGTTGGCGGATGGGGCCCCGGTGGGTGGGCTGTGTGTGGCTTGACAGGCCAGCCATGGAACGTGGTGACTATAGTCAAAATAAGGCTACTCCCAGGCTGTTTGTAAGATGATAAAAATGGTCTGGAGTTAGACAGTGGTGATGGTTGCAGAACCTTGTATATATACCAAAACCCACTGAATTATATATTTATTTTTGGCTGTGTTGTGTCTTTGTTGCTGCACCCGGGCTTTCTCTAGTTGCGGCGAGCGGGGGCTACTCTTCCTTGCGGTGCGAGGGCTTCTCATTGCGGTGGCTTCTCTTGTTGCAGAGCACGGGCTCTAGGCGTGTGGGCTTCAGTAGTTGTGGCACGCGGGCTCAGTAGTTGTGGCTCGTGGGCTCCAGAGAGCAGGCTCAGTAGTTGCGGCGCACAGGCTTAGTTGCTCCGCGGCATGTGGGATCTTCCCGGACCAGGGCTCGAACCCGTGTCCCCTGCATTGGCAGGCGGATTCTTAACCACTGCGCCACCAGGGAAGCCCGAATTGTATATTTTAAACGGGCAAATTTTATCTAAAAAAATAAAAGATAACACTACTATCCTCTCTCCATAGCTTGAAGGCGATTCTTGTCTCAATGCGAGTAACATGCCAGTGCCTCTTCCTACCCTGCCACACTTGTCACTTCTCCTCCCGGTGTCCTCTCTGTCAGCTCTGGCCCATCCATCTCTCCCAGCAGCACGGCGTGGTTGGCACGCAGTCTCCCCGAGAACCTGTTGCTTTGCTTCCTACCCTGCCGCACCCCGGCCCCATCCACGTTGGACATGGAACTCATGCACACAAACGCCACCTCCCATCTGTCCAACCTCGTCCTTTCCTTCGTCTCTCCGCTGACTCTCAGCATTGCCTGAGCCCTGCGCTGTGCTGGGTGCTGGGGCTGCAGATGAGTCAGACCTGCCCTTGCCACGGCCTGGCGGGCAGACCCACACTCGCCTGCCCTTCCGTGCATCGGTGTACGTGATTTCAGAACATTCTGACTGTTCGGCCTGCAGGGAATGGATCCGTGCTGGCTGAAAGTCGTGGCTGCTAAGAACCCAGACAGACGGCAGGAGCAAGGGTGGCCCCTATGCCCAGGCCAAGAGCCCTGGGCCTGGGTGGGTCTAGGCCTGGAAGCAGAGAGGCCCAGGCCTCTGCTTCATCAAGGGAGGCCCCCAGAAGGCTGCCTACTGCAGCAATGGCAGAAAGAAGACATAGAGGGAGGAGGTGGATGGGGGAACAGGCAGCAAAGCAGCAATGGTGCAGCGCCGCATCATGGGGTAGCCCCTCCATCTGGCACATCCATCCAGGGAACAGCGAGCCAACTGTGCCTCAAACAGCTAAACAGAGTTATGGGTTCCTAGTGTTTTACCCAAGGGGGCTGATGACATGTTCACACAAAAACTCCCACAGGAAAGCTCACGGCATCACTGCTCATCATAGCTAGAAAGTGGAGACAGCCCTAAGATTCTGACACCAATTCTGATGTATGTCGTTATCCCACACCACCAGGCAATTTTCCGACACCAGCTGGGTATCCCACAATGCAACCCAATTCTGCCACTGTCTAATCTGGAGACGGTGTCAGATCCCACAGGTTGGGGGCTGAGTCCTACAAGACTGCCCCCCAGAAGGCTCTCTTCAGATGTCAATCCTAAGTCCAGGCTGTCTGTCACCAGACTGCCCAGCTATGGATCAAAGGTTCCCAGAACCCCCTCCTTGGGTTTAATTTGTTAGAGCAGCTCACGGGACGCAGAAAACATTTTTCTCATTAGGCCAGTGGTTTATTATAAAATGATACAACTCAGGAACAGCCAGATGGAAGAGATGCACAGGGCAAGGTATGGGGAAAGGGGCACAGAGCTTCCATGCCCTCTCCAGGGGCGACACTCTCCCTGAATATCCAACCTGGAGGCTCTCCAAACCCCGTCCTTGTGGGTTTTTATGGGGTCTTCATTACATAGGCACGACTGATTAAATCGTTGGCATTTGGTGATTGATTCAATCTCAGCCCCTTTCCTCTTCCTGGAGGTGGATGATGAAAGACATCTTTACTGCTCTCATCAGTTAGGAAATTACAACAGTTTTAGAACCTCTGTGCCAGAAACGAGGAAGACCAAATATATATTTCTTACTATATATATATATATACAATACCACAAACGCAAACGTACATCAACTGATAAATGGATAAAACAGAACGTGGCATATCCACACCATGGACTACTACTTGGCAATGAAAAGGAACAAAGTTCTGATACCTTCTACAACAAGAATGAACCTTGAAAACACGTGCTAAGAGAAAGAAGCCAGTTGCAAGAGGTCACATATAATACATTTATATGAAACATTCGGAAGAGACAAATCTGTAGAGACAGAAAGTAGGCTGTGGTTGCCAGGGGCCAGGGGGAGTGACTGCTAAGGGGCACAGGGGTTTCTTTCTGGGGTGTAGTATACTTTAAAAGGATGAGATTTATGGTATGTGAATTTCATCTTAAAAAAAAAAAAGAAGTCAGGGCTTCCCTGGTGGCGCAGTGGTTGAGAATCTGCCTGCCAATGCAGGGGACACGGGTTCGAGCCCTGGTCTGGGAAGATACCACATGCCGCGGAGCGACTGGGCCCGTGAGCCACAACTACTGAGCCTGCGCGTCTGGAGCCTGTGCTCCGCAACAAGAGAGGCCGTGATAGTGAGAGGCCCGCGCACCGCGATGAAGAGTGGCCCCCACTTGCTGTAACTAGAGGAAGCCCTCGCACAGAAACGAAGACCCAACACAACCATAAATAAATAAATAAAATTAAAAAAAAAAAAAAAAGAAGTCAAAGCCCCAAACCAGCAGCCTAATTCCCAACCCAGGGGCACTGGTAGAGCAGTCCGCTCTTGCTCTGCCCACAGCTCGGGGTGGCGGGGCCTCACTGACTCCCCGTGATCTCACACTTGGCTCAGACTCACAGGGGAGCCGAGGGAGCTGGGGGGCAACCTGTGTTTCTTTACATCTCGTGGCATCTGCCAGCCCCACTGCACCCCTCGTGCCGACCGTACCTCTGAACCACAGGCTACTCCTCTCAGGTCTGGCTGCACAGGTGGGCAGCAAATCCTGGTGGTCGAATGCTGTCAGTGAGAAAAACTGCAAGGCAGCTGGGGCCAGGCCAGCGCTCGGCCAGATGTTGACCCCCATGAGGGCTGCAACGCCCCACACCAGGTCCAGCAGGTACTTATTTCCCTAACAGAAAAGATGCTTGGGAAGAACCATCCTGCCTGAGAGGCCTGGCCCGTGAGATGTCCCCACCCTGTGAGTGGTCCCAAGGCTGGGCCGTAAGAGGCAGCTGTCCTCGCTCCCAACTGGAGGTAATGCCCTCACTTGTCTTCAGTCTCACATACAGGCAGCCGCTCATGGCACCAGAGGGTCCACTTCAAAGCCAGCTCTAGTCCACAAACCGGAGACCGATAAGCTACACAGGGCTTTGTGGTCACAATCCTGACTTCCAATCTTGACCCTGCTCTTCAGCCGCCTGACCCTGGACCAGTGAACTTCACCAGTGGACCAGTGAACAACCCTTCCCCTCTCCAGCATCTACTGCTGGGGCCTGTGCTGGTTGGAGGAGATGCGAGACTTCAAGGCTGAACTGGGCCCTGCCTCGGACGAGAGTGACCTTGGGGGAGACGGAGGGGTCCTGACGCACCGATAAGACATCGCCTGTGCAACGGGAGCCAGCCGCTCGGCCTGAGGGGGGTTGGGAGGCTTCGGAAGTACCTGGGTCCCAGTTTGCCTGGGAACCAGGGGTTAGGGGAAGGCACGCAAAGCATTCTCTTAACTAGCAGAAGCCTTTCATGGACACAGGGCCAGACCCCGTGGCACATTCCAGGAAACTAAGCTTCGGCCCAGCTCCGGAGTGGGGTGTGGGGCTGGTGCAGAGATCAGGCGGAAGCCACAGGCAGGAGCAGGTCGTCAAGAACTAGGACCCAGGCAAAGAGGTAGGTCTGAACTTGGTTTTGCAGGTGATGTGGGGGGCTCAGTTTCCTCATATGTGCCCATGGGGACTCGCCATGCAAGGTTGTTGTGAAGATTACAGGAGATACTTCACGTACTACTTCTGTGCTGAGATTTTTGGTACCACAGCCGAGCTTGGTCAGTGGCCCTGGATCAGGGACTGGGCAGCAACAGCGGCGCACACATCGAGGCCTTCAGATTTCATCTCTGCACCGAAGAGAATCTGCATCGCCCATCTCTGTACACCTCCTCCTGCCCCACTGGAGAGCACAGCCAGCAAAGCTGCATACTTCGCATTTTGAATTCTCTTATTTTAGAAAGTTTGACACCAAATGGCAAATGAATGCAAATTACACTACAATTGCACAATTAAAGCTGGAAATGTCGTCTACAGGTTCCTTCGGTAATCCCGGCCACTCCTCAAGATCTGTCTCTGGTCCCCGGGGGGCTAGAGCCAACAGACAGCGCCACTGTCTGCTGTACACACACATACACACACACACGCGCACACAGCGTCCTTCCTGTCCCGTACAGTGGGAGCCCCTTTAAGTGGGAGTCAGAGAACACACCATCATCTCCTTCAGCCTCCAGAGCAAGGGGATTGAGAGGGGCTACCAAAATGGAGGGCAAGGAATGGCTTCTAGAGCAGAGTGGGGAGTTGGTGGGGAGCCGCTCCTGGTTCCGAGGCCCATCAAGTCCAGCCACTGGCTCTGCCCCAGCCGACCAGCAAAACCACTCAGTCCAGGTGCTGGACTTGAGGCTACGGAACCACAACCCTGACGCAGGCCTAGGCCGGGCCTCTGCCTCTGCGTGGGGAGTGAGGAGAGGCTCCAGGGGGCAACGCCAACAGGGGGCCTGGGACAGGGCGACAGGGGGCCTGGGACAGGGCGACAGAGACCGCGGAGGAGCCACCCTCCAGCTGCACCTGGCTTTGCGTCTCTGTGCCAGCCAGGGTGTTAGCGCTCTACTCCCCTGGAGACCTCGCAGCCCTTGGCTTGAGTGCAGGAAGCTTGGGGAGAAGGACACGGTGATCTCAGCAGCCTCGATCACGCTCACGGCCTGGACAAAAGGCCGAGAGCTATAAATGCACTGCTCGGCCTCTAGAAATGCAGAGCCAGTGCCCCTTCCAGAGAGCGGGCCGGCTGGGCCCATGCCTGCGCTGGCCTGTGGTCCTGGCTCTGAGGACGGGAAAGGCTCAAAGAAGCAGGAGGAAGCCACACCAATTAGTATGCACTACACAGCTTTTCGCAGAATGAATATAAAACACTTGTGCTTTCTTTTTGTGTGAGAGAAAGAAGGGGGGAAAGAGAGGGAGGGAAAAAGGTTACAAGAAAGCAATATTCTGCAGGAGCAGGAGTGCCTGCCGTTACCATGGCAACGGGCTGGGGGGGTGGGGAAGGCACATCAGCTGGTCCCTGGTCCCCGAGTGAGCTGGCCATCGATAAAGTGAAAGGGTCGGTGGCAACTGGGTAAGGAAAACATTTGACAAAGCAACTCTGAGGGGAAGGCGGCAGAGGTGAGGGGGAAGGGGTGTCACACCCTCCATGGCTTGGGGAGCAAAGTAAGGAAGCCACGGGACTCCTGAGAAAGGCCTTCCTTCTAGGAGGTGACCTGACAGCAGCAAAGGGCACATTTCAGTGTGGGAGGGGAGTCATCGTCTGGATGGGCCACGGCAGGCTGTCACCCCCTGCATTC
Organism: Balaenoptera ricei; assembly: GCF_028023285.1. Taxonomy (NCBI): domain Eukaryota; kingdom Metazoa; phylum Chordata; class Mammalia; order Artiodactyla; family Balaenopteridae; genus Balaenoptera; species Balaenoptera ricei. The sequence goes on along the minus strand of NC_082657.1, from coordinate 50,357,361 downwards.
CAGTAGGCCAAGGACAGTCTCCCGGACGGTGACCGTTCCCTCCTTTCCTTTTTGGTCCCTCCAGGCGCTCTCTGTCCCAACACCCTGTCCACAGACCAGCCCTGGAAAACCCCTCGGGGCGGAAGGCTCCCTTCTCTCTCCCCGAGGAGCTCCGGCTGCTCCTTCGCCACCTTGGGAATAGCTGGAGACCCAGAGCTTTGCAAGGTCAAGGCTTTCCCTAGGCTTGCAGGCCCGTCCTCTCCTCCTACCAAGACTCCCGAACATGAAGTCCCAGATGAAGCACTCAGCAGATATTGAATAAATTCTTGCTGACCTGCAGTGCCAGGCAGGAAATGGAAGATGGATGCTTCTGGATAGCTTCTGCCAAGGGGATGGCTGGAAAAGCCTCCCATTTCTCTACCCACTTATCTCTAAGAAGCTTTGTCAAAAGTTTGGCTAGGCCACTGGTCGGCTGATTAGACCCCAGATGTCAACTGGCTCTGCCTTCCAGTCCCACGAGGAGGGAAGGAAATCCACAGGGTGGGCCCTCTCCAGTCCCGGCCAGGAGGAGGCCGCAAGAGTGTTTCCAGGTGATGAACTTGGGCTGGCGGGAGAGGTGAATTCAGGCTGAAGGTCCTGGAGGCTGAGATCTGCGGGCCACTGCCATCTGATGCCTCTGTCCAGAGCAGTGGGGCCGCAGGGCCATGCCTGAGAGCTGGATCAGGTCAGGCCACTCCTTATTCTTGGGAAGTGGAGCTAAGAGTAAATGAAGAGGCACCGAGGCCAGGCATCCACAGGAAGCCTTGGGGCCCTCTGCTTCCTTCCACACAGAAGCCTGTCCCCTTCCTTCACAAGGGGTACAGCCCAGCAGGCCAAGGCCTCTTGAGTTCCTGACACCTATAGAATGGCTCCTGCGGCTGGTGGAATCAGCCAGAGAACTGACTCTAGGAACGCAGGCTGCCGTCCCCAGGAAGGGTCCCCTGGGGGAGCTGAGGGAGGGTCAAAGGATCTCCACAGGCCCCGCAGCAGTCAAACTATGGAGCTCTAGGTGACGGCACCTGGCACTAGCCAGCATTGGGGCTGGAAGCCCCTGCCCTGGACACAGAGCAAACCTAGGCTGGAGAAATCAGCGACCAGGCTCCAGCCTGGCCCAGCCCAACCCAGCCCAGGAGGGAGCGGTTTTCCCAGAAAAGCTTTTCTCTGCAACCGGGTCAGAGCAGGCCATGCCCAGCGCTCTTGGGAGGCGGGTCCCGCAGCCTTGCAGCCCTGCCTTCTGCAGCAAGCAAGGAAAGCACTGCCAAAAAGAACACTTAGATTTGGGGGTGGGGGAGAAGGACTGCTTGGGCTTAGACCTATTTTCCCACTGAGAAAACTACACAGATTAAAACCTTGTATGCCTTAGTAAAGCAAAAACAACTTAAAAAAAAAAAAAAAAGGATTATATCTTGGTTTGTTGCCTGACTTTGAAGCATGGCCTTAGGAATCAGGATTGCTTTCTTTTCTTTCTTTCTTTCTTTTCTTCTGCTCTTAGTGAAGTCTGAAATGTGCCATACATGCCAAAGGCCAGCACCTACCGCTTATGAAGTTCCTCAGTGACAGCACAGCGTGGGTTCTGGCAGCCTAAAGCCTTCCAGCCTCCATCCCTCTGAGGGGAGAGGAGGGAAAGGCCAGCCTGGGGTGAGACAACTTGGAGACCAGTCCCCCCCACCCCACCCCTTCTCTCCCACTCCCAGGGCTTCCTGCTGAAGCCAGCCATCGCTCACTTGCATCCCAGAGGCCCTGACCAGTAGGTGCGCCTCCAGGAGGTAAATTCTCCCCATGAGCCAGGCAGGGAACAGGCAAGGGGCCGGCCACGCTGCGGGCAGCTCGGGAGCAGTGCGCACACTGTTATAGCTCAGTTACCAGGCGATGAGCCGAGGGCCGCTGTCTCCGGGGCACCAGTCCATGGCAACCAGGAGAGCAGCGTGGGGCTCCCCGGTCTCCTGCCCACTGCCAGGTCTCCACTTAATCTCAGCGTGCTTGCAAGCCACTCAGCTCTGGTCCGAGGAGGCAGAACCAGGCCCCAGCAAGGGAGGGAGGAGGGTGGGGCAGGCCGCAGTGGGGTCAGCTCACCGCCTGCCCCACCTCCTGTCTCTTCACTTGCTCATGAAACGTGTCTGGGCACCTCCTATGTGCTGGACACAGCCTCTGTCCTCATAGAGTGTGACAAGGGCTGTGAGAGGGTCTGAGGGCACAGGGTGCTATAATGACACAGACGGGGACCCGGCCGGCCTTGATGAGCGGGAGGAGTGGGTGGCGTACGTGACAAATAAGGCTTCGTGGATTCAGGGAGCATCAAGCCGAGATCCTGACCTAGTTACTTCACTTCCCTGAGTCCGTTTCCACGTTAGTAAAGTGGGGACACAGCAGAACGCACCCTCGAGGGGCTGCTGTGGAGATGGACTAAGACCACGCCTGTTGGGTGATGCCCAGCACAGGGCTGGCGTGGAGCGAGCGTTAGGTACACTTCCTGTCCTCAGCATCTCTAGCAACCAGAACTCCCTGCCCCATCCGTGGGCCTTGCACACTGCCAACAGGAAGATGTCAGGGAAATTTAGTTGATTCAGCTTTGGCCATCTCTGGAGGAGAAAAAATCGACACACATCTTGGGAGAAATTTTGACTTCTGAAGATGCCACAAGTGGGGTGGGGGTCGGGTAAAAACAGGGCCCCTGGCCTGGCCACCACCTCAAGGGCTATGGAGAAAGGGCATCAGGGCTGACAGCTAGGGGCCTGGCCCCTAGCCTCCCAACAGGATCTTAGGCTGATCTGTTCTCAACCAGAGACAAGCGTCAAAATCGTTGCGGGTTGTGGAGAATACCAGCGCCCAGGCCACGAGGCTGCACCTCAGAGAAAAATTCAGGTGGTCTGGGCTGAGGCCCAAACAGCCGGATTTTAAACAGCTCCAGAGAGGGGTCCCTGGTGGTCCAGTGGGTAAGACTCTGTGCTCCCAATTGAGGGGGCCTGGGTTCGATCCCTGGTCGGGGAACTAGATCCCACACGCACACTGCAACTAAGAAGCCCGTGTGCCACAACAAAAGGTCCTGCGTGCTGCAACGAAGATCCCTCATGCTGAAACTAAGACCCGGTGCAGCCAAAACAAACAAACAACCTATTAAAAAAAAAAAGCTCCAGAGGATTCTGACAGTGGCCCTGGTGTGCGTGGCTCCCTGTGGGACTTGTTGGGTTGTGGGACTTCGGCCTTTCTAGGTGAGGTGACTGATCACTTCCTGAGTTCAAGGAGAGGTGGGCTGGGGCAGGGGGTCTGCTCATCCCTGGAGGCCAGTCGGCCTGTAGCTCGGCTCTCTGGGAGCCCCCAGCCCTGCCCAGGGTAAGACGGTTCGCAACCAGCTCCCCTTTGTGGACTCCCTCCTGTGCCGCCCAGCCCTACTTTGGGAAAGCAAACCTCCCCTTCATCCGCCCTTCTCGGTCCACCCTCGCCTTCACCTGGAGCCCCCTGCCCAACCCAGGTGCTCCAGTTACGGTGCAGCTCTGGCTCCTCACTTGCCCACCAGTGGAGGGAATCCAGACAGAGATAAAGACTGAAAACCCTCCTGGCACACAAATCTGCCTTCCTAGAGCAGGTGATGGCGGCTGATGGCGGGTACTGTGGGTCCCCCCTTACCTGAGGGAGGCTGATGTGGGGCAGTGAAAGCACACAGCGCAGAGGTATGGAAAGATGAGAGCAGCAGGCCTCCCCACAGGCTCAGTTCTGGGACTGAGACCACGCGCCCCTCTCCCCTGCCCCCTCCACGGCAATCGTCTGCCGTCAAGGGCTCACTGCAGAAGACCTCCCAGGACCTCTAGCGCTGACAGCCGGTGCCTCTGCTGGGTCTGGGGGCCTGGGGCCACCTGTCCCTGTGGCCTGTGACTAGAGGCCTGTGTCTCTGCCTTGCTGGCCACAGCTTTTCTCCCTGCTCTTTACTTCCCCTCCTCTCATTTTCTCTCCAAAGCCCCCAACGGAAGCTGCAGGGTCAGCCCCAGGGAGAGCTGAGTGGACCAGCCCCCGGAAGGCTGAAGCAGGGGAGGGTCCACACCTTCCTTGTTCCGGCTGTCTGTGCTGTGGCCCAGCTCATCTCTCCATGTGAGGTGGGCTCTCGGCGAGAGGAACCAAGTTCTTGGCCCCTGACATCTCACCCCTTGGTTCTCCGGGCTGGCATCTGACCTGATCGTGTGATCTGACTATAAAGAAATCTTCGGAACTGAAGTGGGGGGCGGGTGGTGGAGGGGTTGTTTTTGTTTGTTTTGGAGAGTGGATGGAATGAAAATTGGAGTGAAATAAAAACTGAGGCAAGGATATGAGAAGGAAAAACAAGCCCCATTCTTACGGAAGACTGTCCACTTTTGAGCAGGCCGCATTAGTATTCCAGGCAGTGGAGTCAGGACCACACAAAGTCAGAGCTGGAAGGGACTAACACGATCCAGTCCAACCTCATTTTAGGGAGGGAAACGGAGGTGAGGAGATGCCGTGGACTTGCCTGGTCCCACGGGGAGAGGGGGCAGCGTGGAGCCGAGGCCTGTCCTCCTGTCTTCACCCGGGCTGCTTCCACACTGCCCCTCAGCCATCCCCGCCACTGGTCCATTCCTTCTGGATGGGGCCCTGGGTGGGTGGGTGACCAGCCCCGGGGCAGCCCGATGGGGCAGGTCAAAGTCAAGTGCATCCAGACTGAAGAATAAAGCACACCCTATCCCAGAGGCACTCCCTCTGTGCAGCAAGGTCAGACCTCCTGTGGGGTTTTAGATGTTCTGGAATCAGACAGAGCTGATTTCCAGTTCTGGCTCCTGGCAGTGTGACCTTGGGCAAGTTATCCTCCTCCCGCCTGAATTTCCTCTTATGTCAAACTGGGGATAATGAAAATCACTCCAAGATGACCAGGCAGATTCCTTAAGGCAACAGATGCAATGCACTCTGACCAGTGCAACTACCCCATAAACTGGTTTCTGCCTCTCCTTCTCCCAGACACGTGGCGTCCGGCACACAGCAACCACCACGGTTTCCAAAGGATGCCAGCGCTGGGGGCGTTAGACAGGCTATCACTGGCTCTCTAAGCTGCTGTCAATTACAGGGGCCTCTAAAGTGGCAGCCCTCATTTCTGGGGCAGACACTGAGGGATGGCCAATTTCCAACAGAAGGCCCTCCTTCCCGAGGGCAGGAGAGCACAGCCCGTCATGCTGGAACGTGAGTCAGAAGAGGAACCCATGGGGACTGGCGCCTCCCCACCACCCTCAGGGCACAGCTCTTGGGTTTGGGGCCTCCCCCAATGCGGAAGGCTCTGTTGCCACCAACTAAATCCCTTTACAGCAGAGAGATGAATCCCTGGGCCCAACTGGCCGACCCGCCAGACCATAGTGACAAGGGCTCCTGGAGAGAGGAAAAGTTGAGGGAGTGCTTCCGTGGACCGGGTGGGATGAGGGATGGAGAGGGAAAGGGACATGATGGGACAGCAGGGCTGCTGCTCCCCGAGGCAGAAGAAGCCAAAGGCAGCCTCGCCCCAAGTCTGTGCCGGGGCACTGGGCTCAGGCCGCCAGTCAGGAGCAGCACCGCCCACAGTCACCGCACAGCCCCAGAGCCGCTCTGCTCATCCCTGATACCGGCCTCGGCCCGTTTCTCTTTGGGGCGACTCAGTGTAGCCCCGCAGAGCTCTCTCTTTTGAGAGATTTGAGAACCTCTCCCGCTCCATTTCTCCTGGGATCTGGACCATGAAAACAAATGAAATCCTCTCCCCGTCCCCCAAAGCCCACCACCCTCAAATATAGTCGTGTCTGTTCCCTGGTAACACCCCTGCTGGTGAGGGTCCGAGCGCCCCGACACAGAGTGGGTTGATGGGCCGAGTCTCGTACCAGAGAGAAGAGCTGACGGCCCCCCTTCCCTCAGGACTCAGCAGAGGGCGGGGCAGCTCTTGCGCTCCCGCCCACAGGTCTGGACACTTCTGAGATGCACCATGGGGTAGAGGACAGGGAAGGAGCTGGGCTACTCTGGACTGGGGTACATCACTGCTCCCATGGGGGACTTTAAGTACCTTTGTCAGATGCCCCCAGATCACTTCTTAGACCCGTCTAGCTATCCCCCCACTATTCCCGCCTCCTAGTCATGGCTGTATGTCCCACTGGGTGCGAAAGCCAGACCACACTCTGCATGCAGTTAATGGATTCCGGAGTTAGAAACTACCACTGCCGTGAGTAATGCCCTCACTAACCTACCTTCCAAATTTTCTAGAATTTGAACACATAAGCCATAAACTCCCATCCACAATTTCTCTTCATAGTTACTTTGCAACTAGGGGAGGGGAAAGAGGGGGGACTTCTCCTGGACTGAGAATGTCTGCTCTAAGGTGTTAAGGACACCCCAGCTCCGAGATGCTGAGAAGCCTCTGGGAGGCTGCCTCTGGTGGCCCCAGCAGGTGTGCCCCTCTGGATCTCAATGGAATCAGCAAGAAGCTGTGGCAGTGAGAGGCCCCAGTGCAGGTCCTCTGCTGCTGATGCCATTTTTCCTCCTTTCCTTGGACCCGGGGCAGCCAGCTGGGAGCCCCTCCACCGGCGACACTGCAACACAGCCCACTGACGACGGGCTCCCCACTCTGGGCAGTGCTATCTCAGGGGTGCTGGGGGGCTGATAGAGGGGGAGAAAGCACAGGATGGGGTACCAGTCCTGCTGCCCACTGTCTTCCTCTTGGTTTTTCTGTGACCTGGAAATGGACGATGAACCCCCAACAGCCCCACCTACTCTGGCCATCTGCAAAGGGCCTGTGTGGTCCTAGAGACAGGCAGGGAAACAGGACAGAGACCTGCTTCCATTCCGGCTTTTGCTGCTGAAACTGAGGCAGGAAGGACATGGGGCAAACATGGAGCCCATCTTCCTGATTTCAGTGCGTGTCTCTGCCATTTTCACAGAAATTATAACCAGCGTCGGAGCTAACGTTTACGTGTTTACATGTGCTGCGTCCTGTGCTGAGCATTTGACATTCTCGATCTCATTTAATCCTCACAACAACCTGGGTGGGTGGTTCCACCATTACTTTCAGTTTTCAGATAAGAAAAGCGGGCTCAGAGAGGCTATGTAATTTGCTCAAGGGCAACCAACTTTTTTTATTTTTTGGCCCCGCCATGCAGCATGGGGGATCTTAGTTCCTGACTAGGGATAGAACCCGTGCCCCCTACGGTGGAAGCGCGGAGTCCTAACCACTGGACTGCCAGCGAATCCCCCAACCAACTATTAAGTGGCAGAGCCAGGACCAGACTCCTGGACAGCCTGGCCACCGGGCTGCACTGTCACTCGGGAAAAAAAATATTACCGGAAAGGAATGCCCCTCAAAGTCACAACAAAATTTTAAATACTGAAAGTAAACTTCATAATGAATACGACCTACAAAAAGGACCTCGAAGCTTTACAAGATGACCCAAATGGGGACAGGCCCTGCTCCTGGGCAGAAGAGTTCAACAGAGCGAAATGCCAATTTCCCCCTAAAGAACGTGGGGTGATGCCCAGGTTGTTAGGAAGGGCCAGGATCAGATCAGGAGCTTTGCTCTGCCCCTTTAAACAGTGGTCTACGAGGCATGTGCAGACAGCACTGGCCCTTTGCGCAGGTTGGAGCCGTTAGGCTCTTGCCCGTGGTCCATGGTGAGGAGGGGTTAGAGCTCCTGCGATTCAAGCTCAGGTCTGGTGGCTGGCTGTCTGGGACGCTACGTTCCCTTGGAGGGGCACCAGACATCCTCCCAGGTCTCTTCTGAGACTGAGACTTCTTATTTTTAATTCTACATGTTTCTTTCTTTAAAATAGATTTTATTTTTTTGAGAAGTTTTAGGTTCACAGCAGTATGGAGCAGAAGGTACAGAGATTTCCCACGTACCTCCTGCCCCTGCACGCGCACAGCCCCCCCCCCCCTTATCAGTCTTCCTCACCACGGCACAGCATCTGTTACACTCGATGAACCTACGCTGACACATGGTTATCCCCTGAAGTCCATAGCTGACATGAGGGTCCACTCATGGGGTTGTACATTCTGTGGGTTTGGACACATGTATAGTGACACATACCCACCATTACCCCCTGAGGATTTTTTTTTTTTTTTTTGGGCTGTGCCGCATGGCATCTTAGTTCCCTGACCAGGGATCGAACCCACAGCCCCTGCAGTGGAAGCGAGGAGTCTTAGCCACTGGACTGCCAGGGAAGTCCTCCCCCCACCCGCTGAGGAGGATTTTAAATTCCGGTTAGGAGGCAGTTGTGCTTGAGAGTAAGATGAGGATGAGGAATCACGGAGCCATCCCCTCCCCCCACCCCCCTGCAACTGAGCCAGCCGCACCATCAGGAACATGGAGAAGACCTGTCCTCTGCGGGCTCACGGGCAGAGCCCGCCCCGGCAGCTGCAGGCTCGGGAGGCAGCCGACAACTGGCATCTTCCGGGCAGGGGAAGAAGCAGCCCCGCCTCCCACCAGGGTCCAGCAGGAAGCTCTGTGCACGTGCCACGCATTCTGCACTGTTGAATCGGGGTTGCATTTTCGCTTAAAAACAAGTCATTGGATCTCCAGCTAATGGGAGGATTTCTACTCCAGTGCCAAGAATATTAATTTGACACCTGCAAATTCTTTCTGACAAAAGGGATTTTCAGATAAAGTCTGCAAGAAGCAGGCGGTACTGAGGAAACAGCCGCTTATCCTGAATAAGGAAAAGCAGAGACAACCTGAGGATGCCAGATGGGTGTGGACTACCAAGCTGTCACTGGAGCGGGGGGAAGGGGAGGCGGACAGAGAAACAATGGCACACAAGACACCCCAGTGAGGCCACGTGCCAAGGGGACTGTGGAACATGATGGTGGGGGGCAGAGCTAGGTCTCTGAGGCTCTGCCCCTCCCTGTGCCCAGCTCTTGCATCATTAACACCTGGGTACACTCTGTCCCCCGGGGGCCAGTGGCTCTCACCAAGGGTGATGGGCACATGGGTGTATCACAATCATCCTGGGAGAGAAAAACACTTGCAACATACATGATAAATGGAATGTCCCCGATATAAAAAGAGCTACTGTAGATCAATAAGAAAAGTGGACAAAGGGTCAGGGGGTTGAGGGAGAACTTTTTCAGAATTCACATACCCCTCTCCACACCAGACTGAGAGAACTCTTCTCAAGAACTTGTGGAACAAGAGAAAAAGGCATATGGGGATGACGATACGACTAAACATGAGCTGGGGTTCTGATGTGGGCGGTCAGGGCCACAGGTGGTGAAACACAGGCATGGTGGTTAAGCGACTAAGAGGACGGGGTTTGGAGTCAAACAGATCCGGTTCTGAGTTTGGCTCCACCACTCCATGGCTGTGTGCAGCTTAACCTCACCTCCCTCGGCCGTGTTTTCTGAACTGCAAAATGGAAATGATAACAGTATTTCCCCCACAGAACTGTTGAACTTTCTCTAGATACAACAGCTAAGGGGTCTTAGCACAGTTCCTGGCACTGTAACGACCTCACACAAGTCAGCTGTTACAAAGGGGCTAACCTGTGCCTTGAGGCCCCAGGCTGGATGTACGGCCCTGCGCAGGGTGGGCCACAGTTAAATTCCATCGGCGAGGGGGCTCTGTGAAGCCCTCCCTAGGAAGGGGCCTCTCCCCACCAATCTGACTGTGGTCCAACTTGACTGGATGGCCTTTCAGGGTCTTGCACCCCAGGGAGCTCCAATCTGAGATCAGGGCTGTGCCTGATCCCAGGAAATACTGGGAAATTCTCACAGACAGCACTTCCTAGATACCCTGGAAAGGAAGCTCACTCCAGGAGAAGAGGGACTTTGTCTTGTTCATGGCTGTATTTCCACTGCCAAGTACACTGTACCCCCTCAAGGTCACCAGATTCGGCAGGGGCCATTTGGGACGTGATTCTGGTGAAGAACCAGGATGCAGCAAAATCACAACTCGCCACTGATACTGAGGTCCCTAAATCCCTCCCCCGGAGAGACGGGAAAGCAGGGACGTTCACGGCTGTTCCAGGAGCACCCTCTCGCCTCACCCCCCTCCGGTCACTGTCCCCAGGAGCAGCTGCAATCCTCTCCCCACCGCAGGCCCACAAGACGAGCCCCAAAGCCCCACAACATCTGGCACTTCAGCAAATCGAGCTCCCACAGCCGCAACCTGAACAGAGCCGTTTCACGGACTGCGTCTCCTCCGGCTCCCTTCAAATGCACACGCACGCAAAGACCAATCGCGAGCAAAGAAGGCTGGATGGGCTTAAACAACTCCATTTAAAGGACTGAAAACTCAGCTGCTTCCACTGCAGTCCTCGAGAAGGAACCAATCAGCAAAGCTATTCTCTCCCTTTTTGTATTGAAATGAGGGCCGTGACTGTGCAGTGAGTCAGTCCTAACTCAGGCAGAACTGGGCCATGTCCACCTGGGCCTCGCACTGCCGCGGTGGTGGGGGAAAGAGAGGGGGTTGGCGTGTGTGTGCACACGCGGTGTGTGGTGGACAGGCAGGAGGGGACACGGGCAGACTCCCAGACCACCCGCTTTGGGTTTTCTGGAAGTGCAGAGACCCTGAGAGGACCCAGAGGTGGACACCTGCCTGTCTGCATCTCTCTTCAGCTCAGGTTCAGGGAAGCAAAGTCAGGCTGCAGGACAGCTGCCCTGGGCTCCACACAAGCCTGGTACCAGCCCGGGAAGGACCGAGGTGCCTCCTGCCACGGGAAGTCATGAGCCACGTCCCTCTCCCTCTTTCTCCCACCGCTCCAGCCCGTCTGCTCTTGGTTCCCGCTGGGCAGCTGGGAGGTCTGCAGGTGCGCGTGAGCCTGCTGCCCGGAGCCCCGAGGAGGGAAGAAGAGGGGAGGAGAGGGGCGGGTCAAGGTGCGGGCCGCCAGCGGCCAACCCACAGCCTGGAGCCGGTACTGGCGGAGGGAAGGGATGCTACCCTGGCAAATGGCAACACCCAACTGCAAATCCTGTCCCTTGGCTGGGAAGCAGGGGCGTCCTGGTGAGGAAGTCCACGGAACAGAACGCTGCCGGGAATGGCGTGGGGAGAGGCGTGCGGCTGGAGGAGCCCCTCCCCCACATGGCTGGATGCAGGGTCCTGCTCCCCCTGCCCCACTCTGAGGCCCCCCCACTTGGGGTTACTCCTGCTGCCTGGGACGGGGCCAGCCTCTCCCTTTAACTTTTGGTGACCCCAACAAACGCAAAGCTTCAGGGTCCGATTTCAAACTAGAGGTCAAAATGGAGTCCAGCTGAAATGAATCACAACTGACGCTCCCTCAGTGCTTAGCGGGTGCCCAGCACAGCACCCGGCATTTTTCGTGGGTCATTTCGTTCTCACAACCCCGTGTGCTGTCACTACCCGCCGGACAGAGAAGGAAACAGGTGCGGAGCCGGGCAGTGACTTGCCCAAGTTTGGGCAGCCAGGCGGGCTGGACCTTGCCCTTGGGCTCCCCATCACCACTCTCCACGGCCTTCCAGGGACAAGGAGCTCCCCGCCGGACTGGTTTCCTCGCCAGTGCCCTGACCCAGCGCGGTCTTCAGAAGGGCCCACAAAGAAAGAGTCCTTATTCCCAAAGCTGAGGGCAGTAAACAGCTTTTCCCTTAATGGATGCACCTCACCAGGTAGGAGGAATAGGGTGATTTTAGGGGTGTTGATTTACGAGAACAACAACAACACAATGAGCAGCCCTCAGCTACACAATCCCATCAAAAAGAGAGGCTGGCAGCCAGGGCACAGAGGAAGGGGCACTGGTGACCTACCTCGTCGGATTCATCTGATAGCGTCTGGAGTAGGATAGGGAAGAGGCTGTCTGTGTGCCGGAACATCTGGAGAGCAGGGAAGCAGGGACCCACATGAGCGCCCCCACTGCAGGGACCACCTCCCACACCCCCCTCAAGACACCGAGGGCTCCTCAGGCATCTGCCACTTCTCTCCTGGTCAGGGTTTCTCCAGAACTGCAACGACCAAAATCCTACCAAGCACAGGCAGGCCCTCAAAAACCACCCAGAGGCAGCCCCCTGGCTTGGAGGGCTGAGGGGCCCAGGGGCTCACCTTCCGGGGGGTCTTGATGTAGAGGTGGTAGAGCCACTTGAGGACAGCGATCCTGGTCATCATCCCGATAGCCATGTCGCTGAGGTGGCAGTTCAGCACCTGCACAATCCCGTCGAGGTGGAGGGTGACCGGGGCCCTCTCAGTGCTGTGGGTGAGACCAGGAAGGAGCCCGGTTGAAGCCCATCAGGCCCTTTCCCCTAGAGCTGCGGCCGCACCCTGGCCCCGCACACTGAGGAACGCACGCTCAGCCCGCTGTCCCGGGACAGTGGCAGATGGCACACACCGCGCAAAGCGCGCAGAGGGCTTCTCTCCCTCCGCTCCCCTCCTCCCTCTCCAAGGTGGGAGCTCCGACAACCACGTCTGGGGAGGAAAGCATTCTCCTGGGCAGCCACCCGCTTCCGCTTCCCCTTGTCCTCTTTCCAGCGCTAGCAGGCTTGTACCGGAGAAAACCTCTCTGATGTCAATCAGCTCTGCCCTAGCAGACCTCATGGTTGAAAGGCTGTTCAGCGCCCTCAGGGCATTACGTCCAGACCCTTTGTTGATAAAACAAAACCATCACGTCCAGAGAGTCCAGGGGATGGCCCTGGTAACACCCCTTAAATCCAACAGGTCCTTCACCAGGCACCCAAAGAACACTTCTCCCGTGAGGACAGGGATCGTGGCTCTTCACCTCGTCACATTCCAGGGCACTCAGCACCACGTTTGGCCTGGTTGAGAGGCCTTGAGAGTTGCCTGTGAAGCTGTAACATTCTTGTTTGAGTCGGGGAAGAGGTGACACAGCCTCAGCCTACAGAATGGAGCTTGTTCAGAATGCCTTTGCTCCAGTGGGGCACAGGCTCCCCGCTTCCCTGGCCCAAAGCCTTGCTGGTCTCCAGGCAGAGAAAAGTCCCGCCAAGCAGCCCCGGGAAGGTTGGGTGCTGCTGGGACACTGACACTTAGCCCTCTGCCCAAAGCACGGTGTCCAGGCATTGGCCAGGGTTGTCAGGGATGGGGATGGCAAGGACAGAGGGCCTTAGGATGTCAGTGAGGGGCTCCTTTCCCCTCCGATGCGGGACACTATCGCTCGCCTGTACAAAACGGCCTTTCCCTTTCGTGGTATTTCCAGGCTGCTCAATTATTCATTTGCATCAGGAACTCGATGCCTGTGCTTTCCCAATTCGCCTGCAGACTTCCTGAAGCTCATTTGAAGTGAATTCCTAAAGGGCATGATCTCAGCTCTGTTAAGTGCTAAACGGAACTGCTGTTTAATATAGTTTGATGATTCCCCATGGTGCTCGTTTCGGGGGTGCAAGTGGGCACTTTTATCCTCTGGTGGTTAGAGGCGCTGGGCGTGTGAGTGACACGGCCCAGCAGACCTGAGCCTCTGGGTGGGGCTGCCACTGAGATTTCCCCAAGAACCATATGTCTGAAAGTTCTGGGGTCTTCTGAGGATATTCAAGCATCTGGGTTCTTTGGTAGCCTAAGACAGATGGGGAAACTCCCTCACAGACAGACAAGTCCAGGGTGGCAAATGCAGCCTCCTGGACAATCTCTTAATCTCTCTCACACTCACGGTCCAACAGAAACATAATGCGAGTCACATATAGAATTTTATGTTTTTTGGTTTTATATTAAAAAGTAGAAAGAAAACAGGTGAAATTAATTTTAATGATATATTGTAATTAACCCAATATACCCCAAATGTCACTTCAACACAGAATCAATATAAATATCAATATATAGATTAGTAATAAAGCACATTATATTCTTTTTATGTCCAGAGTCTTTTAACCCCAGCATGTCTTTCACGCCTTCAGCACCCTCAGCTCAGACGGACCACGGCGCACACGCTGGGCAGCACGTGTGACAGGCTCTGCAGTGGCAGGCTGGCAGGCCATCCCAGGGCTTCCCAGGCATTTTCTTTTCTTCTCTGACAATTTCCTAGACACTCCTCTCCCTCCTCCGATGGCCAGGATTTACTGTCTAATCTCCAAGTTCCTCTTTTCCCCATTGCACTGGCCTCCTACTGGGCTCCTTCTGGGGTGCTCTGTAAGCTCCTCTCCTTGGGTGGGCAGAAACCCATGGCTGGAGACACTTCAGAGGTCTACCTGCAGCCCAAGGCCTTAACAAAGCGAGCTAGGGAAGCAGTGGGGAACGAACGGAAGCCCCTTCCCCGCCTGCTCTTTCCTGACCCCGTGAACCCAAGGTCTGCAGTGAGTCCCTTTCCACAGCAGGAGCTGCCACGTGGGGCCCAGGGTGCTATGAGTGCCCCAAGTCTGGCAGGTCGCTGCCACATTCTTAGCTGAAACAGCCCTCAGGAGGGAGGCCTGGGGGGCTCAGGGCTGCACTGATCTAGCACAGCTGTGTCCTGCTGGTGGGGAGGAAGGCAGTGCCAAACCCAGCTCCCCCATCCACGCTGCAGTTCAGGCCCAGTGGGGTGTATGAACCTTGCTGGGGTAGGGGAGACATGATGACACACGGCTCTGATAACAGTGATGACGGCGATGGTGCTCAAAACGATGATAACTCATGTTCTGGATAAATACTCTGTGCCAGGCATCATGCTGAGCTCTGTACCTGCACAGCCGCATTTACTTCCCTCAAGGGCCCTATGCCTGCAGCGATGTTGTTCCCATTCTGGAGACGAGGGAATCAGAGCACAGAGACATTAAGCAACCTCTCCACGTTACACAGCTGGGGAGCGGCGGAGCTGGCAATCTGAACGCGAGCATCCGAGCCCAGAGTGGCCTCCCCCACCACATGGCACTGGCTCCTAATGGGCCGCACTCTAGAGAGTCCACGGCAACAACATTTCCGCGCAAGAGAGGACACTGGGGAAGCCTGGTGCTGATCCTTGTTGCGGGGGGCGCTCCAAATCCAAGTGGCCCAAATAGGATCCCAAGATGCCAAGGCTAGACAGTCGCTCGGCCAGCCAGGCTCCTTAACTCACAGTGGTCCCGAGATGCTCCTGGCCAGCTAAGCATCTCTACTGAGGGCAGAAATCGATGCCCGTTATGGCATCTCCCACAGGTGGCACTGTGTTGGGGCCAAATAACAAAGGAAGGATTTCATGGAGCCGGTGTGTAAACTGGCAGCACTCTGTGTGCTAACAGTCTCCGTCTTTCCCCATAGCAGCCCTCCCCAGACACGGGTACCTTTGGACTGATGGTGTGAGGCAGGGGTCAGCTTCAAACAACCAAGAACTTCATGGCTGAAAAAGGCCCCGTGGTTCACATAAACCATGCACAGATGCACAGATGATCAAAGTCCTTTGATGCACAGATGAGACAGTATGGGACCTGTCCGAGGCCATGAGGCATGGAGAACTCACTCCCTCAGCTGGAGATGCTCTCCCTGGTCCCACTTTCCCTTGGCTGGCTGGAGGTGAAGGCCATGGGAAGCAGGCATAGCCCAGGGCACCAGGGAAAGGGAGGATAGATGATCCTGCCCGCCTATGAGGGGGCAGCTCTCAGCTGCTACGCCAGGTGGGTCGGCTGCTGTGTGCTGGGCTCCGCACGTGCTCTGTGGGAAGCCGGGACTCTGGAACCCAGGCCCCTCCTAGAGCAGGCACGCCGCACCCTGTGCTCAGCTCCTGAGCTGCTGGGCTGCAGCCGGAGGTGCGTTCCCTCTGCCCTGGCTTACCTTACCCAGAAAGAACAGAACGGAGCTCACTCACAGTTTAAAACACATTTCTGCACCGGTTCCAAAAAGTCTAGACTAGTCACTCTTGAGGGCTTTTGAGTTATTTCAAGGTGTCTCCAAAACTCCATTTTCACGGAGCGCTTTCTCATAAAGCATCTCATAATGAAGGTCTTACAAGTATATGTACTACGACTTCTAAATGAATGGCGCTACTGTGGCTATTAAAATATCGATTTATTGAATACGGCTTCTGATACTTCTAATACCTCGTGATAAAATCCAGCGCTTCTCTCTGGGAAGCAGCACTTTATTTCTGTAATGTCTAACCTTTGATGGCACTCATGTGTTACAGCTCTAATCAAATTAGAACAAAGGTAAATCTAAAAGGGAACTGTTGCTGAATTCAAAGTTGTTTTTTTATAAAAGATCTTTACTAATTCTTTCAATCAGCAGGTGCTATAAGTTGGGAAGCACTGATTTCTAGATCTTTCTGCTTGCCTTATGCAGCCAGCTATACCAGAAGACCTGTACTAAATGTCCCCGATGACATTGGTCCTCAGTGAGGCCCAGGGCTTCAGAGTAGAAGCTTGTGCCCATGGCAACGCCTGTCTGGGGCTCCTGTATCAGGTCACAGGCCAACATGCAAAGCTCCTGCAACTCTCCAGCTGTGACTAATGAAGCTCAAATGCGTGGGCCTGGGGGTCAGACAGACCTACTAGCCTGAATTCCAAGCTGGTCACTAGTTAGCTGAGCAACTTTGGGCAGGAAGTTAACCTCTCTGGGCCTGTTTCCTCACTTGTAAAATGGGAATAATGACAAGGTTCTTGTAATAATAATTGTAGCTGAAGTGTGTCAAGTGCCTTCTGTGGGCTAGGCACCATTCTGTGCTCTTCACATGCTTTAACTCATTTAAGCTCCACACCACTATGGGGTGAGCAGATCATCACACCCAGTTTACAGATGAGGAAACGGAGGCAGGGAGAGGTTACGCTGCTTGCCCAGGGCCCCACCGCCAGGCATGGTGAAGTCAGGATGTGCACTCAGGCAGTGGGATTCCACAGCTCAGAGGATTCACGGGGATGAAGAACGTGCCTGGTGCACATAGCAGCGTTAGACAGGGAGAGAAGGAAGGGGAGGGACCGGGAGAAAGAGGCGTAGACTATTCTTCCTTAACCCTTCCCTCAGCTGCAAGCACACTGCCTCCGTCCCTCTTCCCCTGCCTTCCCAGGAAGTCCGGTTTCCAGCTCCGTGTGCATTTCTCATGCTCCTGGAGGGTGGAGGAACCCAGCCTCCGGTACCTGGAGCCCTTCCTCACGACAATGACCTCGTAGCCCCTGCTCATTCAGATGGCTCTCTCCTGTGGCTACTGTTCACCCGGGGCCGCGAGGGGCTTTCCCAGCATCTTGGGACAGAGGGGACATGAGGAGGGAGAAGAGGCTTATGCTCTTGGGTTGGCAGTTACTCTCCTTGTGTTTAGGTCCAAGTGAGGATTTAAAGATTAAAAAAAAAAAGTCTGGGGTGCAAGGATTGGCTTCGAGGAGATCCCTGAACCCCTGAAAGTGTATTCAGAGTTTTGTGCATAAGGGAGAGGGCCCAGAGCTTTCATCAGATTGAGTGTCACCTCGCTGACAGTGTTCTGCCAGGGCGGGATGCTTCTCTGCCATGGGAGGGGACCCCAGTTGGGCCGCTGCCCTAGGCTGGCCTGAACTTCATAAAAGCGGCACCCGTGGGCAGTGCCCTGGGCGAGCGGCGCTTCTGGAAAACCACAGGGTGGGTTATGTTTCTCGGTGTCCCTGGAAGATGCCATCTTGCCCAAGCTCAGTCCCCCTCTGGCAGCACCAACTGGCGGAAGTACGCACCCCACCCTCCTGTCCTCAGCTGCCGTCTCCAGTGGGTGGGGGGCCGGGCTCAGGTTCCACGACTCTGAAGGCCGCCCTCCTCTCTGGCATAGCTAGTGACTCAGATCGGCAGCTGCCGCGAGGAAACCTCCGTTTGAGGGAAACAAAGCACTAGATAATTTGTTCTCGTTTGGTTTTTTAATTTCAAAGATAGGACTGGTGTTTGCTGCTGAATGACGGGTATAAATCAAGGCACTGGTTCCAGCCAGGTGGTTCCCGGCTGCAGCACAGGAACCAAGGCCTCCTTTAGGCAAACAGACCACCGCCTCCCAAGGGAGGCAGCGGAGTCGTGCCCGCCTCCACAGGGCGGTCAGTTATGTCTGGTCTCTGCTCCTCCTGGACCTCCCCAACCCCCAGGGAGCATGGTCATCCCCTCCCTGTGGCCTAGGTTAGTGACAAGTCTGCAACAGGCCCTTCTCTTGCCAGTTTTGGCCCCCTCCCTCACCGATCCTCCCCGGCGCTGCCAGAGGGGCTTCTAAACCACAGGTCTGCCCCCCTCACTCCCAGGACCTTCAGAACTAAATCGATTCCTCTACAGAACAGGCCAGTCCTCCTGCATCTCCATCCAGACCTCTCCCCCGAGTTCTGGAATCCAATATCCAAACCTGCTTCCTTAACCGCTCCTGGGGGACGATGAAAGTAGCGAGGAAAATAGTACTTGGACTAAAACTAAGGCCAGCAAGTGAAGAAAAACAACAAAATCTGTATTCGTTTTAAATTTGTACCAAGGTTTCTTACTGAATACTAGAAAAACAACAGAAGTGTCTTATACCTTTGCTCAGAGCCGCCTTGAACCCAGCTCTCGATGGGCCCGCTCACACACCCGTTCCTCCTTCCGCCCCAGCTTGGGAAATGATACCAGGATGCCCTGATCTGGCTCAAGCCCCAAATCTAGAAGTTCTTCTTTCCCTCATTTTCCTCCTCTCACGCCATCCCATCCCTCGGCAAATCCTGTCAATTCTACCTTCAAAACAGATCTCAAATCTGTCAACTTCCTCCATATTCTGCCGCCTCTTCAGTCTGAGCCTCTGTCCCGTCTGACTGGGATGCGGCGGTGGCCCCCTGACCGGTCTGCACCCACCCGAGTCCCTCCTAAATCCATTCTCCACACAACAGCCCCGACCTCCTGTCCCTCCTCAGCCCTGAGTGGAGGTAACGCTACTACTGACCCCATGGGATTTAAACATCAGCAAAACCTAATGACGCAACACAAAGCGTTGGGCACAGCCGGGCCCCGGAAGGCCTCCCCGAGCGTTCGTGGCTGTCAGCCAGTGTTCCAGCGAGCCTCAGCGGGGGCGCCAGCGCTTGCCCCCAACACCGTCTGAGCCCCCAGCAAAACCATCACTACCCTTTCCAGGTACTTCCTGCTTACTTCTCTGCCTCCCCACTGGAGAACCTCAAGATCAGGGACCACATTCAGGGGCTGTATCTTTATCTTGGAACCTGCAGGGCTGAACACAGGCTCTGGATGTGTGTGATGACTAGCTAAAAACCAATAAATGAACAGTGTTTATTGGCTTGCTTGAACAATGTGGGAGAGGTCTTAGGAATAGTCCACATTTATAATCAGTATTCACTTTGAAAACATCCACAAGGTCCTCAGAGATAATAAAAAAATGATATAAAAGGAGAAAAGATCCTAAGGGTCTGAGAAGAGAGTCTCTTGGGGTTGAGTGTATATTTTCTCTTCATGAGTGACCCGTCGCCCCCAGGGTCCACATTCAATGTTGAATTCAGAGGGAAGAAACCCCTTATAGGAGAACCTCCATCTATTCCAGCCCCACAGCCAATTCTGCCCAAGGAAAAAGTGACATGGGGCAAGTCCAGGGGACGCAGACAGGGACAGAATGGTGATAATTCCCTCCCAGGGGAATGTCATCATCCTGCAGAGTATGGCGGGGGCTGGCAAGGAAGAGGATTACGTCGCTGCACCATTACAGCCTGCACTGCCCCCATGTGGAAGGCTGCACCATTACAGCCGACCTGGGAGTCTGGGAAAGGACAGCTCCTGCATCCCAGCCTATGTACCCTCCCTGCCTGTGCTCTGGACTCTCCTTGAACGGCATTCCCCTGGTCAGTCTCATCAGCCTCGTGTTATCCTGGACAAGCAAAAGGGGCTGGGCAAAGGCATCTGCAAGTGTCTCCCTGCAGTCATCATGCATTAGCTACGCTCTAACAACTTGTATTTACTCACCTCAAACAGCTTCTAATCCCTCCCAAGAGGCCATGTGTCCATCAGAATCGGGTTGGGTGGGCTTTCTTAGTATCCTTCAGACTCCCTCATCAGGCACTTTCTGTGTCCCACAAGTAGCGGCCCCAAGCAAAGTTTGCCTCAGGGCTTTGCTGCAGTCTCCTGCACCCAGGGAAGATCGAGGTTGCTCACTTTCCACAAACAGCTCTGGCCAGAACAAACCACTTACCCGGCTGGAGTGAAGACACCGATGCCGCTACTGAAGGTGGAGTCACAAGAACCATCGGGCCCTCCTGGGGAAAGAAAGAGGAACAAGGCATCATGATAAAGGCTGTTGGAGTCTTTAGAATGAACAAGACCCCTGTCACAAGGACCCACAGACCCTCTAGTCCCCCACACCTTGATTCTGGCTCTTGGAAAGGGATGTAACTCTGGAGCCCTGAAGACCCAATGCCTACTCATTCCCCAAAGCTTTTGGACAGTACCCATGCTTGTAGGTTTTTAGGCACAGTGATCTCACAAGGAGGGGGTCTCCAGGGCTGAACCTATCTGGGAAATCTCAGAAGGCATTGCTGGTTCAAGGGCCATGGATGTTAAAAGTGACTTCTGGAACACTCAACATCATAAGCCATCAGGGAAATGTAAATCAAAAGCCCAATGAGATACCATTTCACACCCACCAGGTGGCTAAAATAAAAAAGACAGATATTAGTAGCAAGTGACAGTGAGGATGTGGAGAAGCTGGAACCCTTATACATTGCTGGTGGGAATGTGAAATGGTGCAGCTGCTTTGGAAAAACAGTCCAGCAGCTCCTCAAAAGGCTCCAGACAATTAGTTACCATATGACCCAGCCAGTTCACTCCTAGAGAAATAAAAACTTACGTCCACATCAAAGACTTGTACACCATGTTCATAGCAGCACTATTCACAACAGCCATAAAGTGGAAACAATCCAAATGTCTATCAAATGATGAATGGATAAACAAAATGTGCTGGAGCCATACAATGGGCTATTATTTGGCAATAAAAAGGAAGTACTGATCATGCTACATGGACGAACCTTGAAAACATTATGCTAGATGACAGAAAGCAGTCACAAAGGATCACATATTTTGATCCCATTTATATGAAATGTCTAGAATAGGCAGATCTATATAGACAGAAAGTAGATTAGAGGTTGCTGAGGACTAGAGGAGACAAGGGTGTGATGGCCATTTTCTTAAATTAAAAAAAAAAAAAACCTTTAAGATAATTTTAGATTTACAGAAAAGTTGCAAAAATAGTACAGAATTCTCGATATTCTTCACCTAGCTGCTCCTAATATTAGTATTATACACACCCATAGCTCAATGATCAAACCAGGAAAGTGGCATTGATACAGTATTACTAACTAAACTACAGACCTAATCCAATTTCACCGCTCATGTCCTTTGTTCCAGGATCGAATCCGGAACCCCGCATTGCATTTAGTTCTCCTGTCTCCTTGGTCCCCTCCACTCTGTGACAGTTCCTCAGTCTTTTCATGTCTTTCATGAACATGCTTTTGAAACCCTTGGTCAGTTACTCTGTAGAACACCTCTCCATTTGGGCCTGTCTCATGTTTTCTCATGACTAGGCTAAGGCTATGCATTTTTGGAAAAATACTTCTGAAGTGATGTGCCTTCTCAGTACATCAAATCAGGGGTACATGATGTCTATCTTTCTCTTTACTGGTGATGTTAACCTTATCACCCAATTTATGGTAGTGCCTACCAGGTTTCTCCCCTGTAAAGTTACTATTTTTCTTTTTGTAATGAATAAATATCTTGGGGAAGATACTTAAGACTAGACAAATATCCAGTTTTTTCCCCTCAAACATTCCCCCGTTGTTTTTATCATCCATCAGTGGGTGTTGCCTACAATTAGTACTATGGAGTTTGACTAATGGTGATTTTCTATATTCCTCTTTCCTTCTACATTTATTAACTGGAATTCTTCTATATAGAAGAGCTGTCCCTTCTCCGTCATTTACCTATCTATTCATCCATCCATCCATTCATTCATTTATAACATCATTGACCCATACATATTTTATTCTGTGGGTTACACATTAAAACTATCATTATTTATATTGTTTTTCAAATGGTACCAGCCCTGGCCTCTTAAAAGTTTTAAATTATACAAGTAACACATAGTCTTATGTTAAAAATTCCAAACACAACAAAGCAAAGCCCCCTTCTCTCTCATTTATTTATTTATTTATTTATTTATTTGGCTGCGTTGGGTCTTTGTTGCTGCAAGCGGGCTTTTTCTAGTTGTGGCGAGCGGGGGCTACTCTTCGTTGCGGTGCGTGGGCTTCTCATTGCAGTGGCTTTTCTTGTTGCAGAGCACAGGCTCGAGGTGTGCAGGCTTCAGTAGTTGTGGCACGTGGGCTCAGTAGTTGTGGCTCACAGGCCCTAGAGCACAGGCTCAGTAGTTGTGGTGCACGGGCTTAGTTGCTCCGTGGCATGTGCGATCTTCCCAGACAAGGGCTCGAACCCGTGTCCCCTGCATTGGCAGGCGGATTCTTAACCACTGTGCCACCAGGGAAGTCCCCGCCTTCTCTCTTTAACCTTCAATCTTACTTTATGGGCAGGTAACTCACTAATTTACTGGTTAGGCAAGGGTCCCTCTCATCTTTTCCCAGTCTTACTTTTTGTTTTGTAAACATAAATGGGATCAGAGTCTATCTTCTGCAACTTGTTTTTTTCACTTCCTACTGTGTCCTCAAGCTGCGCAACTCCAGTTGTAGACAATGGATGTCCGAAGTCCCCCCGTAAAGGGGGCCTTGAGTTCCACGCTGAACAGAAAAGCTCCGAGCTGCCGCCTGTCCCCTCTGGTCCCAGAGGCCCTCTGCGGGACAGGGCACAGCTCAGAGGGGGCAGGAGGAGCTGTGGGCGCCAGCTGGGCCTGCTGAGCCGCCCGCCGTCGACCTGAACAGGCCTGGGGAAAGGTGAGGAGGACACGCGGGGTAGCCTGGGCAGGCCAGCTGGGAGCAGCAACTGGGGCTCCCTGCCGCTGGTGGCCCCCCTCTCTCTTGCCTTTTGGAAACACACGCATTTATAGATGAAATGATAGGATGTCAGAAACCGGCTTCAAATTAACTTCGATTGTTTCCTAATTTTCAGTCTTAGATATCACCCTTGCGTCCTTCTGCATGGCTGTGGGCACTTCTCCAGGATCCATTAGAGGGGGCTGCTGAGGTGGAGGGTCAGACACCTGCTGCTTTGATAGCTGTCGCCAAGCTGCCCTTTAGGAATGTTCTCCTGAGCAGTCATCCCCCCAACCCACCCAAAGCCTCACACTGGGATATTAGTAATCTTTAAAGTGTTTGCCAAGTTGATGAGTAAAAATGAGACACTGTTTTACTCTGCAATTCTGGGATACCCAGGCAAGCTGAGCATCTTTGGTTGCCCTTTTGTATCAATTCCCAGACTCAGGAGCCCCTGGGCCTGGGTCTGAGCCTGACTTTCGTACTCATTCACTGTGTGACCTTTGGCAGGTCACTTGCCTTTGCCCCCATTTCCTCACCTGTATAATGTGCTAACGCCACTGCCTGCACCAGAGGCTTGTTATGACAGTAAAGTAACATTTGTTAAGATGAAAAATCTGACCCACATTTATATTTATTTCCTAAGGATAAATTCTTAAATGTTATGATACACACTGCCAAAGGTATCTACCAGACAACGTATTTCATGTATTTACTCTCCACCTTCTTCCAGTAGGAATGTCTGTTTTTTCCAAAATCTCTCCAGGGAATGTGTATTTCTCTTATAACCACAGTAAAAAATGAGGGCGGGGTTAGGGGAGAGTGGAAGCGAAGGAGAAAGAAAAGATCCAGTTCAAATAACCTCCACGAAGCCCGGCCCGGTGCCCCCAGTCCTCTGTGACCACGTCCGCTGTCACACGATCACTCATCTGAGGATCTGTCCCTGAACTCCTTGCAGGCAGATCCTGGGTCTGATTCACTTACATCTGCAGTGTCCAAAGAGGGTGCAGATACACGCAGTCCCATCAAAGCATTGCAAATGGGTGGATTCCATTTCATGCTCACCCACGGAGGTCACCAGTCTTCCACTGGAAACTGTATTTATAGATCTGCTCCTCACTCACCACGTAAACTTCCATCCCTGACCCTCTCCGATCCCTCATTTAGGACTCATCAGGGGCCCATTACCACCTGGGCAAAGCTGATGATAAAAGACAAGCAAAAGCCCTGCCCCTGACAACCTTGCTAAGTAGTGGGTCTCATTATAAACAGACATTAAAACAACTTGACACTAAAGCACCTGTTATTGGGAGTGTGTGGCCTATGCCGTGTGCTAAGAGCTTTACATGCAAAAATCTCCGAAACTCACAACCACACATAGGTTCAGTGT
The DNA here is from genome assembly GCF_028023285.1 of Balaenoptera ricei. Lineage (NCBI taxonomy): Eukaryota > Metazoa > Chordata > Mammalia > Artiodactyla > Balaenopteridae > Balaenoptera > Balaenoptera ricei. The sequence goes on along the minus strand of NC_082657.1, from coordinate 50,333,239 downwards.
TTTCATTGTTGCCCTATTCAATGAATAAGGAATCTGAGGCATAGAAAGGCCAAGTGGCTTGTCCAAGGGCAACAGATATGAAGTCAGCAGGGCCAGGATGCACAGGCAGGCAGTTCTGACTGTGGACTCCAGTTTGTGACACCTGAGACAATCAGGGAACGTCATGGAGGGGAACTGGGAGGGTGCATCAAGCGCCTAGGAACTCAGAATCGGAGAAAGGACACGGCACTGTGGACCCCCCAAGTGGCAGGGCAAAGGGGGAGCCAGAGCAAGTGGAGGGGGCTGGGAGCAGTGTGACACGAACAAGGGCCTGCCCTGCCTGAAGCCTCGTGGTGAGGGGAGAGGGAGAAGCACGTGCATGTGCAAACGTGTGTGTGCGTGTGCTCGCATGCAGAGGGCCTGGCTGACGGGCCTCACTGTGGGGCTGGCCCGGAGGTGTGCAGTGGAGAGCGCGGTGTGCTGTGGGACACACAACGCAGGCTGAGTCGGGGACAGGGGCACTAGAGGAGGGAAACCAGACAGGAGGTTCCTGCCTTTGCCAGGCTGCAAGAGTGGAGCAGAGTCAGAGTGAGAGTAAGCAGGAGGGCTGGATGAACCCGTGGACTGAGTAACTAAATCCTGACTCTCCTGGATTGCTGGTACCTTCGTAAAGTGGTGGTTAGTTACAAGCTGAGTGCGTCTGGAGTGGATGTGGAGCCCCAGAATTAGCTGCGGCCATCTCTGGGAACTACTATAAAGTGAGCTCTGCATCTGCTGAAGTGCTGTTTATGAGGCAGTAAAATCTGAAAGCAAGCTGCCTGAATGTATCCTCATTTAGGATAAATTCTCCTGAGCCAGGAGCTGTTTTTAGGAATGCTTAGGAAAACTGTCTAAAAGGTTAAATGAGCTGCATTGGCCGGGAATCGAACCCGGGCCTCCCGCGTGGCAGGCGAGAATTCTACCACTGAACCACCAATGCTCCAGCTGAATGCCGCTCTGCCCGCAGCTGTTTTGCTGCTCTGGCTCACAGTGGCACTGGCACGGCTGTAACCTGACACCTCAGATGGTCCAGCATGGAATGCTGCTCCATTCTGCTGGCCAAATCCATGGGAGGAGGCCCATGGGGCACACATGCCTGACATTCTGCTCTGATGAAAGGCAACAGGGGAAAAGGCTTTAGAAATTCTTTTGGCTTCTGGGGGGCAGGTTCCAGGCCTCAGTCTGTTAGCCTTAAAGATCGAAGTAGTTTCAGCATCAATTTACTCTTTGGCTGACTCTGGAAAGGAGAACATCACTCCAGAGCCGATTGGTGACCTCTCAGAGACGACAGAGGTCCAAGAGATTAGAAAAGTCTAGACTTCTAGAAAACATTTTAGAGAGTCAAACTCCAGGCTCCAATCGGCATAAAAGTGGTTTTCTTCATGTTAAGGATAAACAAGACATCAACGTTAAAGGAGTTTGAAGGAGAGCAGAATTCCCAAGGACCAAATAAACCAGAGCTGGAGCTTCCTTAACCCTCCCACCCTAAGAATGACTGGCACAGGAAAGGCAGCCAGCTTCCGAGTCACTGGATGTCTACCGCCAAGACTCAAGTGAACCCTGCAGACTGTACTCCTGCCATGCTCCAAACCTTTCTACATCGACTATAGCTGAACCCAGAAAAAGAGTAAAGAAAGCATTAATGCTCTTTGAGGCAGAAAGGGTTAAGAGCTGTGGGTTCTGGAGGCAGACTGCCAGGGTTCAAAGCTGCCAGACGGCCAGATGCTGGTGGTGGCACTTATCTTCCCTGCGCCCATCTGCAGAATGAAGATAACAGCAGTTCCCACCTCACTGGGCTGTTATTAGAATTAGGAGTTAAGATATGGAAAGCAGCCCTGGCTGGTTGAGTGAGGCCCCAGGTCAGGTTCTACAACCTCTGGGTCCCCGTGGCCCTCCCTGGGAGGTGAGGGGCAGGAGGCAGAGACCACTTACCACTGGCTGTTCCCTCCTGCTTTGCCAAGGAGTCATCAGGGTTGGGCTCTGCCTGCTTCTGAACCACTGGCTTTGGCTCGTCGGGCTCGTCGTCCTCGGGGGTGACCAGCTTCATCAGGCTCTGGTTGCACACGTTGGCCACCTCCTTGATGCCTGAGTCCACTGATGTAAGGAGCAGCCCGATCCAGGCTATGTTAGTGGGCAGACAGCCAGGCTGAACTGAGTCCCTGTTCTCCCTGCCACGCTGGGGTCCCCGCAAGATGCTCCTATGTCTCCTCACAGGGGCCCTTCCTGGTGGACCTCTCATCAACAGGATTTCTTCCACCCAACGTGGGGCAGTGTGAGCTCAGAGACTTGGCGCCTTGGGACCTGGGAGAGCCTCTCCAGATCTGTAAGTAACCAGGTGAGGTTTGGGGATGGCGGCATTAGCGCCATGTCCCTGGTGCTGCCCTGGTTCTCCCTGTCCATGTTCAGCTCCACCTCTTGCTGCTTCGATGCCTGGGGAAATGTGGAGGTATGATGGATCCTAAGGGAGCCCCCATCCCCCACTCCAGGGTCCTGCAACTTTATGGCCCCCTTTGGGGCTGCTCTTGTTTCCTCTCTCCAGAGTGAAGGATACTCTTCTTGCGGTCATCATAGGCCAGGCAGGGCAAGACAGCGGTCAGGATCCCAGAAGAGTAGGGCAGCATCACCCGGCCGGCCAGCTGGATGAACTCCCGCATCCAGCACATGGCTGTCAGCTGGATCAGGTCGTCTGGAAGGGGAATGGGCGGGTTCCAGGGGGTCAGCATGAGCAGCCAGAGTGCTCCTCCCACCGACCATGCCCACAGATGGGACTGGAGAACTGGAGGGCACCTGAGGGCTGGCACAGCTTCTAGCCTCACCAATACTCTCGCCCTTGCTTTTTCCTTCCAAAGGAACATACAGGTACCAGGGTGACACAGAATTACAATCCTGCGGCAGATTGTAAGAGTAGCCACAATTCTCTATCCCTCCTGTGTCCACTCCCCCGTAATGGGGCTCTGCGGCTTCTCTCATCAAGAGCTGGAGTTTACTTCCCCCCTCCTGGTATCTGGGCTGGCCCTGCTATTTTGTCCAAGAGAAGGTGGTAGAAATGATGGTGTGCCTGGTTCAAGCCTAGGCCTTAGAGGCCTTGCTCACGTCTATCATGTCTCTCGGAATCCACTGATGCCACATGAATGCACCTGGGCTAGCCCACTGGATGATGAGACACCTGGAACGACTGTTCCTGTTGCCACAGGTGACAGCTGGCAACAGCCAGACATGAGTGACACCACTGACCATGAGTGACACCTCAGCCGACCCTCCAGTTGACTGTAGGCACATGACTGAGCCCAGCCGAGCCTGGCCTAGGGGAGCAGGGCCACCCAGCTGACCCGAAGACTCAGGACAATAGCAAGGGACTGCTATGTGAAGTAACTGCATTTTGTGGTGGTTTGATACTCAGTAGAAGCAAAGAGATACACGACCCCAATCTCCAAGCATTTCAATTCACAGTGCTAATGCCAAGCCTGCCAGCAAGAAGGCCTCCAGATCTGATTCCCCTCTAGGGCCAGACCAAGTGAAAGGGCCTCCATGTTGACAGAATCAGAATCTCTCCCACAAGGACCCACCGCTCCAGGACCCACCGTCACACTGGTTCACACTCCCACGAGGACTCTCTCTGAGATGGGGAGACAGAAAGGTGCTTCTGAGGAGGTGGTGGTGGCCTTGGGGCCTTTACACACTCACCCGTGGTCTGGCAGTGGATCACCAGGATGTTGGCCATCTCAGCAAACTTAACACTGGAGGGGTTCTTTTTAATTTCCTTCAAGAATTCTCCAAGGACCACCTCACACCTACCAATGAGCAAAGGAGAAAGGAAATAGCTCATGCAGCCAGAGCCAGAGGAGCCGCCACCAGTGCCATTTCTGCTGTGCTCTGTGGGATACGCTTGTCAGATGGACCTTTTTCAGAGGCTGGGGGTGGATGATCTCCTAGCTCCTCAAAGCAGGAAGCACACGAGCCAGGAAGAGGACGGTGAATTTCGTGTTCTCCTGCTGCCGCCTGTCGGTTGGGTGTGGGGTACGCGTTCTCGCCGAGGGGCCCCTGCAGCTGCCTGCCCCTCCCCTCCTCCACTCACATTTTCCGAATCTCTTTGCCGTTGTCGCCCAGGATCTGGAAGAGTCCATCCAGGATCTCCGGCAAATAATCCAGCAGGTTAATGTCTGGCACGGACTCCAGAACCAGGATCTGCCCCAGGGGAGGAAACCATCAGGGAAAGTCACCAGCCAGAGAACCCGCATCTCCTCGCCCATCCTCCGGACTGGCCAGTGAGAAGGGGCCCTGCTGAGGCATCTTTTCATGGCACTGCGGGTGTCCCATGGGGGAGGGGGTGCTAGTAGCTGTTGTTTCTGTTCAATGGGCAGGGGACGGCAATTTAACCCCAAGGCAGTTCAGATGCCCGGGGGCGGGGCAGAAGGTGCAGGAGGAAACCCATGGGAAAGGTGGGCAAGGCTAGAAGAGGTGTGACAGCTGGAGGAGCACAGCTGGCTTCAAAGGTAAATCTGGGTGTTTCGAGAAACAAGGAAGGAACCACATCCTCTTCAGAGGCAAACGTGATAGGCTTTGGGGGCAGAGATGAATAAACGTGTTTTCGGATTATCTGGTGTCATCGGCTCCTAGAGGGATAACAATCAGGCATCCCCACAGCCACAGGAAGTGCCCAGGTGAGCCAGAGAGCAGACCTCACTCAACTAGAGGCTCGTTATGGCTGGAGAAGGAGTGTCGCGGGGCCGGACCTTACCCAGGAGATGATGAACTGCCGGGCGTACTGGTTGTTGGAATAAATCCTCTCCCGCAACAAGGGGATGAAGCCCACCAGGTCGAACTTGTTGCTCTCCGTCACGATGTCCTGTGGGTCAAAGGCATGAGAGCTGCCTGCTGGGGGCGGGGCTGGCTGAATCCCTGGCCCGGGCTGGCTCCAGGGGTCAGGCGGACATAGAGGAAGATGACGGAGCCTGAGTCAGGCAGGAGAGGCCCCCGGAGCACCCCTCCTCACACAGGCTGAAGGACCAGCAAAAAGGATGCACTGAAAGCAGGAATCAAGGTCGAGAGAACTAATCAAAAGGCAAAACCCTGCATCTCTGTGGTCCGGATCGAATGCCCTGGTGAGCTGAGCATAAGCTGCCCCTGTCACTCGGGGCAGGGTGGGGCCAGCATGAGGGGACATTGGGGTGACAGAATGGTTCTGTATTTTGATCCTGCTATTGACATAACTCTATACTCTCATCAAAGAGCTGTATACTATTCCATTAACTGTATGTAAATGAAAAAAATTTTTTTTAAATTACAAAGAGCATCCCAATGATAGAATTTATAAGCTGTACAGACAGATGGAAGAAACAGATGCTAAAAATAAGAGTGGGGACCAAGTACAAGTACCTTTAAGAGGCGGTCTAGGAGCTCAGAGCCGCTCTTCACATTGGGGTCTGGGTCAGCAGCCAACTATGAGAGCAGAGGTGGAGAGAGGGTCACTGTCAATATATAAGACAAGGAATCCACTGAAGTCCCACAGCAAAGGCCTTGGGACAGCCTGAACATCGCATGGGCACCTCTTTCAGTGCACAGATGGAAGACAGGCAGGGGAGGCAAGGGGGTAAAGCGGAACTTGGCAATGCCGCCGAGATGTGGCAGACCCCCGTTCTGCTCAGGGACCGCCGGGACCTGCTACCACCAGTCAGGTGGTTGCTTCCCGTTGGCCTTCCTCAGGGCTTTCCAATCTTACAATGCTGGGTCCTCTGTCCACTCCTGGAGGAGGGGACGGATCAGCTGTGAGGCTGATCCTTTAGAAACGACTTCAGGGAGGAGAACTCCATGACGATGAGAGAGGTGCTGATGAGCTATCAGGGAACCCAAAGCCTTTCTAAGCAGAGCTTTTTCTAGAGCTTATGGGCTACGCTCTCCTTGCAGGGGAAATACAGTCTGTACTATGGAATCACCACCTTCACCTTCTATAAGGGAGGTCAGTGCTCTCAAATGACTGTTTTTTTCCCCTCCAATTTGTGGTGGATTGATGCTTTTGTAAAATGCACTAAAAATAAATTAATAGAGGTGTGGGGGAAAAACAAACATAAATATTTACAAGCCCATCTAAAAAATATATCATTAGATTGAACAGACAACAAGCACCCCTGGTAGCATGTGCTTATCTGCTCCCCTTGCATCTGGGAAAAGGGAGGCCAGCGCTCAAGGCCCCGAAAGGTCAAGTCAGGTGTGTCGGGCGAGCTCAGCCCAGTCGAGTGAGGAGCGGTCACCTTGCTCAGCCCGTCAAAGAGCACGTTGAAGTGGGGCAGCACAGCGCCTCGGGCCACCTTGACGATGTTGTAGAGGGCCTCACACGCGTAGTAGCGCAGTCTGCTGTCAGCGTCATTGAAGCACGTCAGCACCGGCTCGATCAACTCCTTCAGGTAGAGCCCCGAGTCCTGCGATGGGGCAGGAGCAGAGGCAGCTCAGAATGGGTCAGACCTCGGGGACCCAGCCCTCGGCTCCCTTGGAGACGCTCAGGCCCTCGAGTGAGGGCTGGGCTAAAAGACCCTTTGCAAGTCAGCCTCCTGGGATAGGGGCCACGCCCAGGACCCAGGGTGCAAGGCCACAGAGCCAGCCTTGAGGTCTGAGATGTGGAGAGAATGGCAATAAAGAAATCACAAGTCTGCAACACGCTGCTGGGGCTCGGGGGTCAGGGTCGAGGCCCTGGCTGGTGTGTACGTCCCTCCAGGAGAAAAGCTCACCTTGCCCAGCGCGATGGAGCAGGCGGCCAGGCCGATGAGGCCCCCTTTCCGGCTGTGCGGGTGCTGGGACAGGGCAAACTCCTGAGACAGTGTCTGGATCACATGCTTGATCTGCACGGTGTTGTTCTGGGCCACGAACTCCCGGACCAGCCTGGAGAGGGAGCAGAGAGGGGCTGCGGGACCAGCGGGATCAGGCGGCTCCTGCGGCTGCCGGCCTGGGGCCCGGGGCTGGGGTGAGGGAGGGAGATGACCGGTTTAGAAAGAGGAACTGGGAGTCAGGCATCTCGGGGCAGGGCTTTCCCAGTTCTGCTGCTGACTGGGAGGCGTTGGCTGGGTCACGGTCCTTTCCCTTTTCTGGGTCTCCGTTTCCCTTTGTCTACCACGGAATGAAGAACAGTGAGCAATCTCACTTCTGGGAATCTGAGAGAATGCACATGAACGTTGTGCTGGGGCCCCAAAACTGCAATGATCCACCGTCTTCATTCAACACTTGCTCAGCCCTCCATTCATGCACCCAAGCAGTTCTCTGTGTCTGTGTCATCATTTCCAGGGACGGTGCTGAACTGGGCCCAGGTCCAACAGGCACGAGCCACACACAAACAAGCACACGTAGCAACACGGCACAAGCAACACCACAGAAACAAGAATGCCATGGGCATGGGAATTCCCTGGTGGTTCAGTGGTTAGGACAACGCGTTTTCACTGCCGAGGGCGCGGGTTCCATCCCTGGTTGGGGAACTTAGATCCTGCAAGCTGTGTGGCGCGGCCAGAGGCAAAAAAAAAAAAGAATGCCACGGCAAGTGTCCCTGGGCTGACAGGGAGGTGCCTTCTGAGTCAGATCTTAGTACCATTAACAGGCATTTTCCAGGTAAAGAAAGGAAGGCAGGGAACCTCAGGCACAGGGAAGAGCCTGGCTAAAGGCGGGGGCCCCGAAAAGACACGGTGTATTTAGGGAAGGGTGAGGAGTCCGGTGTGTGGAAGGGGTGGCTGGGGACAGTTAAAGGAAAAGACGAGCCGGTGAAAGGTTTCCAGCAATGGGGTGACATATTTATGTCTATGTTTTGACCAGAGAGGCTGCCCTGGGTGGGGGTGGGCTGGTTTGACAGAAGGAGACTGAAATATCTCCAAGGGAGAACACCGCAGCTACCAGGGTCAGGAAGGGGGGCCTGAAATATGGCTGAGGCAGTGGGAAGCAGCAGGGAGAGGGGAGAGGGCAGGAAGGGTAGAGATGCCTGCAAGGTGCCCACCCGGGGGGTGATGCTAGCAGGGAGAGGGGGTCTGAGGGAGGCCCCGCCTGAGTGGAGGCGAGCAGAGGGAGGCCCAGCTCCGTCAGGCACCAGGGTCTCCTTCCAGAGCCCAGTGGACGTGAAGACACTCTGCCCTTCGGAGGCTCACAGCGTCTCTGCGGTGAGAAGCCTCATGTGGGCAAATGGTGGCATGAGGGGCCCAGATAACCACTGGGGAGCTGCGGCCTGGGGGTCAGGGACATCTTCCCAGGAGTGGGAACTGAGCTGGACCTCGGAGGAGGCAGGGACCCTGAGAGAAGGAAACAGGTGTTCCGGGCAGGAGGAAATGTGTAAGCAAAGGCAAGGAGAGAAAAATAGCCAAATTTGCCTGGGGTCCAGAGAACAGCAGGAAATCAACTGGGATGAGCTGGCCTGGCAGCTCAGATTCAGGAGAAGGGATCTCACATCATGGGTAACAGGGAAGCTGTTTGCGGGTTTTGAAGAGATGGTGAAAGGGTGTTTTAAGAAGCCATGAGATGGATGGGAACGGGGAGACTGTCCCATCATCAAGTGAGAGGGACTAGGACCAGTGTAGCAGCTGAAGGTGTGACGAGGGAGGCCTAGAGGTCAAAGACTTTTCAAAGTAGCTGCCTGGACTCATTGCCTAATTGCTCTGTGCCCATCACAGCAGGTACACTGCTCACCTATGGCATAAATGGGGGTCTCAAGCTGGCTCAAAGAATTTTAAGGACAGTCAAGTCCAAAAGGTATTAATTAGTTTGTGTGGTTCCAGCTCGGTGTCAGGAACCTGCTAGTAATTAGCGTTGTTTAAATAAATGTGCTGTCCTGTGAGGCTGTGACCACTCCTGTAAAGAGGCTGTTCAATGGGGATTACAGGGCTTGATAAAGATTCGATCCCGCAAGTTGTAGGGGGCATCTATCCTGTGCCTGGGACTGTGGCCACAGGTGAATCAAACAGGCCTGGCTCCTGAGCTGGTGGATGTGGGGGCAGAGACAGGGATTCCAGGAAGGGGCTGCGCAGATGGCCTGTGAGGGGCCTCTGGCTTTGATCTTTATAGGGTGTGATTCCACCAAGCCCACCCCAGGGGGCTGAGGGCTGTGGATGAACCAAGGGCCTCGGGAGGAAGCCAGTTCCATAGGTGCCCCCTCCCTAAGCAGTGTAACGAGGCGCAGCAAGGACGGCTCTACATAAACTCGCTGTATTCTCAAACAGGACAGACCAGCCAGATGAGGCCCAGTGGTGTGTCAGAGCTCTCTGACTATTATGACAGACACAGCCTCTTGAGAAAAGCCCTGCAGGTGCGCCAGAGAACAGCTAGAGCATTGGTGGTTCAGTGGTAGAATTCTCGCCTGCCACGCGGGAGGCCCGGGTTCGATTCCCGGCCAATGCAGTGCTGCTTTTTGGCCTCTTCCTGGCAGGCTCCCCCAGAGATCCTGCCGCAGGACCCAGCTCCTCAGCCACGCTCGGCCTGCAGCAGCCAAGGGGCTGCGAATCTCTGAGCACACTTCCCTGCTTCGTGAGCATGACCAGCAGCTGGGTTCTCCACAGAGGCACCACTGGCTGTGGGGCCCTTCACGCTGTAAGGGGACTCCTGCTGCACTCCTCAGCCTTGGCCAGTCTCCAGCAGGAAGCTGTGCTGAAGCCTGTGAGCTGTAAAACAGCTCAACACACCACGTGAACGCGGGACGGGAGGACCCACACTTCAGAGAGGAGGAAGTCCCCAGAGTCTCAGTGGGCTTTTTGCTACTGAGAAGGAACGACTTGAGCTCTACTTTCTGTCCTGACGTCTGAAGGCAAATCAACTTCACACACACACACACACACACACACACACACACACACACACACACACACACACACAACCTCCTGCCTTCTCTCCTGCTCTGGAGCCTAAGCTTCTGCCCTTGCAGCTATGCTGATGTGGCCTTCTATTCTGTGAATCACCGTAGACAAGGGGACGGGGGACTGGGGTTAAAGGGGGGTGCTCACACAGCTGCTCACAGCTGGAGCACTGGTGGTTCAGTGGTAGAATTCTCGCCTGCCACGCGGGAGGCCCGGGTTCGATTCCCGGCCAATGCAGCAGCAGCAGCAGCAGCAGCAGCAGCAGCAGCAAACTTTTTTTTTTATCATCCTAAGAGACTGGGTTTGACATTTCACACTGCCCACAGCATTGGGGATACAGTCTGAAAAACCTAGAATGGCTTTTTTCTAGCTTGAGTTTTCCACGCCTGTTTCCTAAATTCCACAGAGATCTAGATCTTGTGTCCCCTTGTTCTTGCGGAGTCCAGGATGTGGGGATCACCGAAGCCGCTGCAAGCAGCTGTGCCTCCCCTCCTGCCCAGACAGGCTGCCCGGGGACTCTGACCGCGCTGCCCCTGGGGAAGCCAGGCCGTGTGTGTTTCTGCTCCGTCCGCCTTAGAGCAGCCCTGAGAGTAGGAGTAACAACATTCATGAGGCTCCAGCAGGGCAGCAAAGGAGACCCAGCCCTGCCAGCAGCACAGCCCAGCCTGGAACCACCTCCTCGTCTGTCTCCTTGTTTCAGGTCACAAACGGTCCCTGAGCCACCGGAAAGGGCCCTCCTCCCCACTTGAGAGACGGCAAAGGGGATGCATTCCCTGCCCCTGAGGGGCTCTCTGCCAGAATCCCGTGGAGGGGAAACAAGAGAGGTCTCAAGGACTTTTGTGCAAAACAGAGAAAAAAAATCTGGTGAGGACAGTGCAAGGTGAGGAGGGGGCAGGCGAGAAAGAGCACACCCGGCAGCTTTCGTGGGGAGGGAGTTGGGTGTGGCTTCATGAGGGTCAGGTTTTGAAAGGGGTTCCGAAGGATCAGTAGGTGTTCATTCAGGGTGAGGAGGCCCAGACAGAGGGAACAGCATGAACAAAGGCTCAGAGGAAGGAGAGAGGCACTTGGTTTGGTAGCACAAAGGACACAGGTGGAGGAGACGTGGGTGACAGGGCCAGAGAGGCTGCGCCCACTCACGTGCTTGGCAAAGGAAGCGGCCTTTGCTTCTGGTGGCCGTGAGCAGCCACGGAAGGTACGAGTGATCTGCAGCGGTGGGTGGTAGGGATTTGAACAGCGTTTAGGGAACTCTGAAGACTGCAAAGGCTGACAGAGACCAAATGGTGGGAGAGCATGAGGAATGGGGCACTAACGTCAGGTGACAGCGGGCAAGTGTAACAGGGTCTCCTGAAGGGGGAGGAGATAGGCAAGGGGAATATCTATGTTCAGCACCCCCCGACATTCCCGTTCGCTCTACACCAGCTGCAAGGCCCCCCAACCCCGAATCTTACCAGGACGCAACTCAGGGCACCCCAGGCCATTACAAATACAATGGCCCATTCAGTTCCCGAGGGCCTGGAACCCCAAGTCTCCATCTGCACTTGGAGGAAGAATATTATCAGTGTCCAGGAGAGCGAGACAATGACAAACAGTGGTTCCCTGTGGAGGGGAAACCCTGAGAACAAGTTCTCACCAAAACCATCCGTTCTTAGAGCACTGGGCCTGGCCCTGTGGGTCACCCCTGGGGCCACAGCAGGAAGACCTGTCCCACGAACCGAGCCCACGCTCTCTACCTGACAGTCAGGGTGATCAAGGCAGGGCCGGCTGACCTCTCCAGTCTCACTGCTCAGCCGCCCGGCACAACCTTCCTCTCCAGTAAGGGCTTCTTACTGGGCCCTGCTATGCTACTCCTTGGACACCTCCTGTCCATTCCACTCTGTGGGGAAGCTCCCGCTCCCTTCCACATCCTAGCCAGCCTTCAAAGTCCAGTTCAAATCCAACCCCCTGCTTTTCCTGACCTTCCCAGGAAGGACCACTCCTCCTCTGGACGCTGAAGGACTCGGCGACCCCGCAGTCTGTGCCAGCACTGCACCATCGAATGCCACGGGTTCTTTCTCACGTGTTTCACGTTTCTAGCTCCACAGCTCCTTGCCAGCGTCCCTGAGGACAGACTGGTGCCATGATCCTCTGCCTCTTGAGCGCCAGCCCTCTCCCCGCATCTAGAGCTCCCCACACAGTAAGTGAGGAATCAGCAAGCATCTGCCCAGGGACCCATCTGTGCAGGTGGGCGGGCCCGCAGGGCAAGCTGTAGGGAAACACGGGCAAAGCCCCACGCTGCCGTACTGGTGACAAGGGGTGGCCTGCTCATCTACACCTAACCTGTTGGGTAAATCAGAACTGTACTGGGACGGGCCTAACCCCTAGTTTACAATCCAAGTTAGGAGGGGCAAAGCGCACCATCACCAGGATCTCAAAACGCACACTGAGAAGGACCAGGTCCCCAGGGCCATGGCTGCGGACAGATGCCGATGCCAGGATGTGACTTGACATGCGTTTGCCTCGGGGTGAACCAACCCCTTGGGGGTGCCCCAAATAGCCCCCGTCATCAGGACCTGGTCTCTCCACAGGGCACAGGCAGAGAGAAAAAGCAACTACAAAGGGAAGCAGAGGAAGTGAAGTTTGAAATCCGGGCGCCCCCAGTTCCAGGCTAGTGTCTCTTCAAAAGAACACCCCGTTTCCTCTTTCATCTCCACATTTTGAGCCACAGCTGGGGGATCTCAACTAGTTCTGAAGTTAATATTTGGCCCACAAACTTATGATCACAAATACCAGTGACCTTTACTGACATTAGGGTCACATGCATCGCTGTTCTATGTCCCAGAGAAGAGATCTCTGCTTCGTTCCTCTAAGAACTCTGGCTGACGAAGTATCCTCTAGAGATTGCTCAGAGCCTCCATTCTCAACTAGTCAGAGGTATCGCAGAGTGGCAGGAACACCCATTCCCCAGGAGGCACAATGCCCATTGCTGGCCAACTCCAAGCTCTCGACACTGCTCTCAGCTTCACAAAGTGCCACACTCACTACCTTGTCCCTGATTGAGAAGAAGCCACAGACAGGCCAGGATGTGTCTTTCACCCAAGGAGAACCTGGGACCTCGTCTCAGCAACAAAACCACAGCCCCGCACTGGGCCCCTCGGCCTCTGTAACGCAGCTCGGGGACCACCACAGGCTGCACGAGGACTGGGGAGCTGACCACTTGCCAAGAACACACTCTAAGTATCCCAGGGGTTGGTTATTCCTCACAGCAACCTCCTTCTGTAGTTATTATCATCTCACCATTTAGATTTGAAACAGAGCCTCAGGGAAACCAAGTCCCTTTCTTGAGGTCACAGAGGATCTGAACCTTGGCACCTACAAAGCCCAGGCCCCCTCAACTGTACACCAGTTCCTCCCGCCCATCTTCTTAAAGCACGTCAGCTGCAAAGTGCACACACCCAATTACAGAGGGTACTTCCCTCGTGCAGAACTCAGGCCCCAACTGAAGTGCAGCTTTCTCCATGCATTTTCCCCACTGTCTAGTGTTAGACATCTCTGAAGCATTCCTCCGCCACACACGGGTGTACAGATGAGGTACATACTTGAGATGTTGAAATGAAGGTCTAGGGCTGGTTTTCTACCATTAAGGCAGGAAAGAAGTAACCACTTGCTGAGCACTTACTACATGCTAGGTAATGTGGTGGATGCTTTACACGCGTTCTCTCATTTAAACCTTAAAATAAGCCACGGAGCTAGGTACTATAATACCCATTTTACAGATGGGGGGAACTGAGGCTCAGAGATGTTACGAAACATATAAGGTCACACAACTTATGGATGGTAGGTGCAGAAATCAAACCCAGATTTTTCTGACACCAGGTCTGAAATCTAACATGTTACCTTACCCCCTCTTCAAACATCAAAGCTCCCACCTGTTGGATGCCTACTGGGTGCCAGGCACTTTACATGCATTATTTCATTTAGCCCTATCTCATTTCATTTGTTGATGTCCAAATGGCCCGGCCAGGAGGTGGCAGAGGTTTCAGCCATTGCACGCACATTCCTATGTCTTCAGAGGAGACAGTCTTTGCTGTGGCTTTGTACTATTTCTAGAGAATTAAAAAAAATAATGCACATAATGTGTTTTGCACTGCATATGCTCATGTAACAGTATTAGTGCAAAATCAGAATCAAACTGTGATGTTATACACACCAAACAAGATCACACTCATTCATTAACTGCTGACTGAGAACCTGCTTTGCTCCTTGCTCCAAGAAGGACAGAAAGATAATCCAGAGTTGTGTTTATTCCTGTGCTGTAAAAATTTCAGCCTGGACTTCGGGCTGCCATTTTTTTCCTGACAAGTCCAATGAACCATCCCAGTTCTCTATGTAACACGCTGTAATCAGGCAACATATTCAGGCAGCGATTTCCCAAAGAGAATCTGGCAGGTAAACGTCTCCTCCATCTGCTTTGCTGAGCATTTAAGTAACCTGGTTTCCACTTGCTCACTACTCTCCAATAACTGAACAGGAAAAGCGGAACATCTGCCTCTGAGGAAAGGCCCAAGAGCTTCTGAAAAGGCCCAAGAGTTAGTTAAGTAGCAAAATATACTGAGCATCCACTGGGTATAATCAGTGGAAAAACTGTAAAGGAGACAGCAAGAGGCATGTTTGGATCTCAGGTGACAATAGACCACTGAATAAGTGCTTCCCTCACACTGTAACACAACCTACAGGCACTCTTATTTTTTAAAATTGAGATATTATTCACATGCCATAAATTCACTCTTTAAACGTGTACAATTAATTCAGTGAATTTTAGTATATTCACAAAGCTGTGCAAGTGTCACCACAATCAATTTTACACTTTTTTTAGTCATCCCCAGAAGAAAACCTGTACTCATTAGTAGTCACTCCCCATTTCCCCCAAGCCCCCTCCCCCAAGCCCTAGGCAACCACTGATCTACACTGTCTCTGTGGATTTGCCTATGAATCCACACAAATGAAATGATACAATACCTGGCCTTTTGTGACTGGCTTCTTTCACTTAGCATAATGTTTTCTATGTGCAATTTTTTTCTGAAGATGAGTTAACTGAGGCACACAGACGTTAAACCCAAGGTCACAAACTCAAATGCTTACAGGAGCCAAGAAGGAGACACAGGTGAGAAGGCCAAGGGAGTTAAGACAGGCTGTAGTGAACTTGCCAACACAGGAAGCAAACTGGGGAGCCCATGTCCTGGCTGGGGGAAGAGCGTGGGCCCCTGGGTCCCCTACTGCTACATGGGAATGTGGGCCGCACAGAGCCACATCTTCCCATTCTTTAATAGAAGCCAGAAACCTGAACTTCACTGTGAAATTTCTTGATTTAAAATACCCTGCAATCCAGGCCAAACCAAACAGGTCTGCCGGCAGGACACGGCCCCTGGCTGCCAGTCTGTGACCCCTGGATGAAGCAATCTGCTGGGTGGAATTCTGACCCACACTCCAAAATCTGCCTGAAGTCACTTGGTAATAAACAGTGTCTCCCTAAAGAGGTGGTAGGCTCCAAAGAGCTAGGTCAAACTCATAAGTTCAACCCTGATCTGATCACAGAGCCCCAGGGATCCCTGCTCCCCATGCCACCCTCCCCACCCTGCCTTCCCCAGCAGGCAGGGACTCATCCCTCAGGAGCTCTGATCCTGGAGCCCCTCCTTCGGCTTCAGTGTTCTCAGGGCGCAGGGCCTGGGCACCTCCATTTGCTGGCTTTGGGAACTCAAAGTTCAGGAACACCAGAGACTTGCCAGTGAGCCCGTCCCTGGTCACCACGAAGGGCATCATCTCTCCCAGCCTGCAGTGAGGGCCCTGGCACCGCAGTGAGGGAGCACCCACCGCACTTATCAGAGCGCCTGCTGGCGTCTCTCCCCCACGCTAGACTCTCCCGGAGAGCAGGGCCTGGGGTGTCACCAACCCCGTCCTCGGGACTCATCAGGGACTATAACCCCTGACACCCAGGCCCGCAAAGCCCGCCGCAGCCATTCTAGAATCTTAGCCTCGGGGCCTTATCCCTGAGAAGCTGTGCGGGCGTGCTGGAGCCAGGCTGTGGGGTGAAGGCTCTCCAGGACTGTGCACAGCAGGCTCACACAGTCAGCCGTCAGATCCTGGTCACCTAACACAGCCCGGTCTTGAGAGCCTAGAGTCTGGGGTCCTTCAGTCGAGTCAAGCATCCGCCTCTGCATTTTTAGTGTCTGAGAGCCCTGTCATCAAGATAAAACACCCTCTTCTTATTAGGAATTTTAATCCCTCACTCCAGCACCCCATGCAGTACTGGTTCTGCCACCCGAGCAGATAGATGGGTTCCAGAAAACAGAAAGTGGCAGTTAAAACTACCATGGGGGTGTTCAAGTATGACATTTTATTAAGTATATGTCTCCCTTTTGGAAGGGAAAACCATTCATTGTAATGGGGAAGCCTTTTGAGACAGATGAACCTGGGTTTTTAATCCAGGTTCTAGCTGTGAAACCTTGGGATGATGACTTACCCTCAAGGAGCCTCTGTTTCCTCATCTGTGAAATGGGGTAACACTACCTAGCTCATAGGGCAGCTGCGCAAAATAATGAGATGAGGGATGTACAAGGGCCAAATCCTCCTCCCCCCAAATAAGGCAGACAGCGTTTTACACGTGATCACTTTTTAAAATGATCAACGTTATGGACTGAATTGTGT
Organism: Balaenoptera ricei; assembly: GCF_028023285.1. NCBI lineage: Eukaryota > Metazoa > Chordata > Mammalia > Artiodactyla > Balaenopteridae > Balaenoptera > Balaenoptera ricei. The sequence goes on along the minus strand of NC_082657.1, from coordinate 50,316,728 downwards.
CCCCCCACCCCCGCCCCCGGTTCATGCGACCCTAGTGGGAGTATTTGGAGATAGAGCCTATAAGGGAAGTAATTAAGGTTAAATGAGGTCATAAAGGTGTGGCCCTGATCCAATAGGATCAGTGTCTTTATAAACAGAGACACTACGAAGCTCCCAGGTGAAGCACAAATAAGTCCCTCTGTCCCTGAGCAAGTTGTGAAACACATACTCTGAGGAAGGACAAACAGGACACTGGTCGGGGAACTAAGATCCTGCAAGCCACAAGGTGCAGCCAAAAAAAAAAAAAAAAAAGAAAGTGGTGCTTGATGAGAGAAGCAGCTAGGTGGTTCTGGACATACTGGATGTCAGAGCTGAATGGGAGGGTCCTTTTTAGTAAAATCCAAACCCTTTAGCTGAGGAGGAAACTAAAACCCAAAGCAGTTAAGGCAGTGTTTCTCAACCGGGGTGACTGTCTGTTCCCTAAGGGACATTAGGCAGTGTCTGGAGACATTTTTGGTTGTACAAGTGACAGAAAGCTACTGGTGTCTAGTGGGTAAAGATCAGGGATGCTGCTAAAAACCCTATAATGCACAGGACAGTCCACCACAACCAAGAATTATCTGTCCAAAAATATCAGTAGTGCTGAGGTTAAGAAACCCTGGGTTAAGGAATTTGCTGGAGGTCAAAGAATGAGTGTCACACAACAGACTAGATTAGAGCTGTACAAAGCGTTCTGCAGTGATGGAAATGTTCTAAAATCTGCACTGTCCATTATGGCAGCTGACAGCCACATGTGGCTGTTGAACATGTCAGATATGGGCAGTGTGACTGAGGAACTGGATAAAATTTTTATTTTATCTTTAATAATTTAAACGTAAATAGCCACCCATGGCCAGTGGCTACCCTATTAGACAGGGCAAAACTACAATCTATATTTCCTGACGCCCAGACTGGCATTCTTTCACAGCCTGCCTCTTTCTATTCTTTTGAAATTACCCACCCACCAGACTTTATCACAACGATTTGGCTGGAAAAAAAAATACAAATGTAAAATAACAGCAGAAAAACCTTAATGTTTGCAGTTAAACACCTTGTTTTGTAATTAAAAAAAAAAAAAAAAGCAAAATGTCAGATCATGGTTACAAATACAGTGGTACCCCGTTATCCAGTTTCAGTTACCAATGGTCAACAGCAGGTCAGAAAATATTCAATGGAAAATTCCAGAAATAAACAATTTCTAAGTTTTAAACTGTATGCAGTTCAGAGTGGTGAGATGAAATCCTGTGCTATCCCACCAGGGCATTAGTCATCCCTTCCTCCAGCATATCTATGCTGTATATGATACCCACACACTTAGTAGCTTCTGGGTTATCAGATCGGCTGTCGGTATCGCAGTGCTTATGTTCAAATAGCCCTTATTTTACTTAATAATGGCCCTAAAGTGCAATGCTGGTGATGCCGGTCATTAGGATATTCTCTTACTGTGCTTAAACTTTACCATACAAACGTATGTATGGGAAAAAACATAGTATATATAGAGCTTCGTATCATCCAAGGTTTCAGGCATCCACTGCGTGTCTGGGGACATATCCCCCACAGATAAGAGGGTACTACTGTACGTGTAATAAGACTGCAAAAACAAGAACAAATAATTCCTTCTTTCACTTGCAGAGAAGCGTGATATGACAGAGATAAACAGCCCTCTGAGCCTTGAGGTTTTTGGCTGATTTCTCCACTTGGTCAACTTACTGTCCCTTTCACTTCTCAGAAGCTGGGTAGGAAATGAGGCAGGTCAACATCGTTAGCAAATTCTCATGCTTCCCACCTCCCTCCCATCAGAGGTCACTCTCTGATTTGCTCGTTTGCATGGAGACCACACTGAGGACGCACCATGTGCCAGGCACCATGTGCCAGGCACTGTGCAAAGCACCACGCATACATTTCGTCCCTTCGTTCTCACGGCAGCCCCTTTGGGGTACCAGGAGGTTAAATAATTTGGCCCATGTCACACAGTCAGAAGCAAAGCTGGGACTGCCAATCTCCTGCTCTTAAGCACGGCCCTAAGGGCCTGAAACCTGGAGTAGCAACACTGGCTGCAAAGGCGTGAGGAGCTGCCCGGAGGAGCGGGACCCCTGCAGAGCCAGGATTGAGTCCCGGCTCCGCTCTCCACGACCATCCCGGGTGCCCGCGGCTCTTACTTCTCGATCTCTAGTGCTGCCACCTTCCGCTTTTCGTAGAGCTTGTCATTGAGGGCGCGCACGATGTTGGGCGTGAGCGGCGCGAAATCCTTCTCGGGGTTCATGGTGGCAGCTCGGGGCGATCCCCGGAGCCCCGCGACTCCTCAGCCCGCGGCAGCCCGGGCCGCGCCGGGGCTAGGGGAGTCTGCGGCTCCGCGCTGCCTCCGGCGCCGGCTCATGGACCACGCCGCCCCGGGCCGCCTGTCTCGCTCCGCCGCCGCGCGCCGCCTCGGAACCCGGGCCTGGACCCAATCTCCGTACACCTGCCCCTGGCCGCCAAACAGCTCACGAGACCCGCTCCCGGGCAGCACCTGCCGGGATCAAGGGGCAGCGGCCATGTTACTCAGATCAGGTGACTCTGCACCGACTTCCGCCTTCCGCCGCTAGAACCCGCCCCTCTCCAGCCACGCCCCCGCACGCATCCGCAGGTGGATTAGCCACGCCCCCACAAGGCTCCACCTTCTCCCATCACACTCCTGCTTGTAGACCCCCACGGTATGGGTTTGGTTTGAGGCCTGCTTAGTAGGCTTGAATACCATGCACTCCACTGCCTGCACGTGGTAGGCTTGGAACATGGTGGGCTTCTGTACACGTTCCTGAGAACGAAGGGGCTCTTGGAGCCTGACTCGGTTAGCATGATTTATTCTATATCTACTGAATCCACTGCTTAGTCACCAGCCAGTTTCTCAAATGCCAATGATTCCCAAATTAGAGTAACACCATCTTGATTTTTGCCATATCCTAGCCACTTGTACTATTATTTAAAAAATATTTTCTCTAATCAACGAACTTAAAAAAATTTAAAATTCCTACTTTAGCCTTGCTTATGCCCTATAATCATGGGTTTGAATAGTGATATATATATATTTCTAAAACACATAAATAAATTGCAATTAAAAACAGAATAATCTGTCTATTGTGACCCCAAAAGTGGGTTCACCTCTTGGTGGGTATTGAGCCAAAAGTCACAACCAAGCCGAAGTTAGGGAGAAGGAAGCATTTATTATTTCTTGCAACAAGTAAGTAGAACACCAGTGATCTCTGCCAAAGCAGTGTCTCCCCCAACAGCAAATTTGGGGAAGTTTTAAGCTAAAGGTCCATGGGTATTCATGAAGGGGCTTGAGCAGTGGAGAATTCAGCATAGAATTCGGGCCACAGTCGACAGAGTCCAAGCTTTAGTTGATTGAAGTCACGAGGGTCAACGTCATCATTCCATCCTCCTCCTAGGTGGGGGCCTTAGTTCTTGCAGTACTCAAAAACCGTATCAGATTGTTATGTACATCCCTTGAGGAGGAACTAGGACTCTGTTTTATAGTTGAACTGTTTTTCTTGACTGCTTTTCCTTTGTTCTTGCATTCCCTTACTTTCCTTAATATCAATGATTACTGAGACCTGTTCCAGGGCAGGCATTGTGGCCAGATTTAGGTCACAAAACAGCTTAGGCCGCTTCTATTATGTCAAGAAAGCCTTGCCTGTTACTCTTTCTTCAGGGACCCCCTACTCTACCTGCTTATACTACCACCTAAAATCTCAGGTACCAACAGTGGTTGTCACCCCACCATTTGGGACTCAGGATGTGTTATCATGCTCTGATACCTTGGAGGGCTGGGTTACAGACAGCAGAAGCCCCAAATGTGTTGCTTGCAGGTCTCCAGATGGATCCACTAGAAAGCAGCCCCTCCAAGTGCTTTGAAGTGTCACACTAAATCCTGGAACAGAAATTGAAGCTACGTGATAAAAATTTTAAAAGCACTTTATTGATTCAGTGTGGCTAAAGATACAGTAACAGAGAGATGCATCAGAGTTCCTTATCATAAGCTTCCGCATTGGACAGGGACTTAGGACAAGGCTATATCACAGTGGAACCCAATGAGGATTCATATTGTTAAAAAACAAAATTCAGCTGAGTAAATTTGAGGATCTAATTGGCTTTATTCAACAATTTATGACTCTGGCAGCATCCCATCTAGCAGACAGGAGCTTCAAAGAGCTTCAAAGACTTTTATAGGCAGAAAGGGGAGGGGGCTGGGAAGGAACTAGATGGGTTCAGGTATGTCACCATCCTTGGGAGAAGGGGGTTGTTTATCATGCAGATTACCTCACCAGAGCTGATCAGGTAATTCCAGATTAATTAGTTAAAAGTCACATTCCTGGGAGAAGCTGAAACTACAATTAGGTTAGCTATGAAGTCTTGATTTGCTGACGTGGGTTTAGCACAAGTGACTCAGTTTGGGCTTGTTGTTTCTTTTTTTTTTTTTTAACAATGTGAACATAACACTGGTGGTACTTTTTTCTGAGTGAAAAGCACTCACTTAAAGCTTATAACAGTTTTGAAAATGGAGTGTTATTTTCAATCCACAGATCAGAATCTATGGGACACAAGTGAGGAGCTATAGGTGGGTAGAATTCTGAGATGACCCCTAAGAGTCCCTCCCTTTTGGGTATATGCCCTGTGCAAACCCCTCCCTTCAATTGTGATTGAGTCTTGTAAATATGATGGACCGTCATTCTAACAAGTATTATGTTATATAGCAGAGATTTTGCAGATGTAATTGAGGTACCTAATCATCTGACTGTGAGTTACTAAACAGGGAGATTATTCTGAGTGGGTCTGACCTAATCATGTGTGGACTTAAAAGCCATTAGAAGAGATTTTAAGTGGGAGGGAGATTCTTCTGCTGACCTTGAGAAGTCAACAGTAACAACAGTGAACTGTTTATGACAGGTCATTTGGTAAGGACCTGAGAATGGTCTCCAGTTGCTAAAAATGGTCCCCTTTTGTCAGTTGCCAAGAAAATGGGACTTCAAATGGCTTCAAGGAAATGAATTTTGTCAACAAACTGAGAGAGTTTGGAAGGGACTCTTTCCCCAGTTGACTCTCCAGATGAGGATGCAGCTGGCTGGTTCATTAGCAGGGGGTTTTGAAGATGGAATTTTAAGAAAAGGGTTGGTAGGTATCTAAACACATATAGATCTAAGCTTTCATAAATGCTTCTCTGCCTTATGTCTAGAGGAAGAAATTCTTCTTGATAAGCTGGTAGGTTCTGCTGAAGTTTTCTTTTAGATTTTGGAGACAAGAATTTAACAACAACTTTGTGGTTTGTTACAAGATGTGTTTCAAAGCTGTAAGGTTTTTTTTTTCCTAAGAACTACTTGTCTGTAGAAAGCCTTATTTCTCCCCCATCATTTCAACAATGTTTACTTTCTTTCATAAATGAAACTTCTGTGACATCAGCATTGAATGAGATACACATTGAACAATGTTCGGCATCTGGTTTCAATTATTTTAGATTCAAGTGATGATCTAAGAAAGGAGGAGCCTCAGCTGAATTAGTTTGATTCTTCTAACGGTTTGGACTCAAAACACCTGCCCATTTTACCATCCGCCTTCAGATTTCGGGGAGATTAAAAACTTAAGGTAGAGAATCTTTGAGACTGTTACAGAAAATTAAAAAATTCAGGTCTTTGTTCGTTAACCGGTCAGATGGAATTTGGGGGTCAGAAAGAACTAGAATGGTAAATTTAATTGTAACTCAAGTTGCACCCAATATTTAAAGACTACTAAATGTGCACGATACAGTAAAAATTCACACGGTAAGAAATTACTAAATGTTTAGAAATCCAAATTTTCACCTTTTTCTGTTTTTAGTACCCGCTCCCCGGGTGACAAAGTGGACTCAGGTTTCCGTTACCCCTTACCCAACAAGGGGTGGTGGTACTACACGCTTACCTTGGGGAAACAGCTTGCACTTTATAACTGGACAGGAAAATCGTTTGGTGAGAGAGAAGGCTAAAGGAAACGGAGGCAGGTGGCGTGACCGTAGCACAGGCCCGCGGTTACTCTTGAGGAGACAGCCTCAGCCCCAAACCACCTGGACCACCTAACAAAACCGCCTTTCCCGCCGAGTCTCGCCCTCTGGCCATTAAGTCACCACAGCCCGCCCACCCGAAGCCGTCGTCGTGGTAACGCTGTTTGGTCCCACCCCATCCCTTCGCCCCGCCCACCGCCTTGTATATTTGTAGCCAGCCGGGATTCGATTGGTCCATCCGTCCTTCACTCTGGGAGAGGTTCCGGGCTGCGGGGCTCTGGAACTCGTATTTGAATTTGTGGCGCCGGGAGTTCGTGAGGTGAGGAATGGAGCTGGGCGTCTTGCTGGAGCCAACAAACTTGGTGGTGAGTGACCCTGAGGGGAGAAGGACGATAAGGGCGGCCGAGGTGCAGGGACGCTGAGTCAAACAAGCCGCCTCGAGATGGGGGGCTTCAGCCGGGCTGCTTCCCTCCCTGAGGCAGCCCCTCTGTTCGCTTCCTCGCAGCCTCTAGGTTCTTCTCTCACGTCGTTTTCCTCGCGTCTCAGAGACAAAGCGCCCGCCCCTCTTCTGTCGTCCCTGGAGGGAGGCTCCTCCTGACGCTCCCTTTTCGTCTTCTTTCCCGAACGGTGTCTCTCAGTTCCTTCCCTCCCCAGTAGCAACTCTCCGACCCTGTCGTGCTTACACCTTCCCCAAGCGTACTTGACTCCCCCCGACCTCTTTCGTAATTATATCCGGCTCTCCATCACCAGCACTGTCAGAAACTTTCTCCCTGCCCTTGACAGTGTGGAAAAGACTCCTGAGCAACTTGAAGCGCGGTATAAAGTGCTACAGAAAGGTAAGCTCTTGTCCCAGTTGTTGACTCTGAATGAGGATGGATTCATATCGAAAAAAGGATTATTTTGTTCTTGGTCGGACCCTGTTGAGACATACATTTCGTATTGGCGTTATGAATACTGTCTAGACCTTAAAACAGAACAAAGCCAATAGGTTTGTTGGAGTACAAACTTTGAGGCTTGATCCAAAACATAAAAACAACCACTGGTAGAAAAGACTTCTTTTCGTTAATTTCTGTGTTTATTATGATCTGACTCTCCCCCACCCAGCCCCCACGTACTGAATTTCAAATTGAGGTCAGAACCATTTAAGGAGTTTTACAGTGTAAATGGACATCTTTTCCTACATCCCCTGTGTTACTATGAAAATCTTCTTTCTTTCCAGTTTGATAATTCAACTTCATATTCTGGATGTCCAGCCTCTGGAAAACAGAGGTTCTTAACTTGGGGGGGGGGTGTGTGTGTGTCATAGTTGCCTTGAAGAATCAAGAAAACCTTGGAGTTTTTTATAGAATATGACACGTAGAAATTTTATACCAATTTCAGGGAGTTTTAAAGTCCACTTTGAAGTATGGATATCCGAAGGACCTCAGTCCAGTTCTAGAGGTTTATTTCTATTTTTTTTAAAAAGTAGAAGTAGTTAAAGAGCCAAAGCAGCTAAGTGTTTTACTTCTAAAAAATGGCCGTCATTTAATTTGAGTTGGTTTAAGACTTGTAGTTCTCAAGGAAGTGGGGATTGAGAAGGCTGAAGCAGTTGTATTAGTGTTGCCAAACCAAACTTGGATTTGCTCCACCGTGCACAGTGAAGCCAATCTACTGACACTGGGTTGTGGTGAAGGAAAGTGCAGCATTTATTGCAGGCACCAAACAAGCAGTCAAGGTAGGTAATGCTCAAAAGGCCCAAATTCGCTGATGGCTTTCAGGGAAAGGTTTTTAAAGACCGGATGAGAAGAGAGGGTTGCCAGGTGTATGATCAGCTCATGGACATTCTTCTAATTGGTTGTTGGTGAGGTAATTGGGAGTCGATATCGTTAAATCTTCTGGTTCCAGCTGGTCTGGGTCAGCATGCAGTTAACTTCTTCCACCTGGTGTGGGTTTCAGTAACTGCAAAAGAGCGGAAGGATATGGCTCAGAACATTATCTATAGCCCTTAAGGAGGAACTAAAGGTCCTTGACTTTGTTTTATGGCTGAACTATTATTTGATCTTGCTTGATTGTTTTCCTTTGTTTCTGTATTTTCTCACTTCTGATTAAATTTTGTTCTTTGGGACTTGGGGAAGGCCTAGGAGGCTAAAGCTTTTCTACAAACAAGAGGCAGGTGGAGGACATGGGGGAGGGGAGAATCTGTGCTGGGAAGGCCCCATAGGATCCTACTCAGATACATTAGTAGCATAGCTTCAAAAAGAGCACTGAGTTAAGAATTTTAGAGAAGATACTGAAATGCTTTCTAAAGTTATAGGAAGGTCATTCACAGATGAGGGTATGGGCACACAGGCATACAAGAAGACAGTTGATAAGATTTTGTATCTTTTTGAGTTAACATAAAAAGTAGGAAAATTCTTTTTTATTTCAGAGTTCAATTTGATATTCAATTAAAAAATTTTTTTATTGGAGTATAGTTGATTTAGTTTCAGGTGTACAGCAAAGTGAATCAGTTATACATATAAAATTCTTGATCAACAGGGAGTTAAAATAATTTATGTGGCTTAATTTTTTGGATGTTTTATATTAAAATATTTTTTATTGTGAAAAAATAACGTGTCCTGAATATAATTTATATTGTCAAGCATTATTTTTTTCACATTAGAACTTTAGTTCGCCTGAAACTTAGTTTGTGTATGATGTGATAAATAGCTTTTACTAAAACTTTTTCATTGTTCCGTTGCTGTTTGCAAAACCATGGCTCATGGGCCAAATCTGACTCACCATCTGTTTTTGTAAATAAAATTCTGTTGGAACACAGGCACATCCATTTGTTTACTTGTTGTCTGGCTGTTTTTGTGCTACAATGTCAGAGTTGAGTAGTTGTGACAGAGACTGACTATATGGGCTTCAAAGCTTAATATATTACTGTCTAGCCCTTAACAGAACTTTGCCAACCCCTGAAATATGACATCCTTTCCTCACCAATTGGATAATGTCATGTTCCCATATAGTTTCAATATATATGTGTTTGTTTTTGAGCTTTTCTAGTCTGTTGCATGTGTCTAGCTCTGCACATATAACAGTGTTTTAATTACTTTAGCGCTAAAATAGGGCAATGTCCAATAGGTTAACTGCTTCCCTTACTCCCTATACCAAGTTGTTCTTTGCCTTATTTATTCTTGGCCCTTGGATCCTTCATACTGTTTTTTATTTTATTTTAATTAATTTATTTTTGGTTGCATTGGGTCTTCGTTGCTGCACGTGGGCTTTCTCTAGTTGCAGTGAGTGGGGGCTACTCTTTGTTGTGGTGCACTGGTTTCTCATTGCGGTCGCTTCTCTTGTTGCAGAGCATGGGCTCTAGGCATGTGGGCTTCAGTAGTTGTGGCACATGGGCTCAGTAGTTGTGGCTCGGGAGCTCTAGAGAGCAGGCTCAGTAGTTGTGGCGCATGGGCTTAGTTGCTCCACGGCATGTGGGATCTTCCTGGAGCAGGGCTCGAACCTGTGTCCCCTGCATTGGCAGGCGGATTCTTAACCACTGCGCCACCAGGGAAGTCCCCTTCATACTAATTTTTATGATCAGTTTATTAAATACCATGAGAAATCTTTTTGGGGTTTCAATAGGAATTGCTTTGAATATACACGTTAATTTGGGAAGAGTTGTCATCTTTACAATATTCAGTCTTTCCATCCGTGAACATAGTGTATCCTGATTTTTTTCATGTGTTTTATTTTTTATTTTATTTTATTTTTGGCCGTGGGGCATGTGGGATCTTAGTTCAAACCCACGCCCCCTGCAGTGGAAGCGCAGCGTCTTAACCACTGGACCACCAGAGAAGTCCCTGTTTTCATATCTTTTAATGTGATATTAAGATTGTTTAGAGTGTTCATAAGGGAGATTGGTCTTGGTTTTGCTTTCTTGTGATTGTCTGGTTTTAGAATTAGGAGAATGTCTGACTTCTTTAAATGATTTGAGATGTGTTGTATTCTTCTCTATTTCTGGAAAGATTTTGTATAGGATTGGTATTTTTTTGTTAAATGTTTGATAGAAAACACCAATGCATCCATCCAGACCTGGCACTTTATTTGTGAGGAGGTTTTAATGAAATTTAAAAAATGAGAGTAAATTCTGTTTGCCTGTAACTTACCATTTCTGGCACTTTATTTCTTCTTGTAGATTCAAGTTTTCATCAGTTTTCTTCAGTATGAAAAACTTCCTTTCACATTGCTTATGGTATGGCTTGTTGGTAATGAATTCTGTTAGTGTTTTTTTTTTTTTTTTTTTTTTTTTTAATTAATTTTGGCTGTGTTGGGTCTTCGTTGCTGCATGCAGGCTTTCTCTAGTTGTGGTGAGGGGGGGCTACTCTTCGTTGTGGTGTGCGGGCTTCTCATTGCGGTGGCTTCTCTTGTTGCTGAGCACAGGCTCTAGAGCACGCAGGCTTCAGTAGATGCAGCACATGGGCTCAGTAGTTGTGGCTCGTGGGCTCTAGAGCACAGGCTCAGTAGTTGTGGTGCACCGGCTTAGTTGCTCCACGGCATGTGGGATCTTCCCAGAGCAGTGCTTGAACCCTCGTCCCCTGCATTAGCAGGCAGATTCTTAGCCACTGCACCACCAGGGAAGACCTGTTAGTGTTTTTTTAACTTGAAAATGTTTTTAGTTAATATATTTTTTAAATTTTTATTTATTTATTTTTTTAAGAATTTTTAAAAAAAATTTATTTTATTTTTGGCTGTGTTGGGTCTTCATTTCTCTGCGAGGGCTTTCTCTAGTTGTGGCAAGCGGGGGCCACTCTTCATCGCGGTGCACGGGCCTCTCACTATCGCGGCCTCTCTTGTTGGGGAGCACAGGCTCCAGACGCGCAGGCTCAGTAATTGTGGCTCACGGGCCCAGTTGCTCCGCGGTATGTGGGATCTTCCCAGACCAGGGCTCGAACCCATGTCCCCTGCATTGGCAGGCAGATTCTCAACCACTGTGCCACCAGGGAAGCCCTTAATATATATATTTTTTTAAAGGTGTGACTCATGTCTTGTATTATGGCCGACTTGGCCCTTTCCTTCCTTACCTTTGTCACATCCAGTTCCTTGCCTAGATGTTTGGAATCTTGTCTCTTCTTCCACATCTTCCAAAGCATCAATCCCCACTACTCCACTCTTCTTTAGAGTCAGCTCTGACCTCAACCTCACTTGGGGCTTGAGGTTAAGTTATTTGAGAACAGTGGGAGTAGCGGCATGTGACCATAGAAGGAGAGGCCTGAGAACTGGACGCAAAATGACAATCAGTTTTGGACAGGAAAACGCAGGAGATGAGTAGGAAAAGACAGACAAAGAAACAGAACACATGGGAGAAGCACATGAGGGCATTTGTGTGCACCCCAAAGAAAATGTGCGAGAATGTACCTGCAAAATTAATCTTAAAGGAACCACGTTTTGTGCCAAAAAAATACTAATTCCCTATGTGACCTCAGGCAATTTTTTTCCTGTCTAGAACATAAGCTTCTCCTTAAGATGAAGGGGTAAACCAAGGTGATTTCTGAGAAACTTCCAGAGCTAAGATACTGTGACAACGGCCTGTGGGTCACAGAATTGATGTGAGTGAATGGACTGCCTTTAATGAGTCTAAACCCTCAGCCCAGGGAGCGGAGATCCAGGGATGAACTGGAGGGTAGGGAAGTGGAGGAGAGAGGAACTTAAGTACAAAACTTTGTGTACATGTGCACTTCTTTGGCAAAGGGTCCAGAACTATCAGCGGGGTCGGTGGCTCAAAGGGTCAGAAGATCTGGGTCTTGGAGACTTTTCTGTTTTGGAAACTGCATGGCTCAGAGACCGCCAAACCCAGCCCTCACCTTCCCTTCCGGCTCCCAGCAAGTCAAAGTCTGTTGATCCAGGGAGAGAGGAGGTTTTTAGTTAGATATTTGGAGTCATTCTTATCTTTGTTCTCCTGTATGTAATGTCTTTTATTTTTTTCCTGGCTGCTGCTTTTTTTAAAAAGTCGGTTTTATTGAGGCTTAATTTACATATGGTAAAATTCACTCAGTTTAGGAATATAGTTCTTAGAGTTTTGATAAATGTAAACAGTGGTAAACTACCACCATAATCAAGATATAGAGTATTTCTGTAAGTTTATAAAGTTCTCTCATGCTCCTTTATCAATTCTCAGACCCCATACCTATCCTCTAGCAATTGCTGATCTGATATCTGCCACTATAGGTTTGCATTTTGAGAACATCATGTTAATGGAATTCTGTATGCCTTTTATGTCTGGCTTCTTTAACTTAGCATAATGCATTTAAGATTCATCCACGTTGTTGCATGTATCAGTAGTTTATTCCTTTTTTTGTGTGAGTAGTACTCCATTATACATATGTACCATAATCTGTTTATCCATTAGCCAGTGAATGGACATTTGGGTTGTTTCCAGGCTTTGGCTATTAGCAATAAAGCTGCTGTAACCATTTGCCTACAGGTTGTAGATCTTTATTTTTGCTGGGTGACTACCTAGGAATGAAGCTACTAGGTCATATGATAAGTGTATGTTTAACATCCTAAAATACTGCCAAACTTTTTTCCAAAGTGGCTCTTCCATTTGTTTTCCTCTCCTCAGCACATGACAGTTCTAGTTATTCTACATTCACATCAGCTCTTGATGATGTTAGTAGCTTAAATTTAACTATTCCATTCCATTCTATCAGTGTGTATTGATGTTTCACTGTAGTTTAAAAAAAAAATTTTTTTAATGTTGGCTCTGTTGGGTCTCTGTTGTGGCACAAGGGCTTCTCTAGTTGCGGCACACAGGCTTAGTTGCCCCCGGCATGGGGGATCTTAGTTCCCCAACTAGGGATCGAACCCACGTCCCCTGCATTGGAAGGCGGATTCTTAACCACTGGACCACAGGGGAATTCCCTCATTGTAGTTTTAATTGCATTTCTCTGAGGACCAATGATGTAGAGCATCTTTTTTTTTTTTTTTTTTTTTTTTTTTTTTTTTAAAGCACTTTTATTTTTTATAGCTACTTTATTTATTTATTTATTTATTTTATTTTTGGCTGTGTTGGGTCTTCGGTTCATGCGAGGGCTTTCTCTAGTTGAGGCAAGTGGGGGCCACTCTTCACCGCGGTGCGGGGACCGCTCTTCATCGCGGTGCGCGGGCCTTTCACTATCGCGGCCCCTCCCGTCGCGGGGCACAGGCTCCAGACGCGCAGGCTCAGTAGTTGTGGCTCACGGGCCCAGCTGCTCCGTGGCATGTGGGATCTTCCCAGACCAGGGCTCGAACCCGTGTCCCCTGCATTAGCAGGCAGATTCTCAACCACTGCGCCACCAGGGAAGCCCTAGAGCATCTTTCATGTATTTATTTTCTATATGTATATCTTCTTTGGTGGAGCATTATTAAAATCTTTTGCCTATTTTTTGGACAGCTTTATTGTGTTATAATTAACTACAGCAAATTACATATAATTAAATCATAGTTTGATATGTTTTGGCATATGGATACACCCATTAAATCATCACTACAATCAAATTAATGTACATGCTACAACATGGATGGACCTTGAAGACGTATGCTTAGCGAAAGAAGCCAGTCACAAAAGGCCACATGCTGTATGAGTCTCTTTACATAAAATATCCAGAATAGGCAATCCATAGAGACAGAATGTAAATTAGTGGTTGCCAGGCACTGGGACAGGGGAGAACGGGGAGTGGGTATGGGGTTTTTTGTTTTTTGTTTTTTTTGGAGTAGACATGGGGTTTTGGGGGGGGATGATGAAAATATTTGGAATTAGATACTTGTGATGGCTGCATAGGTTGTGAATATTCTAAAAAACTACTGAACTGTGCAGTTTAAAAGGCAAATTTTATGGTATGTGAATTATATCTCAATAAAGCTGTTCAAAGAAAGGGAAAAAACTACTAGTTGTGATCCATTTATGGGTTATTCAAACAGCATTGTTTATAATTGCAAATACATGGAAACTAACTTAATGTCCATCAGTAGAAGAATGAGTATAGGAATGGTTGCATACCTTCAGAATGAAAAAGTGAAGAAGGTGTTAAAATAATGAAGTGGAATATGGATCAATATGATGAACCTCACAATCATAGTTTGAGCAAAAAAAAAAAGATTGCAGAGTAATCTCTAACAGGTATAATACCAAATTAAAGTTTAAAAATATGTTATAGAACACAATATAATTTATTAAAAGTATAAAATTGAACATGGGGATCATAAACATCAGTTTCCAGATAGTAATTAGTTGTGGAGATAACTAGTGGTATGTACTTGTAGTGGAGGAGGGGAAGAGAGGAAGAATGTCATTAAGGAAGAATTTATAGTGTGTTTAAGCTATATTTGGCAATGTGTTATTTCTTAAGCTGTATGATAGGTATATAGGAGTTAGTTTTACTTGATTTTTTACTTTTAGAATATTTCAAATAATTTTTATAAGAAAATGCAAAGGACACAACAAAATGGAGGTAGAACCAGGAAGGAATAAATAAGGTAAAATTTTTCTCCTTACAAAAGAACACAGGGACTTCCCTGGCAGTCCAGTGGTTAAGACTCCATGCTTCCAGTGCAGGGGACGCGGGTTCAATCCCTGGTCGGGGAACTAAGATCCTGCATGCGTGGCCAAAAAAATAAAATAAAATGAAATGAAATAAAATAAGCCCTGATGACTCTCAAAAAAAAAAACCCAACACAATAGCGAATGTACCACTGAGGATAGATAACAACCAATTGAGAAAAGGATGTTGGGGGAAAACTGATTTGCATTCATGAAGTCGTAATCGTATAACTTCTTTTAAAGAAGTTGTGGTTTCCTTTGGAAATACTACACCAAGCAAAAATGTAAAGCATGATGACCTGAACGCAATTTCACTAATGCATATTTTGTAAAGTGGTTCTGCTCTCAGAAGTCAATCAAGTAGTCTCGGAGGAAAACAAGGATGTGGGGTGTGAGGAAAAGCCATAAGGAGATCTTTCTTACATGGGAGAGGAGCTCAGTTAAAAGGTAATCACCTAATCAGGAGATCCCATGAGAAACAGATAACACAGCTGAAACGAGGGTAACTTGAATGGTTTCTAGTTTATTGGTATCAGTCCCTATTCTGGTTTTAGGGAATTATAAAGATTTGATCCCTGTCCTCAAGGAGGATAGGAATTTATTCTAACTACACCATCAAGCCTGTTACCTGGAAAGAGAAATTTTTGTAGAGAGGGCTTTATAGGAGTTGTAAGTTCAGAGTGCTAGGGTCATTTAAAAAGCACTACTCGCAGAGAAATGAAGCAAACAGGAGGCCCAAGGGACTTCCAGAAACCCAGACCTGCAGAATATGGATAGAAATTATTACAACTCTCTACAGCTTCTTAAATTTAGAGACAGTCTCTGGTGTGGGTTGAATTGTGTCCCCCCTGCCCCAAAACATGTTTAAGTCTTTGACCCTTGTTATTTGTGAATATGATTTTATTTGGAAATAAGGTTTTTGAAGATTTTATCCAAGTTAAGATGAGGTCATACTGGATTAGGGTGGGTCCTGATCCGGTGTCTGGTTTCTTTATAAGAGAAAGAAGAAGATTTGAATACAGAGACACAGAGAGCACACACACTGAGGGAAGATTCTGGCCATGTGATGGTGGAAACAGATTGGAATTACGCAGCTGCAAACCAAAGAACACAAAGGATTTTCAGCAACCACTAGAAACTAAGAAGAGGGAAAGTGGGAGCCTTGTCTCAAGTCCTCAGAGGGAGCATGGCCCTGCTGCTACCTTGATTTCAGACTTCTAATCTCCAGAACTGAGAGAGGATAAATTTCTGTTGTTTTAAACCTCTCAGTTTGTATGGTAGTTTGTCACAGCTGTCCTAATACATTCTTCATCTTCATTACTTTTGCTAGGCACTGCCTAGTTCCCTACAGCAATTAGCAATAAAATACTTTAAAATGCAAATAACTACTGTGCTTGCTTGGTGAGACATAAATTAAAAGAAAAACACTGGGTAGGTAAGATTTTTTGTTTTTGCATAATGGAGGAAAAGATAACCTAAAATACCCTCTCCTACAAACATATATATATATATATATATCATATAAAAGTAAAGTCCCCAGGGTCCAGAAACAAAGTGCTGGAAGAAAAGAGCAATAAGGCTGCAGGCTGATCAAACTGCTATACTGAGAGTAAGGAGATACAGGTCTCAGTAATCAAGAGGCTTGAGTTTGTTTTTTTTTTAATTAATTTATTTTTGGCTGCATTGGGTCTTCGTTGCTGTGCACAGGCTTTCTCTAGCTGCGGCAAGCGGGGGCTACTCTTCGTTGTGGTGCACAGGCTTCTCATTGCTGTGGCTTCTCTTGTTGCGGAGCACGGGCTTTAGGGGCGCGGGCTTCAGTAGTTGTGGCTCGTGGGCTCTAGAGTGCAGGCTCAGTAGTTGGGGCGCGTGGGCTTAGTTGCTCCGCGGCATGTGGGATCTTTCTGGACCAGGGAGTGAACCCGTGTCCCCTGCATTGGCAGGCGGATTCTTAACCACTGTGCCACCAGGGAAGTCCCGAGGCTTGAATTTTAGAGGCATACAGCCTCAAGAGATGAGGTCTTGGGGTCCTGAAGAGTCAAGTGGTTAGAAATCAGATCCCTGCAATTGGCCCTTCTTTATTTAATATAATTACTAATATATTAACAATTAAAAATACATTGATTTGATAGTTACCATCTTATTATTTGTCTCATTTTTTTTCTTTTTTTCTTTCTGTTGGATTGATTTTTTAAAATAATTTCATTTCCCCCCTCTGTTCTATATTCTTGATTTATCAAATCTATCATTGCCTTACATTTACTCTCATGTTTTCATATTTTGCTATTATTTTATATTTTAATTTTCTGTGTATTTAAAATCCCCTAAGACGTTATCATTATTGTAGATTTACCTTTTTTTGTGACTTTTCATTCCTTCCTCTCCTAGCTTCCATTGGTGGGATCATTTTCCTTCTGCCCGAAGAATGCCCTTCAATATTTATTTGAATATGGATTTGTTGAGGACAGATTCTCATAATTTTTCATATATCTGAAAAAAGTCTTCATTTCACCTCCATTGATGAAGGATAGTTTTGTCAGTTATGGATCGATAGTTTGGTTTTCCCATCCCTTTGAGGGTGTAATTCCATTGTCTTCTGGTCTTTACTGATTTTCCTTAGAAGTTAGCTATCAGACTTACTTCTACACCTTTAAAAGGAACTTACCTCTTTGACTCCGTTTAAGATTTTCCCTTTTTGATTTTCAGTACTTTTAATATGGTGTGCCTAGGCTTATATATTTTTTTAATAATGCATACTGTTTATCCTTTTGTAGGGTTGAATCATGGCTTGATATATTTTACCAGTTTTGTAAAATTCTTGATCAGTTCTTCTCAGACATAGCTTCTTCCCCATTCTCTCCCTTTACCCCAGTAAGTTCTCTTGTCCCATTTTCAGTCATTTTCTATCCCTTCCCCTCCAACCCTAGGCAACCACTAATGTGCTTTTTGACTTTATAGATTTGTTTTGACTTTCTCTAATGTCATATAAATGAAATTATACAGTATGTACTGTTTTGAATCTGGTTTCTTTTCCTTAGTATTATGTTTTTGACATTAACTCCTGTTTTAGTGTGTATCAGTATTATGGTATTTCTATGGAATGAAATTCTTTTTTTTTTTTTTTGCTGCACCGCGTGGCTTGCAGGCTATTAGTTCCCCACCCAGGGATGGAACCTGTGCCCCCTGCAGTGGAAGCACAGAGTCCTAACCACTGGACCACCAAGGAATTCCCTGGTGTTTCTATATCTATATTTATATATTATAATTTGTCCATTTGTTGATTGACATTTGGGTTGTTTCCAGTTTGAAGCCATTATAAATAAAGTTGCTGTGAACATTTGTATGCAATCTTTGGGTTAAGTACCTAGGAAGTGGAATTGCTGGATCACACAGTAATTGTTCAATTTTATAAGAAACTGTCAAACTGTTTTCCAAAGTATTTATATGATTTTATGTTCCCTTCAGGAATGTATGAGAGTTGCAATTCTCCATATCCTTGTCAACACTTGGAACTATTAATTATTTGAATTTTAACTGTTCTAGTGGATATTTATTTATATCTCTTTGTGGTTTTAATTTGTACTTTACTGGTGTCTAATGACATTGACCATGTTTTTATGTGTTCATTGGGTATTCAGATAGTGTTCAGGATGTGTCTATCCAGATCTTTTGCCAATTTAAGAACTGGCTTGTCTTCTTTTTATTGAGATATAAAAGTTCCTTATATATTCTGTATAAAAGTACTTGGTCAATTACACATGTTCAGAATATCTTCTAGTCTGAGACTTGCATTTTCATTGTTTAATGATGTCTGTTCTAGAGGAGAAGTTTTTAATTTTGATGATGTCCAGTTTATCCGTTTATAATTTCATGATTGATGCATTTTGTGTCCTGAGAAATCTTTGTCTACCTCAAGGTCACAAAGATTTTCTTTCTGGGATTTATAGTTTCAGCTTTTGTATTTAGATCTCTGATCTATTTTGTGTTAATTTTTGTGTGAGGGGAGGGTTATTTTTGGCTGTGTTGGGTCTTCGCTTTCGTGCAAGAGCCCTCTCCAGTTGCGGCGAGCGGAGACCACTCTTCACCGCGGTGCGCGGGCCTCTCACCGTCGCGGCCTCTCCCATTGCGGAGCACAGGCTCCAGACGTGCAGGCTCAGCAGTTGTGGCCCACGGGCCCGGCCGCTCAGCAGCCTGCGCTCAGCAACAAAGACCCAACTCAGCCAAAGATAGATAAATAAATAAATAAGTTTATTAAAAAAAAAAAGTGGTGGTGGGGAATTCTAGAGTTGAAAAAAACAGTACCCCCCCACCCAAATCAGTAGATGGGCTTAACAGCAGATTCGCATAACAGGAGAGTTAGTGAACTTGGAGACAGACCAATATAAATATCCAACGTGAAGATAAGAGAAAAAAGACTGATCAGAAGTGAACAGATGGGAACTATACTCAGTATTTTGTATAAGGGAAAAGAATCTGATAAAGAATAATATACATACATATATATGTGTATATATATCTGAATCACTGCTGTACACCTGAAACTAACATGACATTGTAAATCAACTATACTCCAATTTAAAAAAAAAAGTGAACAGAGCCTCAGTGACACATGGAACAATATCAAGATATCTAATATACACCTAATTTGAGTGCCAGAAGAAGAGGCAGAAAGAGAGGGGCAAAACAATAATAAGAATATGAAGAGACAATGAAAATTTACTAAATGAGGTGAAAGGCATAAATTTACAGAATGCAACGAAAAGCAGGGCAAATACAAAGAAAATGACAGCGAGGCTTGAGATTGTAGTCAAACTGTTTGAAAACCAAGATTAAGAGAAAATATTGAATGCATCTAGGGTAAAATGACATATTACTTATAGAACAGAACAGTATGAATTAGCATCCATTTTTCTCATAAACAGCAGAGGCCAGAAACCAAAGGAATGATGTCTTTAAAGTATTGAGAGAAAAAAAAAACCCAAACCAAACCCTTGTTAAACCTTCATTCTCTCTTCAGCAAAAATATCTTTTGAGAATGAAGGTCAAATAAAGCATGTTTTATTTATTTATTTTTTTTGGCTGCGCCACATAGCGTATGGGTTCTTAGTTCCCTGACCAGGGATTGAACCCGTGCCCCCTGCAGGGGAAGTGCAGAGTTTTAACCACTGGACCACCAGGGAAGTCCCCAAATAACGCATGTTTTAGATAAGTAAAAACTTAGAGAATTTTCTGCCTGCAGGTCTTCACTATAAGGAATGCTGAAGGAAGTTCTGAAATACCTAGGCACCTTTCTTGAAAATCAATCAACCTAATGTGCATTATTCTATTCCTGGACTCACTGTTCTGCTGATTTATATGGCTATCCCTTATGGTGCTACCATATACTGTTTTGAAATTAGGTATAATAATTCTCTAAGTCTGTAATACTTAATATCTAGTAGTGTCCCTCTTTTATTTTATTTATTATTAGTCATCCATTTTATACACATCAGTGTATACATGTCAATCCCTCTCTCCCAATTCATCACACCATCACCCCCACCCGCCGCTGCTTTACCCCCTTGGTGTCCATACGTTTGTTCTCTACATCTGTGTCTCAATTTCTGCCCTGCAAACCGGTTCATCTGTACCATTTTTCTAGGTTCCACATATATGCGTTAATATATGATATTTGTTTTTCTCTTTCTGACTTACTTCACTCTGTGTGACAGTCTCTAGATCCATCCACATCTCTACAAATGACCCAATTTCATTCCTTTTTATGGCTGAGTAATATTCCATTGTATATATGTACCACATCTTCTTTCTCTATTTGTCTTTCGATGGGCATTTACGTTGCTTCCATGACCTGGCTATTGTAAATAGTGCTGCAATGAACACTGGGGTGCATGTGTCTTTTTGAATTATGGTTTTCTCTGGGTATATGCCCAGTAGTGGGATTGCTGGGTCATATGGTAATTCTATTTTTAGTTTTTTAAGGCACCTCCATACTGTTCTCCATAGTGGCTGTATCAATTGACATTCCCACCAACAGTGCAAGAGGGTTCCCTTTTCTCCACACCCTCTCCAGCATTTGTTGTTTGTAGATTTCCTGATGATGTCCATTCTAACTGGTGTGAGGTGATACCTCATTGTAGTTTTGATTTGCATTTCTCTAATAATTAGTGGTGTTGAGCAGCTTTTCATGTGCTTCTTGGCCATCTGTATGTCCTGTTCAGAGAAATGTCTATTTAGGTCTTCTGCCCATTTTTTGATTAGGTTGTTTTTTTAATATTGAGCTGCATGAGTTGTTTATATATTTTGGAGATTAATCCTTTGTCCATTGATTTGTTTGCAAATATTTTCTCCCATTCTGAGGGTTGTCTTTTCGTCTTGTCTGTAGTTTCCTTTGCTTTGCAAAAGCTTTTAAGTTTCGTTAGGTCCCGTTTATTCTTGTTTTTTTTAAAAATTTATTTATTTTTATTTATTTATGGCTGTGTTGGGTCCTTGCTTCTGTGCGAGGGCTTTCTATAGTTGCGGTGAGCGGGGGCCACTCTTCATCGCGGTGCGTGGGCCTCTCACCATCGCGGCCTCTCCTGTTGCGGAGCACAGGCTCCAGACGCGCAGGCTCAGCAATTGTGGCTCACGGGCCCAGTCGCTCTGTGGCATGTGGGATCCTCACAGACCAGGGCCCGAACCTGTGTCCCCTGAATTGGCAGGCAGACTCCCAACCACTGCGCCACCAGGGAAGCCCTATTCTTGTTTTCATTTCTGTTACTCTAGGAGGTGGATCAAAAAAGATCTTGCTGTGATTTATGTCAGACTGTTTTTCCTATGTTTTCCTCTAAGAGTTTTATAGTGTCCAGTCTTACATTTAGGTCTCTAATCCATTTTGAGTTTATTTTTGTGTATGGTGTTAGGGAGTGTTCTAATTTCATACTTTTACATGTAGCTGTCCAGCTTTCCCAGCACCACTTATTGAAGAGACTGTCTTTTCTCCATTGTATATCCTTGCCTCCTTTGTCATAGATTAGTTGACCACAGGTGCGTGGGTTTATCTCTGGGCTTTCTATCCTGTTCCATTGATCTGTGTTTCTGTTTTTGTGCCAGTAGCATATTGTCTTGATTACTGTAGCTTTGTAGTATAGTCTGAAGTCAGGGAGTCTGATTCCTCCAGCTCTGTTTTTTTTCCCTCAAGACTGCTTTGGTTATTTGGGGTCTTTTGTGTCTCCATACAAATTTTAAGATTTTTTGTTCTAATTCTGTAAATAATGCCATTGGTAATTTGATAGGGATTGCATTGAATCTGTAGATTGCTTTGGGTAGTATAGTCATTTTCACAATATTGATTCTTCCAATCCAAGAACATGATATATCTCTCCATCTGTTTGTATCATCTTTTTTTTTTTTCTAACATCTTTATTGGAGTATAATTGCTTTACAATGGTGTGTTAGTTTCTGCCTTATAACAAAGTGAATCAGTTATACATATACATATGTTCCCATATCTCTTCCCTCTTGCATCTCCCTCCCTCCCACCCTCCCTCACCCACCCCTCTAGGTGGTCACAAAGCACCGAGCTGATCTCCCTGTGCTATGCGGCTGCTTCTCACTAGCTATCTATTTTATGTTTGGTAGTGTATATATGTCCATGCTACTCTCTCACTTTGTCACAGCTTCCCCCTCCCCATATCCTCAAGTCCATTCTCTAGTAGGTCTGTGTCTTTATTCCCATCTTACCACTAGGTTCTTCATGACCTTTTTTTTTTTTTCCCTTAGATTCCATATATATGTGTTTAGCATACTGTATTTGTTTTTCTCTTTCTGACTTACTTCACTCTGTATGACAGACTCTAACTCCATCCACCTCACTACAAATAACGAAATACAATTTCGTTTCTTTTTATGGCTGAGTAATATTCCATTGTATATATGTGCCACATCTTCTTTATCCATTCACCCGATGATGGACATTTAGGTTGTTTCCATGTCCTGGCTATTGTAAATAGTGCTGCAGTGAATATTGTGGTACATGTCTCTTTTTGAATTATGGTTTTCTCAGGGTATATGCCCAGCAGTGGGATTGCTGGGTCATACGGTAGTTCTATTTTTAGTTTTTAAAGAAACCTCCATACTGTTCTCCATAGTGGCTGTATCAATTTACATTCCCACCAACAGTGCAAGAATGTTCCCTTTTCTCCACACCCTCTCCAGCATTTATTGTTTCTAGATTTTTTGATGATGGCCATTCTGACCGGTGTGAGATGATATCTCATTGTAGTTTTGATTTGCATTTCTCTAATGATTAATGATGTTGAGCATTCTTTCATGTGTTTGTTGGCAATCTGTATATCTTCTTTGGAGAAATGTCTGTTTAGGTTTCTGCCCATTTTTGTATTGTTTTTTTTTTTTTTTTTTTTTTTTTTTTTAATATTGAGCTGCATGAGCTGCTTGTAAATTTTGGAGATTAATCCTTTGTCAGTTGCTTCATTTGCAAATATTTTCTCCCATTCTGAGGCTTGTCTTTTGGTCTTGTTTATGGTTTCCTTTGCTGTGCAAAAGCTTTTAAGTTTCATTAGGTCTCATTTGTTTATTTTTGTTTTTATTTCCACTTCTGTAGGAGCTGGGTCAAAAAGGATCTTGCTGTGATTTATGTCATAGAGTGTTCTGCCTATGTTTTCCTCTAAGAATTTTATAGTGTCTGGCCTTACATTTAGGTCTTTCATCCATTTTGAGTTTATTTTTGTGTATGGTGTTAGGGAGTGTTCTAATTTCATACTTTTACATGTAGCTGTCCAGTTTTCCCAGCACCACTTATTGAAGAGGCTGTCTTTTCTCCACTGTATATGCTTGCCTCTTTTATCAAAGATAAGCTGACAGAAAAAAAAGAAAAAAAAGAAAAAAAAAAAAAAGATAAGCTGACCATATGTGCGTGGGTTTATCTCTGGGCTTTCTATCCTGTTCCATTGGTCTATATTTCTGTTTTTGTGCCAGTACCATACTGTCTTGATTACTGTAGCTTTGTAATATAGGCTGAAGTCAGGGAGCCTGATTCCTCCAGCTCCATTTTTCGTTCTCAAGATTGCTTTAGCTATTTGGGGTCTTTTGTGTTTCCATACAAATTGTGAAATTTTTTGTTCTAGTTCTGTGAAAAATGCCAGTGTTAGTTTGATAGGGATTGCATTGAATCTGTAGATTGCTTTGGGTAGTATAGTCATTTTCACAATGTTGATTCTTCCAATCCAAGAACATGGTATATCTCTCCATCTATTTGTATCATCTTTAATTTGTTTCATCAGTGTCTTATAGTTTTCTGCATACAGGTTTTTTGTCTCCTTAGGTAGGTTTATTCCTAGGTATTTTATTCTTTATGTTGCACTGGTAAATGGGAGTGTTTCCTTAATTTCTCTTTCAGATTTTTCATCATTAGTGTATACGAATGCAAGAGATTTCTGTGCATTATTTTGTATCCTGCAACTTTACCAAATTCATTGATTAGCTCTTGTAGTTTTCTGGTGGCATCTTTAGGATTCCCTATGTATAGTATCATGTCATCTACAAACAGTGACAGTTTTACTTCTTCTTTTCTAATTTGTAGTCCTTTTATTTCTTTTTCTTCTCTGATTGCCGTGGCTAGGGCTTCCAAAACTATGTTGAATAATAGTGGTGAGAGTGGACATCCTTGTCTTGTTCCTGATCTTAGAGAAAATGCTTTCAGTTTTTCACCATTGAGAATGAAGTTTGCTGTGGGTTTGTCATGTATGACCTTTATTATGTTGAGGTAGGTTCCCTCTGTGCCCACTTTCTGGAGAGTTTTTTATCATAAATGGGGATTGGATTTTGTCAACAGCTTTTTCTGCATCTATTGAGATGATCATATGGTTTTTAATTCTTCAATTTGTTAATATGGTGTATCACATTGATTGATTTTCATATATTGAAGAATCCCTGCATCTCTGGGATAAATCCCACTTGATCATGATGTATGATCCTTTTAGTGTATTGTTGGATTCTGTTTGCTAGTATTTTGTTGAGGATTTTTGCGTCTATATTCATCAGTGATAATGGTCTGTAATTTTCTTTTTTTGTAGTATCTTTTTCTGGTTTTGGTATCTGGGTGATGGTGGCCTCAAGGAATGAGTTTGGGAGTGTTCCTTCCTCTGCAATTTCTTAGCGTGTGGTCAGAAAAAATGCTTGATATGATACCAATTTTCTTAAATTTACTGAGGCTTGATTTATGACCCAAGATGTGATCTGTCCTGGAGAATGTTCCATGCGCACTTGAGAAGAAAGTGTAATCTGCTGTTTTTGGATGGAATGTCCTATAAATACCAATTAAATCTATCTGTTCTATTGTGTCATTGAAAGCCTGTGTTTCCTTATTAATTTTCTGTTTGGATGATCTGTCCATTGGTGTAAGTGAGGTGTTAAAGTCTCCCACTATTATTGTGTTACTGTCAATTTCCTCTTTTATAGCTGTTAGCAGTTGCCTTATGTATTGAGGTGCTCCTATGTTGGGTGCATATATATTTATAATTGTTATATCTTCCTCTTGGATTGATCCCTTGATCATTATGTAGTGTCCTTCCTTGTCTCTTGTAACATTCTTTACTTTAAAGTCTATTTTATCTGATATGAGTATAGCTACTCCAGCTTTCTTTTGATTTCCATTTGCATGGAATATCTTTTTCCATCCCCTCACTTTCAGTCTGTATGTGTCCCTAGGTCTAAAGTGGGTCTCGTGTAGACAGCATATATATGGGTCTTGTTTTTGTATACATTCAGTGAGCCTGTGTCTTTTGGTTGGAGCATTGAATCCATTCACTTTTAAGGTAATTATTGATATGTATGTTCGTATGACCATTTTCTTAATTGTTTTGTGTTTGTTTTTGTAGGTCCTTTTCTTCTCTTGTGTTTGCCACTTAGAGCAGTTCCTTTAGCATTTGTTGTCGAGCTGGTTTGGTGGTGCTGAATTCTCTTAGCTTTTGCTTGTCTGTAAAGCTTTTGATTTCTGCATCGAATCTGAATGAGATCTTTGCCAGGTAGAGTAATCTTGGTTGTAGGTTCTTCTCTTTCATCACTTTAAGTATATCATGCCACTCCCTTCTGGCTTGTAGAGTTTCTGCTGAGAAATCAGCTGTTAACCTTATGGGAGTTCCCTTGTATGTTATTTGTCATTTTTCCCTTGCTGCTTTCAATAATTTTTCTTTGTCTTTAATTTTTGCCAGTTTGATTACCATGTGTCTCATCATGTTTCTCCTTGGGTTTATCTGCACTTCCTGGACTTGGGTGGCTATTACCTTTCCCATGTTAGGGAAGTTTTCGACTATAATCTCTTCAAATATTTTCTTGGGTCCTTTCGCTCTCTCTTCTCCTTCTGGGACCACTATAATGCGAATGTTGTTGCATTTAATGTTGTCCCAGAGGTTTCTTAGGCTGTCTTCATTTCTTTTCATTCTTTTTTCTTTATTCTGTTCTGCAGCAGTGAATTCCAGCATCCTGTCTTCCAGGTCACTTATCCGTACTCTGCCTCAGTTATTCTGATATTGATTCCTTCTAGTGTATTTTTTATTTCATTATTGTATTGTTCATCTCTGTTTGTTCTTTAATTCTTTTTTTTTAAAATTAATTAATTTATTTTTTTAGCTGTGCTGGGTCTTCGTTTCTGTGCGAGGGCTTTCTCTAGTTGCGGCGAGCGGGGCCCACTCTTCATTGCGGTGCGCGAGCCTCTCACTATCGCGGCCTCTCTTGCTGCGGAGCACAGGCTCCAGATGCGCAGGCTCAGTAGTTGTGGCTCACGGGCCCAGTTGCTCCGCGGCATGTGGGATCTTCCCAGACCAGGGCTCGAACCCGTGTCCCCTGCATTGGCAGGCAGATTCTCAACCACTGCGCCACCAGGGAAGCCCTGTTCTTTAATTCTTGTAGATATTTGTTAAACACTTTTTGCATCTTCTCGATCTTTGCCTTCATTCTTTTTCCGAGGTCCTGGATCATGTTCACTATCATTATTCTGAATTCTTTTTCTGGAACGTTGCCTGTCTTCATTTCATTTAGTTTTTTTGGGGGGGTTTTATCTTGTTCCTTCATCTGGTACATAGCCCTCTGCCTTTTCATCTTGTCTGTTTTTCTGTGAATGTGGTTTTTGTTCCACAGGCTGCAGGATTGTAGTTCTTCTTGCTTCTGCTGTCTGCCCTCTGGTGGATGAGGCTATCTAAGAGGCTTGTGCAGGTTTCCTGATGGGAGGGACTGGTGGTGGGTAGAGCTGGCTGTTGCTCTGGTGGGCAGAGCTCAGTAAAACTTTATCCACTTGTCTGCTGATGGGTGAGGCTGGGTTCCCTTCCTGTTAGTTGTTTGGCCTGAGGTGACCCAACACTGGAGCCTACCTGGGCTCTTTGGTGGGGCTAATGGCGGACTCTGGGAGGGCTCACGCCGAGGAGTACTTCCCAGAACTTCTGCTGCCAGTGTCCTTGTCCTCACGGTGAGACACAGCCACCCTCCGCCTCTGCAGGAGACCCTCCAACACTAGCAGGTAGGTCTGGTTCAGTCTCCTCTGGGGTCACTGCTCCTTCCCCTCGGTCCCGATGCGCACACTACTTTGTGTGTGCCTTCCAAGAGTGGAGTCTCTGTTTCCCCCAGTCCTGTCAAAGTCCTGCAATTAAATCCTGCTAGTCTTCAAAGTCTGATACTCTAGGAATTTCTCCTCCTGTTGCCAGACCCCCAGGTTGGGAAGCCTGATGTGAGGCTCAGAACCTTCACTCCAGCAGGTGGACTTCTGTGCTATAAGTGTTCTCCAGTCTGTGAGTCACCCATCCATCAGTTATGGGTTCTGATTTTATTGTGATTGCACCCCTCCTACCGTCTCACTGTGGCTTCTCCTTTGTGTTTGGATGTGGGGTATCTTTTTTCGTGAGTTCCAGTGTCTTCCTGTCGATGATTGTTCAGTTCATTGTGATTCTGGTGTTCTCGCAAGAGGGAGTGAAAGCATGTCCTTCTATTCCACCATCTAGATCCTTTCAGTATCACTCTTTTAGCTTTTTATGTTTCTCTAAGACATCTTTGTGATTGTTGGCACTTTCCCATGTAAGTTTTAGAATCAACTTGTCAATTTCTACAAAAACCTGTTTGGGAGTACACTGAATCTGTGTTAGACCAATAAGTTGGTAATTATCTCAGTAAGAAATATGATTTTTTCAGTCATGTGGTATCTTCTTTCATTTATTTGTATCATCTTTAAATTCTCTCAGTAGTGTTTTGTAGTTTTTCTTGTATAGGTCTTGCAGAAATTTTGTTAAATTCGTCCCAGAGTAGTTCATATTTCTTGATAATATTGCAAATTTTGTTTTCCTTTAATTTTTTGCTAATTGCTAGTATTTAAGAATGCTTTTGATTTTTGTAGATTAATTTAAAATTCTGTGATCTTGCTAAAATTCACTTGGTTTACATTTACAAAAGTTTTATCTGTGATGTTTTACTTCTTTCTTTGCAATATGTATGTCTTCTATCTATCTATCTACCTTTATTGTATCATCTAGGACCTCCAATATGATGTTTAATAGAAGTGACGGTACATCTTTGCCTTATTCCTGATCTTGGGGATAAAATGTTCAGTCTGTCTCCATTAAGTATGATGAAAGCTACAGCTTTTTCATAGTTGTTCTTCATCAGGTTGAGGAAATTCCCTTTCATTCCCTATTTTGCTGAGAGTTTTCATCACTAAGAGATGTTGAATTCTGTTGAGTGGTTTTTCTGTATCAGTTGAGGTGATCATATGATTTTCTTCTTTATTCCATTAATATGGAGAATTACATTGATTTTTTAACTGTGAAACCTACTTTGCATAGCTGGAATGAACTCCATTATTATGTGTTATTATTACTATAGTTATTTTTATATTGCCAAGTCAGATTTCCTAATGTTTTGTTAAGAATGTTTATGTCTAATTTTGGGAGAATATTATGGTTCTCTAATTTTCTTTTCCCCTGTAGTGGCTTTGTATGATTTTGGTATTGTTGGTCTCATAAAATGAGATGGAAAGTGTTTCTTCCTTTTTATTAAAAAAAAAAAAAGTCTGTGAGGAGTTAATGCTATTTCTTCCTTAATTGTTTAATAATATTAACTGAGTGGAACATACAGAGTTCCCATATACCCTGTGTTTCCACATATGCACAGCCTCCTCACTGTCAACATCCTGCACCCAGAGTACATTTGCTTTGATTGATGAACCTACATTGACACATCATTAACACTCAAAGTCCATAGTTTACAGTTTGTGTTCACTCTTTTTTTTTTTTTAAGTTATTTTTGATGTGGACCGTTTTTAAAGTCTTTATTGAATTTGTTACAGTATTGCTTCTATTTTATGTTTCGGTTTTTTGGCCACGAGGCATGTGGGATCTTAGTTTCCTGACCAGGGATCAAATCCACACCCCCTGCATTGGAAGGTGACGTCTTAACCATTGGACTGCCAGGGAAGTCCTTGTGTTCACTCTTGATGTTTTGTATTTCATGGGTTTTGACACAAGGATAATGACATGTATTCACCATTTCAGTATCATACAGAATAGTTTCACTGCCCTAAAAATCCTCTGTGCTCTGCTGATTCATCCCTCTCACCCCATCCCCCAACCTCTGGCAACTTCTGATCTTCTTATTGTCTTCATAGTTTTACCTCTGCAGAATATCATATGGTTGAAATCATATAGTATGTAGCCTTTTCACACTGGTTTCTTTCACTTAGTAATATGCATTTAAGGTTTCAACATGAGCTGTCATGCTATGAAAAGACATTTGATTTAGCCTTGAATAAAATTTCATTGTATTGATGTACCACAGTTCATCTGTCCACCTGCTGAAGGGCATCTTGCTTGCTTCCAAGTTTTGGCAATTGTGAATCAAGCTGCTATGAGCATCCATGTGCAGGTTTTTGTGTGGATGTGAGTTTTCAGTTCCTTTGGGTAAATATCAAGGAGCACAATTGCTGGGTCTTATGGTAAGAGTTATTTTAGTTTTGTAAAAAGAAAAACTGCCAAAGTATCTTCCAAAGTTGCTGTACAATTTTGCATTTCTACCAGCAACGAATGAAAGTTCCTGTTGCTCCACATCTACACCAGCATTTGGTATTATTAATGTTTTGGATTTTTGGCATTCTTATAGGTGTATAGTGATTTCTAATTGTTTTCATTTGCAATTCCCTAATACATTATGATGTTGAGCATCTTCTCATATGCTTTTATGCCATCCGTTTATTTTCTTTGGTGAGATACCTGTTAAGATCTTTTGCCGGTCTATTAATGGGTTCCTTTTTTTATTGTTGAGTTTTAAGAGTTATGTTCAACAACTGTCTCTGTTTGGTTTTGATAGATTGTCTTGGGGGGAGAACACTTTTTGTACTAGTGAGCTCTGAGTAAGTTCAATAATGACAGCCTTACATGTGAAGTCTTTCGTGTCCAATAATGACCCTTCTCTGGGAACTCCAACTTCTTGGACTGCCAGACTTGGTTGTGGCTGTTGTTTTTCAAGATTCCTGTGTACCTGGGGATGGGCAGATCAGCACAGGGAAATTAAAATGCCACAAAGCTCATTGTTCTTACTGAGATTCAGCTCTTTTCCTTGAATAATCATTGCCTAGATTGCTGCAAGTCTTTGGTTAATTTCTAGCGTTTTGAGAAAGTTGATTTTGACAGTTTTTGCTAGTGTTCTCATTGCTTTTATGGAGGGAAGTGTTTCCAGAGCTTTTTACTCTGAGATTTTCAATGATGTCCACTGTCCTTTTGTGAGCAATAACTTAAATTTGTAAGTTAGTGTTGTGAGACCTGGAAGAAATTCCTTGCCTGTAGAACAGGAGGACAAGAGCTCAAGTAAATGACCAGGGAAAGTAATATGCTATATGCATATAATGTCAGTTTATAATATATTTTATAGGTGCTGGATCTAGATGAGTCAAATTTTACTTGGTGAATAGTGAGTAGTTAAATCTCATCACCATATAACATGTAATGGTTTGTATCCTTTAAAATGAAATGAGGAATTACTATTTTTTTTGCAGGGGGGTCACAACATAAAATGTATTTCCTTTTGCAAGTCAGGGTGAAAAAACTTTAAAAGACTATTCTAGGACAGTGTTTTCCAAACTTCCCTTTAGCCTGAAATCATAAGAATCTAACTTGGGGGCCTAAAATAGATAAGGTAGAAGCTGAAGACTCTGGTCCCATGTGATCCTCTCCTAACACCCCCTCCCCAGGGGTCACGGGCCCCAGGCCTGGGAATCTGCAAGGTCAGGGTTCACAGTCAAGTTACAGCACAGGTGCACCAACAGGGGTGCAGAGGGACAGCCTATGCAGGAGTTGAGTGTTCATGTTGTGGAGAAATCATTTGTTGGTTAAATTAAGGTGGCCTTTAAGGCAGGCCCCAAACACTCCCACCCGTGACAGCTAGACAGGCCAGCCCAGCTCCCCCGCCAGCAACCACTTCATGGCCTGATGTCTGTACTATTCCACAGTGACACCAGCGCTTGTGGCCTCAGCTATGAGCTCTCACCTCCAAACCCTTGTTCCCAGCGAGAATTCAGCGGTGTCGGAACAGTCTCAGGGTTTGGGACGGAAGCAACAAACGCTGAGAGTCCCAAAGGCTTGCTCCCAAGATTTGTCTACGGTGCAGACAAATCGGCTTTATTTAAGGGACTGAGCCTCGTTTCAGATGACATTCGGACTTTACCTTCTAGAAGTAAGCCTTTTGTCTCCAATCAATTAGGTAGATGTTTGGAGTTAAGTTGTTTTTCTTGAAATGAGCAAATAATTTTGGCAAATTTTCTTCAACAAATACCTCAAACACAGCAGAATAAGTCAACATAAGGCCGTGGTCCACTTGGAAAAAAGCCATTTGACAGGGTTTATTCAGAAGATTAGAAAAAGCAATGAAGGCATCTACAGTATCTAAGTTCAAGATCAACACGGCTGCTATGAAGGCCATGCCCTGAACATAACCCACATGCGGTCGGTAACAAGTGTAAGCTCCCAAAATGCTGTGCAACATGTTGTGATATGGGCCACCTTGCTGGAAAATGCAGAGATTAGGGAATGTTCTGGAAATGTCTAGTTTAATAAACTCCAGACTGGCTTCTCTGTCTGCTGCTGAAAAACCAGCATCTTCATTCTCCACTTCAGAGCCTCCCGTGCTAAAGGACCACCACTGCTCCTTGGCTTGGGCAAGACAGATACCAAAGAGCTCCTGGGTGATGTTTAACTCGTTGCCAATGGCTAAGCTCCAGACTTTGCCTCTCACACTGGGAGGGATTCCCTGCCACCATAAATCTCGAACTTTCCTAGAGTACCGCATTGTTTCCCGGTTAGGCAAAATCTCTTTATTCCAAGTGAGGACGGCATTTCCAATACTTTATTCTAATCTGCATCTTTCTTCCAGCTGCTTTTTCCTTCTCTGGGCTTCTTTCAACTCTCATTTTTTGGCCTGAACCACCATTTCTTCATACTGTTGCCTGTGTTTCTGAGCTTCTTCAGCTGGCTTTGCTGAGAGATTTGCTGGTCTGTCTTCCAGGATGAGTGTGGTGGTGGAGAGAGGCTCAAAGTCAATATTCTTCCTCACATTCTGCTTTGGTGAGGGTGGCCAGCTAGGTCGTCCAGGCTTGTTTGTTTTCATATTCCAAGAACGCCGAGGGGCTCAGAGGCGCGCGGTCGGCGGCTCCAGGCCCGAGCCAGTGAGCGAGTGGGGCTCCATGGCGGGACCTTGGGCTTGGCTCCGGCGGCCGGGTGGGGCGAGGAATTACTATTTAAATCATAATCTAATATCCTCTTCCACCTGAAACTTTTTGCCATCTGAAATACCTTTTGATAGAAAAGGTATGTTTCTTGTTTCTTTCTTTTCCCTGAATATTTTAAAAATAGTGTTATATTTAAGATTACTATCAGGTTTTCATTTGAATTTCCTGAATGTATATAGCAGGGACTTTTGATTCTTTATTACTAGATATTTTTTTTCTCTCTAGTTGTTGCTGCTTATGGTGTATTATGGGGAGAGAAGAGGGGAGGATTGATTTGTGAAAGATAGGTTGTCGTGGCTAGACAAGTCATGTGTAGGTCAAGTTGTTTGTGAGTGACCTGCTAATGTTGTAGAAAGATTTCATTGTAGTTTTTTTTTTTTTTTTAAATGCTACATTTGCGCTTTTTTTTTTTTTTTTAATTTATTTATTTATTTTCGGCTGTGTTGGGTCTTCGTTTCTGTGCAAGGGCCTTCTCTAGTTGCGGCGAGCGGGGGCCACTCTTCATCGCGGTGCGCGGGCCTCTCACTGTCGCGGCCTCTCCCGTTGCGGAGCACAGGCTCCAGACGCGCAGGCTCAGTAGTTGTGGCTCACGGGCCTAGCCGCTCCGCGGCATGTGGAATCTTCCCGGACCGGGGCACGAACCTGTGTCCCCTGCATTGGCAGGTGGATTCCTAACCACTGCGCCACCAGGGAAGCCCCATTGTAGTTTTATATTTTATTGAATTTAATTATACACACAGGGCAAATGAAAGGTGTAATGCAGTTGGTTTTGTGGTGTTTCATTCAATGTGATGGACATTTTATAAGTACACTGAAAATAGTGGGGAGAGGATTTTAAATCTGTCTACTTTTTATCATCTGAATTTTACACAGAGCTACGGTATAGTTAATCATTTAAAATTCTAGATTTGTTTTGCTCTGTTGAATTTGATTGAGTTATATTTGAGATTTAAAAGTTAGAATGGGGCTTCCCTGGTGGCACAGTGGTTAAGAATCCGCCTGCAAATGCAGGAGACACGGGTTCAAGCCCTGGCCTGGGAAGATCCCTTATGCCATGGAGCGTGTATATATATATATATATATATATATATCCAGATCAAGATATAAAACATTTTCAGGGATTTCCCTGGCTTTCCAGTGGTTAAGAATCCACGCTTCCAATGCAGGGGGCGTGCCCTGGTTGGGAAACTAAGATCCCACATGCCACCATATTTGCAAATGAAGCAGCTGACAAGGGCTTAATTTCCAAAATATACAAACAGCTCATACAGCTCAATAACAAAAAAACAAACAACCCAATCAAAAAATGGGCAGAAGACCTAAATAGACATTTCTCCAAAGAAGACATACAGATGGCCAACAGGCATATGAAAAAATGCTCAACATTGCTAATTATTAGAAAATGCAAATCAAAACTACAGTGAGGTGTCTATCACCTCACACCTGCCAGAATGGCCATCATCAAAAAATCTACAAAGAATGAATGCTGGAGAGGGTGTGAGGAAGAGGGAACCCTCCTACACTGTTGGTGGGAATGTAAATTGGTGCAGCCACTATGGAGAACAGTATGGAAGTTCCTTGAAAAACTAAAAATAGAGGTACCATATGATCCAGCAATCCCACTCCTGGGGCATATATCCGGAGAAAACCATACTTAGAAAAGATACATGCACCGCAGTATTCATTGCAGCACTATTTACAATAGCCAATACATGGAAGCAACCTAAGTATCCATCAACAGATGAATGGATAAAGAAGATGTGGTATATATGTACAATGGAATATTACTCAGCCATAAAAAACCAAAATAATGCCATTTACAGCAACATGGATGGTTGTAAAGATATCACACTACGTGAAGTGAGTCAGAGAAAGACAAATAGCATATGATATCACTTATATGTGGAATCTTAAAAAATGATACAAATGAGCTTATTTACAAAACAGAAACAGACTCACAGACAGAAAACAAACTTATGGTTATCAAGTGGGAAAGCGGGAAGAGGTATAAATTAGGAGTTGGGAATTAACAGATACATGCTGCTATATGAAAAACAGATAAACAAGGACCTATACTATAGAGTAAGGGAAGTATATTCAATGTCTTATAACAACCTGTAATGGAAAAGAATCTGAAAAAGAATATATATGTATATATAAAGAATATATATATATAAAGAATATGTATATATGTGAAGAATATATATATGTAAAGAATATATTTATATATAAAGAATATATATATATAACTGAATCACTTTGCTGTGAAACTATCACAGTATTGTATATCAACTATACTTCAATTAAAAAAAGACCTGTAGTACCAAGAAACCAGGAAAAAAATTTTTTCAACTACTGTATATTTACTTCATATAAATGTCTTGTGAACATTTTACATCATGAGTTTAAATTTTCTGTTCTGTGGAGATATTTTTACACTTTAAAAATTATTTTAAACATATTAAACATGGTTATTACATAATCTGTGTTTGATAATTCCAAAAAATGAACTCGTAGGTTTGTTTTTGCTGGTTTCTTCCATAGTGCATAGTTTGTTCCACCAGATAACATTTGTGTTTATTGCAATCTGGCTTTTTTCAGTGTGACTAGTCGCATACAACTAAAAAAAAATTTTTTTTATTGGAGTATAATTGCTTTACAATGTTGTGGTAGTTTCTGCTGTACAATGCAGTGAATCAACTATATGTATACCTATATTCCCTCCCTCTTTGACCTCCCTCTCCCCACCCCATCCCACCCAACTAGGTCGTCACAGAGCACCGGGCTGAGCTTCCTGTGCTTTATAGCTTGTTCCCACTAGCTAGCTATTTCACGCATGGTAGTGTATATATGCCCATCCTAATCTCCCAATTCATCCGACCATCCCCTTCCCACCCCGTGTCCACATGTCTGTTCTCTATGTCTACGTCTACCTCTCTATTCCTGCCCTGCAGATAGGTTCATCTGTACCATTTTTCTAGATTCCACATATATGCGTTAATATATGATATTTGTTTTTCACTTTCTGGCTTACTTCACTCTGTATGACAGACTCTAGATCCATCCATATCTCTACAAATGACCCAATTTCATTTCTTTTTATGGCTGAGTAATATTCCATTGTATATATGTACCACACCTTTATTTATTTATTTATTTATTTATTTAACATCTTTATTGGAGTATAATTGCTTTACAATGGTGTGTTAGTTTCTGCTTTATAACAAAGTGAATCAGTTATACATATACATATGTTCCCATATCTCTTCCCTCTTGCATCTCCCTCCCTCCCACCCTCCCTCACCCACCCCTCTAGGTGGTCACAAAGCACCGAGCTGATCTCCCTGTGCTATGTGGCTGCTTCTCACTAGCTATCTATTTTATGTTTGGTAGTGTATATATGTCCATGCCACTCTCTCACTTTGTCACAGCTTCCCCCTCCCCATATCCTCAAGTCCATTCTCTAGTAGGTCTGTGTCTTTATTCCTGTCTTACCACTAGGTTCTTCATGACTTTTTTTTTCCCCTTAGATTCCATATATATGTGTTAGCATACTGTATTTGTTTTTCTCTTTCTGACTTACTTCACTCTGTATGACAGACTCTAACTCCATCCACCTCACTACAAATAACGAAATACAATTTCGTTTCTTTTTATGGCTGAGTAATATTCCATTGTATATATGTGCCACATCTTCTTTATCCATTCACCCGATGATGGACATTTAGGTTGTTTCCATGTCCTGGCTATTGTAAATAGTGCTGCAGTGAATATTGTGGTACATGTCTCTTTTTGAATTATGGTTTTCTCAGGGTATATGCCCAGCAGTGGGATTGCTGGGTCATACGGTAGTTCTATTTTTAGTTTTTTAAGGAACCTCCATACCGTTCTCCACAGTGGCTGTGTCCATTTACATTCCCACCAGCAGTGCAAGAGGATTCCCTTTTGTCCACATCCTCTCCAGCATTTATTGTTTGTAGATTTTTTGATGATGGCCATTCTGACTGGTGTGAGGTGATACCTCAGTGCAGTTTTGATTTGCATTTCTCTAATAATTAGTGATGTTGAGCAGCTTTTCATGTGCCTCTTGGCCATCTGTATCTCTTCTTTGGTGAAATGTCTATTTAGGTCTTACACCCATTTTTTAATTGGGTTGTTTGTTTTTTTGATATTGAGCTGCATGAGCTGTTTGTATATTTTGGAGATTATTTCATTGTCTGTAGCTTCGTTTGCAAATATTTTCTCCCATTCTGAAGGTTGTCTTTTCGTCTTCTTTATGGTTTCCTTTGCTGTGCAGAAGCTTTTAAGTTTAATTAGGTCCCATTTGTTTACTTTGTTTTTATTTTCATTATTCTAGGAGGTGGTCAAAAAAGATCTTGCTGTAATTTATGTCAAAGAGTGTTCTTCCTATGTTTTCCTCTAAGAATTTTATAGTGTCTGGTCTTACATTTAGGTCTTTAATCCATTTTGAGTTTATTTCTGTGTATGGTGTTAGGGGGTGTTCTAGTTTCATTCTTTTACATGTAGCTGTTCAGTTTTTCCAGAAACACCTATTGAAGAGACTGTCCTTTCTCCATTGTATGTTCTTGCCTCCTTTGCCATAAACAAGGTGACGATAGGTGCATGGGTTTATCTCTGGGCTTTCTCTTGTACCACTGATCTATATTTCTGTTTTTTTTTTTTTTTAAATTTATTTATTATTTTTGGCTGCATTGGGTCTTCGTTGCTGTGTGTGGGTCTCTCTAGTTGTGGCGAGCAGGGCTACTCTTCATTGTGGTGTGCGGGCTTCTCGTTGCGGTGGCTTCTCTTGTTGAGAAGCACAGGTTTTAGGCACGTGGGCTTCAGTAGTTGCAGCACGTGGACTCAGTAGTTGCGGCATGCGGGCCGTAGAGCGCGTGGGCTTCAGTAGTTGTGGTGTGTGGGCTCAGTAGTTGCGGGTGCACAGGCTCTGTGGCATGTGGCATTCAGTAGTTGTGGCGCACGGACTCAGTAGTAGTGGCTCACAGGCTCTAGAGTGCAGGCTCAGTAGCTATGGCGCATGGGCTTAGTTGTTCTGTGGCATGGGGGATCTTCCTGGACTAGGGATCGAACCCGTGTCCCCTGCATTGGCAGGCGGATTCTTAACCACTGCACCCCCAGGGAAGTCCCATATATTTCTGTTTTTGTGCCAGTACCATACTGTCTTGATTACTGTAGCTTTGTAGTATAGTCTGAAGTCTGGGAGCCTGATTCCTCCAGCTCCGTTTTTCTTTCTCAAGACTGCTTTGGCTATTCGGGTCTTTTATGTTTCCATACAAATTGTAAAATTTTTTGTTCTAATTCTGTGAAGAATGCCATTGGTAATTTGATAGGGATTGCACTGACTTTGTAGGTTGCTTTGGGTAGTATAGTCATTTTCACAATATTGATTCTTCCAATCCAAGAACATGGTCTGTTTCTCCATCTGTTTGTGTCATCTTTGATTTCTTTCATCAGTGTTTTATAGTTTCTGAGTACAGGTCTTTTGCATCCTTAGGTAGGTTTATTCCTAGGTATTTTATTCTTTTTGTTATGATGGTAAATGGGATTGTTTCCTTAATTTCTCTTAGTATATAGGAATGCAAGAGATTTCTGTGCATTAATTTTGTGTCCTGCAACCTTACCAAATTCATTGATTTGTTCTCATAGTTTTCTGGTGGCATCTTTAGGATTTCCTAGGTATAGTATCATGCCATCAGCAAACAGTGACAGTTTTACTTCTTTTCCAATTTGTATTCCTTTTATTTCTTTTTCTTCTCTAATTGCCATGGCTAGGACTTCCAAAACTATGTTGAATAAGAGTGGCGAGAGTGGACATCCTTGTCTTGTTCCTGATCTTAGAGGAAATGCTTTCAGTTTTTCACCATTGAGAATGAAGTTTGCTGTGGGTTTGTCATATATGGCCTTTATTATGTTGAGGTAGGTTCCCTCTGTGCCGATGTTCTGGAGAGTTTTTATCATAAATGGGGGTTGAATTTTGTCAAAAGCTTTTTCTGCATCTATTGAGATCATATGTTTTTTATTCTTTAATTTGTTAATGTGGTGTATCACATAGATTGATTTGCATATATTGAAGAATCCTTGCATTCCTGGGATAAATCCCACTTGATCGTGGTGTATAATCCTTTTAATACGTTGTTGGATTCTGTTTGCTAGCATTTTGTTGAGGATTTTGCATCTATGTTCATCAGTGATATTGGTCTGTAATTTTCTTTTTTTGTGATACCTTTGTCTGGTTTTGGTATCAGGGTGATGGTGGCCTCGTAGAACGAATTTGGGAGTGTTCCTCCCTCTGCAATGTTTTCTAAGAGTTTGAGAAGGATAGGTGTTAGCTCTTCTCTAATGTTTGATAGAATTCGCCTGTGAAGCCATCTGCCTGGACTTTTGTTTGTTGGAAGATTTTTAATTACAGTTTCAATTTCATTACTTGCTATATGTCTGTTTATATTTTCTAATTTTTCCTGATTCAGTCTTGGAAACTTGTACCTTTCCAAGAATTTGTCAGTTTCTTTGAGGTTGTCCGTTTTACTGGCATATAGTTGTTTGTAGCACTCTTACAATCCTTTGTATTTCTGTGGTGTCAGGTGTGATTTCTCCTTTTTCATTTCTAATTTTATTGGTTTACGTCCTCTCCCTTTTTTTCTTGATGAGTCTGGCTAAAGGTTTATCAATTTTGTTTATCTTTTCAAAGAACCAGTTTTCAGTTTTATTGATTTTTGCTATTGTTTCCTTCATTACTTTTTCATTTATTTCTGATCTGATCTTTATGATTTCTTTCCTTCTACTGACTTTGGGTTTTCTTTGTTCTTCTTTCTCTAGTTGCTTTAGGTGTAAGCTTTGATTGTTTGTTTGAGATTTTTCTTATTTCTTGGGATGAGAATGAATTGCTATAAACTTCCCTCTTAGAACTGCTTTTTCTGCATCCCATAGGTTTTGGGTCATCATATTTTCATTGTCATTTGTTTCTGTGTATTTTTTTTTGTTTATTTCTTCTTTGGTTTCTTCAGTGATCTCTTGGTTATTTAGTAGTGCACTGTTTAGCCTCCGTGTATTTGTGTTTTTTACAGGTTTTTTTTCCTTTAATTTATTTCTAATCTCATAGCATTGTGGTCAGGAAAGATGCTTGATATGATTTCAATTTTCTTAAATTTACTGAGGCTTGATTTGTGACCCAAGATGTGATCTATCCTGGAGAATGTTCTCTGTGCACTTGAGAATAAAGCGTATTCTGCCACTTTCGGGTGGATGTCCTATAAATATCAGTTAAGTCTTTCTCGTCTGTTGTGTCATTTAAAGCTTGTGTTTCCTTATTTTCTGTTTGGATGATCTGTCCATTGCTGTAAGTGGGGTGTTAATGTCCCCTACTATTATTGTGTTACTGTCGATTTCTCCTTTTATGATTGTTAGCATTTGCCTTATATGTTGAGGCCCTCCTATGTTGGGTGCATAAATATTTATAATTGTTATATCTTCTTCTTGGATTGATCCCGTGATCATCATGTAGTGTCGTTCCTTATCTCTTGTAACTTTCTTTATTTTAAAGTGTATTTTATCTGATACGAGTATTACTACTCCAGCTTTCCTTTGATTTCCATTTGCGTGGAATATCTTTTTCCATCCCCTCACTTTCAGTCTGTATGTGTCCCTAGGTCTGAAGTGGGTCTGTTGTAGACAGCATATATATGGGTATTGTTTTTGTATCCATTCAGCCAGTCTGTGTCTATTGGTTGGGGCATTTAATCCATTTACATTAAAGGTTATTATTGATATGTATGTTCCTATCACCATTTTCTTAAGTGTTTTGGGTTTGTTTTTGTGGGTCTTTTTCTTCTCTTGTGTTTCCCACCTAGAGAAGTTCCTTTAGCATTCGTTATAAATATGGTTTGGTGGTGCTGAATTCTCTTAGCTTTTGCTTGTCTGTAAAGCTTTTGATTTCTTCGTTGAATCTGAATGAGATCCTTGCTGGGTAGAGTAATCTTGGTTGTAGGTTTTTCTCCTTCATCACTTTAAGTATATCCTGCCACTCCCTTCTGGCTTGTGGAGTTTCTGCTGAAAAATCAGCTGATAACCTTATGGGGATTCCCTTGTATGTTGTTTGTTGCTTTTCCCTTGCTGCTTTTAATATTTTTTCTTTGAATTGAATTTTTGTTAGTTTGATTAATATGTGTCTTGGTGTGTTTCTCCTTGAGTTTATCCTGTATGGGACTCTGCACTTCCTGGACTTAGGTGGCTATTTCCTTTCCCATGTTAGGGAAGTTTTTGACTATAATTTCTTTAAATATTTTCTCAGACTCTTTCTCTTCTTCTTCTGGGACCCCTATAATTCAACTGTTGGTGTCTTTAATGTCCCAGAGGTCTCTGAGACTGTCCTCATTTCTTTTCATTCTTTTTCTGTATTCTGTTGTGCAGCAGTTATTTCCACCATTCTGTCTTTCAGCTCACTACTTGTTCTTCTCCCTCAGTTATTCTGTTATTGATTCCTTCTAGTGTATTTTTCATTTCATTTATTGTGTTGTTCATCTCTGTTTGTTTGTTCTTTAGTTCTTCTAGATCTTTGT
Organism: Balaenoptera ricei; assembly: GCF_028023285.1. NCBI lineage: Eukaryota > Metazoa > Chordata > Mammalia > Artiodactyla > Balaenopteridae > Balaenoptera > Balaenoptera ricei. Next base: position 50,275,845 of record NC_082657.1, on the reverse strand, counting down.
TAAACACTCCTTGTATTTTCTCAATCCATGCTGCAATTCTATTTCCAAGATTCTGGATCATCTTTACTATCATTACTCTGAATTCTTTTTCAGGTAGCTTGGCTATTTCCTCTTCATTTATTTGGTCTTGGAGGTTTTTACCTTGCCCTTTCATCTGTGACATATTTTTTTGTCATTTCATTTTTTTTTTTTTTTGATGGGTGGGATTGTGTTCCTGTCTTACTGGCTGTTTGGCCTGAGGCTTCCAGCACTGGAATTTGTAGGCTGTTGGGTAGAGCCACGTCTTGGTGCCAAGGTGAGGACCTCCAGGAGACCTCACTCCGATGAATTTCTTGGGGTCTGAGGTTCTCTGTTAGTGCAGTGGTTCTGACTCAGAGTTCCCACCACAGGAGCGTAGGCCTAAACACCAGCTCTTGAACCAAGATCCCGCAAGCTGCGTAGGGGGGAAGAAAAAAGAGCAGAACAATAATAAAGAGTAAAAACTAAGATTAGAAAACTAATAGATATGTTAGAAAAAATAAAAATATAAATGAAACAACAACCTTTTACCAAAAGGTAAAATAGAATCACAATAGCAAAAAAAAAAAAAAAAATCCAGAACAGGCCTTGGCTGTGGGGGTTGGGGCTTAGGCAGGGGTGGGATTTAGGTAGGAGGCAGCCCTATGATTAGGATCCACAGGGCCAAAAAAGGCCCTGGGGGTGGGGGGTGGGGTGGGGGCGGGGCTTAGGCTCAGTGCCTCACCCAGGTGACCCACCCAGGAGAGGCCCAGGAGTACCTGTGGCCCAGGAGGGTGGAGCACCAGGTCTGGGACCCCAGCAGGCTCCCTGGGCCCGAGTGGGCAGGGGAAACTAGTCTCCCCTGATCCTCTGATCCTGGAGGGCCCCTCCACCTCCACCTCTCCTCTTCTTCCCACCCCTCCCTCCTACCAAGGACCAGTGCAGCCGGAAGGGTCATTGGAGGGGGAGGACCCAGCCTGGGAGCACAGCAGGCTTCCCGGGGCCGATTGGGCAGGGGAAACGCTAGCTGCACTGCCCCCTGATCCTCCAAGCCCCCAAGGGTCCCTCCAGATGTGGGAACCCCTCCCCTCTCCCAGCCACCCCTCAGGGCACTGGTCCTGTCTGGCCTCCACTTCTCCTCCCCCCTCAGTCCCCCCTATGTGTCCTACTGGGTAGCTCTGGGGTTCCTCCCATCTCCTTGGGCGTGGAGGACCTCCACCAGTGTCCCGTAGGTGCCCTAGTTGTGGGGAGATGCAAACTCCGCATGCTTCCACTCTGCCATCTTGACTCCGCCCTTCCAGTCACATACAACTTTATATTTATTTATTTGGACCCATTTGGGTGATGTGAATTTGGCGTGTATATTTATTTGACTGCTAGGTTATGTTTACAACTTGTGTTTTATGTTTTTTTCTGTTTTACTCATCGCCAAGATAGATTTCCTTACAGTCCCTTAAGCCCAGACTCCTGGATTACCATTACTTTGTGGGCCTAACTCTTTGAGTTCCCAGCTTCATGGGAGAAGAGCCTCTTGTTAGACTCTTAGATGGTGTTTGTGTTTGTTTTCTAGCCTTCATTCCAAACCAGATCTGTACATTTTAACTTTGGTCAGAATAGTTGACCAAATATCCTTAGGGCAAAAGCAGATTTAGCACTACACTTACCTTCTCTGATTTCCGAGTTTCCTTTAGATTTTATATTAATAATTTCTTACTATTTTTATCAACTAGGATGCTTTTAAGATGTTTTTGTACATTACCTTGCATTTTTAGTTGTTTTCAGTGATGGATTTGGTTCAGATGCTCTGGTTCTCTGCTTTGTCTGAAACAATTTTCTGTTTGATAATAAAATTTGGAAAGCCATTCATATGAACTTTCTTCTCTTAACATTTTCCTCCCACTACACACCCACATACCCACACCCAAACTCACACCTGTAAAAGGAGTTAGATTCTTGTACTTTTTAAAAAAAAATAATCTTTTGATGTTCCTACTACCTGGTTTCTTTTATAAATTTATTTATTCATTTATTTATTTTTGGCTGAGTTGGGTCTTTGTTGCTGTGCACAGGCTTTCTCTAGTTGCAGCGAGCGGGGGCTACTCTTTGTTGCGGTAAATGGGCTTCTTATTGCAGTGGCTTCTCTTGTTGGAGAGCACGGGCTCTAGGCACGTGGGCTTCAGTAGCTGTGGCTCGAAGGGTCTAGAGCGCAGGCTCAGTAGTTGTGGCGGACGGGCTTAGGTGCTCCACGGCATGTGGGATCTTCCCAGACCAGGGCTCGGACCTGTGTCTCCTGCTTTGGCAGGCGGCTTCTTAACCACTGTGCCACCAGGGAAGCCCAGAGTCTTCTACTTTTAAAACTTTACTTTTAGGGAAAAGGTTTATGAAGTGCATCTGGTGTTGTCTGTAAAGTTGAGTTTTATTTTTTGGTGCAAGACTGTAATTATTATTGGTAACATTCTTTAGACTCTATGAGGCCCTTAAATAGTTTGCAAAAGGTAGACATTTAGGCTGCAATCAACATATCTGTGATATTTGTGTAATTCTAAGAATTTACTCAAGTCATATTTTCTTTAACAGTGAAAAATAAGTAAATGTTTAGCATGAAAAGCAGGAACAGTCTCCCTTTCTATTTTTGTTCCACCCTTAGCTCTATTTGCTGAATGGTTAGAAATTTGGTAAATTGATGGAAGTGTTTTATGAGTTTGTATACTCATGTGGTTAAGTTTTATAAGTAGTTTTGGAATTTATCTTTCTTTTTTTTTGAATTTTATTTAATTTATTTTTTTATACAGCAGGTTCTTATTAGTTATCCATTTTATACATATTAGTATATATATGTCAATCCCAATTTCCCAGTTCATCACACCACCACCACCACCCCCCACCACTTTCCCCACTTTGTGTCCATACATTTGATCTCTACATCTGTGTCTCAATTTCTGCCCTGCAAACCAGTTCATCTGTACCATTTTTCTAGGTTCCACATATATGCGTTAATATACGATATTTGTTTTTCTCTTTCTGACTTACTTCACTCTGTGTGACAGTCACTAGATTCATCCACGTCTCTACAAATGACCCAGTTTCATTCCTTTTTATGGCTGAGTAATATTCCATTGTATATATGTACCGCCTCTTCTTTATCCTTTCGTCTGTTGATGGGCAATTAGGTTGCTTCCATGTCCTGGCTATTGTAAATAGAGCTGCAGTGAACCTTGTGGTACATGACTCTTTTTGAATTACAGTTTTCTCAGGGTATATGCCCAGTATTGGGATTGCTGGGTCATATGGTAGTTCTATTTTTAGTTTTTTAAGGAACCTCCATACTGTTCTCCATAGTGGCTGTATCAATTGACATTCCCACCAACAGTGCAAGAGGGTTCCCTTTTCTCCACACCCTCTCCAGCATTTGTTGTTTGTAGATTTTCTGATGATGCCCATTCTAACTGGTGTGAGGTGATACCTCATTGTAGTTTTGATTTGCATTTCTCTAATAATTAGTGATGTTGAGCAGCTTTTTATGTGCTTCTTGGCCATCTGTATGTCCTCTTTGGAGAAATGTCTATTTAGGTCTTCTGCCCATTTTTGGATTGGGTTGTTTGTTTTTTTTAATATTGAGCTGCATGAGTTGTTTATATATTTTGGAGATTAATCCTTTGTCTGTTGATTCATTTCCAAATATTTTCTCCCATTTTGAGGGTTGTCTTTTTGTCTTGTTTGTAGCTTCCTTTGCTTTGCAGCTTTGAAGTTTCATTAGGTCCCATTTGTTTATTTTTGTTTTTATTTCCATTACTCTAGGAGGTGGATCAAAAAAGATCTTGCTGTGATTTATGTCAAAGAGTGTTCTTCCTATGTTTTCCTCTAAGAGTTTTATAGTGTCCAGTCTTACATTTAGGTTTCTAACCCATTTTGAGTTTATTTTTGTGTATAGTGTTAGGGAGTGTTCTAATTTCATTCTTTTACATGTAGCTGTCCAGTTTTCCCAGCACCGCTTATTAAAGAGACTGCCTTTTCTCCATTGTATATCCTTGCCTCCTTTGTCATAGATTAGTTGACCACAGGTGCTTGGGTTTATCTCTGGGTTTTCTATCCTGTTCCATTGATCTATATTTCTGTTTTAATGCCATTACCATACTGTCTTCATTACTGTAGCTTTGTAGTACAGTCTGAAGTCAGGGAGCCTGATTCCTCCAGCTCTGTTTTTTTATCTCAAGAATGCTTTGGGTGTTTGGGGTCTTTTGTGTCTCCATACAAATTTTAAGATTTTTGGTTCTAGTTTGTGACAAAATGCCATTGGTAATTTGATAGGGATTGCATTGAATCTGTAGATTGCTTTGGGTAGTAGAGTCATTTTCACAGTATTGATTCTTCCAATCCAAGAACATGATATATCTCTCCATCTGTTTGTATCATCTTTAATTTCTTTCATCAGTGTCTTATAGTTTTCTGCCTACAGATCTTTTGTCTCCTTAGGTAGGTTTATTCCTAGATATTTTATTCTTTATGTTGCAGTGGTAAATGGGAGTGTTTCCTTAATTTCTCTTTCAGATTTTTCATCATTAGTGTATAGGAATGCAAGAGATTTCTGTGCATTAATTTTGTATCCAGCAACTTTACCAAATTCATTGATTAGCTCTAGTAGTTTTCTGGTGGTATCTTTATGATTCCCTATGTATAGTATCATGTCATCTGCAAACAGTGACAGTTTTACTTCTTCTTTTCCAATTTGTATTCCTTTTATTTCTTTTTCTTCTCTGATTGCCATGGCTAGGACTTCCAAAACTATGTTGAATAAAGTGGCGAGAGTGGACATCCTTGTCTTGTTCCTGATCTTAGAGGAAATGCTTTCAGTTTTTCAACATTGAGAGTGAAGTTTGCTGTGGGTTTGTCATATGTGGCCTTTATTATGTTGAGGCAGGTTCCCTCTATGCCCACTTTCTGCAGAGTTTTTATCATAAATGGGGGTTGAATTTTGTCAAAAGCTTTTTCTGCATCTATTGAGATGATCATATGGTTTTTCTTCTTCAATTTGTTAATATGGTGTATCACATTGATTGATTTGCATATATTGAGGAATCCTTACATCCCTGGGATAAATCCCACTTCATCATGGTGTATGATCCTTTTCATGTGTTGTTGGATTCTGTTTGGTAGTATTCTGTTGAGAATTTTTGCATCTATATTCATCAGTGACATTGGTCTGTACTTTTCTCTTTTTGTCGTATCTTTGTCTGGTTTTGGTATCAGGGTGATGGTGGCCTCATAGAATGAGTTTGGGGGTGTTCCTTCCTCTGCAGTTTTTTGGAAGAGTTTGAGAAGGATGGGTGTTAGCTCTTCTCTAACTGTTTGATAGAATTCGCCTGTGAATCCATCCGGTCCTGGGCTTTTGTTTGTTGGAAGATTTTTAATCACATTTTCAATATCAGTTCTTGTGATTGGTCTGTTTATATTTTCTATTTCTTCCTGGTTCAGTCTCAGGAGGTTGTGCTTTTCTAAGAATTTGTTCATTTCTTCTAGGTTGTCCATTTTATTGGCATATAGTTGCTTGTAGTAATCTCTTATGATTCTTTGTTTCTGCTGTGTCCGTTGTTATCCTTTTTCATTTTTAATTCTATTGATTTGAGTCTTCTTTTTTTTTTCTTGATGAGTCTGGCTAATGGTTTAACAGTTTTGTTTATCTTCTTAAAGAACCAGCTTTTAGTTTTATTGATCTTAGCTATTGTTTCCTTTATTTCTTTTTCATTTATTTCTGATCTGATCTTTATGATTTCTTTCCTTCTGCTAACTTCGGGGTTTTTTTGTTCTTCTTTCTCTAATAGCTTTAGGTGTAAGTTTAGCTTGTTTATTTGAGATGTTTCTTGTTTCTTGAAGTAGGATTGTATTGCTTTAAACTTCCCTCTTAGAACTGCTTTTGCTCCATCCCATAGGTTTTGGATTGTCGTGTTTTCATTCTCATCTGTTTTTAGGTATTTTTTGATTTCCTCTTTGATTTCTTCAGTGATCTCTTGGTTATTTAGTAGTGTATTGTTTAGCCTCCATGTGGTTGTGTTTTTTACAGTTTTTTCCCTGTAATTGATTTCTAATCTCTTAGCGTTGTGGTCAGAAAAAATGCTTGATATGATATCCATTTTCTTAAATTTACTGAGGCTTGATTTGTGACCTAAGATGTGATCTGTCCTGGAGAATGTTCCATGCGCACTTCACAAGAAAGTGTAATCTGCTGTTTTTGGATGGAATGTCCTATAAATATCAATTAAATCTATCTGATCTATTGTGTCATTTAAAGCTTGTGTTTTCTTATTAATTTTCTGTTTGGATGATCTGTCCATTGGTGTAAGTGAGGTGTTAAAGTGCCCCACTATTATTGTGTTACTGTCAATTTCCTCTTTTATAGCTGTTAGCAGTTGCTTTATGTATTGAGGTGCTCCTGTGTTGGGTGCATGTATATTTATAATTGTTACATCTTCTTCTTGGCTTGATCTCTTGATCATTATGTAGTGTCCTTCCTTGTCTCTTGTAACATTCTTTATTTTAAAATCTATTTTATCTGATATGAGTATTGCTACTCCAGCTTTCTTTTGATTTCCATTTGCATGGAATATCTTTTTCCATCCCCTCACTTTCAGTCTGTATGTGTCCCTAGGTCTGAAGTGGGTCTCTTGTAGACAGCATATATATATGGGTCTTGTTTTTGTATCCATTCAGCGAGCCTATGTCTTTTTGTTGGAGCATTTAATCCATTTACGTTTAAGGTAATTATTGATATGTATGTTCCTATTACCCTTTTCTTTATTGTTTTGTGTTTGTTTTTGTAGGTCCTTTTCTTCTCTTGTGCTTCCCACTTAGAGAAGTTCCTTTAGCATTTGTTGTCGAGCTGGTTTGGTGGTGCTGAATTCTCCTAGCTTTCGCTTGTCTGTAAAGCTTTTGATTTCTCTGTCGAATCTGAATGAGATCCTTGCTGGGTAGAGTAATCTTGGTTGTAGGTTCTTCCCTTTCATCACTTGAAATATGTCATGCTACTCCCTTCTGGCTTGTAGAGTTTCTGCTGAGAAATCAACTGTTAACCTCATGGGAGTTCCCTTGTATGTTATTTGTCATTTTTCCCTTGCTGCTTTCAATAATTTTTCTTTGTCTTTAATTTTTGTCAATTTGATTTGTATGTGTCTCGACGTGTTTCTCCTTGTGTTTATCCTGCCTGGGACTCTCTGTGCTTCCTGGACTTGGGTGGCTATTTCCTTTCCCATGATAGGGAAATTTTTGAGTATAATCTCTTCAAATATTTTCTCTGGTCCTTTCTCTCTCTCTTCTCCTTCTGGGACTGCTATAATGCGAATGTTGTTGCATTTAATGTTTGCCCAGAAGTCTCTTAGGCTGTCTTCATTTCTTTTCATTCTTTTTCCTTTATTCTGTTCCATGGCTGTGAATTCCACCATCCTGTCTTCCAGGTCACTTATCTGTTCTTCTGCCTCAGTTATTCTGCTATTGATTCCTTCTAGTGTACTTTTCATTTCAGTTATTGTATTGTTCATCTCTGTTTGTTTGTTCTTTAATTCTTCTAGGTCTTTGTTAAACATTTCTTGCATCTTCTCGATCTTTGCCTCCATTCTTTTTCCGAGGTCCTGGATCATCTTCACTATCATTATTCTGAATTCTTTTTCTGGAAGGTTGCCTATCTGCACTTCATTTAGTTGTTTTCCTGGGGTTTTATCTTGTTCCTTCATCTGGTACATAGCCCTCTCCCTTTTCATCTTGTCTGTCTTTCTGTGAATGTGGTTTTTGTTCCACAGGCTGCAGGATTGTATAGTTCTTCTTGCTTCTGCTGTCTGCCCTCTGGTGGATGAGGCTATCTAGGAGGCTTGTGCAAGTTTCCTGATGGGAGGGACTGGTGGTGGGTAGAGCTGGCTGTTGCTCTGGTGGGCAGAGCTCAGTAAAACTTTATCCACTTGTCTGCTGATGGGTGGGGCTGGGTTCCCTCCCTGTTGGTTGTTTGGCCTGAGGCGACCCAACACTGGAGCCTACCCGGGCTCTTTGGTGGGGCTAATGGCGGACTCTGGGAGGGCTCACGCCAAGGAGTACTTCCCAGAACTTCTGCTGCCAGTTTCCTTGTCCTCACGGTGAGCCACAGCCACCCCCTGACTCTGCAGGAGACCCTCCAACACTAGCAGGTAGGTCTGGTTCAGTCTTCTATGGAGTCACCGCTCCTTCCCCTGGGTCCCAGTGCACACACTACTTTGTGTGTGCCCTCCAAGAGTGGAGTCTCTGTTTCCCCCAGTCCTGTCGATGTCCTGCAATTAAATCCTGCTAGACTTCAAAGTCTGATTCTCTAGGAATTCTTCCTACCATTGCTGGACCTCCAGGTTGGGTAGCCTGACGTGGGGCTCAGAACCTTTACTCCAGTGAGTGGACTTCTGTGGTATAAGTCTTCTCCAGTTTGTGAGTCACCTACGCAGCAGTTATGGGGTTTGATTTTATTGTGATTGAGCCCCTCCTAACATCTCATTGTGGCTTCTCCTTTGTCTTTGGATGTGGAGTATCTTTTTTGGTGAGTTCCAGTGTCTTCCTGTTGAAGATTGTTCAGCAGTTAGTTGTGATCTATATGTAGTATTGATAAAAGTAAAACCTGTTGCCATTATTATGTGCCATGTTCTGTGCTAAAGTCCTTTCCATGGCTCAAAGAAGTTATATAACTTGGTCAAACAATAAGTAAGTTGTTAGGTTGGGATTCAGAGGTTGGTTGTGTGACTGCCAGCTATCGTGCTATTCTAACCGTTTTTATATGTTATTTATTTGTTCTAGGTGGTTTTACCCCCATTTTACAAATGAGGAACCTGAATTCAGAGTCAGTACTTTGCCCATTTGACACATAGGGAAGGAGTGACAGAGCTGGCTCTGTTAGACTTCAAAGTCTATTTTCTACTACATACTACTAGTTATTTTTCCTTTATCCTTTTCAACACATCTCCTGGTTTTTGTTAGAAATTTTGGAATAGGAATTTGTCTCGTGATTTTCCCTTATGATTTTGGAGAGAAGCATGTTGAATAGATAATTGGAGTAGGTATCAGGAGACTTGAATTCCTGTATTATCTCTGATTCTGGCCATATGACATTGGACAAATCAGCTTTTTAGGTCTTATTTATAAAATGAGGGGATTGGATTGGATGATTTTAAAGGTTTCCTCAAACTCTAAAATCTAATTTAACTCTATTTTGATTTAATTTTTATACTTGTTCTTTTAAACACAGATAGAATTTTACCACCTATATTTTAGCATATTAAATATTATATTTTATTAAAGTTAGGGTTCAAGGAGCTCTTGTATTCTTTACTTGCACTATTATATCCAATGTTGAAATTCAATAATGGGAAGAAATTCCATATAAAGTAGTAATTAGGACTTCCCTGGTGACACAGTGGTTAAGAATCCGCCTGCCAATGCAGGGCATATGGGTTCTAGCCCTGGTCCGGGAAGATCTCACATGCCGCGGAGCAACTAAGCCCATGTGCCACAACTACTGAGGCCACGTTCCACAACTACTGAAGCCTGCGTGCCTAGAGCCCGTGCTCCGCAACAAGAGAGGGCACTGCAATGAGAAGCCTGCACACGGCAACGAAGAGTAGCCCCCGCTTGCCACAACTAGAGAATGTCCGCTCAGAGCAGCGAAGACCCAACACAGCCATAAATGAACAAGCAAACATAAATAAATAATAAGAAAAAATAGAAGTAATCTCATATAAGGACACTCTTTCTTTTAAACTATTCAAGATTGTCTTAGTTTTTACAGTCAGAAAGAGAGGCCACTGCAATGAGAAGCCCGTGCATGGCAAGAAAAAGTAGCCCGCACTCGCCACAACTAGAGAAAGCCTGCGCGTAGCAACAAAGACCCAACACAGCCATAAATAAATAAATAAATAAATAAGGAAGGAAGGAAAGAAGGCAGGAAGGAAAAAAAGAAGTGATCTCATATAAGGACACTCTTTTTTTAAACTATTCAAGATTCTCTTAGTTTTTACAGTCAAAGTATAATTCTGGAAATCTTAATATTATAAAAGGAAATAAATTATTTTTAATAGAAAATGTGTCCACCAAAGAAGACAGGAATGGGTGACTGCCACTTTCAAAGCACTTGCAAGTTCTTACCTGTACAATATACTAATAGCAATTATAGTAATAAGTAACATTTATTGAGAATTAATTTTATGCTATGTATTGTACTAAGTATTGGATTGGCCAAAAAGTTCGTTCGGGGTTTTCCATAACATGTTACGTAACATCTTATATATAATTAATATTATATATACATTGCATCATTTAGTACTCCTGAAAACCATATGATGTAGGTACTATTATTGCTCCCATTTTACATAGTAGGAAAAAGAGAATTAATGAAGTCAAGCAATTTCTCCTAAAGCTACATTGTTTATAAGTGGTGAAACTGAGATTTGAACCTATAGAGTGCCACAGAGTTTGTCCTCATATTTACAAAATGGAGCGTAATTGTAAGAAGTTACCAATTCTAATGCTTGTCAACACATGAATCTTTTTGAGAAAGAGTGGGTCTGATGATTTGTGATGAATGGTAGTTTCCATGTTCTCAGATTTGATTACTGCCAGTTACATATTTTATTGATACAGTCATAAAACAAGTAATAACTTTAAGATAATTTTATAACACCAGTTGTTTTCTGAAGAGTTAATAAATTTCTTATAAGTTATAGGAAACATTCTTTGGAGTTTGGGATGTAGATTGGTGTGTGTGGGGTGTATGCACACAAGCACACGCATGTGCATGGATTGGGAACTGTACATCAGGGTAGCTAATCATCCCGGTTTGCCTAAGCTTGGGTTTCTAGATCATGGAACTTTCAGTGCTAAAACTAGGAACCTTGCAAAAACAGGTAATAGGCAACTATGTATTTTCATATACTTTGTGTGTGTGTGTGTGTGTGTGTGTGTGTGTGTGTGTGCGCGCCTAAAGTAATGGTAATAGAGCTACAAGGAATTCAGATCTTGCAGAGCATAAAACAGCTCTGAATTCAGTGCCTAGACTATTACCTGTCTGTTTTATTAGCAGAAAGCTCCGCCTCCTGTGTTTTCCCCATTTCAGATAACCTTTTCTCGTCATGAAGAAATTAATTTCTTTGTTGGAATCATTGCAAGTAAACTTGATAGCAGTAGTGTTATTGAGGCAGCTTACTCAGTGATTTACTAAGTACAGCCTCTTCATAAAAGGTGAAGCAGAAATAATTTATTGATCATTACCAGGATTTCAATAACCTGTTGAACTACCTGATTTTTTCCCCTTCTCATAAAGCCCACTATTTTTATTTCTCTTTATATCTTTGCGTTAGTTGTTTCTTTTGAAAACATTTTTACGTGTATTTTCGCATCATGTAAACGGTTTTTTGTGTGTATTTGCTTTTTTCTAGAGTATAGTTTGAATGTCTAAAAAGCTGTTATTAGATTAAACTACAAGAAATTGCCAAGATTTGACTGTTTTTGACCTATAGCAATGGCATCTTCCTATGGATCAACTAATAGTTAATTCATCTTTTGGTCATTTGAAAATATTAGGCTATTAACTTAAGTCTAAGCAGCATATTCCATTGAAACCCTGGTTAATGTTATGGAGGAACTGAGATGAACTTTGGGCTTATGACTCTGTGCTGCCCATTTGCTACAAATACATTTTAAAATGTATAACTCATGTGGAAAAACTGAGCATTGCATAGCCATTAGTACTGTTAGAGATTTAAAAATTTATTTTAACCAAAGGTTAAGACCAAATTTAACGACTATTCTTTCTCTTTTTTAAAAAATAAGAGTATAATTGGTTTACAATGTTGTGTTTAGTTTCTGTTGTACATTGAAGTGAATCAGCTATATGTATACATATATCCCCTCCCTCTTGGACCTCCCCCCGCCCCCCATCCCACCCATCTAGGTCATCACAGAGCACAGATCTGAGCTCCCTGTGCTATACAGCAGGTTCCCACTAGCTATCTATTTTACACGTGGTAGTATATATATGTCAAACCTAATCTCCCAATTCATCCCACCCTCCCCTTCCCCCTCTGTGTCCACATGGCCATTCTCTACATCTGTGTTTCTATTCCTGCCCTGCCAATAGGTTCATCTGTACCATTTTTCTATATTCCACATATATGTGTTAATATACAATATTTGTTTTTCTCTTTTTGGCTTACTTCACTCTGTATGACAGACTCTAGGTCCATCCATATCTCTACAAATGACCCAATTTCATTTCTTTTTATGGCTGAGTAATATTCCATTGTATATATGTACCACATCTTTATCCATTCATCTGTCAATGGATATTTAGGTTGTTTCCGTGTCCTGGCTATTGTAAATAGTGCTGCAGTGAACATTGGGGTGCATGTGTCTTTTTGAATTATGGTTTTCTCAGGGTATATGCCCAGTAGTGGGATTGCTGGGTCATATGGTAATTCTACTTTTAGTTTTTTTTTTTTTAATTAATTAATTAATTAATTAATTTATGGCTGTGTTGGGTCTTCGTTTCTGTGCGAGGGCTTTCTCTAGTTGCGGCGAGCGGGGGCCACTCTTCATCGTGGTGTGCGGGCCTCTCACTATCGCGGCCTCTTTTGTTGCGGAGCACAGGCTCCAGACGCGCAGGCTCAACAATTGTGGCTCACGGGCCTAGTCGCTCCACAGCATGTGGGATCTTTCCAGACCAGGGCTCGAACCCGTGTCCCCTGCATTGGCAGGCAGATTCTCAACCACTGCGCCACCAGGGAATCCCCTACTTTTAGGTTTTTAAGGAACCTCCATACTGTTCTCCACAGTGGCTGTATCAATTTACATTCCCACCAGCAGTGCAAGAGGATTCCCTTTTGTCCACATCCTCTCCAGCATTTATTGTTTGTAGATTTTTTGATGATGCCTATTCTGACCAGTGTGAGGTGATACCTCATTGTAGTTTTGATTTGCATCTCTCTAATAATTAGTGATGTTGAGCAGCTTTTCATGTGCCTCTTGGCCATCTATATGTCTTCTCTGGTGAAATGTCTGTTTAAGAGTTCTGCCCATTTTTTGATTGGGTTGTTTGTTTTTTTTGATATTGTGTTGCACGAGCTGTTTGTATATTTTGGAGATTAATCATTTGTCCATTGTTTCATTTGCAAATATTTTCTATTCTTTGGGTTGTCTTTCTGTCTTGTTTATGGTTTCCTTTGCTGTGCAAAAGCTTTTAAGTTTAATTAGATCCCATTTGTTTATTTTTGTCTTTATTTTCATTACTCTAGGAGGTGGGTCATAAAAGATCTGGCTGTGATTTATGTCAAAGAGTGTTTTTCCTATGTTTTCCTCTAAGAGTTTATAGTGTCCGGTCTTACATTTAGGTCTTTAATCCATTTTGAGTTTATTTTTGTGTATGGTGTTAGGGAGTGTTCTAATTTCATTCTTTTACATGTAGCTGTCCAGTTTTCCCAGCACCATTTATTGAAGAGGCTGTCTTTTCTCCATTGTATATTCTTGCCTCCTTTGTCATAGATTAGGTGACCATAGCTGCGTGGGTTTACCTCTGGGCTTTCTATCCTGTACCATTGATCTATATTTCTGTTTTTGTGCCAGTACCATACTGTCTTGATTACTGTAGCTTTATAGTATAGTCTGAAGTCTGGGAGCCTGATCCCTCCAGCTCCGTTTTTCTTTCTCAAGATTGCTTTGGCTATTCAGGGTCTTTGGCTTTCGTAAAATTTTTTTTTCTAATTCTGTGGAAAATGCCATTGGTATTTTAAGAGCGATTGTATTGAACCTGTAGATTGCTTTGGACAGTACATTCATTTTCACAATATTGATTTTTCCAATCCAGGAGCATGCTATATCTCTCCATCTGTTTGTGTCATCTTTGATTTCTTTCATCAGTGTTTTATAGTCTTCTGAGTACAGTCTTTTGCCTCTGTAGGTAGGTTTATTCCTAGGTATTTTATTCTTTTTGTTGCCATCGTAAATGGGATTGTTTCCTTAATTTCCCTTTCGGATTTTTCGTTGGTAGTGTATAGGAATGGAAGAGATTTCTATGCATTAATTTTGTATCCTGCAACCTCACTAAATTCATTGATTAGTTCTAGTAATTTTCTGGTGGCATCTTTAGGATTTTCTAGGTATAGTATCATGTCATCTGCAGACAGTGACAGCTTTACTTCTTCTTTTCCTATTTGTATTCCTTTTATTTCTTTTTCTTCTCTGATTTCCATGGCTAGGACTTCCAAAACTATTTTGAATAATAGTGGCCAGAGTGGACATCCTTGTCTTGTTCCTGATCTTAGAGGAAATGCTTTCAGTTTTTACCATTGAGAATGATGTTTGCTATTGGTTTGTCATATATGGCCTTTATTATGTTGAGGTGGGTTCCCTCTGTGCCCACTGTCTGGAGAGTTTTTATCATAAATGGGTGTTGAATTTTGTCAAAAGCTTTTTCTGCATCTACTGAGATGATCATATGGTTTTTATTCTTTAATTTGTTAATATGGTGTATCACGTTGATTGATTTGCGTATATAGAAGAATCCTTGCATCCCTGGGGTAAATCCCACTTGGTTACGGTGTATGGTCTTTTTAATGTGTTGTTGGATTCTGTTTGCTAGTATTTTGTTGAGGATTTTTGGGTCTATGTTCATCAGTGATATTGGCCTTTAATTTTCTTTTTTTGTGATATCTTTGTCTGGTTTTGGTATCAGGGTGATGACGGCTGCATATAATGAGTTCAGAAGTGTTCCTTCTTCTGTAATTATTTGGAATAGTTTGCGAAGGATAGGTATTAACTCTTCTCTAAATGTTTGGTAGAATTCACCTGTGAAGCCATCTGGTCTTGGACTTTGTTTGTTGGGAGTTTTTTTTTTTTTTTTCTTTTTTTTAACATCTTTATTGAAGTATAATTGCTTTACAATGGTGTGTTAGTTTCTGCTTTATAACAAAGTGAATCAGTTATACATATACATATGTTCCCATATCTCTTCCCTCTTGCATCTCCCTCCCTCCCACCCTCCCTATCCCACCCCTCTAGGTGGTAACAAAGCATCAAGCTGATCTCCCTGTGCTATGCAGCTGCTTCCCACTAGCTATCTAGTTTACATTTGGTAGTGTATATATGTCCATGCTACTCTCACTTCGTCCCAGCTTACCCTTCCCCCTCCCTGTGTCCTCAAGTCCATCCTCTATGTCTGTGTCTTTATTCCTGTCCTTCCCCTAGGTTCTTCAGAACCGTTTTTTTTTTTTTTTAGATTCCATATATATATATATATATATATATATGTTAGCATACGGTATTTGTTTTTCTCTTTCTGACTTACTTCCCTCTGTATGACAGTCTCTAGGTCCATCCACCTCGCTACTGTTGGGAGTTTTAAAATTACTGATTCAATTCCATTACTGGTGATTGATCTGTTCATATTTTCTATTTCTTCCTGGTTCAGTCTTGTTTCCTGAGGTAAGCTTGTATTGCTTTAAACTTCCCACTTAGAAATGCTTTTGCTCTGTTCCATAGGTTTTGGATTGTTGTGTTTTTGTTTTCATTTGTCTCCAGGTATTTTTTTATTTCCTCTTTGATTTCTTCAGTGATCCAGTGGTTTTTTAGTAGCATATTGTTTAGCCTCTACCTGTTTGTGGTTTTTTGTTTGTTTTTTCTTGTAGTTGATTTCTATGTTGTGGTCGGAAAAGTGCTTGATACGATTTCAATTTTCTTCAATTTACTGAGGCTGGTTTTGTGGCCTAGCATGTGATCTATCCCAGAGAATGTTCCATGTGCACTTGAAAAGAATGTGTATTCTGCTGCTTTCAGATGGAATGTGCTATAAATATCAATCAAGTCCATTTGGTCTAACGTGTCACTTAAGGTCAGTGTTTCCTTATTGATTTTCTGGCTGGATGATTTGTTCATTGATGTAAGTGGGGTGTTGAAGTCCCCTATTATCGTGTTACTGTTAATTTTGCCTTTTATGTCTGTTAGCATTTGCCTTATATATTTAGGTGCTCGTATGTTGGGTGCATGTGTATTTACAATTGTTATATCTTCTTCTTGGGTTGATCCCTTGACCATTATGTAGTGTCTTTCTTTGTCTCTTGTAACATTCTTTATTTTAAAGCCTACTTTGTCTGATATAAGTATTGCTACTCTGGCTTTCTTTTGATTTCCATTTGCATGGAATACTTTCTTCCATCCTCTCACTTTCAGTCTCTGTGTGTCTTTAGATCTGAAGTGAGTCTCTTGTAGGTAGCATATATATGGGTCTTGTTTTAGTATCCATTCAGCCAGTCTATGTCTTTTGATTGGAGCATTTAGTCAATTTACATTTAAGGTAATTATATGTATGTTCTTATTGCCATTTTATTAATTGCTTGGGGGTTATTTTCATAGCTCATTGTTTCCCCTTTTCTTTTGTTGTCTTGTGAGTTGATGACTATATTCAGTGTTGTGTTTACATTCCTTTTTCTTTTTTGTATGTATATCTATTATAGATTTTTTGCTTTTGGTTACCATGAGGTTTTTATGTAGCAGTCTTTATATATATGTGATTGTTTTGAGTTGCTGATCTCTTAATTTCAAATGCATTTAAAAAAAAACCCTGCATTTGTACTCTCTTCTCCTCACAATTACTGTTTTTGATATCATATTTTACATAGAATTGTTTTGTGTATCCCTTCATTACTTATTGTGAATATAGATGATTTTACTACTTTTGTCTTTTAATCTTCCTGCTAGGGACTTCGCTGGTGGTGAGGTACACTTGTAACATAATATTGTACATCAACTATACTTCAATTTAAAAATTAAGGGGACTTCCCTGATGGCACAGTGGTTAAGAATCCTGCTGCCAATGCAGGGGACACGGGTTTGAGCCCTGGTCTGGGAAGATCCCACATGCTGTGGAGCAACTAAGCCCATGCGCCACAACTATTGAGACTGCGTGCCATAACTACTGAAGCCCACCCGCCTAGAGCCTGTGCTTCACAACAAGAGAAGCCACCGCAATAAGAAGCCTGCGCACTGCAACGAAGAGTAGCCCTTGCTTGCTGCAACTAGAGAAAGCCCATGTGCAGCAATGAAGACCCAACGCAGCCATAAAAAAAAAAAAAAAATCTTCCTCCTAAATTTGTGCATGGGTGATATTTTTTTTAACCTTTATTGTATGTTTGCCTTTACCATTGAGCCTTTTTATTTTGTAATTTTCTTTTTTTAAAAAAATTTGTTTTACTTTATTTTTATTTATTTTTGGCTGCATTGGGTCTTTGTTGCTGTGCATGGGCTTTCTCTAGTTGCGGCGAGCAGGGGCTATTCTTTGTTGTGGTGTGTGGGTTTCTCATTGCGGTGGCTTCTCTTGTTGCAGAGCACGGGTTTTAGGTGTGCGGGCTTCAGTAGTTGTGGCACGTGGGCTCAGTAGTTGTGGCACATGGATGGGCTTAGTTGCTTTGCAGCATGTGGGGTCTTCCCAGAGCAGGGCTCGAACCTGTGTCCCCTGCATTGGCAGGTGGATTCTTAACCACTGCGCTACCAGGGAAGTCCCACATTTTGTAATTTTCTTGTTTCTAGTTGTGTTCTTTTCTTTTTTGCCTAGAGAAGTTTCTTTCTTTTTTTTTTTTTTTAAATTTATTTATTAGGTTGCACCGGGTCTTAGTTGTGGCAGTCTCCTTAGTTGTGGCTTGTGGACTCCTTAGTTGTAGTACGTGGGCTCCTTAGTTGCGGCATGCAGGCTCCTTAGTTGTGGCATGCAAACTCTTAGTTGCAGCATGCATGTGGGATCTAGTTCCCTGACCAGGGACCGAACCCAGGCCCCCTGCATTGGAGTGTGGAGTCTTATCCACTGCACCACCAGGGAAGTCCCTTTTAAAAAAAAATATTTATTTATTTTTTATTTTTGGCTGTGTTGGGTCTTAGTTGTGGCATGCAGGCTCTTTGTTGTGGTGCGCGGGCTTCTCTCTAGTTGTGGCACCTGGGTTTTCTGTCTCTAGTTGTGGTGTGCGGACTCTAGAGCGTGTGGGCTCTGTAGTTGTGGCACGTGGGCTCCAGAGTGCATGGGATCTGTGGTTTGCGGTACGTGGGCTCTCTAGTTGAGGTGCGTGCACTCAGTAGTTGCCCCATGGCATGTTGGATCTTAGTTCTCCGACCAGGGATCAAGCCCACGTCCCCTGCATTGGAAAGTGGATTCTTTACCACTGGACCACCAGGGAAGTCCCTAGAGAAGTTTCTTTAACATTTGTTGTAAAGTTTCAGGGAAGTGTTTTCTTTGAAATGAAAAGACTTGATCGCACTCACTCAAAGGGTGCATTGGCGGCTATTCAGTTGATCATTTTCATATCAACTATAGGAAAGCTTCAAGCCAAACCTTGCCTGGCCTTCTAATTTGTAAGCATAGCTACCTAGTGACCTCTGACATGCAGGTTTTCCTCTGCTATGGTATTTGGATAAAGGGGATGTCATTGCTCTTGAGAAAGAGGGTGCAGGTGAAAAGAAGTGCAGAGAGCTCATTCAGTAACATTGTACAGATCAGGGGAGTCACTACTGGGCATTGTAATAGTTACAACTATAAAACAGAACAAAAATTCTTTGAATTTAATATGAGAATCTTGATACAAGGAGGCATGAATCTTACATAGGCTCTTGTGGCACATGGAATGATTCAGGGCATATAGAGAATCAGCACACAATACAGAATAGGGGTGACAAAACATAAGCATCTAAAACAAGATCAGGATGGGAACGTTCCTTTCATCCATACTTACTCTTTAGTAAAGAGCAGAGGGAGTTAACATTGGAATCACATTCTATGTTATTTATAATTTATGGAATAAATTTGTTGTATATGTTGTATGTGTATACTGATTGATTGGTAAACTAAAAAACAGGAAAGAGGTGGGAAGTTGTGACTTTTCCAAGAGCAGAATCTATAAAAAGCTAGAGTAGAGGAAAGAAGGAGGAAAGTAGTAGACATTAGGGAAGAATCTTCATTAAGATCATAAATTGCGTAAGATGCCCCCCGGCCCCATTTCATCCTAGTATTTAATCAGATCCTCCTCTCATTGCCTTCTCTTTGTGACCCGGTTTTCTTTTAACGACTTTATTGAGATATAATTCAATACCATACAATTCACTCATTTAAAATGTACAGTGCAATGATTTTTTTTGTTATTCACAGAGTTGTGCAACCATCACCACAATCAATTTTAGAACATTTTTTATTTTCCCAAAAGGAAACCCCATACTCATTATCAGTCACTCTCTATTCTCCAATATCCCAGCGCTAGGCAACCATGTGATCCAAGTTTTACAAGTTGTTGATCTGAAATTCTCTGCTGCCTTCCAAGGACATTCTACTTCAAACCATTTGATTGATCACACAGGTACAGTCAGAAAACTGTAACTAATCTCTTTGTTGACATAAGTCTTGTAAATCAAAGAGAGTGACATATAACCACATTCTTAGATATATCTCATTATATACAGCTTCTTTTTTTTTTTTTTTTTTTAAATAATTAATTTATTTATTTATGGCTGTGTTGGGTCCTCACTTCTGTGCGAGGGCTTTCTCCAGTTACGGCAAGTGGGGGCCACTCTTCATCTTCATCGCGGTGCGCGGGCCTCTCACCACCGCGGCCTCTCCTGCCGCGGAGCACAAGCTCCAGACGCGCAGGCTCAGCAACTGTGGCTCACGGGCCCAGCTGCTCCGTGGCATGTGGGATCTTCCCAGACCAGGGCTCGAACCCGTGTCCCCCGCCTTGGCAGGCAGACTCTCAACCACTGCGCCACCTGGGAAGCCCCTATACAGCTTCTTAATCATGATTTTCAAGTGTTTTTTTTTTTTTTATCATAGATGTAGACCTGTTAAATATACTCTCAACCTCAACCCCTGACTGATCCTATAAGTAAGCTGTAGGGGAAGCTAAAGTGTTGTCAGTAAGTTGCCTGGCACATATCGAACTAGAATGAGGAGGCTAGTTACATGGTTCAAACATGGAGTGGCACCACTCTCTTAGTCAGAATGTGGTAGGCAGAATAATGCCCCCACCAACCCCCATAGATACCTGTGTCCTAATCCCTACAACCTGTTACCTTACACAGCAAAGAGGACTTTGCAGATGTGATTAAGTTAAAGTCCTTGAGATGGGGAGATAAGATTGGACACGCCTAGATAATCCACCATAATCACATTTCTTTATAATGGGAGAACCTTTCTGTGGTGACAGGGTGATGGGATTATGGAAGAACAAGAGATAGGGCAGTACGGGAAGAGCTCAACCCACCAGCTGGCTTTGAAGATGGTGGCGAGAGGCCACGTGCCAAGGAATGCTGGTGGCCTGTAGCAGGTGGAAAAGGCAAGGAAGTAGATTCTCTCCTAGAGTTCTCAGAAGGGAATACAGCCCTGCTGACACCTTGATCTTAGACCAGTGAGACTCATGTCAGACTTCTGACCTATAAAACTGTACAACAATAAATCTGTATTGTTTTAAGCCACTAAATTTGTGGAAATTGGTTACAGCAGCAATGAAAAACTAAAACACAGACCTCTAGATTTCTTATAATATGGATCTAGTCAGTAAGCCTTGGGCAAGCACACCTTCTCCTAGAACAGTGCAGGTGGGCCTTGCCCATGTTTGTCTCAGTGGCTCTTCTTTCTTTGTATCTTAGGTGTCTTCCTCAAAGCCCTTTCTTGAATGACTTTTTTATTAAAATGCATTTAATGAGAACATAGACTTAAGAGTTAGGTGGGCCTGGGTTAAATTCTGGCTCTGCCATTTTACTAGCTGGGTAACCTTGGACAGGTGACTTAATATTCTAAGCCTTGGTTTTTATGAACAAAGTGAGAATAATAATACCTACCCTTTGGGGATGTTTGGAGGATAAAATGAGATAATATATGTAAAATGGCACAATGCTTGATATATAGTGAGCCCCTAATACATGATAGCTGTTACTATCTTCTCTTAAAGGCTAGAAGGAATTTGCCAATAGCATGCATTCTAACACTTGCCCAGATACAAATATATTAAGAACTATTGGTACAGCTGTTGTGTTTTGGTGACTGTGCCACAGGATTCTGTTCATAGCCCTGTGGGTCCTGATACTGAGCCTTTTAACTGAAAAAGGCTTACTTTTGGAAACTTCAATGAGTAAGTTAAAACCACCTTTGGTTTATAGTGCAATATGTAACACCTTTTAATATTTCCTTTCTTCTTCGCGCTAAGGTGAAATAGAATGCATTAAGGAAAACCTGGAATTGTTTCTAGTTAAAAAAAAAAATCCTAATGACTGGAATAATTTCTTCACTTTAAATCCCTACTGCCCAGCAAATGGCTGACACATAATAGGCAGCAATAAGTGTTTATTGAACTGAACTAACCTGGCCTCTAAGCACTTATTCTTTCACAACCTGTTTTGAGTTTATCTCGTCTGTTGCTAGTCTAATTTAGGCCTGTTTTTTGGGCCTTGCCTATTAACAGCAGTTTTGAATGGCTCTTTTTGCTCCTCTTTTCCCTCTTGATCTTCCACACTACCACCAAACTAGGCAATGACTGTTGTACAGTATATCCTCTTCTATTTAGTCTTCTTTATCTTTGTCCCATTACATACTGCCTAATAGCCATATTTTAAATGCAATGTTTCCAAACTTTGTATGGCATGGTACACTTAGAAAATGGTATTTGCGTGGTACACTGGGGTAGGAAGCAAGCCATCTTATGACTGGAGGTTTTGGATTCTAAAGGCTGAGTCACCCTCTCAGTACAGCTGTCACCTAATTTGGGCACACCAGTATGCCTTAGTATACTTACTGGGAAGCTCTGCTTAATCTAGCATTTTAGACTGGCTGCAGTTGGAATTCATTCTGTCTTTTACATAGATATTTAATGAGCACTGTTTGTGTCCACACTAAGCTCTGGGGGAAAGGAATTGAGAGCACTGTATCAGGTATTCTCCTACATGAGCCCTCAGTTCCAGGCAGACAAATCTGTTTACTGGCCTCCAAATGGGCCTTCAGTATTCCTCTCATACATTTGCTTATGTCTTTTTTGTTTTTGAATAACCTGTATTTCCTTTGTCATCTCTGAATCTTCCTCCTGTCTTCTCCATGATGCTGTCCCTAATACAGTTAAAATATGGCAGTTTTGATTGTTGTATTCTATTACATTATTAACTCATTCAAGTTTGGTGCCCTCTGTAAAGCCCGTATTCTTTCTTTGTATTAATTCTTATTCACTTACTTTCTATCTTATATTTGTCAGTATTTTCCCTTTATAAATGTTCCTATTGTTCTTATCATGATATTTATCCTGCTCCCTCTTCCTACAACTTTGTATCATATAAATTTTGAGGAATATTTAATACTAGTACAATAAATATAAAATAATATTCATTGTGCATATATATTTATCAGGTAATAGCAAATGTTTTTTGAGCTCTTATTTGGACCAGGCATTATTCTAATAGCTTTATGTATATTTAACGTATTTAGTCTTCACAGCAGCCCTATAAATATAAAATATTTTTACATCTCCATCTTACAGATGAGGAAGTTTGAGACACAGGTAAGTTAAGTAACTTGCCAAAAGTTGTACACTATTAAGTATCAACGCCAGGATTGAAATGTAATCAGTTACAGTGGGCAGTGTTGACAATGAGCCCATACTAATAAAACATTCTGTAATACTGTGCTGCAAAAAAGCCAAGTTATGTATGTATGAGCAGACCAGTAGGTATTTAATACTAAACATGCCCACTAAGGTGAGTTAGGCTATATTACAGGAAGAAAGAGAAGTTGTAGTCATAAGAAATATACAATCTGGAGAGTATGATAACATGTAATCAGCAAATGGTCAGTGATACAGAAATCAATAGTTAATAAGAATATTATTTATGGAGGATCAACTGTACGTGCCAAGAAATGAACTGAGTACTTTGCATATATTATCCCATCGAAGCGTTATCATAACACTATTGAGTAGTTGCTATCAACCCTATTTTATAGATGAGGGAAAAGAGGGACTTCCCTGGTGGTGCAGTGGTTAAGAATCCGCCTTCCAGTGCAGGGGACATGGGTTCTATCCCTGGTCAGGGAACTAGATCCCACATGCATGCCGCAACTAAGAGTTCCCATGCCACAACTAAGGAGCACATGTGCCGCAACTAAAGGAGCCGGTGAGCTGCAACTGAAGGAGCTGGTGAGCTGCAACTAAGACCTGGTGCAACCAAAATAAATCTCAAATAGGTAACCTGCCCAAAAGTTACTGAGCTGGGAAGTGGTAGAGCTGAGGCTGGAATCTGGGCCCATCTTCCCTGTTTTCTTTTCACTGTGCTGTCCTGCCTCTGATGGTAGGTGCCCTGGCAGAAGGGCAGGAGACACGCAGGCGAGCCACTGTTAGAATGTAGTTAGAGCTGTGCTTAACTTTGGAAAACAGTACTGTGATAATGGTACTTTTTTTCTTCAAATTAGAATTTGAGTAAGGACTATAACCAATATTCTGGAATAAACCCAGTAAAAGTATTATTCGTTTTGGTTAAACCATTACCTTGTGATCTTGGCTAAGCTTCTTTCTCTTTTTGTACTTCAGCTCTATCTTTTATAACATATATGTGGTTAATAGGTATCTATTTATATCCAAAGATATTTTATGATGTTAGGAGTACTGTTCAAACTCTGGAAGTAAGTAGAAAGTACTACACAAATACTAAGTTTTAGTTCTTAGTCTGAATATTGACATTTGATATCACCATGTTTTTCCTTTGTAGCATCACACCTTTACTTTTTTTTTTTTCATTCCTAGGCAATATGCACATAGTTTATCAACATGATCACAATCTTTAGAGAAGCTAAAGTTTTAATGGAAAACGGGGAGAAAATTTAAGGGGTACATTTTTTACCATGCTTTGTATTATTGTCCTGCCCATTTCTTTTAGAATACAAACCAATTCAAAATGCCCTACAGAGCATTTTAAATTTACAGAGCCTGTGGAACACTGCCCACTTTTGCAAATGGAAGGTCAGAAACAGTTATTTGCTGTACAGCAAGCCCCACACAGGCAGCATCTGCATCTCGGTCATACTTGTATTTCCCAAGAGGCTTTGCACGAGGGGGGTGCTTAATAAATATTGGTTGAATAATTGAGTTGCTGTTTTCTACCTTTCTTTAACCTTCACAGTTCAATTTGTTTGCTTAAAAGAATTTCTCATCACAATTTCTGAAAGCTTAAACACTAAGGTTTGTGTTTATGTAGGTATGTAAAATGATAGTTAATTACAAAATGCTGTTTTATGTTTTAGTGAAAAATGATGGCTTCTCTTTTATGACTTCTATAAACCAGTAAGAGATCTGAGCACCCAAAGATCTGAGCACCCAAAGGCTTATGTTATTGTTTAAAGATTCTTTTGAATTTTCTAGTAAACATTAGGAAAAAAAACCCTCACAATTGCGCAGAAAGCCTGATGTGTTTTTATTTGCATTTTTAAATTAAAAAAAAAAACAAATTTATTTATTTTTGGTTGTGTTGGGCCTTTGTTGCTGCATGTGGGCTTTCTCTAGTTGCGGTGAGCGGGGGCTACTCTTCGTTGCGGTGCGCGGGCTTCTCATCGCGGTGGCTTCTCTTGTGGAGCACGGGCTCTAGGTGCGTGGGCTTCCGTAGTTGTGGCACGTCGGCTTCAGTAGTTGTGGCACATGGACTTAGCTGCTCTGCAGCATTTGGGATCTTCCTGGACCAGGGATCGAACCCGTGTCCCCTGTGTTGGTAGGCAGATTCTTAACCACTGCACCACCAGGGAAGTACCCTTAATTTTTTCATTGAAATATATAGTTGATGTACAATATTATATGTTACAGGTGTACAATATAGTGATTCACAATTTTTAAAGGTTATGCTCCATTTATAGTTATTATAAAATATTGACTATATTCCCTCTGTTGTAAAATATATCCTTGTAGCTTATTTATTTTATACCTGATAGTTTGTACCTCTTAATTCCCTACCCCTGTCTTGCCCCTTTCCCCCCCCTCCACTGGTAACCACTTGTTTGCTCTCTGTATCTGTGAGTCTATTTGTTATATTCACTAGTTCATTGTATTTTTTAGATTCCACATATAAGTGATATCATACAGTGTTTGTCTTTCTCTGACTTATTTCACTTAGCATAATACCCTCCAGGTCCATCCCTCTTTCTGCAAGTGGCAAGTTTTCATTCTTTTTTACAGCTGAGTAGTACTCCACTGTATATATATACACCACATCTTTATCCATTCATCTGTTTTTTTAAAAAATTTTTATTTTATATTGGAGTATAG
The DNA here is from genome assembly GCF_028023285.1 of Balaenoptera ricei. NCBI lineage: Eukaryota > Metazoa > Chordata > Mammalia > Artiodactyla > Balaenopteridae > Balaenoptera > Balaenoptera ricei. The sequence continues at coordinate 50,250,547 of NC_082657.1, read as the reverse complement.
TTGATTAACAATGTTGTGTTAGTTTCAGGTGTACAGCAAACTGATTCAGTTATACATATACATGTATCTATTCTTTTTAAAATTCTTTTCCCATTTAGGTTATTACAGAATATTGAGTAGAGTTCCCTGTGGTATACAGCACACCTTTACTTTGCTATGTCTTTTTTTTCCCTCCTGACACTGACAAAGAGATTTGTTCAGAGAACTGACTCTGAAGATGACACTCTTCATTGTATCTCAGTGGCTTAGGCTCCACATGCGGTTTCTTCTCTGTCTTTAATTAAACTTGTTTTTTTCAGTGCTGTAGCTGGGAGCACTGTGTTGACACAACTCATTCTTGTACAGAACAGATTAAAATGTCAGTGTTCCAATGTTCTCATCTGTGGGAAAAAGAAAATATTTGGGATATTTTATTTATAACTTTTAAAAGACTCCTCTGTGGAGAAAGATTACTTGTAGGCTGGAAAACCATTTGACAGTTAAAGGACAGAACTCTAATATTAGTCTAACAAAAAAGGGGGAAAAAGAATGAAAGTTTACTAAAACTCTTTTCTAGGGATTTAGAACACATCTTTCTATTTCCTTCTTAATTTTCACTTAATTGTATCCTTTAATTCCCTAGTGTTCTGCTTAATCCTTCTTGATGCTGTGTATGCAGAATATTGACAGTTTCCACAAAAGGCAGTTAGTCATTACAGTAAACACACATATTATGTGGAAGGAGGGCTACTAGTCAAGGGAAATGGAGTTGGTGTATTGAGGCTTTAACCTTCATATCAAGTCTGAATGTATCTGTTTTTACAATGGAGTCATTAATATTAGCTAGTTACTGATGAGTAGGTCCACAAATTCACCTTGCTACAGCTTGAGACTCTTTTCTGCCTATCAGGTGTTCACAGGATATAAGCTACATCAGTTAATGCTGGGTGCTGTGCAAATTTCAGAAGTCACAGTAAAGACATAGGCTTGCTGCAAATTGATAAGGTAGGGACTTAATAAGAGGAGCCAATACTAATGGAACACTTGCATGCATCTGGAATATTTAAAAGTGTCTATATGTATTGATGTATTGACCGTCTAATCCGCACAGCTCTATGAATAGGTGATGTTATCTTTGCTGTACAGATGGGAAACGGAGGCCTGCAAATTTAACTTGTCCGAGGCAACACAAGAAATGGAGAAGCTGGATTTGAATCCAGGGAGTCTGGTTCTGTAGCCTATTCTATTAGAGAGTTTCTGAAAGTTTATTAACTCTTGATATTGTACGGTTTGGGAGCTTTTACTCTCTGGTGATGTTGCCTGAGTGGCATCCTGAGAAGTAGGAGCTTGCTGTGACTCCTCCATTTCTCTTTTCTTTTCTCCTCCATTACTTGCTGAGTCCCATTAATTCTAGACAACATCTCTCAAATTTGTCCCATCTTTCCTATCACACCTGCTACTGCCTTAGTTCAGGCATCTTTGGGACATAGCAATCTCCCGATGTCCCTCCTGTCTCCATTCTAAATGTCTCCCTGTCCAGCCTCGCAACTGATTATCCGCATTGATTCTATAGTAAATCTTTATAAGAAACCAATCTGATCAGGTCCTTCACAGGATTAAATGTAAAATAATACCTAGTTATAGGCATATATCACGTTTTACTCATCCATTCACGAGTTGATAGACGTTTGGGTGGCTTCTACTTTTTGGCTATTACGAGTAACATTGTTATGAACATTCACGTAAAAGGTTTTGTGTGGACACAGGTTTTCATTTCTCCTGGATGTATACCTAGGAGTGGAGTTGCTGGGTCAAATGTTTTTTTGAGGAACTGCCAGACTGTTTTCCAAAGCAGCTGTCCCATTTTACATTCCCACCAGCAGTGTATAAGGTTTCTAATTACCCCACGTTCTTGCCAACATGTTATTTTCCTTTTTATTTTATTTGATACTTGCCATTGATACTAATACTAATGGATGTAAAGTGGTATCTCATAGTGTTTTTGATTTGCATTTCCATGATGGCTAAGGATGTTGAGCATCTTTTTATGTGCCTTTTGGCCATCTGTATATCTTCTTTGGAGAAATGTTTATTCAGATCTCATTTTTTAAAACTGAGTTTGAGTAATGAGAGTTCTTTATATATTCTAGATACAAGTCCCATATCAGATATATGATTTACAAATATTCTCTTCCCTTTTGTGGAACTGTCTTTTCACTTTCTAGATAGTGTCTTTTGCTTTTTTCCTTCTATTTTTTGGCTGTGCAGCGTGGCATGCGGGATCTTAGCTCCTAGACCAGGGATCAAACCCGTGCCCCCTGCAGTGGAAGCATGGTGTCTTAACCACTGGACCACCAGGGAAGTCCCTTGATAGTGTCTTTTGAAGCATAAAAGTTTTTAATTTTGATGAATCGCCAAATATCTATTTTTTTCCTTTTGTCCCATGTGCTCTTGCTGTCATATTTTAGAAGCCATCGCTCAACCGAAAGTCATAAAGATTTACCCCTAAATAGAATTATATAGTTCTAAATATAGTACTTAGGCTTGTGATCTATTTGGAGTTTTTCTTTTTGTGTGTATGGTGTCAGGAGGGGGTCCAACTTCATTTTTCTGCATGCAGGTATCCAGTTGTTCCAGCACTATTTGTTGAAAAGACTAATTTCCCCCACTGAATTGTTTTGGCACCTCTTAAGAAAAAAATCTGACCATAAATGTAAAGGTTTATTTATGGATTCTCAGTTCTATTTGATCTATCCATCTATTACTGTAGCTTTGTAGTAAGTTCTGAAATTGGGACTTATGAATTTTCCAATTTTTTTCCTCTTTTGAAAGGTAGTTTTGTCTATTCTGGATCCTTTGCATTTCCATATGAATTTTAGGATCTGAAACATTTCTGAAAAAAATGCAGCTGTTATTTTGATATGGATTGAATTGAATATGGAGATCAATTTGGGAAGTATTGTCATCTTAAGTCATCTAATCCATCAATGTGGGATGTCTTTACATTTATATTGGTATTCTCTAATTTTTCAATGTTTTGTAGTTTACATTCTATAAGAATTGAGGAACACTTTTGCCTAAGTTGTGGGACTGTATTTTATTTTGTTATCTGTTTTTCTAAATTATATACACAAGCATCATATATTGTTTATACAGTAAAAAGTTATGCCGTAAGGAGAACACTGTTTTACTATGGATTGCTAAATCGTGAATTAGGATATATAGTAAGGTCCCCCATTTTTATATTCCTGAATTTGGTTAGTTATGCCTTTGTTAGAGAATTGGAATCTCTCCCACAAGGACCCACCGCTCCAGGACCCACCGTCACACTGGTTCACACTCCCACGAGGACTCTCTCTGAGATGGGGAGACAGAAAGGTGCTTCTGAGGAGGTGGTGGTGGCCTTGGGGCCTTTACACACTCACCCGTGGTCTGGCAGTGGATCACCAGGATGTTGGCCATCTCAGCAAACTTAACACTGGAGGGGTTCTTTTTAATTTCCTTCAAGAATTCTCCAAGGACCACCTCACACCTACCAATGAGCAAAGGAGAAAGGAAATAGCTCATGCAGCCAGAGCCAGAGGAGCCGCCACCAGTGCCATTTCTGCTGTGCTCTGTGGGATACGCTTGTCAGATGGACCTTTTTCAGAGGCTGGGGGTGGATGATCTCCTAGCTCCTCAAAGCAGGAAGCACACGAGCCAGGAAGAGGACGGTGAATTTCGTGTTCTCCTGCTGCCGCCTGTCGGTTGGGTGTGGGGTACGCGTTCTCGCCGAGGGGCCCCTGCAGCTGCCTGCCCCTCCCCTCCTCCACTCACATTTTCCGAATCTCTTTGCCGTTGTCGCCCAGGATCTGGAAGAGTCCATCCAGGATCTCCGGCAAATAATCCAGCAGGTTAATGTCTGGCACGGACTCCAGAACCAGGATCTGCCCCAGGGGAGGAAACCATCAGGGAAAGTCACCAGCCAGAGAACCCGCATCTCCTCGCCCATCCTCCGGACTGGCCAGTGAGAAGGGGCCCTGCTGAGGCATCTTTTCATGGCACTGCGGGTGTCCCATGGGGGAAGGGGTGCTAGTAGCTGTTGTTTCTGTTCAATGGGCAGGGGAACGGCGATTTAACCCCAAGGCAGTTCATATGCCCGGGGGCGGGGCAGGGGGTGCGGGAGGAAACCCATGGGAAAGGTGGGCAAGGCTAGAAGAGGTGTGACAGCTGGAGGAGCACAGCTGGCTTCAAAGGTAAGTAAATCTGGGTGTTTCCAGAGACAAGGAAGGAACCACATCCTCTTCAGAGGCAAACGTGATAGGCTTTGGGGGCAGAGCTGAATAAACATGTTTTTGGATTATCTGGTGTTATCGGTTCCTAGAGGGATAACAATCAGGCATCCCCGCAGCCACAGGAAGTGCCCAGGTGAGCCAGAGAGCAGACCTCACTCAACTAGAGGCTCGTTACGGCTGGAGAAGGAGTGTCGCGGGGCCGGACCTTACCCAGGAGATGATGAACTGCTGGGCGTACTGGTTGTTGGAATAAATCCTCTCCCGCAACAAGGGGATGAAGCCCACCAGGTCGAACTTGTTGCTCTCCGTCACGATGTCCTGTGGGTCAAAGGCATGAGAGCTGCCTGCTGGGGGTGGGGCTGCCTGACCTGGCTGAATCCCTGGCCCGGGCTGGCTCCAGGGGTCAGGCGGACATAGAGGAAGATGACGGAGCCTGAGTCAGGCAGGAGAGGCCCCCGGAGCACCCCTCCTCGCATAGGCCGAAGGACCAGCAAAAAGGATGCACTGAAAGCAGGAATCAAGGTCGAGAGAACTAATCAAAAGGCAAAACCCTGCATCTCTGTGGTCTGGATCGAATGCCCTGGTGAGCTGAGCATAAGCTGCCCCTGTCACTCAGGGCAGGGTGGGGCCAGCATGAGGGGACATTGGGGTGACAGAATGGTTCTGTATTTTGATCCTGCTGTTGACATAACTCTATACTCTCATCATAGAGCTGTATACTATTCCATTAACTGTAAGTGAAAAAAAATTTTTTTAAATTACGAAGAGCATCAAGACCCAGGGTGCAAGGCCGCAGAGCCAGCCTTGAGGTCTGAGATGTGGAGAGAATGGCAATAAAGAAATCACAAGTCTGCAACACCCTGCTGGGGCTCGGGGGTCAGGGTCGAGGCCCTGGCTGGTGTGTACGTCCCTCCAGGAGAAGGGCTCACCTTGCCCAGCGCGATGGAGCAGGCGGCCAGGCCGATGAGGCCCCCTTTCCGGCTGTGCGGGTGCTGGGACAGGGCAAACTCCTGAGACAGCGTCTGGATCACATGCTTGATCTGCACGGTGTTGTTCTGGGCCACGAACTCCCGGACCAGCCTGGAGAGGGAGCAGAGAGGGGCTGCGGGACCAGTGGGATCAGGCGGCTCCTGCGGCTGCCGGCCTGGGGCCCGGGGCTGGGGTGAGGGAGGGAGATGACCAGTTTAGAAAGAGGAACTGGGAGTCAGGCATCTCGGGGCAGGGCTTTCCCAGTTCTGCTGCTGACTGGGAGGCGTTGGCTGGGTCACGGTCCTTTCCCTTTTCTGGGTCTCTGTTTCCCTTTGTCTACGACAGAATGAAGAACGGTGGTGAACAGTGTCACTTCTGGGAATCTGAGAGAATGCAAGTGAATGTCCTGCTGGGGCCCCAAAACTGTAGTGATCCACCGTCTTCATTCAATACTTGCTCAGTGTTGCAAGCAGTTCCTGCACCCAAGCGGTTCTCTGTGTCTGTCACTGTTTCTGGGGACGGTGCTGAACTGGGCCCACATCCAACAGGGAAGATCCACAAGTATGTGTAGCAACATGACACAAGCAACACCACAGAAGCAAGAACGCCGTAGGTAAGTCTACCTGGGCTGACGGGGAAGCGCCATCTGAGTCAGATCTTAGAGCCATTATAGTAGGCATTTTCCAGGTAAAGAAAGGAAGGCAGGGAACCTCAGGCACAGGGAAGAGCCTGGCTAAAGGCGGGGGCCCCAAAAAGACACGGTGTATTTAGGGAAGGGTGAGGAGTCCGGTGTGTGGAAGGGGTGGCTGGGGACAGTTAAAGGAAAAGACGAGCCGGTGAAAGGTTTCCAGCAATGGGGTGACATATTTATGTCTATGTTTTGACCAGAGAGGCTGCCCTGGGTGGGGGTGGGCTGGTTTGACAGAAGGAGACTGAAATATCTCCAAGGGAGAACACCGCAGCTACCAGGGTCAGGAAGGGGGGCCTGAAATATGGCTGAGGCAGTGGGAAGCAGCAGGGAGAGGGGAGAGGGCAGGAAGGGTAGAGACGCCTGCAAGGTGCCCACCTGGGGGGTGATGCTAGCAGGGAGAGGGGGTCTGAGGGAGGCCCCGCCCGAGTGGAGGCGAGCAGAGGGAGGCCCAGCTCCGTCAGACACCAGGGTCTCCTTTCAGAGCCCGTGAAGACACTCTGCCCTTCGGAGGCTCACAGCGTCTCTGCGGTGAGAAGCCTCATGTGGGCAAATGGTGGCATGAGGGGCCCAGATAACCATTGGGGAGCTGCGGCCTGGGGGTCAGGGACATCTTCCCAGGAGTGGGAAACTGAGCTGGACCTTGGAGGAGGAAGGGACCCTGAGAGAACGAAACAGGTGTTCTGGGCAGGAGGAAATGTGTGGGCAAAAGCAAGGCGGGGAAATTTGCCAAGTTTGCCTGGGGTCCAGAGAACAGCAGGAAATCAACTGGGATGAGCTGGCCTGGCAACTCAGATTCAGGAGAAGGGATCTCACATCATGGCTAACAGGGAAGCTGCTCATGGGTTTTGAAGAGATGGTCAAAGAGTGTTTTAAGAAAAACCCCATGATCATCTCATTAGATGCAGAAAAAGCTTTTGGCAAAATTCAACACCCATTTATGATAAAAACTCTCCAGAAAGTGGGCACAGAAGGAACCCACCTCAACATAATAAAGGCTGTATACCACAAACCCACAGCAAACATCATTCTCAATGGTGAAAAATTGAAAGCATTTCCTCTAAGATCAGGAACGAGACAAGGATGTCCTCTCTCACCACTGTTATTCCACATAGTTTTGGGAGTCCTAGCCACGGCAATCAGAGAAGAAAAAGAAACGAAAGGAATACAAATTGGAAAAGAAGAAGTGTTTGTAGATGGCATTATACTATACATAGAAAATCTTAAAGATGCCACCAGAAAACTATGAGAACAAATCAATGAATCTGGTAAAGTTGCAGGATACAAAATGAATATACAGAAATCTCTTGCATTCCTATACACTAACAATGAAAGATTAGAAAGAGAAATTAAGGAAACAGTCCCATTTACCATCACAACAACAAGATAAAATACCTAGGAATAAACCTACCTAAGGAGGCAAAAGATCTGTACTCAGAAAACTGTAAAACACTGACGAAAGAAATCAAAGATGACACAAAGAGATGAAGAGATATACCATGTTCTTGGATTGGAAGAATCAATATTGTGAAAATAACTATACTATCCAAAGCAATCTATAGGTTTATTAATGCAATCCCTATCAAATTACCAATGGCATTTTTCACAGAATGAGAACAAAAAATTTTACAATTTGTATGGAAACACAAAAGACCCTGAATAGCCAAAGCAATCTTGAGAAAGAAAAACAGAGCTGAAGGGATCAGGCTCCCAGACCTCAAACTATATACTACAAAGGTACAGTAATCAAGATAGTATGGTACTGGCACAAAAACAGAAATGTAGATCAATGGTACAGGATAGAAAGCCCAGAGCTAAACCCATGCACCTCTGGTCACCTAATCTATGACAAAGGAGGCAAGAATATACAATGGAGAAAACACAGCCTCTTCAAAAAATGGTGCTGGGCAAACTGGACAACTACACGTAAAAGACTGAAATTAGAACATTCCCTAACACCATACACAAAAATAAACTCAAAATGGATTAAAGACCTAAATGTAAAACTGGACACCATGAACCTCTAGGAGGAAAACAAAGGCAGAACATTATCTGACATAAATCACAGCAAGATCTTTTTTGACCCACCTCCTAGAGTAATGAAAATAAAGACAAAAATGAACAAATGGGACCTAATTAAAAGCTCCTGTACAGCAAAGGAAACCATAAACAAGATGAAAAGACAATCCTCAGAATGGGAGAAAATATTTGCAAACAAAGCAACTGACAAGGGATTAATTTCCAAAATGTATAAACAGCTCATGCAGCTCAATATCAGAAAAACAACCCAAGCAAAAAATGGGTGGAAGACCTAAATAGACATTTCTCCAAAGAAGACATACAGATGGCCAAGAAGCACATGAAAAGACGCTCAACATCACTAATTATTAGAGAAATGCAAATCAAAACTGCAATGAGGTGTCACCTCACACCAGTCAGAATGGCCATCATCAAAAAATCTACAAACAATGAATGCTGGAGAGGGTGTGGAGAAAAGGGAACCCTCTTGCACTGTTGGTGGGAATGTAAATTGATACAGTCACTATGGAAAACAGTATGGAGGTTCCTTAAAAAACTAAAAATAGAATTACCATATGACCCAGCAGTCCCACTACTGGGCATGTACCCTGAAAAGACCATAATTCAAAAAGACACATGCACCCCAATGTTCATTGCAGCAGTATTTACAAGAGCCAGGTCACGGAAGCAACCAAAATGCCCATTGACAGAAGAATGGATAAAGAAGATGTGGTACATATATACAATGGAATATTACTCAGCCATAAAAAACAACGAAATTGGGTCATTTGTAGAGATGTGGATGGACCTAGACTCTGTCACACAGAGTGAAGACAGAAAAAAAACCCAAATATATTAATGCATATATGTGGAATCTAGAAAAATGGCACAGATGAACCAATTTGCAGGGCTGGAATAGAGACGGAGATGTAGAGAATGGACATGTGGACATAGTAGGGGAAAGGGAGGGTGAGATGAATTGGGAGATTAGGTTTGACATAAATACACTACCATGAGTAAAATAGCTAGTGGGAACCTGCTGTATAGCACAGGAAGCTCAGCTCGGTGCTCTGTGGTGACCTAGACGGGTGGGATGGGGTGGGGATGGGGTGGGGGTGGGGTGGGGTGGGAGGGAGATCCAAGAAGGAGGGGATATAGGTACACATATAGCTGATTCACTTCGTTGTACAGCAGAAACTAACAACATTGTAAAGCAATTATACTCCAAAAGAAAAAAAAAAAAAGCTGTGAGATGGATGGGAACGGGGAGACTGTCCCATCATCAGGTGGGAGGGACTAGGACCAGTGCAGCAGCTGAAGGTGTGACCAGGGTGGCCTAAAGATTACAGACGTCCAAGTAGCTGCCTGGCTCACTGTCTAATTGCTCTGTGCCCATCACGGCAAGTACACTGCTCGCCTACGGCATAAATGGGGGTCTCCAGCTGGCTCAGAGAATTTTAAGGACAGTCAAGTCCAAAAGGTATCAATTAGTTTGTGTGGTTCCAGCTCGGTGTCAGCAGCCTGCTAGTAATTAGCATTGTTTAAAATAAACGTGCTGGGACTTCCCTGGTGGTCCAGTGGTTAAGACTCCAAGCTCCCAATGCAGGGGGCCCAGGTCCGATCCCTAGTCAGGGAACTAGATCCCGCATGCATGCCGCAACCAAGAGCCCTCATGCCGCAACTAAAGATCCCACATGCTGCAACTAAGACCTGGCACAGCCAAATAAATAAGTAAATATTTATAAATAAATGTGCTGTCCTTTGAGGCTGTGACCACTCCTGTAAAGAGGCTGTTCAATGGGGATTACAGGGCTTGATAAAGATTCAATCCCGCAAGTTGTAGGGGGCATCTATCCTGTGCCTGGGACTGTGGCCACAGGTGAATCAAACAGGCCTGGCTCCTGAGCTGGTGGATGTGGGGGCAGAGACAGGGATTCCAGGAAGGGGCTGCGCAGATGGCCTGTGAGGGGCCTCTGGCTTTGATCTTTATAGGGTGTGATTCCACCAAGCCCACCCCAGGGGACTGAGGGCTGTGGATGAACCAAGGGCCTCGGGAGGAAGCCAGTTCCATAGGTGCCCCCTCCCTAAGCAGTGTAACGAGGCGCAGCAAGGACGGCTCTACATAAACTCGCTGTATTCTCAAACAGGACAGACCAGCCAGATGAGGCCCAGTGGTGTGTCAGAGCTCTCTGACTATTATGACAGACACAGCCTCTTGAGAAAAGCCCTGCAGGTGCGCCAGAGAACAGCTAGAGCATTGGTGGTTCAGTGGTAGAATTCTCGCCTGCCACGCGGGAGGCCCGGGTTCGATTCCCGGCCAATGCAGTGCTGCTTTTTGGCCTCTTCCTGGCAGGCTCCCCCAGAGATCCTGCCGCAGGACCCAGCTCCTCAGCCACGCCCGGCCTGCAGCAGCCAAGGGGGCTGCGAATCTCTGAGCACACTTCCCTGCTTCGTGAGCATGACCAGCAGCTGGGTTCTCCACAGAGGCACCACTGGCTGTGGGGCCCTTCACGCTGTAAGGGGACTCCTGCTGCACTCCTCAGCCTTGGCCAGTCTCCAGCAGGAAGCTGTGCTGAAGCCTGTGAGCTGTAAAACAGCTCAACACACCACGTGAACGCGGGACGGGAGGACACACACTTCAGAGAGGAGGAAGTCCCCAGAGTCTCAGTGGGCTTTTTGCTACTGAGAAGGAACGACTTGAGCTCTACTTTGTCCTAACGCCTGAAGGCAAATCAACTTCTCTCTCGCTCGCTCGCTCGCTCACACACACACACACTCTCTCTCTCTCTCTCTCCCTCTCTCTCTCTCTCCCTACCTCTACCTCCTCCTGCCTTCTCTCCTGCTCTGGAGCCTACGCTTCTGCCCTTGCAGCTGTGCTGATGTGGCCTTCTATTCTGTGAATCAGCGTACAGACAAGGGGACTGGGGTTAAAGGGGGGTGCTCACACAGCTGCTCACAGCTGGAGCACTGGTGGTTCAGTGGTAGAATTCTCGCCTGCCACGCGGGAGGCCCGGGTTCGATTCCTGGCCAATGCAGCAGCAGCAGCAGCAGCAAACTTTTTTTTTTATCATCCTAAGAGACTGGGTTTGACATTTCACACTGCCCACAGCATTGGGGATACAGTCTGAAAAGCCTAGAATGACTTTTTTCTAGGTTGAGTTTTCCACGCCTGTTTCCTAAATTCCACAGAGATCTAGATCTTGTGCCCCCTTTTTCTTGCGGAGTCCAGGATGTGGGGATCACCGAAGCCGCTGCAAGCAGCTGTGCCTCCCCTCCTGTCCAGACAGGCTGCCCGGGGACTCTGACCGCGCTGCCCCTGGGGAAGCCAGGCCGTGTGTGTTTCTGCTCCGTTCGCTCTACACCAGCTGCAAGGCCCCCCAACCCCGAATCTTACCAGGACGCAACTCAGGGCACCCCAGGCTACTACAATACAATGGTCCATTCAGTTCCCGAGGGCCTGGAACCCCAAGTGTCTCCATCTGCACTTGGAGGAAGAATATTATCAGTGTCCAGGAGAGCGAGACAATGACAAACAGTGGTTCCCTGCGGAGGGGAAACCCTGAGAACAAGTTCTCACCAAAACCATCCGTTCTTAGAGCACTGGGCCTGGCCCTGTGGGTCACCCCTGGGGCCACAGCAGGAAGACCTGTCCCACGAACCGAGCCCACGCTCTCTACCTGACAGTCAGGGTGATAAGGCAGGGCCGGCTGACCTCTCCAGTCTCACTGCTCAGCCGCCCGGCACAACCTTCCTCTCCAGTAAGGGCTTCTTACTGGGCCCTGTTACGCTACTCCTTGGACACCTCCTGTCCATTCCACTCTGTGGGGAAGCTCCCGCTCCCTTCCACATCCTAGCCAGCCTTCAAAGTCCAGTTCAAATCCAACCCCCTGCTTTTCCTGACCTTCCCAGGAAGGACCACTCCTCCTCTGGACGCTGAAGGACTCGGCGACCCCGCAGTCTGTGCCAGCACTGCACCATCGAATGCCACGGGTTCTTTCTCACGTGTTTCACGTTTCTAGCTCCACAGCTCCTTGCCAGCGTCCCTGAGGACAGACTGGTGCCATGATCCTCTGCCTCTTGAGCGCCAGCCCTCTCCCCGCATCTAGAGCTCCCCACACAGTAAGTGAGGAATCAGCAAGCATCTGCCCAGGGACCCATCTGTGCAGGTGGGCGGGCCCGCAGGGCAAGCTGTAGGGAAACACGGGCAAAGCCCCACGCTGCCGTACTGGTGACAAGGGGTGGCCTGCTCATCTACACCTAACCTGTTGGGTAAATCAGAACTGTACTGGGACGGGCCTAACCCCTAGTTTACAATCCAAGTTAGGAGGGGCAAAGCGCACCATCACCAGGATCTCCAAACGCACACTGAGAAGGACCAGGTCCCCAGGGCCGTGGCTGCGGACAGATGCCGATGCCAGGATGTGACTTGACATGCGTTTGCCTCGGGGTGAACCAACCCCTTGGGGGTGCCCCAAATAGCCCCCGTCAGCAGGACCTGGTCTCTCCACAGGGCACAGGCAGAGAGAAAAAGCAACTACAAAGGGAAGCAGAGGAAGTGAAGTTTGAAATCCGGGCGCCCCCAGTTCCAGGCTAGTGTCTCTTGAAAAGAACACCCCGTCTCCTCTTTCATCTCCACGTTGTGAGGCATACCTGGGGGATCTCAACTAGTTATGAAGTTAATATTTGGCCCAGAAACTTATGATCACAAATCCCAGTGACTTTGCTGATGTTAGGGTCACATGCATTGCTGTTGTTAATCCCAGAGAAGAGATCTGCTTCTGCTTCGTTCCTCTAAAAACTCCGGCTGACGAAGTATCCTCTAGAGATTGCTCAGAGCCTCCATTCTCAACTAGTCAGAGGTGTCGCAGGGTGGCAGGAACACCCATTCCCAAGGAGGCACAATGTCCAGTGCTGGCCAACTCCAAGCTCTCGACACTGCTCTCAGCTTCACAAAGTGCCACACCCACTACCTTGTCCCTGATGGAGAAGGAGCCACAGACAGGCCAGGACGCATTTGGAATTGTCTTTCACCCAAGGAGAACTTAGGGCCACGTCTCAGCAACACAACTGAGACAGGAAAGGGGCAGGGCACAACCTTTACAAGAATGACATAGCCATTGAGGACACGACATAAACTGGTTAGAACCAACTAGGTCCAAGATGGCAGATGATTGACTTCCACTAACCTTGAGCCTCAGTACAGGCTCACTGTAACACATCAGCAAGCTCAATGACACACCCACAGGCGCCATGTCAATTCCAAGGCCGACAGTAAAAGGCCAAAAGTGGGCGGTGGCTCAATTCCTGGAATAAGCCTCTCACTAGTTAGCCTATGAAATTACCCACCCCTATAAAAACTGACAATCCCATACCCTGGGGCCTCTCTCACCTTCCGAGATGGCCCACACTCTGTCTGTGGAGTGTGTATCTCCCTGAATAAACCTTCTTTCACTTTACTATGGCTCGCTCTTCAATTCTTTCCTGCATGAAGACAAGAACCCACATTCGGCGGCCATCCCAGGGACTTGCCTGAGACCTGGGATGTGACCATCCTCTTGGCCCCACTTTCTTTCTTGCAACCAAACCACAGCCCCGCACTGGGCCCCTCGGCCTCTGTAACGCAGCTCGGGGACCACCACAGGCTGCACGAGGACTGGGGAGCTGACCACTTGCCAAGAACACACTCTAAGTATTCCAGGGGTTGGTTATTCCTCACAGCAACCTCCTTCTGTAGTTATTATCATCTCACCATTTAGATTTGAAACAGAGCCTCAGGGAAACCAAGTCCCTTTCTTGAGGTCACAGAGGATCTGAACCTTGGCACCTACAAAGCCCAGGCCCCCTTAACTGTACACCAGTTCCTCCCGCCCATCTTCTTAAAGCACGTCAGCTGCAAAGTGCACACACCCAATTACAGAGGGTACTTCCCTCGTGCAGAACTCAGGCCCCAACTGAAGTGCAGCTTTCTCCATGCATTTTCCCCACTGTCTAGTGTTCAGACATCTCTGAAGCATTCCTCCACCACACACGGGTGTACAGATGAGGTACATACTTGAGATGTTGAAATGAAGGTCTAGGGCTGGTTTTCTACCATTAAGGCAGGAAAGAAGTAACCATTTGCTGAGCACTTACTACATGCTAGGTAATGTGGTGGATGCTTTACATGCATTATCTCATTTAAACCTTAAAATAAGCTACGGAGCTAGGTACTATAATACCCATTTTACAGACGGGGGAAACTGAGGCTCAGAGATGTTAATGAAACACACAACATCACACAACTTATGGATGGTAGGTGCAGAAATCAAACCTAGATTTTTCTGACGACACCAGGTCTGAAATCTACCATGTTACATTACCCCCTCTTCAAACATCAAAGCTCCCACCTGTTGGATGCCTACTGGGTGCCAGGCACTTTACATGCATTATTTCATTTAAACCTTTCTCATTTCATTTGTTGATGTCCAAATGGCCTGGCTAGGAGGTGGCAGAGGTTTCAGCCACTGCATGCACATTTCTGTGTCTCTGGCGGAGACAGCCTTGGCTGTGACTTTGCACTGTTTTTAGAGAATTACATAAGATAATGCATGCAATGTGTTCTGCACTGCATATACTCATGTAACAGTGCAAAGTCACAATCAGACAAACTGTGATCTTAAACACACCATACAAGATCATATTCATTCATTAATTGCTGACTGAGAACCCGCTTTGCTCCTGGCTCCAAGTAGGACAGAAAGATAATCCAGAGTTGTGTTTATTCCTGTGCTGTAAAAATTTCAGCCTGGACTGACTTTGGGCTGCCTTTTTTACCCTGGCAAGTCCAATGATCCACCTCAGTTCTCTATGTGACATGCTGTAATCGGGCAACATATCCAGGCAGCGATTTCCCAAAGAGAATCTGGCAGGTAAACGTCTCCTCCATCTGCTTTGCTGAGTATTTAAGTAACCTGGTTTCCACTTGCTCACTACTCTCCAATAACTGAACAGGAAAAGCGGAACATCTGCCTCTGAGGAAAGGCCCAAGAGCTTCTGAAAAGGCCCAAGAGTGAGTTAAGTAACAAAATATACTGAGCATCCACTGGGTATAATCAGTGGAAAAACTGTAAAGAAGAAACGAGTCCGAGACAGCAGGAAGCATGTTTGGATCTCAGGTGACAGTAGCTGTGACCACTGAATAAGCGCTTCCCTCACACTGTAACACAACCTACAGGCACTCTTATTTTTTTAAATTGAGATATTATTCACATGCCACAATTCAGTGGGTTTTAGTATGTTCACAAAGTTGTGCGACTGTCGCCACAATTTTACGACATTTTCATCATCCCACAAAGATTACCCCATTAGTAGTCACTACCCAAATCCCCCAATCCCCTTTCCTAAGCCCTAGGCAACCAGTAATCTACTTCCTGTCTCTGTGGATTTGCCTATTCTAGGCATTTCATATAAGTGAAATCATACAATACATGGCCTTTTGTGACTGGCTTCTTTCACTCAGCATGTTTTCAATGTGCATTTTTTTCTTTTTTAAGATGAGTTAACTGAGGCACAGAGAGGTTAAACCCAAGGTCACAAACTCAAATGCTTACAGGGGCCAAGAAGGAGACAGAAGTGAGAAGGCCAAGGGAGGTAAGACAGGCTGTGCTGAACCTGTCAACACAGGAAGCAAACTGGGGAGCCCAAGTCTTGGCTGGGGTAGGAGGGTGGACCCCTGGGTCCCCTGATCTGCTGTGTGGGAAAGTGAGCCCCACAGAGCCACATCTTCCCATTCCTTAAGAGAACCCAGAAACTCGAACTTTACTATGAAATTTGTCAGTTTAAAAGACCCTGGAATCCAGGCCAAACCAAACAGGTCTGTTGGCCGGACACAGCCCCTGGATGCCAGTCTGTGATCCCTGAATGAAGCAATTTGCTGAAGTCCCACTGCTGGTAAAGAGCAGAGCTCTGTGGAATTCTGACCCACACTGTAAAAACTGCCTTAAGCCAGTTGGTAATAAATAGGGTCTCCCTACAGAGGTGGTAGGCTCCAAAGAGTTAGGTCAAACTCAGCAGTTCAACCTTGATCTGATCACAGAGCCCCAGGGTTCCCTTAAGAGACGCCAGAAACCTGAAATTCACTGTGAAATTTCTTAATTTAAAATACCCTTCAGGGGCTTCCCTGGTTAAGAATTCTCCTGCCAATGCAAGGGACACGGGTTCGATCCCTGGCTCAGGAAGATCCCACATGCTGCGGAGCAACTAAGCCCGTGCGCCACAACTACTGAGCCTGCGCTCTAGAGCCCGTGAGCCACAACTACTGAAGCCTGCATGCCTAGAGCCCATGCTCCACAACAAGAGAAGCCAGGACAATGAGAAGCCTGCACACCGCAATGAAGAGTAGCCCCCGCTTACCACAATTAGAGAAACCCCGCGCACAGCAACGAAGACCCAACACAGGCAAAAATTAATTAATTCATTAAATTAAAAAATTAAAAAAAAATTAAATACCCTGTAAAAAGTCAGCAAAAGGAAGGAAATAATAAAGATCAGAGAAGAAATAAATAAAATAGAGATTTAAAAATAATTTTAAAAATCAATAAAACCAAGAGCTGGTTATTTGAAAGGGTAAACAAGATTGAGAAACAGGGAACCCTCCTACACTGCTGGTGGAACTGTAAATTGGTACAACCACTATGGAGAACAGTATGGAGATTCCTTTAAAAACTTAAAATAGAACTACCATATGATCCAGCAATCTCACTCCTGGGCGTATATCCAGAGAAAACCATAATCTGAAAGGATACATGCACCCCAGTGTACACTGCAGCACTATGCACAATAGCCAAGGCATGGAAGCAACCTAAATGTCCATCAACAGAGAGATGGATAAAGAAGATGTGGTACATATACACAATGGAATATTACTCGGCCATAAAAAACAACAAAATAATGCCATTTGCAGCAACATGTCTGGACCTAGAGATTATTATACTAAGTGAAGTAAGTCAGACAGATAAAGAAAATTTCATGTGATATCACTCATATGTGGAATTTAGTTAAAAAAAAAAGACACAAATGATCTTATTTACAAAGCAGAAGCAGACTTATAGATATCGAAAACAAACTTATGGTTACCACAGGGGAAACATGATGGGGAGGGATAAATCAGGAGCTTGGGATGAACACATGCACATATAAGACAGATAACCAATGGGGACCTACGGTACACCACAGGGAACTCTACTCAATATTCTGTGATAAGCTATATGAGAAAAGAATCTGAAAAAGAATGAATATATGTATATATATAACTGAATCACTTTGCTGTACACCTGAAACTAACACAACTGTATATCAACTATACTTCAATAAAATTTTTTTTAATTAATTAATTTTATTTATTTATTTTTGGCTGCATTTGGGTCTTCATTGCTGTGCACGGGCTTTCTCTAGTTGCGGCGAGTGGGGGCTACACTTCATCGCGGTGCGCGGGCTTCTCATTATGGTGGCTTCTCGTTGTGGAGCACGGGCTCTAGGGCTTCAGTAGTTGTGGCACATGGGCTCAGTAGTTGTGGCTTGAGGGCCCTAGAGTGCAGGCTCAGTAGGTGTGGTGCACGGGCTTAGTTGCTCTGCGGCATGTGGGATCTTCCCAGACAGGGCTCGAACCTGTGTCCCCTGCACTGGCAGGTGAATTCTTAACCACTGCACCACCAGGGAAGCCCCAATAAAATTTTTTAAAAAAGATGCTCAAAATCGCTAATTATTAGAGAAATTCAAATCAAAAGTACAATGAGGTACCACCTCACAGCAGTCAGAATGGCCATCATTAAAAACTACAAATAACAAATGCTGGAGAGGGTGTGGAGATAAGGGAACCCTCCTGCACTGTTGGTGGGAATGTAAATTGGTGCAGCCACTATGGAAAAACAGTATGGAGGTTCCTCAGAAAACTGAAAATAGAACTACCATATGATCCAGCAATCCCATTCCTTGGCATATATCCAGACAAAACTCTAATCTGCACCCATATGTTCATAGCAGCACTATTCACAATAGCCAAGACATGGAAACAACCTAAATGTCCATCGACAGATGAATGGATAAAGAAGATGTGGTACATATATACAATGGAATAATACTCAGCCATAAAAAAGAATGAAATAATGCCATTTGCAGCAACATGGATGCAACTAGAGATTATCATACTAAGTGAAGTCAGAAAGAGAAAGACAAATACCATATGATATCACTTATATGTGGCATCTAAAATATGACACAATGAACCTATCTACGAAATGGAAAGAGACTCAGGGACACAGAGAACAGACTTGTGGTTGCCAAGGGGGAGGGCGCTTGTGGGAGGGCTGGAGTGGGAGGTTGGGATTAGCAGATGTAATCTATTATATATGAAATGGATAAACAACAAGGTCCTACTGTATAGCACAGAGAACTATATTCAGTATCCTATGATAAAACATAGGATATTTTTAAAAAACAGTATTTAAAAAATATTTTTAAAAGAATATTAAAAAGGGCTTCCCTGGTGGCGCAGTGGTTGAGAATCTGCCTGCCAATGCAGGGGACACGGGTTCGAGCCCTGGTCTTGGAAGATCCCACATGCCGTGGAGCAACTGGGCCCGTGAGCCACAACTACTGAGCCTGCGCGTCTGGAGCTTGTGCTCCGCAACAAGAGAGGCCGCGACAGTGAGAGGCCCATGCATCACGATGAAGAGTGGCCCCTGCTCGCCGCAACTAGAGAAAACCCTCGCACAGAAACGAAGACCCAACACAGCCAAAAATAAAAAAATTAATTAATTTAAAAAAATAATTTAAAAAAAGAATGTATATTTATGTATAACTGAATCACTTTGCTGCACAGCAGAAATTAACACACATTGTAAATCAACTACACTTCCAGAAAATAAATTAAAAAAAAAAAGCAACTCCCCCACCCCCCAAATAAAACAAACAAAAGACCATAGCAAAATCACGCTTACCTCAAACAATGAAAACATGCCAACCCTTCCACAAGAGAGGCAGGAAAAAAATATTATTAAAAAAAATACCCTGCAATCCAGGCCAAACCAAACAGGTCTGCCGGCAGGACACGGCCCCTGGCTGCCAGTCTGTGACCCCTGGATGAAGCAATCTGCTGGGTGGAATTCTGACCCACACTCCAAAATCTGCCTGAAGTCACTTGGTAATAAACAGTGTCTCCCTACAGAGGTGGTAGGCTCCAAAGAGCTAGGTCAAACTCAGCAGTTCAACCCTGATCTGATCACAGAGCCCCAGGGATCCCTGCTCCCCATGCCACCCTCCCCACCCTGCCTTCCCCAGCAGGCAGGGACTCATCCCTCAGGAGCTCTGATCCTGGAGCCCCTCCTTCGGCTTCGGTGTTCTCAGGGCGCAGGGCCTGGGCACCTCCATTTGCTGGCTTTGGGAACTCAAAGTTCAGGAACACCAGAGACTTGCCAGTGAGCCCGTCCCTGGTCACCACGAAGGGCATCATCTCTCCCAGCCTGCAGTGAGGGCCCTGGCACCGCAGTGAGGGAGCACCCACCGCACTTATCAGAGCGCCTGCTGGCGTCTCTCCCCCACGCTAGACTCTCCCGGAGAGCAGGGCCTGGGGTGTCACCAACCCCGTCCTCGGGACTCATCAGGGACTATAACCCCTGACACCAGGGCCGCAAAGCCCGCCACAGCCATTCTAGAATCTTAGCCTCGGGGCCTTATCCCTGAGAAGCTGTGCGGGCGTGCTGGAGCCAGGCTGTGGGGTGAAGGCTCTCCAGGACTGTGCACAGCAGGCTCACACAGTCAGCCGTCAGATCCTGGTCACCTAACACAGCCCGGTCTTGAGAGCCTAGAGTCTGGGGTCCTTCAGTCGAGTCAAGCATCCGCCTCCTCTGCGTCTTTAGTGTCTGAGAGCCCTGTCATCAAGATAAAACACCCTCTTCTTATTAGGAATTTTAATCCCTCACTCCAGCACCCCATGCAGTACTGGCTCTGCCACCCGAGCAGATAGATGGGTTCCAGAAAACAGAAAGTCAGTTAAAACTACCATGGAAAAAAAAAAAAACAAAAAAACAAACTACCATGGTGGGGCTTCCCTGGTGGCGCAGTGGTTAAGAATCTGCCTGCCAATGCAGGGGACACGGGTTCAAGCCCTGGTCCCAGAAGATCCCACATGCCACGGAGCAACTAAGCCCGTGTGCCACAACTACCGAGCCTGCGCTCCGGAGCCCGTGAGCCGCAACTACTGAAGCCCGCGCGCCTAGAGCCCATGCTCCACAACAGGAGAAGCCACCGCAATGAGAAGCCCGCGCACCGCAACAAAGAGTAGCCCCCGCTCACCGCAACTAGAGAAAGCCTGCGTTCAGCAACGAAGACCCAACACAGCCAAAAAATAAATAAATAAAATAATAAATAAATTTGGAAAAAAAAAAAACTACCATGGGGGTGTTCAAGTATGAAACTTATTAAGTATATGTTCTGCTTTTGGAAGGGAAAACGATTCATGTAGTGGGGAAGCCTTTTGAGACAGAAGAACCTGAGTTTTTAGATCCAGGTTCTAGCTGTGAAACCTTGGGATGATTACTTACCCTCAAGGAGCCTCTGTTTCCTCATCTGTGAAATGGGGTAACACTACCTAGCTCATAGGGCAGCTGTGCAAAATAAATGAGATGAGGGATGTACAAGGGCCAAATCCTCCTCCCCCCAAATAAGGCAGACAGCGTTTTACACGTGATCACTTTTTAAAATGATCAACGTTATGGACTGAATTGTTCCACCCTGCCCCCTAATTCATACAACCCTGGTGGCAGTATTTGGAGATAGGGCCTATAGGGAAGTAATTAAGGTTAAATGAGGTCATATAGGTGTGGCCCTGATCCAACAGGATCAGTGTCCTTATAAGCAGAGACACTAGAAAGCTCTCAGGTGAAGCACAAATAAGTTCCTCTGTCCCTGATATCAAACAGGACGCTCCTCATCCCAAACATGGCTGAAGAAGGCTCCAAACTGAGCGTAGAGTCTTCTAGGCCAGCGCTTCTCCAACTCTAATGTGCACCAGGGATCATGTTAAATATGCAGATTCTGATCCATAGGTTTGGGGTGAGGCTGGAGAATCTGTTCCTAACAAGCCCCCAGGGGATCCTGATGCTGCTGGTCTGCGGGCTACACTTTTGAGTAGCAAAGTCCTTAGACTGCAATGTTATTTCCCCACCAAAAATGTATGAACGTTCATTCATTTAGATGCCAACCGTCAAATGCTGCCAGGCACTGTGCTAAGTGCTGAGGATAAATAAAACAGGGTCTCTGCTCTTAAGGAGTTTATTGTCCAGTGAAGGCCCTAAGGGGTTTCCCTGATTCCACAAGCCAAGGGCAATGTCAAACACAAAACGAACCCCATTAAAAACAAAGCCCTTCCAGAATAGCCTGCAGAGTGAGAGCACTTACACAAGATGTGTTGGAGGCAACAATAATGCTGAGATGAACACCTCTATTCAGGGACTCAACCGATGACTCAAGCTATGATAAAACTGAACATTCCTGAGAAACAGAGCGGGTGATGGACAAAACAGGTGTCGCTGTAGCGTCAGCTGATAAAACCACGGATATGGAGCCAAGTCTATACATCAGCTCTGGGTCTCCTACTCGTTATAGCAATACTTATCATTACGATTTGCTGGCACTGGCGAGAGTCAGGGTAACCACCACTAGTGGGGGAAACGAGAGCATTCAAGAAAGTGGTGCTTGATGAGAGAAGCAGCTAGGTGGTTCTGGACATACTGGATGTTAGAGCTGAATGTGAGGGTCCTCTTAGCAAAATCCAAACCCTTTAGCCGAAGAGGAAACTAAAACCCAAAGCAGTTAAAGCAGTGGTTCTCAACCGGGGTGACTGTCCATCCCCACGGGACATTAGGCAGTGTGTCTGGAGACATTTTTGGTTGTACAACTGATGGAAAGCTACTGGTGTCTAGTGGACAGAGACCCGAGATGCTGCTAAAAATCCTATAATGCACAGGACAGTCCACCACAACCAAGAATTATCGTCCCAAAATGTCAACATTGCTGAGATTAAGAAACCCTGAGTTAAGGAATTTGCTGGAGGTCAAAGAATGTCACACCACAGACTAGATTAGAGGGGTCCAAGAGAGCATTTGGTAGTGCCGGAAATGTTCTAAACTCTACACTGTCCATTATGGTATCTGACAGTCACATGTGGCTATTGAACATGTCAGATATGGGTAGTGTGACTGAAGAACTCGATTTAAATTTTTTATTTTGTCTTTAATAATTTAAATGTAAATAACCAAGCATGGCCAGCGGCTACCCTATTGGGCAGGGCAGGACTACAGTCCGTATTTTCTGACGCCCAGACTGGCATTCTTTCAGTTTCACAGCCTGCTCTTTTCTACTCTTCTGAAATTACCCACCCACCAGACTTTATCACAAAGATTTGAATGGAAAAAATACAAAAGTAAAATAACAGCAGACAAATCTTAATAAAATGTTCACAGTTAGACATCTTGTTCTGTAGACTGCGAAAAAAGCAAAATGTCAGATCATGGTTACACATACAGTGGTCCCCCATCATCCGAGGTTTCAGTTACCAGTGGTCAACTGCAGGTCCAAAATATTAAATGGAAAATTCCAGAAATAAACAATTTCTAAGTTTTAAACTATATGCTGTTCTGAGTGGTGAGATGAGATCTCCTGCTGTCCCACCAGGACATGAATCATCCCTTCCTCCAGCACATCTATGCTGTATATGATATCTACCCACTTAGTAGCTGTCTGGGTTATCAGATCGACTGTCGGTATCGCAGTGCTTATGCTCAAATAGCCCTTATTTTACTTAATAATGGCCCTAAAGTGCAAGGCTAGTGATGCTGGCCATTGGGATATTCTCGTACTGTGCCTAATTTATAAATTAAACTTTATCATACATATGTATGTATAGGAAAACCAGTATATATAGAGTTTGCTACCATGCAAGGTTTCAGGCATCCACTGGGAGTCTGGGGACGTATGCCCCACAGATAAGAGGGTACTACTGAACACGTAGTAAGACTGCAGAAACAAGAAAGGTCAAATTATTCCTACTTCCACTTGCAGGGAAGCGTGATATGACAGAGGTAAAACAAACAGCGCTCTGAGCCTTGAGGTTTTGGACCTGATTTCTCCACTAGGTCAACTAACTAGCCCTTTCACTTCTCAGAAGCTGGGTAAGAAATGAGGCAGGTCAACATCCTTAGCAAATTCTCACGCTTCCCACCTCCCTCGCATCAGAGGCCACTCTCTGATTTGCTCGTTTTGATGGAGACCACACTGAGGACGCACCATGTGCCGGGCACTGTGTTAAGCACCAGATATACGTTATGTCGCTTCATTCTCACCGCAGCCCTAAGCAGCACACATACATTACGTCGCTTCATTCTCACGGCAGCCCTTTGGGGCATCAGTAGGTTAAAGAACTTGGCCCACGTCACACAGTCAGAAGCAAAGCTGGGACTGCCAATCTCCTGCTTTTAAGCACGGCCCTAAGGGCCTGAAACCTGGAGTAGCAACACTGGCTGTAAAGGCGTGAGGAGCTGCCCGGAGAGCGGGACCCCTGCAGAGCCAGGACGGAGTCCCGGCTCCGCTCTCCACGCCCATCCCGGGTGCCCGCGGCTCTTACCTGTCTATCTCCAGCGCAGCGACCTTCAGCTTTCGTAGACTTTGTCACTGAGGGCACCCATGGTGTTGGGCGTGAGCGGCGCGAAATCCTTCTCGGGGTTCATGGTGGCAGCTCGGGGCGATCCCCGGAGCCCCGCGACTCCTCAGCCCGCGGCAGCCCGGGCCGCGCCGTGACTAGGGGAGTCTGCGGCTCCGCGTTGCCTCCGGCGCCGGCTCATGGACCACGCCGCCCCGGGCCGCCTGTCTCGCTCCGCCGCCGCGCGCCGCCTCGTAACCGGGGCCGGGTCCCCGTCTCCGCTCACCGGCCCTCGACCGCCCAACCGGTCAGGAGTCCCACTTGGACCCCGCACTGCAGTTCTTAAAGGGCAGCAGCCATGTTACTTAGATCACGTGACTCTACAGCAGCTTCCGCCTTCCGCCGCTAGGACCCGCCCCTCTCCAGCCACGCCCCCGCACGCACCTGCAGGGGGTTTGGCCACGCCCCACAAGGCTTCACCTTCTCCCCCTCACACTCCAGCTTTCGACCCCAACAGTCTGAGTCTGGTTTGAGACCTGCTTAATGGGGCCTGTATTCCATGCAGTCAACTGCCCGCACGTGGTAGGCTTGGCACTTGGTGGGCTTCTGTAGATGTTCGTGAGAACGAAGGGGCTCCTGGATCCTGACTCGCTTAGGATAATTTATTCTATACTTACTGAATCTGCTAGTTCATTCACTACTTAGTCACCAGTCAATATCTCATATGCCAATGTTTCCCGCATTGGAGTAACACCATCTTGATTTTCGCTATGTCCTAGCCACTTGTACTGTTATTTTAAAAGTACTTTCTAATCAACTCACTTAAAAAAAAATCTTAAATTCGTACTTTAGCCTTGCTTATGCCTTCAAAACATGGGTTTGAGTAGTGATACATTTTTCTAAAACATATAAATTGCAATTAAAAACAGAACTATCTGCCTACCATCTAAAATCTCAGGTACCAACAGTGGCTGTCACCCCACCATTTGGGACTCAGGATGTGTTTATCATGCTCTGATACCCTGGAGGGCTGGGTTACAGACAGCAGAAGCCCCAAATGTGTTGATTGCAGGTCTCCAGGTGGATCCACTATAAAACGGCCCCTCCAAGTGCTTTGAAGTTTCACACTAAATGGTGGAACAGAAGTTGAAGCTGTGTGATAAAAATTTAAAAAGCACTTTATGGATGCAGTGTGGCTAAAGATGCAGTAACAGGGAGATGCATCAGAGTTCCTTATCATAAGCTTCTGCAGTGGACAGGGACTTAGGACAAAGCTATAATACCACAGTGGAACCCAATGAGGATTAATATTGTTAAAAAACAAAATTCAGCTGAGTAAATTTGAGGATCTAATTGGCTTTATTTAACAGTTCATGACTCTGGCAGCATCCCATTTAGCAGCCAGGAGCTTCAAGGAGCTCAACAAAATGGAAGGCTTTTATAGGCAGAAGGGGGTGGCAGCTAGGAATGAAGTAGATTGTTTCAGGCATGTCACCTTCCTTTGGAGAAGGGGGGTGTTTATCATGCAGATTACTTCACCAGAGCTGATCAGGTAATTCCAGATTAACTAGCTAAAGGTCATATTGCTGGGAGAAGCTGAAACTACAAGTAGGTTAGATATTAAGTCTTGGTTTGCTGATGTGGGTTTAGCACAAGTGAATCAATTTGGGGCCTGTTTCTTTTTTTTTTAACAATATGAAATAACACTGGTTGTACTTTTTTCTAATGAGTGAAAAGCAGTCATGTAAAGCTTGTAACAGTCTTGAAAATGGAGTGTTATCCTCAATCAACAGATCAGAATCTATGGGACACAAGTGAGGGGCTATGGTACATAGAATTCGAAGATGGTACCTAAGAGTCCCACCCTTTTTGCTCTACACCCTGTGCAATCCCCTCCCTTCAACTGTGATTAAGTCTTGTAAATATGATGGACTGTCATTCTAACAATTGTCATGTTATATAGAAGATATTTTGCAGATCTAATTAATGTCCCTAATCACTTGACTTTGATTTACTAAAAAGGGAGATTATCCTGGGTGGGCCTGACCTAATCAGTAGAGGCCTTAAAAGAAGTTAGGAGAGATTTTTTTTTTTTTTTTTAGGAGAGATTTTTAATGGGAGAGATACTCTCCTGCTGGCCCTGAGGAGTCGATAATAACAACAGTGAACTGTCTATGATGGATCACTTGGTAAGGACCTGAGAGTGGTCTTTCATTGCTAAAATTGGTCCCCTGTTGTCAGTTGCCAAGAAAATGATACGTCAGTGAAATGGCTGCCAGGAAATGAATATTGTCAACACACTGAGGGAGTTTGGAAGATAATCTTTCCCCAGCTGAGCCTCCAGATGAGGATGCAGCTGGCTGGCATGTTGATTTCAACCTGTGGGAGCCTGAGCCAAGAACCCAATTTAGTACATTTTGGACTCCTGACCCATGGAAACTGAGAAGACATTTGTGTTGTTTTAAGCTGCTAGATTTGTGATAATTTGTTATGCAGCCATAGAAAACAAATACAGGAGCTATCCCCAAACTCAGCAAGTCATGGAAGAATTGTGTCTAGAAAAATCTGTGAAAAATGTGCTTTCCTTTACTGGTGGGGTTTTCACAGCTTTTAAAACCCTTACCAACACAATCTGACAAATGAAGGTGGGTGCACCAACAACCTGAAAACTGCCCCAAATATAGATTCATCTCCAGAAGAAAATGTATTGCTTAATAGGTTCCTCCCCTTACCTTGATACCAAGTAGCACTGATAAGGACATTTCTAAATGTCTTGCAAAGTTTATGTCTTTAGAATTTTGATGATGGTTGAGGTAAAACAATGCACAAAAAAAAATCAATGGGAATGACTTGGATCTATTTCTCTAGTGTGTATTCATTTCCACTAGGTCCATATCTAATATAATATTTCATCTGTTTCTTTTGCTGTTTGGTTTGGCTTTTTCTTAAAGGTGACCTGAATTTCCCATGGGTCATAATGTGATACAGTTATTTAATAATTGAAACAGTAAGGAAATGTTTTTTTTACCAGAAGGAACTCTTTTCTTCTGAAATCACATTCTGGCCTAGGTTGCTAAGAAACCAGTTTTTCATTCAAGGCCGAAACCAATGCTTTGTCCTACCTTTAGTTCAGAAGTTCCTGAAAATAACTGTTATTTTTTTTTCTGACGTCTTGGAAAATGTCAACTAGTTAAGGTTACTTATGCATAATTGGACTGGCGTTGGTACTGAGAATAAAGCCCAAGGGCCACCATTGCCTTCTCTATGTGCTCACTTCTCCTCTTTCCCTGGTGGCCGGGCCTGCCATGCTCAGACTCTTCCAGACTAGTGGATAATTAGTATGTCTGGTTGCACAGTGGCCATCACTTCACAGTTATAACTCATCTGCACATATGTGTGATGAGGCCTTGTTTGTGTTACATAACTTATGGGCATTGTTGCAGGAGGGTGCTGGTGACACTGTAAGAAACTGCATCTGAATCTTGAGTTGCACAAAGCAGTTTCTCCAACAGCAGTGTGATTTTGCTGGAGTGTCAGGGCAACATGTTGAGGGTATGAGAGGTTTGGGAGATCCCAAACTTGGGATTTCTTCAGATCCAGCAGGCCCTCATGATGTCACAGTATAATCACCTCTGACCTGAGGCAGGACTCGCCCAAAGAAGTGGTTAGACTTAGGATGCCACACTCACCAGGGACTCTGTGTCGAACAGTGTCGGGGGGGGCCTCATTCACATTGTTTTCCGCGCACAAGGGTCTCTGGAATTGTGCCACCTGGGCCCTGATATTTTCTGAACACCCCCCACTGAGATGTCTCCTGGTTTCCTTTGCTGAGAATGCGTTCTTTCAAATGTAACTTCCACTAGCTTTCGTCAGGATGCTTGTTTTCACCAAGCCTCCCCTTCAGCTCTCTGTTGAGCGACTCTGCCATTCCAAACTTGCCAATATGAAACGATTTTGTCATTGCCTTTTTTGAGGCCAAGGAAACATAAGAACCACCTATAGAAAAGCGATGTACCCCATCTCAAGTCATCCTGGAAGGGGGTTCATGCTGGGGCAGGGTCTGAGCTGGGTGCTTGGTCCCAGGGAGGCCGGTCTGCCTCCTCACTCCAGGCCTGAGGCTTGTGCTCTAGACTCAGTGGCTTGGGGGGAGCTGCAGCAGGGCTGAAGGAGGGGAGTTGCCCCTGGCCACCTAAAGGCACCATTTTGCAGGTGGTGGGAAGTGGCCAGTTTCTGTAGCAGCCAGTGTCTGGGGTGGTGGCTGGAGCCCTGCAGCCTCAAGGGAACATATCTGAGTCCTGACCTTCACAGTTAGAGGAATCTTTTTTTTAAAAAAATTAATTAATTAATTTTTGGCTGTGTTGGGTCTTCGTTGCTATGCACGGGCTTTCTCTAGTTGCGGCGAGTGGGGGCTACTCTTTGTTGTGGTGCGAGGGCTTCTCATCGTGGTGGCTTCTCTTGTTGCAGAGCACAGACTTCTAGGTGCGCGGGCTTCAGTAGTTGTGGCATGCAGGCTCAGCAGTTGAGGCTTGCGGGCTCTAGAGCGCAGGCTCAGTAGTTGTGGCACACGGGCTTAGTTGCTCCGCGGCATGTGGGATCTTCCCAGACCAGGGCTCGAACCCGTGTCCCCTGCACTGGCAGGCGGATTCCTAACCACTGCGCCACCAAGGAAGTCCCAGTTAGAGGAATCTTGAGTCTCATCATGCTCCAACTGTGACCGTGGGTGTTTTAGCCAACTTCTGCACGGCTTCCTCCGTCTTTCCTGCAGTCTGAACGATTGTTTATCATACTAGGTTTAGAAGTGTGGAAAAGGTACCCGTTTAGAAGAAGGTGGTGGTGGGCCAATTGCTCCCCTCTCCCCAGCTCTGCCTCTGGGGAGTGGGTGGGAGGAGGGACTTTGGGGGGTGGGCAACCATTTCATTCACTTCGGCTGAAAGCAGAGTTGGTGACACTCCTCTCCAGGGCTCTAATGAAGAGCGTTAGGGCTGTGGATTCAGCAAAGTCTCAAGTTCTGCTGGCGCCTTTAAAGCAGCGCTCTTCACTGCAGTGTGCACACAAACCCCCTGGAGATGTCATTAAAATGCAGATTCTGACTAGTAGGTCTGGGGCCGGGCCTGAGAGCCTGCATTCCTAGCATGTTCCCACGTGATGCTGATGTGAGGAGGCAGTGGCTTCAGGTCAGCAGCAAACATCGCCCAGGACTTGGCAGAAATGCGAATGCTCGGGCCCGCCCAAACCTACTAAATCAGGCCCTCTGAGGGTGGCCCAGCAGTCTGTGGTTTAGCAAGTCCTTGGGGCGATTCTGATAGATACTAAATTTGAGAACCAGCGGTTTCTTCAGACTCCGTGTATTTGCCAGTTAGAGGGCTAGCTCGTTGGGCTCTGTGCCCTCTCAGTTTGCTGCTTAGTGCGTTGTTTGCTCGTTTAATCACTGGGCGTATCTGTCTTCTTGTTCTTTGTCTTTATTCCTATCAGCAGGGTCTTTAGTGGCTACAAAAATGATTAAGTGTGCATCTGCAGATGCTTTAGGACAGGCTTCATTTGGTACTAGCTGTGTGTCAAGTGTAATGGGCTGAGGGGCGGCGGGAGGTACAAAGAGATTGAAGAATCTGTCCATTAAACACACCATTGTAAAGCAATTATACTCCAATAAAGATGTTAAAAAAAAAAAAGGATATATGGATCAGAAAAAAAAACAAAACAGAAAAAACACCTCTAGTAGCTATAAGGTCTTGTTAAAACACAGGTTGCTGGGCCACACCCCTGGAGTTTCTGACTCAATAGGTCTGGGGTGGGCCCTGAGAATTTGCATTTTTAATAAATTCCCAGGCAATGCTGAGGCTGCAGGTCCAGGGATCTTTTTTTTTTTAAAATAAATTTATTTATTTATTTATTTTTGGCTGCATTGGGTCTTCGTTGCTGCGCGCAGGCCCTCTCTAAGTTGTGGCGAGCTGAGGTCTCTCATTGCGGTGGCCCCTCCCGCCGCGGAGCACGGGCTCTTAGGCACGTGGGCTTCAGTGGTTGTGGCTCACGGGCTTAGTTGCTCCGTGGCATGTGGGATCCCTCCAGACCAGGGCTCGAACCCGTGTCCCCAGCACCGGCAGACGGACCCCCCAACCACTGTGCCACCAGGGAAGTCCCCGGGGATCTTTTTTTTTTTTTAATGTTGTTTTTTTAAAAAAAATTTATTAATTTATTAATTTATTTTTGGCTGTGTTGGGTCTTCGTTTCTGTGCGAGGGCTTTCTCCAGTTGCGGCAAGCAGGGGCCACTCTTCATCGCGGTGCGCGGGCCTCTCACTGTTGCGGCCTCTCTTGTTGCGGAGCACAGGCTCCAGACGCGCAGGCTCAGTAGTTGTGGCTCACGGGCCTAGCTGCTCCGCGACATGTGGGATCTTCCCAGACCAGGGCTCGAACCCGTGTCCCCTGCATTGGCAGGCGGATTCTCAACCACTGCGCCACCAGCGAAGCCCCCCAGAGATCATTTTTGAGCGCCACCTCTTTGGAGCAGCCATTCCCAAATGGCCATCTTCTTTTTTGCCTCCATCTTCTCTTGCAGGTAGGCTGGAGGGGAGGAGGAGAGGGCAGGAGGTGGACGCCGGGAACCCTCAGGCACAGGTGAGTGTGTGCATTTGTGCAGAAGCAAGTCCACTCCAGAGCCAGTCTTTAACCACCTTTATTTCAACAGGCGGTGCCAACAGGTAAGTGGCTCTACTAATACCACTGCAGGCCCCGGGGGAGAGTCTGCACATGCCCGCTTCTCCTTGGAGGTGGGGCTTCCACGGTGCTTTCCTTCTGAAGAAAGGCACCAACTTAGAACGTCACCCTTTATGCGCGCACAAAACGGCTGCAGTTTAAAATATATGACACTGGGATGTGGTCCTCTCTCTAGAAGTAGATTCCTGACTGGCTGCACCATTCATGGCCAGGTGGGTTTTGATCTGTGGCACTGGTTCTCAACACTGCCACACAAGCTGAAAAGAAATAATGCCATGTCCCTCCCCAGACGGATTAAATCAGTATTTGGGGAGGTGGGGTCTGGACCAGAATTAGGAGGAGAATCACTGCTCCATCATAGGCTGAGTGCTGTGCACGGGGCTGGGGGTGGGGAACCGGGGTGTCTATTAGCATCTCTCCAGGAACTGGCCTCCAGCGAGAACTTTCTGTGGGAAACAGATCTGGGATTCAGAGACGGAGGGAGCACCCCGACCTCTGTCCCTGCAATAACTGCCCTAAAGTATCTGCTCATTGCTTTGAAAGTAGTGACTTATTTGACTTTTATGTGAAAGCAGAATAAAATACCACGTCAAAGTAGAGTCATGGCTTTAAAAAGCCATGGGTTTTACAAAGAAACTGCGGGGCCCCAGAGTCATACACTGCTAAGTGCTGTATGATGGAAGGTCATGAGTGTAAGACCTGTGTCATCTTATTAAACATGAGCATTATTACATAGTGCTTGGGCTCTGGAGATATATTAAGAAACTAAATGAAGAGACTTGCCCTTGCCAAGTAAAATATAGCTCTGTTTCGTGTAGTTACCATGTTTAATGTGGAATATCTATATTTCATACAGATATCTGGAATTCATATAATGTAGAAATAAGTGCCCCTGTAATTGAATTGGAGGATAAAACAGTACCTTTAGAATTCTGGTTATTTTCTCTATTCTTTGCAGGGCTAGAACAACACATAGGTATTAAGGCTGAGGAGATGGCTTTTCCATGATGCCGCAGACCCTGGTTCCCACTACGGGGTGATCCCCTTCAGGTAATAAACCCATTTAATTCCAGTGTCGCTGCCTTCGCCGGGAGGGCAGGCTACAATCAGCTTGCTGGTGATGGGCGTTTTGCTGCCTGATGGGTTTCCTCCAAAGTAGACCGTGATGTTGTTGATCTTCTTGGGCTTCACGGAGTCTACGGCGCGGATGGAGAAGGCCGGGTTCTCCACCGTGCAGGAGAAGGAGACCGGGTGGTAGAAGACGTTCTTGAAGGGGATGACTATGCTGTACCCGGCTCGGATCAGGAAGGGGCCTTGCGGCTTGGGGGGCAGGGCCACTCCGAAGAGGGGGATGAGGTACTCGCCGCCCACGAGCGATGACAGGCTCAGGATGCCCTTGCTCTCGCCCAGGCGGCTGGGCTCGAAGTACACCTCCACACTCACCTCGGTGCCGCCCTGCACCCCGGGGGCCGTGTAGATGACCTTTTCCGTGTGGAAGTCTGGACAGTCGGTCTGAAAGGGGAACAAACGCGCTCGGCTCACCCAGGACCCTGAAGAGCAAACCAGCAGTTCAGGTCCGTCCCCAGCCCCACACCCTCCGACATGAGCAACGTACGCTTGTGTGAGGACAGGCAGGTCATACAAAAGCTGTGCCCTTAAAACTCCCTTGAAGAGTAGGTGTTACTAGTCTATCCCCGTTTTACTACAAAGAAACCAAGGCCAAGAGATGTTAAATAGACACCCAGCGGGATGAGATGGGTGGCGGTCCTGGGTGCTGCTCCCCCGTATCCCGTGCTTCTTTCCTTCCACTGCACCTGGAGGAGCGGAGATTCTGGCTCCTCGTGGACGGGTGGGACTAGTTCTGGAGGGTAGTTGAGGGTAGAAGTGCAAGGCGTCCCTTCCACACTAGAGCATTTATTTGCCAGAGCAAGTCCCTCTGGGGTCTTTTCACCCCTCTGCTGCTATGACTGGAAACATCTGAGATAGTGGTTGCCCCTCAGCCTGGATCCCCGAGTGGCTGTGAAGAGCAGAGTCCCCTGCTGACCCTCCCTGGATAGAGAAGCACGAACGGGAGGCAAACCTTTTTTGTTTTAAGCCGCTGAGATATTGGGGCTGTTTGTTACTACAGAATAACCAGGCTTCTCCTGACGGATGGGGATGATCAAGAGCCTATGCCTCTTTAAAAGTCGTGACTCACTACGTTGTACACCAGAAACTTATAAAATACTGTACATCAACTATACCTCAGTTAAAAATAGAGCCTATGCCTTGTGACCATGGCCATGGGACTCTGATGTTAACTGGGCACACGGCCACCCAGTGCAAGGCTACACTCCTAGCTCCCCTTGTTGCTGGGTGTGGTCATATGAAGTTTTCTTCAATGGAATGTGAGTGGAAGTGATGTATGCAGCTTCCCCGTTTTCCCCAGGTAGCTGGCTGCAATGTGGATGTCACAGTAAACCATCTTGGTCCACGTGGACCGAAGCGACTCCCTATAGAGGGAAGAGCATCAGGAAAGAAGGGTCTGGGTGCCTGATGTCATGGAGCTGCCATTCCAGCCCAAACTGCTTATGCCCACACTGCTATTTGAGAGGGGAATAAACTACTATTTTGTTGGTTTGCGGGGCTTTCTGTTTCAGTAGTTAAACCTATATTCACACTGATTTAATAGGTAACATATATGGAACACTTACTATGGGCCAGGATTAGTTTTATACACCTATTTAAAAATCCTGACAGCTATCCTGTGAGAGTGTTAGTAAATTATTCATACAAAGAGTAAACGGTGAAGCCAGGATTCAAATCCAGGTCTGCTGGATTCCACAGCTGGTACTCATGACCACTAAGCTCTATTGTCTCATTGTACTGACCACTGAGTATGTTGTGGGAAGCAAAACTCCCCCTACCCCAACCCCAGCTTGTTACGCTAGAAAGTCTGTGAGGAAGAACCCAGGCCTGGTACTCTTTGTTTCTAGCTGGGAGTTTCCAACTAGATAAAGCACCTGAGTCTGAGTTTCACATTTCTGCACCCCCCGCGTCCCCCTCCCATTATTTTGGAGCCCAGACTTCTGGAAAGCGAAGGGCAGAGGGTGAGGCAGGGGCTGCTCACCCTGCAGTAGTATTCTGTCTTCTGCCGGGCGTAATTGGTGAACTTGGCAAAGATGCTCTGGCCACTGCCAAGAACAGCCTGGAAGTGGACAGGCTTTTCAGGCAGTGCTGGCGTGGTCTTCAAACTGAGCTCATATGGGTAGTAACCCAAATCACTGTTGTGCAGTGTTAGTTTCCCGAAGGTTTCTCCAGCTTTCAAGGGCTGGAATTCAAATGAGAATGTGCCCTGCAAGAGAAGACAAAGGCTCCTGTGAGGCTGAACGTCTGACCCATCCTCTGCCCCCGGGTGACCTCACAGCAGGCTGGTAGCAGATGCTCATACTGATCTTGAGCCTGGGGAACCTCTGTCCAAACCAGCCCACTTTTCCTCCTCTGGACCCCTTCTACCTTTCCCTAGTCTGCGTATTTCTGTATCTGGAATCTCTTTGAATCTAACAATAGGTACTGGATCCTCTCTTGAGAAGCATAATTATGGAGATGGGGCGGGTGGGCTGGAGGGGCAGGAGGGCTGAAGGCCAGGCAGTTCTTTCTTTGCTCATAGCCAATCTCTGAACAGTTTCCTGGGTTCTATCATCATTTGGGGGAGGCTTTCTCCTTCCTCTATTATCATCCAAAGCAAAACAAAACAAGAACCAAGGAGTACTGCTTATAATAGCAAAACAAGGGAAACAATTCAAATGCATTAGCAGTAAGAGATTGGGTAAATAAAGTATTCTTTATTCACCTCAGTGGAATATTATGTAGCCATTACAAAGGAAGAGGCAAAGCTCTAAGCATTGAAATAAAAGGTGTTGGTAATATTTTAAGTGGGAGAAAGAAGGTTCTAGAAATGTATATAAAGCTCTAGAAATGTATATGAGCTTGTTTTTGTGGAGAAGATTATGTCTATATATGTACAGAAAAGAGACAAGGGTATGTCGAATTGTTACCAGTAGTTATCTTAGGGTGGGGGAAATGGGACTGTGGGGACTTTTACTTTCTATTTCATGTACTTTTGTAGGGTTAAAATTTTGTTTTTATCATGAGTGGGTATTGTTGTTTTTTTTTTAAAAAACTACTTCTGGGCTTCCCTGGTGGCGCAGTGGTTGAGAGTCTGCCTGCCAATGCAGGGGACACGGGTTCGAGCCCTGGTCCGGGAAGATCCCACATGCCGCGGAGCAACTGGGCCCGTGAGCCACAATTACTGAGTCTGCGCGTCTGGAGCTTGTGCTCCGCAACGAGAGGCCGCGATAGTGAGAGGCCCGCGCACCGCGATGAAGAGTGGCCCCCGCTTGCCGCAACTAGAGAAAGCCCTCGCACAGAAATGAAAACCCAACACAGCCATAAATAAATAAATAAATAAATGGATCATCAAAAAAACTACTTCTGGGCTTCCCTGGTGGCGCAGTGGTTAAGAATCCGCCTGCCAATGCAGGGGACATGGTTTGAGCCCTGGTCTGGGAAGATCCCACATGCCACGGAGCAGCTAAGCCCGTGAGCCATAACTACTGAAGCCCGTGTACCTACAGCCCGTGCTCCACAACAAGAGAAGCCACCGCGATGAGAAGCCCGTGCACTGCAACGAAGAGTAGTCCCTACTCGCCACAACTAGAGAAAGCCCGCACGCAGCAATGAAGACCCAACACAGCCAAAAATAAAATTTATTAAAAAGAAAACTACTTCTTACTGAACAATAAAATAAAGAGGATATCACTAAAATTATTGTAGATGTTTAACAGAGAATACAGTACAAAAATTTACATGATCTTACCACAATTAAAAAAATTTGGATGAAAATGGACAAATGTATAAACAAATATAAATTACAGAAACAGACTCAAAAAGATAAAGAAAACCCATATAGTCCTATAACCATTAAAGATATTTAATCAATAGTAAAAAAAAAATTTCCCTTAACAAAATTCCAGATCACAAAGCTTTACTTTTAAGTTCTACCAATCTAATATTCCACAAGTTCTTCCAGAGAAAAGAAAAAGAGGAAACCTACCTCAACTACCATAATCTTGACATCAGAATCCAACAAGGAGAAAGGAAAATTGGATGCCAGTTTCCCTACTGAACATATATACAAAATGTCTAATAAAAATGTTATCCAACTGATCCAGCAACATATAAAAAAGAGAATACTACATGACTAAGTTGGGCTTATTCCGTGAATGAATTGGTTTAACGCTGGAAAAACCAATCAGTTGCCACATTAACAAACTAAAAGGAAAACAATCAAATGAGCATCTCAATAGATGCAGTAAAAGTATTTGATAAAACTCAACATCCATTCATAGTGTTTTTAAAAAAGCTCTTAGCAAACTAGGAATAGGAGATATCCTTAATCTGATAAAGGGTACCTATAAGAAACCCAAAACAAACATCATAATAAATGGTGAAACTTTGAAAGCTTTCCCTTCAAGATCAGGAGCAAGACAATGCCTTCTGTTGCCTTTCTGGTCACCATTGTTCTGGAGGTCCTAGATAGCCCTATAATGCATGAAAAAGTACTTAAAGGAAAAGGTTTAGAACGGAAGAAACAAAATTGTAATTACTTACAGATGATATGATTGTACATGTACAAAATACAAGAATCTACAATTTAAATTATTATTAAGTGAATTTTATTTATAAGATGTTTGGGTAAAAGGTGATATACAAAAATCAGTTATATTTCTAAATGATTGCAACAAATATTTAGAATATGAAATTTTAAAAAGATGCTATTTATAATAGCATCAAAATATACAAAACCTAGAAATAAAT
Organism: Balaenoptera ricei; assembly: GCF_028023285.1. Taxonomy (NCBI): domain Eukaryota; kingdom Metazoa; phylum Chordata; class Mammalia; order Artiodactyla; family Balaenopteridae; genus Balaenoptera; species Balaenoptera ricei. Next base: position 50,214,374 of record NC_082657.1, on the reverse strand, counting down.
CTAACAAAAGACGAGTAAAGCCTCTACATAGAAAACAAAAAAACATATTATTGAGAGAAATTAAAGAAGGCTTAATGGAGATTTGCTCATGGGTTGGAAATCTCAATACTATAAAGATTCAAATTCTCCCTTATGACAGGCTCCAAGATGGCCCCCAGTAACCCCCACTTCCTGGTATTCACACCCTTGTATAGTCCTCTCCCACACTGAACCAGGTTGGTCTATGTGACCACAAGTATGTGGCAGAAGAGATGGCGTGTCACTTCTGAGATTAAGAGGAAAAGACTGTGGTTTCTGTCTTGTGCACCCTCTTTCTTCTTTGCTGCCTCACATTATTTTTTATTTTTTATTTTTTTGGCTGTGTTGGGTCTTCGTTGCTGCGTGCAGGCTATTCTTGAGTTGCGGCGAGCGGGGGCTACTCTTTGTTGCGGTGCACGGGCTTATTGCGGTGGCTTCTCTTGCTGCAGAGCACGGGCTCTAGGCATGCAGGCTTCAGTAGTTGTGGTACGCGGGCTCAGTAGTTGTGGTGCATGGGCCTAGTCGCTCCGTGGCATGTGGGATCTTCCCGGCCCAGGATCAAACCCGTGTCCCCTGCATTGGCAGGCGGATTCTTAACCACTGCGCAACCAGGGAAGTCCCCTCACTTTCTTTTAGATCGCTCACTCTAAGGTACGTGAGCTGCCTCGTTGAAAGCAGCTCACGGGGTAGGCCACATGGTGAGGAACTGAAGCCTCCAGCTAACAGCCAGCAAGGAACTAGGACTTTTCCAACAACCAACCACGTGAGTGAGTTTGGAAGCAGATTATCCAGCCCCAGTCAAGCCTAGGGATGCCTAGAGTCCTGGCTGACAACTGACATCCTCATGAAAGCTCCTGAGCCAAAACCACCCGGTTAGGCGGCTGCTCTTAGATTTCTGATCCTCAGAAACTGTGTAGGGAATAAATGTCTGTTGTTTTAAGTTGCTGAGTTTTGGAATAATTTGTTGTGGATCAACAGAAAACTTATACATTCTTTTTTTTTTTCCTTCCGCACCACGCAGCTTGTGGGATCTTAATTCCCCGACCAGGGATTGAACCCAGGCCTTTGACAGTGAAAGCGTGGAGTCTTAACCACTGGACCACCAGGGAATACCCCAGAAAACTTATACATTCTTAAAATAATCTATAGACTTAATTTAATCCCAATCAAAATCCCAACAGAGTTTTTTTTTTTTTTTTTAAGGAACTTGACAAGCTGATTTAAAAATATATATGGAAATGCAAAGGGCCAAAAATGCAATGCTATTCTTGCCAAGGTACTCTTGAAAAAAAAGAATATAAGAGATTATTAAGTCTTAATATAAAGCTAGAGTGACTGCTTGCTTGGCCATATATCAAACTATACTATAAAACTGTAATAATTAGGATGCCGTGGCATTGGTACAAGTTCAGAAACTGAGTCATTATTATATTATAGGAAACCTAGAACAGATCCATGCATATATGGACACTTGATTTATTTCACAAATGGCCGTGTAAATCAGTGCGGAAAAGACGGTCTTTGTAGTAACACAGTCTGAGATGATTTATATTCACTTGGAGAAAAAGGAAACATGACTCTTGCCTCACGTCATACATTAAAACCAGTTCCAGGTTTTGAGCAAGATGATAGCAGCAGCCACTGCACAGTCTTCCCAAATCCCCCACAAAACACTCAGACCAACCAGCTTAACGACAACATCTATAACATAACTAAGTGAAAAGATAAGCTACCAACTCCAAAAGATGGGTGAGTAGGGCTGATTACTCACAGCCATGAGACTGGTGTGAGTAAGCCACTGTCTGGGAGGAGTGGGAGAGAGAGCAAAGGAACATCAGTCTGAGAGCCAGAGAATCACCCTAGATTGAGGGTCCCACTCAACCTGGGAAACTTGACTGGACAACTGACAACAGCAGCCTAAGCTGGAAGGATGATCTCAGGCTCTAGTTTATCGCTAACTGCAAACATGTCACAATAAGACTGGGTGACGTGGGGCAGCTTAAAACCAAGTTACTTAAACTCCCTTCTAAGACAAAACCTTGTGCCAAGAGAAACCTCTGAAAGTAGAATCTATTTGACTGTGACTGAGACACTGAGGGCAAAGGAAAGATAAAGCTCAGATAAAGGTGGGGAGAAAAAAGAAAAAAACCCCTAAAAAGTACAAAGCTGTATTTTAAAAAATATTTGTGGTAACAACAGGAGAATCTTAGTTATGTGAAGCTACAAAAGGTATCCAGGGCTACCTTTTCCTTCTAAAAGCATGGAAAAAGTTAGAATGAACAACAGAAAAGGAATAAAAAAGGTGAATGATGAGCAGAATAATATTGCTATAGACAATGAAGACATGCCAGGAAGAGATCACTACAAAACAGAGAAAAAGAAAACATAGAACAGATAAGAGAAACAGAAAGTACAGATTTGCATGTACACCTGAATACGTCACTATTTACACTCAATATAAATGGTGTGAATGCTCAAGTGAAAAGGAAGCCTTGCTAGACTGGGTTAAAAAACCAAATCCATCTCATCTGTACACTGTTTATAAGAGACACGTTTAGATTATATGGATAGAAAAAGATTGAAAGTGTGATGATTAAAAAAAACCCACACCATGCAAATGCTAACCAAAAGAAACCTATATTAATATTAGACAAAATAGATTTTAAGGCAAAAAGTGTTACTAGAGACAAAGAAGATCACTTTATAATGAAAAGAGTTTCAAGTCACCAGAAAGATATTATAATTTTTATTTAACTAGTAATATAGCTTCAAAGTATATACATAAAGCAAAACATGACAGAACTACAAAGATAAACAGACAGATCCACAATCATAGTAGTATATGTTAATATACTCTCCTAAAACTGATCAAACAAGCAGACAAAACTATCAGTAAGGCTAAAGAAAACTGAACAACAAAACAGCAAATACATTCTTTTCAAAAAGAGGTGGAGGATTTTTAAAAAAGACGATATTGGGCCATAGAGCATGTCTAAAAAAATTCTAGAGTACTGAAATAATATGGAATATATTCTCTGACCACAAAATAATTTTAAAACGTGGTAACTAGAAAAATCCACATCTTTGGAAATTAAGAAACTTCTAATAAACCAGGAGTCAAAAAAGAAGTATTAATCATAGTGAAAATTAGAACACTTTTGAACTTAATGATAAAAAATACTACATATAAATATAAAAACTTGTATGCTGCAGCTAAAGCAGTACTTAGAGGGAGATTTATAATCTTAAGTGAGTATATTAGAAAATAAAGAAGACTACAAGTTAATTCCCTAAGCGTTTATCTTTGAAATTAGTTAAAGCAACACTAACCCAAAGGAAGCAGAAGGAAGGGAATAACAAAGATAAGAGTGGAAATCAATCAACTAGAAAGCAACCATACAATAGAGCGTAACAACAAAGCCCAAAGATGCTTTTCTGGAAAAAAAAAAAAAAAAAAGTTGAGAAACCTCTAGCAAGGTTGATCAAGAAACAAAGAGAGAAGGCACAATGACCAATATTAGAAATGAAAAGGGGATGTCACATAAAAAAGGTAATAAGATTCGTGCTGTGAGACCTAAAGTTCTTATGAGGTGGTCTAAAATGAAAAAACATGTCAGCTGGGCCTCTGGTAGCTCCCTGTGTGCTAAATGTGTCAGTGACAGGATCAAACATGCTCTCCTTATTGAGAAGAAAATCGTTGAGAAAGTATTGAAGGCAAAAGCACAGAGTCAGAAAGCTAAATTAAAAATGAAGCTTCTTTTTGACAGTCTCTTCAATAAGTGGTGCTGGGAAAACTGGACAGCTACATGTAAAAGAATGAGATCAGAACACCTCCTAACACCATACACAAAAATAAACTCAAAATAGATTAAAGACCTAAAAGTAAGGCTGGACACTATAAAACTCTTAGAGGAAAACACAGGCAGAACACTCTTTGACATAAATCACAGCAAGATCTTTTCTGACCCACCTCCTAGAGTAGTGAAAATAAAAACAAAAATAAACAAATGGGACCTAATTAAACTTAAAAGCTTTTGCACAGCAAAGGAAACCATAAACAAAACGAGAAGACAACCCTCAGAATGGGAGAAAATATTTGCAAGCAAAGCAACCAACAAGGGATTAATCTCCAAAATATACAAACAGCTCATGCAGCACAATATCAAGAAAAACAAACAACTCAATCAAAGAATAGGTGGAAGACCTAAATAGACATTTCTCCAAAGAAGACATACAGATGGCTAACAAACACACAAAAAGATGCTCAACATCACTAATTATTAGAGAAATCCAAATCACAACTACAATGAGGTATCACCTCACGCCAGTCAGAATGGCCATTATCAAACACTCTACAAACAATAAATGCTGGAGAGGGTGTGGAGAAAAGGGAACCCTCTTGCACTGTTTGTGGGAATGTAAATTGATACAGCCACTATGGAGAACAGTATGGAGGTTCCTTAGAAAACTAAAAATAGCACTACCATATGATCCAGCAATCCCACTCCTAGGCATATACCCAGAGAAAACCATTCAAAAAGACGCATGCACCCCAATGTGCATTGCAGCTCTATTTACAGTAGCCAGGACATGGAAGCAACCTGAATGTCCATCAACAGAAGAATGGATAAAGAAGATGTGGTACATATATACAATTGAATATTACTCAGCCATAAAAAGGAACGGAATTGTGCAATTTGCAGAGACATGGATGGACCTAGAGAATGAGTGAAGTAAGTCAGAGGAAAACAAATATCGTATAATATCACTTATTTGTGGAATCTGGAAAAATGATACAGATGAACTTACTTGCAAAGCAGAAATAGAGACACAGATGTAGAGAACAGATGTATGGATACCGGGGGTTGGGGGGTGGGATGAATTGGGAGATTGGGATTGACATATATACACTACTATGTATACAATAGATAATTAATGAGAACCTACGGTATAGCACAGGGAACTCTGCTCGATGCTCTGTGGTGACCTAAATGGGAAGGAAATCCAAAAAAGAGGGGATATACGTATATGTATAGCTAATTCACTTTACTGTACAGCAGAAACTAACACAACACTGTAAATAAACTATACTCCAATAAAAATTAATTTTAAAAAAATGAGGCTTTTTTGAGTACCAAAAAAAATCAAAAAACAAAAAAAAAGGTAATAAGAGGATAGTAACAATGTTATACCAATATTTTCACTATATCGATGAAATGGAAGTGCTCTTATTACTGACTCAGGAAGAAACAGAACATCTAAATAGTCCAGTAACCCACTGAAAGAATTAAATCAGTAATAGACAATCTTCCCACAAAGAAAACACCAGGCCTCAGTGGCTTCACCAGTGAGTTCAAAGAAGACATAATTTCAATCTTTTATAAACTCTTTCACAGAATCGAGAAAGCGAGAAAATTAGCAAAAGTGACACCCAAACTGGACAAAGAGTATGAGGAAGGAAGACTGTGGTCCATTCTCATTCATGAACACAGAGGTGAATCTCCTACACAGACTATTACCCAACTAAAATCAATCTGTATGTAAAAAGGAAGTTACCAGTTTATTAGGAGTCTATCAGATTGGTAAACTTTAAAAAATTCTGACAATACCAGGGGTTGGTGAACTCGCGTTGCTGATTGGCAGTTATCTACTGGTTGGCAGTTAGAGGCAGGCACACCCTATGACCCAGGGATTCCACTCCCGGGTGTACACTGTGGAGAAATACAGGTGCATGTGCATCAAGAGGGCGCTTGTGCAAAAATAGCCATAGCAGCATTTTCCACGATAGCCAAATGTTGAAACCAACACAAATGTCTGGCCATAGTAGGATGGATATCTAAATGGTGGTCTAGTCATTTAGGATAGTCTACAGCGGTGAGGATGAATGAACCTCAGCTGTGGGCAATGGCATGGAGGACCATCACAATTCACAACTCTGAGCGAAAGAAATAAAACATTACAGAATGTACATAGTATGATTTCTTTTGCATAAAGTTCAAAAACAGGCAAAACTAAACTGTATTGCTTAAAAGCAAGACATGATCATTACAAAATAAGGATAGTGGTAACTTTTAGGAGTGCGGGAGAGAGGGGTGTCTGGGGAGGTGGCAATTTTTTATTTCTTGGCCTGGGTATTGGTTTAACAGATATTTATTTCATAATTTTTTGTTTAAACAAACATGTTTGCATGCATATACATGTTTATATGTACACATACATATATGTATATGTATGTTTTATATACTTTTCTGTATAGTTCATAGTGAAAAATATAAAAATACAATAAAATAAAGGGCATGGAGACTCTCTCTGAAGAACAAAACAGATAACTAGATTCTGAAAGTGAAGGAAGAGGCAGAGTGGGAGTGCAGGGAACAGGCCAGGTGGGCTGAAGTTGGGGGAACAGAAGAGATTTTGATGGAATCAGGACAGTGAGAGTTTGGAGTGACAGACTGATGAAAAGAGCATTTATCTTCCCACCAGTTCATAACTCTGGGCCATGTCTGCCCAACCACTGTCAAAGCCTTCTTGTGCCACCTCCCTGAAGTGGTCTGTGCATAAACAAGCACATAGACAAATGTGTGTGTGTGTGTTGTACACTTGATACACTATTATGTTTCCCTTGCTGTCTTTTTACCACATATATTCTATGTGACTTATGTAATTAGGAAAAACAAGAAGAATATTTTAAATGTGAGCAAGGCAAACAAACACATCATAGAGACAAGTCCCTTTTACATGCCTGAACCAAAGCTCTATGTGGCCCTGGTTTACGTGAGGACTTGGGCAGCAGAGGAAAGGAGAGAACAGGAGCGTGGTCAATCAGTCGATCATCCCCTGCCCTCCCGACCACCGCCAAGGCTGGCCCAACTATGGGATGCAGAACGTGGATCCAGAGGCCCCCTGGGCAGAGCCTCCAGCACAGATATGGGGGCGGGGAGCCCCTGGCAGGCAGGGCCATACCTCAGAGTTGGCCGGCACCACAAACTGGGAGGGCAGGCTGATGTCGGGCACCCTGCATTCCGTGGACAAGGTCACCGAGTAGGGCAGGGGGTTCTCCACCTTGATGGAGGCCGATGTGCTCTGCCGGACAGGGCTCACCATCTCGATGGTTTTGATGACGCCTGAAGGGATGACCCTGAAACTCACCGTGTAGTATAGGAACTCGTTGGTCACCTCGTTTCGGAAGATCACCTGGGTTCACAGAGAGAGTGGGAGGAAGTGGGACAGAGCAGAGGGGTTAGCCCAGGGTCCTCCGCCATCTACAGGATCCTTCTCCCTGTTTGCAGTGCGTGGACGCATGAAGCACAGGGACCAGGCTGACGCAGGCCCTCCCAGCCCCTGTGAACCCTGCCAGCCAGCCCTTCTCTTCAGGTATTCCGCTCTGGCTTCTCCCAGGTGAGAGAGCATGAAGGAGCCTGGGTTGCTTTAGGAGAGGCTAGAGCAGCACCGTCTAGTGCTGAAGATGAAGGTGTCCCCAGTGGGACAGCTGAGTGGCCCTGGAGAACAAGCAAGACCTCAAGAGGTGCATGTTGTGGTGGGCTTCACTCCAATTCCTGCTGCTGCTGGAATAGTTAATAATATTAATAATAATAATAATGATAATGATAGCATCTAACACTTGATTACTGTGTACTAGGCACTGGAAGTACTTATTTAATTCATACAATTTGTAGGCAACATTACTATTCCCCTCACCGGTTTTTCTAATCATGAGCAAACGGGCTTAGCAAGTTATTATCTTGCCCAGGGTCACATGCAGAGTAGTATCAGAACCAGGATTTGAACCCAGGTTGGCCTGACTCCAGAGCTCACACTTGTAACTGCAGTGCACTGTCCCCTCACGCCTGTGTCCGACCTGTTGATAAGCTGCTCCCCTTTTTCAGTTCTTTCCCTGGATGACTGATGATGTTGAGCATTTTCTCATGTGCTTCTTGGTCATTCATATATTTACTTCCGTGACGTAGAGTCTACTCCAGTTTTTGCTTTTTTTTAATACCTTGAGTTGTTTATCTTATTACAATAGGTGATAATAGTTCTTTACATACCTGCCTTTTTACTTTCAATCTCTTCCTGTCTTTAAATTTAGAGTGCTCTGATACCCTCTGTATTTTAATTGGAGTGTTTAGTCTTTTATATTTAAAGCAATCATTTATGTGTTTGGGTTGAAGTCAGCCCTTTTGCTATTTCTTTTCCATTTGTCTCTTATTTTTTCATTCCTTGCTTGCTACTTTCCTGCCTTCTTTTGGATCAATGTGTAATCTTTTGTAATATATTTTATTTCCTCTACTGGCTTCTTACCTATATTTTTAAACAATAGATTTTTAGTAGTTGCTCTAGAGCTGACAACACAGCAGTCAGGAAATTGTCCCAAGCCAGAGAGGACAATCACAGGACTCATTTCGTAAGTTTCTCTTCTCTCTGATGGATTGCAGTATTGTGCTGCCTGTTGTCCGATGCCTAAGAAGAGTTACCTCAGATATTTTGTCCAGTTTTATGGTTGTTTATGGTGAGGGTCTACTTACTCCAGCATAACCGGAAGCAAAAGTATTTTTGACTTTTAAAACACTTTTAGGTTGTTATTGTTCATTTCAGTATATATGTTACTGTAAAGAGATCCTGTGATCTGGGTTTGTTGTCATTTTTACCCAAAATTTTACTTGTATTTTTTATTTTTTTAATTTTTAAAAATAAATTTATTTATTTTTATTTTTGGCTGCTTTGGGTCTTCATTGCTGTGCATGGGCTTTCTCTAGTTGTGGCGAGCCGGGGCTACTCTTCGTTGCGGTGCACGGGCTTCTTATTGCAGTGGCTTCTCTTGTTGCAGAGCATGGGCTCTAGGTGCCCAGACTCTAGAGAGCAGGCTCAGTAATTATGGCTCACGGGCTTAGCTGCTCCGCGGCATGTGGGATCTTCCCGGACCAGGGATCGATCCCGTGTCCTCTGCATTGGCAGGCGGATTCTTAACCACTGCACCACCAGGGAAGTCCCTTCACTTGTATTTTAATAAATATATTTACTGGTATTTTTCTGTTCATACCTACAGTTTACAAATAGCTCTAATTCTCTCCCTACCCTTCTCTATGAATGAGAAAATCTCTTATCTCCCCATTTGCTTCCAAACGAAAGAAAATTTTTTTCATTGCCTTATTTTATCTCTCCCCTTGCTATTTCCTATATTGAGGTCATATGAAATATTAATTTCAGATTTCTTCTCAACAATTATTTGAAATTACCTATCAATTTAATTTTGATTCTTTGTTCATTGTATCCTTGTACTTTCCTCTTGGATTCATTTACAAGAGGAATCATTTTGCTAATTAGAATTAATGTTTCATATTTCCCACTGTATCTGTTAACGTAAACATAAACTGTTTACAAATTAAAAAAGAAAAAAAGAAAAATTTTTAATTTTGTAGCACTTCTTTCAGATAGGGATTGTGTATATGGGTTGGTTACTTTGAGTCTTTGCATGTTTAAAAGTGTCTTTATTTTGCTCTCACGATAGTCTTGTCTGGAAAAGGCATTCGAAATTGAAAGTCATTCTAAACAGTTTGAATAGCTTACCCTATTGCTTTTGGTATTCAGTGTGGCCATGAGGAATCTGATGTTACTGTGAATATTACTTCCATCTATTTTCTCTAGAATCATTTAAGACTTTCTCTTTTATCCCAGTTTTCTGAAATTTTGTTCTCATGTACTTAGATGTGAGTCTGTTTTTCATTCACCTTGGTTGGCAACTTGGTGGGTTCCTTCAATTAGAAGACTCAGAGTTTGTCAAATAGCTCTGGACATTTTTTTCTTCAGTTATTTCGTAGAGTATTTTCTTCCTTTTATTATCTTGTTTTTCTGTTTCGGGAGCTCCTGTTAGATGGGCATTAGCACTTCTTGATATATATTTTATGTCTCATATTTCCTTTCAGCTTTATTGAGATACAATTCACATGCTATACAATTCACCCATTTAAAGTGTACAATTTAGTGCTTTTTTAGTATATTCACAAAGTGATCCAACCATCCCCACACTCAATTTTAGAGCATTTTCACCACCCCCAAAAGAAGCCCTGTCCCCAGTAACAATCATTCCCACTTCCCCCTAATCCATCCCTTATAGTCCTACGCACCACTAGTCTACTTTCTATTCCTATAGATTTGCCTATTCTGGACATTTCATTTAAACAAAATCATATAATATGTGGGCATTTGTGACTGACTTCGTTCACTTAGCATAATGTTTTCAGCATTCATTTCAGTGTTGCATGAATCAGTACTTTGTTCCCGTTACTTTTTATTGCCAAATAATATTCCATTGTATTTATCCATTCACTAGTTGATGGAAATTTAGGTTGTTTCCATTTTTTGGCTTTTATGAATAATGATGCTATGAATATTTATGTTTTTGTGTGGACGTATGTTTTCACCTATTTTGGGTATAAATTGCTGAATTCTTTGGTAACTCTACGTTTATCCATTTGAGGAACTGCCTGACTGTCTTCTAAAGCAGCTGCACTATTTACACTCCCACCAGCACTGCATGAAGGATTCATGTTCTGCACGCCCTTGCCAGGACTTGTTATTATTTCCTTTTATTCTTGCCGCTTCTTTGTGCTCACATGCTATTTCTTCACTTTAAGATCTTTCCCTAGGTGGTTCCATCCTCCATCCTGGCTTCAAGTACTACCTGTAAGCGGGTAATTCCTCTATAGTTCTCTTCAGCCCTGACCTCTCAGTGAGCCCCTGACCCATATGCTCCTTTTCTTACAGCACTTAGGCCATTTTGTAATTATGCATTCATAGTGCAACTATTTGATGTATGTCCATCTCCCTCCACCGGACTGTGTGTTCCAGGAGAACAGAGACTGTGCCTATTTTTGATCATTGCTGCATTACCAGCACATAGTATATAGCATATGGCACATGTGCTCAAGAGATGCTTGTTGAATTGACGAATGAATTAGGACAAACAGCTCACGTGTGAAAGACCCTGAGGAGTCTTAGAGTCGATGGCTCTAAGTTGAATCCTGGCTCTGATGTTACTAGCTGTGTCAAGGGCTCAGCGTGATGCTGGACACTCTATAAGCCCTCAGAAAAGGGATCTTTTGTTATTATTTTTCTGGTCTGGTGTTTGCTGGTCCACTGTTACCTACTGCTTAAAGATTTTCATGATTCTGCCACCTTGAAGGCTTGGAATGGACCTACACGTTGGCTGGCTAGCCCTGCAATCTGGTCTCATCTTAAAGAGTCTGGGAATCCTGAATGCCTTTGCCTGGTCCCTGTAAATGGTCAGCCTCACAGGATAACGCTAGGCTGGCTGTGAGAGGGCATCTTCACTCCCAACACGGGGATCATCAGCCTCAGGGTCAAACCTCCGGGGTCCCAGGGCAGAGCCTTTAACATGTGGATACCTTTGCTGTGTACAGTCCCTCCTTGTGGGAAAAGAAGTTCAGCTTGTAGTCTTTCTTGGAGGCAGACAGCACATCAATGTAATCAAGGCCCTTTAAGGTGACACTTAGGTCGGGCTTCTCCGGTTTCAACATTTCCACAATGACCCGGAATCTTGGGGAGCACAGGGGTGCAAGAATAGAGGACAGACAAAATGAGACAGTTTGCCCAAAGGAAAGAAGGCAAGGTGCCATCTCCACTCTTGATTTCATGGAAAGCACACGGGTCCAGGGTTCTAGTCTTCACTCTGGCACTAACAGTAACAGTAACTACCATTTACTACCCGCCTATTTTGTGCCAGAACTGAGTCGGTGCACCGCACGTGTTACGTGACAGGCTTTCAGTCCTCACCTCACAGTGCCTGTCGGAGGTACCTCTCGTTATCCTCTCCATCTTACTAGGGAAGAAATTGAGGCTGAGAGAAGGAAGGTGACAGCTCAGTTAACAATGCCTAGTTTTTGGCGGAACTAGCATTTCAGCTTGTCTGGGCCTTCATCCACTATGCTGAGCAGGCAGTTCTCTTCTCCCAGCCTTTGGCTTCTTTTCCATAAAAGAAGGGGACCAGGCTGGTGGGCCTCAAGCTCCTCTAGGTCTTCTGTTCTCCTCCACTCTCACTGCAAGTACGAGACCCAAGGGACGTCCTTCTCTGGCCAGTGGCTTACGTGATAAGACAGGGCTTTCAATAATAACAACCACGATTATCGTTTTGACAATAATAATGACAGCTAACCTTTACTGAGCACGTATTTTGTGCCAGGCTCTGTTCTAGGAGGTTTTCAAGTTACCAGCTGCTCATGGAGAGCGCTGAACAGGAGACGCTCTCTGGGGCTCAGTTCAGGCAATGCCTGGCCACAGCCCAGAACTTTGACTCTTTAGCCTCCACTGTCCTCTAGGGGCCCTGACCGGGGGAGGGGCTAGGCTCGACGGTGTGAGTACTCCCCCCCGTCTCCCCCACTCCCTCACCTCTGGGGCTTGTTCAGCCAGTTGGTGATTGGCAGGAGCTCAGTGTAGGGCGTCTTACATGGCACTTCACGGTAGATATTGGCCACGGCTTTGGGGAGCTCGGAAGTCCCGTGCAGTACATACAGCCAGCCGGTCCCATCTGGGAGGGGGAAGAAGAGGGTGCCCTAAGAGAAGAAGAAATGTGGTCAGAATGGCACAGAGGGTCCTTTATTAGCTACCTCTCAGGCATGGCAGTAGCACAGGATTAATGGAGGCTCTGCAAATAAGCGTAACACTTTTGGAAAGCAGCTTGGGAATATGTTCCCGAGAGTCCTAAAAATGTTCATGTGTATTTGAACCAGGGATCCCATCCCAAGGAACTTACTGAAGAAAAATCCCTACAGCAGAAAAAGTTACATATATACATACACGTGTATATTAGAACTACTTATATTGATGAAGATTTAGAGATAACTTAAACATCCAACAACTGGGGGATGTTAAATAAATTATGGAACTGTCATTCAATGAAATATTAGTCAGTCGTTAAAAATGATTATCACAAAGATTACATAGTTAAATAGAAAAATGCTCATGATATAATGTAAGGTAAAAGTAAACAGGTTGCAAAACTGAGGATGATGTGATGGCAGCTATGGCTGTATTTGAATAAGGATTCAAAGTAGTGAAGACAGACGAAAACAGTTCTTTTTGGGGAGGGGAGGTGGAAGATTGTGGTTCTTCTTTTTTTTGATTTTTATTACAGTCACTATGATGCTATTTGTGCACTTAAACTAAGTATTAATTGCTTGATGCTTAGCTGAGGACTCCATTTTAGAACTGAGCCCCTGGTTCCAAGAGAATCCCCTCAGCATGAAAATACATGGACGAAAAGGGAAGCTTTGGACTTGATAAGCTTTGGACATGATTCCCCGTGGATCCAGTATCATTTGTGGGGGTCCCCTCTTGTCTTAACATTCTCTCTCACACAACTCCTCCCTCCAACCGTGCCAGGAAAACAGTGGGGGAGGTGGGGCTCAACCTACCTGATGCTTGCGGTTCTCCACATTCAAGGTGCGGGGCCGGTAGGTAATCTCATAGGGCTTGTTTTGCTGATGGGGCTCCAGGGTGATGAACTCGGGCCCCTCCCAGTGCTCGCCTTCAAAGATGGGGTGCAGATTCCAGGTTTGGTTGGTGCGGTTTGAAAGCATGATGGTCTGTATGTGCTTGGAGCGTACCTGGCAGGTGAAATTCACCACCTGGAAGAAAACAGGCACCTTAAGCAGGCAGTGGAATTTACAAATCTGGAGTTCAAGGAAAGGTTCAGGCCATATATAGATAGATAGATAGATATAGATAGATATATATATTTGGGTGTTGTCAGTATAGCAATGTTTTTTTCAGGCCAAGAAACTGGATGAGATCATCAAGAAGTAAATGTATTTAGGAAAAAAGAAGGAATTTCAGGACTAATTCCTGACTGGCATGTTCCAATGTTAAGAAAAATCAGAAGAGGAGATGAGAAGAAGCAGCTAATAAGGTGGGAGGAAAACCAGTAGAGGGTGGTACCCTGGAGGCCATGTAATGAAGGAAGTGAGTGAAGGAGGAGGGGCTTGTTCAAGGCGTCAAATGCTATCGACAGGTCAAGTAAGATGAGTGGTGAGAACTAGCCATTGAGCTTAGCAACATGGACAATGTCGTACTGGTGTGAAGAGAGTCAAAAAGATCACCAGTGGGACAAGAATAGAGTTTAGCAGGAGACCCACACATATATTATCAATTGGTTTCTGACCAAAGTACAAAGGCAATTCAGTGGAGAAAGGATAATCAATTAAATAAATGCTGCTGGAACAACTGGATATCCATGTACAAAAAAAATGAATTTTGATTCATGTCTTACACTACATACAAAAATGAACTCTAAACAGACTGAAGATCTAAATTTAAAACTTGTGTCCTGAATATACAGACAGCTCTCAAAACTCAGTAGTAAGAAAGCAAACAACCCAAATAAAAATAGAAGATCTGAACAGACACTTCAACAAAGAAGATATATGGATGGCAAATAAGTACCTGAAAAGATGCTTAACATCATTAGTCATTAGGAAAATGCAAATTAAAAACCACAATGAGACATCACCACATACCTGTTAGAATGACTAAAATTAAAAAAAACCTGACCATATCAAGTATTGGCAGGGATGCGGCACAAGTGGAAATGTCAGACGTGGCTGATGGGAATGTAAAATGGCACAACCACTTCGGAAAACAATTTGGTAGGTTCTTAAAAAGGTAAACATATACCTACCCTATGACCCAGCCATTCCACTCTTACATACTTACCCAAGAAAATGAAAGCATATATTCTTGCCAAGACTTGTACATACACATTTATAGCATACTGCATGATTCCATTTATATAACATTGTTGAAACAACAGGAAATGGAGATCAGGTGTCTATGACCATAAGCAGTGTTGCCAGCAACTATCAGGTTTCCACTATTAGGTTTCCAGGAACAGGGCTAGCAGAGGATTAACCCTAGCCCATTTTTTAACCATAGAGAAAGCGAAAGGTGTTCACCCCTTACTTACAGAGCTTATGACAGAATTTGATCTAGCCAGAGATGTCAATACAACCTTCCCTGAGAATGAGATGCTTGAGTTGAGAGCTGAAGAATAAGTAGGAATTAACTAAACGAAGAGGGGAAAATGAATATATCATCGGTGGGAACAGCATGTGCGAAGGCCCTGTGGTGGGAGGGAGCAGGTCTACATGTTTGATGTGGGCACCAAGGACTGTTTGAACAGGGCCACTTGTTTCTAGAAGGCCTGACTGAGTTCTCCTGTGGGGCTTGCTGGGTCCACTCTGGCCACTGGCCCATCTGTGGGCAGCATCTACTGACCTCTTTTACCGAAGGTGGTCCCACGCAGACTCCAGACAGGGTTAGGCTCAGAGGACTGCCACCCTGGATGAAGCAGAGCAAGTTTTTATGGAGGATCTCCTTGCCCACCTCAGTAGGATGGTAAGTCACTTCGAAAGAAACCTCCATGCCTGCGGTGATATAGCCCTCTTCCGGGCTGATGGAGAAATGAGGCTCAAATTTTCTGGCGTCCCATTTAAACCTTTTCCAAGACAAAAGGAGACAAGGTAGTTTACTAATATCCTTGGGGTGTCCTCAATCCTGCTGAGAAAAGAGATTTTGCCTGCGCTTTTAGCTGGGAGGTTCATCCCCTCGTGCACTCCCTGGGGCCTGGGAGGAGGAAGACTGCTGGGCAAAGCAGAGGCAGGCGGGACGAAGGCCAGGTCGTTCCTGGGTGGGTTCTCTAGGCTCTCCCTTGGGGCTGAGCAGGGTGGGAAGTGGCACACTGGGGGGCATGTGCATGAACACGTTTACATGTGTACCCGAGGTCACACAGCTAGGATGTGGCCGGGCCAGGACTGGAACCCTCCCGAGACTGTGGCCATAACCGCTCCCTGCACTGTCTCTCAGGTCTGATGGGGGGGGGTGGAGATGATCCCTTCACATGAGCATTGCCCCTATTCTTGGTGGCGCTGGGATCCGATGGCCCTGTGTGGTCACCCCCTCTGTGGTCTGGCACTTGGTCCAGGCAGGAGACAGAGGGTGGATGGTGCAGACCACTGCTTCCAGTGCCAAGGCTGCCATACCACAGCCTCAGGGCACTGTTCAACTGAGGTCGGTGTGAAGGGTGCCCCCTGCAGGTGTGTGGTGTGCAGCGGGCACAGCTATGGCAGCACTCCCCAAGTAGTGCCTGGGTGGGTCCCTGCTGGCAAGTCATATAACCACTTTGAGCCTCAACTTCATCTGTGAAATGGGGACAATATAGTAACCACTTCAGAGGGTCCTGGGATAGTTAAATGGGAATCCAGGCCCAGAGGGCTCTCCTACCTCGCACCCACGTCGCCCGTGTTCAACATGAGGACGCGACGCGTGGCTTGTGTCTGACACACGACTGGTCCGAAGGGAAGATGTTCCTGGTCCAGGGAGATCTCTAGGGCCTGGCAGCAGCCGCTGAGGAGGAAGAGGGGCCGCAGGAGCCCCATGCACTCCATGAACACCTCTTCGGAGAACGGAGGGACACGCTTCTTTGGGGCGAAGTTGACTTCCAGCTTCCGGACCTCTTTGGGCTTCAGAGTGATGTTGCGGAATGGTGTCAAGGTGATGACCTGGATAAAATGACAACGAGCCTCAGCAGCTGAGGGTGGGGCGCTCCTGAGGCTCCATTTCCGGGGGTCCTGCTGCTGGGACCGTATCAGGCCAGGTGTAATGTCATTCTGCCCTCTCCCCAGCTGTGTCACCTGTGGTGAGTTACTGAAACTTTCTGTGATTTACTCTACGGTGAAGATCCCGATCACCCGTACAAAATGTGTGGCACGTAACAGGCATTCAGTTGGTGTTAATTCCCTTTCCAGCCCCTTGCAAATAACCCCTGCTCTCTGGTGGAGGAAACAGTAAGAGCAAGTAGAAAAGACTCAGTGCTCCGGTGGTTTTCAAGGTGCGATCCCTGGGCTCCCTGCATCACATTTCCCAGTGTGCTGGTTAAAAGGCAGACTCTTGGGTCCTGCCCCAGCCCGAGAAAACCAGTCTCCTTGGGAGAGCTTGGAACCTGCATGTGGGGACTCATGTGTTCTAAAGTTTGAGAACCACTGTTGGAACTTGAATATAAGGGGCTACTCTCTCCCCTTGGTCCTGGTAAAAATCAAATCAAAATCAGCTTGAAGGAAGTCAAGCCCTTTTCATCCTTGAGTTCCCTTTGGTATCGAGTGCTGAGCAGTCACCAGGAAGTGGACTGTGGTGGGCAGGGGCGGGTGGGGGGGGGTGGAGATAATGGCTGAGAATCACAACAGGAAAGTGACCTTAGAGATTTCTCAAAACACAATGATGGAAGTGACCCCCCGGGGTGACAGTGCCGGTTCAGGCCATTCTGGCAGCTTTTGTCTCACCACCTCAAGAGGCAGAACTGGTGCAGCCAAACTGTGAGGGGCCCTGACCCACTGGAATGAGGACTTTACTTTGGATTAATGAGGAAAGGGAAGCAGCAAGTTTTCCCTCTTTCTCTGGATGGCAAAGTGGGTGATGTGGGGTCCGGGGACGAGATGCCCACTGGGTCTCCTGCTTTGGTTGGCCTCTCACAGCCAGTGTTCCTGTATCCTGCAATCCTCAGATGGTCCACAGCACTCCTACCACATTGAATCACACCTAGGATTCCAAAAGCATCAATCCCTTTGAGCCTATATAATCTTGCCTGCCAGAAACACTCCTCCCCAACCTGTCTGCCTGGGAGATACCTCTTCATCCTGTAAAACTCAGTTCAGACCTCTCTCCACCGTGAGGCCTTCTGTAGCCCGCCGAGCCCTCCTCTGAGCAGCCCTGGTCCTGAATCACACCCTGCTTCTGCAGCTTCTAGGCTTTCCTGGGCCTGTTCATGTGTCTGTGACCCCAAAAGACTGTGAACTCCACCAGACCAAGGTCTATGTCATATTCACCTTACTATGGACTGAATTGTGTCCCCCCCAAGTCCATATGTGAGTAGTATTTGGAGATGGGGCCTTTGGGAGGTAATTAGGTTTAAAATGAGGTCATGAGAGTGGGACCCTAATGATGAGATTAGCGCCCTTATAAAAAGGGACACCGGAGAGCTGGAGCTTGCTGTCTCTCTGACATGTGGGCACACAGCAAGAAGGTGGTCATCTGCAAGCCAGGGGGAGCGTCCTCACCAGAAACTGACTATGTTGGCACCCTGACGTCAGACTTCCAGCCTCCAGAACTGTAAGAAAATAAATGTCTGTTGTTTAAGCCACCCAGTCTGTGGTGTTTTGTTATGGCAGTCCAAGCTGACTAAAGCACACCTTTATATTTCCAGCACGTAGCACGGATTTACTGAGTAAATGTGAGAATGAATTGAATGAAGAATGGATATAGTCCATCCTCAGAACGAAATACACCTGGTCCATTTTCAAAGGGCCACCCAAACACTGTGAGCTGGGTAGACGGCAGCCAGGACTGTAGCTTCTCTATTTATGGAGCTCGAGGACATGGATTTGGCAACAGGCATGCTTCTTTCACACGACGGATTGAAGTGTAAAGAGGGACAAGCTTTCGGGGGCAGATGAGTGACGTATATCGAAACCCACTCTTCCTTTTGGTCCAAGAAGCCCACTCCTAGGGGTATGTATTAAGCAGAGAGTCATGGATTCACACAAAGTTTTGTTTACATGGATATTACAATGCTGTTTATAAAATAAAAAACCAGGAACACCTGAAATGAGCAGAAATAGAGGATTGGTCCATCTGCATAATGGAGGTATAGAGGAACAAATGACGTTGAATGTTTAGGAGCTACTGCAAGTTGGGAAAAGCAGGTTTCAAAACAATCTGAACATTAATATTTTGTTTAAAAAATGTGTAGGAAAAACAGGGGAAAGATAGGTACCAAAATGTTAAGTGATTATTTCTGGGTATGCGATTATAGGCGAAATGTTTTGCTTTGTGATTTTCCATATTTTTCAGAGTTTCTGCTGTGATGATATATGTATGTTCATTAGAGCCCAGATCTCCTGAATCCATCAAGGGCACTTCTCTTTCTACATCACTGTTGCCCTGTGGAGGCATGTAGCCTCTCCAAGCCTTGGTTTCCTTACATGTAAAATGAGAATAACGGAAGCGCCACCCTACACTGTTTCTGTGGAGATGATCGGAGGCAGCACAGCGAGAGCCCTCAGAACCGCCTGGCACCCTGAAGGTGCACAAGAACCGTGAGGTGGCAGTGTCGCTACCACAGTCATCCCTGTCATCAGGGCGGGGGGGGAGGGCGTGGAGGGATGGGGCATGAAGACGCCACTAGGGGCCCGAGCACCAACCTTGGGTTCCTGGAGTTCTGGAATCGAGAACAGGACTGACAGGTTGAATGTGAGCTGGGCTTGGCTGTTGTTCATGATGGAAATCGTTTTCTTCGCCACCTGTCCAGGCAGGACAGCTCCTAACTTCACCACCTTATTGGCTGGATCGAGGACTAAAATCTGTGGGACAAGAAAGAGAGCAGGGAAGGAGGGTTCATCAGTTAATGAGAAAAAGAAATACAATACATGTACCCTGGTGAGGCAAGGCTGGTTCCCCCTCTTTCTGTGTCCCTCATTCTTCACATTGGATGGGCATTCGCCCACTCAACAAACATTTATGTGCTTAAAATGCCCACTAAACAACTTGTTGCACAATCACATAATTACGGCTGGGTTCAGAGATGTTAGGAAGGAAAAGCTCAGGGTACAAGGGGCTGAGCCAGCCTGCGGGTGAGGGAGGCTTCCCTGAGGAAGACATGTTCCTACTGAGAGCTAAAGGAAGGGTGGGATAATGTGGGTTTGCGTCAGGGTGGTGTGGGGCTGGATCCCGAGGGAGGAGACAAGCTGTGGCGAGGCCCTGAGCTGGAGGGAGTGGTCTGGTCAGGCCCGTGACTGGGAGCGAGGGGGAGACACGGGAAGACAGTTCAGAGAGGGGTCAGGTTTTCTTCTGGGAGAAGTGGGAAGCCAGTGCAGCCTGGAGTGGCCCCATCAAGTGTGTATCTTGGGAGGCTGCTCTGGCTTACTCCTCTGTGGAGACGGACTGGAAGAGGGCAGGAGAGAGAGCCTTGAGGAGTGAGAGGTGATGGTGGCAGCGGAGGTGGGAGAAGCAGGTACATTTCAAAGTCCTCATCTAAAGTACTGATCAAAATGCTGGCCTGGATCAGGCCAAGGTCAGGCTGGGCCTTGTCCTCCAGGATGACGTGACCCACACGAATAGCACCCACTGGTCACTGTAATTTGACCAGTCACTAAACTGCACCCCTCCCCTACACGCTCTTTCTATCCTGCCCATATGTTTCCATTTTGTGTACAAAGGCAAGGGTCTCCAGCCCCACCCTGTGAACTCCTGGAGGTGAGAGAACATGCTTAAGTCTCCTCTGGATTTCTGCAAAGCACCTGACACAATGGGTGCTGAATGAGTGATGAAAGAACGAACACTCGAATGAATGAATGACATCAGAAGAGACCCCATCACTGGCGCGGGTGCAGACACACCAGGTGGCCTGGTCCTGTTGCTCTCTGGCTTGATGGGAAGGCTGCCGGGAATACACCCGTCCCATTTTCTCTTGGTTGCTGAAATGTCCCATGCATTGCCAAGGATCTTGGAAGGTCTTCAGTTTTCCAAAACTTCCTATTAAATACAAACACTCCCACCAGACAGACACCTTAAATGTTAACCAGACACTGGGAAGAAAGGGATTAGCAGCAGGACCGGACCATTTCCTTCCTATTAGGAGTACCTGGTTAGAAGGAAGGCCCTCAGTCAAATAGGATCCTGGGAGCTGTGGCTGGCTGGAGAATGTCCGTCTGTGTGGTGTTAAGGAAAGATGTCCCGTAACTGAAAGGTATGTCTGCACACAGAGCTTAAAACAAATCTCACCTCGTAACCCAAAAACACTACATGCCCTAATGTGGGACGAAAAGGACATGCTTGGGATGCTGCATCTGATAGTCTCAAACTTCTCCAAGAAAAAGAGTGTAACTCCAGTGATCTCCTGTGATTACTTGTATCCTTTGATACAGTAAAGTCTGGTATTGAATGAGATCTATGGGATTCACTTGGGTCTGATCTGACGATTCACCCCTTGGTGGGACTGGTTGACCCCCTGATAGAGCAGCTTGGGGGCAGGAGACTTTGAGGGGGTGGCAGGTGGGCTCAGGTGGGCAAAGAAGGGCAAGAAGGAGGGGCGCCAAGCCCGAGGATCTCCCCAACTGGCTCTTACCTTCATTTCAGTGCCTTTCCCTTTGATTTCAACTACTTGTTGTGAGAGCCCATTGATTTCAAAGGGGATGAGTTCTCGATAATTGATACTTTCTCGAGGATAAAAGATGATGGGAATCTCCAGTGTCTTTCCTGGCTTCACCACATCAACTCGGAAGTTCACCTCAAGGTGGCTGGTGTTGGTGTACAAACACTCTAAGCTGGAGAAGATCAGGAGGAAAGTGTGTAAGCTCTCGGATGCCTGACCCAGAGGGGGAGATTTTGTCCCTTGTTTCCCTGAGCTGGATCCACTGCTGGATGTCCTGCCCAGCTGTCCTGGAGTCCAAATGTAAGGGCTGGAAGGGACTTCAGCAGTGATCCAGCCCGTGGTCCTCTGGGCACCATCGAGTTACTTCCCCCAGATCACACCCAGAGATCCTGGCAGAGCCGGGCCTCAAATGCAAAGTCTCATGACCTTCTGCCCAGTGCTCTTTTCACTTTCTTTATCCTCTCTTCCTTGATAATGCAGCTCATGGTTTTGTGCCCTTTCATAAGAAGGAAGGGCTTCCGGAAGTAACTGGGTGGTAAAGCACAGTGGGGAGGAGTGTGTGTCCAGAGTCAGACAGACAGGAGCGTGGACCCGGGCTCTATCCCCAACTAGCCATGTGACCTGAGAACAGTTTACTTGCCCATCTGGGTCTCTGTTTCCTCCTCTGTAAGATGCGGGTAGTGATGGCTACCTCATAAAGTTGTTGTGAGGATTAAATGAGATAAAGTGACTAAATCAGTCACTAGACAGGGCACAGAGGAAACATTCCATAAAGGTGAGCTATTATTATTATTGCTAATTGCTCAACTAGAAGGGACCTTCAAAGATCATGTCCACCCTCCTTCACTTGTGGGTAGGAAGCACCTAGACCTCCATTACAGCCCCTCCTCATCTGCCTTCCGTGTATTGAGGACTCTAGCTAAGGCAATAAATAGAGCGCAATGCCTTAAACAAAGTTAGACTCAGATTAAATTAATCAGGCAAGAAGTGTAGGTAGATAAGATTTTAAATTAGTATTTAAAATTACATGACACTCTTATAATTTAACATTCAGGAGAATCATCATCACCAGCACCATCACCAGCATCACCGCCACAACAGTAGCAGCAGATAAAAAAAAACTGAGCGTTGGGCTTCCCTGGTGGCGCAGTGGTTGAAAATCCCACATGCCGCGGAGCAACTAGGCCCGTGAGCCACAACTACTGAGCCTGCGCATCTGGAGCCTGTGCTCCGCAACAAGAGAGGCCGCAACAGTGAGAGGCCCGCGCACCGTGATGAGGAGTGGCCCCCGCTCGCCGCAGCTAGAGAAAGCCCTCGCACAGAAACGAAGACCCAACACACCCAAAAATAAATAAATAAATTTAAAGTACACGCCGAAAATTAAAAAAAAAAAACAAACCAAAAACAAAAACTGAGCATTTCCTATGTTCCAGGCATTGTTCTAAGTACTCTCTCCAAAGGAACTAATTTAATTCTTCTAATAGCCCTGTGGGGAGGTACGACTATCCCCCACTTCAGGCAAGGAGACAGAGGCACAGAGAGTTTAAAAATTTTGCCCAAGGTCACATAGCTAGGGAAGTGCTGGGATTTGAACCTAGACCTGTGCTACGTGATATGGTAGCCACTAGACACATGTGGCTCTTAAAGTTAAAATTAATTAAAATAAAATAAAATAAAATAAAAGGTTCTGTTCTGCAGTGGCACTAGCCACATTTCAAGTGCTCCACAGCCACGTGCAGCTACAGGCTACCGTACTGGACAGTGCAGATGTACAACATTTCTGACATTGAAGAAAGTTCAACTGCAGAGTACTAATCTGGAGAACTCTGAATAAACATAGGTCTCTGGGCCAGTTTTGTTTTCTTAGGTGTGGAATAGGGCTCAGAAACCTGGACTGGAACATTCCACACAGCGATGGCGCAGAGAGGCTGGATTTGAATTAGAAGCCTCAGGCTCGGGCTCAGTTTAGATCTGCCATTTACTGCAAGGTCAATGGCCTGAGAAATTAACTTTTTTTAACTCTCCAAACCTCAGTTCCCACATCTGTTACATGCGGAAAATAAATGGAAGCCATCAAACCTCTTGTCAGGTCATTCGGCATTGCCCTCCTCACTTCCAGAAGAGGATTTTTTTTAGCAGAGTAGCTCATGGCTATCCAAGTACGAGTGTTAGCGGTGGGGAAAGGAGACTCAGGATTCACGCCCACCTGTGTTTGAGGCTTTCCCATAATCCTTCCTTTTCTGTCCTGGCAGGACCTCGCCTGTGTGGAGGCTGTAGGACCCACAGGAGTGGCAGAATCATCTGGAAGTTCTGGGAAGTCTGCTTACCTCATAGACGTCTCCTCCTTGTTGGTGACAACTAGGGTTTGTTTGTATGGGGGCATCCCAGCTTGGTAAATGAAGCAGGTCCCAAAGTTGTAGCTGGTGAAGGAGAAATGGACGGCTGGGCTCACGGCACAGCCTGAGATGCTGCACAAAAATGCTGGACCGTGGCTGATCTGTGGGAAGGGAACGGCAGGCGGAGTGTGATTAGAAGTGAGAGGAAAGGGCCCTTATGCCCACAGGTGAAGGAGGGAAACAGTCGAGTGCTTAAAAAAAATTCAGGTCTCAGGGCTCCATCTGCAGAGATTCTGATTAGCAGTTTACCTGTTTATTTAAGGAAAGCAAGGTGGGCCACTCTGCAGCTGGGCCCGACACTGGCTCTTGCTTTGCTCCTGCAGCAACGATTCAGCCTGAAGGCGGAGGGGTGTGCAGAGACTGCCAGTCGTTACCCAGCATCTGCCTCCCAGGGCCTCCTCATTAGCAGGACTCCGGCTGCCAGTGTGCCTGGGAAACACGCTTGACTTCCCATCCTTCCTTGCAGCTAAGGGTGGCCATCAGACATAGTTCTCAAGACAGAATGCTGTAAATGCGTTCAGTGTCGGACAGTGTTAAATGGTCTCACCTTGATTTTGAGTTCCAGGCCCCTCAAGACACATTTCTTCAATGGCTGGAAAGACAGGGAGGCGTGTGCACTCTGCCCCACATCCACACTGCCATCCGTGGGTGAAAATTCCAAGTACTGCAGCAGGGACTTGGGGCCGGACAGCTCTGCCTGGAAGCTGAAGTTGAACTTTCCGGTGTTGATAAAGCTGAATTCACACTGGACACATTCATTCAACTCCACCTGAGAGAGAACAGAGTTGAATGCTGAGTGAATGTAAACCATGGTTCCCTTCTCTGGGGTCAGGATATGCAACATGTTGGGGGAAAACACCCTTTGGGAAATAGTGATGGCAGATGATGTTCGTGAGTTGAGTATCATTAGCTCAGAGAGTCCAGCAAGAGCTACTAAGCAAGAAGAGTGAGATGACGTATCTGAAGAGTGAGATGACAATTTAATTCTTAGATCTCGCTTGGTAGCAAAACATCCTTCTGTAGGTTTAAGACAAGCATTTCCCCCTTCTCTCCCATCTCTCCACCCTCTGAAAAGTAAAATAAGCTTTCACATCAAAACCATACACATTCTGGGGGTGGAGCTGCTCCTGGCATGTTTCTGTTCTCCTGGTCTCCCCGGCATTTGAAACAGAGATTCAGCTACTACTCACTTGTACTGCTTTTCCCAGCCAGTGTGGAAACAGAGAGAGGGAGGCCCTCTCACATCTTTACCTCATAGAAGTTGACAGTGGTGGTCTGGTTGGGAGTCAAGAGAGTGATGGTGCCAGTCTTGTCCTTGCACTTGACCTCTACATTCATAGCGTAGCCCTCAGCCTTGACATTTAAGGTCAGAGGGTGGGCTTTCTTTTTCACATTGCAGATCAAATTGAAGTTCACTTCTCCTTCCTGCTTCGGTGTGAAGAAAATATCAATTGGGAACCTGGTTGGGGAAGAAGACAGCAGATTAGATAACTAGACCAACCTGTTAAAGAAGGTTGAATACTAAACTATTATACACTAGGAGGAAAAGGCATCCTAACTCCAAATCACGATGAATTCTGAAGATTTGCCAGGCATGGCAGGCCACTGCTTTATGGATTTGCAAACACAGTGGATAGCAAGGAAAAGAATATAAACATAAGAAAATATTGAGAACAAGAGCTTAAAGTTCTCAATGCTCTACAATTCACTAGAAAAATTAACAACAGGGAATAAGTAGGACAGAGATGGAATTGTAATATGTAAATTTTAGAGTGGGGAGAGACTTCAGGGACGGGGCACTCTAAGGGAAACCGATTCTCCTGGCTGGTGGGCCTGGGACCCTGCCATGTTGGGCGAGTGCAGTCTTGGGGGGGCCTTCCTTTCTGTTTACCTGGACCGCGGTGGGACCCAGCCTTCCATGGGACATACGACCAGGCTGTTGCTGAAACCTTCAGAATATCGGGAGGTGTCCTGGAAGGCAAAATGGAACTCCTGCTCCTCCTTGTTGGTGATCTTCACGGTCTCCCTGGCCTCTCTGCCTGGGGGGGTGGGGTGGGAAACACTGCCCTCAGGGAGGCCTCGTGCCTGCTCCTGACCCACCTCAGGAGGCACGAGGAAGCCTTCGTAGAAGAGGTTCCCCAACTTCTTTCCCTTCCTCTTCCCAGCTCCTCGGCCTTTGGCCTCCTCTCTTCCTTCTTTTTGCTCTACAAGGGTCCTTCCTCCCAAAGGACTCTACCTCTTCCTTCTGGAACTTTACCCCATCAACTGCCTGTTCCTCTTAGGTGGCTGTTCTGCCTGGGTCACAGCTCTCCTGGGATCCTCCTTGTTCCTTCAGACCCAATGCCTTCCTGCTTTTGTTAATGGGGGCTGGTAGGCCCCTCAGCTCTGCCCATATCTCTGTAAACAACCCCTGCATCGGACTCTTTCGAATTAGGCTTTGGGTATGTCACGAGTGTCCTGACAGGGCCCTGACTAATGCATCTCCTATCACTGTTTTGCTTTTTCTTACTTTCCTTGACTCTTGTAGAGCATTTATTTTTCCACATGAACTTTAGAATCATTTTTTCCAACTCCCCCCTCACCCCAATCATTTTGGAACTAAGGTTGCCAGATTCAGCAAATAATTTTTTAGTATAAGTATGTCCCAAATATTGCATATTGCATGGCATAATGAACTATTATTCATTGTTATCTGAAATTCAGATTTAACTTTGCATCCTGTATTTTATCTGACAACCCTAGTTGGGATTTTAATTGAAACTCGATTAAATTTACATTTAATTTTGGGAGAATTGACAAATGTTCAGATCTTGCTTGGGGGCATTTTAATAAGATTCTATAGTTTTATTCATATAGGTCCTGTGCTTTTCTCGTTACATTTATCCTTAGCTATTATATAGGTCTTACGAATGGAATTTTTTGTTTGTTTCTAGGTGCTTACTGCTAAAAGTAAGAGAAACCATTGATTTTTGCACACGTCTTGCATCCAGCCATTCCTACATTATCTTGTTGATTCTAGTAGTTTGTTTTGCTTTTCTCTAGAGTCTCTTGAGGTTATCTATGTATGAAGTCATCAGCAACAGCATAATGAGATAATTTTGCCTCTTTTTTTCCCCAATGTTTATGTGAATTATTTAATTTTCTTGTTTTATTGTATTTGCTAAAATCACTAAGAAAGTGTCCAATAATGACGGTGATAATGAACATCCTTGCCTAATTCCTGACTTTAATTGAAGTGACTTTAGTAGTTTATTACCAGATAATATCTGCCCCTTGATTTTGGTTAATCTTCTTTATTCACGTTTTTCCCTCTATTCCTATTTTACTGTTAGAGTTTTTGTTGAGAATGTCTCCTGAATTTTAGCAATGACTTTTCAGTATGTATCTGTATGATCACCTGGTTCTTCTTTAATCTGTTGATGTAACAATTATATTGAAATGCACCATCATTGCATTCCTAGATTAAACCCTGTTTGTCTTATTATTCTTATGCTACATTGCTCATTTATTTGTTCAAAACCTTACTAAATGCTACAGTCTCCTCCTATCTGTTTATATGTATCAGTATAAGAAATGTATGGAAGTAATACACATCATATTGTTAACACTGGTTTCCTTTGACAGAAAGGAAAGGATGAGATGGAATGGGGAGGGAATGATTATTACATTTTTCCTTATACAACATCACATTGATTGACTTATAAAGAATATTACTTTTATAAATAAAAAAATCTAATGAATTACTAAAAAATCCTGACTTCAGTTGTATTTTACACACACACACACACACACACACACACACACACACAGCATCACATCCATGTGATAGATTCACAGTGTTATAAGGGACTTGCCAATCATTTCCTTTATGTCCTTCAAGTCTCACCTCAAATGTCACCTTCCC
Source organism: Balaenoptera ricei (assembly GCF_028023285.1). Classification (NCBI taxonomy): domain Eukaryota; kingdom Metazoa; phylum Chordata; class Mammalia; order Artiodactyla; family Balaenopteridae; genus Balaenoptera; species Balaenoptera ricei. The sequence continues at coordinate 50,186,842 of NC_082657.1, read as the reverse complement.
ACTGCCCACTAGCATTCCTTATTCCCCTACCCTGCTTTATTCTTCTCTGGAACACTTATCAACATCTGACATGCTATACATTTTGCTTTTTCATGTTTTGGTAGTCTGCTTCCTGCTACTAGAATGTAACCATCATGACAGTCGGGACGTGGGCTTTGTCCATCGCATTCCCAGCTCACAGAAGAGTGCCTGGCTCACACAAGGGTCTCAGTAATATTTGTTGAACTGGATAAAAGTGTGAAAGGATGGCATAGTAATGTGATCACTCTGGCACAGAGCAAGAAGCAAACAGATACAGCCATAATCTGGGGGCACATGCAAGCAGGATGGGGCTGACATGGGGATCTGGAAATAAACATAGTCAGTCCAGGCCCCAGAGGAATCTTCCAAGTAGGCTCTGTAGCAAGCCTCCTAAATTTCCTTAAGTTATTAGTGTGTGGGTTTAGAAGACACTTGATGGAAATTAGATTGAGAGGTTGAATATTTTGTGGCCTTGTGAATAGTGACAGAGGCCCTCTGACATGCTTCTGGAAGGCACCAGGAAGAGCTCCCCGCCCATGTCTGCTCCTGCAGCGCATTGCTGGGTTGGTCCCACGCCCCTCCCCCACAGGTCATGCCAATTCTAAATATAAACCAACAGGGCAGCCTTACCAATGAGGAGACAACTGAAGTTGAGATGTGACTTGTCCAGATTGATGAGAGGGTCAGTGGCTTTGCCTACCAGCAGGAAAGGGACTGTGATGTTGTGTTCGGGGATTAAGAAAGTCCAGAATGCTTCCGAGATGTCCAGATGGAAAGGTGTGAACTGGAAGATAATCTAAGACGACAGTTTGGAGCAGAGCAGTTAGAGGCACTTCTGTGTGTTTACTCCATGTGCCCTTAGAGGCTTGCCAGCCCTGGGGTTATGCTGGCTGACATTACCAGGTCATCACTTCCTTCTACCCTCTTTGTAAGGGCACGTAAGTTTAGCTGTACCAGCAACATCAATCTCTGTTTGCCCAGCCCACCAAGTATTTCTAGGGGGGGTCTACCCCACTCACAGGCTCTGCTGGCTAGGCTGCCATATTTCATGCCATGTCTTTGGATGGCATGTAAAAATGGAAAGATTCAAGGTAGAAGCTTGTAATCTGGGCTTTTCCTGAAAAGTCTGGGAGAACTGGCAACGCTGAGCCCACTGCCCTGTATGGTGATCTTCCAGAGAAGTACTGTGGCCAGCCAGCCCTGGCGCCCATCATTTCCCAACATTGTACCCTTGGCCTGTGTCATTCATTTGTATGGTCTTCCTGAAGGCAACTGAATTTGGAATTTTCGTTTCATGGATTTATTTCTGCCTCCAAGATTCTCTGTGGAATTTACAGGACATAGGGCCCACAGATCTGTTTTGGCCAGCAAGTTCGTATTTCTTTAAGTCTGACCCTCTGCTCTAAATCACTGTGTGGACATTAGGACTAAACCATGGAACATGACTCCACTTTTCTGTTTTGCCCTTTGGCCTGACCAAGTAAAAATACATCTGTGTCCTTTCAATGCTGTCAGTCCCTTAGACAAAAATAACTCTTTACTTCTTATTCTTGTATGAGTCCTGGAGTCCCCAGGCATTGGTGTCCAGCTCTCCTTTCCTTGCTTTAATAATCTCAATTTTTAAAACTTCTGTTTCTCCATGGCCAACCAAGAGAGCTCGGGTTTGTCTTGTCCATGAGGACTGCCTAACACATACAGTAGCCACTCAAGAAACACTTGTTGATGGACACACCCTTAGGCTGTTCTCCCTAACTCTACCCATGCTCTACCGCAGACCTGCTATGCAGAGGGGCATAGAATTAATAAAGTCCTGGGTCAAGCGGTCCCCATTCACACACACCTCAGCTTTCTTTTCAGGGTGGATGAGGCCCTTTTCTGTAAGGCATGTGAAGGCTGGAGGGTTCTGGAGACTTTCAATTTCTTCAGAGACCCAGCAGAAGGAGTAGGTGCTATTGGTCGGGTTCAGTATTGTAAAAGTCCTGTCCGAGGGGGGAAGAATCGATAGCAGAGAGTGAGAGAGGGGCTTGAGGATTAAGAGAAACTTTTCTAGACTGTTCCATAGCACACTTCCTTTATGTGGGAATCAGAACTGTTCTGAGCACTTCGTTACTGCAGAAACAAAAACTGCATCTCACTTGGGGATCCCAAGTGTGGCTAGAGTTCTGGACTTTGGAATAATAATGACACCAAGGGCTCTTCTGCCCCAGTGATCCTCTGTGGTCAAGGCAGTGGTCAGGGATCCTATTTTTATGTCTTCCAAGTTTTCCAGAGTGTCAAAACTAGGGAGACAGAAGTCAGCTTCCTCACGGAGGCAGTTCTCTAAAGTCAAACCGCAGGATAGCAAGCGTGCTTCTACGTGTCAGTCTAGCTTGCTACTCTGAATTCCTCCTCTGAGTTTTTAGAAGGACTGACTGATATGAACTCAACTAGTGCAAACCTAAATGACTCACCGGAGATTCTTCCCTCCTATGCCCACGCTGGTGAACTCAATCACCCGGGTGTTTGGATCCAGAGCCCCACCACTAGGCCCTCGGAGATCTGGGTTGCGCCGATGACCGCTGATGTAGTCCGAGTCTTTCAGGTCAAAATGGCAGAAAGGCAGGGAGCTCCTCCCTTTTGCTGACAGGACTGGGCCTTGCTCTCCAGGTGGCAGGTTAGGAATCCTGAGAGGATAAGGTTATTTTGATCTATTTTTAACTTTTTAATCGATTTTTGCTTTCGTGGTTGGAAATGAATATGACACCCACCAGAATGTGAGCTCCATGAGAGCAGAGGCTGGGTCTGTCTCGGTCAACAATATAACCTCAGTGCCTTGAACAGTACATGATACATAGTAGGTGGTCACTAATTAATTGTGGAGTGGATGGATGCATGAATGGGCTGAGTATGAGGAGCCTGAATTCTGGTTCCTTCTGTGTACCTTACTATGGCCTCAAGTTACTTCCTTTACCAATGGTGAGAAAACCTCCCTGCTGTAAGGTCAGCACAGAGTCCTTTCCCTCTGGGCTCTTTCATAGGCATCTAGTGGGATATGAAAAAGGACTCAGACATCCTTACAAAACTACCCTGAGCTCCTTGGAGAAAGTACACTAGATGTGAGCAGACCTCGAGCCCCAGCACCAAGCTTAGGTGGCCCAGGTGTGGGAAAGGTCCCTGCAGTGTGATTGCAGGGTTTCTATAGGTCTTATTGTTCACATAGGTCTCTGCCACCCTATGCCATGGATCACAGACTTCCTCTAAGGTAGGTGTTCTCCATGGAGCTTGCCGGGGAGTGGGTACCACATCAGGGACTTTCATTGCCAGATGTTACTGGACTGACTCTCCTCTAACTGGACCTGGGCCCCATCTGTGCCTCGCTTACTATGTACCAGGTCCACCTCCTCCATCGCCACCACCACCTAATGTTTATCGTACTTATTGCATGCCAGGCACTGTTCTAAGCTCTTCACTTGAATTAGCTCATTTAGTCTTCACAACTCTACAAGGTGGGTATTGTCATTTGTATTTTACAAAGGAGGAAACTGAGTCTCAGAAAAGGTACAAGAAAGCTTTCCCAAGTTCATGCTTGCCCCAGGACTGGAACCCAGCTGGCTGCCCACCATCCTGTTGCCCAGTGGAATCCTGTATGTGGCCGGGAAGGGGAGGTGGGCGGGAGGCGGGGTCTACAGAGGGTTGATGAGCTATACAAAAGACTGGATTCTCTTTGCTCTCCGAAGGGAAATGTGGCAATGTGGGGCTGAGGAGGGGTCTGGGGCTGGAAAGAATGGTGGGCGTGGTGGGACAGAAGAGGGGCTAGGAGCTGCAGTGCTTTGTGCTGGAAGATCATCTCCTTACTGGCAGAAAAGATTGCTCTCGAAGTCTCCAACCTCCATTGGGGAGAATTTCACTTTGAGCTTCTGAGTCTTCCCCACGGGCACCATGCCTGAGACGGGCTCCACAGAGAAGGGTGGCAGGGAAGCTTCGTTCCAATGGTCCATGGCACTGTCCAGGGTGCTGCCCGTGTGCAGCGTGCCCTGGCTAAGCTGGTCATTTTGGGAGAAACCTGGGGGCAGATAGAGCGCCAGTGATATTCTGCACCTGCAGTGGGAGGGCAGGTGTAAGGCAGCCCACTCACAGGCCCTAGGCACCCTCTGTGGGCTCACCTCTGCTAGCGGGTATACTTTGGGCCCCAGGGCCCAAAGAATGGGCTCCCATCTCTCACACGAGACTCATGAAAAATACTTCCATTAATTACATCAAGTTTTCATGTTTGTTTCCTTTTGGCTCAAGGGGGTGGGTCAAGTAGATGTCTGTGGGTCATGTGCCTCAAGAATAATGGGCTGTGAACATAATTTTTGGAGAATCATTGCTTTAAAGTAGGGGTTCACAATCTGGGGGCCCATGGAAAAGGGCTCATTAGAAAGGTCTGGGAATCTCCAAGTTGAAAGAGAATTAACGGATAATTGCCCACTAAGTGTTGGGCTCTTTTTAAAGTGCTTCACATATATCAACTGCAAATTGGGCATGGGTGTGTATTTTCCTGGGGAGACAGTTCAGAGCTTTCATCAGTTTCTCCAAGAGTCTGTAATCTTCTAGAAGGTTAAGATCTAAAAGGAAAGATTCCTAGGGATCTGTGAAGGTTAAGATCTAAAAAGAAAAGATTCTTAGGGATCTGTGTGGTCCCCAGGAAGGCAGATCTCAGCTCTTGAGTTTCTCAGGCCCATTTGGCTCTGCAGATGCCAGGAGGCCCCTGTTCTGCTTCTCCTCTGCTTCTTAGGGGGCCGTTGGAGCAGTGCTTGCTTCTCCATGAACAAGGCTCTTCTACTAACTGGGGACCCAGTTCAAGCCCTGGGTTTTACCCGTCACCGCATTTACCTTGGTTATCTGGCATTGCAAAGCTGACAGCCTTCGCCGTCTCTTCTGAGATCCAGCTGAATTCCAGCTGCACATTTCCTGAATTAATCAGTTCAAACCTGCAAACAGATCAGGGAATGGAATTGAGAAATGTGCTTCAGATTTTTGTCCTGTCTGCACAGCATCTGTACCGTTAACTTTTTTCTTTAAGTCAAGTCACTTTGTTTCTTAAATATTTCTTCAAAGACAAGTTTTAAGCAATTTTATCTGAACTCATGCATGCGATATACTACTTATATTTCCTTCTAAAACACACACAAAAATATATAACTATTAAAAGTAAAAGTATGCAGATGTTTAGCACTTAAATCATCTTGCATACTACCGGCAGCCTGTGCAATGAGCTCTCAGCCTGCATCATGGTAATCCTGAAAAATTCCCATGAGAGAGGAAACAAACTCTATTTCACAAGACAGCACCTCCCTCGGGTGCAAATTCCAAAGCCTCTCCTTTCCTGAATCACTTTCCGCCAGAAACAATGTCCTTCTGGTCAGAAACCATTTGACCCCTGCCTCAGATGCCTTCACTGGCTGAGGCACATACTTGTCTCAAATTCTCAATTAGTGGAGACTTTTCTTGTCTCAAGTTTCCCTGCTCTAAGACAAGAACTGGGAGATAGAAGCTTTTTCTGGAATCACGATTAAACTTGATCACAGTCACAGCAAGACGATGAGGCCTTGATGTAAGAAGATGGTTGTGCAAGAGAAAGAAACACACACGCTCTTCCCAGTTTTAGGGGAGAAGTAGGAGCTGAGAGTTGCGTGGGGGAAGTAGGTCTAAAGGTGGGGTTTAGGGATTAGATTCCCATTATCCGGTCCAGGTAGAGCATGTAGCTGTGCCTGAAGTCAAGTGCTTTGGCCTCAGGGGCTTGTGTGAATTTATGAATTGTGTGAATTTATGAGCACTGGTCTTTATCCTAAAGCAAATTTTTATAAAGAGGAGAAATCTCAGTGGCACAGAAGACTTTTGGTAAAACGCATTCTTGGTTTAGGTCCAGGAGTGAACAAATGTTCTGTAAAGGGCCAGATAGTAAGGTTTCTGGCTTTGCGTGCCAGAGATTTCCGCAGCAACTGCTCCCTCTGCTGTGGAAGTGCAGAAGCAGCCGTGGACGATAATAAACAGACGGGCACAGCTGTGTGTCCACATAACTGTATCTACAAAAATAAGCAGCTGGCTGGGTTTGGTCCATGGGCCAGAGTTTGCCAATCCCTTCTGTAGGTGAAATGGCCGTCGGCAGAAGATCCCACTTCCTGCTTCCTATCTTTTGGTTCTATAATAATTTGAGAGGATGCCTTAAGTGCCACAAATGCAGAATGAGTTGAACAAGCTAATTACTAATTTTTACAATGCAGAAGAGTCAGTGGCTTACACTTTTGTGTTTGTAATTCTCAAAGAATAGTCACAGGCTTTCTCTCTGTCTATGTTGCTCTCTCTGCCTGAAGGCCCTTTTTTCTCACTTCTTCACCTGGCCACCTCCTATTTCTCCTCCAAAGTTCAGCTGGGCCACCACTTTGTCCGGGAAGCCTTCCCAGACACTTGTCTCTCCCCATATGTTGGTCTGCTTTAGGTACGCTTCCTGCAAACCCAGAGCACTGTACTGCAACCATCAGTTGAACTATTTTCACCCATTCCCCCAACACCCACTATGAGCTCTTTGAGAGCAGGACCCACAGCATGCTTGTATCACTTGAGTGTGGATAAAGGGTTAACATAACCGTTTCTCTTTCTAAGGACAATTTCGACTTTGAGTTAATTTTCTAGTTCTGTTTCTGTGGAAGCCTGATAAGAGAGAAATGTCAGCCATATTATTAGACAACTTTGTTTATAGTAAAAATGACCCCTGATTGGTAACTTGCTTTGGGCAGGACTGGGAGGAATCATGATTCCCTGGAGGGAGGCCACAGCACTGGGGTTCTCTGAGTGTAGTGACTCTTGTAACAGGGCGTGTCCCTTGCAGGGATCCTGGAAGCTATAGCCATGGAGTGGTTACGAGAAATGTTGGCTTCTGTTGGTCACGGCCTTCTAAGCTAAGATGGACCCCATGCCCGCTAGCGTAGGTATTGTCCAAGCTGTCACCTGGGGCAGGGGCAACAGGAATAGTTCCTGGGTGGTGACACGGGCTGTTGTAAGGACTGTTCCCACTGAAGCCCATTGCCTGATGCCACCTTCCCAGTAAGATTGTGTTTCCAGGTCTACATCTTGATTTCAAGTGTGAACTTCAATAGTTTTGTGGGTCTGAATGTTTCATTGGACCTACAAAGACCCTCTGGTGCGCAGATGTGATGTCTGGTCTATGCTGTTGTGGACACTGAATAAATGTTTGATGAAGGAGCCAGTGAATGATGGAGTGAAAGAACTTCTCTGAGAGTGTCAGGAGGCTTTTGATGACTCACTCAAACACTCGGGTCTGGGAAACCAGTGTTTCCTTAAAGTGCACATCGCTCGTCTGGCACTTGTATGAAGCGAAATTCACGTGGGCACTGATCTGCAGCTGCAGTTCTCGGTAGTTTTCTTCTAGTACTGAGTAAGCAGGCTCAGGATCCGTCTCTATCACCTGTAACAAAGGCAGCTGTGTCCTCAGTGATGCAGAGCCACCTGCCTCACAGGAATAATGGGGAGATAAAACAGTGCTTCATTCTACCCATGCAAATGAGAACCAACTCACAAACTCAAGTTCCAGAATAAATGATGAGGCCAAACCTAAAATGACTCATAAATAGGAAAGGAAGAAGTTGAACAACAAGAAATTACTGAGAGCATCACGACTGCACAGGCATGAGTTTTGGGGTCAGATACGCTCCAAGAAGGTAGAATAAAGGAAATCATAAAGGTAGGAATAGATATTAATGAAACAGAAAATAAATCTAAAACAGAGAGGACCAATGAAACTAAAAGCTGTTTATTTGAAAAGATTTAGAAAACCTGTGGTGAGAGTGATCAAGAAGAAAAAAAGAGAAAATACACATAACCAATATCATAAATGAAAAGGGAGATATCACCATCCATCCTACAGATATTTAAACAGACGATAAGAAAATACCGTGAATCATTTTATGAAGATGCATATGAAAACTTAGTTGAAGGGAAAATTCCTAGAAAAATAATTTAATAAAATGGACTCAAAAACAAATTAAAAAAACCTAAAGAGTCTTATTACTATTAAAGAAAATGAATGGTAGTAAAAACAAAAATCTTTAAAAAGACCTAAATAGAGAGATATACCTTGCTAATGGAAAGGATGAATTAATGTTATAAAATTATCAATCCTTCCTAAACTGATTTATAGATACAATCCAATTCCAATCAAGTTTCCATCAGGGTTTTCACAGTACTTGTTTAAATGGATTCAAAAATTATTTAGAAAAATAAAGGGCCAAGAATAAGCAAAATACTTCAGAATAAAACAATATGGAGATAATCATGAAAAGATTCATTATAGTCAATATGAGCGATAAATATGGCAAGCACATTTGCAGACAAATACGGGAATAAAAGAGTTTATCAAAAATAAAATGACTGCCGCATAGCACAGGGAGATCAGCTCGGTGCTTTGTGACCGCCTGGGGGGTGGGATGGGGAGGGTGGGAGGGAGGGAGATGCGGGAGGGAGGAGATATGGGAACGTGTGTATATGTGTAGCTGATTCACGTTGTTATAAAGCAGAAAATAACACACCACTGTGAAGCAATTATACTTCAATAAAGATGTTTAAAAAAATAAAAAAATAAAAAAATAAAATGACTAATACTCTTAGTTTTCCAAGATAATGCCCAAGTGCTTTCCAAAGTGGGCTGTACCAATTTATACTCCTACTAGCAAAGAGCCACTTTGGAAACACTTGGGCATTTTCTTGGAAAGCTGAGCATTCACACATCCTGTGACTCAGCAATTCCATTTCCTGTGACTCAGTTTAGGAATATAAACTCTCGCAAATGAACACCGTGTGACATGAACTATAATGCTCACAGAAATACTGTCCACAGTAGCAAACCCCAACTAATTTTCAAAAGAAGAATGGGTAAATAATAATGCAATTCTATATAGCAGTGACATGGGTGTGCTACAGCCGCTTGCAACAATACAGATGACCACACGCAATGACCTTTAAAAAAAATAAAGTTAAAAACTACACCTAAACAATACGCCTTTTAGAATGCATAGGTTAATTTAAAAAAGAAATAAAAACAAAAATCAAGGGAATGAGATCCCAGGGTAGTGACCACGTCTCGGAGAGAGGCAGGGGTGGGATGGCCGAGAACCACCCAGGTAATCCTGGTTATACTTCCTGTGTTGGGTGTGGGTTCATCCCTGTTTATTATATTATTAAAAAGAAACCAATGAAGGGATAATTAAAGGAGGGGCACGCAGGGACCAAAGATGAGATTCTGACGCGAACAAGAGATTATAATTAACTTAATTCTGGACACTGAGGGGAAAAAGGAAGTAGCTAAAAGACTAGCCATGAGGTTTCTGAAGAAGAAAAAGGTGGGAGGATTTGCTCAACTAGAAACTAGATATCAAGACTTAAATGAGAGGGACTTCCCTGGTGGTCCAGTGGCTAAGACTCCCAGCTCCCAATGCAAGGGGCCTGCGTTCGACCCCTGGTCAGGGAACTAGGTCCCGTACGCCGCAACTGAAGATCCCACAAGCCACAACGAAGATCCCGCACGTGGCAACGAAGATCCTGCATGCTGCAACTAAGACCCGGTGCAGCCAAATAAATAAATAAATATATATATTTTTAAAGACTTAAATGAAAGCTCTACCAAATAAGGTGTGTGGTTTGTGTGGTCCACGTAGTGTGGATGGCAGGTGGCTTGCTTGGAAGTTCAGTTCGCCGCTTTGGAAACCCAGGTCAGGTGAAACAGGGACCGTTTCCTTTTTCCATGAAAGAAGGAAATGATGAGACACTGAGCTTGAGGGCAGGAGGCATCCAAGCACGGCAGGCCTGGCCAGACTGGGGCTTGGTGTCCTTACTCACTTTTCGTTTTGTAGTGAAAGTCCCGGGCGTGTTTCTGAGCACGTCCACCCACTTGACCGTGCGCATGCGGTCGTCCCAGTCGGGGACCTGGTCTGCAGGGAGCTGAAACATGATCTTGGAGAGCTTGCACTTGATCCCCATCTTCTTCAGGTTGATGGGCACGTCTGACTTCATGGTCACCGCTATGTCCTTGGCACAGCCAGGGTGGAGGTGGCCCACCTGGGGAAGAGCCTTGCGTTAGTATTGTGGGGAATTCAATCCTGAGGACTCTTGATGCCTGATGGTGCCACTCTAGGGGCAGGGTCAAAAGTCTTGGCAAAAACAAAATGCATCATTCAAGCCCGTATACGTAGACCATCTCAAATAGGTACAAGACGTTCTTAGATAGAAATATAATCATAAAAACAAGAGCAGCTAATATTTACCAAACTGTTACATGCTTCAGGCACTATGCTAAACCTTCACAAAATTCTACTAACCCCCACGACAGCCCTATGGGATGTACAGCTACCACCCCTATTTGATAGACAAGGAAACTTGTAACTTGCTCAAGGTCATACCATTAATGTTAGAAGATCTGGATTCAGACCCAGGCAGTATGGCACCAGGTACCACACTCTTAACCACCTGTACTTCTCAACCATATGACCTATACAAATTATGGACAGATGTACACAGTACCTTAGCAGTTCTCAGAGTGTGATCTAGTGACCCTTGGGGGCCCTGAGGTCTTTTCAGGAGTTCACAAGGTCAAAACTATTTTCGTCATAATACTAAGATGACATTTGACTTTTTCATTCTCATTTTCTCGTGAGTATATAATGGAGCTTCCTAGAGGTTACATGACATACGATATTGCATCAGACTGAATGCAGAAGCAAATATGAGAATCCAGCTGTCTTCTACTAGGCCAGATATTAAAGGGACTTGTAAAAATGTAGAACACTGCCACTCTTCTCCCACAATTTAGTTTTGAAAAATAAAGCCGTTTTCATAAAAATATGGTATTTATATTAACATGTAATGGGTTTGTTATTATATTTTAAATGAACAAATACATGTTTTTAAAGATTCTCAGTTTTAACTTCTAATGTGGTAAGTATAGATAGACATAACGCACATAAACAAAAGCTCTTTGAGGGTCCTCAATAATGTTTAAGAGTATTAAGGAGTCCTGAGACCAAAAAGGCTGAGATTTGCTGAAGTGTTCCAGATATATGGGAAATCCAATTTGGTTTGTAGAATAAAATCATTTGTGATTGAACATGCATAAATGCACATACATATACCCAAATACATACTATATATAGTCCTGTATATATAGTCTTTTCATGTTTCTAATAGATAAAAAACCCCTCCTCCTCTGGAAAGTGAAGGGAGAAGAAAGCTTAATACTTCCCAAGGCTACAACTGTGTGTGTGTGTGTGTGTGTGTGTGTGTGTGTGTGTGTGTGTACACATGTGGGTGTATACCCGAGTGTGTGCCCATGGGTGTGTAAATGGACCATAAGAAGCTTATCTCTACCTTCTTTGACTATCACTTCACATCTCTCCAGGAAGCAAAACACTTCTTCCTGATAGCACCCTAATTTAAAGGTGACAAAGTAGGGTCCCCAACCCTCCTTGCTCTATCCCCCTAGAGTTCTGTGCTTGAACAAACTCCGTGGCTGAAACAGAGCAAGAGGCCATGGATACATCCAGTGTCCTGGGAACTCAGAAGTGAACTATGAAAAACAAGTGTTGGCCAGAGGTGAGGCTCTGCTGCCACGTGGTCCTAGGCCTTGTTCGATGTCGAGCTTTGGTTAGCAATTCATAAAATGTGTGCTGTGAGACACTCAAAGAAGGGGTTAGAAAATTCCAGGTAAAACAAAGTTGACTCGGTTTTAATATGTTGAAGAGCATCTAGAATCTGTAGGAGAAAGATGAAACATTTTCTAAATCTCTGTTGTCCACAAAACCCACCACCCCCATTTTAGCTTTTGATGAACCACTTTTGCAGGACAAATGCTCCAAAGAACACACACCATGGGGGACACAGGTCTACGCTTGGGGATGGGAAGACTGGGACCTGTCTTCATCCATGGAGGTCTCCATGGAATTCCTCAACCTCAGTCTTGGTGACCTCAATCTCTGCTCTTAGGCCAGAGGGGACATTTCTGGTACCAGGTCAGAGTGAGGGATGCATCCATCCCATCCTATGTATCTGTGGGAAAGGGCCGACAATCAAACTGGGGTTGGCTTAGGCCTAAGGGAGTGCAGAAAACAAGGACAGGTTTTCACTTACCTGTGGGGAGAAAGAAACTGTGGCTAAAAGGGGCCATTCGAACCGTATCACATTCACTTGGCTGTGATTAGTGATTGTGAAGCTCACGTTATAGCTGTTTCCAATGTGGCAGTCCCCAAACTGGATGTGGTTCACCAGAGCAGCTAGGGGACAGAAGCAGGGGGCAGTGAGTCCCCTCTTGCTTCCTCTGCAGGCTCACTTCCCCAAGGAGGCAGCTCCTGAAAGACATTGTGCCTCACCCTCATGCAACCCCACCATCCTTGGATGGTTATACTGGAAACACCTGGAGTCCTTCGCCAGCAAGCTTTCTCTCCTATAGGGGAGTCTACTTATCCATCCATCCATCCATCCATCCATCCATCCACCCACCCACCCACCCACCCACTCTGGCCCTCACCTCCATTTGTACAAAGGAAAACATAGCTCCCCACTGCCCGCCCGCCGACTCCATTTGTTTGCTGAAACAGTACTATTAATTGCCACACAGAATACAGAAGTCCCCATTAAATTTGAATTACAAATAAATGATGAGTAATTTTTAGTATAAGTATGTCCCATGCAAAATTTTGGGACACAAATATACTAAAAATTATAGTTTATTTAAAATTCAAATTTAATATCTAAAATTCAAATTTAATGGGGACTGCTGTATTCTGATTTTCTAAACCTGGTAATCCTATTATAAGTATGAAATCTGATTTCTGAACTAGGGTTCACTGCTGGCTCCTGCTTGACCCCGGATAAGAAAGATGCCACCCTGTAGCTACAAACAGAGGTGAAACACCAGATACACGAGGAGCGCTGATTTTAACCCATGTTGTGTGGACTGCCTAGGGCTACATTCCAGGACTATAATTAAGCCCCTAGAGAAACTGTGAGACTGTGTTTATAACTCGCTTCATAGCAGTCAGCCACACAATTAGGGTGTTTAGCAAATGCTTTAATAATGAAGAAATAAATATTCTCCTACCCAAAGAATATAAGCAACCAAATGAAGCCGCAGTGCTTGATAAACTGCAGAGCAGCATGTCTTAAGCTCTAATGCTCACACAGATCACCTGGGGAGCTTGTTAAACTGCAAATTCTGAGTCAGCAGGTCTGAGGTGCTGGGGAGGCGTCTGAAATTCCCAACAGCTCCCGGGTGATGCTGATGCTGTAGGTTCTCAGACAGCACGCTGAGTAGTGAGGCTGCGGAGAATGGTCTTCCAGAGGTGGCACAAACCTACACCTTCTCTAATTAAACCAGCCTGCCATTTCTCTTAGAATGTCTAGGGTACATGATACAGATGAAACAGAGGATGCCAGTGCAAGCCAGCTAAAAGATATAGACAGGGAAAACTACAGGGAGACATGTATTCACTCTTTAGCTAATCTGGAATTTGAATTTCTCTTATTAGCTCAATTGGAATTTGAGCTCAAAGAATAAGCTCCCTAAGGGACAGACTCTCTTATTAATTACTCTTTGGAACTCCAGGCACATGCACACTGATACTCAACAACTGTTCTTTGAGGGAACACATGGATGAATGCAGTGATTGAGTCAGGCATGAGGGAGCATACAGTAACAAAGAGGAGATTCAGTCCTAAATCCCCAGGAAGCTAGCCAACCTGTTATTTAAATTTCATTCTTATTTAAAATGAACCACAAGCCAACAGGTGTCAACACCTCACTGCTGCTTCTCTCACCTGCCACGAAGTCTTCCATCGTGTTTTCCTCGATGATCTCAGAGATATCTGAGGCCTCCTGGCTGGAGGAAGCCAACAGCCCGTGGATGTTGTCCAAGGTGATGTCATCCTCGTAGCCCTCTCCCACCATGTGGATGACTGTCTCCTCGTACTGGTTGTTGATCACTGACAAGTGGATGATGCCTGCCATTCTCCCAACCTTCTGGGAGTGGAAAACAACATCAAATTCAGCCGTGTCTCCAGGAGGAACAACCAGGGAGGCTGTGTGAGCCTTCTTTGCTGCAACGAGAAGAGAGAGATATGATCTAGAACCAGATTAAAGGAAGACGTATCCATAAAGACCTGGACTCAAGGGAAAGCAGCCCTCATGTGGGAATGAGCCTCGCCTAGAGAGGCCATTGGTGACGAGACTGGGCATCTGACGCTGGCTGGGTACACGTTAGTCCCCTAACAAAACAGCTACTGGGACCCATTGCTCTCTAGAAGATATACTTGCCCTACTTACCTTTTGCTTGTGGTTTGTTTTCCTCTATGATGTAGATGTAGGAGGTGGACGGCTTCCCCTTCAGGGAGAAGACTCCTAGTTGGTCCTGCAGGTCAACATGCAACTGGCATAAGGGAAACAAGATTGAGTGTTAAGCTTACAGGCTGCTCATGAGTTCTGAATTGAAGTGAGATACTGTGCTGTTGGGGGAGTACCCCAAAAAATCATTCAGTCTAGTGCTCACTTTTTCGAGTTTCTTACTAAGAGAGATATAATAAATATTATACCTGGAGAGGACAAACAAAAATTTAGCTCAGCCCTTGCTATTTAAATAAGGAACCAGAGGTCCAGAGAGTATAGGTGACTTTCCGGATTACCCAGTCAAAATGGGGTTGCCAAGGTCTCTGTTATTGACAGAGGTAGTTGTGAAATATACACTAGACTAGTAAAATGGAAATGAATATTCGTCATTCTATGAGGGCTTGCATGAATGTGAGTTCCTAAAAACGAGTATCTTCTACGTACTAACACATTAGTTGCCTGATAGTGTCATGTTGAGCGTCCTAACAAGATAAGAGGAAAACCAAGGTGGACATCTGACTTACTTGGAGAAAAGGGATGCTTTACAGCCCACTGGAAGCCATGTAGCTGATTAAAATAACCTAAAGCCATATATCATATTTTATGTATGAGGAACCAGCAGACATTTTTAGAAGATAGCAATGCTGGCACCATCATGAACAAGATTGAACAATATAAAAAATGAGGCACGAAGAAGGAAGAAATAGTGATATCACATAGGAAGCTTCTGAGATAAAAATATATATATTTAGAAATAATCTTAATAAGAAACTATACAGAGGAATCATATGAAAAAGTATTGACATAAAAGAAGATGTAAATAAATGGGTTGGAATCCTAAATGTTGTTCCTGGTGGAGAGCCTAAATGCTCTAAAAGTAGAAATTCCCCCCTAAATAATTCATAGGAATCCCAATAGGATTTTGTGAGGAACATTATAAAATGATGTCTAAAGTTCATCTGAGAGACTGTTAAAAAATTGTTAAGAAAGATTAGAAAAACAGGGAATGGGTGCTAATACATTGTATAAAGCCACAATAATGGAAACCATGCAGGGTAATGGTAAACTAGGTAATTTGGACTCAAGACAATAAAGAAATGCAAAACAAAAACCAAACAAACAGGCCCCCCCCGCCCCCCACCCCCGATTTCAGAAGCATCACAGAGCTAAGAAGATAATGAAGAGTAACCAGACCAAGATCTGGGATGTCTAGACCAGACAGCCTAACTGGCAGCCTAACTTTCTGGGCTGTTTTTGACCTGGGGCATTTGCCAGTCAGGAAGAGGCAGATGGGAGGCTGAATTGTGCTTTTCTGATGGTCTCTTGGTGTTAAGAGGGAAAAAGTCCTGTTGAGGGGTGGGAGTGTTTTCTTTGCTCTAGACTAGGACCCCAAAGGTCTGCACAATAAGACAAAAGTTAGGCTGGATATAAAGCAGCTCTCCCAAGCATAGCAATCCTGCTCAGATTTATCTGTCTAACACAGAAAACCTCAAGCCCTAAAACCAGTTTAAGGTGATCCTGCGTTTCTAGTGCCCCCAAGTGCTAGGCAGAAGCAAATGCAAATTGTCTCTGAAGAAAAATACATCCTTAACCTAATTATTTCTAAATTAACTTTTCAAATATAATACAACACATGATCAAAAATAACCAGGCACATGAGGAGACAAGACAACATGGGCAAAAATGAACAGAAGCAGCAGATATCAGAATTAGACCCACTGGGGCTTCAGGTTTTGGAATTATCAGGTATAGACTGCAAAATGGCTGTGATTACTGTGTTCAAGAAATAAAAGCCAAGTCTGACAATTTTGGCATGAAACTAGAAATCATAGAAACTGGTTATGCAGATTTGAAAAACAATCTAATAAAAATTCTAGAACTGAAAAATATAATAACTTAAGAACTGAATGGAAGGTTTAATAGAAAACTAGATATAGCCAAAGGGAGAGTTAATGAACTGAAGGCAGGACAAAAGAAATTATGCAAAATGAAGCCCAGAGAAAAATGGATGGAAAATATAGTGAGGTTGTGAGACATACAGGATATAATGAGAAGACCTTCCATACACTGACGTGGCTTCCCAGAAGGAGAGACGAGACAGAATGGAATAGAAACAATATGTGAAAACACATATAGGAATTTTCCAAAATTGACTCAAAACATCAACTGCAGAGTCCAGAAGCCTGGTGAATTCCAAGAAAAATCAATTAAAAGAAATCCATACCTAGACACATCATAGTAAAACTGCAGAAAACAAATACAAAGGTACAAAGCCAGGGGAAAAAGACTGCCTTAGAGGAACATTTTTGACTTATAAGCTGACACCTCAGCCATAACAATGGAAACCAGAATACACTGGAATAATATCTCCCATGTGCTGAAAGAAAACAACTGCCAACCCAGAGTTCTGCAGCCAGCAAAATTTACGTTAAAAATAAAGGATAAATTGAGATCTTCAAATAAAAACTGAGAGAATTCACCACCAGCAGACTTGCATTAAGGAAATATTGAAGAGTATTCTTCAGTAGGTAGAAAAAGGATCTCAGATGGTAGGTTGGAGATGCAGGAGTGGAGAGCAATAAAAATGGTAACTTCTGGGTGAATCTAAATGAGTCCTAACCACATAAACAACAACAACAGTAATAATGTCTTGTAGAATCCAAAGCCCTCCACAAACTGTCCCCTCACTCTACCCTTCTATTTTTATCTCTCACTGTTCTTCAACCTATACCCAATGCTCTCACAAAGCTGGTGCTTACTAGTTCCTATTTGTACCTTATAATTTTTGTTTGTTTGTTTTTGTTTTTGTTTCTGTGCCTTTGTCTTTGCAGTTTTCTTTCTCTGCCTAGGCTTCACTCACCGCAATGCCCACCTACCGAAACCCAGCTATATCCTTCGACACCCAGCTCAGATGTCATTTTATAGTGAAATTTTCCTGGATTCCCCTAGATGGGAGTAGATTATTTTCAGAAGTCCTACAGTTCTTTCTATAACACTTACACAATTTATCACTTTTTTTTTTGTAAAATAAAAACATAATTGCTGAACCAAAAGTCCCTTCCGATGTTATATCTCTCACCCCTGATGAAGTTTTTTTCTTTTTTCCTTATTACAAATGCAATGTTCATTACAGAAAAAAAGTGAAAAACTAAGGAAGACACTCAGAACACCCATAATCCTACCCGCTCAGCTTGGTGTATTATCATTGCTCACTGCCTTGCACACTAATTATCAGTGTACTGTGTATCAGTGTACTATGTAATCAGACCACGCCTAATTCCCCTCTGCATGTCCCATGCCTTACCCAGGTTAACGTATGAGGAACATCAAAGAAGTCCTCACAAGTTAGGGACGGCAGAAACCCCAATGTCAGAAGTCTTGCTTCTAAATGATTCTCCCTTTTCACCCCATGCTTCACCCTCCAGCAGTACCTTGGCAGGGATGGTGCCATTGTTCTTGAGGACAAGAGGCAGTGTCTCTGAATGACCAAGCAGAAGCCTCTTAAAGAGGAGCAAGGGGTTTCCATATTGGTTATAGAGAATCGGCCGCACAATGGTCACTCGAGGGAGGTTCCCCTCTCCAACAATATCAAACATGAGGCTTCGATTCTTGGCCAGGTTGCTGCAGGGAACGGAAAGATCAAGGCCTGTCAGCCTAGCATGACAGGAATGACATTTCACAGAGAGTGTGGCCTGCTGCCCTGCTGGAGGAGGGGGAACTGGGGAGCTGGTACCTGGGCAGGCCGTCCAAGGTGGCCTCAAAGATACACTGGTAGGTCTGCATGGTCTGTGGGGTGAAGGACACCGTGGCAAAGGCATGCGAGCGGCTGGCAACACACATCTTGCTGGGTTCCACTTCAAAGATGTCTGTGATGCGGGCAAAGATCTGGTTGGGGGCGGGGAGGAAGCAGGGATCGGTGTGTGTGCCACTTTGCATTTGCACGAGGCTTGCTGCTCACCTCTACAAGCCCTGCTGTGACATCTCCCTCCTCGAAGCTCTGCAGTAGGCATGTCCCACTGCTTGCACAGTCATGATCCTGGAAGGAGCGGCCTGGGTACTCAGGGACCCACCCCTGAGCAATAATTGGCCAGACCTGTGATCTTGGACTCAAACAGACGAACTAAACCATATCTCAGATAGTCAGATCCCCTGGCCACCCCACTACCCCACACACACAAATAGATTAAGATGCCTGAGACCCCTGGTGGTTGCTGACGTGGGGCTGAGCTGGAAGCCAGACTAGAGAAAGGAGCAATGGAGACACCATGTGTGAGAAACACGTGGCTCCTGGCAGATGGGGAGCCACGGCTGGTCTTCCGAAAGCTGGATTTCGGGTGACAGCTCCAGTCCCACACACCTCTGGCTACATGCTGTGTTCTGCCCTGCGTGTGAGGTCTCGGATTCACTGAAGCAAACCTTGCTATGTTGGGGCCATCCTGAGTGGGTTTCTGCTCCTTCTAACTCCAAGAGCTTTGGCTAGAACCACCTTCTGCAGCACTTCCTCTGCTCCTGTCTTGGGGCAGTGTTTGGGGAAGGCTGTAGGGACTTAGGGACCCCTGGGACGGCCTCAAAAGGATTTTTTATTCTCACGGGAGGCAGGTGGGATTCAAGAGTGACTATTCCTTCTTGTTCTTAAGCTGAGAGCATAAGGTTTCTTTCCTCTTTCCAAGGAATAATCTGCAAATTAAGGAGGAAGATGACAACATAATGTCTGCAAATCCCTGTTAAAAACCGATCTTTGTTTAGAAATCAGGCTTGCTCACTTTTTACGTTTTTAGAACAGAATAGGGAGAAAGCTGCCTTTTCCTGTCCCAAAAAGGTCAGAAAGTGATAATAGTCTCTCAACCTGTGTCCCTCTGCGGTGACAGTCCCCCGGAAATGCACACTACTTTTGGCTCTAGACTAGACCAACCCTCTCGGTCATCTCCCTGCCACCATCAGACATGAGAACAATACCAGCTCTGGGGCACAAGGGTCACCTGGGCTGAGATTCTATCTTCGGGCAGAGAACTGAGGTGGCTGAGCTGACACTAGGCAGTGTTTGTACGTACACTGATTGGAAATTAAGGGTGAGTTGAAACCCAGCCCTTTCTTTTGGTACCCTGAATTTTCTGTTCCACTGCGAGGAAAAAGGGTCTCAGTATGGTCTGACTCAGACAAGGAAGGCAGTTTTGGTCTGGCAGACCCCGAGATGGACACTTATTATTTACCTTGTACGTAGATGAAGCTTGGCTTTAAACCAAGCCTTATATCCCTAGGCTCTGGGACCTAGGGGAAGAATTTAGCATGTCTGAGCCTCAATTTCCCCAACTATAAAATGGGGATAATAATACAAAATCCGGTACTACAAACTTCTGAGGATGAAATGAGATAATAAATGAAAATCACTTGGCACAGTGCTCAGCATACAGCAGGAGGTCAATAAATGCTCACCCTTTCACCTTACACTTATAGTCTGACACCCCCAAATCTCCCTCGCCAGACCAACATGCCACCTGAGCAGGCTTCGTGACCCGATCCTTGGCTCTCCCCACAGTGCTTTGTCCCGTAGACACGTGAGTGCTTGATGGAGGAGTGCACTGGTCCGTCGTGTGAACCAGTTTATCACAGAGGTACCCAGAGGAGGCGTCCTCTGGGATAAACGTATGTCCCCTCATATAACTTCCAGGGGGCCTGAGAGCCAGATAAGCCCCATTCACAATACAGGCTCCAGGGCAGGGGTTTCCAAGAGCTCTTGCCCTGGCTTTACGCCAACCGTGGTGGGCCGGGGCCACTGGGGCTGCTCACCTTGCTGGAGATGGGCTTAACCACAATGTTCACGTCACAGGCGATCTTTCCCATGTTGGCGATCTTGAACCGAGCCTTGGCCTGATGGCCCACCAGGACATTGCAGAAGATGAACTTGTTCTCATCCTCCACAAACAGCCCCCCGCTCTCTATGGTCTGCAGGATGCTGTACAGGTTGGCGCTGCTACAGAGTTGGTGCTCCTCAAATATCAAGGTGGTGTTGTCGGTCACGAAAGCTGGGGAGTGGAGGGAAGACGGTGAGACGAAGGCTGAGTGCTTGATTCCTGGTCTCTGTAATTCCTAATTTGGAGGTTGAGACTCCAACAAAGGACAACCATAGAGGGGAATTCACACAAGAGGGTGTGAGGGATGGGACAAATTCTGCCTCCTCTTCCTCTTTTGGACTGCTTTTGCTGGTCTCCAGACTCCAACCACCTTTCCCTTCCAATGGTAAGGAGGATAAGATCCGGGGCGAGCTGGGGAAGGAAGGAGGCATTTGGCCCACTTTGGTGAGAGGCTGCAGGGGACCTACAGCCAGAGCAAGAGGAGCTGCCTCCGTGCTTCATCTGAGATCTTTCTGGGCTAACGTTGTAATACACTCAGTCACTGACCGTTGTTCTCTGTGCATATGTTACAGGGAGTGGCCTGGCCATGAGCAGGATTCAGTGTTTCTGGGTTCTGTGCCATATCCCGTTGCACCGTGATTCCCAGGTAACACTATCCATCTGAGAATCCCAGACCAAACTCAGGAAGACCAGGAGTTTAAAGCTGCACATCCTCTTCTAGGTGTGCATGCCCTGTAAGTCTATATGGAAAAAGATGGCTGAAGACCCCAGAGGAAGATCTAAGGTCCCAAAGGAAGAAGCCCAGCCACGTCTATTAGGCTTCTGCAAGGGAGGGGGTTGTTACAGAGGAAGGAAGGTCTTTTAAGGGGTGCTGTCCCATCTGAGTGCCCAGTACCTGGCTGACAGGCTTCGGCCAACAGGCTGTAAGGAATGCCAGGGGGCTGGTCTCTTGGGTCTCGGTCAGAGATATCAATCGCTATAAATTCCTCACATCTTCCCACAGGGTCAGCCACACAGTCAATGGTCACGACCTGCATTCCTCCGGAAGGGATGGAGCCAAACCCAGGGTACACGGTGAACATGCCGTGGGTGAAGCGAGCCTGCAGGAAGGGTGGGAGGGGCAGGAGGGGTAGAGGCAGAGTGGGTGGAAGAGTCTGAGCCCTTCCACCAGAGTCATGAGACGGTGTCAAGAGGGACTGGATGGGGGGGGGGGCGGTTGGGGGGCTCTCCCCACAGGCTCTCTCTGGGCCCAGCTCTTCTCCTGGAGGCAGGGAGAGTCTGGGGTTCTTCAGGGACAGGCTCTCTCAGCACTTCTTTCTATGCACATTCCTTCTGAACAGTCATGGTTAAGTGGGGGTCTAAGGGAGCAGACACATTCTACATAGTACAACACTTACCCAGATGGGAAACAGGGGTTAGGATTATGGACTTCTGAGTCAGATGCTCCTGGGTTTGAATCGCAGCCCTGCTGCGTATTAACTGTTTGACCTTGGACAAGTGACTTCTCTGAGTCTTAGTTGATCAGTAAAATGAAGCTAAAGGCTTTACCCTGAGATCACCAGAGGCTTCAATGAAAGAATGTGTATGAAGCAATTAGCAAAGCATCTGGCACAGAATCTGTCCTCAAAACATGGGGTGTTATCATGCACTTCTCTGGTTCTTAGGAGCTTCCTTCCTTTCTTTTTTATTTGCCCTCAGGCTTATTGAGATATAATTGACATATAACATTGTATAAGTTTAAGGTGTATGACATGATGATTTGATACCTGTATATATTACAAAATGATTACTTCAATGACTTTTAACAGCTACCAGGAACAGCAGGATTTCATTCCTCCATCTTTCTGGAGCCCCTCCTTCCATACATACCTTAATTGTAGTGTTCACCATGTTGCTTGTCAATTGCTTATTTACCCTCTGCCTTTTATAAGTGTTTAAAATATGTCCTCTACATCCTTTTAGAACCATATCAGACAATGTTATAACTTTTTCTTTGCTAAACATAATTTAGAAAATTCAAGAGGAGAAGGAAAGTCTATTGAATTTACCCACATAATTGCTTGCCATGTTTTTTCTTCCTTCTTGATGCTCCATGATTCCTTCTTTTATTGTTTACTTTTTGTTTAGAGAACTTCCTTTAGCCATTCTTTTAGGAGAGATCTGCTGGTGACAAATTATTTTAGTTTTCCTTCATCTGAGAATATTTTGATTTTCCATTCATTTCTGAGGGATATCTTTGCTGGATATAAGATTCCGGGTTCACAGTGATTTGCTTTCCACACTTGCAAAATGTTGTGCCATTTCCTTTTGGCCCCTGTGGTTTTTGGTAAGAAATCTGCTGTCCTTTAAATAGTTTCCCCCCTATATGTAAGTATGTAAGGAGTCAGTCCTCCCTCATTGCTTTCAAGATTTTTTGTCTTTAGTTTTTAGAAATTTGACTATGATGTGTGTTGGTGTGGATTTCTTTGGGTTTGTCCTGTTTGAGATTTTCCCAGATTCTTGTATTTGTAGGTTTAAATATTTTGCCAAATGTGGGAAGCTTTTAGCCATTCTTTTCCTTGAGTAGCTTTTCAACCCTACCTATTTCTTTTCCTTTTCTTTTCTTTCCTTTTTATTTATTTATTTGTTTTTTTGGTGTCATCTTTATTTATTTGTGGATTTAAGTTATTAGTTATGTTTTAGGATAAACATGAATTTCCATTCTCTGAAAACAAAACAGCTTTGTAGAGGTTTATTCTGAATTATTTTACACAAAATAAAAATAAGGAAATATTTTTGTACATTCACATGATAGGACATTTCATAGGAATCAAAATTATATTTATGAAAGGTTTTAATGACTTCAGAAAATGCTTATGAGAAAGGTAGGTGAAAAAATAGTATAAAGTTATTAATATATTACCTCAGTTGTGCACATATGCCAAATATTATCAGTAACTAACTCAGGGTGATGGGATTAGGCATTGTTTATGCTTCTTTCTATCAATATTTTACTTTTCAACAAGAGTAAGAAAAGACTATTTTCCTTTTATAACACTAAAAAAACACTAAGTGAATACAATAGATAATCAACAAGGACCCACTGCATAGCACAGGGAACTCCACTCAATACTCTCCAATAACCTACATGGGAAAAGAATCCAGAAAAGAACAGACACACGTGTATGTACAACCAAATCACCTTGCCGCACACCGAAACCAACACAACACTGCAAATCAACCATACTCCAGTATTAAACAAAACGAAATACTAAATGAGAGATTCACAAGGAAAAGCCTCCATCTATGGTTGCTTTCCATTTATCCCAAGAGATGAGATGGAGGAGGCAATGTTCCAGGTTTATTCAGGCTGATCAGTCCCACCAAAGGGAAGAGAGGCAGCTTGCTCAACTCTCCCCAAATATGCCTTCCTAGTTTGGCTCCTAACCCTTCTCCAAAGAATCTCACCCCTTCTTTCTCTCCTTCCAATATCCCCCACCCTGACCCCACCACCACCACAAATTCCATCAGACTTTTCTCCAGGGTAGAATTAGCTAGTCCACCATTGCTCGATGACCAGTTATCATTTTTCTTCATTTGCATATGCTTTTAAAATAGCATATTATACATCCTCCGTATTATATACACATATATCCTACAAGGACATTATAATATCCTTAAACTAAGTGGAGACTTTGTAACAGAGTTTGGGCTGAGTCCTCTGCTCCACTTGCTTGAATGCCAACTGTGTTCTTCCCTTACTTCACTGGTGAAGTAGTAGCCAGAATGTAAACAGCCATCCACGAGCACCTCCTCCTTACCCTACCTGTGTCTATACAGGGACTTTCTGACCTTATTCTCTCAAATGCACTAACGTAGTATATTTCTAATAACATAGCATACAAATTTTTACATTATTATAGCCCTACAAACACTGTAACCCAAAAAAACTTATTTCTTGAACTATTAAGCAACTAAGTAGTGTAATTACTAATACATTTCCCTCTTTAATACAGTACACTTTCTTTCTGGAGGTAAAGTGGAGAAGTAGAGCAGAGAGGAAGGAAGGAAGAAAAGAAGAAAGAGGAAGAGGAGGAACCATGGAGAGCGTCCCAAAGTTGTAACTACTTCGGGAAAGTAGCATAAAATAAAGCCTCTCCAAAGTGACATAAAAAATAGAATGCTTCTATTCTCTTTGTGTCACTCATCACCCAGTAGCCCTGGGAGGCCCTGAACTACAGGGTAGGAACTCCTGCTTGAAGCAAAATAAGAAAGAGTACTGCTACATCTTCTGATAAATTTTAATTAGTGCTGTTCATCATATATTTTTAGCTCTTTTTTTGAACACATGGTTATTACATTAAACCATGTGACTTCTTTAGTCAATGAATTGTAAGCGGAAGTAAAGGGTGTCACTTTCAAGAGGTAATTTTAAGAGACAATGTATAATTTATCACACTTTCCCTTTCTGTCTGCCATGGCAACCCAAAAGCCTGGGTCTGAGAGTAAGGGCAACCCAGCGCAGTGTCCTCCTTCTTCCCCCATAGACATTAGTGAGAAATATTGAATAGAATTTTGTTGTTTAAAGCTATTGATAACTTTTAGGGTTGCCTGTTACCATGACAATAACAGACCCCGACTAATACTAATACTGGTTTAAGTTAATAGCAAACGCTGGCTTGCTCTGCAGCCCTACCTATTTCTTACCTCTTTCTGGAACTCTGATGACAGGGTTGTTAGATTTTTTGTTATAGTTCCACAGGTCCCTGAGGGTCTGTTTCATTTTTTTCCCATTAGACTAAACAGACTTTCAGTAGACTCAAAACAGTCTATTTTCTCTTTTTCTTTAGATTGGGCATCCTAAGACACCTAAGATTGGACACCTCTTGTAAAGATGTCAACATCCTGATCCCTGGAACCTGTGAATATATTACCTTACATGGCAAAGGGACTTTGTTGATATGATTGAATTAAGAACCTTGAGATGGGGATAGTATCCTGTACTATCCTCGGTCCAATGTAATCACAAGAGTCCTTAGAAATGGAAGAAGCAGACATAAGAGAGTTAGAGGAAGATGTGACTATGGAAGAGGCTGGAGTAATGTGATATGAGAAGGACCTGATCCACCATTGTTGGTTTTGAAGATGGAGGAAGGGAATCATGACCCAAGGAATGCAGGTATCCTCTAGAACATTGGAAAGGGAAGAAAGTGGATTCTCTCCTAAAGTCTCTAGAAAAGAATGCAGGTATCTTGCCAATACCTTGACTTTAACCCAGTGAGACCTGTGTCAGACTTCTGACCTACAGAACAATTTAAACAAGAGAAACAATTTGTATTGCTTTAAGCCACTAAGTTTGAGGTAATTTGTTATGGGAGCAATAGGAAACAGACACAGGAATTTTTATTTTTCTGGCTTCAAGTTCACTGAGTCTTTCTTTTGTTTCCTCCATTCTGTTGTTGAATCCATCCATTGAGTTTTAAATTTTGGTGATTCATTTTTTTCAATTCCAAAATTTCCATTTGGTTCTTCTTTATATTTTCTCTTTCTTGGCTGAGACTTACTATATTTTTATTTCTTCCAAGCATATTTGTAATGGCTTTTTGAAGCATTATGTTGGTTGCTTTAACATCTTTGTCAGATAATTCTAACATCTTGGTCATCTCGGTGTCGGCATCTATTGCTTATCTATTTTCACTTAGTTTGAGATCTTCCAGGTTCTTGGTATGCTGAGTGATTTTCAGTTGAAACCTGGACATTTTGGGTATTATATTATGAGACTCTGGATCTTATTTAACTTCTGTTTGAGCTGGCTTTCTCTGACACCACTCTGGCAGGGGAGGGGGTGAACACTGCCTTGTTACTGCCAGGTGGGGATAGTAGTCCAGATTCTCCACTCGGACTTCTTAGGGTGGGAGTTCCAGTTCCCCACTAGTTTTTGACTAATATTTCCCTTGTGGGGAGGGGTAAGAGTGTCTCATTACTGTTCTGCTGATTCCATGGGGTAGGAGGTCCCCTGGGGGGATGAGAAGGATGTCTCATTACCACCGGGTTGGAGTGGAAGTCAAGGCTCCCCATGTGGTGTTGCCATTGACAATGGTGGAGGTGATGGTGGGTAATGAATGTCTGGCTCCCTACTGAGTGTTCTTGGACATCACTTTGGCAGGGGGTCAGGGCACCTCATTATAGCCTGGATTGAGTGAGAAGTCTAGGCTCCCCACTGGCCCTTTGCTTGATATATGTGGGGTAGGACCACAGATTTCTCTGTCATGTTTGACTGTAATATTACCGTTCTTATCTGAAAGTTTTCTGTCTTGCTAGGCTACCTTTTCCCGGTCCTTTGGCTAGTGGGAGAAGGCTTTTGTTGGGGCCTTTTTTGGTCCGTGCTTGTTGATGTTTCTGGATTGCTGGCTCCCTCAGCACCCGATCTAGGATATACGAAGCAAAAAGAAATCTCAGGGAACTCATCACTGTGATGTCTATTGGGTCCCAAGGATCCTAGCTGGTGTGATTTTTTTCTCTCCATTTTTCAGTCTTCTATGTTTGTTTTATACATAATGTCCAGGTTTTTAGTTGTACTTAGCTGGAAGACTAGGGAAAAAGATGTCTACTTCATCTTACCAGATGTAAAAGTCTTCAAATCTCCTTTTATTTAAGCCAATCTGAATGGGCTTCTATTTCATATCAACAAATGATTCTTGATTGAAATACTTATGAAGAGTAGAAACTAATTTCAAAGGAATGAGGAGCCAATGAAGGTTTTAAAGCAAAAGAGGATATCCAAATGAAAAGCCATAACTCCTTATTTCAAGATGAAAGTGATATTTCATTATAACTATTTAATATTCCTGCCATAGTAGGAATATTCAAAATTCAAATCCTGCTATCCTAGGGAGGTATTTGTTGCTAGAACTAGTTGGCAGGTTTCTGTTGCTAGAACACAGGGGTTTCTGTGAAAAAGGAAAAGGGTGCTCACCTGGTTTGTGACATTTACTTCTTTCTGAACAGAGTCAGAGAACTTGGTTGCCTTAGAAGGTCCAGTCTTGTAGAAGCTCTCGCTTTCCTGGGATCTTGCATGTCTAACATGGCTGACGCTGATTAAAGAAGCAAGAGTATACCCTCAGGTTGGGATGGTCATTAAATACCACCTGCCTGTCTGCTTGCAAGGTCCCTTCTCCTTGGAATGAGGAAAGGGCCTTCCCTTGCCCAAGAGGGCATTGGGGAGCAGAGTCAGCTTATTCATTATCAGCCAAACTCATTTAACAGTTGTGAAAAAAGTATGCAGAAATTATACTTATTAAATATGATTCATAAGGACATTAAAGACTACTGCAAGTAAATAATAGTTTTAAATGTTTACTTGAGTTCACTGGAAAGTTGTGTGTGGAAATTATTTGTAGACCTCAAATCTTTTATCACTTAAAAAGCGCAATGGCAAATAGATTAAATTCTGTCCCTCTTCTTCACATTTAGAGTCACGGTGTTTTTAAGACTTAGTGTAAACAATAGCACAAACACAGGTTTTGGTAGGTGTTCACTTCACTCGAAACTAGTTTACCCAATAATTGGTTTTTTAGAGGCCAGTTCACCTAAAATATTCAAATGTATTTGAGGTACAATTTTAAACTTTTGAGAGTTTTATATATTTGAGCATTCACTTGCTGAATGACCAGAACAACTGGAATTTGAGTGCTTTGCATGAATTTGTGTATGCTAAGATGAAAAATAAATTAAAATTAAAACCAATTTAAAGCAAAACAAAATTATAATATCTATAAATAAACATTATTAAATTATAAAATAAGTAATAAAAAATTAGGTTGAAATTAGATTTGGAAGAAAGAGACTTTAGACAGTTTAATTAAAAATGTCTTAATATGTTCAAACTTTGCCAAAATGGAAGAGGAGATCGACAAAAATATAAAACAATTACAAACAATGTAAAGCTGTATGTCTGATTTAAAACAAGTAATTAGAAAGTCAATCTTAAATTACTAATTATTTAGAAAGTCAATTCATTTGAAAGTCAAGACAAAGTACCTGGGAACTGGCAAAAACCATCCCTAACTTGTCAAAAAAGAATATGACAAATAAAAGCCAAAAGCACTCAGAAAGGTAAATTGTTTTGATTAATTGATTGACAGCCACCTTTTGAAGAATACAGAGTTTTACTGTTGGAACAATTATTAAGTTAGCTGTTGTGATAAAGTGTCTTCATGGGGAGAAGGTAAAAACAGTCCCAGGAAAGAAGGCCTCACCAGGCTTTCTCTAGTCCAAATTTCCAGGGTACCCTTTGCCATCCCCTATCATGAAGCACAGCTATGATTTCTTTTGATTTAGCTTGCTGTTATAAATCCTACAGAATGACAGATAGGACAATGACTTACTGGTAAGTAATGTAGCACACTAGGAGTACCAGGACAACAGACACAGTCCCATGCAGAAGATTTTACATTTGTTCAATTAAAATGTATCATATATTGGACAGCAGTTAGAAAGCATGGGGAGTTTGGAGTCAGACATGCGGGTTCAGAACTGAGATCCACTGATGCTTTCTTCTGTAATCTCGGATGAGTCACTTCTAAACCTTAGTAACCTTACCCACAAAAGGGGATTGGGGGTGAATTTAGATAAACTATATGAAAGCTCATTGTAAAATATAAAGCACTAATTAACCAGGGAACGGTGTGAGTTAAGAAAATACTTGTCTTACACTTTCTTTTGATGAAGGGAGCTCTCCCTTGTCAGCCTATAAAGGGTGTATTTGAAGTCGATTACACCTTGATTTTCTATGGTGAAGGAGGAGCTTTTACGCGTGCCACAGATCAAAGCCCCGAAGTTGATGATGGAGGAGGGGCTGATGTTGTACTTGGAGAACACGGCATTCACAGAAAACTTAATTGGGATGCTGGCAATGATTTCACCTCCTTCTGAGATATTGGGCTCAATAATCTAGAAAGGGAAAAAGGATTGGGAAGATGTCAGCCACCAGCATAACTCCGGAATTTCCATGACTGCCCAGTTCATTCCGTATTTTCTTCATTGACATGAAGCCAAGTTCTCTATATCGTTCTCTTTATATTACTGCATCATCAATACGAGTAAATGCTAACATAAAACTTACCGTGTACCAGCCATGGGTCAACATGCACCACGTGTGCCTCCCATTTTCACTTCCCTTCTCTTCTTTTGCACTTGAAACTCAGTTTCCCTGTCTCTGGTCTGGTCTCTTCCGAAGACCAGGGGCCACATTTCTGCTCTGGGGTTGTCAATTTCTGATGACTCTGCATACCTCCCACCCGACCTACACGTGCCTGTAGTTCCCTAAGCCCTGGTGTATCCTCTCTGGTTGCCACCAGGCCAGCACTCCCTCTCCCCTCCTGGAGCACGGGTTAGACTGCGTACGCTTCCTTTCGGCGTGAGTCCCACGAGCCTGCCACCGTGTGAGTCCTCCCTTTGAGCTCGCTTACCTGACAGCGCAGAACTGGCTGGTGCTCGATCTTCACTTCCTTTTTTGCACGGAAGAGCACCTGGACATTTGTGGGTTTTTCCGTTGTGGTCAGTGAGCCCTTCTTGGGTTGGACTGAGATCATGGAACTTATATTGGTTGCTGAAATCCCTAAGGAGTCCACAGAAAAGCTGAGAGGCAAGAATAAAAAGTCAGTTTTAGTCATTATCTCGGGAACCCAAGACACTAGAGATGAGACTCTAGACTGCTAAGTGCCTGCCATGTCCCCAGCCCTGTTTAACCACTATGTGTAGCAGTGTTCACTGTGCTTTGTACTCTGTGACCACCCCTCCTTAGCCAGGATTGCCCAGGCCAAGCACTGGTGCTTGAGGCAAAGACAGCCATCTCTAGCCTGCGGTCAAGAGGGGTCCTTGCAGGAGAGCTGTGTCTAATAGGAACACGTGATGCTGGATAAGGACCAACTAAATCAATTCATTTCTCTCCCTCCTTGTCTCTCTGTCTCCCTCTCTCTCTTTGTCCCCCTTCCTTTCTCCCTCCCCGCTCTGAGACTGAATGCAGCACACACAGAGGGCACAGTGACGCAGAAGCCAGAGGATCTAAGGAAGGAGAGAGAGGGCGGGGGCAGAAGTCACGCAACAGAGGTGTTCAGAAGTGAGGCCACGGCCCAATGCAGGTGAGGTGAGGGGTCACAGAGAAAAGCTGACTCACGAGATGCCAGGGGGACTGGGGCTGGAGCAAGAAACTGAAGCTGAGGCGAGACACCCGGAGTTGCCATGGGGACCCACATGTTATCCCCAGTGGGTTCCAGGAGACCTGGCCCTTCGTTGCTGTGTGCATGGTGCCTGTGCTTCCTCACTCCCTTGCACATCCCTTCAGTGAACCCTGATCACTTACTCCAACCCGAGGGTGACTCTGTTCCATGAAGCCTAAAAGAGCAGAGCTAACGCCCGTCATAATCTAAAAAAAAACTCACAGCGGGCAGGATTCCATTCAGCACAAATTCCAAAGTGACTGTGGCTTTCTTCTAGGTTTGTTTAGCTTTTAGTTATATTTATTTATTTCAATTTAGGGTTCTAAGGAACGGTAGTATTGAGGTGGGACTGCTCTAATTTCGGCAATCTTTGAACTAAAGCGAAATTATCATGAATACACTGAATGCCTCCAAGTCTGCCAGGGGGAAGTCCCTTCATCACCTCTGAATTCTTCTGGGGGAAGGATGACCTTCCATAAAATCGACTGGCCATAGGTGCCGGCACTGCCTGGGGGACCTCCTCCCTCCTTGCACCCAGCGTCATTCTTTCCTCTCTGAGGAATCTCCCTTATTTAGTGTTTCATTTTTAATCTCAAGGACGAGCACAAGCTGGAGCTCTATTCCACCAGGCCGCCACTTGGAGTCTATAATACAGTAGTTCTTAAAATTAAAAAAGAAAACTGGAAAATCCCTAGGTCTTGACATGAAATCCTATGTAGACCGCCAACTTATGAAACAGAGAGGAGCTGAAAGGAGGGCAGGATGGCTTAAGGCCAGGGCCGCCATCTCCGGTCTCTCACTCCACCCCTAAGACCATCCCTCACCCCAGTATCTCCTCCTCCCAACCTCCCCCTGAGGTTCTCCCCCCACCCCCAGACCCCTGTGGCTCCAGGCTGTACAGCAGTTGGGATTCTATTCATCTGAAGCCAAGAGAAGCTAACAGCAGAGATGGTTCTTATGATTTCCCTGATCGGCTTTTTAAAAAAATCTCTCAGGCAACACACTTCTTGCCACGAGTGGATGTGGATGACCACATGCTGGATGATTTTTAGGTTACCTGAACATGACCTCGTATTTCCCACGGTTCTTCAGTTGCAGGGGCTGCTTCACCTCCTCCATGACCCTCACAATCCCAAAATCGAGGCCTCCTTCAGCTCCTGCAGAAGCCAGGGGCCGGGGTGGGGAGGGGTGGGATGAGTGGGCATGGGAGTGAGAAGCAGGGGAGCTTCCGGTTGAAGTTCACACGGAAAATCCATGGCGACAATTTCATATAATCTGTTTTCTGAAAACACTGTGCCTAGAAAAGCCTCTTGTAATTGAGCCTTAGTAAACAAACAACAGACACTGCTCTTGCACCCAGTTCAATGGGGTGGTTCCCTCTGGCTTCTATCCTAGGACCACTGTTCTTCTTTTCATGTCTCTCATTAGCTAAAACTCCCAGTGTTGAAAAAGATTTTTGAATCATGTGTATAATATTCAGAATTGGGATATAACGTATATATCTGTATTGTTATACTTTGCATTACGTCATAAACATTTCCCCAAACAATTAAAAACTCCCCATAAGTGTGATTTTAATGGCTATATAATATACCATAATACAGCTGTTTCATAATTTACAATATTATTCCTACAATAATAATATTCCATTATAGATAGACATTTAGGGTATTCCTAATCTTCCATTATTATAAATAATGCTGCAGTAAGTGTTTTTGTACATAAGACTAATGACACCTAGGCAAATATGTAGCTTTAACATTCTACAAGTCTTGCCGAGTAGGAAACCTACCGGAGGAAGGAGGGCCCTAACCTGGGTGTTGGTGCAGTGTGGTAGGCAGAATAATGCCCTGCACCACCCCCTCTCCCGCCCCTGCAAGATGTCCACGTCCTAGTCCCTGGAACCTGTAAATATGCTAGCCTACATGGAGAAGGAGAATTATGGTATTAGATGGAATTAAGATTGCTAATCATGTGACTTTAAAATAATGGAGATTATACTGGATTCTCTGGGTGGGCCCCAAGTAATCACAAAGGTCCTTAAAAGTAGAAGAGGGAGAACCAGAGAGATGGCAGCGTGAGAAGGACCTGACCCAACATTGCTGGCTTTGAAGATGGAGGAAGGGGACCATGAGCTGAGGGACGTGTGTGGCTTCCAGAAGGTGGAGAAGGCAAGGAAATGGGTTCGCCCCCAGAGGCTCCAGAAGGGGACGCAGCCCTGCCAACACTTTGCTTTTAGCCCAGTGAGATCCATTTTGGACTGCTGACCTAAAGAACTGTAAGATAATAAATACGTATTGTTTTAAGCCATAAAGTTTGTGGTAATTTGTTAGGGCAGTGATAGAAAAGCAACACAGGCAGGCAGATAAGAGCTCACTCTCAGGTGACTGTTCAGAAGAGAGCTCTGCAAATTTTATATTTTGACCACGCCTTGTTGTCTCCCATTGGAGAAATTAAGATTCATAGTAACACTGCTAACATCACTTGAACTTGCGTGATTACTATTTACCTAAATTCCACCTCTCTCCCCAACAACCACTGATCTTTCTCTACACAAGAAGCATACTGCCTAAAAGATGTGACCTCTAAATACCCTTTCCTTGAAGGGGTCAACAGACCTTTGGGGAAGGTGATGTCCAAGGCAACGTCATAGGACTCAGCAAAGATCAGGATGTTTTCAAACTGAACGACACCAATGAGGTTGTCTGCGTCTAAAACCTGTCGGGGTAAGAGAAATTCTTTTGTAAAAGCAAGACCCACAAGGTGCTTGGAGCCTGAACTATGGAACACGCAGGAGGGATCATGAAGAAGGGGCTATGGAAAGGAACATTTTTGAAATGTGTTTAGCTTTTGTTTTCACTGAGCATTTGGTAGGATGAGTGTTCTTCCTAACACCCTTTGGGGAAGGTTGGTGTAGACAATCAATAAAAAGATGGGGAAATGGGACTGCATTTTCCATCCTGTCCACTTACTGGGTTTCAATTATTTGCATGATTGTCACTACCTTACTGAAGTTTGGGTTGTGAGTATACATTGCAGGAAAGTGTTCTTTGAACTTTCAAGTCAAATAAACCTGGAGAGCATTTTTCTGACAGTTGAAATGAAAAACTTTTATATTCTAAATTATCCTTGCTTTACTAGTTTTATAAATCTGAACCATTCTGTTCTTTGTCTCTGATTCAACCTATGAGTCAGATTTTTCATATAAAATAAGTGCTAGATTTTTCATATAAAATAAGCGTTTAATGTTTCTCTTTTGGAAATTTCAGATTTTAAAAAAATGAACATCATTACTATTGGAAATGTTAAAAAAAAAAAAAAAAAAAGCAAGACTCCTAGCCTCCAGCGTCTCCCTGCCCCTTCTGCTGTCACCCCTGGTGGTAGTACCTCCCTCACTCTCCTGAAGAACATCTGAACTGGTATCAGCTGTCAGCTGGATCCAACTGTTGACTCTTGAGACTAATGATGGGCAATAAAGGGTCTGTGTGTCAAGGGGAAGAGCCACTGGGCAGTGGGTGTGGCCCTCCTGCATCCGCCTGGACACCACCTGCCTCTCTGCTGAAGCCTCAATTTGAAAAACTAAGTTACCAGCTCCCCATTGCTTGTGTTTTAGGTGCCAATGGGGAAATCTGTAGCTGTCACCAAACAAGTTTTAATGCAGAGTTTCCATCTTATCTTTTATCAAGCATTTTGCCAGTGTTTCACAGAGCAAATTCGACTGCTTAAGTTTACCTTCTTTCTTTTGATGCTCAAATTCTGACAGAGATGACAAGAAGGGCTGGCAGCAGGAGGGAAAAATAAGACAAAGAACTTGGTTTATCAGATCCAGAATTTATATAGTTCTTTTCTACTGATAGATACCAAGTACCCAGAGCATTCTATTTCCTTTGCTTCCCTGCTTGGGAGTGGGGGGCAATTAAATTTTGTAATTGAGGAAAATAAGAAGGAAAATTTAAGAGGTGCAAAAATCAATTAGAGTTCACCAGAGTGCTTTTCAAAGGGACCAGAAAGCAAGGCATTTCCTCGTGTAGATGTTGAAGGAATGTAACCTGGGGAAGGGAAGTCTTAGACCACTTTGGGGGCCTGAGGGGAGATCCACTATGTCTGCTTTGGTTGGAACATATAGGAATGTGATGTCAGTTGTTAAATTACAGAAATGTTTCCATACCAGTTGATAAACAGCTGTCATGATGACTTCTCCAAGTGTCCCCTTGATGCTTGCCTCCTGCACCCTCACGCTTCACCATGGGAAGCCCTGGGCTCGCCATGATCCATTAACTAAAGGATGAAGCTGGCACAGCTGGGACCCTACACCTGCTGTGTGGCCTGGATTCACTGTGCAGAGATCCCTGTCTGTGTAGAGATTGGTGTTAAAAATGCTGACTGTCACCTCTGGGATTCATATACATTTGTGGATTGAACGAATCTATCAATA
The DNA here is from genome assembly GCF_028023285.1 of Balaenoptera ricei. NCBI lineage: Eukaryota > Metazoa > Chordata > Mammalia > Artiodactyla > Balaenopteridae > Balaenoptera > Balaenoptera ricei. Next base: position 50,151,928 of record NC_082657.1, on the reverse strand, counting down.
TCTGTTTTCAGCTATCTGAAGGGCTGTCAGGGGTAGGTGCTAAGACAGATTAATTAGATCCACTGACTGGCCCCAAAAAGTAGAAACAGGATTAATGTGTGTAAACTACAGGGAGAAACCTGAGTGCAACCCAGCAAGGCATTAACAGTCAGACATGTTCAAAGGAAGATCAGGCTACTTGGAGATACTTGGTAAGTCTACTATCCCTGGGGGTATTCAAAGAGAAGCTTGGGTGACTTCTTTTTTTTTAATTTTTAAAATTTTTTTTAAATTTTTTAATTTTTTTAAACATCTTTATTAGAGTATAATTGCTTTACAATGGTGTGTTAACTCCTGTGGGTGACTTCTTGATTGTTGCATTATCAGCTCAAGCATCAAAAGTCAGTGACATTCATTCATTCATTCGTTCATTCATTCAACAGATTTTACTGAGTGCCTTTTACATCCAGGCCTGTGCTAGACACTGGGGATATGATGGGGTAGTGAGTTGAATGATGGCCTCCAAAAGTTATGTCCATATCTTAACCCCTGGAACCTATGAATGTGACTTCATTTGGAAAAAGAGTCTTTGCAGGTGTGATTAAGTTAAAGATCTCTAGAAGAGATCATCTTGGATTATCCAGGTGGGCCCTAAATTCAATGACAGTGTCCGTATAAGAGACAGAAGAGGAGAAGACACAGACAGAGGGAAAGGCCATGCGAAGATTGAGGCAGAGATTGGAGTGATGCAGCCACAAGCCAAGGAACATCTGGAGCCACCAGAAGCTGGAAGAGGCAAGGAAGGGTTATTCTCTAGAGCCTTTAGAGGGAGCATGGCCTTGCAGATACCCTGATTTTGAATTTCTGGCCTCCAGAACTGTGAGAGAATAAATGCCTGCTGTTTCAAGCCACTCATTTGTGGTCATTTGTTACAGCAGCCCTAGGAAACTAATACAGATGATGAGCAATTCAGGCAAGATCTTGCTCCAGTGGAGTTCACATAAGGAAGTAAAGAAAGAAACAGGATAATGTCTGAATGGGGTGGGTGCTCTGAAGGACAGAAGACAGGGTGAGCGATTGCACATAGTGAGGTTTCCTCAGTGGGATGATTAGGAAAAGCCAGCTGAGGCAGTGCTGTTGAGCAGACCCTAAGGCAGAAGCCAATCCCCACAGAGCATAGGGACAACATTCTTGGCAGGGGTGCTGCAAGGCCAGGGCCCCGAGGCAGGAAAAACCTGATGTGGATACAGAGGCAGGCAGGTACTCAGAAGTAGGTGAGGACCCTGGGCTTTATTCTTAGTACAATGGGAAGACAGCCTAGTGCTTTAGGAAGGAGTGACCTGATTTGACTGACATTGTAAAGATCCCTCTGGACACCTGCGGGGAATGGGAAGAGGGAAGCCGGCTAGGAAGCCTCTGCAGAAGTCCAGGTGAGCGACACAGCAAGTGGCATGCATGAGGGTGGTGGTGGCAGTGGAGACAGGGAAGGGCACGGGCAGGAGATACACTGGGAGACAGAATTGACAAGACTTGTTGGAGGACTGGGATGGAGGGGGAGGCCAACGGGAAAACGGAGGAATCAAGGATGACCCCTGGGTGTCTGCTGGGAGCAATTGGGCGGAGGCTGATGTTTATTGAGTTAGGACTCTGAGGGGTGACTGGGTTTGGGGGTCTTAAATCTGAAATCTAATGCTTCTCGAGGAACAGTAACACCATTCATTCATTCACCTACTCATTCATCCACTCTGCACTGATTGAGTGCTCTGTTCTTGGCCCTGGGAAATCAGCCATGAACAAGACTGCCTTTACGGAGCTTAGTTGTAAGCAGAGCAGGATATTGTGGGTTGGGGGGTGTCAAACGGGGATCAGATGGGAGCGTGTAACATGGAGACCTGGCTTGGTGGGTATGTGTGTCGGTGTGTGTGTCAGGGAACCCAGTGTGTACATACTTTGGTGACCAAGTCTGAAGATGTATGAAGCCTTACCTCCAAGCGAATTGCCTTCTTGATGTTGATGGGTTTGGAGGGTTGGAAGTGCACTTGTAGGCTATGCTCAGCCTTGGGGGCTATGGTCCCCTGCATCGCGGACACGGTGAAGTCTTCGCCCAGGTGCTCCAGGCTGGTGATCCTCCAGGCCAGGGGCAGTAGTGTGATGTTGCGGAGAAGAACTACCTTGAAGTCTTTCCTGCAGAGACCAAGAGAAATTTTGTCAGTTTCAAATGATTTTGATTTATTATGGCAGGTCAGAAAAAGCACCTCTGGTTATTCTATTATTGCTAGTTCACTAATAAGTATTTATCAGGGAATGGGGCCTACCTGTGATGATCAAGGAATGCAGGATACATTAGCAATATTCTCTCCCAGCTTCCTCAGAAATAAACATTCTCTATTTAGAGTAATACAATTCCAGTGAATGAACATGTTAATTCTAGGTTTGGTCTAGTGTTCTGCGTTTGTCCTCTAATTTCTAGAACGAAGATTCTTAACCTTTTAGGGTAATGGACTGAAAATCTGGAAAAACGTAGTCCTTCTTCTGAGAAAAATGCAAATATGCACACACTTTGGCAGCTGATCTTAGGGTAGTCCTTAACCATTTTGAAGTCCATTCACTGAACCCAAGGTGACAATCTGTGAACTCAGAGGGTTACTAACTATCCTGATTTGCACAGGACCAGAAGTTTCCCAGGATGCAGGGCTTCAAATACTAAAACCAGGCAAGTCCCGAGCAAATCAGGATGAGCTGGTCACCTTAGAACTAAATGTTCTTTAAATGTCATTCCGGTCCTGGTATCACCCAGAACTCTGACCTGTGCAGCAAGAGCCGGTCAAAATGCAATTGTCTGGGGTCCAGCTCCAGTTCTGGGCGGACGCCCTGGCAGCTTAATTTGAAGACGGCTGGCTTGGGGCTCTCCTTGATGCAGCAGACAATGCTGTCTTCAAAGACACCAACTGCGGTAGGGTAGGCCCAAACGTTCAGCTTCTAATGGGAGAGTCAAAACAAAGTACGTTTACACCGAGGATACCAAGGCCTCAAATTTCCCAAGAAAGCCCTGCCCTGGTAGACTTGTACCCATGTGACTGTACCTGCTTCTCACTGGGTTTCAGAATCATGTTGACGGGCTCCAGGAAGTAGGTGTTTGCTTTGACATCGTTCTGAAAGCAGAAGGACACCTCCACGACCATCGGGGAACTGTTCAGGATTGTCAGTGTCTCCATGTTTCCTGGGAACAAGGATGACTTGTACCTGGAAACAAACAAACATTAGGGATGTGGATGTGAGGACTGGCTGAGAATTCAGGTGGAAAAGGAGACTGTGAGGCGTAAGGCAATTTCAAAGGATAATGTGGGTACACAGAGGCAGCGTCATGGAGGCTAGGAACACAAGCCTTGTAGTTGTGAAGACTTAGAGCTGTGACGTGACCAGCCCCCGCTCCCATCCCAAGCCTTGGTCTCCTCATCTCTAAGATGGGATGATAATACCCCTTAGGATTCCATGAGTATTAAATGAAATAGTGCACCTAACGCTCTGAGGACAGCTGCAGATATCAAATACCCAATCAATGGTAATTATTACTATTGCAAAGATTTCTGACTGAAAAATCTGTAGCTCTGTCCTTCCCAGTGCTTATACTTCCAGGAGAGATGATAATCTGAGTAACCTGTTATTTCCTATCTGTCTTAGAGATGACCTCATTTACCACCTTCTCCTACACCTGCGCAGGATGCTACTGTTCCGACACGGATTGTCGCTGTTCACTCTTACAAGGCTGTTTCTGTTCCCTAGTGCCTTACGGAGAGATCCACGGAGTGGAGCACTGGAAGCTGCCCAGTTAATGGTACCAAACAGAAAAGGACCCACAGGAGTCACAAGGAAGATTAATGAACACACACGTCGCAGGAGGTCATAGCACAGGTCAGGAAAGCAGGGCACCACAGTACCCACTGGTGCCCAGAGACAGTCTGAAAAGCTCTGTGGACAGGCTAAGATGGAGGAAGGAAGGAGAGGGCATTGCAGAGACTAAATCAAAGTCCGAGAGACTTTGTGTTACACTCTGTGTAACTGCCAGAGAGGTGGTGGCCTCCACACCTCGCTGGTAATCACCACCACTGAGCACCGCTGGAAGTTCCATGTGTACTAACCAGTTCAGTCTTCCCAAAACTGTGCAGTAGGTGCTATTATTTTCCCACTTTGCAGATGAGGACATTGAGGCTCAGTAAGACTTAAAAGAATAGATGAATAATACTTGTTTCTGGACCACTGTAATCGCCCTCCTGGATCCCCACTGTCTGGCCCCATATCCTGGTTAATTCCAGTGCTGCTCTGAATACATGCCTCTCTGAATGGCCATCGTTTCCCTGAATCCGACCTCCAGGCTGCTCTGTACATCATGTCCATCAACCTGACTCCCACTCCTTCTCTCGCCTAAGTCCTTCTACTGGGCTTTGAAGATCCTCTCCATCAACAGTCAACACCCTTCACCTTCATTTACTAGGCCAGCACCTTAGGAAATAAACTGGAGGTTATGAAGGGAATGGAGAACTAAGTTGGCTCATTAGTTTCACCAAGTAGGCATAGAAATAATCATTCTCTACTTATCACAATCAATGCTAGATTGAATTAAGACATGGTTGAGACCCTGGTTCTATTTTTGGTCTCACCTCCCTGCCTATACACTAAAAAACTTACATATAACTGAAAAAACTAGTATTACTAAATATTTCTGATCACTGACCTTACCTGGGCCCCCGGTTCTACCTGATAATCTTAATCTATTTCTCTAATATTCTCCCTCTCCCACTTTGCACAAAACCTGTTTCATACCTTCTCCATTTTCTCAACATTTTAAACTTCCTTCCACTTGCCTCACTGTTAGGGATGCCCTCACATCATTCATCATGGAGAAAACAGTTGCATGGGAACCTCCTCACCATGCCAGCCAAATCTGTAAATTTACCTGCACCTGAAGCTGTCTCACCTCCCTCCAACCTAGCATGAGACGGTCCCTCTTCCTGGCAAAGGCCATCATCTCCACATCTCGTTGTGTTGTTTCAGGGAGCTGCACCACTGATGGCCCTTACGTGCTCTGCAAACTCTAGCTGTTTCCTCGCTACTTCCCCTTGACGTCCAAACATCGTAAGAACAACAGTGTACGAACAGGCTTCCCTGCACTCCACGTCTCCCTCCCGTCCTCAACTCCCTCCACCTCCCTTCACAGCCAAGCTTTCCCAAAGAGCTATCTCCACACTCTGTCTCCATTCTCTCACCTCCCACTGACTCCTCAACTCACTTCACCTGGGCTTCATCCTCAGAAACCCCCTGCAAAGGGCTCTTGCTGAGCCTCCTATGACTTCCGTGTTGTTGAACCCTGTGGATGCTGATGTTCTCATCTTTCCGCCCTCTCTGCCGCAATCAACATAGCTGACCACACTCTCTTCTCATGGCTCCATGACACCACCCTTTCTCGGTTTCCACCAATCGCTCTGGCCCTCTTTCTTATCTTCTTTGCTGGCCTCTCCTCTTGTGAGTGGTGGAGTCCTTTGAGGCTCCAACCATGGTCCTTCTTCTCACCTTACTGTGGCCTCTCATCTTAGGTGATCTCATCCACACCTGTGGCTTTTGTTGTCTTGAAGATAGACTCTCCTCTGAGAACCAAAACCGTATAGACTATGCTCTGCTTTACGTGGCTACTGGCTGTATCTCCCAAGCATCTCAAACTTAACATATCCCAAAGTGCACACTTGACCCTACCTTCCCCTACCAAAACCTGGTCTTCTTCCAGGCTTCCCCATCTGGGAAAATGGCACCCCCGTTCATTTGGGACCTTAGCAGAAACTTGGGGCACAAGAACCCAGTTCTCCTGATTTGTGGTTCTGGGCTAACTGAGGCAATGTTAGTAAAAGCTATGTCTCCATAGGAATCCCGCTTGTACTATTCATGAGTCGAACCCGGGGTCTGAAATCTGCTTTGAAATAATGGAACACTTACTTATCTCTTGATTTTCCACAAAGCAGTGGCCCGAAGTAAAACCTCTCCATGCTCACAATATACTTCTTAAAGATGACCTCGTTTGCCTTCATGTCCCTCTTCTGCTGAGGGAAGACCACTCTGAACACAGGGGAGGAAGAGGAGAGGAGAGCTGTCTGAATTGCCTCCACATGATGTATACATGAACTCTTGTTCAGCAAAGGGTCCAGGTGTCTGGAGACAGAACGACTCTTAATTTGAGGACATTTATCGAGCCTTTATTCCTGTACCCTCCCATCCCCAACCCCGAGTGAAGATAGTACAGTTTGAACTTGAGAAAAAAGATTCCCAGTGGTGTCTTTCACCACTGATAATGGGTGAGCTGGATCCTTTATTAGCTGATGGGGCTGATGATGGAGCTGAGCTGGATTTCCTGTTCTAGTGTGCCCAGCTAGAAAAAACCTGAGAAACCCTATGGAAAACTAGTTCTGGTGGATCTTAACCAGCTTCTGAATTCTCTGCCCAACGTGGTCCCTTGGTGAGAACTGCAAAAAAGCTCCTCTCGGTGGACAAGCTATAAAAGGCCCCACTAGCTTGCTCAGTCAGGTGCCTTTATGTGGTGCATAAGGGACTCAGTGTTTGGTAGCTCAGGGAAAAATCTCCTGCCTGTGGAGATTCACACATATATGGATATTATAGGATAAAAAGTCCTACAGTAAATATAAAATCGGTTTACATTTGCTATATAGTTAAGTAAGCAAACTAACTTGTCACAGGAAGACTTTTCCCCCCTCTTCACTCCTATTAGCTTTCTCTTTATTTCAGTCTCATGGTACCATATCATTCCTGTGACTTAGTCAATGTCCAAGACTTTGGAGCCCAATACAAGAGGGCCTGAGATGCTGTCCCAGTTCCACATTTGTATTCAGAGCCACCTTGTTCAGGGCACCATGGGGGAAAACAAAAATGTATCTGTCAACCTTTTCTTTTCAAAACAAAGTACACTTACTTTGGGTCTTGGCAAATGTATGGGTAAGTGCAGACACCTCGGCAATAAAGCTGGTATTGGCGGTGAGTTCCAAGGATCTCAAAGTTAAACGTTTGGTCAAAGATCCCAAGATCATTGGAAGAGAAGTGCACTCGCAATGTCACCTCACCATTGGCTGGTACGATCCACCGGAAATGGTTCAGCCTGAAAATGACCACACAGGCTTTTGAAGTGAGAACGCTTCCTTCGGGCCAAGAGAAGACAGGATTGGTGCCTGGGAGGAGTCCGGTCCTGCTGGGGTTATAGGCGTGACCGCCCTGCTCCCATCTGGTGCTGTGACAGCCACACCCTCCATCTGGGGCTTCAGCCTTCCCCTCCCTGGGCTGCTCCGAGGCCCACCTGGGGAATTTCTCCTGTGAATGCTGCCCAGAGAAGTTGTTCTGCTCTACGTCCGACAGGGGAGCAATGGTTCCAGAGGTTCCCCCAGAAAGGCCCTTCCTGTTGGAGGCCATGCGACGTTTCTCCTTCTGAGTCTCGCGGGTCTGATCTGTTTTTTCTTTAGTTTTCTGTCTGCTCCCCTTAGATGAGGTGGTCTGCTCCTCCTGGGTCTTAATTAAAAATGAACACCGGGTCTTAAACATTCATCTTATGAACACAGGAGCAGGAGACAGAGACGCCCACGACATATGCCTGCAGTCTGCGGTGACCGCGCTGCAGGTTCAGGAGGCTGGAGGCTGCCTAGAGCAGCAGAGCGCAGCCTATGACACTAGGGTACAAGGGAAGAGGTAGAGTGGAGAGAGTCTAGTGCTTTCCTTGGCACCCCATTCCCTGAGAAGGAGGCCAAAACTCCAGAGGACGCTTGAAGCTGGCAGGGAGTAAGTTCCTATACTGCATTTTGTTGTTGCATTTCCTTAGTATCTTTTAATCTAGATCCCTCACTCCCTCCCAATCACACTGACTTTTGGCAGAGACCAGATCTGTATTCTTACAGAATATGCCATAGTCTGCAAAATTTCTAACTACTCTCAGAGTGTCACTTAACTTATTCCTTTATTTCCCGCATTTCATGTAAACTGAAAATTAGATTTAAAAGCTTGATTAGCTTCAGAGATGATGCTGTGCACACCACACTCCATCACGACAGGAGACAAACAATGTCAGGCTGACCCCTGATTACAGACGCAAAGTGTGTTTGTGTGGCTGCAGCGGTGCCCGCCAGATCTTGGCCATGGTAAAGTGGACCTTCCCCTTTGCAACCAGCCGGTCACCTGTGGGGTGGTGCTCTGGCTCAGAGGGAGAGTCTTGTCCCCTGACAAACCAGCACTGTGGGTATCCACTGGCGCTCCTTAATCAACTATGTCCTTGGGTACACCAGTACTTTCTAAATTCTACCATTCTTCCTATAATTTTAGCTGCCATTCTTCTAGAAAGAAGTGCTTTCCTTCATCAATTGGAGACGAACTAGAGTTCCTCCTAAAACCGTAAGTTAAAGAACGCTAAACTCTTTCCTCTTAATGGTCAATTTTCAGAAAAGAGGTTGGTGTAATAGTCACCTCTGATGGTGGCAATATTTTCTTCTTTATCTTTTTTATTGGACTCTGCTCAAGTAAGGCCTGCCCACCAATGCTGTGACCTCAGATGTTGATTTCCTACTTACTTATTAAACTGAAGTTTGGGGCTCTCTGTTACCTAACTGAGCTGTAGGCAGGGCCTACAGGTGACCTTATTTGCTGGTGATTTTATTTGTTTTTTGCTGACATGCATGGTTTATACGAAGCAGGCTGTGTGGGGAGATTCAAATTTTGGGCCCCCATACTCTTCTGGGAATAAAAAGCCCCTTCATAATTTTTCATATCCATGCATTCTGCATATTATTGGTCAAATCTATTTTTCCTTTGTGAGTTATTCCACTAATTGTATATGCAATATATATTTTCTACTTTTACATGATTTCATTTTGATCGCTTATATTTTTAGTCCAGGTGGAATTAATTTTACTGTATTATGTCAGGCAAGGAGATTAAAAAGCAACTTTTCCCAAAATATCCAATCTTCCCCATATAATTTCTTTAATAATCTGTCCTTTCTCTAATGGTGCGTGCTGCCTTAACCTGTATCTGTTGATTCTTGTATTCTTATGCACTCTGTGAATTACCTTAGCTTCACAATACATTCTGATATCTCTTTAAAAGAGCTAGTTTTGCTGCTTACTTTCTCTTGCAGATGAGCTGCAGAGTGATTCGACAAGTTCCCTAAACCATCCACAGGAATTGCAAAGATTGGAAGGTAAGAATCAGTCATTTTCAGTCTCAGGGGAGTAGGAAGAGTCAGATCTGGGGAAGGTGCAGCTTAGGGAGGCTCAGGCGGAATCCCCACAGAGTAGAGGGAAACACCCCAGTGAGCACGACACCCAACACTGCTTTTTTTGGCCACGTGGCGGGCCCGACTGAACTCCCGCCAAGGTCAGGAGGACAAGCTGCTCCCTTTACCTTTGAGGAGCCTGGGGTGGCTGAAAGCTCTGCTTCTGCTTCCACTTCTCTTTTCTCCTCCATCAGGGAAAGCTCTTTGGACGGTGGAGTTACAAACACGAAATGCTTCAGGATTTCTGTCATGGCCAAAGGCAGCCGCTTCACAGGGTAGGAGATGAGTGAGAATAAGGTAGGCGGCGGGATGGGTGGTCCAGAGGAACCCAGGCCCAAGAGGTCTAGGATCTAAAGGAAAAGCCCAAGATTAATTTCCTGTGCAGAGGGTGGGCTACCCCTAACTGCCTCCCTGAGTGAGCACAGGACGCTCAGACTCTCCCTCCTTTCTCTCAACTTTCTGATGCCCTGCGATGGGCTTGGGTCAGGGACAGCGTGTAAAGGGTCTCTGACACAGCTCTGAAGGTCCTTCCAGATCCCCACGCCCCCAGACCCGGCTGGGGCTCTTGCTGTGGGCTGCAGGCTCCCTCTCTTATCATAACCCTTGTCACTTTATTATAACTGTCTGTCCTTGCAACTGAACTGTAAAGCCCATTAGGACCGGAACTGGGCGATTCCATACCACATGGCCTAGCACACAGTAGGCACTCAAAAACCATCTCCGTGTAAAGAGACCAGCTCCTAAGGTTCTGATGTCTATAGCATAGAGTTGTTTCATTTATTTTCAGATCGCCTGTTAATTTTTCTTTTACCTTTAAGTGTTCTTTCCTTCCAAAGGTGAAAGAGAGTTAGGGCTGGAGTAGGTCATATACAGCAAAGAAAAAAAAACAAAAAAACCCACCAAAGATTCTGGGAATGGGGTAAGAGATGGGAATGAAGAGGGAAGTAAAAAAAGAGACTTGAGAGACAACTTATCCCTAGAGCATTTTCCCATTCTACTCTGATATATGATAAATGAGAGCATTCTCCAGAGCAGCTGGCTTGAAAATCTAGTAGTAACTTCCTTCTCAGCTTGTAAAACCCTCCGAATAAGGATGCTATCCCCTGCTTAACTGTTGTCATCACAACAATTAGGCCATCTGAGTGCCCATTCTATGGACTAAATGGGCTATTAGGCCTAGCAGGTAACTACCTTCATGTAATCTTGTGTTTCTAATTCTCTGGGTCAGACAGCAGAAGACATTTCCTGACTAACATGTAGCTAGAGTTAACTCCCAGGATTTAGAACGTCTGTGAGGAAAGGGATGAATAATTTGTACCACTTATTAAATTAATAGAGGCAGGGAGTTCTTTAAGCTACAGTCTGACCTAGCACTCCTCTCTGGCTCCACTCCCTACCTTTTAAGGTTGCATCTAGTTTCTGATAAAAACTAAACCAGAGGGACTTCCCTGGTGGCGCAGTGGTTAAGAATCCACCTGCCAATGCAGGGGACACGGGTTCAAGCCCTGGTCCAGGAAGATCCCACAAGCCGCGGAGCAACGAAGCCCGGCGCCACAACTACAGAGCCTGCGCTCTAGCGTCTGCAAGCCACAACTACTGAGCCTGTGGGCCACAGCTACCGAAGCCCACGTGCCTAGAGCCCGTACTCCGCAATAAGAGAAGCCACCGCAATGAGAAGCCCACGCACCACAACGAAGACCCAACACGGCCAAAAATAAACAAATAAATAAATTTATTAAAAACAAAAACAAAAACAAAAAAACTAAACTAGAGGTGGGCAAACTGGCCCCCTGGTGAAATCTCACTTGCTACCTGCTTTTGTAAATCAAATTGTATTGGAACAGAGTCACGCCCGTTCATTTACATATTGCTGAGGGTCAGGACAGAGACTGTATGACCTGCAGCCTCAAATATTTGCTTTCTGGTGTTTCACACAAAAAGTTTGTCCCTGGACAAAAGGCTATAATAACCATCCCCTCCAAACCACTGCCAAAGGGGCTTCTAGATATGCGATGGTTTTGTTTCTAGCAACAAAAAGCTGTCTGGTAGTATAATTTCTGTCACTGGGGGAAGCCTGTGGGAAAGAAATTTTAGAATAGTTGAGCCACTTGTGTCACCCCAAAGTATACCTGCCTTGCCAACCCCTAACACAGGATTGTCAATGTTAAAAATCAACTTTACAGGTGGCTTTTTACGAGGTTAGATGGAATAGCTGAGATCTGTGGAACTTTCTATGGATGTTTCACCACACAGAAAAGGTCCTTTTAGGCATTATTATCTTATATCCAAAGGGGCATCAGAGATTAATGGAATAAAGGGGATATGGATTTTGTGTTGAAAGAAACACTTTTACGAGGATTAGCACCGCACAGCTACCTGGCCACCTGACTCGCTACATCCCCGTCCTGGAGAAGAGCCTGTACCTGCCCCTCTTTGGGAAGCCTGTCATTCTCCAGGGCCTGCTTCCAGCTCGAGCCTTCGGAGTCGGGCAACTGGATGTTTATGAAGGGCACACCAAGATCCTTCTTCCCTTCGTGGTCCTCCTCCTTGCCCTCGCCCCCGTCGCGGCGCTCCTCCTGCGCGCGGAGCTTCTCTAGCCGCTCCCTCTCGGCCCTCTCCCGCTCCACGCGCTCCCTCTCTGCGCGCTCCCTCTCCCGGTCCTTGCGGCCTCGGCGCCCACCCGATGACGACGGAACCTGGCGCTGGTCGGTTCCGTCCTCATGGCTCGCAACCTCGGCCCCGGTATGATGCAGCAGAACTCCTTGCTTCCGGTCCCAGTACGTGAGGATGTTCTGGATGTCCCTCAGAGACAACTCGTAGGTCTTAAACTTCTGGGCCATGTTCTTGTCAGTGTCCTTCGGGAAGTCCCCTTCGCTGTCCTCTTGTTCCTGGGCAAGAGGACACCCAGGCATGTTGACATCTGACAGCTGGTTCTTCTTCTTCTTGTTCAATTCCTCCTTCTCCGCAGCCACCTGCTCCCTAACGGAGACTTTTCTTTCTATCGCGTCATTCTTCAACTCTAGTTTGGAAAAAGTAAGAATCTAGGAGGCAAAACACATAAATTATTCTTAAAAGAGTTCTTTAAGGGAGAGCAAATCACATAAAGAAGAGCAAGAGGGTGTTTTGTTTTGTAAGAAGGCCTCATACAATTCCAGGCACCTCGTATACACACTAGGGCTGTGCCTAAGAATCGCCCGGGGGGCCTTTCTCAACATATCCGCTCTGTGGTCCTTCCCTGTCATACAGCTGGCTGGGGCCTGGCACTACGCACTTGGTAAAAGGTGCACAGAACAGTGATGTGCACTCGTGGTTGAGAGCTGCTGTTTTGAAGGATCAACGGGAAAGGATCCTCAAAACGATCCTCTCTTCGGGAGAGGCCAGAGCGTAGAGGTCCAATCCCGGCCGCACCGCTTGCTCGCTGTGGGATCTGGGGTGAGCAATTCACATCTCTGTCCTATTTGTATAATGTTGATAGTAATATTAATAAGTACCCCAGAGGACTACTGAAGATTAAATGTGTGAATACATGTAAAAAGCTTATAATAGCGTCAATCCCAATTCCTCCCACCCCACCCCTTTCCCCCTTGGTATCCATACATTTGTTCTCTATGCCAGTGTCTCTATTTCTGCTTGGTAAATAAGGTCATCTGTACCATTTTTCTAAATTCACATATATATGTTAATATATGATATTTGTTTTTCTCTTTTTGACTTACTTCACTCTGTATGACTCTCTCTAATTGACACATATACACTATTGATACTATGTATAAAATAGACAACTGATGGGAACATACGGTATAGCACTGGGAACTCTACTTATGCACTGTGGTGTCCTAAATGGGATGGAAATCCCAAAGGGAGGGGACATATGTATATGCATGGCTGATTCGTTTTGCTGTGCAGTAGAAGCTAACACAACATTGTAAAGCAACTATACGCCAGTAAAAATAATTTTAAAAAAGCTTATAATAGTGTCTGCCACAGAGTAAAGGATCTCTTAATGTCAAGTTATTAAAATTATACAGGTTATGTATATAATCAGTATTGTTGGGAACAGATGAGGGTTTAGAATCTGGCTGCACTCCAGCCTTTTAAACAAACCTGTATTTATATAATGAAGCTGGCATAGAGAAACCAACCTTATTCTCTTTCTTACTGCCCTTTTAAACCTGCTTTGTGGGCTCTGATTTTCTCTCCTCCAATGAACTCCTCTGGGAGGCTTCACAGGCTTTCGGGTCATTCTTTGATGACATGAAGTCCAGTTCAGTCTAACGATCCCTGTCTGCAGGACAGCCCAGTGACAGCTCTGTTCCTGCCTAAGTTCAGGCTTGGAGGCAGCGGCCCAGGTTGGCTATTCCCCTCACCGCACTGCATCAGCTCCTCCTCCACTTGTCCCTCTCTACAGCCTGGAGAGAACCGTTGGCAAGGCTGCCTGCCGGCGGGGGTGGCTCACCTTAGTTGTGTAGGGAGGGGAGGGGCTTGGCGCCTACTGTATTATTCCCCATCTGTAGGTCACTGCCAAGACACCGAGAGTTCTGTTTGGATATCCTGTTCTAAGCAGAAGTGGATTTTGCGTGGACGAATAGGCCTGCTGAGGGGAGGACTTGTACCTGGAAGGTGGCAGGAGTCTGAACTCCAGGCCTGCTTGTTTTGGTGCTGAAGTTCTGTGCACTCAGACCCTGCTCCTTCCTGAGCTCTACCTGATGGGGATCCCTGGACACTGAGTCCTTTGCCCTTATGTCTACCTCCTGGGACCAGTCTGCACCTCGTCTGGGAGTCTGGCTTTAGTTTCACCCTCAGAACTCCCGGTGCTGGAACGGCCGCTGTGCACACCAGCTAGCCACACCCCTCGGCCACCAGCGCCATCCTGGGCATAGCTCTGGCTGTTCTGCCCTTCCCGTATCACGGAGGGCAGAGACGTGACAGCTGAGCTTGGCAGGCTGATAAACACAAGGACAGCTTATGCTGGAGCATCTCCCTTGACTGTTGTCAAGGATCAGCCCTTGGTTGAACACACTGACTTGGTGGCTCACTGGAGGCAACTCTTTCCTACTAGCCTATTTAGCACCATCCAGGGGACTGCAGGGGACAGTGGAAAGAGCCAGGTCTGTGCTCACGCACAACCGGTATGGCTTTATCCTGTTCAACCTCAGATGGGGTTCATGTCTATGAACCTCCGAGGAAGAGCAGGATGCAAAAGGGCAGGAATATGTGAAGCATAAGACAGCACTGGACACAAAGCCAGTGATCAACGAATGTTGGTCCCTCTCCTCCTACCTTCTACACCACCACAACATCTACACAGTCTTGGGTCAGTTTTTTGGAGGGGAAATGTGCAGGGCTGACTGGCCGGCTGCAGTGGTGGACCACTCTGTGCCTGCCTTTTGCTAAGGGACGAGTGAGGGTTGCTACCTGCCGACTTGGTATCTGAGATTTCTTCATGGGCGGCTCCTCCTTTACGGGTCCCTGCTTTGGCTTTTTGTTCCTCCGTTTTAGCTCATCTTCTTCCTTCTGCCGCTCAAGCTCCTGCTGTAGCTTCTTTTCCTGCATCTCCTTTGCCAGTCTCTCCAGCTCCCTTCATCAAGCCAGGCAGAGAAAACAGAGTTCAGAGGCTCTCCTGCCCGAGCCCCTCCCCTGCCTGGGATCACTTGGTGGGAGAACATGGGGCAGAGCTTTCTCGGGCATAAAAAGAAGGAACAAAGAAAGCTGGGTATACAGGAAGGAAGGAAGAAGGAAGGGAGGGAAGAGAAGGAAAGAAGGAAAGAAAGGAGGAAAGGATGGCTCACATCTATCTTTGAATGGTCATTCAGCAAAACTGATAATTGAAGCTCAACTAAGAGGAATTCTCAACTAATCTGTATTTCTATTCCAAACTCTTTTCATAGGAGAGTGAGGCAAGGGCTGGAAATAAGCTTGATGTTAGCACTTTTAAAAAGCAGCTTTCAAAGATCGTTCTGATAGCAGTACAGATGAGGCCCAGCTTCCTTCCTACACTCATGTCGTAGGTTTAGATAAGAAGAAATGGTGTTTTTAAGAGCAGTCCCCACCCTGGCTAGCTCGGAGCCATGGTGCTGGAGCTGAAAGCCACATTCCTCTCTTTCCTTCTCTTTCTTTCCTTTCCAGCTATGGATTCAAACGTGTTTGCCCTGCTGCTAATGGCAGAGAGGGCACCAAGCCTGGGCACCAAGTACAAACAAGAGTGGAAGGGATAGCATTTCTGAAGATATGAAATCCATCTATGTTCATCTTTGGGAATCCCTAGTTGTTCCCGGCTGCTGTGGCTCTCTGTCCACTGAAGCTGACTCATCATGATTTCATGACTTAGTGTGTGTGTGTGTGTGTGTGTGATACAAACAAGTCACTGCTGACCTTGGAGGATCAGATTTGCATTTCCTAAGTCCACTGTGAGATGAACGCCTGAAAGTAATGACCTGGATGAGAAAGAAAAGCGACTCCTTTGAAATCCCAAAGCTGGGATTTTCATACCTCTGGAGGACTGGGCATGTTTACAGTAGACCATGCAGGAGAAGAGATGAGGGTATATGTACTGCATACTGCAGAGGACATAAAAGCTCTTTTGGGGCCAGTGGGAGGAGTCTGGAGGTGGAGGGAGAGGACAGAAGGGGGTTAAATTGTAGGCAAGCATCTTGGTCTTCCCCCTCCAATGTTTGGAATCCTAGGGAGGGGTAGGAAATAGACGCCCCCTCCCTTGGCATGTTTGAAGATCTGAGGGCAGAAGGGACATATTTCTCGCTGCCCACCTGTATCTGAGATGACCTGAGATAGTGGCCTAAGTCTCTTGGGTGGTGTGGAGGGGATCCAGTCATTCCCGTGTGGCCCCCAGGGACAGGCACAGAAGGTGGCTGAGAGGACTGGCTTGGGAGCCTGCCCAGGGTCTCTGGTGAACTGCCCAGGCTGAGGATCAAGGGACAGAGGCGGTGAGACCTCAGGGAATGGACAGCACCACCAAAGGCCAAGATGGTAGCCAGGGAAGGAGGAGAAATGGCTGAGTTATGCGGGGGCAACCACCATACCCATGTCACAAGAATGTCCCCTGAGTCACCAGCTGTGGACACCTGAGCACAGAAGTTGATGAGCCACAGTTGTCACGGGGAGCCAGCAGGAGCCCCAGGACAGCACAGGGGCCAGAAGCCCCTCCCCTCATCACATTACATAACCTTTCCCTGAGTCCCAGCTGTCCCCAAGAAAGAAGGAAGGAGAGGAGAATGAAGACCTGGCAAGGCTGCAGCAACCAGCACCCTGGATGTGCAAGGTATGTGTTTCTGCTCTCAGCAGTTCGTCCTCCCGGGTCTCCTGTGGCCATTGCTCCCCGGCTCCTCCACCCCCGATGACCATGGTCTCTGGGATGGGCCGTGCACCTCACGGAAGTTGCTCCCCGGGGCTGCGCTTCCGTTCTGACAAGCCCCTGACACTGACCTTCTCTTCCTCTCCCGGAGGGCCTGCTGAACCTCTCGATTGAACACTATTTTCTCCTCCTCTGTCAAGGCATCATATTCTTCCTCATCCATGTTTTGCAGACGCTCCTTCTCTCTCTGAAGCGCTTCCCTGCGTATGTGCTCTGTCAGGGGAACAAACAGGAAGGTGGGGAAAACTCACTCAGCAGCTTTGGCTGCAGGGTTCCCCTGTGGTTTAGCTCTCAGCCTAAACAGGCTGCGGAGGGTGTGTGACACTGAGAGGTGGCTGGTGCCACAGGCGGCATTCTTAATCGCTGGTGGGGTTTCCTGCATTCACACAGTTCCCGAATTGGTTTCCATCTGTGGCAGGCTGAATAGAGGCCCCAAAGTGGTCCCCGTCCTAATACCCAGAACCTGTGAATATGCTACCTTACAGGGCAGAAAGGACTCTGCAGATGTGATTAAATTAAGGACCTTGAGTTGGGGAGATTATCCTGGATTATCTGAGTGGGCCCAGTATAATCAAAGAGGTCCACTACAGGGAGGCAGGAGGGTCAGGCCCAAAGAAGATGTGACGATGAAGCAGAGGGAGAGACAGAGATGTGACAATGGAGGCAGGGGTCAGAGAGCTGTGAGGCAGGGACCACGAGCCTAGAAATACAGGTGGCCTCTAGAAGCTGGAAAAGGCAAGGGAAAGGATTCTCCCCTAGAGCCTCCAAAGGAACGTGGCTCTACTGACACCTCAATTTTAGGACTTCTGACCTCCAGAACTGTAAGATAATAAATCTGTGTAAAGTCACCAAGTCTGAGGTAATTTGTTATAGGAGCAAAGTAACATACCACCCACTGACTTTACCTATTATTAGCATATGCCACCAAAGTGCTCAGGGCGAAACAACCATTTGCAGACCAAGGGGGACCGCCTTCCACACCCTACATGTCCTGAAGTGTGGTTCACACTTGGCACGAAGGCACTCAGCTTCTTCTGCACCTTCACCGGCACCACATTCTCACCTGACATTTCTGTAAGGTTGAGCTTTGGGCTCGGAGATCTACATCCTGAGTTCTTTCTCTGACACTTACCGAGGGCTAGTAATGGATCAGAATAATAATTCCTCCTTCATAGGGCTGTTGTGGAGATCACATAAGCAATCGTGTAAGGCACCTAGCCCAGCGCCTGGCACATTCATAAATGTTCAATAAAAATTAGATTTTAATATAATAATATTGCTACTGTACGTTGCCTCAGGATTTTTAAAAATGATTCAGGGAATAGGAGCCCATATGGCAACAGTGAAAAACTAAAACTTCAATCTACAGATGATTGAGAAAATGAAAAGAGATACTTTTTTCCAAAAGTGGATCACTGAGGGGAAATGAGCTTTCTGGAAAACTAGGAATCTAGACGTTGAAATACTGCTGAGAGATGCCTGGTCATTCTTTCTCATTTTTCTCTGCATGAGAATAAAAGGAGGCAGTCTTTGAGTTCTGTTTAAGAACTAAGAGAGCTCAGTGTTTGCAAATGTTTCCTTAAATGGAAAAGCATTATGATTGGTGTAGATCGTTCTAGAAGAGAGAAGTAAGGCTGAGTGAGGAAGGGCAGTGATGTGGCCAGCTGGGTCTGCTTCTGACTAAACTGGGAACTTAAGCTAACATTACTTTCTTTGTGTGTGTGTATGTATTTTTCAATCGTTGAAAATTTTTTCCAGGCCACTGATGTAATGACAAAAAAGAAAAGGGTTCAGAGTTACACAGACCTTACTGATTTGCGATGTGACCTTACACAAGACTTTGGATACCTCTGAGCCTCATTTTCCTCATCTGTAGAATCGGGGCAGTAATCTTCATAGGGTTGTTGTGAGGATTAAATGACCCAAAGTGTCATTTAAAGACATTTACAGTGTACACCATGTCTGCTGCAGTGCCTGGTACACAGTAGACTAAAATGTAGAAATTGTTTCATAAAGTGATCAGCACCTCTGGTCTTACAGGAAATGCACAGTTGACTTAAACAAAACCGACAAGCTAATGCGTCAACTGAGTCAGGATGGGACCTGTGATCGGGTTGCCTCAGATAGGCTGTAATTACAGAGAAGATGAAGGGATGCAGTGTGATGTCGGGGGAAAGAGGAAGGTGCCTGCAGTCAGAAGATCTGGGTTCATCCTTCCTTCTATAATCTCTCAACAGGTCACTTGTGTCTCAGTTTGCTCACATGCAAAGTAGAAATAAGAACTCCCAGCCACCTTCCAGGGCAGAGGTGGGGTGCCAATGAGATGGCAAATGTAATAGTTTCATGTAAGCCACGGCATGGAAGCACTGTAAAAAGCCTAGAGCTCTGTTTAAAGGAAAGACCTGTAGGGCTTGGGACGGACAGCCTAGGAGGGTATGGGCTTGCCTTCTTGCTCCTTTTTGGCTTTCTCCTGGGCCTTCATGGCTGCATAATCTTGGGCCACGTTGATGACATAGATATGCTCCCGGGTGCCAATGGCCTTCAGCAGGCAGAGGAGAGCAGCAGCCGCATTCCGAGCAAAGAGCGTCTCCAGGCTGTCAAACACCACTCCTCGGTAGCAGTCACTCAGCTGAAACCAGAGAGCAAAGACAGTTACTGTGGCCACAAGATCATCTGTTCTCTAAGGAGAAAAGTTGCTTGTTCTTTTGTTGGTGCTTTTACTGGTGCTGCAATTGGTTCTGCAGACCTACTGGGTCCGGATGAAAATCCCATTCAACTGCCCTTCCACCTGCTAGATTCCAGGGGCTGTAATTAAATAAGAGAGAAAAATAAAAACATTTTAGCAGTCGTGAAAGATCTTCACCATACATATTTGTAGAGTAAAGGATTTATTCTGTCTCTATAGAGATAAAGAAAACTAAATGTTAAAGCGAGGGTCTGGGAAGATCCATGAAGTACAGGGAAGGAAGATGCAAAGGAAAGGTGTCCCCATGCAGCAAGGGCAGCTGTAGCAGATGGGCCATTTGTATCTTCCTTAGTGGTATTCCTGCCTTGGAGTGTAATGGTTTTGATAACGTTAACTATTGTAGAACAGCCTTGGCTGTGCTGCAGTGTTACTTAAAGTGTAGTGCACAGACTCGCCACCACTGGCTAGGAACTGATTCCTACCAGTTTTTGACAAGACAAGAATCTTGTGTCAGAAAATCAACTACTACAATCAGTAAATACACTATTTAGTTTAGCTGCTGTTTTTTTTGCCTTGTAGGAAGACTTTGTCAATAAAGGAAGCAGTGCAAGCTCCGTATCTCATCAGAGGCCAGTACTTTGAGTAGCACAGCTCTCCTGGCTTATTTTGGGCTTTACCAATGATTCTCAGCCTTTATTTGGGTGCATGAAACACCTGCACACTTACTAGACCACTTAGCTCAAATCACCTGAGAGCAACAGTACCTTTAATGCAGTAGCGAGTTCAAACCTTAACACGAATCATTTCTGGTGATGACATTCCTCCTCTTCCGGGAACGTCAAGTCTAATTTTGTTATATTTAAATGCACAATTAATAGTGGGGCCCATTTTTGAAAACCAAAGCAAACACAGAACTCTAGGACACGGTGAACAATTTAGTTCTCTGTAAACCATAAGCAGCAAACCCTCCCAAATCCTGCGGATCTAGTTTTCTTTTGAGTGTACACCACTTATGAAAAATCAAAACAAAAAGAAACAGTTATTGTGTTTCTGATTTTAAGAGCAATATATCATTATAAAATAATTCGGAAATGTATGAAGATTAAAAACCTATAATCTTGCTATTCAAAGATAACCACAGTTAACATGTACTTTAAGTGTTTTTACTATGTGTATGATATACATTTGTAAATATTTTTAGAGAAATATAATTGTGCTTTACATACTATTTCATAATCTGCTTTTTTCAGTTAATAACATATTGAAAACTTACCTTTACCACAATTAACATAGCTCCAAATTCTAACTTTTCATGGCTCCACGTTATAATTTTTAACATACCACTGTAGGGCTGTACCATGAGTCTGTCTTTGTGTGTGTGTGTGTTTTGAAGGCGCTACCTTCTGCCCACTGGTCCTTTAAGGTGAGTGGCTTCAGGCAGCAGACTGAGCCAGGGTCAGAGACTGACACGGGCTGTGTCAAAAGGACAAAAGAGGGTGAAGAAACCCATCTTTCCTCTCCAAGACCCCTGGGTTCTGAGCTGCTGTGGGTGGGTGATGGCTGAGAATCTCAGCTCACAGCATGGGGACGATGTGTGAGCCCTGCATCTCTGTGCAGGTGGGTGTGGACGTACCTGAATACGCTCGGCCAGGATCTGAGTGAAGAGCTCCTCAGGGAGCACGCAGCTCAGAAGCCCGGTATCACCTCCAATACTGGCGCTGACGCTGAGCCGGCGCTGCGTGGGTCCCGAGGGGAGAGGGCTGGAGGAAATCTGTTCAGAAAAAGAAGGATCAGGAGTTAGGACCCAGCTTGGTGTTCCAACAACTCGTACACTTACGAGTCATGTTACCTCGGGAAAATCATCTAATCTCTCTGGGTCTCATTTCCTCATCTGTAAAATGGGGATTGCATTGTAAAATGGAAGACTCCTATCTCACTTAAAGAACTTCTGCAACCGTCAAGCAGGAACACTGTGGAAGGTGCTTTGTATGTGTACCGAACAGCAAACATTTGTTCATGCATTCAACAAATATTTATTGAACACTTTGGATGCACCAGGGACCCCTCTAGTACCAGGGATACAACCACAAACAAGGCTGGCAGTGTTGCTGCCCACGTGGTCCTTGTGTTCAAATGGGGGGTGGGAGACAGAAAAGGA
Source organism: Balaenoptera ricei (assembly GCF_028023285.1). Lineage (NCBI taxonomy): Eukaryota > Metazoa > Chordata > Mammalia > Artiodactyla > Balaenopteridae > Balaenoptera > Balaenoptera ricei. Next base: position 50,130,423 of record NC_082657.1, on the reverse strand, counting down.
GCACATGAATATACAAATCACTGATATAATATCAGATAGTGATGAGTGCAAGGAAGAAAACAATCTCTTAAGGGAATAAAGAACCATGACAGGGTTTAACAGTGGCTATTTAGAGACCAGATCCTGAGAGACGGGTCTTTCTGAAAGGGAACAGCAAGGTCCCTCATCATGAGTGTGCTGTGGGTGTGTGGGAAGCACACAGGAGCCCAGGGCGACTGCAGCTGAGTGAGCAATGGGGAAGATGGTCAGGCTTAAAGTCGAAGATACAGTCAGGCCAGAACATGCAGGGCTTGTAGGATGGTAAGGAATTTGGATTTTATTTCAAGTATTATGGGAAGTTGTTGGCATGTTTGAGGCAGATAAATCATCCTGTTTTTCTTTTTAAAAGACCACTCTACCTGCACAAAGTAACAAGAGTGAAGCAGGAAGATTAGTTAGCTAGATATCTCTGTGGTCAAGGCAGCAGATGATGGCGGCAGGGACGAGGACAGTCATGGTGGAAGTGGCTGATACAGGGTATATTCTGGAAGTAGAGCCAATAGGATTCGGGATGGGATATGAAAGAAAGAGAGGCATCAAGCATGACTCCTTGAGTTTTGACCTGAGTAAGCTGGAAAGTGGTGAAGTTATTTATTAAGACAGGAAAGACTGAAGGAAGAACATTTGCCTTCTCTTGTTTTGTTTTTTTTGGGGGAAAGTAAGTGTCAATTTTTGGACATATAAATTTTGAGACATCTTGAAGCCATTCAGTAGAGATATTTAATGTGAGTTTGGATATATGAACCTGAGCGTGGGGAGAAATTAGGGCTGGAGATAGAAATTTAAGAGTCATAAGGATACTGAAAATATATTTAAGAAATGAAGTGGATGAGATCATCTATAAAGAAAAGAGTAGATAACTTAGTCCTAGCCTACTCTGAAAACCTAGGAATCTGGAGGAGATGGAGAAACTGGAGGAGTGGAGGGAGTCATTAATGAGGTAGACGGGAAAGTAGAAGCGTATGGTGTTCTGAAATCCAAGTAAAGAGAGCGTTTCCAGGAGGAGGGGGTTATCAGCTGCCAAAGAGGTCACGTGAGATGAGGACAGAAAACTGGCCACTGGATTGGACAAGATGAATGCCAATGACCTTGAGAAGAGTAGCCAGTGGAGTGGTGAGGACAAAGGCTCACTGGAATAGGTGGAAGAGAGAATGGTGGAGAGGACAAGGAGGCAATCATCCAGCAACCCTTTGGAGGAATAGCTATGGAGAGGAGCTGAGAGATGAGGTAATACCTGTAGGGGGATCTGGGGCTGTGGGAAAGTATTTTAAAGATGGGAGGTAATACAGCACGCATAGACGATGATAGGAAGGATTCAACAGACGGGAGAAAAAACAAATGAGACGGGACACAACTGCAGGGATTTAGCCCTTGAATGAGAGAGAAGGGGTGGAGTCCAGTGCCCATGTGCAGGGGTAGGCTTTGGATGAGAGCAGGGGCAGTTACTCAGGTGCAGGGAAGGCATAGCACCAGGTTAGAATGAAGGTTGGCTGGTAGGCTTGGTGGTGGGAGGATAAGGTGGTTGTCTTCTGGTTGCTGCTGTGCACTCCATGAGGTCAGAAGAGAGATCAGTAGCTGAGAATGAGAAAGAGGCAAGTGTCTTAGAGGTTTGGAGAGTGGAAATGGCAATAAAACAGCTATCTTGAAGAGATGGATGGCAAATGTACTAGGGCAGATCTGAGGGTCCACTTGAGATTTGTGGTCTTAAATTTATTTAATTATTTAATTTTTAAATTTAATTTATTTTTTTATACAGCAGGTTCTTATTAGTCATCAATTTTATACACATCAGTGTATACATGTCAATCCCAATCGCCCAATTCAGCACACCACCACCACCACCCCCTGCCACTTTCCACCCTTGGTGTCCATACGTTTGTTCTCTACATCTGTGTCTCAATTTCTGCCCTGCAAACCGGTTCATCTGTACCATTTTCTAGGTTCCACATACATGCGTTAATATACGATATTTGTTTTTCTCTTTCTGACTTACTTCACTCAGTATGACAGTCTCTAGATCCATCCACGTCTCAACAAATGACCCAATTTCGTTCCTTTTTATGGCTGAGTAATATTCCATTGTATATATGTACCACTTCTTCTTTATCCATTCGTCTGTCGATGGGCATTCAGGTTGCTTCCATGACCTGGCTATTGTAAATAGTGCTGCAATGAACACTGGGGTGCATGTGTCTTTTTGAATTATGGTTTTCTCTGGGTATATGCCCAGTAGTGGGATTGCTGGATCATATGGTAATTCTATTTTTAGTTTTTTAAGGAACCTCCATACTGTTCTCCATAGTGGCTGTATCAATTTACATTGCCACCAACAGGGCAAGAGGGTTCCCTTTTCTCCACACCCTCTCCAGCATTTGTTGTTTGTAGATTTTCTGATGATGCCCATTCTAACTGGTGTGAGGTGATACCTCATTGTAGTTTTGATTTGCATTTCTCTAATAATTAGTGATGTTGAGCAGCTTTTCATGTGCCTCTTGGCCATCTGTATATCTTCTTTGGAGAAATGTCTATTTAGGTCTTCTGCTCATTTTTGGATTGGTTTGTTTGTTTTATTAATATTGAGCTGCATAAGCTGTTTATATATTTTGGAGATTAATCCTTTGTCCGTTGATTCGTTTCCAAATATTTTCTCCCATTCTGAGGGTTGTCTTTTCGTTTTGTTTATGGTTTCCTTTGCTGTGCAAAAGCTCTGAAGTTTCATTAGGTCCCATTTGTTTATTTTTGTTTTTATTTCCATTACTCTAGGAGGTGGATCAAAAAAGATCTTGCTGTGATTTATGTCAAAGAGTGTTCTTCCTATGTTTTCCTCTAAGACTTTTATAGTGTCCAGTCTTACATTTAGGTCTCTAATCCATTTTTGAGTTTATTTTTGTGTATGGTGTTAGGGAGTGTTCTAATTTCATTCTTTTCCATGTAGCTGTCCAGTTTTCCCAGCACCACTTATTGAAGAGACTGTCTTTTCTCCATTGTATATCCTTGCCTCCTTTGTCATTCATTAGTTGACCATAGGTGCATGGGTTTATCTCTGGGCTTTCTGTCTTGTTCCATTGATCTGTGTTTCTGTTTTTGTGCCAGTACCATATTGTCTTGATTACTGTAGCTTTGTAGTATAGTCTGAAGTCAGGGAGTCTGATTCCTCCAGCTCCGTTTTTTTCCCTCAAGACTGCTTTGGCTATTCAGGGTCTCTTGAGTCTCCATACAGATTTTAAGATTTTTTGTTCTAATTCTGAAAATAATGCCATTGGTAATTTGATAGGGATTGCATTGAATCTGTAGATTGCTTTGGGTAGTATAGTCATTTTCACAATATTGATTCTTCCAATTCAAGAACATGCTACATCTCTCCATCTGTTGGTATCATCTTTAATTTCTTTCATCAGTGTCTTATAGTTTTCTGCATACAGGTCTTTTGTCTCCCCAGGTAGGTTTATTCCTAGGTATTTTAATCTTTTTGTTGCAATGGTAAATGGGAGTGTTGCTTTAATTTCTCTTTCAGATTTTTCATCATTAGTGTATAGGAATGCAAGAGATTTCTCTGCATTAATTTTGTATCCCGCAACTTTACCAAATTCATTGATTAGCTCTAGTAGTTTTCTGGTGGCATCTTTAGGATTCTCTATGTATAGTATCATGTCATCTGCAAACAGTGACAGTTTTACTTCTTCTTTTCCAACTTGTATTCCTTTTATTTCTTTTTCTCCTCTGATTGCCGTGGCTAGGACTTCCAAAACTATGTTGAATAATAGTGTCGAGAGTGGACAACCTTGTCTTGTTCCTGATCTTAGAGGAAATGCTTTCAGTTTTTCACGTTTGAGAATGATGTTTGCTGTGGGTTTGTTGTATATGGCCTTTATTATGTTGAGGTAGGTTCCCTCTATGCCCACTTTCTGGAGAGTTTTTTTATCACAAATCGGTGTTGAATTTTGTCAAAAGCTTTTTCTGCATCTATTGAGATGATCATATGGTTTTTATTCTTCAATTTGTTAATATGGTGTATCACGTTGATTGATCTGCGTATATTGAAGAATCCTTGCATCCATGGGATAAATCCCACTTGATCATGGTGTATGATCCTTTTAATGTCTTCTTGGATTCTGTTCGCTAGTATTTTGTTGAGGATTTTTGCATCTATATTCATCAGTGATATTGGTCTGTAATTTTCTTTTTTTGTAATATCTTTGTCTGGTTTTGGCATCAGGGTGATGGTGGCCTCATAGAATGAGTTTGGGAGTGTTCCTTCCTCTGCAATTTTTTGGAATAGTTTGAGAAGGATGGGTGTTAGCTCTTCTCTAAATGTTTGATAGAATTCACCTGTGAAGCCATCTGGTCCTGGACTTTTGTTTGTTGGAAGATTTTAATCACAGTTTCAATTACATTACTTGTGATTGGTCTGTTCATATTTTCTATTTCTTCCTGGTTCAGTCTTGGAAGGTTATACCTTTCTAAGAATTTGTCCATTTCTTCCAGGTTGTCCATTTTATTGGCATAGAGTTGCTTGTAGTAGTCTCTTAGCATGCTTTGTATTTCTGCAGTGTCTGTTGTAACTTCTCTTTTTTCATTTCTAATTTTATTGATTTGAGTCCTCTCCCTCTTTTTCTTGATGAGTCTGGCTAATGGTTTATCAATTTTGTTTATCTTCTCAAAGAACCAGCTTTTAGTTTTATTGATCTTTGCTATTGTTTTCTTTGTTTCTATTTCATTTATTTCTGATCTGATCTTTATGATTTCTTGCCTTCTGCTAACTTTGGGTTTTGTTTGTTCTTCTTTCTCTAGTTCCTTTAGGTGTAAGGTTAGATTGTTTATTTGAGATTTTTCTGTTTCTTGAGGTAGAGCTTGTATAGCTATAAACTTCCCTCTTAGAACTGCTTTTGTTGCATCCAATAGGTTTTGGGTCGTCGTGTTTTCATTGTCATTTGTCTCTAGGTATTTTTTGATTTCCTCTTTGATTTCTTCAGTGATCTCTTGGTTATTTAGTAGCGTATTGTTTAGCCTCCATGTGTTTGTATTTTTTTACGTTTTTTTCCCTGTAATTCATTTCTAATCTCATAGCGTTGTGGTCAGAAAAGATGCTTGATATGATTTCAATTTTCTTAAATTTACTGAGGCTTGATTTGTGACCCAAGATGTGATCTGTCCTGGAGAATGTTCCATGTGCACTTGAGAAGAAAGTGTAATCTGCTGTTTTTGGATGGAATGTCCCATAAATATCAATTAAATCTATCTGGTCTATTGTGTCATTTAAAACTTCTGTTTCCTGGGCTTCCCTGGTGGTGCAGTGGTTGAGAATCTGCCTGCTAATGCAGGGGACACAGGTTCGAGCCCTGGTCTGGGAAAATCCCACATGTCACGGAGCAACTAGGCCAGTGAGCCACAACTCCTGAGCCTGCGCGTCTGGAGCCTGTGCTCCGCAACAAGAGAGGCCGTGATAGTGAGAGGCCCGTGCACCGTGAAGAAGAGTGGCCCCTGCTTGCTGCAACTAGAGTAAGCCCTCGCACAGAAACGAAGACCCAACACAGCCAAATAAATAAATAAATAATAATTAAAGGTGCTAATAATTTTTTTAAAAATGTATAAAACTTCTGTTTCCTTATTTATTTTCATTTTGGATGATCTGTCCATTGGCGTAAGTGAGGTGTTAAAGTCCCCCACTATTATTGTGTTACTGTCGACTTCCTCTTTTATAGCTGTTAGCAGTTGCCTTATGTATTGAGGTGTTCCTATGTTGGGTGCATATATATTTATAATTGTTGTATCTTCTTCTTAGATTGATCCCTTGATCATTATGTAGTGTCCTTCCTTATCTCTTGTAACATTCTTTATTTTAAAGTCTATTTTGTCTGATATGAGAATTGCTACTCCAGCTTTCTTTTGATTTCCATTTGCATGGAATATCTTTTTCCATCCCCTCACTTTCAGTCTGTATGTGTCCCTAGCTCTGAAGTGGGTCTCTTGTAGACAGCATATATATGGGTCTTGTTTTTGTATCCATTCAGCAAGCCTGTGTCTTTTGGTTGGAGCATTTAATCCATTCACGTTGAAGGTAATTATCGATATGTATGTTCCTATGACCATTTTCTTAATTGTTTTGGGTTTGTTTTTGTAGGTCCTTTTCTTCTCTTGTGCTTCCCACTTAGAGAAGTTCCTTTAGGATTTGTTGTAGAGCTGGTTTGGTGGTGCTGAATTCTCTTAGCTTTTGCTTGTCTGTAAAGCTTTTGATTTCTCCATCGATTCTGAATGAGATCCTTGCCAGGTAGAGTAATCTTGGTTGTAGGTTCTTCCCTTTCATCACTTTAAGTATATCATGCCACTCCCTCCTGGCTTGTAGAGTTTCTGCTGAGAAATCAGCTGTTAACCTTATGGGAGTTCCCTTGTATGTTATTTGTCGTTTTTCCCTTGCTGCTTTCAATAATTTTTCTTTGTCTTTCATTTTTGCCAGTTTGATTACTATGTGTCTCGGCATGTTTCTCCTTGGGTTTATCCTGTGTGGGACTCTCTGTGCTTCCTGGACTGGGTGGCTATTTCCTTCCCCATTTTAGGGAAGTTTTCGACTATAATGTCTTCAAATATTTTCTCTGGTTCTTTCTCTCTCTCTTCTCCTTCTGGGACCCCTATAATGTGAATGCTGTTGCAGTTAATGTTGTCCCAGAGGTCTCTTAGGCTGTCTTCATTTCTTTTCATTGTTTTTTCTTTATTCTGTTCCGCAGCAGTGAATTCCACCATTCTGTCTTCCAGGTCACTTATCCGTTCCTCTGCCTCAGTTATTCTGTTATTGATTCCTTCTAGTGTAGTCTTCATTTCAGTTATTGTATTGTTCATCTCTGTTTCTTTGTTCTTTAATTCTTCTAGGTCTTTGTTAAACATTTCTTGCATCTTCTCGATCTTTGCCTCCATTCTTTTTCCGAGGTCCTGGATCATCTTCACTATCATTATTCTGAATTCTTTTTCTGGAAGGTTGCCTATCTCCACTTCATTTAGTTGTTTTTCTGGGGTTTTATCTTGTTCCTTCATCTGGTACATAGCCCTCTGCCTTTTCATCTTGTCTATCTTTCTGTGAATGTGGTTTTGTTCCACAGGCTGCAGGATTGTAGTTCTTCTTGCTTCTGCTGTCTGCCCCCTGGTGGATGAGGCTATCTAAGAGGCTTGTGCAAGTTTCCTGATGGGAGGGACTGGTGGTGGGTAGAGCTGACTGTTGCTCTGGTGGGCGGAGCTCAGTAAAACTTTAATCCACTTGACTGTTGATGGGTGGGGCTGGGTTCCCTCCCTGTTGGTTGTTTGGCCTGAGGCAACCCAACACTGGAGCCTACCTGGGCTCTTTGGTGGGGCTAATGGCGGACTCTGGGAGGTCTCACGCCAAGTAGTACTTCCCAGAACTTCTGCTGCCAGTGTCCTTGTCCTCACTGTGAGCCACATCCAGCCCCTGCCTCTGCAGGAGACCCTCCAACACCAGCAGGTAGGTCTGGTTCAGTCTCCCCTGGGGTCACTGCTCCTTCCCCTGGGTCCCGACGCGCACACTACTTTGTGTGTGCCCTCCAAGAGTGGAGTCTCTGTTTCCCCCAGTTCTGTTGAAGTCCTGCAATCAAATCTCAGTGGCCTTCAAAGTCTGATTCTCTAGGAATTCTTCCTCCCATTGCCGGACCCCCAGGTTGGGAAGCCTGACGTGGGGCTCAGAACCTTCACTCCAGTGGGTGGACTTCTGTGGTATAAGTGTTCTCCAGTCTGTGAGTCACCCACCCAGCAGTTATGGGATTTGATTTTACTGTGATTGTGCCCCTCCTACCGTCTCATTGTGGCTTCTCCTTTGTCTTTGGATGTGGGGTATCATTTTGGTGAGTTCCAGTGTCTTCCTGTCGATGATTGTCCAGCAGCTAGTTGTGATTCTGGTGTTCTCGCAAGAGGGAGTGAGAGCATGTCCTTCTACTCCGCCATCTTGGTTCCAATCCCTGTGGTCTTACATTTAAATTAAGACCATTCAGGAGAGATGAAAGTTTTCTCTAGCTATGTTCAACTGCCCTGCATGGAGGAGGTGGAGAATTGAGAGTACGATGAAGGGGAATGGGAAAGGGAGCACCTATAGTGATGGACCGTGAATCCAAACTGAGTAAGAAAGGAAATGAAGGGGTTGGTAGGCAGTGAAGATGTGAACTGGAGGTTTCACTGGGACACATTATTTACCAGAATAAGTCATCTGGAAAGTTAGAAGATGGTTGTCAAAAAGTAGGATGTGTGATGTAGCGATCACGAGTCTACAGGTCACAGTGAATAAGGTCTAGAATATGACCACGGGAGTGAGTAGCTGAGGAGGCCGTGGAATTGAAGAGCCAGGGTGTTGGATTAAATATTCAAAAGATTAGGATTTCAAACTGGTGTTTTCCTGGAACAAGGTGATTTATAAATATATGACCTTATATGACAGGTCATTTCTTCATCATGTGACATAGTACACATTTCTTCCCATTTGCACCATGACTAAAATTTCCATCATTGAAGAGTTCATGCTTTAGGAGAGCTTCAAGAAAACCAAACAGCCATCTCTAGGAAAAGCACTCTGACAAGGCGACAGCTGTCCAAACCACTTGATCCTGTAACACTGGAGCAATGCAGGCAGACACATGTGCAGTGAAATGCAGGCAGACACATGTGCAGACACATGTGCAGGTCTTTGAGCTCTGATTTCTACTGTGATATTGAACAGGTTTCAAGTTCCTATTTAGAGAGGAGTCAGAATCGGGATTTTCTGCTGCCTTTGTTATGTTCTAAAAAGCTTCACTTTACTATCCAGATTGGCAGAAACGAACCAAAGAAAATCATTTCCCATGATACCCTATTTAAGAAATATATGGGTTCAGTTCATCCATAAACATCTAAGTAAAGAATATTATATTAGATCTTGGAGAAGAGGATTAAAAGGATGATGCTCCAGAAGAAACTGAGTCAATGGTTTCAGTTTTCAAGGTGCTAGAAGAACATGCAACTGAAGTGAAGATCATGTGACACCATCTGGCATAAATCCCACCCCATGGATGCCCCATCCAACCAGCCTACCTCCTCTTACACAAAGACCTTCACCTCCACTCTGTTCACATGCCCCATCCAGTGCTCTACCATCTACTTGCCCCACCAACCCTCCATTCACCTGCCCCATCCAACACGTGTGATTCTCCTCTCTTCTGCTCCATTCACCTCAGCAACCTTCTCTGAAATGTCTACCTCTCCCATTCCCCCTATACAGCACTCTCAGACTGAAGCAAGACCCACAGACCCTTTTACTCTTCCTATTTCTCCCATTCTATTGTCCTTCTTTTAATTCCTTCTCTACCTAGGCCAGATTTCCTATACTGATGCCACTCTCAACTCCCTTGACCCTTGTTCCGAGCACACCCCCACACCTGCAATGATGACAACTTCTCTCTCTGCCTCTGAATAAGGGCTGCCAGGGGCTGCTTAGGGAAATCTTACAACCGTGAAGTTATGGCTTCACATCTTGCCTGGGCCATCAGCACTTTCAACTATCTTTTCTTTTGCCCACCACCAATTTCTGGTTCTATCTTCACAGTGGACACATCAGTGCTTTCTTTACCATTCTTTTCAAGCATGCTATGCAACCCAACTTCCTCAACACTGCCCGCAAAGACCATGCATCCTGCATACATCTTAGGGCCATTCAGCAAGACCTTTTCCAACCACCATTTTCCACCCCGCTACCCCTACAAGTAGCTGTATCTATTTTCACCTTTATTGACTCTAGAGGAAGATGGCTCCCAGCTCCCTCAACTATGCTTAATCCTGCCCTCCCCGTTTCCTCCTGGAATCTCATTCCCTCTTGGGTAGATCATCACCTTATACTTCTCCAGGAGCTATCTTAATAGACCTGCTTGTGCCTCCACCTCCTTTCAGAGAAAGAACTCATTGACTCTGGGTTTGCTCCTCTAATGACTACTTGATCTCTTTTCCCTTTTTTTCAAATATCTTAGAAGCCTATACTCATTTGACTCGGCTTTCCCACTCACAACTCATCACCCACCTGTCTCTCACTGCGCCACCCACTGTCTCTGACTTCAGCACCTGCTATTCATCTCACTTGCTGAGATTGTTTTTTTTTTTTTTATTAAAAAATTTTTTTTAATTAATTAATTTATTTATTCATTTTTGGCTGTGTTGGGTTTTCGTTTCTGTGCGAGGGCTTTCTCTAGTTGTGGCAAGCAGGGGCCACTCTTCATCGCGGTGCGCGGGCCTCTCACTCTTGCGGCCTCTCTTGTTGCGGAGCACAGGCTCCAGATGCGCAGGCTCAGTAGTTGTGGCTCACGGGCCTAGTTGCTCCGTGGCATGTGGGATCTTCCCAGACCAGGGCTCGAACCTGTGTCCCCTGCATTGGCAGGCAGATTCTCAACCACTGCGCCACCAGGGAAGCCCCTGAGATTGTTTTTGAAGTCCCTCGGCATGTGACTCAAACTCTCTGGCTTCTTTATGACTTTCCAAGACTCCCCTGCAGCTCTCCCACAACTTATATTCATGGTTCCATCCTTCACATGCCTTTAGTAGTAGTTTGAGCCATATGAAATTGCTGCAATAGGAGTTCCCGAGTGGTTGAATATTGGCAGTTTCATATGGTTCAACCTAATTCTTTTTACACACCTCTTTTGTCACCAATCTTTTTTTATTGCATATATTTGAATGTGTGGTTATCACCCTTATCAGATTCTTAGTGCAGCTTGAGTGAAAGAATTTTGCTTTATTTATCTTCACTTTGCCAGGACCCAACCCAATGCCTATAACATTAAAGGCACTTGTTTCACACCTGCTAGATGAACACTCCGTTCAGGAGTGGTACAGGGACAGCACTCAGGCCTGCCTGGCAAGGGCACCTGTAGGAATGAAGTTGTGCTAACCTGGATGCAAGATGCCGAGGAGGAGGAGAAAAAAGAGAAGAGGGGGAGCGGGGAGGAAAAATCCCAACCTTCCTTCCGGGAGCCCTGATTTGTACCTGTGGCGTTTCGGACGAGTGCTGGTGATGCTGCTTCTGAGACACAGAGCTGTGGCTGTCTGCTTTGCCTTTGGTAATGAGCACGCTCCCACGCACAGGCTTGGCGGGTTTAATTTCGGGAGTTACCAGAGTGGATTCTGAAGTTAACTTCCCCAGGGTCTCACTGCTCAGTCCTATTTGTCCCAAGGCATTTTGGCTCAAAGCAGCAGCCTCCTGGGCTACACAGAGAGAGAGGGTTTATATTAAAAGCCACCTTAGGATAATAAGGAAATAATAGCGAGGATGGCAAGTTGAAACGTAGTGTGATTCTTCTGAAGACTACAAAGCCATCTCCACCTGCAGCTGGCTGAGCAGGGCTGAGAGAAGAGGCTCCACCCACTGAGGACGGATGATGATGACGGGTATGTGCAGAGCCTGGCCTGGAGCCCCGGGCTCTTCCCTGCTCATCTTCCCAGGGGATCCCACGATACTCTCCCCCGCTTTCTCTTCCAACCCAGAGGGTAATCATTTCTGAGACTGCTGGTACACTACAGGCCTGACTGCCCTGGAAACCTACCACAATGATTACTGTGTTGTTTTACCAGTCTTTTATTCTTACTACATCTTCAAAACCCAGCATGTATTGTATACTGATAGCACATCTCAGTTTGGACTAGGCACATTTCAAGGGGCCAGTGGGTCCTGCGTGGGACAGACAGGTTTAGACTGGTCACTTCCACTTCAGTACAGCCTGCTGACTCCACAGCAAACAGCAAATGCAGGTCTGGGTTTAACCCCATCACTGAGAGGGTTTTCTCCAAAGTCGCCAGTGACCTCCGAACTGTGAACTACAGCAGCCCTCTTCTCAGGGCTCATTCTATCTGAACCTTCAGCCACCTCCGATTATATTCACTTACTGATTTAACACATTTTTATAAATCTTTACTCTGTGTCTACTATGTGCCAAGCACTAGTCTAGATGCCCGGAATACATTAGTGACGAAAACTAACACAAATCTCTGCCCTCCGAAGCTCACATTCTTGGCTGGGGCGGGGGTGGGGGGCGTGGAGGAGGCAGACAATAAAATAAGTAAATAAAATAAATAGTCTGTTAACTAGGGGTAAGGGCTATGAGGAAAATAAAGCGGGAAGGGTCCCCCAGACTCCAACCACGGCTCCGGAGAGATGCGAAAGTCCTTCTGGCCCCCTCCCACCTGTAGCTCTCCTGACTGCCCACCTTTCTGACCCTCACTCTGCCTTCTCCGCCTCCCCTGGCTTCTCCCCCTGCCCCCACCTCCTCCTAAAATGTGAAGTGTTCCCCAAGCTCCCATCCTGCCCTATCCATCCCTCTCCTCTCTTTCTGGAACTTTCTGGGCTGATTTCCTCTACTCCAGTGGCTGCACCCCTCACCTTGTTGAGGAAGTCTCCCCCAGTTATTAAGCGTTTAGCTTGACATTACTTTCTCAGGGAGCTCAAATTCATGATTTGTCACGGGATATCAACACAGCTCCAAAGACTTCTGTGAAACGCAGTTTATTTGACAGAAAAGGAAACAAAAAATCTAAGAGAACTGGAATTGTGATGCAGCCTGGGGTTCCCACTAAATGGTATCAGAATATGCCACCCCAAAATATGACTACAGGAGTTCAGGATATGCCACCTCAAAATATGCTGCTTTGGCATATTGGTTATTTTGAGCTGTAGGCACCTGAAAAACAGTAAATGCAGGGAGTGGCTTTCCTTGACCTCCCCTTATTTGCTTAAAGACAGAACCTCCAAAAGAAGCTCCACTGTCACAAGTCCCCTTCCAGAGAGTTTCATCAACTAGGGAGATGGACTCTTATCACAGGAGAGGAGACTCAAGTCCATGCCACACCCAGAAAGACTTTATCACAAACAGCCACACCTCCCATCCATTCTTGTAAGGGTCCCTCATCTTTCCTAAAAACCATTTACCCTCCCCTAAGAGGACTACATCCCCCTTCCCTTTCCCTATTAAGGTGGTATTTACTTCTGAATTCTAAAGCCATCCATTTTCCCCTGAGTATCTCCCACGGTACATGAAGTATACATGTTAATAAACTTGTTTGGTTTTCTCTTGTTAATCTGCCTTTTATTACAGGGGGGCTCAGCCAAGAACTCAGAAGAGTAGAGAGAAAATTATTCTTTCTCCCCTAGACCACTAAAGAGCTGTTTCTCTTATCTTCCCAGCAAAGAATCTTCCATTTCTCTAAGCATCCCATGCAGAGGTATCAAGGGGAGGGGACACCCCTGAAAGCCCCAGCCAGTTTTATCATCTAGCAGGCATGGGACACTAACAGGAATGACGGCATGCTGTTCTAAGTATTTATATAAAAAACATTCTACTCCGAGCAGGTATTCTGCTTTATATTTGATAGATTTTCCCACTGAGCAGCCACCCTCCTGCCCTGTAGGTCTTTAGAGGATCCAGGAGAGCCAGGATTCTTAACCTCTGGTAGGTAAGGTCTCACTACTATGGGGTTTAAAAACTCAATTAATTTTCCTTTCCAGTAAACTTCCTCCTCCTCCCATGTTCCCTGTCTTGGTAAATGACATCGCTCTCTTCCTGGTTTCTGTGACCAGAAATCTTGGTGTGAACATCTTGAATGCCTCCCCCTCCTTCAATTCCCTGCCATTCAGGCGGCTATCAGGTCAGCCAGCCCAGCCCCACTCATATTCAGCTTCACCTCTCTTCCATTACAAGACATCACTAGAGCTCCTTTCCTACTGCAACTTTCGGACCATTTCTCCCATAGGGTGAAAACTGCCCAACTCCTCTTTTCCTTCAAAATAAAATCGAAATTCCTAATCTTGGCATTAAGTCCAACTATGATTGGCCTTAACCTGCCTTCCCACCTTTCATTTACCATCAGCTTCCCTGCTTTCTTGGTCTGGAATGTCCTTATCTTCACCTTTGCTTGTCAACATTCTCCTCCTCCTTCAAAGCCCACTTCCATGAAAACTTCCCCAAATCATGCTTGCTGGAACCCAACTATCCCGCAGTTGGTCTTTCATAGAAGCTGGCAGTTCTGTCACATTATTTTCCTCTGCTCTGAATGAGCACACGTCTGCTCCCCTCCAGGTGTCTCTCCCAAAGGTGTGGGCCACAACTCCTCCGTCACCCTGCTCCCTGCCGTGCCAAGTGCACTGGGCAGCCAGGAGAGCCACAGGTGTCTGCCGGAGAGAATTCTCTGGGCTGCTGACTGGCAGCATGTTATAAGTCAGCCTTCAGTGGGGCTGTGGAGAAAAGCTCGGTGGGGGAAACTGAGAAGGTGCGTTACCAGTGGGGTAAGGGCCACTTGGCCACAAAGAGTCAGGGGAAATGGCTCTCACCAGACTCCTCTTCCTTCATGGACTGCTCTATGGCGGCCCTGATGCAGAGCTCACGGGCCCGGATCCCTGCGATGTTGTTGCCATCGGAGATGGCTTCCAGCACGATGGAGTCGAAGTTCAGGCAGGCTGCACTGTAGTACTTGGCTATGCTGACTGCGGTGGCTGACTTTCCTATTAAAAAAGGTCAGGAGTTTGAATTTCACAGCTCTCATTTCCTCAGTGTCCTAGACAGAAGAAGTTTCTATAACAGAGGCTACTGGAAAGTGATCTCTCCAAGGTCTCTGCCTCGAAGTCTCTCCTGTGGCCAGAGGTGGCAGCAGAAAAGAGAGGCAAGACCTGAGCCAGGAGTTAGGACCGTGGATTCTGGTCCTAATTCTACCCTTGATGAGCTGTGTGCTATGGCAACCCACATCCCCTCTGGACTTTCTCCTCGGCTTAAAAAGTGATTCTATCAGATGAGCTTTAAAAATCTTGTAGCTCTTACTGTCTCTGATTCTAATGGGAAGAGACTTTTTTGGTTTAAAGGATAACTTGTGTTGATTTTTTTTCTCATTCAAAATACCTGCTTATTAAAAAGAAAGCAGAAAATTCAGAAATAACAGCAGGGAGAAAAGAAATTTGATCTTCCAGAGAGATTACAGTTAGCATATGCCTGCTAAGTATGCATATGTAACTATTTTATTCATATTTCTTATAAAAAAAAGAATGGGTTATGTGGTAGGTTGAATAATGTCTCCCCCACTCAGATGTCCACATCCCAACCCCTGGAACCTGTGAATATGTTACCTTATATGTTAAAGGGACTTCATAGGTATGATTAAGAATCTTGATGTTGGAGATTGCCCTGGATTATCTGGGTGGGCCCAATGTAATAACAAGGGTTCTTATGAGAGAAGCAGGGTGCTCAAAGTAAGGACAGGTGATGTGATGATGAAAGCAAAGAGACAGACAGAGAGTGAGAGAGAGACGAGACAGACAGACAGACTACAAGATGCTATCGTGCTGGTTTTGAAGATGGAGGAAGGGGCCATGAGCCTAGGAATGCAGATAATGTTTCTAGAAGCAAGAAAAGGCAAGGAAATGGATTCTCCTCTATAGCCTCGAGAAAGGATGCAGCCCTGTTGACCCATTTTAGACCTCTGACCTCCAGAATTCTAAGAAAGTAAATTTGCATTTTTTAAAGTCACTAAATTTGTAGTTATTTGTTACAGTAGCAATAGGATATTAATACAGATAAATTGTAAGCATGGCATTATTTTTTCTCACTTAAAATGATATATATCATGAGCATTTTTCTATTCATTCAATACACTTCTATGGTACTTTTTTATTGTGATAGTATACATACAAAATTTACCATTTTAACTGCTTTTAAGTGTACAGCTCAGCTGCTAAGGATATTCACATTGTTGTGCAACCATCACCACCATCCATCTCTAGCACGTTTTCATCTTCCCGAGTGGAAACTCTTTACCCATTAAACAATAACCTCTCATTCCTCCCTTTTCTCAGCCCCTGAAAACCACCATTCTACTTCATGTCTCTACGAATATGACTACTCTAGGTACCTTATATAAATGGAATTATATAGTAGTTGTTCTTTTATGTCTTGCTTATTTCACTTAGCATAATGTCTTCAAGGTTCATCTGTGTTGTAGCATGTGTGAGGATTTCCTTCCTTTAGCGGGTGAAAAATACCCCATTATACCACATTTAGTTTATCCACTCATCCATCAATGGATACTTGGGCTGTTTCTACCTTTTCGTTATTGTGAATAATGCTGCTATGAAAATGGGTGTACAAGACACTGTTTTTCATGGTGATATAATTCACTGCATGAATGTACTATGGCTTAATTAACTAGTCCTGCATACTGAATGCTTCAAGTGCTCCCAAATTTTTAGTATGGTCAACAATGCTGCAGTGAACACTCACGCAGTTAATCTTTGTCGACGTGATTGTTTTCCTAAGAAAAATTTTTAGAAGTAATACTGCCAGGCCAAAGAGTTTGCACATATTCTTCCCCTCTCTTTTTAAATAACTTAATGTCTTGGATTTTTCTTTAATATTTTAATGTTATTAAATTATTGAAAGAATGCAAGCTCCAACAATTCAGAGATGTATTAATTAAGAATGAGGTGTCCCCACTCTTTCTCTAACTCCATATCTCAAGTTGGCAATTTAACAATTTGGGGATAATCCTTTGGTATATAAATTTCAAACAGAAGAGTCTTTTACTGCCTCAAAAATTACACATGCAGGACTTTCCTGGTGGCACAGTGCTTAAGAGTACGCCTGCCAGTGCAGGGGACACGGGTTCGAGCCCTGGTCCGGGAAGATCCCACATGCCGCAGAGCAACTAAGCCCGTGCGCCACAACTACTGAGCCTGCGCTCTAGAGCATGCAAGCCACAACTACTGAGCCCACGTGCCACAATTACTGAAGCCCGTGCACCTAGAGCCCGTGCTCTGCAACAAGAGAAGCCACCGCAATGAGAAGCCCGCACACCACAACAGAGAGCAGCCCCCACTAGCCGCAACTAGAGATAGCCCGCATGCAGCAACGAAGACCCAACGCAGCCAGAAATAAATAAATAAATAAATAAAAAAAATAAATTAAAAAAAAAAGAAAAGGCATCACCCAGAGGTAAAAAAAAAAAAAAAATTACATGTGCAAACTTCACCATAAACCCCTCAGGGCTGTGCATACCTGACAGGGGCGTCCCATGGATGATGATGGCGATGCCTTTCCGGTTTTTGGCCATGCGGCCTTCTGCAGAAATGTCAATGCCCAGGTGGCGAGCAATGGCCTTGCTCACTGGGTTGTTCTCTACTTCTCCAACCTCCTCTGGAAAGTGGCTGTCAATGCTCTGAATCTTGTCAGCTGCAAATTAAATATACATGTGTGCGTGTGTGCATGCACATACATGTGGACACACCCAGACCTCACCTGGGTTCTGAAGGAAGTGGGGACGACTTTTTCTTAGTAAACGTCCTATTTTAAAATGACAAACATAATCTGCTGCAGATGTTGCCTCACTCCCTCTGTAGTGTATGAAAGTGCCCGTTTTGGCTAATAATCTGTCCATAGCTACTACAACTGAAAATACAGATACTCTTTGACTCTTAATCCCACTTTGGGGAATCTCTTCTGCTGAAAAATAATATTGGAAACTAGCTGAATATGCAACAGTAAGGGAAATGACTAAATAAATGATGGCATATTCACATTGTAGAATTAATACATAATAGTGCTAGAAAGATGCATTTTATGGAGAAAGGTGAAAGGCACTGAACAGCCTTCCCACTTTTGTTCAGAGAGAACAGGTACCCAAACATTAAAATGCTTGGTTACTTTGAAACATGATTTTTTCCAGGCTTTCTTCATCCTCCTCTTCATCTGGGTAGGTCTTGGACTTGACCATTGGGATATGCCGCTCTTCCAGGTTGGATGTGATAGAGATCCCTCGGCTAAGCGAGGTCCTCTTCGTGCTGGCAGAGGTCCCCTGTTCTGACAAGGGACCGTCGTCCTCTTCTGCAAGGGAGCAAAGGATGGAAACACACAGGAAGAGTTGGGATGAGGACAAGGGAGACAGGGCAGAAAAGGGAAGAGAGACAAAGAGGAGAATCACTGAACTGGTTACCATCACCCTGGACTATCTGACCCAAATAAACAAGAACTGCAGTCACTCTGCTGTTAAATTTCTCTGCCCAGAGTGTTTCTACATTTTAACATTAAAAAAAAATTACCAAAATTATACATTTGGTTTAGAAAATTTGGGAAATTCAAAAGAGCAAAAATGACAATATTTAGCTACATAAAGAGATATAGATAAAGAAATGGTGATAGAGGAATAGCAGCTTCATCTTATGATACCAGTATAGGAGAGCGGCAACCTCTCAGATTTTTAATTTTTCAAAGCTGAAGTTGGGATCATACTGTACACATACCAATTTGTAGCCTGCTTTCCCCCTTAATTTACCATGAAGATTTCTCCATGTCATCGTTGAGCACATCTACTACTTTCCCTGCCCCGCACCCTCCTCCATGCCCCTATTCCACAGAGTTTCAGTGGGTGCATTGGGCTGTCATTGTACAAGGTGGCCCAGCTCTACCCTGGAGCCAAGACACCTTCTTTGTTTAATTTTGAATTTGAGTCAGAGAGGTTATAGCTCTCCTGGGAATGGCAATAACATGACTTGTAGCTGCTGGCCTTCCCTGGACGTGGTCTGGAAGCAGAGAAGGACGTGTACTCTGTGACAGCAGAGTAAGCAGATGCTCAGAGAGGTGCTGGTGAGAAGCAGAGGGAGCACCTCCCTGGACTTCTACTGACCCTCAGGTCCTGGCTCTAGATCACCTTTCCACGGGCCAAATGGAAAAATGAACCCACAACCAAGGCGTGTAGGACAGGGATGAGAGCGACGGGCCCTTCTCAGCTCTCACTAAGTCCTCTTTACACTGCAGCCCCTCGTGACTCTCTGCCTCAGGCCACTAGGCAGTCCTGAGTTTAAATGTCTATCCCCCCACCCCTCCCTGACTTTGAGCTCTCAAAGGCAGGGGCTGATTTCATTGATCTTTCTTCCAGCACTTCAGCTCAGTGCTTGGAACATACTGGATGCTTGTTATGGGCTGAACTCGTTCCCATAAAGTTCATTTGTTGAAGTCCTAAGCACCACCCCCGTGCCACACTCCAACCCCTGCCCCAGTATGCCAGAATGTAACTATTTGAAGTTAGGGCCTTTCAAGAGGTAATTAAGTTAAAATGAGTGTCCTAAGCCATCCATAGTCCAATATCACTGGTGTTCTTATAGGAAGAGATTAGGACACAGACACACAGAGGGAAGTCCTTGTGAACACACAGGGGGAAGACAGCCATCTACAAGCCAAGGAGGGAGGTTCAGTAGAAAACAACTCCACCAACACCTTGATCTTGGATTTCTGGCCTCCAGAATTAGGAGAAAATAAGTTTTGCTTGGTTAAGCCCCCCAGTCTGTGGTATTTGCAGTGGCAGTTCTAGTGAACTAATATGCTCAATAAATACAACCAGGAGACTGGGTGGACAGGCAGCCCTCTTCTCTCATCTTCTCCTTTTAGGGCAGATTAGTGTTCTCCGACTACCTTCTGTCTTGAGAGACAAGACAGGTCCAAGGGCAGGAGAAAAGGACTTCATTCATTCATTCATTCACTCTTACAGAAACATTTATCAGGCACTACGATGTATCAGGTGCTGGTCCATGCACTGGGTTTACACTGGGGGATACATGATCACTGCCTTTATGGGGGCTTGTCTAGAGGGGAGACAAGTGTGAAGAAAATACATGTGATGACTATTATGCAGAAGAAGAGAGCAAGTAAGAACAGGGAGGGCAAATTTCCAGGATGAGGGCACAGGGAAGCAGAGAAGAGAAGTAAGCACCCCAACAAGCTACACGATCCCATAGGTCTCCCTGGAACCTTGATGCTCAAGTGCACACAAGGGGGGATCCTGGGTGGATGACGGATAACCCTGGGGTGCTGGGCAAGAAAGGGCAAGACTGTAAGAGCACAGTACAGCTTTGTGATTGAGTTTTGGCCTTGAGGACCATGGAGGGTCTTTCCTCATGTGAACTCCCACCCCTACCTCTCGTAGGGCACCAATATCTACCGTGCATGATGGATTACCTTGCATCACCTAGGCACAGATGTGGAGGCTGTGGAGTGGAGTGGTTATTGTCGTGGACTCCAGAGTCAGAGAGACCTGGGCTTGAGTCCTGATTCTGCCACTTACATCTGTGGACCTGGCCTCTCAGTGCTTCCTCTCTCATCTGTAGGTGTGAAGCCCTCAGCACAGGGCTTGGTATCTAGCAAGTGTCCTTCTATATCTGAATTAGCTGTTTTTAAGTCTTAACTCCCCACCAGACTCTAGTGAGAGCAGAATGTGTCCCCATCTCCGCATCCATACAATGGGGACAACAGGACCATTTTGCAAGGGTTAGAAATGAAATCCATAAGGTGCTCAGTAACTGGTTCGTCTCCCAGCAGAGATAATTCAAAGAAGCCAGGGGAGTGGCTGGAGCCGCGGGCTCCAGAACTGTTGAGTTCTCACCGTTCTCCTGCGCCAGACTCTCCAGATATTTCATCTTCATCTGCTCCTCTTTTGACCGCTTCATCTCCTTAAAGTATTCATACACCTCTGGGGGCAGCTTTTCCCCTGGAAGGCGGGGAGGCAGCAGCAGGGAGTTGTAGGAATCATAGCCCTTCAGTGTTCGCAAGATCTGCTCAAGGAGAATGGGAACTGCTGTTGGTCCCACTGGAAGTTTCCTCCCCACAGTCCCAGGTGGGTCTGCCATCCATCTCATAAAAACCCTGCCCCTGCCCAAGGCTGGGGTGTATACAAATACTTTCTGGATCTCAAAGGGTAGGGTCCTTTGCAGAGGTCTAAAGTGTAAGGCTGAGCCCTGGATCTGTGGGGTATAGAATTTTTATTTTGCCCCATTTGTGCCTGGGCATTTCCCATGTGGAAAAGAATTTTCTCCTTGTTTTATAAATAACATATACTGGTTTTGTTGTTGTTGTTGTTGTTGTTTTCCATTGACAAAAGTACAGAACTCAATTATCCACTTTGAGTGACATGTTATTGAAAAATATTGTGGTTAGCAATATTGTCTTGGTAAGGTGGTTGTCTCATAAATAGAGGATCCAGAGAAAAACAGGCAAAATGGCTGTTTAGGTATGTGTATGTGTGTGTGTGTGTATATTTGAGAGAGAGAGACAGACAGAGAGGGATGTATATTAGGCTTGTCAGACGAAGTACAAGATGCCTAGTTAAATTTAAATTTCAGATAAAAAAATGAATAATTTTTAAAGTATAAATGTGTCCCATATTGTTTATCTGGAATTCAAATTTAATTGCGGCAACCTGTTTTTCTTTCTGCTAAATCCAGCAACACTAGTGTGTATGTATATTTATAAAAGATAGTAAAATCAACTCCTAGAAAGCAATTACTTCCTATGCAACCTAATTCACTGGTGTGAAAAATCAGTTAGGTAACCCTTCTCCAAGATCACCAATTTTAGTTGTTTGAAAACCAACATTAATGAGCTTACTCTAAAATTTATACGGAAGAACAAAGGGCTAAGAATAGTTGAAATGCTAATGAAGAAAAATAGAGAGGACTGTCCTACCAGATACCAGGAATTATGAAGCTGGAGCAATAGACAGGGTGGTATTGATGTTGAATAGAGAAACTGACCAATCAAATGGAGGTGAGGGCTTAGAATAGACCCATGTGTATATGGAGCTTTGACACAGGACAGAGGTGGCATGGCAGATCAGTGGGGAAAGGAAGGACTATTCCAAAGGCTGGCTGATGTAGAGACACAAAGGCCTGGCCAACTTGCTTCAACTGAGGCGACTGTAAAGAGCCAGCCCAGCTGCAGAGTATCCTGTGGGATCAGCTGAAGTCTCTGTGCAATGTCATCACAGTTTACCTTCTCTGTCTGCCTAGGTCTACGTTCCTTATCCTTTACAGGTGTTGTTCCTGAGAGTACTCTCTGCTAAACCTTCTGCATGCAAATCTCAGAGCCTTGGATTCTGCTTTCCACTGACCCTGACCCACAGCAGAGGATGCTGTGCCAACACAAGCCATTGAACATCTAATAAATACCTAATGAAAAGACCCGAATCCAGAGGGACAGAATCCAAACCGGGCAGAGCACAAACACTGGATGTAAAGAAGATAGAAGATTCAAAGGCCAAGTTGGTGGAGAGTCCAGAGGAAGTAGACCATCTTAGCTAAGCCATTCCCAAATTCCTGACCCACAGCAAACATGAGATGACAAATGTTTATTGTTCTTTGTTACTAAGCTTGGGGGTAATTTATTTTGCAGCAATAGATAGCTAATATAACATCAGACTTCATGAACAGCAAGACCTTATGAGAAAACAATGGAGCAATGCATTTAAGATATACGAGTGCAGAAAATGTGAGCCAAGGATACTGTATCCAATCAAACCAATCTTCAAGCACAAAAGCCAAGGAAAAACAGTTACGAACACGTGAATACTCAGGAAATATTGTTCCCACGGTCCCTTCCTGAGGAATCCACTAGAGAATGATCTTCTGACAATCCAGTAGCGAATGGAGAAGCTACATCACAAGGACTGGTGTTGAGCATTAAATATGTTCAAGTGTAGAACTAAGACTAAATGATGGAAATTAGGTTCTGACATCTTAATATTGTAAGCTCTGACACTATAGATTTAATACAAAAAGCAAAACACGGAGAAAGTGTACATGAGATGATTACACAGTAGGCATTAACTGGAAGTAAAGAAATATCATTTTAAATTAGAGGGTGGTGAGGAGAGGTAAAAAGATTTTTAGCTAATTTCATTATTGCTCATAGTAGGGAACTAAGAGGCAGTTTCTAAAATGTAGGGTACTAAGGGTATTAGATAAAGGCATAGTTTATACAGATCAGCCTCAAGGTAGGACAGCAGGGTAGAGATAGTAGAAATGGACCTGGATAGGTCAATGGAAAAGAACAGAGATCCCAGAAATAGACCCAAATAAACATAGTCAACTGATCTTTCCTAAAGGAGCAAATGCAATACAATGGAGCAAAGAGTTTTTTTTCAACAAATGGTGCTGGAATTGGACATCCACTGGCAAAAAAATAAATCTGAGTGGATCTTATCTTCAAAAAAATTAACTCAAATGAATTGTAGACCTAAATAAAAAACATAAAACTATAAAATTTCTAGAAGATAGCATAACAGAAAATTTAGATGACCTAGAGTATGGTGATGACTTTTTAGACACAACTCCAAAGGCAGAGTCTATGAAAAAAATAATTGATAAGCTGGACTTCATTAAAATGAAAAACTTCTGCTCTGCAAAAGATAATGTCAAGAGAGTGAAAAGACAAGCCACAGACTGGGAGAAAATATTTGAAAAAGACACATCTGATAAAGGACTATTATTCAAAATATGTAAAGAACTCTTAAAGCTCAACAATAAGGAAACAAATAACTCGATTAAAAATTGGGCCAAAGACCTTAACAGATACCTCACCAAAGAAAATATACAGATAGCAAATAGGTGTATGAATGGATATTCCACATTATATATGCCTTCAGGGAAATGCAAATTAAAACAACAATGAGATACCACTA
Organism: Balaenoptera ricei; assembly: GCF_028023285.1. Lineage (NCBI taxonomy): Eukaryota > Metazoa > Chordata > Mammalia > Artiodactyla > Balaenopteridae > Balaenoptera > Balaenoptera ricei. The sequence continues at coordinate 50,106,894 of NC_082657.1, read as the reverse complement.
CACACCTATTAGAACAGCCAAAATCCAAAACCCTGACAATATCAAAAGCTAGTGAGGATAAGGAGCAACAGGAACTCTCATTTACTGCTAGTAGGAATGCAAAATGTTACAACCATTTTGGAAGACAGTTTGACAGTTTCTTACAAAACTAAACATACTCTTACCATAGAATCCAGCAATCATACTCTTTGGCATTTACCTAAAGAGTTGAAAACTTATTTTCACACAAAAACCTGCACACAGATGTTTATAGCAGCTTTATTCATAACTGCCAAAACTTGGAAACAACCAAGATGTCTCAGTAGGTGAATGGATAAATAAACTGTGGTATTTCCAGACAATGGAATATCATTCAGCACTAAAAAGAAATGAGCTATCAAGCCATGAAAAGACATGGAGGAAACTTAAATGCATATTACTAAGTGAAAGAAGCCAATCTGAACATCTACATACTATATGCTTCCAACTATATGGCATTCTGGAAAAGGCAAAACTACAGAGACAGTAAAAAAGATTAATGGTTGCCAGGGGTTGGGAGGAGGGAGGGATGAATATGTGGAGCACAGAGGATATTTAGGGCAATGAAAATACTTTGTATGACACTATAATGATTGATACATGTTGTTATACATTTGTCTAAACCCATAGAATGCACCAAGAGTGAACTGTAATGTAAACTATGGACTTTGGGTGATTATGATGTCACATAGGTTCATCAATTGTAAAAAATATACCAATCTAGTGAGGGATGTTGATAATGGGGGAGGCTATGCATGTGTGGGGGCAGGGGTTATATGAAAAATCTCTGCATCTTCCCCTCAATTTTGCTGTGAATCTAAAACTGCTCTAAAGAATAAAGTTTAAAAAATGGACAAGGAGGAGCAATTGTAAAATATACAAGCCAGAACAAACAGGAAAAAAAAAAAGGCAGATTTAAGCCCTAACGTGATTACATTAAATGTAAATGGTCTCAATACACCAATTAAAGACAAAGACTGCCAGAGTGTATTAAAAAGATGACCCAAATATATGCTGTCTACAAGAAACTCATTTCAAATATAATGACTATGGCATACATTCTTTACTGTTTGAATTTTAACATGAGCATGTATTAGTTTTTAAATTAGTTGTTTCAAATGTATAATGAGATCACAAAGAAGAATGAATTCTGCTTAGGGCAAGGGAAGTAGGTCAGGAAAGACTGCAAAGTGATCTTTAAATTGACAGGGAAGGGTTCATAGGAAGAAGGAGCAAAGGTGAGGAGGAAGTTGTCCAGGCAGAGAGAAGAGTGCCTGGCAGGGCCCAGCATGTGTAGGAAAATGGAGGTTGGTTTTGGTCTCTGCTCACCTTCTCTTCTACAAGATATTGCTGGTCAAATTCTAAGGAGTAAAACTCAATGGGAAAGTTGCAGGGATTCTTCACCACCACCTCGGCCTCATCTCCAGGTGCATAAGGCAGCAGTGGCCCCAGCTCCAGAACTGAGGGACTAAATTCCAAGCATGGCTCTAGACCTTGCCCCTGTGCCAGTAGAGTAAGCTTTTGAGCACTCTGGGCAATCTGGAACACCAAGGTTTGGCTGTAGAATTTCTGGAAAATATAAAAACAAAACAAGCAACTAAATTCTTTTCTGTTATGTGACATGTAAAACTGATAACCACTGGGGGACAAAATTGATCCTGTTTAGATTAACAGAGAAAACTTTTCTTATAAAATTGCATGAGAGCAATTTATATTAGAGTGTTAATACTGGGTATCTAGCATGCCAGGCACTGTACCAAGTGCTTCATCACAGTCCTGTGAATGCTGTTCTCATACCCCTTAGATCCTCCAGTGTGCTCAGATGTCCCACTGCCACTATCTGCATCTCTGGGCTCTCATTTCATGGGCCCTGCTGCCCATGGGTAGGGCAGGGCAAGGCAGAAGTGTCAGAGAAGTAACACCTTCTGGGGACAATCCTTAACCAATGACTCTCAGGAGTTACTGTATAAAGACTCCTGAGAGGGATAATTCTGAAATGTGCACTTTGTATATTTTCTCCGAGTTTCCAGTGGGATTAAGATCCAGTGTCCAGGACTTCCCTGGTGGCGCAGTGGTTAAGAATCTGCCTGCCAATGCAGGGGACATGGGTTTGAGTCCTGGTCCGGGAAGATCCCACATGCCATGGAGCAACTAAGCCCATGTGCCACAACTACTGAGCCTGCGCTCTAGAGCCCACGAGCCACAACTATTGAGCCGACATGCCACAACTACTGAAGCCCGTGCACCTAGAGCCTGTGCTCCACAACAAGAGAAGCCACCGCAACGAGAAGCCTGTGCACCACAACGAAGAGTAGCCCCCGCTAGCCACAACTAGAGAAAGCCCGTGCGCAGCAATGAATACCCAATGCAGCCAAAAATAAATAAATCAATAAATCAATCCAGTGTGCAAGGTAGCTGGCTCACTCACACACCCTATTAGCTGCCTTCCTTTTCCTTATCACCTTCTACTTCTCTTTCAGTATTCCCTACACTTCCTAAATAATCTGCTTGCACTCAAATTCTTGACTCCAGGTCTGTTTCTTGGAGAATCTGAATGATCATATTTCCATTATTTAAAGATACAGTTAAGCAGCTAGTCAGAGATGATCAGCTAGTGTAATCAGTTCATCTGATACAATTACAATCCAAATACCAGTTGATAATGATACCAATTATCCTACTCTAGTTTCACTTAGGAACCTATTAAAATGCATATTCACAGGCCCATTCCTAGAGATCCTGACTTGGTAGGGGCAGGGTAAGGCTGGGGATTCTGTAGTTTTAACCAGATGCCCAGGTTGTTCTGATACTGTTGGGCTCATGGCTTGGGTTTGGAAAGCATGATTGGCGGAGTGATTTGGAGAGCTCTTAACTACCTTAGCTCAGAGGGAAGGAAAATCAGATGGAAAGAATGTGTAAGGACATAGATACAAGTTCAGAAAAATACCTGTTTTTGGAGATAGTAAGAGAACAAATTATTGGCTAAGAAGGTTTTCTATATAGTTATGGGTTTAGCACCTTATGTGATCCAAACTTCTATATTTTAACTGCTTTTTAGGGAAATATTTCTTACTTTTTTTTTTTTTTTTGGCTGCATTGGGTCTTTGTTGCTGCATGTGGGCTTTCTCTAGTAGTGATGAGCAGGGGCTACTCTTCGTTGTGGTATATTGGCTTCTCATTGTGGTGGCTTCTCTTGCTGCAGAGCACTGGCTCTAGGTGCGTGGGCTCAGTAGTTGCGGCGTGAGGGCTCTAGGGTGCGTGGGCTTCAGTAGTTGTGGCACATGGGCTCAGTAGTTGTGGCTCACGGGCTCTAGAGCGCAGGCTCAGTAGTTGTGGTGCATGGGCTTAGCTGCTCCATGGCATGTGGGATCTTCCCAGACCAGGGATTGAACCCATGTCCCCTGCACTGGCAGGCGGATTCTTAACCACTGCACCACCAGGGAAGTCCCAGGGAAATATTTCTAAAACACTTCATTCATCTCCTTGTTTTCTAACACAAAGTATTCTGAACACATGTTATAATGTCTAGGAGCTGTTAATGTGGACATCAGTGTTTCTCTGTGCTGCTGATGCTGGTGAAGATATAGGTGTGGACTGTACGGGTTGCAAGGCTAACCAGTTCCTTGTATACGGCCAATAAAGTCCTCCAAACTCTAATTTGAAAAGATACATGCACCTCAATGTTCATAGCAGTACTGTTTACAACAGCCAAGACATGGAAACAACCTAAATGTCCATCAACAGAAGAATGGATAAAGAAGATGTGGTATATATGTACAATGGAGTAAAAAAGAATGGAATAATACCATTTGCAGCAACATGGATGGACCTAGAAATTATCATACTAAGTGAAGTAAGCCAGACAGAGAAAGACAAATATCATATGATATCGCTTATATGTGGAATCTAAAAAAGTGATACAAGTGAACTTATTTACAAAACAGAAATAAACTCACAGACATAGAAAACAAATTTATGGTTACCAAAGGGGATAGTGGGGCGGGGGAGAGAGATAAATTAGGAGTTTGGGATTAATATATACACACTACTATATATAAAATAGGTAAACAACAAGGACCTACTGTATAGCATAGGGAACTATACTCAATATCTTGTAATAACCTACAATGGAAAAGAGTCTGAAAAATATATATATATTCATTGTAAATTAACTATACTTCAGTAAAAAATGATACTTAAAAAAATTCCTATCCCATTTGGTGGAAACATTTTATTAATTTTGACCAATGCTAACTCAACATTTATGGAACTGCCCAAACAAATCTTTTTTTTTTTACTATATTTACTGATTTTTTTTCAGTAAAACATCCAAAATCTTGAGTAAACCTGCTGGCAGTCTTAAGACTCTCTAAGAATGACAAACACATTAGTTTTCTTTTCTTTTAAAAGGGTTGGGGAGATTTTGATAATGATAGAAACAGGGACTCTATTTTAGAATCAGATATGAAGTCATTCTCTTTTCTTTCTTCTCATTGTAGATTCTGAAGCATTTCCTCAAAGCCATTACCAGGAAAACGGGAGTTAACCATGGGTATTTTATAAAACTCACACCGATTTCTTCTTTTAAAAGAATAAAGAAAAACATCTCCCAAATGCCTTAGGCTTTTACCAAAAGTCTTTACAGTGTAACCTCTTGAGATCCTCTCTGGTTCTAGGATTTTTATTATTTTTTTACTGTATTCTTTGTCAGGAGTAGCTTTGTGCTCATGGTGTTTGCAAAAGAAACACTTGTGAGGCCCAGGGAGTATGTCTACCAGGAAGTACTTATTATTATCACAACTACTGATGATAATAGTAAATAGATATTGAAACACTATATATAGAGCAGTATGCTCTGCATTTTATTCACATTAATTCATTTAATCTTCAAAATGACCCTTAGGAGGTAGCTACTGCAGGTTGATAACGTCTTACCTGAAACCCTAGGGGCCAGATGCTTTCAAATTCAGAGTTTTAAAAAGGTAAACACAGAGCATATACCCTATGTTACATAGTATCCTTAGCAGCGTCCCCTGTAATCAAACACATTAATATTTCTGCAGTTGCAGTGTTTGAGTCTGCAAACCAAGGGGGATAAATAAAGGTTAAGTAGTCTCACGTCAGTTCAGATTAGGTTTTTCTGCCAAATGAGTTTGGGTCTGAAACTTAAAAAAATTTTTTCCCCAGTTTTTAGAACTTATTGGATTTTGGAATTGCAATAAGGGATTTTGGACATGTGATATTATTATTTTTCATTTTATCTATGAGCAAACTGAGGTTTAGCGAGGCTGAATAATTTGCCCAAAGCCACGCAGCCTCTAAGTGCAGAGGCAGAAGGCCACTAAGCCAGGTCTGTTGGTAAAATTCAAAGTGTTAGATAGATCTGCCGATTCCAGAGCTGGTGCTCCTAACCACCAGCACACAGCTCCTGCATGAACCAGAGCACTGAATGCCATAATCAGAATAGTGAGGGACAGGTCACTCAAAGTTTCCCTGGAGACCCAATCAAGCATGGACTTCGAGTACAGCTCAAAGAGATCCAGAGACTCTGAATGAGACTACATTTCTTTAAAGCTTACCTCTTCTTTGGGCATGAATTTCACTTGCATGTTGGACCTCTCACCAGGATCCAAGACCCCAGAAGTGGGCTGAATCTCAAAGATCCGCGTCTTTGGCTTTAATTCAGCACATAGTTTCCGTCTTAAGTACTTTGGCATGTGTTTCTCCAGCTGGTAAATAAATAGTAGACAATTAGACCATTTTCTTTGGAAAATGCCTCCACCCTCCACCCACTCCATCTATGTTTACTGATTACTTCCCAGGTGTCAGGGGATGTGTGGATACCCGGGGCACAGAGATAAATAAGACAATTCGTGAGATAGCATGGCCTGATAGTCCTTGAGTGCTGGGCTGAGGGCCTACATTTTATTCAGGGGGCAATGGTTGTCACTGAAAGTCTTTGGGCAGAAGGGTGAAATGAAGAGAGTGAAGGATTAGAATTATAAATCTGACTTAAATGGAGATGGAAAAAAGGGGACAATGGGCCACAATTCATTTACCTTGCTAACTTGCTTATGGGTGTGGATAAACCATTCACAAGGCACTTGGAGGTGATTGGAAAGCTGAATAGTTTCCACGAGGCACTGTCCACACTGAATTGTGGCAAACTCCACTTTTCCACAAGACAGTGTCATACTGGGAATGGTAACCTTGGCTTGGAGACAGATGTGAACTGTTGGCCCTCCAACCACCTAGAGTGGGCATAAAATCGTTGTTACCACGTAGCATGGGATTGGAGGAAGAATCACGGCTCTGAAATAGTAACTGGATCATCACAGGGGCAATCAGCAAGCAGAGCTGGAAGCTGGGGGGGATCAGCTGGGCCTAGTGATGCATCTTACCTTGATGGGCAGAATGACCTTTTTGTTTCCAACAGAAAGACTGGCCCCTTGGGCATCAAATCTCACTTCAAATGTTTCCGTTTCACAGTAAGGCAGATTCTTCACACGATCTAGCTCAATACTGAAGCCTGGACCAAGACAAACAAAATTTCTTTGTGGAAAAGAAAAGTAGCAATCAAGAGCTGCTCTAGATACAGCCCATCGGAGGCAGGATGACCACTCAAAGTATCAATTAATGGCCCAACAATTCTTTCAGCTGATCCCAGAAGAAGCACTCCAGGACAGTACAGATGGGCATCGTGTTAGAAATGACAGAGTGCAATAGGAAGGGTCTCCAGCCTGGTTACCTGTGTTGTGAAGGACACGCTTTTCTGCATGGAAGGACACTGGGAAGTGACTGGTGTTGGTGATCTTGATGATGTGGGTTCGGACGTCACCAAGGATGATGTAGCCAAAGTCTAGGATATATTCTGGCAGCTGGACTCTGAAACGGTTAACAAGGTCTTCTTACCACTCACATTTCCAAAAGTGCGAGACTGTGAGGCTCTCTTCCATCTCCTCTGCAGAATTCTATTCTCTGGAGTAGAGAACCACCACTCTCCAGAATGGAGACTAGGAACAAGACACTTCCCCGAGAAGACCACATTGCTGCTTTAGCCATCATCCCTAAACACATTCAGTGCTGGTCCTTAAGGACCTGAAACCGGTCCATCTATTCGACAAAGTGGGAGGTTTCTGACTAAGAGGCAGAGACCTGCCTGGTTGGCTGGCTGCTAGAGAATGGCAGACATGTAAGGCGAGTGGATTTCATCCCTACATAGTCAGTCATTAATTCAGGGAGCACTCTGGTGGAGGGCACCGCTGGCTCTGCTACACTCTGAAACAAACACGACATGGAAGGGTGCTCACTTGATCGGTTTGCGGTGACTCCGATGGCAGAGGTTGTCCATGGAACCAAGGACGATTGATTTCTGATGTTCTGTGGCATAGTCTTGGACTATAAGCCGCTCTACTTCCATCTGGAGTTGAGCATTTAACTGGAGCAAGAGAGAAGAGAAAGTAAGCAAATTCTTTGAGAACATGCATTCTCAATGGGGGCAATACCACCTTTAAGGGGGCGAAAGTTGCTTCATGGAGGGGAGAGTGAGAAAATCTTAGATATTACAATGGCTTGTGGCCCTCCAAAGGGCCACAGTAAATAAATAGATATACAGTATATCTGTGGTGTTAAAATTTTTGTTGGGGTTTAAGGTGGTTAAACAAACTGTACATCTATGCCACGGAGTATTACTGAGCAATGGAGTAAGGAATGAACTATTTATGTTGATGGATCTCAAGGGCATTATGCTGAATGAAAAAAAAATAATCTCAAAAGGTTACATACTGTATGATTCCAATTACATAACTCTTCTATACTCATAACAAGGTTATAGAGATGGAGAACTATAGTGGTTGCCAGGGGGAAGGGGTAGGGAGATTGGGGATGGCTATAAACGAGAAGCATGTAAAGGCAAAAACAAATTAAAAATAAGAGACTCAAGGGAGTTCCCTGGTGGCCTAAGTGGTTAGGATTCCGGGCTTTCACTGCTGAGGCCCTGGTTCAATCCCTGGTCAGGAACTGAGATCCTGTAAGCCATGAGGTGTGGCAAAAAAAAAAGAGGCTCAATTCTCCCTGTTGAAAATAAGGGTAGAGACTTCTTCCAGCTTCATTTTCAAGAAAACTTGTAAGTTCTTTCTCTGTCTCTTGGAAATATATATAAATCTTTTCATAGGCTAAGACTTTTTATCAGCTTCACAACCCAGGAACATCTTCCTTAAGGAGCTGGGAACCATCTCTTTGACATGTCATCATCAAGGAAGATAGAGCCCCATCTCCTATCCTCCCATTTCTGTGGGAGGATAGGAGCTCAACTTCAGAGGACCCTGTCATAAAAACACAAAAGGTTTGTTTTCCCTTTGGGTAAAGCCAATTAGCTAACACAGATGGTCACCCCAATTACCATGTGAATTCAGCATGAACTAAGCGTGACAAATGGTGCTGTCAAGTCCTCTTACTTGAGGACTAGTTATAGTTTTTACTTACGGACTAGTTACTATTTACCTTGAGAACATGTATATAATAGGTTGTATCTGCTTGGCTCTATAAAAGACTGAGATTTCTTTCTGTCTTTGCAATCTCCTAGCAGACTGACAGAGACACGGAGCACTTTCTGCTTTAATGTTTATCAATAATAAAGTTGGATTCTTTCTCTTCCACCTTTGTGGAGAGATTTTGTGGGTTGGAAAGAGATTTTTGCTTATAATTCTATTTCCCCAGCGAGCACAAGGGATACTTACGGAGATGGAACACTTCTGTATCTTAACTGTGGTGGTGGATACACAAAGCTACACGTGAAAAAATTGGGTTAGAACCACACACAGATGCAGATATGCAAACATACAGAGACATGCAGACATGCAGAGAGACAGACCCACGAGTACATATAAAACTGATGAAATCTGAATAAGCTCTATGGCTTGTACCAATGTCAGTTTCCTGGTTTTGATACTGTTCTATAGTTATGCAAGATGTTACCACTGGGAAAAACATTTTTTTGCAGCTTCCGGTGAATCTACTTCCTGTGCAGAGTGAAGCCAATCTTACCTCAGAAGATTCATCCTCAGGCACTTCCTCAGGTCTCTCTAAGTGGTCAAACATTTCATATTTGTTTTTTTCTAGTTTTTTTCTGGCCTGATTTAAGAAGATTTCGTACTTCTCACATCCTGTGGGGGTTGGAAGGAGAAGGAAATCTGAATGGCTAGAAATATATGAATTATGCCTAAAACACAGACTCTAAGCTCAGGGAAAATAAAGTGAGAAGGGAAGTGAACTTTGTGAAACTTAGCCTGCCATGTTTTCTCTGCTTCAGAGGATAATTTGTGAGTGAGTAGAATTTATAAAAGAGAACTCACTGAGTTTTATGAGATTATGCTTTAGTGGGCTACCAACTGTTTCTCAAGAACTTAATGACAGTAACATCCTGAGTCACTCATAGGGTGACCAACTGGATCCCAGCTTTCTTGATACTTTCCCAGTTCTAGCACTGATGGCTGCACCACTTGGGAAACCCCTCCATGCTGGACAAACCCAGATGGATGGTCACCCTTTAGGTTGGTCTTCATGTTTATTAATTCTCTGTTAACAAAAAGAATATATTTGGTTCAAGTTGCTTTAACTATGATTAAATAAGCTACAGTCCCCTGAATCAGGCAGGCTGGGCAACGGGGGGAGAGATTTCACCAGTTCATCAGTAAGCCAGCGCAAATTCAAATGCTTGAGGGGCAAGGTAAGCAAAGTAATTAAAGTGCCTTCTATGAAACCATAGGAAGTGCTGGGACTGTGGTGAACCGGAGTACAGAAGACCCAACTAGTATTCAGATTTAAATTATTTTAAAGCCCTGTACTGGGCAAACATGTCTACTGCCATCATGAGGCCAGCTGGGCACCCAGTTTTCAACCGTGTGGCAAAGGCTTTTCTTCTTGACAATTATATATAGAGTTGGACTAACCTCCAGCTGGCTGGAACTCTAGATACTAGAGTGTAACATGGTCTTAGATTTACTAATATTTGTGTTCATATTATCAGGGAGCAGACAATTAGGATTTAATGCATGATCATCAACAGGTGAGTTAGTGACTTTGGGGAGTGGGGTAGGAGGAAAGGCTGAGGTGGGAGGGCTTAGTCTGAAGCTGCTTAAGGAATGTAGATTTCAAAGAGCTTGAAGAGGGTTCATGAAGAAGAGTGAGAAGTTTCTCTTGACTCTTCATCCTGTAGTCCATGTCAGGAAGAAAGAGCCAGAGTCAGTCTGTGGCTAAAAGAGCTCCTGAGTTGAGCTTCAGGATCTGCCAAGACAGAAATATTCTGGTACAGAGGGATGGCTCTGGGTGCCACATGTTACCCAGAAAAGCCTTGGCTAAGGATGTGGGCAGACAATTAATAAGTCTAAATTAGCCTCCAAACTGTAATGCCAGCATAAGGGGTTGGAACCTTAGCTGCCTTTCTGTACAGTTTATATTGATATTTTGAGAATTGTATTCCTTGCAGTACAATCAGCCTTTGCCTTCTCAATGGCCATCTGTGAGTGACAACTCAGTGAGAGAGTGTAGCTGGAAGGAACATGCGATGGAGGAAAAGGCTTTTGGAAGTACAATGTCCTGATCCCTCTTTAAGTAATTTAATGATGGCAAAATTGGCCTGGGGTCTTAATTTGGGACTACCATGGACCCTATCTTGTCTTACTCATCTCAGGTCACCAAGTCAATTTCAACTCTTGACGTTTTTTGCAATTCAGGAATAACACAAAGGGGAACTTGTGAGGACTGCCAAACAAATAATGCGAGTTGCCATCAACCTTATAATAAGCAGCTAAAACACATCTTGTCATCCTATAGAGGGTAGAAGTACCTTTGAGGTTCCTGGGGAGATCGACGCAGATTCGGGGAAAGATTCCCTCTCCACTCAGAGTAATATTTTCTGGGTCCAGGTGGGCAATCTGTATCTGGAAGCTCCTTTGAAAGATCTCAGGTACTCCAGGTAAGTAGTAAACCTTCAACACCTGCTCTTTATGGGAACCGATAAAACCCTATACAGCAGAAAGACCAGAGAGAATTTTTAAATTTACGTAAAATTTACGTAAAATTTATGTAAAATTTACGATGGACTCTTGCTTCTGGCAGTTTGATGGACTAGATAATCCCAAGGGCCTAGTGTGCTATACTGTCCACTCACATTCCTCCTCCAAGATTCATTCCTATGAAGGTATGAGAAAATGACAAACAATGGAAAAATAGGCAGCATATGTGGGCACGCATTTCATAAAAGAGGAAACAGAATGGCAAACAAACAGTAAAGCTGCTTATCCTTATAAGTAATCAGGGAAATGCAAATTAAGATCATAATGAAAAAAATTTTAAATCATAAGATTGGCAAAGCTTGCCAAATTTGTTAAGACTATGCATCAAAAGAAACTCACATTTCAATACATCTGGTGGGAATGTCAATGGGAAAGATCACTGTGAAAACTGCTTTAGTGGAGATAGCTTCAAGATGGTGGAGGAGTAAGACGTGGAGATCACCTTCCTCCCCACAAATACATCAAAAATACATCTACATGAGGAACAGCTCCTACAGAACACCTACTGAACACTGGCAGAAGACCTCAGACTTCCCAAAGGCAAGAAACTCCCCACGTACCTGGGTAGGGCAAAAGAAAAAAGAAAAACAGAGACAAAAGAATAGGGATGGGACCTGCACCTCTGGGAGGGAGCTGTGAAGGAGAAGAAGTTTCCACACACTAGGAAGCCCCTTCACTGGCGGAGATGGTGGGTGGGCAGGGGGAAGCTTTGGAGTCACGGAGGAGAGCGTAGGTGCAGAGGGCAAAGCAGAGAGATTCCCGCACAGAGGATCAGTGCCGACCAGCAGTCACCAGCTTGAGAGGCTTGTCTGCTCACCCGCTGGGGCAGGCGGGGACTGGGAGCTGAGGCTCGGGCTTCGGAGTTCAGACCCCAGGGAGAGGACTGGGGTTGGCTGCATGAACACAGCCTGAAGGGGACTAGTGCGCCACAGCTAGCTGGGAGGGAGTCCGGGAAAAAGTCTGGACCTGCCTAAGAGGCAAGAGACCATTGTTTCGGGGTGCACGAGGAGAGGGGATTCAGAGCACCGCTTAAATGAGCTCCAGAGATGGGCGTGAGCTGCGGCTATCAGCGCGGACCCCCGAGACGGGCATGAGATGCTAAGGCTGCTGCTGCCGCCACCAAGAAGCCTGTTGCAAGCACAGGTCACTATCCACACCTCCCCTCCTGGGAGCCTGTGCAGCCCGCCACTGCCAGGGTCCCGTGATCCAGGGACAACTTCCCCGGGAGAACACACATCGTGCCTCAGGCTGGTGCAACATTATGCCGGCCTCTGCCGCTGCAGGCTCGCCCCGCATTCCGTACCCCTCCCTTCCCCGGTCTGAGTGAGCCAAAGCCCCCTAATCTGCTGCTCCTTTAACCCCCTCCTGTCTGGGTGAAGAACAGACGCCCTCAGGCAACCTACACGCAGAGGCGGGGCCGAATCCAAAGCTGAACCCCAGGAGCTGTGCGAATAAAGAAGAGAAAGGGAAATCTCTCCCAGCAGCCTCAGGAGCAGCAGATTAAATCTCCACAATCAACTTGATGTACCCTGCATTTGTGGAATACCTGAATAGACAATGAATCATCCCAAAATTGAGGGGGTGGACTTTGGGAGCAACTGTAGACTTGGGGTTTGCTTTCTGCATCTAAGTTGTTTAAGGTTTTATGTTTACCTTAGTTTAGTATTTAGAGCTTATTATCATTGGTAGATTTGTTTGCTCTCTTCCTTTTTTTTTTAATATATATATTTTTCCTTTTTCTCCTTTTGTGAGTGTATATGTGTATGCTTCTTTGTGTGATTTTGTCTTTATAGCTTTGCTTTTACCATTTGTCCTAGGGTTCTGTCTGTCAGTTTTTTGTTGTTGTTGTTGTTTTTAGTATAGTTTTTAGCACTTGTTATCATTGGTGGATTTGTTTTTTGGTTTGGTTGCTCTCTTCTTTCTTTTGTTACTTTTAAAAAAATAATGTATTTTTTATTTTATTTTATTTTATTTTATTTTATTATTCTTTCTTTCTTCCTTTCTTTTTTTTCCTCCCTTTTCTTCTGAGCCATGTGGCTGACAGGGTCTTGGTGCTCCAGCTGGGTGTCAGGCCTGATCCTCTGAGGTAGGAGAGCCGAGTTCAGGACATTGGTCCACCAGAGACCTCCTGGCCCCACATAATATCAAACAGCAAAAGCTCTCTCAGACATCTCAATCTCAATGCTAAGACCCAGCTCCACTCAACGACCAGCAAGCTACAGTGCTGGACACTCTATGCCAAACAACTAGCAACACAGGAACACAACCCCACCCATTAGCAGAGAGGCTGCCTAAAATCATAATAAGGGCACAGACACCACAAAACATACCACCAGAGGCGGTCCTACCCACCAGAAAGACAAAATCCAGCCTCATCCACTAGAACACAGGGACCAGTCCCCTCCACCAGGAAGCCTGCACGACCCAATGAACCAACCTTAGTCACTGGGGGCAGACACCAAAAACAACGGGAACTATGAACCTGCAGGCTGCAAAAAGGAGACCCCCAAACATAGTAAGTTAGGCAAAATGAGAAGACAGAGAAACACACAGAAGATGAAGGAGCAAGGTAAAAACCCACCAGACCAAACAAATGAAGAGGAAACAGGTAGTCTACCTGAAAAAGAATTCAGAGTAATGATAGTAAAGATGATCCAAAATCTTGGAAATAGAATGGAGAAAATACAAGAAACGTTTAACAAGGACTTAGAAGAACTAAAGAGCAAACAATGATGAACAACACAATAAATGAAATTTAAAATTCTCTAGAAGGAATCAATAACAGAATAACTGAGGCAAAGAACAGATAAGTGACCTGGAAGATAAAATAGTGGAAATAACTACCACAGATCAGAATAAAGAAAAAAAGAATGAAAAGAATTGAGGACAGTCTCAGAGACCTCTGGGACAACATTAAATGCACCAACATTCGAATTATAGGGGTCTCAGAAGAAGAAGAGAAAAAGAAAGGGAGTGAGAAAATATTTGAAGAGATTAGAGTTGAAAACTTCCCTAATATGGGAAAGGAAATAGTTAATCAAGTCCAGGATGCATAGAGAGTCCCATACAGGATAAATCCAAGGAGAAACACACCAAGACACATATTAATCAAACTATCAAAAATTAAATACAAAGAAAAAATATTAAAAGCAGCAAGGGAAAAACAACAAATAACATACAAAGGAATCCCCATAAGGTTAACAGCTGATCTTTCAGCAGAAACTCTGCAAGCCAGAAGGAAGTGGCAGGACATATTTAAAGTGATGAAAGGGAAAAACCTACAACCAAGATCACTTGACCCAGCAAGGATCTCATTCAGATTTGATGGAGAAATTAAAACCTTTACAGACAAGCAAAAGCTAAGAGAATTCAGCACCACCAAACCAGCTTTACAATAAATGCTAAAGGAACTTCTCTAGGCAGGAAACACAAGAGAAGGAAAACACCTACAATAACAAACCCAAAACAATTAAGAAAATGGTAATAGGAACATACATATCGATAACTACCTTAAATGTAAAAGGATTAAATGCTCCAACCAAAAGACATAGACTGGCTGAATGGATACAAAAACAAGACCCGTATATATGCTGTCTGCAAGAGACCCACATCAGGCCTAGGGACACATACAGACTGAAAGTGAGGGGATGGAAAAAGATATTCCATGCAAATGGAAATCAAAAGAAAGCTGGAGTAGCAATTCTCGTATCAGACAAAATAGACTTTAAAATAAAGGCTATTACAAGAGACAAAGAAGGACACTACAGAATGATCAAGGGATCAATCCAAGAAGATATAACAATTGTAAATATTTATGCACCCAACATAGGAGCACCTCAATACATAAGGCAAATGCTAACAACCATAAAAGGGGAAATCGACAGTAACACAATCATAGTAGGGGACTTTAACACCCCACTTTCAACAATGGACAGATCATCCAAAATGAAAATAAATAAGGAAACACAAGTTTTAAATGATACATTAAATAAGATGGACTTAACTGATATTTATAGGGATAAATTGGGAGACTGGGATTGACATATACATACTACTATATATAAAACAGATAACTAATACGGACCTATGTATAGCACAGGGAACTCTACTCAGTACTCTGTAATGGCCTATATGGGAAAAGAATCTAAAAAAGAGTGGATATATGTATATGTATAACTGAATCACTTTGCTGTACACCTGAAACTAACACAACACTGTAAATCAACTATACCCAAATAAAATTTTTTTTTAAATTCCGAAAAGGAGCCAACATTGAAAAAAAAACTAGGGAAAAATGCTAGTATAGGTTCAAGCTATTTAGAAGTGTTTTAAAAGTCATTTTTGAAGGGGCCTCATAATTTTGAACATATTTTATTGTTTTTTGATGTTACAAGTGATATATATTCTTTGAAGAAAAATTAGAGCATGAAGACAAGAAAAAATTTAATGAAGATCACTAGTGCTTACTACTGACACATAAATAATGATTAACACTGACTGGTGGATATCAATCCAGATTTTATTTAAATACACATACACACCCACACACACCCTGGGGGTCCATGAGCCCACTAGTGTTAATAAACTTATCTCCAACCCTCAAAGTGCCTATGACAGTTAAAAATCACTGCCATCATTTCTATGAGAAGCCATTGCCTAATTCTCTTGCTTCTCTTGGCCTCCACTCTCTCACTTCCTTACATGCTATCTGCTTCAATCCAGATTTTATTTAAATACACATACACACCCACACACACCCTGGGGGTCCATGAGCCCACTAGTGTTAATAAACTTATCTCCAACCCTCAAAGTGCCTGTGACAGTTAAAAATCACTGCCATCATTTCTACGAGAAGCCATTGCCTAATTCTCTTGCTTCTCTTGGTCTCCATTCTCTCACTTCCTTACATGCTATCTGCTTCACTGAACAGAACTGAGCCTTGTCACCAAATTTCACAATACACTCACTCACATGAAGCATTTTATGAAATTTTGCACATTTTATGGAATGTGTGAGTGTGAGTGTGTATGTGGGGAGTGTTATAAGGTGGAATCAAATTGCAGTGTGCAGTGTTTCCCAGGATTCACCCTCTCACCCTCATTCTCTCTTCTCCTCACCCCTCTCTTGAGCAATCCACAAAATTCTCTTGTTTCCTACAAAATTCTCTTTCTTCCTGCACTCAGTGCCCTGGAGGGTAGTGGGGTGGGTCTCAGCTTTTATCTTGAGCAGTAACAATGTATTTTTCCAATAACCAATAGTTCTCTCATGTTATTCTGGTGGAAAATTTTTCTCTATCTAGTTACATGTTCAAGCATTCATGTACACTGCAGGACTCTGTAAACATTTGTTTTCATTATAAGAATCTGGCCTTATAGCAGGAAATCTGGTTAATATAGAAAAGGAAAAACATACAGAGAAAAAAATCCCATTCGGAACCATAAAAACAACGTCCAGTTCAAAAGAAGGGGGAAGTGCAAAAAAGAGTTAACATAGCAGTCCTAAAACTGCTACTCTTAGAAAGGCCTGCTTGCAAAGTTGGTAAGAATGGCTCACTGTGCCTCAACTTTTTTGTGCAAACAACTATGGTTTATGCTGAACACCTGTTTTCTTTCTGGGAGACTGGAATTTTGGTATGCGCCAGGCAGAGGGTGTCTGTGTGACTGGGCCCCACTGGCACTGAGTCTCCAGTGGGCTTCTGTGGTAGCTCTCATATTGTGTAGTCACAGCTCATTGCTGGGGGATTAGGAGCATCTTGCGTGACTCCACGGGGAGAGGATTCTTGGATGCCTGCACCGGGTTTCTTCTGAACTTTGCCCCATGTGCTTTTTCCCTTTGCTGATTTTATTTTGTATTCTTTGGCTGGAATAAATCATAGTCACTAGTACAACTTATTGGTGAGTCCCCCTAGAGAATCGTTAAACCTGGGGGATGATCCTGGGGACCCATGACACAGGGATGATTCTGAGGAATAAGAGCAAATATATTCTATGAGTTCCTATAAGAAAGAAGAAAAAATAAGATAATATCTAATCCATGATCTCAATCAGATTCAAGAAGCCACTGTGTGTAAACAGCAGGAGCAGAGAGTCAGGGACAGGGAGTAACCCCAAACCAGGAAAAAGTATATGGGGATGAAAAACCCTTCTACTTCTGGTTCTGCAAATGCTGGTGACTGCACTGTTATAGCTCCCTCTCATGCTACAAGTGTAAGGATATTCTGTATAAGGCACAACAACAACAAAGGCAACAACAAAACTCTCTTTCAATGTATAGTGAGCTTGAAAGAAAATAGATCCTCTGATGCGAAAAAGAAACAGCGGGAACCTAGCCAGTGTGGTTAAGTTCAGAGCCTTTACTTGGTGGCCACAGGTGACCTCAGACCCAACTACAGTCCCTACCACCCAAGGACTGAAATAGAGGGATGCAGCCTGGACCCACGTGAGGTGGGCACACAGGGCAGATCCCTGCACGAGGCTGGAGCCATGATGGGCGGCCACTCCTGTTACTTCTCTGCACTTCAGGGAAGAATTGAGGAAGCTTGTATCTCTCTGGGATCCTAGGTGGGGAAAATATGTATCCCATGGGAAACAGAATGCCCAAGCCTGTATCATGCATATGCGTGAAGTCTTCACGTACACTGACAGATCACTGTGGTTAATCCAGGTCAAAACATTAACTCAAGTAAAGCAACTATACTCCAATAAGAAAGAAAACAAATAAACAAAACATTAACTCAAAATCTGACCCCTTGGGGTACCTGGCAAAAACAACTGCAACACTATTGTAGCACCACCCTGCAATCCAGGGTGAATGAGGCTGTCTCAGAGAAAACGGTCTCAGTGGAAGATGATCCCAAGTCAAAAATTACATATCATACAGGGAAAGCATTGATAATGAAAGACAGTTAACAGTCACACAAATAGGAATAATTGTATCCCTAATAACTCAATTAGAATAACTTAAAAGAATCTACAAAATGATTAGTGATGAATGAAGAAATTAAAATCCCAGTGAAAGAGGTGAACAACAGGTGGAATTTTTGAAATGAAAAATATGATCACTGAAATTAGGAATGCAGAGTAGGGTTAGGAATGCAGAGTATAAATAGTAGATTATACTCAGTCGAAAAGAAAATTAGTTAACTGAAAAAGCTGAGGTAATTATCTTGAATGCAGTTTAGAGAGATAAAAAGTAAAGAGATACACATGTGACATATAGGTTTAGAAACATGGACAGAATGAGAAGGTCCAACATATGTCTAAAAGTTGCTTTAGCAGAAAAGACTGGAGAAAATAGGGGAGAAGCAATACTTGAAGATATAATAAATGAAAGACATATATCCTCAGAGTGAAGGAGTGGACCCACAGCCAAAGAAAAAGATATACTTGTGATTACTATGAAATGTATAGAACTGAACCACAATAAAAACACAACATACCAAACCTTGTGAAAGACAGCTAATACGGTACTTCGAAAGACACAATATTAATACCAAACAAAGAAGAATTCAAAGTAAAAAGCATTAAAAGGGAAGAAAGTGGCAATTTAAAATAGATAAAATATACAGTGCAGGATGAACACTTAATAGTCATTAAATCTTGTGTGTTAAATAAGACAGAAATGAAAACGGATAAAACAAAAATTTATATATTTTTTATATACCATTTTTAGTCTTTTATATACCAAAACCCTTTATAAACCATTCTTAGTCTTAGAAAACTTTTTATATACCATTCTTAGTCTTAGAATAATTAAACAGAAAAAGGGAAACAAGATTTGGATAATATAATTTAATGGAGGTTAATTTAATAAAGATTCATCATAATCTGCATTCTATAGTCCAGACAACATTGTTTCCAAACATTCACTGGTATTAAAATATCATTTTAGACCACTAAAATATATTAACAAACTAATAAAAGTAGGAATTGAGAAGGTCATATTACCTGGCCATGATATGAAAAACTCAGTATTAACTTCACATTAATAAGAGTTTAAATAACGAAAAGAAAAAGCTGAGTCATTTGGAAATTTGAAAAAGAGAAAAATATACTTTAAAATTACACTTGTAGATAAAACTACAATTCTAGACAACTTAGAAAATAATTAAAATTATAATGGTTGATATTAAAATGTATAAAATATGCAAAGTTAACTTCCTTTTTTCAATCTATAATTTTCTTTAAAATTATGAGATGGAGCTAAAGGTGTACTCAGCAAATGTGTACTCACATTTTTTCATTATTAATTAAGAAAGAAAGAAAAGTAGGCATTCAACTTAGGAAGAACATAAGAGTAAAATTCAAAAGAATATCTAAGACAAATTGGAAAAAGAAGAATTAAAAGGGAGTTGACTTAATAGACATTAAGATGTATTTTAAAGCTATAACACTTAAAATAGTATACTATGGATGTAGGTACAGGCAAACAGATCAATAAAGAATAGAGAAACTAGCAATAGACCCAAATATATGTGATAATTTAGGGGAAGAATAGACTCTATCATCCAAGATGACAGCACTTTTATCTTTGGATTGTAAGATTATGAACAATTATAATTTCATTCTTTATCCTTTTTCATATCTTTCAATTTTTCTATAACAATTATGTATTATTTTCATGATGAGAAAAACTCGACAAAAATTCCTTAAAACTGTTAGATTAACGTAATATGTACAAGGAACCATCTCTTCCATTTGCTTCTAAAACCAATACGGCTCACTGCAGTCTACTGGTGTTTTCACTACTGCTAACAAAAAGCTGCTTTTATTTGTTGTAGTCAGAGTAGAGGAGGCCCTCGGCTTCAAGGAATTACAAGGGAAGTGTGAGGACATAAATGGAAATAAACTATTCTTATGATCATGAAAAAAAAATCCATGGGATTGTATATCTTGTTCACTGTTTAACCCCTGGTGCCTGAAGAGTGCCTGGCTAATGGAGGACACACTAAATAGTTGTTTAATGAATGAAGGAAGGGCTTGGATATATTTATTTTTCTTGTCTCTGAGAGCTTGTTAGTTTTAATTAAAAAAAAAAACATCACACCCATAATCCTGGCAGTGAATGTTTAGCATAATCTCAGCCTCTGGGGTGTGGCTTGCAGGTCTGGGTTTGGGCCCCTCCTACCATCATCAGGTGGCCGTCATGGGTGCGGGGGGGTGGATGGGCTACTTACTGAGAGAGGCTGGAGGAGTGGCACTCCCGGCAGAAGGTTGTCTGGCGAAGACTGGGGGTCAGTCAGAACGCTGAACTCAAAGCCAACTTTCCCAGTGTTCTTGAGTGTGATTTCACTCTCTGTGACATGGTCGAACAGCTCGAGAGGAGAAGAAGGAGAAGAGTGACTCCTCTGTCACCCACCCTCTGGGATGCTGCTGTCATCCCGACAAAGGCAGGTAGACAAGCATGCCTCACAGACACGGATTTCATTTTCCACGAGGTAGATGCTGGCCAATCCACATTTCAGGATCACAACCAGGTGCCTGCTGGGCGGGAGGAGCACTCGACCCTGGAGACTGGCTCTGTCTTAGGTCTTCTAACAACTAATTTAGTTTAGTACGGCTGTGGGGTGAGCATTTCACCTCCCTGAACCTCTGTTTCTTCACCACAAAGAATTCATATTAGAGGATCTTAAAGTAAGCTTTTTTATATTACGAAGATTTGCTTTTTTAGATAAGATTTGAGTTCAGAATTTTCTAGAATGAATTTTTCTATTTTTATGGAGAGACAGGGGAGTAATAGGCCAGCCATATTCTTTTTCCTGAGATTTTGCTAACATAATTCAGAGGGTCCAGTAACCACAAACTGAAGCCACTTCGGGGGCTCTTAGGACAAACTAGGGGAAGAATTAGTTGCTACAAAGGAAGCACTCTGAGCTGAGCCAAAACCAATTGCCCAGAAGACCCTGGAGATAAGGAGTGAAAGAAAATTCTATCTGGTCAAAGTAACGCACAAGGTGTCAATAGGTGTTATGTGAATTTGATTTTAGGCACAATCTTTAACCTGTAAACATATATGCACACAGACAATTCAGTAATAATAATAATAAAATAATAATAATAAAAAATAATAATAATGCAGTGGCTATATAATGGGAGGTCTAGTTCCCATTCATATTTGGTAGGAGATGTGGTATCTGAGTACATAACACAAATTCTAACTGGGGAGAGAAGATGTACAGACATAGAATTAACTGACAATTATTCCAAAGCAAGATTTAGAAAGTACATTATATTATGGCAAAGACTCTAAGTGTCAAGAGAATGTAGTGTAAGAGGAAGATAACTGAGGGATGGAGGTGAGCTGGGTCTTACAGTATGTGTGACTGTGGAGTTGGCAGAGCGGAGGATGAGATAGATAATATAATAGGAAAAATGGAAGCAAAAAGGGTTGGGCTGCATTAGGGCCAGTGGGTAAACCAGCTTGGCCATAAATGAATTAGTGGTTTATAATGGGAAATTATGAGAAACAAAGTTTAATACGTAAGGAGCATCAGTTAATAGAGGGGCTTAGGATACCTTTACTCAGGTGGAGGAACCTGGCTCTGATCCACAGAGTGACTTACGATTGAAGGCCTTCTCTGACTCAGGCACAGTACTGACCAGACACTTTACTTAAATAACCATAACCACCTGGTGAAATAGGAATTGCAACCCCATTCCCATTTTAGAGATGAGGGATACTGAGACTTGGAGAGGTTAGGTGATGTGCCCAAGGTCATAGTCAGTAGGGAGTAAAAGTAGGATAACATCCCAGTTCTTCTGACTACAAAACAATGTTCTTTTCTCTATGCAATCATTTTTGCTCTTTTCCCAAGGCAATTTTGGGAAAATCTACCTGGCAATGATATTTAGATCAGTTATTGATAGAAGCCAGAAATGCACTGTAATCCCTTGCTTCCATGGGTCCGTGGGCCAACAGCATCGACATGACCTGGGAACTTGTCAGAAATGCAGACTCTCAGGCTCCACCCTGGACCTACTGAATCAGAATCTGCACTTGAACAAGATTCCCAGGTGATTCGTATGCACATCACAGTTTGAGAAGAACTGCTGTAATAATTTAGGCATGGCTTGAGATCCTGCAGTGTGATAATCGCAGTGGTGATGGGAAAGGAAAACCAACTCAGAGGAATTATGCTTGATGAATTAGCAAACCCCGGGCCTGTAAGGATGTGGGGAGCTGAAGGACAGAATGCAGTGGAAAATTCCTTGGAGGTCGTAAACTCAAGGGACTGAGAAGGGAGTAGTCCTATTGAAAGAAACAAAGAGGGTGGAATGGGCTTTTGGACTGAGAATAAAGATGCAAATTTTAGTGTCTAACATGCAGAATTTGAGGAGACAATGAGAAAAGCAAGTGAAAATGTCTGGCAAATGGTTGGCAGTGGGGGGATGATCAGGCTTAGGAAGCAGCTTAGGGGTCCAGGATAGGGGTGATGGTGAGACTATGCTGACTGGGGTTCCAGGAGAGATGAGAGCACAAAGACTATGACTGATGTTTAAGGCAAACCCAGAAAATCTCCCGATGGCTGGCAATACCTGTAATCCACAGTTAATGTCCTTGGTGTCAAAGGAATAGTTGACCAGGGAGGCCTCGCCCCTTAGTATTATCTCATAGGTGGGCCCTCCTTCCACTTCACACAGAGCTTTAGCCTGTGCAATGATGTCACAGTGTCCATAGAAGGTGAAAGACATCTGGTGGCTACTGTGTGGCCGCAGCACTCCATAGAGAGGCAAAATATCAAACACCTGCAGGGGAAGTCACTCCATATGAGAGTCTGCAAAGGGCAAGCTAAAGTTCAGCCAATTTACAGATAGATTCTTGACTTTACCTTGTTTGACTTCATGAAAGGTGACTAGCCTAGCACCCTGAAAATATATGATGATAAGGCAGTAACAGTGCTCGGGCAAATTTAAATTTCTAACTTGGGGCAGGGGCTCAGTAAGAAGAATTGTATCAGATGACTCCAGGGCCCATGAGGTGTTACTTACTTCTTCTATCCCAATGGAAAACATTTCATCCCGTTCAAAGATCCATGGCGATTCCTGAAACTCCGCCTGGCTCTGGTTTGTGTCTATTCTTTCTGTTTCAGCAGAGTTCATTTTTAATCCCTGGGAATTAGAGGTGTGAGGAAAAACTCGCAAACATTTATAATCTGTCATCAATGTGCTCCTCCCCCTCGCTGACAGAAAAATGAAGTATGTTGTATATATTTTTTAAATAGCACTTTTTTTTTTCCTATGGAGATAATTGGAGAGGTGTCCAAGATGCATGTACAAGGATGTTTACTTCAGTGTTATCTGTAATAGCAAAACTTTGGAAGTAAACCAAATGCCTATCACTAGGGGATCACTTTAAATGAAGTGTGTGTGGTACTGCTATCCATGGAGGATGATGCAGTGTATATTTATAAACCAGGGATGATGCACCCAACATATTACTGAGTAAGAAAGCAGTTCCATTTATGTAATATTACACAGCCCTATGTACCACACCTGCAAGTGTGAGTGTGTATAAATTCACTCAGAGATCTGCATATGCAAATAGAGATATCTGGGAGGTTATTTGCTGAAATTTTTCTATGAATGGTGGGATTTTGAGAATTTTTGCTTTCATTTTTCTGTATTCTTGAATTTTCTATGACATCTTTCAAAATATATATAAAAGAATTAACATTTAAAAGACAAGTGTTTTATATGCACACACATACTTATTCTAAAAAATGTGGAAAATACAGAAAGCTTCAAAGAAAGAAATACAAATCAATCATTAGATTATTCTGCAGATATATATGTGTGTGTGTATAGTGTGAGTATATATGTATATATGTTTGTATACTGATTTTTTCAGTTAACATTATAGCATGAGTGATACCCTCCCATATGACTAAATATTCTTTACAAGCATCATTTAAAATACTTTAAAAAACAGAACATGTAGTATTTTTTACTTAATATATCAGAGATTGCTCCAAATCAGTAAAGAGAGAACTTTTTCATTTTCTAAAAAGGATTTCATAGTACTGCCTTGTGCAGATGTAATTTAATTTATTTGACCAGTCTCCTATTGGGGGAATTAAGTCGTTTCCAATTTTTCTTGCTTTTACCAACAAAGCTGCAGTGTACAAGGATACTTGCACGTCTTTATGTAAACATAAAGGTGTATCTGGAGAATAATATTTTAGCAGAGGAATTGTGCATTTTAAATTCTGATACACCTGCCAGATTGCATGTCATAGAGGCTACACCAATTCATACTCCTACCTACGAAGTGTGAAAATGCTTGCTTTCCCCGACTCTGCCACTATTGAGACAAACCTTATTTAAAAGATTGCATAGTATCATGGACATACAGTAATTTTCCTAATTTTTTGCTATTTCTAAACTGTTTTAACACACATCTTTGTAATTCTGATGATTTCCTTAGGCCATCATTCTAGAAGGAGAATTTAAGAGTATGAATCTGTAAACTCTCTCAATCTCCTCTTTGTTTTTACTATGGAATCAGTTCTCCTTTTGTAGCCTCTATCTAGGGGCTGGGAAGAGCACAAGATCGCCAAGGTTAGAGGTAAATGGCTTTTCCATTACAGAAAAAATCTATTTGCTGAGGTGTCTGGGTTCTCACTGAGGTGTTGGTTCTGTGGGTGTTTGGTTGGGAAGTAACCCGGATAAAGATGTGCAGCCCACCCGCCCCAGGGAAAGGAAACCATACATCTGAGATGGCCATGATGGACACTTGTGCTTTTTTGGTCTCTCTTTCTTCAGATCCAACTTCTTCATCCACAAGGATAGTCCTGGGGAGTTTAATGAAAATGTGGAGAATCACTCATTTGGCAACCATCACAACACAGTTTTCAGCTGCATGATGGCCCTGTCTTCCTCTCCCCTCTATGGCACCCCAAAGAATAAGTGGGGTTCTCATTCAAGGGACACCTTTCTCAAGGGTCAGCTGGTCAGTGCTCTGTTACTACCTGCCCCCAAACATGCAGTCTAGGGCATCAAACTGGTCCATTTTCCATAGGCCCTAACCCTTCTTTTCCTGGGCTATCAAGCCCTTGTCTGACTTACAGAAAGTTCTCAGAAGCTCTGGCAGTTCTTCAGACAACTTGGGTGTGTCCCCAGGGCCGGAACATTTTATTGTGAGAATACAACATGTGGCCAATTGTCATATGCTTTTCTGCTTTCTACCCTTGACCTGACCCTGGCTTGGCAGATGGAGAGGGCAACATGATCGGAAGGGCTCAGTCCCTCAGGACTCAGGAGGCTATGATCCCCTGAGAGCAGAGATGACTTTCAACTCTGTATCCCAGATGCCCCCTCCAGGGCCTAACACAGAGAAGGCACTCATTAAACTGCTGGATGAATACATGAAAGACGAGTTTGAGAATGTAAGTCAGTGTAGAGAAAAGAATGCTATATAAAGAAATCCATTCTGGCTTTGCCTTTGCACTTACTTAACAAAATCACTCAGATCCATCTCGGGGGACTCTATTGCTGGGACTGCTGCCGAGCTGACAGATGCCAAGGTTACTGGGATGGATTCCACCTGGGACAGGAGGGCACCGTGGGGCTTCCTTGGCCACGTCACAAACCTACAAAGGCATGGGGATGGAGGGAAAGAGTCACATCAGCTGTTGCAAGTCAGTGCCTGGGTAGGCTCTTGGTTTCTAAGGCCAAACTCCAAATCCTAGACGAGGCAGGTTGAGAAGGGACTGCCCTACACCCTCTCTTGGATTTACCTTCTTCAAATCATATCTGAGGTTTCATTTTTTCCAAAAGATTGCTGACCACCCCCTCCCACTCTGGGTCCAGTGTCTTTCCTCTGAGAACCCACGGCACCTGGGTTTCCCCTCTCACACTTGTTTTTCCCCTTCCTGCTAGACGGTGAGCCCCCTGAGGACTTGTATCTAATACACCATCTAACACAGTGCCTGGCCTGCAGGGGGCACTCAGCATGGCTAGGAATGAATGAGTCACCAGGGCTCCTGCCCCCAGATAACCAGAAAGCAGGATGAGGATGCAAGGCACTCACTCTCGGGTCCTGTTAGTGAGGGCTCAGCCTTTGTGGCACCCTGCCTCCCATCATGCTTGCTCTGGGCGCCTGGACTGCTCCACCCTGGTCCTGGCCCTGCGTTTGCTTTGCTGCCACTCCAGTTCTCAGAGCAGAGGGCCAAGGGGGAAATTGGTGACTGCACCAGCTGGTGCTGAAGCCCTTATGCCCAGGTTTCATTGAATTGACGTCATAAAGGCCAAAGTGGTGGGGTTGCCCCCATTCTTCCTGTTTCCCCAGGGTGCATGTGGCTTTTTTAGGGACTTCTCCCCTCCCCCATCTCAGGCCCCTTATATTAATTTCAACCCAATTTCACTTTGATATTCATTCTTGCCCCACATGCTCTCTACTTTTTCTCAGAGGCTCAGCAGAGAAATGTTATCTATTATATGAAGGTCCCACCACTCTCCCATCTTCCCATTTGAAGAACTTTTTCCTGCCTCTGAAGTTTCACGGCATTTCATATGCACATCTTTTAGGATACTGTCCACTGTCTACCACGTACCTGAGTACCACTACCGGGTGTTCGACTACCAACTTCATGATTTCTGCCCTGTTGAGTATCATTTAATAAATCTATTTTACTGAGGTATAATTAACATACACTCATTTTATAAATACAGTTTGGTGAGTTTTTGCAAATACATACATACCAGTGTAACCACTACCATATTAATATACAGAACACTTAAAAAGTTTATCATTGGGCTTCCCTGATGGCACAGTGGTTAAGAGTCCACCTGACAATGCAGGGGACATGGGTTTGAGCCCTTGTCCAGGAAGATCCCACATGCCATGGAGCAACTAAGCCCGAGCGTCACAACTACTGAGCCTGGGCTCTAGAGCTCGCGAGCAACAAATACTGAGCCCACGTGCCACAACTACTGAAGCCCGGGTGCCTGGAGCCTGTGCTCTGCAACAAGAGAAGCCACCATGATGAGAAGCCTGCGCACTGCAATGAAGAGTAGCCCCCGCTCACCACAACTAGAGAAAGCCCACATGCAGCAACAAAGACCCAAAGCAGCCAAAAATAAATAAATAAAATAAATAAATAAATAACATTAAAAAAAAGAGCAATGTACTTGAAAAAAAAAAAGCTTATCATCTTAAAAAGTTCCCTTGTAGCTGGAGGAATCAGACTCCCTGACTTCAGACTATACTACAAAGCTACAGTAATCAAGATAATATGGTACTGGCACAAAAACAGAAATATAGATCAATGGAACAGGATAGGAAGCCCAGAGATAAACCCACGCACCTATGGTCAACTAATCTATGACAAAGGAGGCAAGGATATACAATGGAGAAAAGACAGTCTCTTCAATAAGTGGTGCTGGGAAAACTGGACAGCTACATGGAAAAGAATGAAATTAGAACACTCCCTAACACCATACACAAAAATAAACTCAAAATGGATTAGAGACCTAAATATAAGACTGGGCACTATAAAACTCTTAGAGGAAAACATAGGAAGAACACTCTGACATAAATCACAGCAAGATCTTTTTTGATCCACCTCCTAGAGTAATGGAAATAAAAACAAAAATAAACAAATGGGACCTAATGAAACTTAAAAGCTTTTGCACAACAAAGGAAACCATAAACAAGATGAAAAGACAACCCTCAGAATGGGAGAAAATATTTGGAAACGAATCAACAGACAAAGGATTAATCTCCAAAATATATAAACAGCTTATGCAGCTCAATATTAAAAAAACAAACAACCTAATCCAAAAATGGGCAGAAGACCTAAATAGACATTTCTCCAAAGAAGACATACAGATGGCCAAGAGGCACATGAAAAGCTGCTCAACATCACTAATTGCTAGAGAAATGCAAATCAAAACTACAATGAAGTATCACCTCACACCGGTCAGAATGGGTATCATCAGAAAATCTACAAACAACAAATGCTGGAGAGGGTGTGGAGAAAAGGGAACCCTCTTGCCCTGTTGGTGGGAATGTCAATTGATACAGCCGCTATGGAGAACAGTATGGAGTTCCTTAAAAAACTAAAAATAGAATTACCGTATGACCCAGCAATCCCACTACTGGGCGTATACCCAGAGAAAACCATAATTCAAAAAGACACATGCGGGGGCTTCCCTGGTGGCGCAGTGGTTGAGAGTCTGCCTGCCAGTGCGGGGGACACGGGTTCGAGCCCTGGTCTGGGAAGATCCTACGTGCCGCGGAGAGACTAGGCCCGTGAGCCACAATTGCTGAGCCTGCACGTCTGGAGCCTGTGCTCCGCAACAAGAGAGGCCACGATGGTGAGAGGCCCGCGCACCGCGATGAAGAGTGGCCCCCACTTGCCGCAACTAGAGAAAGCCCTTGCACAGAAACGAAGACCCAACACAGCCATAAATAAATAAATACATACATAAAAAAAAAAAAAAAAAGACACATGCACCCCAATGTTCACTGCAGCACTATTTACAATAGCCAGGTCATGGAAGCAACCTAAATGCCCATCGACAGACGAATGGATAAAGAAGTTGTGGTACATATATACAATGGAATATTACTCAGCCATAAAAAGGAACGAAATTGGGTCATTTGTTGAGACGTGGATGGATCTAGAGACTGTCATACAGAATGAAGTAAGTCAGAAAGAGAAAAACAAATATCGTATATTAACGCATATATGTGGAACCTAGAAAAATGGTACAGATGAACCAGTTTGCAGGGCAGAAATTGAGACACAGATGTAGAGAACAAACGTATGGACACCAAGAAGGGGAAGCAGTGGGGGGTGGGGGTGGGATGAATTGGGCGATTGGGATTGACACGTATACACTGATGTGTATAAAATTGATGACTAATAAGAACCTGCTGTATAAAAAAATAAATAAAATTAAATTAAAAAAATAAAATAAACACACACACACACACACACAAAAGTTCCTTTGTGCCCCTACCAGTCAATTCCTCCCCCTCCCCCACCCCCGGCTCCAGACAAACACTCATCTGCTTTCTATCACTATAGATTAAGCTATGCCTATAGTTTCATATAAGTGGAATCCTAAATATGTATTCTTTTGTGTCTGACTTCTTTTGCTCAGCATAGTATGTTTGAGAATCATCTACATTGTAGCAAGGAGCAGTAGTCTCTTCTTTTTTTTTTTTATCACTGAGCAGTATTCCACAGTATGGATGATGACTAGTGTGTTTAAGCGTCTTCTTGTTGATGGACACCTTGGCTTTTTCCAGCTTTTAATAATAATGAATAAAGTTGCTAAGAACAATTGTGTAGAAGTCTTTGTGTGGACATATGTTTTCATTCCTCTTAGGTAAATTCTGAGGAAGGGAACTGCTGGATTGTATAGTATATGTATAACATTATAGGAAACTGCCAGTTTTCCAAAGTGGCTTTACACCAATTTACACTACCACCCACAGTGATGAGAGTTCCGGTTGGTCCACATCCTCACCCACACTTGGTATTCAGTCTTTTAAATTATAACTATTCAAATGCTTATGTACTGATAGCACATTGTGGTGTTAATTAGTAGGCTTATTTTAAAGGAAAATTTTATATCATTACTGTAAATTAAAAACCAATTGTATCTACCATATTTAGGAAAATCAATATGATGGGAAAAATTAATGTTATTATTTTCTTGCCTGGTGAAGACTCTGCGCTGACTCCCGCTTGCTCTTTTTAAGAAGTGAGATCAGTTCAGCTTCCCCTTGGGGAATCACTGGGCTAGCACCATCCAAGAACTGTGAGCTCTTGGAGGGCAGGGTCCAAGGTATTCCCTCTTTACAGCTCACATAGGCCAGGGTCTTATACACAGGGCATGAGCTCAATAGCTGGGCATCTCATTGAATGGATGGATGGATGGTTGAATGAGAACAGGTAAGCAGCATGCAGGGTAATTTGGCTATTCTGCACCTCCACCTCCACCCCATCCCCACCCGGGATGGCCTCAGAGAAGAGTAGAAAAGCTCTTTTCATCTTCTTGCACAAACTTCCATTTGGCTTCTTCCAGGCCAGGTGCCTCTAGTTCACATTATCTTAGGCTGAAATCACACCATTCTGGGCAGAGGACACAGAGGCTGGGTGCTGGGAAGCTCATTAAAGATTCCTGAACCTCATCCTTGGGTAAATTCTGATTTGGCAGGTCTCAAGTAGGGCCCAGGAGTTAGGTTTTTAACAGTCTTCCCAGGTGATTCTACTGTACAGCCAAATTTAGGACCCGCCGTGGGTAGGAAGGGCCAGAGGACGGCTAAGGGCTGGAGCTGGTAATTAATGTGGGGCATTCACTCAGCCTTACCAGCTAGAGACAGGGAAGATCAGCAGAGGATGATTCGGAGCACTTATTAAATCACCCCAGGCCAGCAGAGACACCTGGGGAGACTCTGCCAGATCACTGCCCCACATAACAGCACTCTCATCCAACATTTGCACCCCCCTGGGATGTTGTGCTGAATGAAAAAAAAAAAGCAAATGGGGAATATCTGAAAAAGGAAAAATACTAAGCTGTAGAGTGTCTTCAGACCTGAGGAAAAACAACACCTCAGCTGACAATGATACCTGGACAATGGGGAAGCGAGAGTTCTTTTGGAAACAAAGGAGATCAGTAAAGCAGCCCAGCTGCTAATAGGTGGCAGACAGTGAAAACGTCACCATAATGAAGGCTTTACCTTATCAGTAAAATGGAAAACCTGCTCCAAAGAATTGAAATAGAATGTCGGTAGAGTTTTTTGGATCAGATTTTATTTTACTCTCAGGAACAGATGATTACTTTCCTGTTATGCTAACCCAAACGGGATTAGATTCAGTTATTTTTAAAAGAATGCGTAGCAAACAAGGAAAATCAATACTGCTCCAGTTCCAGAGCTGCCCATATGAGAATCACAGGAGGAGCCAGCAAAGAAATCCTCCCTCAAGCTGTGACAGAACTGCGTGAGTGTCAGACACACTGCCCATCAGCCACACTGGTTTGGGCTCAGCAGTTTCTCTCCCCATATTTTATTTTCAATTCTTGGGTAAGGATCAATACAATCTTTTGTGTTACAAATTAAGAGAAGTCCACCACTCTTGTTTCCTGGTCTCCCTTCACTGGAAGCAGTGTTGCATCAAAATAAAACCCCAAAGAACAGGCTTGTGTTTCAGTTAATGTTGTGTGTTGTGTTTCAGACCACACTTGGAGATGGAATGGTGTATGTCGCACATCTGCTGAATTCTCTGCAGTGCACCCAAGGTCTCAGAAAAAGGCGGGGGTAGCCTTGTAGTAAACACTTTTAATTCGTTGATTCATTGCACCTGGATTCTGGGAGTATCCATACAGAGGGTGCAAATGGCCACTGGCTGGATAAAAAGGTCCTTCAGGTGTGTTTTGTTTGGCTCATATGTTGTTTAATATTTTTTTGAAATTACTGACAGCAGCAGATGCTGTTGGTGCCCAGACTAGGTCCCCTTCACTAAGACGACGCACCCATCCCCTAGGTGCTGTGGGTGTTGGCTGCACCTTTCTCTGGAGCACTGCCCTGGCTCAGCAGGAGCTGCCTCACCCACCCTGAGCTGCCTGGGAGCTGTTTTTCACCCCCTACAGTCTGAATATCTTGAGTCTCAGCTACTCCGTTGTGTCCCACCAACTTCCACCTCAGCATGGGTGGCCAGTTGGAAGCATTCTGGGACATAATAAAGGGCTAAGGCAGGCTGTCTTCCATGTGTGTATGTCTGCAGTTTGCTTCTCCTGTTCATGTGGCAGAGCTAGAACGTGCTGATGGGGAAGGCGCTGAGCCATTCCCATCTGTTTCATCTGTCATTTGCTTCCCAATGTGGAAAGATCAGCAAGTGTAAGACCACAAATATGGAAAAGTGGCTGGAACTTTGTGTTTGTGCTCAGAGAGCCTCAAGAATTTGCCTACTTTTAACATGATTTAAAGTGATGATTATAATCTGCCCCCTTTAGAAGCGGGAACTGGGGGGCCTATCTAATCTGGAGGAGGCTTATGATGTGTAGTCAGAGGAAGGAAGGGAGGGAAAGAGGTAGAGAGAGAGGGGTTTAAGAAAATGAGAGAAGCAGAGGTTAGATAGCTGAGAGGAAGAATGGCAATGTAAAAAACCACCTGATAAGATCTAACAAGTAAAGATGTGTGGTTTGCTTAATGTGGCACACAGATTAAAAATTAAAAGCAATGGAAGTAGGAGGTGTAACTGTAGGAGAAAATATCTCGACAATGAAATCAGTCATACTGAATAGCACACATTCATAACCTTGAATTGCTGAAACTCAAACTGGACCTCTGAACCACGCTAAGACCATTGATAGGATACCAGTGGCTGCTGTGGGTCACATTCTCATTTTGATATCAAAATAGGGGGAGGGTGGGGAGCAGGAGGCTTGACCCTGAAGGGCCTTGTAAGCCTCACTAAGGAGTTGGCTTTATCCTCAGGAAAATGGAGAGTCTTCCAAAAGGTTTTAAATGGGGAAGTGAAATGATCTGAAAGTTCACTTGGGCTGCAGAAGGGAGCATGGATTAGAAGGGGACAACCCTAGAATGACCAAAACGCTGAACCATGCTGTAAACAGCGATGGAAAACATAACCTAATGGGATGTTTTCTGTTTTTTTATGATTTTTTAAAAAATAAAAATCAGGAAGCCCACATAGAAAACAGTGTTAGAAATCCAGACAAAAGATAATGGCGGCCTTGGTCAAGGAGGTCAAAGGGGAGATGGAGATGGAGTGGGAAGTTCCAGTGCATATTAGCAGGTGGAAGGGCAGGACCATGGCCCTGGGGTGAGGAGCCCATCCTGACAGACCACAGCCCAAGGTCTGTCCCCACTACTGCCACCTCCCCAGCCTATCCACGAGCAAGGCTGAGTGGCTGGCTAGCCAGAAGGGATGCAAGTAAGAGAACAGTGGAGGAGACAGTAGGGGCCACCACAATCACTTGGTCACCTATGTTCCCCCTACATTTGCTGTTTGTGCTTGTCAACCTCCCATGCCCAAGGCCAGGAGGAAGAGCTGTGCGAAAACAGTAAAAATAAAGTGGCAGGAGGAGGATCAGCACCTCTCCTGTCCCTACGGCTGCTACGCCCCTGTCCTGCCATGCCGGCCTCCACTGCTGGATAGCCCTGACTCCCACCCCACTGCTTCTCTAGTCTCCTTCCTCTTCATCCTCCTCCTCCTCATCATCACTGTCAACATCATTGTCGTCGCCATCATCTGCTTCCATCTGGCACGTCCATGCTTCCTCACATGGAAAGCAGCCTGCCTTAGCTCTTTATTATATCCCAGAATGCTTCCAACTGGCCACCCGTACTGGAAGTTGGTGGGACATAACTGAGCAGCTGAGACTCAAGTTACTCAGACTGTAGGGGGTGAAAACCGCATTTTTAAAGGTTCTCAAAAGGAGTTGCAGTTGGAGCTTTTAGAACAATGGTTCTCACTGCAGCTGTCCATTGGAACCACCTGTGGAACTTTAAGAACAACTTCCCAACGTCCAAAACTATAAGAAATAAATGTTTACTGTTTTAAGCCACCCAGTCTCTGGTATTTGTTATAGCAGCCCGAATGGACTAAGACAGGCCCTAATAAAGTAACTGCAGCCAACAATTATTCATCACTTACTCTCTACCAGGTATTATATTAAGCACTTACTAAGGACTGCCTAGTTAAATCTTCACAACAGCTTGATGAGGTAGGTTCTATGATGGTCTCAGTATTCAGACGACAAAACTCAGAAAGCAAGTAAGTGGCTGAGCTAAGTTAGCCTGGCTCCAAATCTCATGCTCTTAACAGCTGTACTGGACAGTCTACCTGGTCAACAAGAGAAGGCTTCTCCTTGGTTACTTCATGCCATGCCATGCCATGCCCAAGGCAGTGATCATAAAGCAGTTTTTTTTCATCCTAAAAGTAATTGGAATCCACAACATAAGAAACATACAATGTATTGTCTAGAAGCTTTCTTTGGAAGAAAAGGGACCCATCCTGATTGTATCTAGATAAGGAAAAGCAAGACACGGTCGACCTTGTCCCTTAAGTGACTTCCTACAGAGAGTTCTGCTGCAAGGTGAGTAGTGTAGGGATGTGCCCAGAATTTACCTTGAAGCTCTCCAGGGAGAGCTTTCCGTGAGATTTCTCCAGGGATTTCCGTGAGAAATGACCACTTCTATAAAAGTTCCAGAAGGTGTCTCCACTGCTACATGCTCTTAGAAAGGCTGCCGAACAGGTGGGCTGTGAAATCTCCCTTATAATCAGCTTCAAAGCTCTTCAGAAATATTTTCAAAACAGGACAGTTTTTAAAGTCAGTTTCTTTTAATGTCTGGCCTTCAGTAGACAGAGCTAGCTTTGGGGGGGTGGTTAATTAATACAAACATGTGGATAAATCAGATCACTATACAAAGCAAGCAGACATCATCCTAACTCAGGTTCAGATATGCACTGATAACTTTCCACTGATTTCTTTAGAAGCCAGCTTAGTTCACAGTGAATATCTAAAAGCCTGATGCCCTCCACTGAATTTTGAGACATTGGGAAGATGCCTTAAAAAGAATGAATCTTATAATAAGGTAACTAGAGTTCTTCTATAATAACATAAAAGCCGTATAAGAAGTTTTATAATACTCAAAATTGAAATGAAAAACAGCCCAATTCATTTCTCTAGGGGGTAACAAATATCTCAGGAAACTGGACTAAACCGAACTGCAAACAGAAGCAGACTACAGGATCCCTAACATGGTGATCACTTTTAAGTTAAATATGAAGAGAGTGAAAGGTCTCCCTCTTCTTGGATTTAAGTCACTTGCAGGCCCACTACAAAGACAGGAACTTGTTTCTGGAAGCTCAGACTTGAGACATGGTGTGCAGCCCTCCCATTAGTCCCAGAGGCTAATTTGATCCCCTGGTCAGATAAATTAGCTGGCCTATCACAGCAGGAGAGGAGATTCTAGATGGATGGGCTATGGGAGGCCTGGGTGATGGAGGGCCTGGGGGGCTTCCAGGGGCATCAGCATGGAGGATAAGCAGGTCTGCTGGGGGTCGACTTCACACTGTTCTCTTTCATAAGGGGCTTCAAATTTACCAATAATGTTACATTTATAATGGGGGTGATAAGACGTGGATGTTCATTATTATTCTTAAGCTATGCACGTGTGTTATACACACTTTTGCCTGCATGATGTAATTTCACAATAAAACAAGAGTGGATGTCAAGGAACACTGTGGAGTGAGAAAGGGCCTCAACTCAGTAATGAAATCATCACTGAACTTCCAGAGAGGCAGTTTCAGCTAAGTGAGGGGCCAAAAGCCAGCTTAAGTCAAATTAGGGAGTGAAAGGGGTGACTAGTGTATTGTTTTCTTCTGTTTCCTTGTACAGAGATGGTGATGATGCAAGAGGATTAAGAGAAGGGCTATCAAAGATGTGGAGCACTTGTACTGGGGGCAAAGGTCTAGAGAGCTTGGTGGTAGTAAGAGAGAGGGGAAGTTATTGATGGAGAGAAGCACGATGGAAAGTCTGGCCTTGAAAAGCAGCAGATGTTGGGGGGAAGGAGATGAGAGGATGAAAGCGGGAGCCTGAAGAAAAGCAGTCTCTGGTGTGGGCCAGGGGAAACCAGAGGGAAGCAAGCTGCCTAGCAGAGTGTGGTGGGAATCTGGGAGGGAGGGATGGCTAGAGCTACATCCTCTGAGTAAGAGGATGGCTAGGAGCTGAAAGGAAGGACCGATCCAGGAAACACTTGTGAGGAAAAACTGGTGGGATGTACTGACCAACTGGGTACTGAGGAAAGAAGAACCTGTGAAAGATGACACAAAACCAGACAGGCTAGGAGGCTGGGCACAGCCTTGGGAATGTTCATGATCAGCTACCAGTGAGTGACACATTGCTTTCCAAAGTGATTGTGTCAGTTTACATGCCCATTAGCAATGTATGTGCTTCTAACCTCCACACCCTCAACATTTGGTACAGTTGTATTTAATTTTATCTAATTTGGTGGGTGTGCAATGGTGTCTAGTTGTTGTTTTAATTTCCATTTTCAAGGATGGAACATCTTTTTATATCCTTATTGGTCATTCATATTTCCTCTTCTGTGAAAAAACCACTCGTTTCCTCCCATTTAAAAACTGAATTATATGTTTTTTCCTTCAAAGGCATACTTTATGTATTATGTACTCTAATAATTTGAAGGTAATGTGTGTGCTGAAACCTTCTGTCAGTTTGTGGCTTGTCTTTTAATTCTTTTTAGGGTGTCTTTTCATGAATAAAAGTTCTCAAATTTAAGGCAGAAATTATGAATAGTTTCTTCATGGTTTGTGCTTTTTTTTATCTTGTTAAAGAAATTCCTCCTTATTCAGAGACCATCAAGGCATCATCCTACATTTTCTTCACATTTAAAAATTTGACTTTCACATTTACATCTTTAACCCATATGGAAGTAATTTTTTGTATAGTGTGAGTTTAGGGATCCATTTAGGTTTTTTTTTTTTCTCTATAGATACTGGATTGTCCCTAGGTCATTCACTGAATATGTCATTCCTTCTTCTTTGTTTTACAGTTTCATCTCTGTTATGTTTCCATACATGCATCGGTCTGTTTCTGAACTCTGTTCTGTTCTTTAGGCCATTTGTCCATCTGTGCACCAATACCACACTTTTAACATTATTATATTTTCACAATAATGTGATATTCAGTAGAGAAAGACCTCCCAGTTTGGAGGGGCCTGACTAGTCTCATCCCTTTGCTCTTTCATATATAGTTTAGAATCAACATGTTGGGATTTTGATTAGAAGTGCATTGAAGCTATAGATAATTTTGGGGACGAATAACATCTTTAACAAATTGAGTCTTTAAATCAAAGAACATAGTATGTCCCACTTTTATTTAGGTCTTCTTTAATGATTTTTAATAAAATTACTTTATACATAGAGATTTTTGCAGTTTTTTGTTAGATTTATTCCTAAATACATTAAAAAATTTGCATTCTCTTTTTTATTTGTTGCTGCTACACAGAAATGCAATTGGCTTTTATTACTCATACTCATCCATCAGCCTCACTAAATTCTTTTGCTAATTCTAATAATCTGCTTGTAGATTATTTTGAGTTTTCTATATAGATAATCATAACATGGCAGTTTCATTTCTTCCTTCCAAATCTAGTCCCTTTTATTTATTTTTGTACCTTCCTGCAACAGCTAGGTTCTTTAGTAAATTGTTGAATAGAAAGCAACTTTGTCTTGTTTGTGATTTTCAAGAAAACAATTTTAACATCTATTGTTTTCTCCAGTTCTCCCTGACTGAGTTGAGGAACTTTCCCATGAAGAGTTGTTTAGCTTTATTACATGTTTTTTCCTTAGTCTATTCAGAGGACAATATATATATATTTTAAATGTGGTAATATGGTAAATTAAATGATTATATTTTCTTATCTTGAACCAACCTTGCATTCCTGGAGTAAGCCCAACTTGGTCATGATAGTCCATCTTTATATCCTTTGCTGGACTCAGTTTGCTAATATTTTGGTGGATATTTTGCATTCATATTTTTAAACTAATGAGTAAGAATGACATGAAATATTTATGTCTCTGACCTGGCTTAATTGGTCTTAGATTAGTTTCAAAACTAATTAGATTAGTTTCAAACAATGAGTTGAGTAATATTTTCTTCTATTTCTCAAAAGAGTTGTGTAAGTTTGCAAAGGAAACTATTGACAAAATGAAAAGACAGCCTACTGAATGGGGGAAAAAATTTGCAAATGATATCACCAATAAGGGGTTAATATCCAAAATATATAAACAGATCATACAATCCAACATTAAAAAAAACCCAATTTAAAAAAGGGCACAGAGACCTTTAAGATGACAGAGGAGTAAGACGTGGAGATCACCTTCCTTCCCACAAATACATCAGAAATACATCTACATGTGGAACACCTCCTATAGAACACCTACTGAACACTGGCAGAAGACCTCAGACTTCCCAAAAGATATATATATATTTTTTCCTTTTTCTCTTTTTGTGAGTGTGTATGTGTATGCTTCCTTGTGTGATTTTGTCTGTATACCTTTGCTTTTACCGTTTGTTCTAGGGATCTGTCTGTCTTTTTTTCTTTTATCTTTTTTTTTTTTTTTTTAAGTATAGTTCTTAGCACTCGTTATCATTGGTGGATTTGTTTTTTTGGTTTGGTTGCTCTTTCCTTTCTTTTTTTTTAAATTACTTTTAAATTTTTAAATTAAAAAAAATTTTTTTATTTTTAATTTTGATAACTTTATTTCCTTCCTTCCTTCCTTCCCTTCTCTCTCTCTCTCTTTCTTTCTTTCTTTTTCCCTTTTCTTCTGAACCGTGTGGCTGACAGGGTCTTGGTGCTCTGGCCGGTGTCTGGCCTGTGCCTCTGAGGTGGAAGAGCTGAGTTCAGCACATTGGTACACAAGAGACCTCCGGGCTCCACGTAATATCAAATGGGAAAAGCTCTCCTAGAGATCTCAATCTCAATGCTAAGATCCAGCTCTAATGACCAGGAAGCTACAGTGCTGGACACCCTATGCCAAACAACTAGCAAGACAGGAACACAAGTCCACCCATTAGCAGAGAGGCTGCCTAAAATCATAATAAGGGCACAGACACCACAAAAAAAACACCACTGGATACGGTCCTGCCAACCAGAAAGACAAGATCCATCCTCATCCACCAGAACACAGGGACCAGTCCCCTCCACCAGGAAGCCTACAAAACCCACTGAACCACCCTTAGCCACTGGTGGCAAACACCAAAAACAATGGGAACTATGAACCTGCAGCCTGTGAAAAGAAGACCCCAAACACAGTAAGTTAAGCAAAATGAGAAGACAGAGAAACACACAGCAGGTGAAGGAGCAAGGTAAAAACCCACAAGACCAAACAAATGAAGAGGAAATAGACAGTCTACCTGAAAAAGAATTCAGAGTAATGATAGTAAAGATGATCCAAAATCTTGGAAATAGAATGGAGAAAATACAAGAAACGTTTAACAAGGACCTAGAACTAAAGAGCAAACAAACAATGATGAACAACACAATAAATGAAACTAAAAATTCTCTAGAAGGAATCAATAGCAGAATAACTGAGGCAGAAGAACAGATAAGTGACCTGGAAGATAAAATAGTAGAAATAACTACCACAGAGCAGAATAAAGAAAAAAGAATGAAAAGACTTGAGGACAGTCTCAGAGACCTCTGGGACAACATTAAATGCACCAACATTCGAATTATAGGGGTCTCAGAAGAAGAAGAGAAAAAGAAAGGGAGTGAGAAAATATTTGAAGAGATTAGAGTTGAAAACTTCCCTAATATGGGAAAGGAAATAGTCAATCAAGTCCAGGAAGCACAGAGAGTCCCATACAGGATAAATCCAAGGAGAAACATGCCAAGACACATATTAATCAAACTACCAAAAATTAAATACAAAGAAAAAATGTTAAAAGTGGCAAGGGAGGGCTTCCCTGGTGGTGCAGTGGTTGAGAATCTGCCTGCCGATGCAGGGGACACGGGTTCGAGCCCTGTTTTGGGAAGATCCCACATGCTGCGGAGCACCTAGGCCCGTGAGCCACAACTACTGAGCCTGCGCGTCTGGAGCCTGTGCTCCGCAACAAGAGAGGCTGTGATAGTGAGAGGCCCACGCACAGCGATGAAGAGTGGCCCCCGCTTGCCGCAACTGGAGAAAGCCCTTGCACAGAAAAACGAAGACCCAACACAGCCAAAAATAAATAAATAAATAAATAAATAAATAAATAAATAAATAAATAATTTTTTAAAAAGTGGCAAGGGAAAAGCAACAAATAACATACAAGGGAATCCCCATAAGGTTAACGGCTGATCTTTCAGCAGAAACTCTGCAAGCCAGAAGGGAGTGGCAGGACATATTTAAAGTGATGAAAGGGAAAAACCTACAACCAAGATCACTCTACCCAGCAAGGATCTCATTCAGATTCAATGGAGAAATTAAAATCTTTACAGATAAGCAAAAACTAAAAGAATTCAGCACCACCAAACCAGCTTTACAATAAATGCTGAAGGAACTTCTCTAGGCAGGAAACACAAGAGAAGGAAAAGACCTACAATAACAAACCCAAAACAATTAAGAAAATGGTAATAGGAACACACATATTGATAACTACTGTAAATGTAAATGAATTAAATGCTCCAACCTAAAGATGTAGACTGGTTGAATGGATACAAAAACAAGACCCATATATATGCTGTCTACAAGAGACCCACTTCAGACGTAGGGAAACATACTTCAGACCTAGGGACACATACTTCAGACCTAGGGACACATACAGACTGAAAGTGAGGGGATGGAAAAAGATATTCCATGCAAATGGAAATCAAAAGAAAGCTGGAGTAGCAATTCTCCTATCAGACAAAATAGACTTTAAAATAAAGACTATTACAAGAGACAAAGAAGGACACTACAGAATGATCAAGGGATCAATCCAAGAAGAAGATATAACAATTGTAAATATTTATGCACCCAACATAGGAGCACCTCAATACATAAGGCAAATGCTAACAGCCATAAAAGGGGAAATCGACAGTAACATAGTAATAGTAGGGGACTTTAACACCCCACCTTCACCAATGGACAGATCATCCAAAATGAAAATAAATAAGGAAACACAAGCTTTAAATGATACATTAAACAAGATGGACTTAACTGATATTTATAGGACATTCCATCCTAAAACAACAGAATACACTTTCTTCTCAAGTGCTCATGGAACATTCTCCAGGATAGATCTTGGGTCATATATCAAGCCTGGGTAAATTTAAGAAAATTGAAATTGTATCAAGTGTCTTTTCTGACCACAACACTATGAGACTAGATATCAATTACAGGAAATAATCTGTGAAAAATACAAACACATGGAGGCTAAACAATACACTACTAAATAACCAAGAGATCACTAAAGAAATCAAAGAAGAAATCAAAAAATACCTAGAAACAAATGACAATGAAAACATGACGACCCAAAACCTATGGGATGCAGCAAAAGTAGTTCTAAGACGGAAGTTTATAGCAATACAATCCTACCTCAAGAAACAAGAAACATCTCAAATAAACAACCTAACCTTACACCTAAAGCTATTAGAGAAGGAAGAACAAACAAAACCCAAAGTTAGCAGAAGGAAAGAAATCATAAAGATCAGATCAGAAATAAATGAAAAAGAAATGAAGGAAACAATAGCTAAGATCAATAAAACTAAAAGCTGATTCTTTGAGAAGATAAACAAAATTGATAAACCATTAGCCAGACTCATCAAGAAAAAAAGGGAGAAGACTCAAATCAACAGAATTAGAAATGAAAAAGGAGAAGTAACAACTGACACTGTAGAAATACAAAGGATCATGAGAGATCACTACAAGCAAGTATATGCCAATAAAATAGACAACCTGGAAGAAATGGACAAATTCTTAGAAAAGCACAACCTTCTGAGACTGAACCAGGAAGAACTAGAAAATATAAGCAGATCAATGACAAGTACTGAAATTGAAACTGTGATTAAAAATCTTCCAACAAACAAAAGCCCAGGACCAGATGGCTTCACAGGAAAATTCTAAACATGAAAACATTCAGAGAAGAGCTAACACCTATACTTCTCAAACTCTTCCAAAATATAGCAGAGGGAGGAACACTCCCAAACTCATTCTATGAGGCCACCATCACCCTGATACCAAACCAGACAAAGACGTCACATATAAAGAAAACTACAGGCCAATAACACTGATGAATAAAGATGCAAAAATCCTCAACAAAATACTAGCAAACAGAATCCAACAGCACATGAAGAGGATCATATACCATGATCAAGTGGGGTTTATCCCAGGAATGCAAGGATTCTTCAATATACGCAAATCGATCAATGTGATACACCATATTAACAAATTGAAGGAGAAAAACCACATG
This sequence comes from Balaenoptera ricei, assembly GCF_028023285.1. Lineage (NCBI taxonomy): Eukaryota > Metazoa > Chordata > Mammalia > Artiodactyla > Balaenopteridae > Balaenoptera > Balaenoptera ricei. The sequence continues at coordinate 50,064,866 of NC_082657.1, read as the reverse complement.
ATCATCTCAATAGATGCAGAGAAAGCTTTCGACAAAATTCAACACCCATTTATGATAAAAACGCTCCAGAAAGTAGGCATAGAAGGAACTTACCTCAACATAATAAAGGCCATATACGACAAACCCACAGCCAACATCGTTCTCAACAGTGAAAAACTGAAACCATTTCCACTAAGATCAGGAACAAGACAAGGTTGTCCACTCTCACCACTATTACTCAACATAGTTTTGGAAGTCCTAGCCACGGCAATCAGAGAAGGAAAAGAAATAAAAGGAATACAAATTGGAAAAGAAGAAGTAAAAGTGTCACTGTCTGCAGATGACATGATACTATACATAGAGAATCCTAAAGATGCCACCAGAAAACTACTAGAGCTAATCAATGAATTTGGTAAAGTAGCAGCATACAAAATGAATGCACAGAAATCTCTTGCATTCCTATACACTAATGATGAAAAATCTGAAAGAGAAATTAAGGAAACACTTCCATTTACCATTGCAACAAAAAGAATAAAATAGCTAGGAATAACCTACCTAAGGAGGGAAAAGACCTGTACTCAGAAAACTATAAGAAACTGATGAAAGAAATTAAAGATGATACAAACAGATGGAGAGATATACCATGTTCTTGGATTGGAAAAATCCACATTGTGTAAGTGACTATACTACTCAAAGCAATCTACAGATTCAATGCAATCCCTATCAAACTACCAATGGCATTTTTACAGAACTAGAACAAAAAATTTCACAATTTGTATGGAAACACAAAAGACCCCGAATACCCAAAGCAATCTTGAGAATGAAAAACGTAGCTGGAGGATTCAGGCTCCCAGACTTCAGACTATACTACAAAGCTACAGTCATCAAGACAGTATGGTACTGGCACAAAAACAGAAATATAGATCGATGGAACAGGATAGAAAGCCCAAAGACAAACACACGCACATATAGTCACCTTATTTTTGATAAAGGAGGCAAGAATATGCAATGGAGAAGACAGCCTCTTCAATAAGTGGTGCTGGGAACACTGGACAGCTACATGTAAAAGTACGAAATTAGAACACTCCCTAACTCCATACACAAAAATAAACTCAAAATGGATGAAAGATCTAAATGTAAGGCCAGACACTATAAAATTCTTAGAGGAAAACATCAGCAGAACACTCTATGACATAAATCACAGCACAATCCTTTTGGACCCACCTCCTAGAGAGATGGAAATAAAAACAAACATAAACAAATGGGACCTAATTAAACTTAAAAGCTTTTGCACAGCAAAGGAAAACATAAACAAGACGAAAAGACAACCCTCAGAATGGGAGAAAATAGTTGCAAATGGAGCAACTGGCAAAGGATTAATCTCCAAAATTTACAAGCAGCTCATGAAGCTCAATATCAAAAAAACAAACAACCCAATCCAAAAATGGGCTGAAGACCTAAATAGACATTTCTCCAGAGAAGATATACAGATTGCCAACAAACACACAAAAGGATGCTCAACATCACTAATCATCAGAGAAATGCAAATCAAAACGACAATGAGGTATCAGCTCACACTAGTCAGAATGGCCATCATCAAAAAATCTACAAACAATAAATTCTGGAGAGGGTGTGGAGAAAAGGGAACCCTCTTGCACTGCTGGTGGGAGTGTAAATTGATACAGTCATTATGGAGAACAGTATGGAGGTTCCTTAAAAAAACTAAAAATAGAAGTACCATACGACCCAGCAATCCCACTACTGGGCATATACCCTGAGAAAATCATAATTCAAAAAGAGTCATGTACCACAATGTTCACTGTAGCTCTATTTACAATAGCCAGGACACAGAAGCAACCTAAGTGTCCATCGACAGATGAATGGATAAAGAAGATGTGGCACATTATACAGTGGAATATTACTCAGCCATAAAAAGAAACGAAACTGAGTTATTTGTAGTGAGGTGGACGGACCTAGAGTCTGTCATACAGAGTGAAGTAAGTCAGAAAGAGAAAAACAAATACTGTATGCTAACACATATATATGGAATCAAAAAAAAAAAAAAGGTTCTGAAAAACCTAGGGGGAGGACAGGAATAAAGATGCAGACGTAGAGAATGCACTTGAGGACACGAGGAGGGGGAAGGGTAACCTGGGACAAAGTGAGAGAGTGGCATGGACATATATACACTACCAAATGTAAAACCGATAGCTAGTGGGAAGCAGCCACATAGCACAGGGAGATCCGCTCAGTGCTTTGTGACCACCTAGATGGGTGGGATAAGGAGGGTGGGAGTGAGAGGCAGGAGGGAGGAGATATGGGGATATATGTATATGTATAGCTGATTCACTTTGTTATAAAGCAGAAACTAACACACCATTGTAAAGCAATTATACTCCAATAAAGGTATTAAAAAAAAATGGGCAGAATACCTGAATAGATGTTTTTCCAAAGAAGACATGCAGATGGCCAATAGGCACATGAAAAGATGCTCAACATCACTAATCATTAGGGAAATTCAAATCAAAACCACAATGAGATATCACCTCACACTTGTCAGAATGGTTATCATTAAAAAAGAACACAAATAACAAATGTTGGAAAGGATGTGAAGAAAAGGGAACCTTCAAATACTGTTGGTGGGAACATAAATTGGTGCAGCTACTGCAAAAAACAGTATGGAGGTTTCTCAAGAAATTAAAAATAGAACTATCATATGACCCAGCAATTCCATTCCTGGGTATATATGGGAAAAAACCCCATTAATTTGAAAAGATACATGCACCCCAATGTTCATAGCAGCATTATTTATAATTGCCGAGATATGGAAGCAACCTAAGTGTCCATCAACAGATGAGTGGATAAAGAAGATGTGGTATATATGTACAATGGACTATTACTCAGCCATAGAAAAAGAAGGAAATTTTGCCATTTGCAACAACATGGATGGACTTGGAGAACATTATGCTACATGAAATAAGTCACACAGAGAAAGACAAATGCTGTATGATATCACATATGTGGAATGTAAAGAATACAACAAACTAGTGAATATAACAAAAAAGAAACAGACTCACGGATGTACAGAACAAATTAGTGGTTACCAGTGGGGAGAGGGAAGAGGGGAGGGGCAATATTGGGGTAGGGGATTAAGAGGTAGAAACTATTATGTTATAAAATAAGAATAAAAAAATAACAAAAATAAGAAACTGTTATAAATTAAGCTAAAAGGATATATTGTACAACATGGAAAATATAGCTAATATTTTATAATAACTATAAATGGAGTATAACCTTTAAAATTGGGAATCACTATATTATACACCTGTAACTTACACAATAATGTGTATCAACTATACTCCAATAAAAAATAAGTAATATAAAAAAAAGAATTTGTGTATGTTTGGAATAATTATTTGTTCCTTGAATACTTGGAAAAACTTGCCTTTGTCTATCAGAACTAGTGTTTTATTATAGTAAGACTTGAAGCTATGTATTCAATTTCTTCAGTGATTAAAAGATCATTTGGATTTTTTTTAACATCTTTATTGGAGTATAATTGCTTTACAATGGTGTGTTAGTTTCTGCTTTATAACAAAGTGAATCAGCTATACAGATACGTATATCCCCATGTCCCCTCCCTCTTGCATCTCCCTCCCACCCTCCCTATCCCACCCCTCTAGGTGGTCACAAAGCACCAAGCTGATCTCCCTGTGCTATGCAGTTCCTTCCCACTAGCTATCGGTTTTACATTTGGTAGTGTATGTATGTCCATGCCACTTGGGATAAAGATGCAGACCTACTAGAGAATGGACTTGAGGACACAGGGAGGGGGAAGGGTAAGCTGGGATTTCTTTTTTTTTTAAGTTAGTTTTGAAAAGTTGTATTTTTCTAAGATTTTATTCATTTTATCCAATTTTTCAAATTTTTGCCATAAAGTTACTTATGAAAATTTCACCTTTTTAATATCCGCTACAACTGTAGTTATATCATTTGCGTATTCCTAAAATGGTTGTGTTTTTTTTTTCCTTTATCAGTCTTGCCTGAATTTGTTAATTTTATTAATAGTCTCTTCCAATAGTCAACTCCTGGCTTTGTTGATTCTTTGTATTTTATTTAATTTTCTCTTTCATTAGTTTCTGGTCATACATTCAATATTTCCTTCTGTCTATTTTCTTTGGCTATATTTATTTATTTACTTACCCAACTTTTATAGCTGTGAATGTTCAACTGAATTTTCAGCCTCCTTTCTTTTGTAACATAAGCTTCTAAAGTAGGGCTTGTCAATGGTAGCACTATCAATATTTTGAATGGATAATTCTTTGTTGTTGGGGGCTGTCCTGTGTATTGAAAAATACTTAGTAGCATCCCTGGCCTCTACCCACTAGATGCCAGTAGCTCCCCCTGGTTATGATGATGCTGATGCCAATAATAATAATAATAATAATAATAATAATAATAATGATAATAATGTCTCCAGACATTGCCAAATGTCCCCTGGGGGGCAAAATTACCTTCAGTTGGGAACCACTGATTTAAGACTACAGATCTTCATTTAAGTCCACTTTAGCTTCTGCTAGGAAAACTGGACAGCTACATGTAAAAGAATGAAATTCGAACATTCTCTAACACCATACTCAAAAATAAACTCAAAATGGAGTTTATTAGGATCAAAGACCTAAATGTAAGGCCGGACACTATGAAACTCTTAGAAGAAAACATAGGCAGGACACACTCTCTGACATAAATCACAGCAATATCGTTTTGCACACACCTCCTAGAGTAACGAAAATAAAAACAAAAGCAAACAAGTGGGAGCTTATTAAACTTAAAAGCTTCTGCACAGCAAAGGAAACCATAAACAAAACGAAAAGACAACCCACAGAATGGGAGAAAATATTTGACAACAAAGTGACTGACAAGGGATTAATCTCCAAAATATATAAACAGCTCATGCTGTTTGTATGTCAAAAAAACAAACAATCCAATCAAAAAATGGGCAGGAGATCTAAACAGACATTTCTCCAAAGAAGACATACAGATGGCCAAAAAAAGCACATGAAAAGATGCTCAACATCACTAATTATTAGAGAAATGCAAATCAAAAGTACCATGAAGTATCATCTCACACCAGTCAGAATGGTCATCATCAAAAAGTCTACAAACAATAAATGCTGGAGACGGTGTGGAGGAAAGGGAACCCTCCTACACAGTTGGTGGGAATGTAAATTGGTACAACCACTATGGAGAACAGTATGGAGGTTCCTTAAAAAACTAAAAATAGAACTATTGAACTTCCCTGGTGTACAGTGGTTAAGAATCCGCCTGCCAATGCAGGGGACACGGGTTCAAGCCCTGGTCCAGGAAGATCCCACATGCCGTGGAGCAACTAAGCCCCGTGCACCACAACTACTCAGCCTGTGCTCTAGAGCCTGTGAGCCACAAATGCGGAGCCCATGTGCCACAACTACTGAAGCCTGCACACCTAAAGCCTGCGCTTCACAACAAGAGAAGCCACCGCAATGAGAAGCCCGCACACCGCAACGGAGAGTAGCCGCTGCTCGCCGCTACTAGAGAAAGACTGTGTGCAGCAACGAAGACACAACACAGCCAAAAATAAATAAAATAAATAAATAAATTTATTTTTAAAAAAAGTATATGCCAATAGAGGATTATAAAATTACCAAATAAATTCATAATTAAAAATAAATAAATAAAAATAGAACTACTATATGATACAGCAGTCCCACTCCTAGGCATATATCTGGAGAAAACCATATTTCGAAAAGATACATGCACCCCAATGTTCATTGTAGCACTACTTACAATAGCCAAGACATGGAAGCAACCTAAATATCCATCAACAGAGGAATGGATAAAAAAGATGTGGTACATATATACAATGGAATATTACTCAGCCATAAAAAAGAACAAAATAATGCCATTTGCAACAACATGGATGGACCCAGAGATTATCATACTAAGTGAAGTCAGACAGAGAAAGACATATCATATGATATCACTCATATGTGGAATCTAATTTTAAAAAATTATACAAATGAACTCATTTACAAAACAGAAACAGACTTACAGATATTGAAACCAAACTTATGGTTACCAAAGGGGACGCATGGGGTGGGGGGGAGGGATAAACCAGGAGCTTGGGATTAACATACACAAACTAGTATACATAAGATAAATAACCAACAAAAACCTACTGTATAGCACAGGGAACTCTACTCAATATTTTGTCATAGCCTATATGAGAAAAGAATCTGAAAAAGAATGAAAATATGTATAACTGAACCACTTTGCTGTATACCTGAAACTAACACAACATTGTAAATCAACTATAATCCAATAAAATTTTTTTAAAAGCACACTTCAGCTTCATTACCACTGATTTTTTTCATCATCATTCAATGTTAAGTATTTCCTAATTTTCATTGTGATTTTTTTCACTCATAGGTTATTCAGAAGTGTATTTTAAAATGTCTATGTTCTTTACTTGTTTGTTTTTAAATATATATTTGTTATTGATTTCTAACATAACAGATTTGTTGAGATTTGCTTTAAGCCCTAGTATACGGTAATTTTTCATAAGTGTTCCATAGGGCTGGAAGAGTTTTTTCTTAGTGGGGTGTTCTACATATATTATATGGAGCCTGTTAATTGTGTTCGAATTGTCTGTAGGAGAGCTGTCCAATAGAACTTTCTGCAGTGACTGACATGGCCTGTATCTGTGCTGCTCAATACAACAGCCACAAGCCACATGTGGTTACTGGGCACTTAAAATGTGGCTAGTGTGATTAAGGAGCTACATTTTTAATTTAAAAAGTTTAAAAAAAATTTAAATAGCTACATGAGGCTTGGTGGCTACTACATGCGGCAATGTAAGCTATATAGTCTTGCTGATTTTCTGTCTGCTCGAGAGAGTGTTATTAAAGATAGGGGATTTGATTTGCTTTATGTATTTTTTTTTTTATGAATAGCCCAGTTTTGCTTTTTTTTTTTTTTAAAGAAATTCACGTTCTTTTATTTATTTATTTATTTATTTATTTATGACTGTGTTGAGTCTTCGTTTCTGGGCGAGGGCTTTCTCTAGTTGCAGCAAGTGGAGACCACTCTTCATCGCGGTGCGCGGGCCTCTCACCATCGCGGCCTCTCTTGTTGCAGAGCACAGGCTCCAGACGCGCAGGCTCAGTAATTGTGGCTCACGGGCCCAGCTGCTCCGTGGCATGTGGGATCTTCCCAGACCAGGGCTCGAACCCGTGTCCCCTGCATTGGCAGGCAGATTCTCAACCACTGCGCCACCAGGGAAGCCCACTTTATGTATTTTGAAGTTATGTTTTGAGATATATGAAGTTTAGGATTATTATATCTTTCTGGTGAATTGACCTAGTAACCTTCTTGACCTCTGGTAATGCTTTTTTGTTTTAAAGTCCATTTTTGGTTACCAGGGGGGAAAGGTGGGGGAGGGATAAACTGGGAGACTGGGATTGACATATACACACTACTATATAGAAAACAGATAACTAATAAGGACCTACTGTATAGCACAGGGAACTCTACTCAGTACTCTGTAATAACCTAAATGGGAAAAGAATCTAAAAAAGAGTGTATGTATATATATATATATATATATATATATATATATATATATATATATATATATATATATATATGTATATATGTATGTATAACTGATTCACTTTGCTGTACAGCAGAAAATAACACAACATTGTAAATCAACTATACTCCGATAAAAATTTTTAAAAAATGAAGCCTATTTTAACTGATGTTTCATAGCTTCCTCAGAACTCCCTCCATTATATGCCTGTTCTATCTTTTCCCATCCTTTTATATTACTGTATCCTTATTTTTCTGGTATCTCTTTTTAAAATAATTGTGAGTAAAATCCAGAAGCACAATCATTTCCTTAGTTTTATTTACAGTGATTTCAACTACTGATACATTTGGATTTATTTTATCATCTTATTTTGTAATTTTTATTTATTTCTGTGTATCTTTTCCATGTCACTCCTTCCCCTAATTTTTAATTTATTTTGGATTGACTATATTTTTCCCCTTCACTTTTTTTCTTCTTCTAGTAATAAAATACTTTTACTTCTTTTCTTTACTTAAATTTATGTTTAAAGCTTACCTTTTCCCTCTTCTGGAACAACTCAAAGACCTAAAATCTTTCATTTCTCCCCTTCCATACTATATAGTATTTCAGTCCTATATTAATATTTTACATTATTATTTTATGTAGTTAATGGTATTTTAATTTTACCCATAATATACCATTTTCTTAGTTCAGAAATCCGTCTTGCATCTCAGACATACATATGTCTGAGATAATTTTCCTTCTTCCTTAAGTATACCCAGTAGAAGTGCCTTTAATGAGCCTGCTCCCCCTTTGACAATGACCTGCTCTTCTGTTGATAATGACCTCTTGCAGTTCTGTTAGTCTAAGGACTACCGTTTCTGTTGACTCTGGTCCATGGTAGCCCATGTCACTCTCTCTTACTCACTTACTTTAAACTCTTCCATGGCTTTTCACTACATTTTGGAAAAAATCAAACTCCTCAGCATGGCCTACAACACCAGACCTGACCTGGCCCTGCAGAATTTTCCAGTCATATTGCTACCATTTCCCAGACTCATGGGCTTCTGATACCATGACCTTTTTACTCTTCAAATGTTTATTCACATGTTTACTGATTTAATTTTTTTAAATTAAAGACTGTTATGAGCTGAATTGGTCCCCTTTGAAATACTTTGTTGAAGTTCTAACCCCCCGTACTTCTGCCCTACTGCTCAGTGAATATTCTTAAGGTCAACTTCCCCTCAACCCTCAGCCATACATGACTCAGAAGAGCAGGTCACATAACACCTTGAGTTGGTAAGGGAGGCCACAGAGGTTCTGGTTAAGACTCTCATCCCTTGTCCCTTCAGGCCTCTGCTACCTTCCTTAATCTCATCTAGACTAAGACTTCAGGTGTGCTGTCTACTTCCTGCCAGCATCAGCTTATGGCAATTTGTTACAGCAGCAACAGGAATCTAATACAGGCCAGGGGGATAGCCCCTGTTTGCACTGGATTCATTCTTTGGGCTGTTAAACTGTCATTGTGGCTCAAGTACAAGCAGGGGGAGAGTTAGGGAAGAAAGGGGATGGGAGGGGCATAAGAGCTTGACTCAGCACTTTGCCTGAGGCCAGCTGTGGCCACTTCTGTTCCCTCTTTTGACCCTTTTTGCTCCCTCATCAGAACTGCTTTCCCTCTAGACCCCAGGCTCCATGCTCACTTTTGTCTCTTATCTAAACTTCTCTGGGAGGTGGGAAAAAAAAATACAACTGCAGAAGCTTGAAGGATTCTGAGAGGTGCAGGGCCTGTGGGGAAGATAGAGGGATATTTATTGAAGGGACAGAAGCTCAAGCTAGCAAGAGACACCTGCGGCCCTCAGACCCCGTGAGGCCTCTCTGTGTCCTGAAATGGCTTCTGACTGATTTCAGGAGATGTTTCCAAGCCACCTCTGGGATTCTGCTTCTCAAATAGGTCCTGTATTAGCATTACAGGGGTGCCAATCCACTCAATTTCCTCTATAAAGGAATGGCCGTAACACCTGACACTTACTGAGCATTTATTATGTGACACACAGATCCAAGAGCTCTGCAGTAGGGGCTGAGACAATCCTCACCACATCCATATGTGGGAGGTGCTGTTATAATCACCCTCATTTCAGACAAGGAAGCCAAGGCTCAGGGACCCTCAGCCATCCACCAAGGTCACATGGGGCAGGCGGCTGAGTAGAAGGCTGCCTTAGAGGCTGGGCTCTTAGCACACTGAGCAGCCCTGGAAGGCTGGGGCGCAAGGATGCCCAGTGCCTGACCCATGGGATTCAATAAAATTATTTTTGTTTTGAAAGAAAAGTAAAAAACCATGTTTCATTTTCCCCCTAAACATTTTTGTTTTCTTGATTGGGCCCTTGGGCAAAGCAGGGGCAGGTCCTTGATCATGGGTCTGGGCTTACCTGGTTGCAGGGAGGAGTGGTGGGGAAGACAGAGGGCACTCTGGGCCTGGCCCTCCTGAGCACACACGGCCTGTGGCCTTTGAGGGCCTGGCTTCAGCCTTGATGAATGTGGCCTGGCACAGGAAAGGAATTTTCTATCCTTCAGAAGGAAAAGGGGCTGAGTCCATCATGTTGGTGTCTAAGGACCCTATGGTTCCAACACTTCAGGATCCTGGGGAGTGCTTCACTTAGCAGCACTTGGTGGGAAGGAATGGAGAAGAAGGGACCCTTTGAGACCTGAAAACAGCCACCAAGTTCAGATTTTTCCTTCATGTGTCATCTCAAAGACACATGCACTTTATAAACATTTAGTGCTCACAGCAAGTCTTTTCGGTTTCTGCATTATCCCCATTTTACAGGTAAGTAAACCAGGGCACAGGGTCATGTGTTTAGGACAGAGCTGGGATTCTAACCAGCCATGTCTGATTCCACAGCCCAGGACCTCAACTACCACCGATACCATGTCTTTAAAAAGTTCCACTTTCAAAGCAAGAGAAATTGAGGGGTGATGAAGAGACAGACAGAAGCATCCAGGCGATAAGGACCCTCCACCCCACTTCCAGCCCTTCCATCCTCCTCTTCCAATCACAATATTGGACAACTGATGCTCATCACAGAAAAATCAGTGTGAGAACAACACATGTTCCCTTGCTGTCAGGCTGGGCTCCCTTAGGCTCTTGTATTTGGTTTATTTATAATCTGATTTGGAAGCAAAAAGGCAAAGCTGTCCTTGGGGACCATGCGGCCCACATGCTCCAAGTTCTAACATCGCCTCAGCCTGCAGCTCTGAGTCTGGGCACAGACGCCAGCTGAGCCAGCATCTGCTTGGTTCTCTCTGGTCTCTTAAAAGCAAAGCCTGGTTTCAGTGTGGGCCTCCCTGTGCTCCCCTTTCACACAGATGCCACAAAGCATCATGCTCTTATCCGGCTAAGCAGTTAGGCCGAAGAAAGGGCACGTTTCTACAGTGCTGCTGTGCCGGCGGCAGCCATGCCCAGCCCTGATATGTCCTCCCAGCTTCCTCATTACTTGCGTACGTGTGAGTGCATGGACTGGTATCTATCAAACTCAGTCTAGAGCTCTGTCATGCACGTGGACTCGCATGAATGAGTGGGTTTCTAAGGCAATGACTGGCTTACGGGGTGCTTACCTAACATGCTTGCCCACTTTACTTCTCTCTTTGTTCTTATGTGTGACATGAGGGCCAACTTGGAACCAAAAATATGCTCAAACAAGAGAGATGCTTTGAATGTCTGAGTCAGAATTCCCTACAAAATCACACACACACACACGCGCACTCATTCCCAAATGCACAGACATGCATGTACACATGCATGCGCACACACACGTGTGATGTATATGTGTTGTGACAGGCAGGAATGTTGAGAGTCTAGGCCTCCTCATATCCTGCCTAATAAAAGAAGAAGAAAACTTCTTTTATCCTTTTGTTTCTTTTACTAGTTGTGAGGCTTAGAAGAATTCTGATTGGAAAAGAAAGGTTCGTGTTGGTATATCTGATAAAAGTGACCTTTAGCCAATGAGTGGTTCATGTTTTTCTGACGGGCTGCACAGACAGAGCCTGTCTAGACAGCAAGTGGCATTTTTTTTTCTCTTCAAGGTGATATTTATGCCTTGAACCTTTCCATTTGGCAGGTGCCAGGAAGCCAACAGAAAAGAATGTTAAACCAGTTATGAAACGACTCTCCTCTCACTACAAACACCAGGGGCAGGGAGAGCAGCTGATTAACTAGAAGATACCTTCTGAGGACCTACTCTGTGCTCTGGACTGTGCTGGGCTCTGGGATCCAGAGGCAACAGAACAGATGTGCTCCCTAGTCTCATGGGGATTAAGCGCCAGCTAGGAAGTTGACCATTAGCCATAGTTGCAAATGTGATGAGTCACCAAGGAGATAGGCTACTGGTGCCTATGACAGGGGACCTTGGGTAGGGCAGGGTCTCGGAGAAGGCTTCCTGGGGAAGGAAGTTTAAGCTGAAGACTTAGTGAGGCGGCAGGGCTAACTAGGTGAGGTGGCAGGGCTAACTAGGTGAAGGAGAACGTCCAGTAGAGAGAGGGCAGTTAGACAGCAAACCACCACTGGGCAGGAAAGAGGCCGGCATGGTGGGTAAATAGAAAGAAGTCAGTGTGGTAAGGGGAGAGCAAAGTGAGAAGAAGCTGGAGAGGAATTCAGGGGCAGCACATGCTGAGCCTTGAAGAACACAGTGAGTATTTTGTACTTTATCCCAAGAAGCATGGGTGTCCTTCAAAGCTGAAAACTAGGGCAGTGACATGCTCATTGCTTGTCTGCTGAGGGGGTGATGGACTGTGGCGCAGGAGTGGAGGCAGACAGCCCAGTCAGGGGCTGTCACAATGGTCCAGGCAGGAGCAATTGGGGCTTCAACTAGGGTAACAACCGTGGAGATGGGAATGAGAGGTTTTTAGAAGGTGGAATAGGTAGAACTTGGTGATGGATGTGATGCGTGGGGTAAGGGAGAGGAGGGAATCTGGATGCCTCCCAGGACAGTGATGTCATTTACTGGGACAGGGGCCCTGTAGGAGAGGCAGGGAGGGGGCAGGGGAGAGCCTGAGACTGGAGTGGGGTACGCTGGACACGAGTCACCTGCGAGACATCCAGGAGGAGACGTCAAGAAGGTGATGCACTTGGAACTCCGAGGGGTCTAGGTGGAGATACGCATTCAGAAGCCTCTGCAACCGGGGCTAAGTGAAGCTGTTGGTGAGTGCAACTCCAGGAAGAGCAGACGGCCTACGAGGGAGCCCTGCGTCCTATGACTCCAGCAGAGTTGCTGCTGGCCGAGAGATGAGAAGTAGTCAGTCGAGGGGACAAGAGGAAAAGCAGGAGGGTATGGTGCTGTTCAAGCCATGAAAGGAATGTGTTTCAGGAAGGAGGGGTTGGACAACTGTGCTGAATGCTGCTAAGGGTTATCTTTCTGAAAAAACCTGACTCTGTCACTCTCTTGATGACAAATCTCACCACTGCCTCCAAGAAAGAGTCTAAGTGCCTTATCATGGAATACCAGGCCTCTCACACACTGCTGCCAACCTACCTGCCCAGACTCGCCTCCCCGGACTGCCCCCCACTGATGAAGTCTGCGCTGTGGCTGCACTGATGGGTCCCCTGTGGACACTGATGGGGCGTGCCACCTGCCTCTCCTGCATTCCTTCTCCTATACTGCAGTTTTTGCCTGGAGATCTGCCCCACTCCCACCCCTTCAGTCCATGGGGTTCTGAGGTCATCACTGCAGTGCGCTTGGTGTGGGGCACACGGCCAGGCCAATGCTAATCAAGAGCTTTGCCCTCCCCTGACAGTGACCGGTGAGGGGAGGGGACAGGAAAGGTGATTAAGATGGTCCCATCAGAGAGCATCTCCTGGAAGTTCTGGGACCAAGGCTCATGTTCCTTTCCAGTGGCTCAGAATCTGCACAGACATGGCCCCGGGAGCGCTGGCAGCACTTGGTGACCACGGGAGAAAAGCTGATCCGAGAACGCGGCTAACTCATGATGGAGAGCAGAGCTGAGACAGGGACTCTGTCTCCAGTAACACTGTTTGAGTCCTTGCGTTAAGCTAGGCCAGAAGCCAGAATGAACTTGGACTTTTGAGTTGTGGGAACTAGTGAATGAACTTTGCTTTTCTTTTTTTTTTTTTTTTAGAAAAAAAATTTTTTTTAAAAATTTGTTTTTTGGCTGCGTTGGGTCGTCATTGCTGTGTGCAGGCTTTCTCTAGTTGTGGTGAGCGGGAGCTACTCTTCGTTGCGGTGCGCGGGCTTCTCATTGCGGTGGCTTCTCTTGTTGCGGAGCATGGGTTCTAGGTGCGTGGGCTCAGTAGTTGTGGCTCGCAGGCCCTAGAGCGCAGGCTCAGTAGTTGTGGCGCACGGGCGTAGTTGCTCTGCGGCATGTGGGATCTTCCTGGATCAGGGCTCAAACCCGTGTCCCCTGCGTTGGCAGGCAGATTCTTAACCACTGCACCACCAGGGAAGTCCCTGCTTTTCATTTTTACTTAGGGTCAGGTTTCTTGTCACTTGCAACAGAATCCATGAATCCAAACTTATATACATGCTATTCCTGTTACTGAGAATGTTTCCCTGCTTCTCCATCTGGAGCATTTAACTGTGCCTCTCAGTGCAGCCTTCTCTGACTCCTGTGAGCATTCATTCCCCCGGCATCCCTCAGAGGCTGACACTATCATGTGTCATGGGTTACACATCTGTTTCCCCAATAACCTCAGTCCAGTGATCATGTCTTATTCACTTCTGTATCCCTGATACCTCACCCATTATCTGGTGCATAAGAGTCACTTATCAAATGGTTTCTGAGTGACTCTCTGAATGAATGAACAAATGAAATATAAGCAGAGGCTCAGTATCAAGATATTAGAAGATAAAGAAGAAAGGAAAAAAATGGTTAAATGAGTGCTTAAGCCAATGAAAAATTAAGTGTATCATCTCCAGTACTGGCCAAGAACATTTCCAAAATGTCATCATTTTAATTATGGAAATGGCCTCTCGAAAATAAAAAAATAAATAAAGCATGTCCCTTGCTCCCAGATAGAAAAAACTCATTTAGCTGTGTTCCATCAGAATAACTTCACACAATCTGGTGTTCGAAACTCATTAGGTCAGGTTGGCTGATTTTTCCGTAATTATTTTAAATGTTCACCATCTACAGAATTTCATCCCAAACCTGAACAGTCACTGGCACCTAATGAGCCGGCTCCATCACTCAGGCCCAGAACCGGCTTCGGTGCTACACTGGGTCATCATCAGATGTTTATGGAAGACATCCAGAGCAAGCCACAGTTACCATGGAAACAGGCACGGGAAAGGAAAGGATGGCTATCCTACACAAGATGAGGACTGTGTACAGGAAGCATCGACCAGCCGAGAAATAACATGAGGCTTTCCCAGTTAAGAATGGCCATTCAAAATTCAGGTGTTGAAAACTGAGCTGTCCAAACAACCAATAAGGAAATATGCACAAGCCCATTCATCCTGGCCAACAACATGGCTTTTGACCCACATGAAACTGTTACTGAGGCTTGACTGAAATAGGCTGTTCCTAGGTCTTTAAGGGAGTGTTTTCCAAATTAAGTTGGCTTTAGCTTCTAATTGAACAGGAGAGACACTTCTAAACCCAAATATTGTAAAGACAGCTTTTCCCTTCCGGCGCTCACCACCTCCCACTATTTTGTACATAAGTATATATCTATATGCATACGTACATATATGGGCCATAATGGAACCCACTGAAATATGCAGAAGGTAGAGCTCAGGGCAGCACACATCTCATGTATCATCCTACTCAATTTGTGCTTTGGGTTTGAAATGCTTATTAAGGAAACTCTATGAAGACTATTTTTAGTGATAAATTTCTAATGATCCAACCACTAGATTCAAAATTAGAGCAGGCTTAGGGATATCACTTTGTTAATTTGGTGGCAATTGGGGCTTTCAAAGATGTTTTATCTGCTTTTCCTGTTTGGAAACCTAGGATGGACCATGGCTCTTTGTTCCTTCTGTCAATGATTAGTTGTTGGAAGTGAAAGTATTCATGAAAGACCAGTACTCAGAATACAGGAAACCAAGTGCAAAGCCCGAAGGAGAAAAAAATGAAGAGCAGGGGAGAGCTCTGCAGGATCACCACGCTAGTTGGTACCTTATCTGATTTTCCTCATCATCCACCAGGAAGAACCAGCGAAACTTCACAACCAGGGGGCTGCAGTTGGTGATTGTGATGTAGCGGATCACCTCAGTATCGTTCAGGATACAGCCAAAATCCAGCTCCATGGTCTCAAAGGTGAGGTTGGGGTAATTCACTTCTCCACGCAGGTGCAGGCTGTCCACTTGAGGGTGCTCCACATACTTGATTTCTAGAACTTCTTCTGCCACCCAGGTATTCAAATCGTTTTTATAGGAAGGATTGAATTTGACCAGCAGGTCTTTTTCTTCACCGATCTCCAGTTTAATAGGCTACAAACAAGATAACGGGGAATTACCAACCTCCATACTGTGCATTTCCAACCTGATACATGAAATAGGACAACCAAAGTTATTTATATATATATTTATATGCACACACACATACATACACATACAGACACACAGATTATTAGGAAATACGTATATATACACTTTATCCATAACTATGTATCCACACTTTACATAGTCAAACAGCTAGTATATCGCTATCGATAGCTATCTCTATGCACTTACACACATATATATTTTTTAATAGTTGAAAATGAAAGCAAGAAAAATGATTTGAAAAAAGAGATGTTGATAAGTGTTGTGAGATTGTAAGGACTGAGGAGTTGTAAAAGGAAAATCTGCAATGAATAACTATTATGAAATATTCTTAACTGAAAATAAATTAGATTGTAAAACGCTCTTCCTAGATAACTGGGAAAAGTCCTTTGCTTAAGAAAATTTTAAAAAGGCTTTCTAAAGGACCCCATGGTGGAGGGGCTCTGTAGAGGATGACCCAGAAAGGGATGGATTAGGTAACTTAATTTCTTTTCTAACGTCTTCAATTCTAACTCTTCAGCATAGTGGTATCCACTTTCCGCTGTTTTCTATTCAACTTAAAATGACACTCCAGAGCCGTACAGAGTTTGTTCGGTAGATTGTGTTTGTTCTTTTCTCTCTTTGATTCAAATCCCCATGTGTTCCTTGATGCCAAGGCCACAGAAACACCTTCCCATAGAAAGCCTGGCTCTGAGTTGGCTTTTTTAGGAATCGCTTAATCCCCACATTTAATCGGCATGAAAGCTACCTCCTGGTTTTGCAGAAAGTGCCCTGAGGCAGTCAGGAAGAATGCGAACAGCAACAAATCTGTTTACAGAGCACTTTCCTCTCCACTGAGCTTGAAGGTTCAGGTATTTAACTGTGCACTTCAGTGACATGATCAGATGGTTTCCGTTGATAAAGCCAATCACCTGATTCAAGAGTCAGAGAGAGGGTAACGACTCCTCAGTTGGCTAATCCCCTCTGAAAGGCTCACCGGTCCCTTGGCCCAGGTGACTTGCCACAATTTAGAAGTCATTCTTGTAGACCATGGTATCTGCAGCACTAGGCATCGCAATGCTTGGTGTTTAAATATCTTGGAGATTGACTTAAACATTTTTTCCCCCAGAGGAATGACTTTGCTGTTTTGTGGAAATGATACATATCCACAAAATTTTATATTATATACAAAAGCACAAAGAAGAAGTTAGAAATTCATCCAAAACTTCACGAGATATTATTTCTCAGAGTTCACATTTGGTAAAACATTAGTCCAAACATGACAGATAGATAAATAAAATTTTACAAAAATGGAATTAGACTAATTTATTTTAAAAAATCATGTTTGAATTAACAAAAAACTGAAGAAAATTTCTTATACAAGAGATATTAATTGTAAGATCGTGGACTCTGGAGCCAGACTGCTTGGGTTCAAATCCTCGCTCTGCCAGTTACTAGCTCTGTGAACTTGGGCAAACTTGCTTGGCCTTCCTAGCCCCCAGTTTCTCCATCTGTAAAACAGGGGCAATAATAGTACCTAACTTTTTTTAAGAGGATGAAATGAGTTAATATATTTGTGATGCATTCAGAGCAGTGCCTAACACGTAGTGTATGGTATATAAATGCCAATTATTACTACAATCCCTTTATGATCAAGAGAATTGATCAAAAAGTGTGGAGAAGTCCAAGGTTAGTCTAAAATCCTCCCTTGGTGGGTCTCCTCTTTACCGCTTAGAAGCCACAGAATTCTCTGGACATCAATAAGACTGGTAACTTCACTAAGGTATGTTTCCCTGTTGAATATTCTATATCATTTTGTCCCAGGACAAGGTGTGGCCTTATTTTTTTTTTTAATATTTCATTTTTATTTTTGAATAGATAGGACAATGAAAAGCATGTTACCCTTGTGCCCATCTCCCCTCCCCTCAAGCCAACTGTTCCCCTCCCCTGAGGTAACCAAGGTTACACAAGTATCTTATCTGTCCTTGTATGAATAGAAAGATAATGCATGAATATAAACCCACGTTCATAATATGTGTTATTGTTTACACATAGGCAATCCTGTTCTGCACTTTGCTTTTTCCACTGGGGGATAATTAATCAGTGCATATGGAGTTGCCTCACTCTTTTTAACAACTGCATTTTATTCCATCATTGAATTCTGCCATCATTTATTTAACCAATCTCCTATTGATAGATATTGGCTCCCAGTCTTTTGTTCTTATAATCAATGTTGCAATGAATATCCTTGTATATTGTGTCTATGTCTATAGGATAAATTCCTAGGAGTGGAATGACTAGGTCAAAGGGTCGGGGAATTTAAAACGTTGATGGCGTCAGGAAACTTGCACAAGCCTCTTAGATACCCTCATCCACCAGAGGGCAGAAAGCAGAAGCAAGAAGAACTACAATCCTGCAGCCTGTGGAACAAAAACCACATTCACAAAAAGATAGACAAGATGAAAAGGCAGAGGGCTATGTACCAGATGAAGGAACAAGATAAAACCCCAGAAAAACAACTAAATGAAGTGGAGATAGGCAACCTTCCAGAAAAAGAATTCAGAATAATCATAGTGAAGATGATCCAGGACCTCGGAAAAAGAATGGAGGCAAAGATCAAGAAGATGCAAGAAATGTTAAACAAACATCTAGAAGAATTAAAGAACAAACAAACAGAGATGAACAATAAAATAACTGAAATGAAAAATACACTAGAAGCAATCAATAGCAGAATAACTGAGGCAGAAGAATGGATAAGTGACCTGGAAGACAGAATGGTGGAATTCACTGCTGTGGAACAGACTAAAGAAAAAAGAATGAAAAGAAATGAAGAGAGCCTAAGAGACCTCTGGGACAACATTAAACACAACAACATTCGCATTATAGGGGTCCCAGAAGGAGAAGAGAGAGAGAAAGGACCAGAGAAAATATTTGAAGAGATTATAGTCGAAAACTTCCCTAACATGGGAAAGGAAATAGCCACCCAAGTCCAGGAAGCACAGAGAGTCCCATACGGGATAAACCCAAGGAGAAACACGCCGAGACACATAGTAATCAAATTGGTAAAAATTAAAGACAAAGAAAAATTATTGAAAGCAGCAACGGAAAAATGACAAATAACAACAAGGGAACTCCCATAAGGTTAACAGCTGATTTCTCAGCAGAAACTCTACAGACCAGAAGGGAGTGGCATGATATACTTAAAGTGATGAAAGGGAAGAACCTACAACCAAGATTACTCTAACCGGCAAGGATCTCATTCAGATTCGATGCAGAAATCAAAAGCTTTACAGACAAGCAAAAGCTAAAAGAATTCAGCACCACCAAACCAGCTCTACAACAAATGTTAAAGGAACTTCTCTAAGTGGGAAACACAAGAGAAGAAAAGGACCTACAAAAACAAACCCAAAACAATTAAGAAAATGGTCATAGGAACATACATATCGATAATTACCTTCAACGTGAATGGATTAAATGCTCCAACCAAAAGACACAGACTTGCTGAATGGATACAAAGACAAGACCCATATATATGCTGTCTACAAGAGACCCGCTTCAGAGCTAGAGACACATACAGACTGAAAGTGAGGGGATGGAAAAAGATATTCCATGCAAATGGAAATCAAAAGAAAGCTGGAGTAGCAATACTCATATCAGATAAAATGGACTTTAAAATAAAGAATGTTACAAGAGACAAGGAAGGACACTACATAATGATCAAGGGATCAATCCAAGAAGAAGATATAACAATTATAAATATACATGCACCCAACATAGGAGCACCTCAATACATAAGGCAACTGCTAACAGCTATAAAAGAGGAAATCGACGGTAACACAATAATAGTGGGGGACTTTAACACCTCACTTACACCAATGGACAGATCATCCAAAATGAAAATGAATAAGGAAACAGAAGCTTTAAATGACACAATAGACCAGATAGATTTAATTGATATTTATAGGACATTCCATCCCAAAACAGCAGATTACACTTTCTTCTCAAGTGCACACAGAACATTCTCCAGGATAGATCACATCTTGGGTCACAAATCAAGCCTCAGTAAATTTAAGAAAATGGAAATCATATCAAGCATCTTTTCTGACCACAACGCTATGAGATTAGAAATGAATTTCAGGGAAAAAAACGTAAAAAACACAAACACATGGAGGCTAAACAATACGTTATTAAATAACCAAGAGATCACTGAAGAAATCAAAGAGGAAATCAAAAAATACCTAGAGACAAATGACAATGAAAACACGACGACCCAAATGCAGCAAAAGCAGTTCTAAGAAGGAAGTTTATAGCTATACAAGCCTACCTCAAGAAACAAGAAAAATCTCAAATAAACAATCTAACCTTACACCTAAAGGAACTAGAGAAAGAAGAACAAACAAAACCCAAAGATAGCAGAAGGAAAGAAATCATAAAGATCAGATCAGAAATAAATGAAATAGAAACAAAGAAAACAATAGCAAAGATCAATAAAAGTAAAAGCTGGTTCTTTGAGAAGACAAACAAAATTGATAAACCATTAGCCAGACTCATCAAGAAAAAGAGGGAGAGGACTCAAATCAATAAAATTGAAATGAAAAAGGAGAAGTTACAACAGACACCGCAGAAATACAAAGCATCCTAGGAGACTACTACAAGCAACTCTATGCCAATAAAATGGACAACCTGGAAGAAATGGACAAATTCTTAGAAAGGTATAACCTTCCAAGACTGAACCAGGAAGAAACAGAAAATATGAACAGACCAATCACAAGTAATGAAATTGAAACTGTGATTAAAAATCTTCCAACAAACAAAAGTCCAGGACCAGATGGCTTCACAGGTGAATTCTATCAAACATTTAGAGAAGAGCTAACCCCCATCCTTCTCAAACGCTTCCAAAAAATTGCAGAGGAAGGAACACTCCCAAACTCATTCTATGAGGCCACCATCACCCTGATCCCAAAACCAGACAAAGATACTACAAAAAAAGAAAATTACAGACCAATATCACTGATGAATATAGATGCAAAAATCCTCAACAAAATACTAGCAAACAGAATCCAACAGTACATTAAAAGGATGATATACCATGATCAAGTGGGGTTTATCCCAGGAATGCAAGGATTCTTCAATATACGCAAATCGATCAATGTGATACACCATATTAACAAATTGAAGAATAAAAACCACATGATCATCTCAGTAGAGGCAGAAAAAGCTTTTGACAAAATTTAACACCCATTTATGATCAAAACTCTCCAGGAAGTGGGCATAGAGGGAACCTACCTCAACATAATAAAGGCCATATACAACAAACCCACAGCAAACATCATTTTCAATGGTGAAAACCTGAAAGCATTTCCTCTAAGATCAGGAACAAGACAAGGATGTCCACTCTCACCACTATTATTCAATATAGTTTTGGAAGTCCTAGCCACGGCAATCAGAGAAGGAAAAGAAATAAAAAGAATAGAAATTGGAAAAGAAGAAGTAAAAGTGTCACTGTCTGCAGATGACATGATACTATACATAGAGAATCCTAAAGATGCCACCAGAAAACTACTAGAGCTAATCAATGAATTTGGTAAAGTTGCAGGATACAAAATGAATGCACAGAAATCTCTTGCATTCCTATACACTAATGATGAAAAAATCTGAAAGAGAAATTAAGGCAACACTCCCATTTACCACTGCAACATAAAGAATAAAATACCTAGGAATAAACCTACCTAGGGAGACAAAAGACCTGTATGCAGAAACTATAAGACCCTGATGAAAGAAATTAAAGATGATACCAACAGATGGAGAGAGATATACCATGTTCTTGGACTGGAAGAATCAATATTGTGAAAATGACTATACTACCCAAAGCAATCTACAGATTCAATGCAATCTCTATCAAAGTAAAAATAGCATTTTTTACAGAACTGTAACAAAAAATCTTAAAATTTGTATGGAGACACAAAAGACCCCGAATAGCCAAAGCAGTCTTGAGGGAAAAAAACGGAGCTGGAGGAATCAGACTCCTTGACTTCAACCTATACTATAAAGCTACAGTAATCAAGACAATATGGTATGTGCACAAAAACAGGAATACAGATCAATGGAACAAGATAGAAAGCCCAGAGATAAACCCACGAACCTATGGTCAACTAATCTATGACAAAGGAGGCAAGGATATACAATGAGAAAAGACAGCCTCTTCAATAAGTGGTGCTGGGAAAACTGGACAGCTACATGGAAAAGAATGAAATTAGAACACTCCCTAACACCATACACAAAAATAAACTCAAAATGGATTAGAGACCTAAATGTACGACTGGAGACTATAAAACTCCTAGAGGAAAACATAGGAAGAACACTCTTTGACATAAATCACAGCAAGATCTTTTTTGATCCACCTCCTAGAGAAATGGAAATAAAAACAAAAATAAACAAATGGGACCTAATGAAACTTCAGAGCTTTTGCACAGCAAAGGAAACCATAAACAAAACGAAAAGACAACCCTCAGAATGGGAGAAAATATTTGCAAACGAATCAACGGACAAAGGATTAATCTCCAAAATATATAAACAGCTTATGCAGCTCAATATTAATAAAACAAACAAACCAATCCAAAAATGAGCAGAAGACCTAAATAGACATTTCTCCAAAGAAGATATACAGATGGCCAAGAGGCACATGAAAAGCTGCTCAACATCACTAATTATTAGAGAAATGCAAATCAAAACTACAATGAGGTATCACCTCACACCAGTTAGAATGGGCATCATCAGAAAATCTACAAACAACAAATGCTGGAGAGGGTGTGGAGAAAAGGGAACCCTCTTGCCCTGTTGGTGGCAATGTAAATTGATACAGCCACTATGGAGAACAGTATGGAGGTTCCTTAAAAAACTAAAAATAGAATTACCATATGATCCAGCAATCCCACTACTGGGCATATACCCAGAGAAAACCATAATTCAAAAAGACACATGCACCCCAGTGTTCATTGCAGCACTATTTACAATAGCCAGGTCATGGAAGCAACCTGAATGCCCATCGACAGACGAATGGATAAAGAAGAAGTGGTACATATATACAATGGAATATTACTCAGCCATAAAAAGGAACGAAATTGGGTCATTTGTTGAGACGTGGATAGATCTAGAGACTGTCATACAGAGTGAAGTAAGTCAGAAAGAGAAGAACAAATATCGTATATTAATGCATGTATGTGGAACCTAGAAAAATGGTACAGATGATCCAGGTTGCAGGGCAGAAGTTGAGACACAGATGTAGAGAACAAACGTATGGACACCAAGGGGGGAAAGCTGTGGGGGGCTGGGGGTGGTGGTGTGATGAATTGGGCGATTGGGATTGACATGTATACACTGATGTGTATAAAATTGATGACTAAAAAAAAAAAGAAACTGTTGACTGCTACTGCCATACTATCTTCCAATGTACACTTCTCCAACATCTTAGGGGATGCCTGTTTCCACATGCTGTCCCTAACACAGAGCATTATCTAATTTTTGCTCTTTGCCAATCTTATAGGAAAAAAAATGTGTTTCATAGTAATTTTAATTTGCATTTTTTCTAACATGAGTAAAGTTGGGCATATTCTCATATATTTAAAAGCTATTTTCTTTTTCTTGCTGTGAACTCTCTGTTCATTTCCTTTGCCTATTTTTCTATTGGGTTGTTGGTATTTTTCCTGTTGATTTGTAGAAGTTCTTTATTTTTAAAATTATATGTATGCTTTTTATTAAAG